>NC_068969.1:66790605-69190605 GCF_026419915.1 Harpia harpyja | reverse complement strand
TAATTTTCAAATAAGTCTAACTTTTTTTTTTCCTTTTTCACCTTGACAGAAGTTTTAAAAAATTAAATAGAAAAATGTGAAGTCATGCTGACTGTACAGGAAAAGCAGCATATGCTACACATATGTAGCTCACAGAAAAGGAAATATACAACCTAGCACTCAGAGCACATACCCAGTACTTACCATCTTAGGCCAAATTCCTTGTTTAAAATCTTTGTTAACTTAGTATAAGAACTGAATTTCTAAATTTCATAAACACCACATTTGGCCCTAAAATTTCTTCCCCTGAACCCATGGAAATATTCAATGACTCAGGACAATTCTGGAAAATTCAGTCTCTCCATTCAATCAATTTATAGTTGAATCTTCCCTTTAATGGGCAAAGCAAATAGCTCAGAGACAGCAGTACAAACTCAGAGAGGGGAGGCAATCTGGAACTCACACTGTTCAGAGATTAAACGCGAGACACACACCTCAGCAAGCAAGCCACAGTTCTCTGGGAATGTGGTGGGATTTAGCAACCCCCTCTCAGTACACCATGCTCTGGGACTGAGACAACAGGAAGAGATTCCACCCTTGTGCTGAATGAAATTAGTGATTTTTTTTCTCCCCTCCCCCCACCCTCTCCCCTTTACTAACATCACCATCTTTGCCCTGTCTACAATTTCCGTTTATCTGTCTTGGAGCACCATGCACACAAATGTACATGTTTTTTGAGGAAACTTTTTTTTTAGGTAAGGAATGCAAAAATTTTGAAAAAAAAAAGTTAATGTTTGATGAGGTGAGATATTGCAGATTTCTAATTTAGAACTGACGCCCCCCTTCAAAACACTGGAATTGTTTGTTTCAGTAAAAGTATCTTGCAAATAAAGGGAAACTGAATAGAAACTAGCTTACTTGTTCTGCAGAGAGGATTTGCATTTTTGTAGATCTTTAGGAGGAGATTTTTTTAAAAAATATTTTTTATTTTAGACTTTTGGAGACTTAAAGATTTTGATTAGTCTAAAAGGAGTTTTAGAACTAAATCTGTGTCCAATCTATGAAATAAGATAGATTTCACTATGAAAATAGAATATCAACCCCACATATTCAGAACCTCACTGTGTGTAACTCTGGTTTTCTGTGCTCAGAAAGCATGTCAAACAAGTACAGCTTCTACCTACTTTTTCCACCCACTGAACAGTATTGTGTCAACTGATTCAAACGAGTAGTCCCTAGGGAACCAAATGTAACATTAAGCACAACTACCAAAATAAGTGTAAGCATAGCCTCCATAACATTGAAGTTACTGTGATTAAGTCTCCAGTTAAAATTAAAATTAAAATGTCAAAAGTGGATACATACAGAAATATAAAACAGGAGTAATTATATTTTCAGTGTAATGTGCTCATAAATATGTGCAATTTACTCAGAGTGGTTATAGTGAAGAGATGCATGTCATCCTCTATCTACTTTATTTACAAGTATGTTACCATTATAAATTAACCCCTGCATGTGAGTATGGATTAAATGAATGACAAAACTGAGCAAGAATGTATTATGTATACTAGCAACCACTCAAAATCCTGTCTCAAAATGTGTTCATCTTTTAACGCTTATTTTGCTCTTGGGAATCAAAAATTGTTTGTATTTTTGTACAGCACAATAATAGGGAAATTCATAGTGTTCTGTGTATTTGTTTAATCTCTTTATTGGAATGAGCACAGCAGATATCATTCTGTGAGGTTTACTGCAGGTGCAAATTCTTCCCTACAGAAACTTCTGAAGCTTGTGAAGAATTGTTCTTTGACTAACCCTTTGTTGTATTTTTATTTCTGTATCTATCTGTGAGTTCCCTGCTCATGATGAGAGAATAAGCATTTTCCAGACAAATTCACTAGTTGTTCCTTTAAAGGAAGGGTGGATATCTAGCTTGAGGAGAAAATAATGTATTGCTTCATTTTGTACACGTGATGATGTTAAGTACCTCCCTTACATTTTTCTATTTTCAAAAAACAGATGTTGCTACGCTTATTACTATGCATACATTAACCTACTCACTGAATCAGATTTATGTAAGTTAAATATGCTTTACAAGTTTAAAAGCTTAAAATTTCCTTCAGCAGAAAAGCTTCCATTTGAAAAGTCCCTGTCTGCTTTATAAAGTCCTATACTGCACTGGAGCTACTGTTAAGAAAGTTGTATCTGATCCACTTAAGTGAAAAAGTCAGGTTAGGATTTGACATTGTAACAGGAACTCATCTCTTACATTACTTATTTGAATGGGATCATAAATAACATCAGAGAATTTCAAGTACAAGTGGAAGAGCTACATGTTAGAAATCCTTCCATCTCCTTAGAATAGAATTCCATATGACTGCTTCGCTTCACTGATAGCAAGGGTGTCCAATTTTAATTATCTAAGTTGTAGATGACAAAAAAAGAAGGTAGAAAGTCTAAACTTAAAAGTGTGGTTAAAAATTATGCTAAAAATAACTGACTTTTTTCCAGAAACTGTAATTTTAGCTTTAATTACTTTCAATATTCTAAAACTAACACCTGAAGTTGTAATAAAACCAGAGCTAATGTCTTAATATATAACATGCAATATACTACAAAACTAGAAAGTATCTGTATAAAATTAAACTTTCCCCAGGATTCAGAGTGAAAGAATTAGTAATAATACTTAATGTATATAGTTATAAATTTTGTGACAAAATATATTCTACATCAAAGAAACAGGTGACACTATGGTAATTTAAATTTACAACAGCCTTGGTGTTCTAAATGTACTAAGGCCTTTATATTTTATTTATTTACTTTCCAGGAAAAAGTATTGTGAAAAAGCAACAGTAAAAAGTCACCATTCATCTCTGTCGGCATCACAGTTGCAGTAATGCTGGGAATCAATGCAGCTCCCCTCTAATCCACAAGCACATTTTTGTACAGCAGGCAAGGAACCTCCCCAGTAAGTCTGTGTTTCATTGGTTCTTCCAATCCACCAGGTCAGTGGCAACCCATCTAAAAGGTAGGTTAAAGAAAATCAGTGCTCGGTCTTGTGTCCTACCTCTTCCAGTTTTTCTCATCCAAACAAGTTTCCAAAAGGTTAAATAGAGAAAAATCCCCCCTCAAATCTAAAAACTTTAAACAACAATTGGAAAAAAATATTACTACCTTTACTTGATAAGTAATTATTCATTTTAATACTTCATTATCAGGCATTAAATGATTGTCACAGGTTTTTGCTTGCATTAGTGGAAAAGGGAGCTCACAGTCCCTAGCTCAGCCAGCCATGATATTAGAATCATTTATCTTAAGCAGTCCATTTATATAATTCATTTTAAAATGGTCCATGAAAAAGGAGATACCATCACCCTAAAAATCAAGGTAGTTTATATTCCCAAGTAAAGATCAATTTCAGATCATGGAACTACCAGCAATAGAATGAGAAGAGTTACAGAAAAGCTATGCAGAAATTGTCTCATCTCACTACCAAGAGTACTACAGAGTACTACTACCCATATATGTGATGAACGTTAAACAGCTGAATAACGGTGTTAATCAGAAATGCCCAAAGACAGCTGTTAGGTCACAGGCAGCAGATTCAGAATTTATATATTCAGACACAGCAGAAATCATGTTAATGGCGCTCCCATAAGCAAGTTGATGTATCTGGTGAGCAGAAGTGAGGTTTCCCAGGACTATTACATCTCTATGTGGTGCATGCAGTTAGCATTGTTTGTAGCAAAATGATAAAACTGGATGTTTCCTTAATGTTACAGTACTGCAGATTAAGCTTAAAGATTCTGCCAAGCAAGCACAGCAACAGAAAATATATATGAAACAGATAATAGCTAAAAGATATGAAGCATAAAGATAAACCATCTCAAATAAGAAGGAAGAAGGGTGATAGATGCAATGCATGAAAGCCAAGGCATGAGAAGAAATCAAGTACTGTTAAATTATAGAGATTCTTATAGACGCACTTCTTTTTGCTGTTGTTGGAGCTGCAAGTTTTCAGCAGCAGGCCCTCATGAAGAAGCTGGAATTTATCCTAGTCTCACCTTTACTTTACTGCTTATTAAACCTCACTGTTAGATAAGACCTCTGTTACGCTGACAATCTCTCAGATCGTAAACATATTGACTGCATTCATTACCACACAACTGTCAGCCCAGCAGGCCAAAAAACACTGCGAGCAGTTTCTGGAAAAGTCAGACTTGCATAATGGCATCAATGTCCAATATCAGTGTTTGTGTTTGCAAGCCATCACAGGAGGAAGAAAACCTAGAGACAGTTTATAAATAATTTATCAGACAACACTTTAAAAAGCTTCCAACAACTAAGACTGTAAAAAGCAGAATATTTCTGTTGTTACAACAGCGTGCCTTAGCTTTATATTGTAGTCATGAATTAATATTTGCAGTCTTTCACTAAGGACACTGGGGTATGTTTAAAAGCTGGTCTCAGTTATTTGTTCATACAGCAAGTTGAGGAAAGAGTATGCTGCAAGTTCATACTGATTAGCCCAGATTGTTATCCCTGCTTTGGCAGAAAATATTGCCTAAGCAAAATAAATCTATTCATTAAAATGGCTAGAGATTTCTTCATAATGTTCACATAAATGTATTAACAGGTGACTTCTTTAATGACATTGTTTGCAAGTGCTATCCAGGCTGACTGAATATAAACTATTCTTAAAATACATTCAGTTAAGAATTATTACATGGACTGAATGTTCCAAAGAATTTTTCATGTGACCATCATCAAATTTTGTACTTGTCAGGAATAGCTAGTGGAGATTATAGATAGCAGAAGTGGGAGGGTTTAAATTGTGCAGGCAATTTAATAATGTATCTATTTGCATTTCAAATTCTGCTATTTCATTGTGCTTGTAATAAATGAAACAGAATAAATTTATTTCAGTAAAATGTTATTTGAATTTTGTTTCAATGTCAGGTATGCTTCAGTTATTAGCTATGTGTGATTGATTGCTTTTTGTTTGTTTTGTAATTCTGATTATAAGATCATTCAAAGAAATGTATAAAAATCAGAAAGCAAATATATAAAGGTGATCTTAAACAGGAAAAACTTGGTGAAAACTATCTTCATATGCTGAATAGATGAAATAACTAATTCATCAAGTCTAAAATTTCAAGTTAGATCACTTTACCTTCCTAAAATTCTCTCAAAATTTTAAAGCATTTGTATTCCAGACAGAATTCTTAGTTAGCTCTCTGAGCTCTTCTAAATAGGCTGAGCATCCTATACAATTTAACTATAATTCACACTTATAATTGCAACATCCATACAAAAATTTCTAATGAAACTTCTAAAATTTATGGTACTATGTCACACTGAGACACTAAAAGTTAGAATGCATACCTGCTGGAGCAGGCTGGAAATCATATGTTTCACATAAAAATAGGTGAGAAATATATTTCCAAAGCTTTCAAAAACATATATAACTGGTAGCAGTTTTAAATCTGAAATTACTGCTCTTCAGAGAGAACAAGTAATATGTTCTGTCTTCTCTCCATACTTTTCAATGGAAAGATGTATCTTGAAGAAAAAAGACATGAAACAAGAGAGGATGCCTAATTCCTCTTTTTTTCCCTAGCTCTCTGATGTCCAGGAGATAAAAGAAGTATTTCATAGGGTAGCATGACCTTAACATTTTCAAAAGATACTAGACTTCTCCCTTTCTATGATATCAGCAAGTACTAAATTTATATTTGTAGAAAGAAAAAGATGATAATTGGAGGATATTTGAAAAACTTACTCTCACAGCCTCAGAGACAAAAGCCCAGGACTTACATTTTCTTGTGTTCAAAGACTGAAAATATTTACCAGACTAAAAATATTTTAGCATATATTCACAATATACTGACTGTTGTCAGTTTAGATGCATCCCAGTTTTAACTAGGGCTTATCTAGGCATTGCCAGTTTGCTTAACAGTAGACGGCTTGACTGCTTCTAAGACTGTACAGATGTCTTTGAGAAAGCAGTACTGATGTGGCTAATTCTGTAAATAGCTCTGCATTACAGTGTTGTGCTGAGCTAGATATCTGGTCTACACAATTTAAAGGTGATTCAGTCAGGTCTTCTTTGGGTACAGCCACTACAGTGATCACTGTGTAAATATAACTGTAATCTTCCACCAGTTATCAAACATGTTGGATGCCTATATGACCAAGACCTTGGAAGGAGTGGCTGATACTGCAGGGGTCACGCTGCTATCCAGAGGGACTTTGAAAGACTGAACATAATGGGCTGACATGAACCTCATGAAGTTCAACAAGGGGAACTGCAAAGACCTGCACCTGGGGAGGAACAGACACAGGGAGCAATATATACTGGGGCCACCCAGCTGGAAAGCAAATTGGTAGAAGAGGGCCTGGCAGACTCAAGGTTGAACATAGGCCAGCAAAGTGCCCTGGCTGGTGTATTGGGTTTGTGTGGCAAGGTTTCGTTAGCAGGGGTGGGGTATAGGAGTGGCTTCTGTGAGAAGCTGCTAGAAGCTTCCCCCATGTCCAACACAGCCAATCCCAGCCAGCTCCAAGTCAGACCAGCTGCTGGCCAAGGCCAAGAGGTAATACCTCTGTGGTAACGTATTTAAGAAGCAGAAAAACCTTCACAACAAACTGCAGCCAAAGAGAGGAGTGAGAAGATGTGAGAGAAACCGCTCTGCAGACACCAAGGTCAGTGAAGAAGGAGGGGGAGGAGGTGCTCCAGGTGTCAGAGCAGAGATTCCCCTGCAGCCCGTGGGGAAGACCATGGTGAGGCAGGTTGCTCCCCTGCAGCCCATGGAGGTCCACAGTGGAGTAGATATCCACCTGCAGCCTGTGGAGGACCCCACGCCAGAGCAGCTGAATGCCCGAAGGAGGCTGTGACCCCCTGGGAAGCCCATGCTGGAACAGGCTCCTGGCAGGACCTGTGGACATTCAGTCAGCAGCGAGGCCAGCAGAGGCAACGGTAAGTTGGTGGCTAAGCACTAGATTGAGGTGGACTGGGAGGTTCCCGAGGCCCAGGAGCCCCGGGGAAGAGCGGAGGCACCCGTCCAGAGCCGGCAGCTCTAGTGGGAGAGGCTGACGCGGCGTAGGCGTTGCCAGGGGCAACCGTGGGAGATTTAAACGGCCCTGAGGAGCACCAGCGACCAGGAGCGAGGTGACCAGGGCGGGCAAACAGGGCATGGCGCGGCAGTTCGCACAGGCAGGGAGTGCAGGCAGGGCGCAGCCCCCGTCTTCCTCTTCCCAGCTGGAGAAGGCTACTCAAGCGGTGGGTGTTGGCCCAGAGGGAGACCCAGATATGGTTGCCACTCGGGTGAAAGCCATTGTTAGGAAAAATGTGGCAACGCAGACAGAGCTCCCATGTACACGTGCAGCTGTCCGGGTCTCTGGCTGCAGGGAGTGCCTAAGTCTACCACTGATGCCGGAGGGCAGCGGGGACACTTCTTGTGTGAGGTGTGACCAGGTGGATGATCTGCTCAGCCTGGTGGTAGAGCTGAAGGAGGAAGTGGAAAGGTTGAGGAGTATCAGGGAGTGTGAGAGGGAGATAAGATTGGTGGGCCCACACCTACCATCCCTGAGACAGAGGCAGCAGATGGAGGCCCCACAAGAAGTGGAGGTTCCCCTGCCCTCTTGCCACCAGGCAGGAGGGGACCTAAGAGATGGAGGAGACTGGATACAGGTCCCTGCTTGGGGAGGCAGGCGAATCCCCTCCCAGTCTCCCTCACCTTCCCAGTTGCCCCTACACAACAGGTATAGGGCTCTGGAACTTGAGGACCAGACCAGTGAAGATCAGGGTGTAGATGAAGTCCTATCTAGGGAGGTGCCTAGGCCCAGTCAGGCAGCAACACGCATTCTCACTTCCTTTGAAAAAAGAAAAAGGAGGGTAATTGTTGCAGGCAACTCCCTTCTGAGGGGGACAGAGGGCCCAATATGCAGACCTGACCCATCCCACCGGGAAGTCTGCTGCCTCCCTGGGGCCCGGCTAAAAGACATTACCAGGAAACTCCCTGGTCTGGTTTGGATCTCTGATTATTACCCATTGCTGGTTGTGCAGGTTGGCAGTGATGAGATTGCAGAGAGAAATCCAAAGGCAATCAAAAGGGACTTCAGGGCACTGGGACTATTAGAGGAAGGATCGGGAGCACAGGTAGTGTTTTCCTCAATCCCTTCAGTGGCAGGGAAATACACTGAAAGGAACAGGAAAACACACCTGGTCAATACGTGGCTCAGAGGCTGGTGCCACAATTCGGTGGAATTTGGGGGGTTTTGATCATGGGGAGGTTTACACGGCACTGGGCTTGCTAGCCACAGTTGGTTTCCAGCTATCTCAAAGGGGTAAAAGAATCCTTGCTCATGAGATGGCAGGGCTCATAGAGAGGGCTTTAAACTAGGTTCGAAGGGGGTAAGAGATAAAACTAGGTGCACCAGAGATGAGACTGGGGGCAGCATGCTGATGTTAGGGGTGGATTCGATAACCCAGCTCAAATGCATCTATGCCAATGCACGCAGCATGGGCAATAAACAGGAGGAGCTGGAAGCCATCGTGCAGCAGGATAGATATGACTTAGTCGCCATCACGGAAACATGGTGGGATGACTCCCATGACTGGAGTGCTGCAATGGATGGCTACAAGCTATTCAGAAGGGATAGGCAAGGTAGAAGAGCTGGTGGGGTGGCTCTCTATGTTAGGGAATGTTTTGACTGTACAGAGATACACGATTGTGGTGACAAGGTGGAGTGCTTATGGGTGAGGATGAGAGGGAAAGCCAATAAGACAGATATTGTGCTGGCAGTCTGTTATAGACCACCTGACCAGGTTGAAGAGATGGATGAATCGTTCTACAAGCGGCTGGCAGTAGTGTCAGAATCGTGTGCCCTTGCCCTTGTGGGGGACTTTAACTTTCCAGACATCTGCTGGAAATACAACACAGCAGTGAGTAAACAATCTAGGAGGTTCCTGGAGTGTGTGGAAGATAACTTCCTGACACAGCTGGTGGGTAAGCCAACCAGGGGAGGAGCCTTGCTCGATCTGTTGTTTACAAACAGGGAAGGACTGGTGGGAGGCGTGATGGCTGGAGGCCGTCTTGGGCTTAGCGACCATGGAATGATAGAATTTTCAATTGTTGGTGAGGCAAGGAAGGGTGTTAGCAAAACCACCACTACGGACTTCCTGAGGGCTAATTTTGGCCTCTTCAAGGCACTGGTTGAGAGAGTCCCTTGGGAGACGGTCCTGAAGGGCAAAGGGGTCCAGGAGAGATGGACATTCTTTAAGAAGGAAATCTTAATGGCTCAGGACCAGGCTATTCCCATGTGCTGCAAGTCAAACAGCCAAGGAAAACGACTGGCCTGGCTGAACAGGGAGTTTTTGCTAGGACTCAAGAAAAAAAGGAGAGTTTATCATCTCTGGAAGAAAGGACAGGCAACTTGGGAGGAGTACAGGGTTCTTGTTAGATCATACAGAGAGGAAATTAGAAAGGCAAAAGCTCAGATAGAACAAAATCTGGCCACTGTCATAAGGGACAACAAAAAATGTTTTTACAAAAATGTTAACAGTAAAAAGAATCCCAAGGAGAATATCTATCCCTTAATGGATACAGAAGGGAATGTAGCAACCAGAGATGAGGAAAAGGCTGAGGTACTTAATGTCTTCTTTGCCTCAGTCTTTAATAGTGAGTCCAGTTATCCTCAGGGTACTCCACCCCTTGAGCTGGAAGGCAAGGATGAAGAGCAGAATATACCCCCCTTAATCCAGGAGGAAATGGTTAGTGACGTGCTACGCCACCTGGACTCTCACAAATCTACGGGACATGGGATCCATCCAAGAGTACTGAGGGAACTGGCAGAGGTCCTTGCCAAGCCACTCTCCATCATCTATCAGTGATCCTGGTCAACAGGGGAGGTCCCAGAGGACTGGAGGCTTGCCAACGTGACACCCATTTACAAGAAGGGTCGGAGGGAGGATCCGGGGAACTACAGGCCTGTCAGCTTGACCTCGGTACTGGGGAAGATTATGGAACAGTTTGTCTTGAAAGCACTCACATGGCAACTCCAGGATAAGAGGGGGATCAGGCCCAGTCAGCATGGGTTTACGAAAGGCAGGTCCTGCTTGACCAACCTGATCTCCTTCTATGACCAGGTGACCCGCCTAGTGGATGAGGGAAAGGCTGTGGATGTTATCTTCCTTGAGCTCAGCAAGGCCTTTGACACTGTCTCTCATGGCATACTCCTTGAGAAGATGGCATCTCATGGCTTGGACAAACGTACTCTTCACTGGATGAAAAACTGGCTGGATGGACGAGCCCAGAGGGTTGTGGTGAATGGGGTGAAATCCAGTTGGCGGCGGGTCACAAGTGATGTTCCTCAGGGCTCGCTGTTGGGCCCCATTCTTTTTAGTATCTTTATCAACGATTTGGATGAAGGGATTGAGTGCACCCTCAGCAAGTTTGCAGATGACACCAAGTTGGGAGGCAGGGTCGATCTGCTTGAGGGTAGGGAGGCTCTACAAAGAGATCTGGACAGGCTGGATCTATGGGCTGCGGCCAATCGTATGAGGTTTAACAAGGCCAAGTGCCGGGTCCTGCACTTCGGTCACAGCAGCCCCATGCAGCGCTACAGGCTTGGGGAAGAGTGGCTGGAAAGCTGCCCGGCAGAGAAAGACCTGGGCGTGCTGGTTGACAGCCAGCTGAATATGAGCCAGCAGTGTGCCCAGGTGGCCAAGAAGGCCAATCTCATCCTAGCCTGTATCAGAAATAGTGTGGCCAGCAGGAGCAGGGAGGTGATTGTTCCCCTGTACTCGGCACTGGTGAGGCCGCACCTCGAGTACTGTGTTCAGTTTTGGGCCCCTCACTACAGGAAAGACATTGAGTTGCTGGAGCGTGTCCAGAGAAGGGCAACCAAGTTGGTGAGGGGCCTGAAGCACAAGTCTTATGAGGAGCAGCTAAGGGAACTGGGGCTGTTTAGTCTAGAAAAGAGGAGGCTGAGGGGAGACCTTATAGCTCTCTACAACTACCTGAAGGGGGGTTGTAGTGAGGTAGGTGCTGGTCTCTTCTGTCAGGTGGCTGGAGATAGGACAAGAGGAAATGGCCTGAAGTTGCAGCAAGGGAGGTTTAGGTTGGATATTAGGAAAAATTTTTTTACTGAGAGGGCTGTCAGACACTGGAATAGGCTGCCCAGGGAAGTGGTTGAGTCACCATCCCTGGAGGTATTCAAAAAGAGAGTGGACAGGGTACTTCAGGACATGGTTTAGTGGGCATAGTTGATGCTTGGACTTGATGATCTTGAAGGTCTTTTCCAACCTAAATGATTCTATGATTCTATGATTCTATGATTCTGTGACCTGTGGAGAGAGGAGCCCACGCTGGAGCAGGTTTTCTGGCAGGACTTGTGACCCCATGGGGGACCCACGCTGGAGCAGTCCCTTCCTGAAGGACTGCACCCTGTGGAAGCCACCCATGCTGGAGAAGTTTGTAAAGAACTGTAACCTGTGGAAAGGACTCACCTTTGAGAAGTTCATGAAGGACTGTCTCCAGTGGGAGGGACCCCACACTGGAGCAAGGGAAGAGTGTGAGGGGTCCTCCCCCTGAGGAGGAAGAAGCAGCAGAGACAACACGTGATGAACTGATGGCAACCCCCATTCCCTGTCCCCTTGCACTGCTAAGGGGGAGGAGGTAGAGAATTTGGGAGTAAATTTAAGCCCGGGAAGAAGGGACGGGTGGGGGAAGGTGTTTTTAAGACTTGGTTTTATTTCTCATTACCCTAGTCTAATTTGATTGTTAATAAATTAAATTAATTTGGTTCCCCAAGTTGAGTCTGTTCTCAACCCACGAACCTTTTGTTATATTTTATCTTCCCTGTCCAGCTAAGGATGAGGAGTGATAGAGTGCCTTTAGTGGACACCTGGCATCCAGACAGGGTCAACCCACCACAGCTGCAAAGAAAACTACTGTTATCCTGGGCTGCATTAGGAGGTTGAGGTGTTGCCAGCAGGTTGAGGGAGGTGATCCTTCCCCTCCATTCAGCACAGATGAGGCCACTCCTGGAGAATTGTGTCCAGTTCTGGGCTCTCCATTACAAAAGAAAGATGGAAATTCTGGAGAGAGTCCAATGATGGGCCACAGAGGTGATTAAGGGACAGAAGTGTCTTTCCTATGAGGAAAGGCTGGGAGAGCAGGAACTGCTTAGCCTGGAGAACAGAAGGTTCAGGGGGATCTTATATGCTTCGGTCTGTCATTGCCATAGCTCTATTTTAATAGCTATGGGTGAGGGAGAGCCTGTCATCTAGAATCTCCATAGAGAAAAAAGGTAGTGGCCATTTCATTAACACTATTCCCTGCATCTCATGCAGCCACGCCACTTCTAATACTGAGAAGCTCCCACTTTAAGGGAAATGAAAAGCTAGAGGTCTGATCACAGTCAAAATAAAAAGCAGAACATTACTCTTCACTCTACCATTCAGTCTCACACAGATGTATGGCAAACCTAGTAGGAAAACAATAGCAAAAAATATCTCTGAAATCTAATGATTACTGTATCTCTTTTGATTGCTTTTGCTGAAACACTATCTTTTTATATAGCCTAGTCAGGTATTTATATAGGCTCTGATTACAATAAACTGAATTTTGCCATTTTGAGTAAAAGAAAAAAAAAAAAAATCAGTGCTAGATAGCACCTCGAGCAGCAATAAGGGGAAGTACCAGCAGGTACATTTTCAGACTTCTGAAGGAATTTGGTTGATTAATGACGTCTATAATGTTAATGGTGTGATTTTCAAAACACCTAACCAATTTACATGATCGGTTTAGAGATACAAATGCCATTCATGGGGAGGAATAACACCATGCACCAGTATATGCTGGGGGCCATCCAGCTGGGAAACAGCTTTGCAGAAAATGTCCTGGGTGTCCCGGTGGGCACCAACTGAAGATGAGCCAGCAATGTGCCCTTGCTGCAGGGAAGGCCAGCGGTATCCTGGCTACATTAGGCAAAGCATTGCCAGCAGGCTGAGGGAGGCAATCCTTCCCTCTCTCCTCAGCACTAGAGAGTCCAGGACAGGGCCATGAAGATGATTAAGGGACTGGAGATCTCTCCCATGAGGAAAGACTGAGAGAGCTGGGACCGTTCAGCCTGGAGAAGAGAAGACTTGGGGGGCATCTCATCCATGTATATAAATTCCTGAAAGGGGGGTGTAAAGAAGGGTCTTTCCAGTGCTGCCCAATTACAGGATAAGAGGCAGTGGACACAAACTGATACATGGGAGATTCTTCCTGAACATCAGGAAACACTTTTTCACTGTGAGGGTGACTGAGCACTGGCACAGGTTGCCCAAAGAGGTTGTGGAGTCTCCATCCTTGGAGACATTTTAAAGCCATGTGGACATGGTCCTGGGCAACTGGCTTTAGGTGGCCCTGCTTGAGCAGAAACATCAGACCAGATGACCTCTAGACATTCCTTCCAAGCTTGGCCACTCAGTGATTTGTGATTCTGCGATTCTAAGACTGTGCAAACTGATACTGTTTGCTGCTGATGTGATTCAGATGCTGAAAACAATATCTATTTCAGTGGATATTCTAGGCTCACTGATCACTGAATTCCACTATTGAAAAAAAGTACCAGCACATATATTTAAAAAAAAACCACTTTTTTCCTTTGTCTTGTAGGTAAGACCTAGCTCTTCAAACGCACAGAGCAATCTATATCTACAAAGGGGCATCTGCTGCTTCTCCCAGGAACTTTGTCTATTTTTACTGTTACTGTGACTGAATGGGTCTAAGAAGATCTATTATTATTAAGTCATCCACCATGATCATGACCTTTCAACTAAAAAAGGACAGATCTAAATGCTGGAATGTAAGAATCTTAATTTTATTTCAAGGAAGTGATTTAATTAAGAATGCTAGAAAAGATAAGGCAAAGTTAATACATCATCTAAACAGTTATAAAAATGTGATTCTGGCTGCTTTCAAACAGAGAGGGAAACATGAACCCTAACTCTCTTTAGTAAGTGTTGTTATTTCATCCCTATATCACAAAACTCAGCGTTGCTTTTTTTAAGAGGCCTCACTGAAGCCAAGACTGTCCATCACTTGATCCTAGCTTTCTCTTACCTCAGAGCTCCCTCTTTCAGAACAGACTAAAGCCCATTCTTCAGAGGAATGGCAAATTGAATTTTGTACGTCTGTGATAGTGTTTAAACAAAGAATGATTGTAGAAAATCTGTAGAACTCACAAATAACTTTCCCATGCCTATTTACACCTAGCATTCAAATCTCTAAATTTTAGATGGCTTAGTGTAATTGACTGATTGCACTCTTTTAGCTTTCTAGAAAAAACTACATTTCTGATCCAATTATATCACCAAAAATAATAATTAAAAAAAAGTAGAAAGTCCTGCTTGTCTGGGTCTTTCCCTCTTTTCTCTGATCTAAATATTTTTCATGGTTTCCAGCTTGATGACTCTGCTGAAACTTGTGAGTTGAGAAGGTGGAGTTTATAGTTGTTTTTCTGTTTTTTACATATCCTATGTGACAGTTAATAGCCAAAATATATGAAATACCTAGAGAGCACAATCTTGAAACCCTCTGCTTGGTGTAAACCAAGCTTTTGAACATCTAGCGATAAGTTTAATTTGGAATCCATAGGTAAAAGGGAGTCTCAGTGGGACATCTTAAGCAGGTTCATCTTTTATGCTGCAGAGACATTTTTTAGCAGAAATTCTGCCAAAAGTGAATCCTAACCTAAGAAGACCAGTGATGTCCATGACATAATTAAGGAGAAAGAGTATGTAGGGAAAGAGTTTAGAGACAGAACCAGAGACTGTGGCACTCAGAGGCCTGCTCTCTACTTAGTAGGAAAAATGTCAAGAAATCAATTTGAGCAGTTTCAGAGTTTCTGGTGGACAAGTCAAACAATTTCACTTAGTTTTTCAATAGACAGTAAACAATGAGATTTTTTACTCCCACGTTATTTGGAGTACTTAGAATGGATTTTCATGGGAAAGTCTGTTAACAGTAGCTCTGTGTCAATGGGAGCTAAGGTTTAAGTAGACTACATAATTTCATTTTTCTTTAAGTATGTCAGAGGCTCTCCATTCATTTTTCTCTTAAAACAACTATACTTTTGTCAATAATCCACATTTTAACTATTGCTTTTATTTTATGAATGCTTATATTGGACAGTTATTGATGCTTTTTGTCAAGCACTCACAATATGCACATCAAATGTTCAAAAACATTCATGGATAAACTTCTACTGATATCTATACACTAATTTGTGTTCTTTTAAGGATATATTTCCTCAGTAATTCCTTCATTAAAATTTAAAAATCCCTGGAAGGCAGACCAACAGGAGCTCTTTTAATAATATTCTCCTTTAATTTAAAAGATTTATGAGAGAAATTAACTTAGAGAACACTTAATTCTCTGAACAAAGATCATTATAAACTGACATTTGCGTTGGTCTGGTTCAAATATCTCTTGGCAACTTACAGGAATCTGAGTACTAGATATCTGAAGTAGTTCAAATTCTGTAGTAGCAAAATGCCATAACCTTGATAGAAATAAATATCTTTAGTAACCAGTAAAATAAAATGCACTATGCAACATAATAAGATTTGTCTTCTTTACTTACCTGGCTTATCTAAAAGCCTTGACTTTTTGCAGTGGTAAGCAAGCTCCTGTTCACAGTGCTCTGCGTGGTTAATTGTTGCCTGAAGCTGGTCCAGGCTGGCAGAGTACTTGAAAAACACAGTATGTGGGTTCTCTCGATTAGCACTTTTGACTCTGGTTAGGTTGGTGTTGTTATGCTGTACAATTGTCCACGTTGTATCTTTCAAAACACAGGTGAAAAGTAATAAAGAATGAGATGTAGCTGCATAAGTTGGTAATGGAAAGAGAATGTAAGATGAAATTAAACTTTAAGGTTACTTCTTTGATCACAAAAAGTGCTTTCGGGCATATGAAACAGAGACATAAATCACTGAGCAAAAATGAAAACAATAATTGTTTCTGTTTATAAGTAGATTATCATATTGTGACTGTAACAGGTATTCAGCTTGTTATGATTATTGAATAAGGAAACAGTAAATGACAACACCCAAATAATTGTTTCTGAAATAAGATATAGTTTACTTTGTAAATTGCAGTTAAAGAATAGGAAGAAATATTACTTACTATTGTTACTTTTCCCAGGCTTAAGTTGTTTATAAAATAACACTAAATTCTATCCTAGATTCTAGCTACATTTATATATATATCACTATAATTTGAATTAATTTATTCTGTGTAAGAAAATGGCCTATAGCCTTTTTCTATTATACAAAGAACCAAAAGGAGCTTGCAAATATTGTATTTACTATAAAACTCAGATTACATGAAGGTGAGTTATTCTAGCCATCTAAAATCAAATAGTAGTCATTGTTTGAACTACTATTCAAAACTTGTGTTTAGTCAAGGACTAAGAATCACAGCTTCCGAAGTTCAATATAAAGTTGCTTCCAAACACCTGATGTAATATTAATTTATGGCAAACACCATGGTATGCCCACTGGACTCGGTACTGTAACATGATGAAGTACTAGTTCAGAACTGAGAGCTACATTTCCCTAAAAAACATATACGGCTCTTAAGTCGACTTTTAGCTTGGATACTGCTGAGTAAAACAGCCACGTACTTGATTGCATTGTGTAGAGAGGCCTTATGATTCATGTAAACTGGGGTCATGTACCAAAATATTTACTTCGGAAGCAATTGAACTTTGTCTACAAGTTTTGGGGTTTTTTTATGAATCATATTCTGTACTCCAAACATTATTTCTAGAAAAATATGTTCCGAAGTAATGCTCTTGTAATAAAAGAGCAGAAAACACTTGCATATAAGTATATATGTAATTCAAATGGTTGAATAATAAACAATATATTGCACGTATATAAAAGGTATGTGCTAAGATGTGCAGTCTGCTATGAAACAGACTTTCTCAAACTTGGACCCATGTTGTTTACACTAAGCAACAAAGCAGTTCAATAGCTTTCCAGTTATATTGATACTTCACAAATATTCTTTCATTACAGGTCTTCTCTTAACTTCCTACTGGAATTATGGAAAACATTTTTAGTTGTAAAAAACTTACTAGAATGCAAATCCACACAGATCAAGAACGAAAACTGTTGTTACAATACTTAGATAAAGGCATTACTTTAAAAGCTACTAGAGGCCATAGGCTAAGTACTATGTATTTACTTTGAGACTAGAAAAATAATTTTCCTGCACACTGAGACACTGGAAGGGTGAAACTGGCTGGCACCATAGCACAGGAATGCATTGATCACTCCATCCTATAGTTTGCACACAAGGAAATGTAACATCAGACTCTCTGCTTGGGAGTACAGAGATTATTCCCGCCATGTTCTTCAAAATATAAATTGCCCTAAGTATTGGTGGCTGGTAAAAGCTCATGTGATTCTGCTGTTTTGTACTTTTGCCAAGCCCCCTGACCTATGAATAGGGAAGCACTGAGCTTATTCTGTTTCAACTTCCACTTGCAAAGCCTGTAACAATCTGACCCCCATGACTAAAATCCACTTCAAGGTAGGGGTGAGCAGGCTTCTAGTTAAAGCCAGTCTGGGTCAGTCAAGTCAAGCTTAGATTCATGTTCACTGTATTCTTGGATCTTAATGGCCAATGTAATTTGAGCAGATATATGAAATATTATTTTTTCTAACTTGTAGTGTTGATAATATTTCTGATGTTCTAATAGAAGTATTTCTAACTATTTAACAGAGATGTATTTTATTTCATTGTCTTCCTACAGGCCACACATGGCTGACATTATAAGATATTTATAGAGAGGAAAGAACTCATGGTCACTTAAAGTACAAGTATTCATCAGAAAACCTAAAGCAAATATCAAGGTGAGATGCCTATTCAAAAAATATTATATTAAAAGGAAACTATGTATGCAACCTTTTTATCATTGCTTACCAGTTTTTGGTCAAATTATAAAATTTTATTAAGTACTTGCTTGTGGAGTCAAAAAACAGTTGGCTGGAAATACAGCAAACTTGGCTTTCTTTTTGTACATGCACATACACACAGACACAAATATAAGTTGAACATATAAATTAAGACAAACAGGTCAGCTATCAGACCCATTGTCACACTCCCAAATTTACAAAGAAAAAGAAAAACAGGTTACTGCAAAATTTGGTCATCTTAACTGGCAGCGAGCACTCTTTTCATTCTGAATCTGACCTCCAAGAATAAAACCAGGGAAAGGCACTTCCCTCCCAGCTGCCTGAAAATAGAACCCCATCAATGTCAAAGATGAGGTAGTGCTGTAAGAAATGTGGGCATCTGCCTTCCCTGCCTCTGGTGGGAAAAGGGAATACCATTCATGAGGAAACTGGGAACAAAACAAATATAGAAGATTCATCCTGTCAGGCTGCATCTTGAGATGAAGAACTGATCAATAAGGTTTGCTTAATGTGGTGAATAAGGAGTGACTGAGGAAAACAGTAACACCTGTTCATGGACACACAAGGATAAATCAGACACTACACTGTACCTTGGAGGGTTATACCCACTTAAAAAAATTGTCAACTTTCTGCCATGATTCTTTGGTCTCTTTTAGTCTCGTAGGACACTAGGATATTTCTTTTTAAGGGCCTGTGCCAATCTGAAGTTTGCCCACCGTGAGCTAGCACAGTTCGCTATAGAATTAATAATCAGAAGCTGACATGGCAAGACTAGTTAAATTGTACAGACTGATTGAAATGATGAGAGTTCTATTATTTCAACACATATAAGAAGTATTCTTTAGATCTCTGTGAAAATCAGCCAATGCCACTAGCAGGCAGAGAACTGTCAGTTTCTCAAGAAATAGATGTGCCCACAAATTGTTTACAAATCAACATCAAAAGCTTATGCTAAGGTTTCTAAGTCAACCTCGCAACACTTAGGACATACCTAAAACAAATTCAACTATAGCTTATTCATGGAGTCTTTTAAACAGTTATAACTGTGGAAAAATATATTTTTGTCACATGAAACAATAAAGTGTTTCCATCATTTTGGCTGGAATGAGATTCAAATAAGTAGAGGCTAAATAAAAAGAAAAGGAAACAGCCTCAAATAAAACAATAATAAATTTCAAAAAGCCATTTAAATGTAAGCTTCATTGAAAGGGCATATGCCAATAGGCATACATCGACAACATCAACTGGTTTGTTAAACTGAAAACAAATTCTGATATCTAAAACTTCTAGTGATATAAATGCTCAGATTCAAAGAACTGGGTGCGCAAGAGGAGGCAGGGTGCCTGGAAGTGGGGCTGCAATAGTCCCACTGGTTGCATTTGCATTCTCCAAAAAATCTACCTGCAGTTTGAAAAATGAAGCTTAATGTCTATATTCCTCATAATAAAGGCCAGTTCTGAATTACAATTTTTCAGAAGGCTACCAAGAAAAATCACTAATTTTCTCATAAAACATAGCTTATTTCTCATTTCCTTAAATGTCTTCAAGAGGCTGTAACTTCAGTGAAAACAAAGTTGCTTCCCAAAATGAACTAGTATAACGTTGTCTCCATATGGAACACATGACCCATTGATGTAAAGCACAAGAGGAATGCAGTGTTAGCTTCACAGCCCGAATCCTGTTATTATCCTAAGTTCTCTGCCTAATTCTTTGCCGGTATTCTGAGCTAAGGAGTCACCTTCAATTTTTTGAGCATGTATACATTAAACTTGCAAGCTACAGAGGTTTCTTACTTGATAACTCATGTTTCAGTGTAATGAGCATGCATACAGACCCAGCTGAGTTAAAGAAGTTTATCACCTCACCTGTCATATTACAGTATACAAGAAATGGTCTCAAGGGCCCACTTCCATCTGAATCAATATTGTAAAAGCCTGAATTGTTCCCTCTGTGCTTATAGGCTTCACATGATTGCTCATAGATGGCTGTAAAAGAGCACATTCCATTACAAATGTAACGGCATAATTTTACATTTTATTCAGGGAATTAAAAAAAAAGTGTGTGGAACCTGTCAATCAGGAAAAGAAGTTGTGTGTGTTCACTGCTAAAGAATACAGAAGAAATCACATAATCAAAACTACACTTTCATTCGAATTTGTAAAGTATATTTGGTTTTACTTATCTGGGAGATCACAATGGTCATTTTCAAGCATTTTTTTTCATATTTAAATCTGGAAACTTCAGGAGGAAAGCAGAAAATGTGGGTGTGCAAATGGTTGTAAAAACTGCCAAATAATGTGAATGCAAAGGGTATTACTTAAACCCTGGTAATCAGATTTTGAGGAAACAAAGACTATACCTCAACCAAATCAGATTCTTGTGGTTGTTGTTATTATATACAACAGAAGGTAGGCAGTGTTTCTAGGTGTTCTGGTTGTTTCCTGACATTTTTTGGCTTTCACACTTATTTTCCTCCATTTTTAAATAGAAGGGCAAATGACTTGTCAAAGACTGCAGTAGAAGAACTAA
Source organism: Harpia harpyja (assembly GCF_026419915.1). Taxonomy (NCBI): domain Eukaryota; kingdom Metazoa; phylum Chordata; class Aves; order Accipitriformes; family Accipitridae; genus Harpia; species Harpia harpyja. The sequence continues at coordinate 69,170,120 of NC_068969.1, read as the reverse complement.
ATACGCAAAGACAAAATGACAGCTTCTTGGTCCAATGTCATGTATACTTTATATCAGTCAATGCCTAAAGAAAAGTCTGTAATGACTTCTTTATGATCAAAAACCTGAGAAAAGGGATGTATGAGTCCACCTCTGTACTTGAACAGACAGGAACCACTGATGATAATGCCACAGCTAGACCACATGAACCTAACCTCTCCTTCAACCATTATATTGCTATCAAGCAGTCATACTCTGCTGGTCTTTCTTTTCAAATTGGACTGTGTGCTCTATCAACTCTTATCAAAATTTGAAAACACTCCGCCAAAAAGAAAGAGCCATTAGATTCAGAAAAAAAAAAGAAGTTATGAGTGCCTTACAAGTGAAAACATAACTCCATAATAATTATTAACAATCTGGAAGATTTTGATCTATATAAATTCAGTTTATTTAAATTTTTTTTAAAAGCTATCAAGTACCAGTACAGTAATAAAAAAGAGGTGCTGTTTTTAAAAAGAAGCTTGTTTTTGAAAGAGTGTGATCTCTGTATTTTTTGCCTGATGGTTGCTGACATTTATGGCAACACTTATCAAAACGATAAACAATTAATTCAGATTGCTTACTCTATGAAGTATTCAGAATGCAAAATTCATGTAATTTTCAAATGGAATTTTGTGGGTCCTTACAGTATATAGTCTTAGTTAAATTTAAACATGAATAAAGAGATTCAATTATTCATTAATTGTTTTAAGGCACATGGTAGTTTGTATAATAATATTTCAAGATTAGTAACTTATTTCTAGGTTTATAACAAAAAGAATGTTTCTTTGAGAATTCAAGGGGCATTTTTTTCTTTTAAAGTTACACAGAAGTGTGATAACATGGCCAAAATTTATCCTAGGTTCTTGACTTGAAATCATTATTAAAATCACTAAAATCAAGTGCTAAGAGTGTTCCATTTTATATCCATAGTTACAGCATTTTATTAATCATAAACAAACATCCTGGAAGACTTTTATATGTATTTTTGACTATGAATAAGAATTCAATAACTCTTACATATTATTACATTTCTCACGGAGTCCTAATCATTCAGAAACCTTGGCCTCCATCTGTCCTCACAGACATCAACATATGATTTTCCAAATTATAATGAATCAAATCACCTTCATCTTCAATTTGGGCTTGTCATAGTTTCATATTATACATTGTGATGTTCAAAAGCATCTGTATTATTGGTATCTTTTCTTTGCTACACAAATTTTCTTAAAATTGTATTTTATGCCACTGTGTTCTTTACAATTAAGGCATTACAGGAAAAGTCATGACTGTTGTTAACTCTGTACAAATGAGATTTAATAGGCAGTCTCCTAAAATCAGTGATTTCTCAAAAAATCCCATGTGTGTAAACATACATTCTTTTCATAAAATCTGCCAACAAGGATTGTATAGATTTTATAAGGACAATTTATAAGGACAGAATTATTTATCTGATCATTAGGGTAGTCTTTGGAATTTTTTAAATTATCTGTAAATTTTCATAAAGATTTCTAGTTATTAGAAGCATATAATGAAGGCCAGAGTAATGATTTATTCTGCTTCCCAGAACATGCTTAAAGCAGTACATATGTAGAGCATCTCCTGTGAAATGAGTTAAATTGCTTTCAATTAGTTTTTTTTTAATTTCTCCTAATCTATTCCCTGATTCAGCAAACTACATAAGCACATGTTTAGGGCTTGGCATATGATTACCTTTGAACATGAATGTAGTCCCACTCTCTCAGAAAAAAATCAGTATTAATTGTTGTGATGAATAAAGATGAATTAAATACATTTCTAAATGATTTGCTGATTCAGAAAGTGGAATTATATGGATAGAAGAGGATATTACTGACCATCTTGTGTAAATCATGAAAAATGGGAAACAGAAGCAAGTAAACATTAGAACTTTCAATGAGTTTTTGCTGCTAAATATGTGGAATTCTCAAAGCCTTTCCTTGAACCAACTTATGAATATTTACATTACTTAAAATCCTTCGAATATGAATGATCAGTATAAATATGTATTTTTGTGGTAAAAAAATTAAATCAGAAATAAAAGCATAGTCAGAAAACATCTTAGACTTACGAAAGTGGCAAGTAGCTCCCTTGTAACCAGTATTGGCACAGTTGCAGTAAAAGCTGTTCCAGGACTGTGAGCACTCACCACCATGTTCACAGTAATTAGGCAAACACCTAAAATGAAAAAACAAAGAGCATTTTCACTCCCTTTTATGTTCATTTACTTGTCACTTGTATTTATCAAAGGATGCAAAATCATGGAAAAGAAGCAGAAAATTAAGAGGATTTCCCTTCATCTTCCCCACTCTTCCTATTGTCTATAATAAATATATTAATTATTCAATAAACCTGTGAGAACAGAAATAAAGTGTAAGATACATAATTGTTACTTATTACTGATCAACTATCTGCAATTCAATACAGATTGATAAACCAATGAAAGATTTACATGCTGATAATTCACTGGTAAGTTTTGCAACTGATAGGATTTCTTCAACAAGATGTGTCACCGCAAAGCAGCATCACAAGAGTTTTATTTCTATTAGTCTAAAGATAATAGAAGAATAATTAAAAAAAAATCACATAACAAATAAAACTGACCAAAACTAGTACCTGAGAGCTATTTCTTATTCTGAAATCATGGTTACTTCCTATTCTAGAAAGAATAAAATATTCAGTATGTCAGTTCCATCACAAGACGTAACCAGCAGTGATACCAGTTTTCATTCTGGTGATATGAACTGAAGAATTTTGGTGTCTTTTTTCTGGATTTAAAATGTTTGACTGCAAAGAAAATTTGCCTGTAACTGCTTAATGGTTAAGACTGCATCACTATACCTAAGTATAAAATTTTCCATCAGATGAAAAAAAGAAAATTTATCTTTTTCATAAACACAACTGAAAATATATTGAAAGAGTGGCACGCTTTAACCGATTATTTACTAACTTTTCACCTTAGAAATTAGTTAACATTCTAATTGCAGTGAGTATATGTGTGTATGCGTGCATATGTGATACAGCTCAGAAAGTACAAAAAAGGCTTTATTGTTGACATTGACCACAGAAAAAAGAAAGCAGGCCCACTAATATTCACAGGATCTTAAAATACCTTTGAATTCATTCAAGAAATCTTAGGAGGGTATTAAATTAGGATTGTAGAAAGTCCAACAATTCACACATCTCCCTTATGAATAATTCAGGGCCTTTGTACATTCACTCCTCCTGACTCTCAAAGAATTCTATCTTCCTTTCATGTTTCTAAGCAAGGATAAGCAGAAGTTTTCAGAGAAGGAAAGAAAGAAAAAAAGTAGCAGGTAAAGCGTAGGTAAAATAAGTGAAGTGATATAGGTCACCTATTTTCAAGGAAATAAATGATGTTTTTGCCAGTGAAATGGCTGATCTTGTATTTATTATCTCACTTACAGAATGTATTTCTAAGACAATTCTGTAGATGCTGTATGTCTCAATGAGCTCAGGCTTGGAACATAAAAATTAACTTTAGGCACTGGGCTTACAATTACTTTGATATTAAATACTTTGTTCAAAGGAATTGTATAAATGTGCATAGTAATAATTCTTGGGATAAATGTTTATTTTTGCTTTCTACAGGTATGACTAGTTATCAGATATAATAAATATACATCTCCTCTAACATAACTGTCATTTAGGACTTTCAGTGCATCCTCTGACAGCTGCTCTGCTTGCATGTATTTCAGTTATAGTTTTTCTTGTTCCTTTTTGATAAAGACATCATTATTCCAAAATTGTGAGTGATTTACTTGGTCTTTACTTGTATTGACTCCCTGTCCATATTAATTAATCTTCCTAATATTGTTCAGAAAATGAAAAGCTTAGATGCAATTGATGACGCTTGAATGAACTTTAGAATTGAAAATAATTTAGAGTATAATTTAAATCTTTTAACATTAAATTTTACATCTTCCCTCTGTTTCTGAATGTATAATAAAAAGTAGTCACCAGCTACATCAAAGTGAAGTTATAATTACATTATATGCTGCAACCCTACCCAAAGCAAGACTTAGAACAGTGCTTTCCCTGAGGAAACTAATCTTCTAACAAAAATATTTCTAATATTAGAAAAAGTATTTCTAATGCTTCATTGGTAAAAGGTAATATTTGGATTCATCACCATGTCTGCTTAAACCAGAAAAAAACCCCAGCTGATTAAGCATTTACCAGGTATTACTTGATAATACACTTTTAAGTGTATGACATTGGAAAATGATACACTATTTAAAACCAAGGCGGCAGGCTAATAATAATCATAAGTTCAAAGGAGAACACTGATCCAGAACATGAATATACTTTTGATAAGGAAGGAAAAAATAAGAATTTCATATGCCAATTATCTACTAAATACATTTTTGTACACTATCTGCTTATCATGGTTCCAAAATATGGCTAAAAGATATCTTGAAAAGAATAACTAATTGCTGCAATTTTCATTTCTTTTCTTTCTTCAGTCTTCAATTAAAAAAAAAAAAAAAAAGAAAGAGAAAAATATTTGAAAACTATCCCTGTGCGAGTGGTTTTTTTTTTTTTTTACATATAAACCCATTTATTCTGTTTTTTGTGCAACACACTGCTGCTAGGACAAGAGAGGCAATAACTCCTGGTAGGCAATCATATGTTTCTGTGTAGAGCTTGATGTAATTATGACAGATTAATCTGGTACTCTCTCCTCAGAGACTATATGTGCTAACTTTGTAAGGCATTTAGAATGACACTGTGTCCTTTAAAGTTATTTCGTCAATGGTTTATGTATAATTAGTAGTTATTAAACCAATATATATTGATAAAGGAGCTGAGAGAAAAGATATTAAGGAGAAATCTATGAAGAGAATTATTTGCATGCCCAAGAGGTACATGAGCAATGGAAAATATAAAGATATTATACAAAGAAAAGGCTAAATGAAGGAGCATGGGAAGAGCAACGACTGGAAAGAATCATAATAATTTAAGCATAAGAAGAGGAATTGTTAAGTTTATGGAACTGAGAAAATAGAAAATAGGAAAATGGTAGGGATTTTTTTGTTTAAAAAGAACAGGTTAATAAATTATATCCCAATGAATAAATGCATGATTAACCAACCATCTGTCAATAAGGATTGTAAATCTGATAAAGAATACACTATGTATGTTAAATGTTTGTGTATATATATATATACATGAGATAAAGAATGGACTCAATTATTTTCAGTTTATTTACTATTGCATATAAATTCAGATCACTATGCAAATGGTAATTTTTATTTGTGTTCATGCACTTTAAATGTATAAAATTATTACATTTAGTGGTCCATTGCTTCTACTTCAAAAGCCATCAATAACTCCAGAATTTGGGTCACGCTTCACTATTTGGAATTGGAGATGCAAAGACTCCCATAAAGACTCCAAGACAAAGAGGTGGTTTGTTTGCCCTCAGCTGTAGAAGGGATACCTACCATCAGGAGCACAGTGGCAAAAATGCTGATTACTTTAGCTTAGGGCAACCAAAGACATGTGGAAATCATTATAGGAAGAAAATATTTTCTCTCAAACAAAATGGTGCAGAAGATGTTACAAGCTACCTATTGGAAATTGGTTAATACATGCAAGCAATTTTAATGTTGGCAAAGAAGAATGTATCTTATCAACTGGGATTTATGGTGAGATGTAGAATTAGTTTGATAAAGAGGAACCTGAATTTTGTTCCAGATGATGAGCTGCAGGTATCGAATGGAATGAGACTGTGTGAGGAAACTGGAAAGAAACAGTCCCTGGAGCAAGCTAGCACAAGACAAGAATGGCTTTTTAAAAACAGTTTGTTTTGAAATAAAAGATAATGAGTGTGATGAAATTGATGAAAATGGGTGGCCAAACCTGGTTTTGAAGTGCAAGAAAGGTGCAATTGTCAAGTTATAAGGAGACACAAATTAGCATTAGCAAATTTTAGAGAAAACCAAACCAACCAAACAAAAACCTTCCATAAAGACTTTTTTTTTTTTCCATTGGTATCGTTGGTCATAGGAAACCACACATAATTTTGATGAACTATGAGAGTAACATAAACTTAAAAAGGGTTAATACAGTGTCAGAAAGTAATAAAAACACTTTGAACAAGACTGTGGCTGGGAAGCTTAAGTGGCTTGCACAAGTTCATACTGAAAAAAAACAGATAGCAGTGGTATTGACATAAAATAAAGATGGTAACTATCTTCATATGCTATAGAAATTCAGCAAGATAAAAATATGAGGAAGGGCTATATATATACCTAACCTCTTTAATGCAGTGCTTAAAACCAACAAAAAAGCAATCAAAGGGTAGGGTGCAGTTCTGAATAAACTGAACTTGGACTGAATAAGAGACAAATGTTATGATATTTGGAATACTGTAAATAATGTTGAATTTCTATATACTGAGATTCACAGAGTGACTTTATACATATTTATACACATAAACTTCTTTTTAAAAAAACACACTCACATACTATGGCCATTCAAAAGCTGAAAGGAACTGGAATCACTACATGTAAAAATGTACCATCTTCCTTTAAAAATTTGGGTAACACACCTCTGTGTTCATGGAGGAAGAGATGGTTCCTAAACCACAGCTCTGAGATGAGCATTTTGAAAGATCCTCAGTTACACTGTACATTGAAAAATCATGGTAAATCAGAGACAGAAATTGGCATCATTTATATTATGAGGCAATTTTGTGATGTTTTCCACTGATAATCTTGCTTAGATCTCCTTTAATGTGTTTGACTAAAGAATATGCAGGTCGCCACATTACGTTCTTTTGACCTGATTCTGTTCCTGATTCTGTCTCTTTACTAAAAGAAAAAAAAAAAAAGGAAGCAGTGTAGTGGAAGTGAAGTTCAATTCCAGAGCTGAAAAACCAACAGTGATACAGTGCTTTAAAAGCTGGAAGGAAGTGTCATGAGGTCTATCAGAGAGGAGAGGAAGGAGATAGTGAAAAAAGTTTGAAAAGTGAGAAAATGAGTTGAAAGGAGTAGGGTGTGAGAAAGCTAAAAAGAAACGTAAATGTATGCTGCATCCCAAATACAAATCCCTAACAAGTTATATGGTAAAGTTTTGACTGAGGCCAAACTCTGTTTTGTCATATGTCTGTCACACTTACTGCCTACTACAAAATCAGGATTAACTCAGTAAGGGATAAATTAGCACAGAGAATGAAATACATGCAACTGTATATGTTCTTAAAAAATGATAGACTTAGAAAGATTAGTTAGAATACACATTGCATTTTAATTGAAAGGATCACATTGTAGGCAGATTTTTTAGCCTCCTTTTGGAGGTTTCTCTCTGTAAACTGTTATGACCAATTAGGTAAAGAGTTAGTATTATTTTTGTCTTTGATCTACAAGATGTTGTGACTTTCTTAAAAATAATAACCTGGATAGACGTACACTGTGTTGTCTCTATGAATGGAAAGCAAGTCACAGAAATATATCTGTGTAGCTGAACCTGAAATTGGCTATGGTCTTGAAGCAGATATCTGCCTACACTGTTTTCCCCAAAGACAGCAATTTTTAAAAGTCTTATAATTCAAAGGCCAGAATTTTTTAGACCAAAAGGCAAATTATGAGGACTAGAAATTTAGGGGGTGGGGTAGGAGTGTTTAGAAGCACATCTTTCTCCTGCCTGTTGTGTCATTTCAGCACAGCCTTTCAGCTTGGACCAAGGCCACCATTTCTGGATTAAAACAGACTTTGCATAGATGCCATGATTGCATTCTCCTCAGTATACAGCAGAAAACCTCTCCTTCCATTGTCCATCTGTGTGTCTGCTCCCTCTCTTCGCAACAGCCTCTGCCATTCTGCAGCACCCTTTTTGGCTCGTGCTCTGCCTTCTCCATACTGAACTCCAGCAATATCCTTCTGTCAAACATTTCTGTTTCAAGCAAGATATTCAGTCTCTCTTCCCTGCAGAGGGAGCCACTTCAACCAGTCACTGTCTTTTAGATAGATGCTAATACCATCTACTGCAAGTTATGAGATTAGTTCTGACTATAACCTAAAAAAGATTGCTCACTCACTGTGATGAATACTATCTACTGTGTTTCTGGATGGGTAGAATATAGGAAGCAGCAATAACTTCTAAAGAACATAGCATTTCAAAGGGTGAATGGGACTACATAACACAGGAGGGTGTGGGTGTCTATAGCTTTACTTGCAAAGAAAGTAAGATATTTAAATTTTGTTGGAAACATCAAATAATTTTAACCCCAGTTACTCTAATTTTATTTGCAGTTCATGGAAATCTAATTGCTGTGCTATGTATACTGCATTTATTCTAGACTTTTGAATACTTACAAAAGAAGCAACATGACATTTTGTAAGCATTCTGTTCTTTGTCATCAAGTCAGTATTGGAAACAAAACATTCAAATAAATAAATGAGTAAATATTATTTTCTTACCTGTCTATAATGCCACATAAATCTATCTGAAGGTCACTGAAATTGCCAAAAACATTTTGCTGAACTGAGATCATATCCACTGCTTTGTTACCAATGGAAATGAGTCGCATGCATCCTTGAAAGCCACCAAATGAAGTATTACATTCAGAAATGTTTCCACTGCTAGGGCAGCCTGAAAGAAGCATAAAACCTGGAGCTGAAAAAAAATATTTTATTGAAAAATTTATATATTCCAAAAGTAGACTGAATGTTGATAATCTCCAGGTGTTGTAAACTTTGTGGGTAGAAGACTTTAGCCAGATGTTCTTCTGATTAGGCATGGTGGTGCAACTGTAAAGAAATACTTCTATGCATTCTTACTGTTTTTAAAGCATATGCAAAAGCATCATCAAAAATTTGGGTAAAGGATAACCCAAGCAGCAGTTCCAAAGCAATGAATGGAATCAAGATGTGAACAGATTGACTGACTGACCTTAGTCACAAAATGTTAAGTTACAATACAAGGTGCACATGATTTGGACAAGTTTTAAGTCACAACTGAAGTAAAATAAGACAAAACTTAGTTAGTAAGTACAGTGATTTTAATTTATCAAGCTGTCCAGAAATTCTGGAAAGTACTGAAGACAATTTCTTGATGCAGGTCATCAATGACTCAACTAGGAGAGATGTTCTGTTGGACTGTTACTTGTAGACAAGGAAGAAATAGTTGAAAATGTGAAGATCAAAGGCAGTCTTGGTTACAGCAAACACGAGGCTGTGGAGTTTATGATCCACAGAAGAGAGCAAGAAAAAAAGCAGAATTACAACCCTGGACTTCAGAACAGTCAATGTTGGTCTGCTCAGGACCTGTTTTGAGTATCCCATTGGAAATCACCTTGGAGAGCAAAAGGGTTGGATATTTTTCAACAAAAAAACTCTTTGGAGCATAACAAAAGTCCATAGCGATATCAAAATAGTTAAGCAAGTCTGGCACAAAGCCTGCAAACATAAACATGGAGCTCCTAAGTGAATGCAAACAAAAAGAAAGTACACAAAAGGTGGAAGTAGGGACATCCAATTTGGAGGGGAATACAAAGACATTACCTGCATGTCTTGGAATGCAGTTAGGAAATCCAGACTTCAGGTGGAGTTAAAACTATCAAGGAAGGTGAAGTGCAACAAAAAAGTTTCTATAGGTACAACAGTAGCAAAAGGAAGTCTAAGGAGATTATGGGTGCACTACTCCATGGGGCACAGGACCTAGTGACAAAGGTCTTGGGAAGAACTGATTTGTGCAAGGCCTTTTTTCTTCAGTTTTCACTGGTAAAACTAATCCTTAGGCTTCCCATGTCCTAGCAGAGTATGAAGAAGGGAAGCAGTACCCACAAAAATGAAAGAGAGTCCAAGGGGCACCTGAGGGTGCTGCAGGAGCTGGCCAATGTCATTGCAACAATTGCCATTGTCATTGTGAAGCCATATCATTTTAATCCTCAAAAGGGCTTAGCAATTTGGTGAGCTTCTTGATGACTGGAGAAGGTAGATGTTACACCCATCTTCAAGAAAAGCAAGAAGGAAGGCACAGGAAACGAGACCAGTCAGCCTTACCACAGTCCCTGGCAAGTTCACAGAGCAAATCCTCTTAGCAGCCATTTCTAAACATGTGAAGGACAAGAACGTAACTGGGTAACTTTAGCTTCAAGGCTAAATCGTGCCTGACAAATCTCTTTGTTTTCTTTGCTGAGGTGATGGGCACTGTGGACAAAGGGAGAGCAGTATGCACTGCATACCTTGGCTTTAGAAAAAGCCCTAACAGTTTTCTATAGTCTCCCTATCACCAGATTGATGAGATATGGGTGGGATAAGTGGACAATTGATGATGCAAAGTTCAGCTGATGGTCAGTGAATAGAGGGTCCTTCAGAGATCAGTACTCAGAGCTATGCTGTTTAATGACTTCATAAATGACCTGGATAAGAGGACACAGTGCACTTTCAGCAAGCCTGTGACTGATACCAAATTGGGGGCAGGGCTGCAACACAGAGGTACCTGGGCAGGTGGGAGAAATAAGCTGACAGACACCATGAAGTTCAGTAAGAACAAGTTTAAGTCTTTAATCTGAGATGGAACAAGTCTGTGCAACCATCCAAGCTGGAGGATAACTGTCTAGATCCATAGAGAAAGGCCTGGGTTCCTGATGGCCAACAGGTGGACCATGAGGCAGGAATGTAGCCTTGCAGTACAGAAGACCAATGGCATTCTGGGCTGTATTACCAAAAGCACAGCCAGCAGATCTGGGGAAGTGGTTCTTCCCTCTCTGTGGCACTTGTGAGACCACATCTGGAGTCCTGTAGTTCTGGACTCCCCAGTACAGGAAAGACATTGACATCCTGGAGTGAGTCCAGTGGAGGTCTCCAAGATGGCCAGGGACCTGAATGCACAGGCTGTATGAAGATAGTCTGAGAGAGCTGGCCTGTTCAGTCTTAAAATGAGAAGATAAAGTTATCTGGTAAGATGATACAGAGAAGACGGAGCCAGACTTTTTCCAGCAGCGCACAGAGATGGGACAAGAGGCAAAGGACTAAAGTAAAAAATGGCAAATTCTGATCAGACATTAGCAACAAGTATTTTTAGCATGAGGGTGGTCAATATGAGAACAGTTTTCCCAGAGGATTTATGAGATTTCCATCCTTGGAGCTGTTCAGTGTTTGAGTGGTTACAACCCTGTACATCCTGATCTAATCAGACTTGTTTAGAACAGAGAGTTGGGCTAGACAATGTCTGGATGTCCTACCCAACCTATGAATAATGTTCTGTAAGTATCTAATATTGTGGTTTGTCTATTGTGTTACTGATCCTAAATTGCCTTGTTCACTGATTGCCAATTAATTAAACACTGTTAATAAATCAATAAATTGCTTTGAACCTGTTTTGATTTAAACCATGTCCATTGAGCAGTTTTTTTTCCAGTGGCAGCTGAACACTGCATGACAAAATATGCCTAAATGTTTTTTTCTTTGGCTTTCTTCCAAAAGGTAATATTGCTTCTGGAATGATGCACAAGGGCCATTCTTTGATCTTAGTCAAACAATACTGTATTCTGGTTCACAACATTCAAAGACCTTCTTATTTCGTGATGTTAGGAAGCAGTGACTTTTAAGACACTTCTCTATTCCACAGAACTAATGGGTACTTTCTGAAGTCCTGTAAAGACAGTGCAGAGGTTTACCATACAGGAAGCAAAGTGACAGTGGAAACTAGTAAATCTATTCAAATGAGTGTACAACAACATAAATAATGTAGATATGTTTTTAAGAAGGATACAATAGAAAATGAACTAAAACTGAAATGAAACAGGTAAATAAATTCTCAGTGTCTTTTACTCTGGTGAGGAACCAAACTGTTCAAAACTGTTACTACCTTTCTAAAGGAAAATTTTTATTATCTACTTGGTATATTGCTTTAAGAACAACAAATCCATGGACTTCCAAAAGTCCAAATAGGAGCACAGTAAATTTTCAGCACCACGCACAGTTACACAAATCAACTACAGGTCTAACCACATTCTTTACAGCATTCTACAATAAAATGGTAAAATAAATTCTGTCATTTCTGGTGAAAAATCTGACACTCATTTGAGAATGAGATACTTCCAGTGGAGTTCATATGAAAAAAAAAAAAAAAAAAAGCCAAAGAAGGCAGAAAAAGGTTATTTCTTTTACACTTAGCTATTCTATTCTACAAAATTGTTTCTAGGATTTTTTTCTTGGTGTTGTCTTCTAGTTCTGTCAGAGAAAAGGCAACATCATTAATATTAATGAAATTGGGATTCCTTATAATTGTGGGCTGGATATTAAAGATAGGAAGAAATCCTTTAATAATGAGATTCACCCTATATGCTTATTGCAATATTAAATAAACTCTTTTTTGCCCATATAGTTGCAATGAGATATTATTTCAAGAACTGAGAGAGGTCATATAACCTTGATGATAACATAACTAGAAATTGTGCTGACATAACACTAAATTATTTTCACATTTATTACACATTTTCCCAGCTAGGCATACACATTTCGTGCATACTTTGTATTCATTAAAACAAGCAAACTAACCACCATGTGCCCAGGACACCTCTCCTGGAAGGCTGATATTCATGTTTTAACAACCAGCATATAGAAACACAGTAAATATTCATATGAAATTAGAAAGTAAGTCAAAATGCATTGTCTGCATTTTGACAGTGGTATATGGCATAAAATTTTAATAAATGATTTTCTAAACTCAGAAACCTTCTACTACTTTCCCCCAAGTTTGTATGGCATGCACGAGCTGCTAATTTCAGCTATAGAGCTGAAATCAGGGAAGCTAAGGGGTGGATCTGCAGTTAGTAATTTCAATGTTCTTGGAATTAATTTGCTCCTTCCACCCCCTAAAAGATAAATAGAAATGTCCTTGTACAACTTAATTGAATATACAGTTATTTGCAGCTGCTCATATCCCTCCTGATCTGTTCACCTGTGCCTTCAACCCTGCAATGGTGTGAATCACCTAATCAGAGATGTGGGAACCTGAAGCATAGAAGGGGGAAAAAAAAGTCTTCTGGTTACTCAAGGCCAATATTCTGCCCTTTTGATTATTAGTTAGGTCAAGGGGTATCTTTAGTAGAGAAGGCTAAATGCCAGATATGAAAAGTCATATGGATGCTCATGTAGCAGTTCCTATACTTACAGTCTGCTTGTAAGCGTGACATCTATTTACAACCCGTTGTTTCGAGGGAACTGATCCGTGGACAATGACTTGGTCCATACTCATTTAGGGGTTTTTATGCATTTTTCAATTTTCTCGGAAATCTGACAACTGTTAATAAATAGTTCAGTCATGAATTCCTAAGCTACTAAGTGATGAAGCATTAGGTTAATGTTGAATAATGCTTTCAGATAGTTTAACATTGCTACTGTGTAGTCCATGTCCGGCCGATTTCCTGCTCAACTCTATCAGTAACCATGTATGTGATAAATGACAAAACCACCTGGTGACAGATAATTGTCAATATTCGTAGAGAAATGATGATATCTAAACATAATTTTTAGGCATAAGTTATATTCTCCAAACATAGGAAATTTGTGTCACTCTGGTAAAAAAAATAAAAAAATTAAGAGTGTGTATCATGTAAAGAGGATATTTGCACAAGTAAGTACGCATCCACTTAAGGTGAAAACTTGAAGTCCTCCCAGTGGAAGATTCTCACAAAAAATTGATTTAGCAACACAACAAGTGTGCACAAAAGAGACCTTTGTGTGTCTGTCTGATGGTCAGCTAGGCTATATTCAATTATCAGAGCATGATACCAAAAAAAGATGTTCTAAAAAGTGACCCAGGATTTAGAGTGGTAATTTATTCTACCCAACATTATAAAATTTTAAGGAAACAAAAACTCAAAAAGGTCATAGCAGCACCTGAATACTAGATCCTTTGAGAGATATCCAAGCTAGGCAAAGAAGACTTGAGGCAAGCCAATTAATTCTCACCATTTGATTAAATATGTCAGGAAAAAATTATGTTTAACTGTGGGATATTGCCAGCATAAATAAACAACATATTTCACCTCCAAAGTAGAAAGCATCTCCTGAATAAATTTGCAGAGGTATGGAGGCATGAGCAGATGAGGTCACGTCATTGTCCACTATTACACTGATACGATTCCTTTTGACAGAGAACCATACAGAATGCCACTGGCCGTTATTTAATCCAGCACCTGAAAGGAAAAGAAAAAGCAAAATGGAGTATGAACATCCATTATTTGTTATACTACCTGAATATTATAGACTTGAAAGGAGGAGAGACTGCTAGTGCAATCATAGCCCACATAAAATTTCCAATTGATAATGAAAAGAAGAAAAAATTTTAATAAAGAACACAAATGTCTCTGTCCCTTCCCTTGCTTCACATCTGATAAAGAAAAAATAAAAGTACTTCAGTGAATAAGTCTTACTGTTGTAATACTCCTAATTATTAGTATTACATCCATTTGATGTAGTGACTATGAAAAGTATCCTTCCAATCTAAGGAGGTTACCATTAAGATATCATTGTGATGGCTGATACAGTGTTTTACATATAATACGCATTTTTGCTGCACTATTACAAAGGATTTCTTCATCTTTTAAAATTAAAGGTATCCATTTTATTGCAACCCAGTAAAATAGCAAAATCCTGTAGATGCTAAAAGCTTCAGCAGCTGTCATGTCAATGTTGCAAGATTATTCCTCTTTCAGTTGTCTCCTTTATTGGAAATGTATGGGAAAATTTTCTGAGCGTTTAGCCTCTAACACCAATTTACATTACCTCTGGCTGTGTAGGTGTAAGGTGCCACAAAGCAATAAGCCTAAAGCCCTGATTCTGGAAAGGACTTACATATATATATTGAAATAAATTTTTTACAGGGTAGTATGTAAGCACATTATTATCTTTAAGAAGTACTTTAAGTCAATCACATTCTTGAATGTTCTTCAAAACAGAGATACTTCTTTTGGTGAAGAACAAAGAATACAACCTTTGAATTATGTAAAGTCTTCTCTCGACTGCAGAGTGCCTATGGTTTGTGATCTGTGATTTCCCTCTTGAAATTTCTTGTATTTCTATACTCATCTTTAGAATGTGTTGTATATTTTTCCTGGTTTCAGCTGGGATAGAGTTAATTGTCTTCCTAGTAGGTGGTATAGTGCTATGTTTTTGAGTTAGGTATGAGAAGAATGTTGATAACACTGGTGTTTTTAGTTGTTGCTAAGTTGTGTTTATACTAAGTCAAGGATTTTTCAGCTTCTCATGCCCAGCCAGCAAGAAGGCTGGAGGGACACAAGAAGTTGGGAGGGGACACAGCCAGGGCAACTGACCCAAACTGGCCAAAGGGGTATTCCATACTATGTGAAGTCACGTCTAATACATAAACTGGGGGAAGTGGAGGTGGGGGGATCACGGCTCAGGGACTAACTGAGCATCAATTGGTGGGTGGTAAGCAATTGCATTGTGCATCATTTGTATATTCCAATCCTTTTACTATTACTATTGTCATTTTATTAGTGTTATCATTATCATTATTAGTTTCTTCTTTTCTGTTCTATTAAACCGTTCTTAGCTCAACCCATGAGTTTTACTTCTTTTCCTGATATTCTACCCCATCCCACTACGTGGTGGGTGGGGGAGGAAGTGAGTGCGTGGCTGCATGGTGCTTTAGTAGCTCGCTGGGGTTAAACCACGACAATGTTCTAGAGAAACAGCTCACCAGTTAACTGAGTAGTTCAAACAGAAGGAAAAGAAATAAAAAGAGAAAGATCAGAAGGTTCAAATAGCTAAATTACATTGTAACTAGGATACATATATTGTTAACTACCACAGTCTAAATACAGGATCAGCATAGAATGAAGAGAAAAATCCTAGAATTGCATTATAAATTTAGATAAATTAACATCTAGAAAATATCTCTAATGTATTTAATATAATATTAGTCTTATACACTTTTTCTATTATTTGTTTCCTTACCTGAACCACTCTATTTATTAGGGACTGCAAAATAAGAAAACTTAAATATTTTGCTTTACCCCCAGCTTCAGTGGAATTATATGAAAGCTATGGCTAACAGATCTTCTTATCTTTGTGTTGCACTTTCAGGAACAATTCACCTTTCTATTATAACAGCAGAAAACACAGGGTCGCAGTCACGTGTTTTCTGATACCATTCTGGCATTACTTATTTGGTTGCAATCTTCTTGAGAAGTGGCATTTGAGTTTGCTAATCGAAGCCGTACACTTACAGTTAGAGTAAATAATTACACCTATGAGTAAATAGGTGTATTTTCTACTTCTGTAAAACTACATATTCATGATATTTATAGAGATAGACTTTTTACTAAAATAAAAATTGGAAACCTTATACCACACAATATAAAATAGTATTAATGCTATTACATCTGGCTCCCAAAAAGTTGCATGTAGAGGGGTAATCTTTTGGTAACAAGGATTTACATAGTCCTACAGACAATGTGGAGGGAGTGACTAGAGTTTCTCTATATTTTCAAGACGTCCAACTGCTGAAGAAGCCCCCTTGTACTGGTGGCAGCTAATATAACTTAGAGCAGCCTTCAGGCTGATGTATTTTATGTTAAGGCTGGCATAGTATTGAGCTGAGGATCAAGAAAAAGCCTTAAAGCCTAGCTATTTTTGCTCTAGTTGTATTTTGGCTAGATAATACAATGTGTAACAGACATTTAAAAGACAGAGTTGATAAAGCATCAGAAAAATATTATTGCTGTCTTGCAATATCATGGGTATAGATGAGTCACACTGTATAATGAAGTTTCTAGACTTAACGAGTATTATTATTTATCTCTCCTATTTTTTTAGTACTATTTTACAGCAAGAACTCATCAAATATATCAAAAGTTTTTACTAACTTCAAATAAAAATCAACAAATAATAACAAACATATAAAGCATCCTTAGGTCTTTTGTACCACTGTGAACCTCAGTGAACTATAGTCTTTCATCAAAGAGATAATGGGTATACTAAAACAAAGAATATGAGTAATGTATTTTTTAAAGTACAGAAAATTAAGTCTGAGAAAGGATTTTTCCCAATTCCCAATAGTACAACTAGTTTTCTTCTATAAATTATTGTAGGATCATCCCGTAATAAGAAACTAAATTATAAAATATATATAGTTTATAACACCACTTGTTACACTGTGTTTTTAAGATTAGCTATTTCAGAAAATAATTCTTAAAAAAGGATTATTTCCCTACTCACTTATTTCCCTCTTTCTAGCCTCCATCCCCAGCTAACAAAAGCTCCAGCTTCTTTCACTTCATCTCTAAGATTAAGCAAGGAGTTTCTTTATTTGCAGAGGTACTTGAAGTGAATGATATTTTCCTAAATCACATCTCTGCAATATGCTATCTTTTCCTTTAGTAATCAGAGAATCAGAGAATCATAGAATAGTTTGGGCTGGAAGGGACCTTTAAAGATCATCTAGTCCAATCTCCCTGCCATGTGCTGGGACTTCTTTTATAGATCAGGTTGCTCAAAGCCACATACAACCTGACCTTGAACACTTCCAGGGGTGGACATTTAAATCTAACCTCTTTCAGATTAAAACCATTACCCCTTGTCCTATCACTACAGGCCCTGAGAAAAAAAAATATCTCTCCATCCCTATTATAAGCCCCCTTTCAAGTATTGAAAGGCTACCATAAGGTGTCCCCAGCGCCTTCTCTTCTCCAGGTTGGACAACCCCAACTCTCTCAGCCTTTCTTCATAGGAGAGCTGTTCCAGCCCTCTGACCATTTTTGTGACCCACTACTGGACCCACTCTAACAGGTCCATGATTTTCTTGTGTTGGTAACCACAGATCTGGATACAGCACACCAAGCGGCCTCTCATGAAAGTGGAATAGAGGGGCAGAATCACCTCCCTCGACCTGCTGGACATGCTTCTTGTTATGCAGCCCAGCATACAATTGGCTTTCTGGGCTGCAAGCACACATTGCCAGTTCATATCCGATTTTTCATCCACCAGTACCCCCAAGTCCTTCTCCTCAGGGCTGCTCTCAATCCCTTCATCCCCAGTCTGTATTGATACTGGGGGTTGCCCTGACCCAGGTGCGGGACTTCACACTTGACCTTGCTGAACTTCATGAGCTTCACATGCACATACTCCTCAAGTCTGCCAAGGTCCCTCTGGATGGCATCCCTTCCCTCTAGTGAATCAACTCCACCTCTCATCTTGGTGTCATCGGCAAACTTGCTGAGGATGTACTCAATCCCACTATCTATGTCACTACTGAAGGTAAGAAATCTAACAAATTCTGTAATTTCGTTTCAATTGTTGAAAGGAAAATTGCTTTTAATTCTTAGTTTTACATCCTGCTTCAGTAACATCTTGTTCTGGTGAGAAAACCATACTCCAAATATTGCAAAATTTGACTGTCAAGGTAGGTCAGAGAATGCCCTAACATAAAGAAGGAGATTGAATGAATGACTGAAGTAGAAAATTTTTTGGTTACTGGAAAATCAATTACCTGAATTTTGCACATTTTGGATTGTTTACCTTAGTTCATCATACTGACCTACTAAATGATTTTGGGATGGATTTTTTATCTCCTCTTCATACAGGCTGGCATGATTAGAGATGATAAATGTTGTTCATCTAGCTCAAGTTAAGACTTCCCAAAAGTCCTTTTCATTTAAGTCTGGGGAATGCCTTTGTGGGAGCACAAAACACTCCTGAGAAAAGAGCTCATTGTAGCCCTCAAATTAAAAACCTTAATTAAATTCACATTTGCTGGTGCGAAGCCATGGAGTGGTATAACATACAAATATTGGAGGCCAATGGACTGCTAACATTTCCATTCCATCTGAAAATTATATTGTCTGGTGCTCTACTAGGAATTTTAAAAATGCTTTATCGGAAACAAGTAAGGAAAAAATAGCAATTGAACTTTTAGTGCATAATAAGGTAGCTATTAAACAAGATATCCATTTATTCTCATTAGTAGTACCTCCATCATTTTAATATCTAAGTACAAAAAAAGGTCTGTGGGAGGTCTTGCAGAACACTGACATCCAAACTTAGGAACACATATAAAAAACCAATGTATATAGCTTATTAGGAGATCAGCAAGAAACAAAAAAACCTAGTTTAGAGAAAGTAATTTGTAATTAGTCTGAAGTATAACCACCAAATGCAATGATTGTTAACATCATTTAATTAAAAGCTGCATAGAAAGACAGGGTCATATGAAGAAACTGAGTAATAAGATCTCAAACATTTATAGCTTGCAGAAGAGGCTACAAAGGAAAGACATTAAGCAACCATTCTGTAAAAGGAGGATACAGCTTATTATAACTTATTCATGAATTAGCATGCCATTCTCCTCTTTTTATATAGTAGAAGAAATTTTTAAAAAACTCATTATAATTTAAGAACTCTGCACAAAGAAATATGCTCTGATTTAATTTTCAGATATCATGTGTGTGTGTGCAAAAGTCAGGTCATAAGTCTTTGCCTGTAGGGAACAAACCTGTCCAGCCATCCATAATTTAATTACTCAATCTGAAAAAGCAGACTTGAATTGCTTCAGTGAGTGTAACAATAAACACTTCAAAAACTCAAGAAAAAATTCCCCATATGGTTTTGTTAGAGAACTTTCTCGGAAGAGAATAAGATGTTTTTGCAGTAGTTTCTGTCTTCACAAAGAAAAACACAATCCCTCCTGTTAGACTTCATGAAGAGTAAGCTTAACATAGCACGAGTACATTAAATTCTGTTTCAGCATAGACTGCCAAGATTTATTTAGGGGTGTTTCAGCTAATATGTTGTGTATTATGTTGCAACTTTGAAATTGAATAAATTGATCTATGTGCAAGTCTACAGCTGTTAAAAGTGCCACCACCTTCAGCTGGTCTGTTAAAATGATGCTGCGTGGCAATAGTTTCTTTAACATACATCACCTAATTGAACTGCAATTGAAATAGCTCCTAGAAAGCCAAATTCATCACTGTTAACTACATACCACTGACATTCTTACTAAGGAATTGACATTTTCAAATAGTGAGCCTAGGGAAACTTCTTGTCTATAAAATGGTACTCTTTGTGCATCAGTTATTTCAGATTATAACAAATACCAGGGCTGATCCTATTAGCACCCACAAAACCAGGATCAAAGTATTTATGTAAATTTCAGCATTATCCATGGTCATTACTGGCTTACAGTCTTTTCCTGAATTAAAATAATCAACTGTTTAAAATTTTACTTTTAATCATTATACACCTGTAGAAACATAATGAGCTCCAGTTATGTTTAACTTTTTCTTTTCTCTTTTTCTTTTTTTTTTTTCCCTTCAAAGGAATTTTCATTTTGTACAAGGAATTGAAGTAAGGAATCAATCTAAAAGAAACAGGGGCACAGAACTAAGATTAAGGAGGCCTCATCTTCAAATCCTGTGGCTGTTTCTTCATTCTGCTTGGCTCTGCTTTGCTCTCTTTCTCTCCGTTACACTGCCAAGCACATGATTTGTGAATGTTTTAGGTAGCTGATGCTTATTTTGTGTTTGTACTGATTAAAACATTTTTATGAAATTTTCTCCCTTTTTTATGTAATTTTTTTAATTCTGTGGGGTACGAAAGAGATTTGGAGGCTTTAATTTTTATGATAATTATTTTATTATTTATTATTTATTTTTATTTCAGTAACTGGTTAGTTTACTTACTGTATTTGTTATTGCTCAAGACAAACTAGCGCTAAACAGCATCATTAAGCTGTCTATATTCTGGCTTGAAAACTCTCCTGAAAGATGCCTTTGGCTTGGTTCCTATCAATCCAATGAATATGCTCTATAAAAGATTAAATTCTTCACACATTCAAATCCTTAACTTGTTTTCTAAATACCAATGCAAAACGCAGTTTTCCTACTTGTTATTTACCTGTTAATTCAGTTTACACATTACACTACTGGAACTAACTTGGCTTCTTTTTCACTGATAATACTCCTGCTCTATGAAGATGAAATATGAAATATATGGCTGTGTACAGTTCAAAATAAATCTAGGATCAACGGATGTTTTGGATATCATCATTGTGTTTTCTGCAGCCAAATTACGCATTGCTTCTATGACACATTCCTCCCAACTAGTGGTCTCTGGTCATCTTCTTCGCCCATACAGAAACCATTCCAATCCCAGCCACATTTCCTCATCTTCATATACCCTTTGGAATCCCATTTATCTGCCTAATCTCTCTAGTCCTGTTTTTCCTGTCTGAGAATTCATTCTGGAACAACCATTTTATCCTTCTATAAGAAAGGGGCAAAATTCAATTTGTTTACATAAAGGATGAGAAACTCTGAGGCAGCTGTCATGCATGGAGTGTCAGAGCATAGTATACTACTGACAAAGTGCTGCTAGGTGAAGGTATTGATATTATCACATGGTGATGTTATTGCTTCTCACTATTTTTTAAAAAGTCGTGCAAGATAGAGTTTTTGTCAGCTCTGCCCTGGTCTCACATTTCATGAAAGAAGGAGATTGCTGGCTGGGCCAGCGGTCTTGCTGTTCTCACATCAAGAGCTAAACAGCACTCAGAAAAACTGAGGAGCCTTTTTGTGAAAGGGGGGTCCCCTTGCTCCCAAACTGAGTGAAAGTGAAAGCTGTGAGCTGCTTCTTAGAATCCCAGTTGGATACTCTCTAATATGACTGTATCTTACTATATTTGCCTCATCCTCTTGTCCTTATATATTTGTTTATCGACAGGGAAATGGCTCAGAAGAAGACTAAAGGGTATGCCTTTGGAAATCTCAGCTCCACCCTGAGGGCTGCCTAGCAGTGCACACTACAAAAAGTAGATGATCTAGTCTCAATTCAGTGATTAACTACAAAAGTGACCCTTTAGCCCTCAATTATTCAGTGACCCTTTAGCCCTCAATTATTCAGTCTGTCTCCTCAATTTCTGCATTTCTTTTTGTCCTTACCGTATTTTTTTTTTGGGGGGGGGTTGGTTATGTAGACTCAAACTTGCCCCAGCTTTTGGAACACAAACTGTTATTGGGTATCCACTGTCCAAATTTAATGGACACCTCTGTAACTGAGATCTCTACAAAATAACAAACATAATATTTATAATAATGTATAACTTTATAGAAAAATGAATTACTTGATGCCTTGTGAAGGCATTGACAAATGGTGAAAAACACATTAATGGCATAGCTTGACAGAGTAAGAAATTAACTTGTTTACACTTCACAAATGAAAAAGTTGCTTAGATATCTCAAATTTCCCAGATTATACACATGAGCTTTACATACATATAGTATGTAAACCTAAGGACTCAACTTTGCAGCCTATATTATTGCAAGTAATTTCTACTCAATCATGGGGAAAAAAGCATAGATACATGTTTGTGAGAAAAGAAAGTATTTAGAAACATTTGGGATTAAAATTCACACAAAAGTAAAGCATTGTTACATACATACTAGACATAAAACGAAGTCAAGAATGTGGGTACTAATTTCAATGACTTTACATTAGCTTATTTTTTTATATGTAGGAATCTTGGATTTTTTTTTTTTTCTTCAATTCTGTTACCTGCAGTGATGTCACTCAGTGCTTTTCCTGGTTTATGAAGACTGATTTTAACTTTCCCATCACTCAAATGTAAGAGGAAACCACCTGAAGCCTGGTGTAGTTTACTAGATAATAGAAGTCCTTCCTTGTTCCATGTGCGAAACTGGAAACTGATGAATACTTCGTCTTGCCCTGATGTGCCTGGCAGTGCCAGGTAACTACTGGAGCTCAGAAATGTAACAGGAACCACCTGTGGCTCTAAACATGAGAAGGACATGTTGCCCTAGAAAGAGATGAAACAAATATGGCATTAGGAACATTCGGGGAAAAAGGGTCATGAGAACTTTTGTATGGAAACTACAGAGTTTCAAAACATTGTGCATAGAACTTAACATTTGTAATACTTGAGTGTGTTAGTCTAAAAATCAAGTATGAATAGGCAAGAACATCATCAGCTTGGGAAATATTTACCTAGTTGTTTGACCAGAACAGACATACCTGCCTGAGCAAAGAGTGGCAAGGACCTTTGAGTGAATGAGGTAACATCCAAAATTACATAGGTGATTTAATCATACTTTGGGAGTTAGACAGACCTGCCTTGTTTCTATTTTGGCTGAGCCTCAGGAAGCATTAGGGACTTGACAAATTTCTGAATGTCAGATAAAATGCCACCGAATACAAAGTTTGGTACAAATATTTGCTGTGGTCTAAATGCTTGTATGCAGAGAAAAATGTTGAGCTTGGCTACTGATTGTTTAAGGCAGTGTTAAATTTGAGAAAAAAACATTTTGCCGGACCAAGGAGCAATCTTTCCAAATCAATGCACCTGGAGATGTGCACTGACACCAGTATTTGTTTTCACAAATATTCAGAGAAAATTCCACATATAAACTCTTGCTACTTATAAATGTGAAACACATCATATATCAGAAGGTAACGTGTTTCCAAACAGGCCCATATGGACCACATCATGAGGTGTATTTAGGCACCTAGCCTTTATTTTCTGCTTGATTGCTTTGGACACCACTGGTTCTTAGGTACCGAAATAAACTTGTGGATGAGCTCATTGACAAACTCTGAGCTTAACCTGCATCCATGGCTGTACTGAGTGATATAGATAAGAAGACTGGCATGGGAATAACGCATTTTTTGCATCTGACATCAGAATTAGTGAGTACTTTATGAACCTTGATAGTGATACAATATGCACTTTGATCTAATGACTTGCTGGCACTATTTGAACTATAACTAATCTGTTCTGTATGGATGTTTACTAAAGGATTAATGTCTTTAGAATTTGAAGTACATTGAACTTCTCTTCAACACAAAAAGCTTTTAAACTTTTAAACATACAGAAAACTTTGACCTTATAGTAAAAAGCTAACAAAACAGTTTAAGAAAAATACTCACTAGACCCTGGCACGGCAAGACATTAAAGTTTATCTCTTTTTATTTTCTTAAAGGAAAATATATATTAATTAAAGCTCTGTCTTATGAACTCAGCTGTAGAGAAATTAATAGTCAACTGAACTGACCCATAGTGAAAAAGAAGTCATCAGATAAATAAACCTTGTTAAATGTTAAAAGCTTACCATCTGCAGATTCCCCCTCCACATTATCTGGACAGCTGCCTGATACTGTATCAGACCAGCAAAGTGGCTATTTAACCAGGATTCTATGGGAACATAGATATTTTCTGGCACAATTACATTACAAAACAAGTCCTAAATAGTTTTGAAAGCAGTACAACATCTTAAGTCAATTGAGATGAATATGATGAAATTTCCTATGACAATAATTTCATAACTACCCTTTCATTAGTCCACAGAGAACCCCCTATAACTGCCCTCTCCCCAACATCCATCAGCATCATGGACAGGATATTATACAAAGGTATCAGTTTAGTTAATTCTGGAATATTTCCGATGAGATTCATATGAGGAGAGATGCCTTTCATCCACTTTTTCTGGGACAGACAACCAAATTTGATTGTTCATATTCTGAACTGAAATCCAAATCAAAAGATTTGGAGTTTCAAAGCATTTAATATTTTGTTAATTATTTTGAACAGATTGTTTCCATCATATCCCTGCATATCCTGCTGCTAAATAAATAAATACTGCAAATAGAGATGGCTCTGATACTATTGAAAAAAACAACAAAACAAAAGACTTAGTAAAATTTATAGAAAACCTTCTGTAACACAGAAGAAAGTTGATTCATTGTTGGAACCATTTCTTTTAATGGTAGGGGTTTGGCTAATACAACTGTTGGCCATGTCGCAATAAATGCATTAAACCCACCAAC
Organism: Harpia harpyja; assembly: GCF_026419915.1. Taxonomy (NCBI): domain Eukaryota; kingdom Metazoa; phylum Chordata; class Aves; order Accipitriformes; family Accipitridae; genus Harpia; species Harpia harpyja. The sequence goes on along the minus strand of NC_068969.1, from coordinate 69,145,245 downwards.
CTAAACTACAGCTTTTCAGACAAAGTGCAGTATAAATTGACAAACAGCAGTTACCTATCAAAATTATAATGCTCTGGAGAAAAGAGAGTGGATCAGTGTCCTCAGCAATAGAAGGCTTTTAAAATGTGCTGCTGGTGTTCTTACTAGTCAGGTACAGAAGTCAAAGCCAGAGCTTCGATGATTTCAGATACATCTTACTGTACTCACTCGCTTTTGTACATGCACAACAGTGAGATACCACACAACAGTGAGATATCACACACATCTAAATATGAGCTGAAGAGCTGAGGAATAAAATGCATCCTGCATTGTCTACTGGATGAGTCTGTACTGCAGCAAATATAAAATAGCCCAATTAAGTGATTCTTTGATTTTTCTTTCATTAAACATAGATTTTACTAGAACTGTGTTGCCTATGAAAATGGCTGTGTTTTTTTCTTTTCTCTATTTTGCTTATTTATTCTTTCTTAGCTATGAATCTCTTACCACAAAGTAGATCTGAGATTTATGCCTCCTGGCCAGGTCAATAATGTTCACTCCATTATAATAAATATTTTCAAAACACCCATGAAAGTTCCTGTGTGACAATGTCCCTGATTTTCCAGGCACTGGGATCCCTCCAAAGCTGAGCTTAGAAAGAGAAGAGAAATCAATGATACTATTAAGTAATTTTCTAAGGAAAGAAGTTGCCAATAGCATAAGAGCAAAAGTCAAAGACTGGCCAATAATGAATCTGCTACTTGGCTATTTCCTTGTATCACATCTATGTATTAAAAGAACAGCTAACAAAAATTAGGCTGTATCAAGTCATACGTATGCATTAAAATATTTTGAAATGTTGGCTTATTTTTCTTCTGAGGATGCCTCTTAATAGTTGCTTAGTATAGAGTCTTATCAGTTTTCAGGGTCCAGTACAGCTGCAAAACCAAGGAGAAGAAGGACAAGGCCCAGTACATGCAGACCACACTGGACAGTGCGAAAAGGGGGAAGAGAATTCACAAACAACTTCTTTAGGAAGTTTGAGCCTGACTTCTCCACTGTGTGCAAATAATAACTACCGTAATAAAGAACAAGAGTACATAAAATTAAATTACTCTAGGGCAAATTCAAAACAAATGAAAGGAGATATTTTTTCCCTCTCAAAATGCTTAGGCTGTGCACTCCCTTGATGTGATGTTGTAGGTTTACGTGGGTTCAGAAAGGGATTGGAAGATTTAATAAAAATAAAAATCCATGGAGAGCTATTAAATTCAAGAATATCACTCTGTCTTAATAAGTCCCTGAAGCAGAAATACTTAAAAAGTAGTAGATTATTTTAGAAAAGCATTGACACAAGGGTGACCTGAGTTATACTCTGGTCTATGTTTCCACTCTTGGGCACCATCAGAAACAGGATGCCAGTTTAAGTGAACTTTTGAACTCACCCATTTCAAAGCTATTCTAGCTGACATTGTAGAAAAGGTCAGTTTAAACTATTTATCTTTTAATTTTGAAATTTCACTTAATATTTAAAATCATTTAATAAAAAAACCAAAATTAAATATATTGTCTCATTAAGTTATTAAATTGAGACATTTTTATAGTCACAAATGCAATTCTAAATACAGTGGTTCATACTTTTTTGGAAGTTTTTAGGCATTTTTCCAGCTTTTGCTTTCCTTTCTACCTTGTATTGATAACACATACTTCAAAGTACAGTATGTGGAAGAGAGGAAAAAATAGTTTGCAATACTGGTTGATTTACTAAAATAAATCTATTTGCCAATCAGTTAAAACTAACATTTGTTGTTCCTTTTTCTTTTTTTTTTTTAATTGGTATGAACCTGCAATCCTTGGCATTGTGGCTTAGATTCAGAAATTTTAAGCAGAATCGTGACTTTAGGCTTGTGAATGATATTTTTGAAATGGAGTATTGCAGACATGGAACAGCATGAAATCTTACTCTAAACTGATTAAGAACTTGAATGAGTAGAATAAAGTAATATAGATCTATGGGTTGCAGACACTGCTCTATCACTCATTATCTTATCCAACAAACAGGACAGGGGCAAACATAAAACAACCAGTCATCACATTACAACTGTGAAATAGTGGTATTTTTAACCATAGGTAGGAAACTGTCACAGCAAATTACATCTATTCCTTTTCATGAATCTACCACTTGTGTAAGCAAGATTTTTTCACAGTACATTTGCCAGATTAAACAGGAATTTAAGTCTTAATCTAAACATTTCTAAAATGGTTTTATGCTGATTTATTATAATTTTCATCAAGCCATAAAATAGTAACTTTGATTTGGGGCTCATTTCTTACGTTTACGTACTGTTTACCACATTCGCAGCACTACTGAAACAAAGATATTAAAATAATGAATTCTGACATGAAAAAGATGGTCTGCTGAAAAACTTGAGTTGAAGTCTAGTGCAGCATTAGTAATGTAAGAACATTTCTTTTTCTTTGTTTAATTCCTTCAGGAGGCAGAATATCCCTAAATTCTTAAGCACTGCAAACTTCCTTCAGTTCTGTCTCCTTTGCTTGTTTCACTGCATTTACATAACAAAGTTAATAAATGTAATAAAGGAAAGGTAATTTTCACACCTCATAATCAAGGTCCAAATAATTGAATTCTCCTTTTGCATGAAAATGATGAGTGTGTTTATCCACTGTAAAGTTTACTTGATTGTTAAAGTGCTCAATGAGAACAGAATGCCAGTGTTGATCATCCAAAAGACTGCCCAGCGTAATATTAATTTGGGCATTAGAAGGATGAGTTTTAGTATCACCTTGAAAGAAGAAAAATAAAAACTATTAATTCCATATAAAAATATAATTATTCAAATATATACTGCTAGTTTATCATATTCTATACATTAAAATCCACTTAAATTAAAAGAAGTTTTAGTCAAATAGTACCTAATAACTATATTAGACTTTATGAGACTTTAGCTGTTACCTAAATTAATGAGTAGGGACAGCTTCCCTTTAATTAATTCCAGGGTGATGTGGTCTCCATTTTGTCCTTCTCTGTGGAGGAGAATTCCATCACTTTGCATTGTCTTAAACTTCAGAGAAATCACATCTTTCAGTGCACTCATGAGTTTTTGATTAAATGTGTAAATTAGACAACTTTTCCCATCAAAGCCAACCACCTCGGACCCTAGAAGTAAAGAAATGAAAGATAATGTATAATGCTATGTCTAAAAGAAACAGTTGCATGTTACTTCAATGTGATATGAAGTCCCACCACTAACATCCCTAGATTCACTTGTACCCAGTAAAGTGTAGCTTATTTCTGTTATTCCTGTTCTTCCCCAAATGTTAAGACTGTCCTGTTTTAATGATGATGCTATCACTAGATAATAAAGCAAGGTAAGCAGAAGAGATCTGGTGTCTATTCCAATCTAGTACTAATCTCACATGCTGAAAGGTCTTCCTTGTTTTGGAGCCATGAAGTACTTTGACCATTTCTGTTCTTACTGTATTCTTAGCGTGAAAATCTCTATTAATTTATCTGTGATTAATTCAAATTAACAAAATAAAAAAGAGAAAAATCATGTCCATTACAGTTAACTGATTTTCAGGGCCTTCATGCAGGTTGTAGATTTAAGCCACCATTAAAATCAATCTGGATATCTGTACAGTAGTTCAAAATAATATCATGGCATACTATCCTAGGAAGTGAAAATAGCCTAAAATGAAAACCTGTCAGCTGTGAGTAGGGCCTGGTTCTCTTCATCAAATGCTTTTTTACTGGCATCATAAACAAATTACAACTTTAATTAAGCTGAATTACAGTTTTAGTACTGGAATACAGGACTTTGTATCATCAGTTTTCTAGTATGGGCATCACAGAATCACAGAATGTTTGAGGTTGCCATGCATGTCTGGAGACCATCCTGTCCAACTTCCCCAAGCAAAGTAGTATCAGCTCCAGCAAGTTTCTTAGGACTGTGTCCAGTCAGGTTTTGAGTATTTCTAGGGACAGAGACTACACCTCTATGGGCAACCCATGGCAGTGTTCAACCATCCTCACAGTAAAAAAACCTGTATTTCAGTTTGTGCCCATTGCCTCTTTCTTATCCTGTCACTGGACACCACTAAAAAGATCCTGGCTCTGTCTTCTTTACAACCTCCCATCAGGTATTAATACACATGTGTAAGAGTTCCCCCAAGCCTTCTACTCTCCAGTTCCGGCTCTCTCAATCTCTACTCATATGGCAGATGCTCCAATCCCTTAATCATATGTGTGGCCTTTTACTGGTTTCACTCCTGTATGCCCAAGTTTTTCTTGTAGTAGGAATCCCAGAACTGGACCTAGCAATTCAGACATGTGTCATTATCACAGCTGAGTGAAGGGGAAGGATAACCTTCCTTGATCTACTGGCAACACTCTTCCTAAAACAGCCCAGGATGCTATTGGTCTTCTCTGTTGCAACGGCATGTTTTCAGGTCATGGTCAAAACAGTGTCTACCAGAACCCTCATGTCTTTTTCTTCAAGGCCACAGTCAGCCCCCAGTGTGTACTGGTAAACCCTTGCTGGGATTATTCCTCCACAGGTGCAAGACCTTGCACATCCCTTTGTTGAACAGCATGATATTCCCTTCAGCCCATTTATCCATCCTGTCTGGATCCCTCTAAATGGCATCAAAACCCTCTGGTGTGTCAATCAGTCCTCCAAATTTTTATTGGCTGCAAAATTGCGGAGCATACACTCTGGCTTATCATCCAGGCCATTAATGAAGATGTTAAACATCACAGAAACCAGCACCAACCCATGGGATACACCACAAGTGAATAGACTCAGCAGTTCAGTCTGTTTTCATTCCACTTCATTTTCCACCTAAATAACCTGTGCTCATCAGTTGTCTATGACAGCGTTATGGGAGACAGCTTCAAAACTCTTGCTAAACTCAAGATAACCAACACCAAACACTGCCTTTCACTCACCAAGCCAGTTATATCACTGTGGAAGGTTATTAGTTTGGTCTGTCTTCTAATCCTAATCTATAAACTCTGAGCTGTCTCAACATCTGTCCCTAGGCATTGCTCCATGCACCCCTGCTGCTTTCTCACATAAATGTTAACGGCCTTTCCTCATTGTCCTGGCTAGTCCTTTTTAAACAGCCTGTATCCAGCTATGGCACCACTACAGTTGTGTGAGCTATTCCACCATGTCTCTGTGGTCATGATGAGACCATAGTCTTTCAAATGCATGAAGACCTCAGTTTCTCTGTGTGTTCCCCATATTGTGTGCATTAGCACACAGGCACTTCAGAAAGGCATCCACTTGTATTGATTTCTCAGAAAAAGTGTGAGAACTTCTTCCATAATGTTGCCCTCACAGCAGCACTTCCCTATTTGTGTGTTTGCACTTGAGATGGTCAAGTGCTTGCACTTCAGCTCCGGTTTGTAGTTTCCATGCTCTCTTGTCCACACTGCCCTTGTCGTGGTTTAACCCCAGCCAGCAACTAAACACCACGCAGCCGCTCACTCACTCCCCCCCCACCCAGTGGGATGGGGGAGAAAATCGGGAAAAGAAGCAAAACCCGTGGGTTGAGATAAGAAAGGTTTAATAGAACAGAAAAGAAGAAGCTAATAATGATAATGATAACACTAATAAAATGACAACAGCAATAATGAAAGGATTGGAATGTACAAATGATGCGCAGTGCAATTGCTCACCACCCGCCGACCGACACCCAGCCAGTCCCCGAGCGGCGAATCCCTGCCCCCCACTTCCCCGTTCCTATACTGGATGGGACGTCACATGGTATGGAATACACCGTTGGCCAGTTTGGGTCAGCTGCCCTGGCTGTGTCCTGTGCCAACTTCTTGTGCCCCTCCAGCTTTCTCACTGGCTGGGCATGAGAAGCTGAAAAATCCTTGACATTAGTCTAAACACTACTGAGCAACAACTGAAAACATCAGTGTTATCAACATTCTTCGCATACTGAACTCAAAACATAGCACTGTACCAGCTACTAGGAAGACAGTTAACTCTATCCCAGCTGAAACCAGGACAGCCCTGAAGCCTTTGTTTCTCAAACCAGTCCACCACTTCCTCACTTGATTTTGGGCCATCATCTCCCTCCACCATCATTATTAATTTAGAGTTCTCCTCACCACATTGGCCAGCCTGTTGGAAAAGATGCTTTAGTGCTACATGGTCAGATGGATTCTATCTCTTCCTAGCAACTCTTGATCCTCAAAGAGTGTCCTAAGGTTGTTAAATCTGAATAATTGTTGCTGACACCAGATGTGCAACTAGTTATTGATCCAAAGGATCCACCCAGTCCTCCTCAAGCTCTTCTCTTTTGTCAGCATGAACAAGGAAAACACCACCTTACACCCTGTGCCCTTGCCCCTTGCCTCTAGAGACATGTAGTCATGCTTGGTACACAGTAAGTCTCCCCTGGCATTACTGTTGGTGCCCACATGGAAAAGCAGCAAAAGGGAAAAGTCTGAAGGCTGGACAAGCCTCAACAGTCTCTTCACAATATCCTGGATCCATGTCCCTAGCAAGCAGCAAACCACCCTAGAAAGCAGGTCAGACAGGCAGGTAGGCAGGCCTCCAACACCTGCAGTGGGGAGAGCTGGGGACACACTTCAAGGGACATCTTCATAGCATATAGTCATACAATAGTTCAGGTTAGAAGGGACTTTTTAAAGATCATCTAGTTCCAATGCCCCTGCCATAGGCAGGAACAACTTTCACTAGATCAGGTTGCTCAAAGCCCCATACAACCTGACCTTGAGCACTTCCAGTGATGAGGCATCCACAACATCTCAGGGCAACTTGTTCCAGCATCCCATGATCCTCATCATTAAAAAAAAAAAGAAAATTCTACCTCATGTGCAATCTAAATCTACCCTCTTTCTGTTTAAAACCATTACTGTCCTTTCACTACAGGCCCTGGAAAAGTCTCTCTACATCTTTATTATAAGCCCCATTTAAATATTGAAAGGCCATAATAAGGTCTCCACAGAGCCTCCTCTTCTCCAGGCTGAACAATTCCAACTCTCTCAGCCTTTCTTCATAGGAGAGGTGTTCCAGCCCTCTGACCATTCTCATGGCCCTCCTCTGGACACACTCTGGCAGGTCCATGTTTCGGACCCATGCTGGGGATCCCAGAGCTGGATGCAGTACTCCAGGTGGGTCTCACGAGATTGGAGTAGAAGGGCAGAATCACCTCCCTTGACCTGCTTGATTCTGTACTATAATACACAAAATAATAAACTCCTAAGTTTTACAGATGAAAAAAAGAGTAATACTGAGGAATTTTCATTATTACATTATGAATGTATGCTTTCTGTCTTACATTCATACTTCTCATGACTGTGCTAAAAGGTAGGTACAGTGTTACAGCCCCATGACAGTGCTACAGTGAAATCTACTTTCTATTTATGACAGTGTTTTACCTAATTTCTTTCAAGGTCACATACTTTCACTTTACTTGGGAAAAAGAAAAAGGGAAAGGAAGGGAAAGGAAGGGAAAGGAAAAAAGAAAAAAGAAAAGAAAAGAAAAGAAAAGAAAAAAAAGAGAAAAGAAAAGAAAAGAAAAGAAAAGAAAAGAAAAGAAAAGAAAAGAAAAGAAAAGAAAAGAAAAGAGAAAAGAAAAGAAAAGAAAAGAAAAGAAAAGAAAAGAAAAGAAAAGAAAAGAAAAGAAAAGAAAAGAAAAGAAAAAAAAAGAAAAGAAAAGAAAAGAAAAGAAAAGAAAAGAAAAGAAAAGAAAAGAAAAGAAAAGAGAAAAGAAAAGAAAAGAAAAGAAAAGAAAAGAGAAAAGAAAAGAAAAGAAAAGAAAAGAAAAGAAAAGAAAAGAAAAGAAAAGAAAAGAAAAGAAAAGAAAAGAAAAGAAAAGAAAAGAAAAGAAAAGAAAAGAAAAGAAGCAGCAACTGATTTTATCCCAATAATATAAAAGAGTATCTGTCAAAATCAGAACAGATTGAAGACACACACAAAGGAACTGATAACACTATAAAAAGCACATAGACTATTCACAGTTCATAGGAAAAGAAGAAGAAGGTAATTACCCTTGAAAGATACATCTGTGAAATAAATGAAGATATAAAGGACACTCACTAAAATATGAAGTTATTTTTCAACTGACTGGTTGACTTCTTGTAAGTCAACAGAAGCCTGTTATCTATTTACTAACTTTATTTAATTTCACTAAAAATATTTCTCCACATTGTCAGCATGGAAATGAACTCTATTCAAATTAACTAAGGTACTTAAAATCAGTCATTTATATTCCATTTTCAAAAACTCTTGCCAGTGAATGCAGCTATGTTTTTAAATATAGTTTCTTGACTTTTTTCACATCTTGATAATGTACTTCTTACTTATGAAGAATTCATTTACCAAATGTACAATGAATAAATATGACATTCTACCTAAAAATGAATCTTAGGTTAACTATTTTACTTCATTATGTCATTGAATGAATGTGGACAGTAAAAACATTAATCAATGTTAAATTTGAATTATGAATGTGAAGTTTAATAGCTTCAGTAAAAACTTCAGTAATAGAACTTGTAGATTGTTATGTATCTATCAAACCAGCTAACTAAATATATTCTTAATAGGTACTGATAACAGCAGGGTTTTTTGATTGGGAACGTACTCTTGTTATTAGTTATCTAGACAAGAGCATAACCAACATTTAGCACTGCTCTTCAAAATCCCTTTCACTATTCTGCAGCACTAGCTCCTAAGAAGCAAAATCTACTCTGTCCAAATGTGGAACCCGCCCCCCCCCCCAAATTCCCACTACCGCCATGCATGAATGAAGATCGTGAAAGGGCTGCAGATGTTAATCAGAATTTTTACAACATTTCTCACACACGTTTTGTCTTCACCATCTATGCACTACCACTAGAAATAAATTGAAACAGTTGTGAAAGATAAAGCTTGGGTCTCCTGTAGGGTTATCAGGATAGAAAGAATGAGCCCAAATATCCAGGGTGCCATAATATTTTCCTCTTTCATATTTGCCAACTACTCTCAGCTTCTAATAGTCCCTGGACTTGAACATCAGTCTCCATGGGTTTTCTCTACTCTGCTGTTATAAATCAGGAAAATAAAACAGGGTGATTTGCTTTGTGATCATTTATCTTTTCTTACCACAATTTACAATGTGTCTTTCTCAAATTAATGTAATCTAAATCCTTAGTATACTGTGAAAATACCTTTGGAAGTGATGAAATGCCTCAGAAACTGGAAATTCTGGAAGCCTCCTCACACACCATAAGATCAAGTTCTAGTGATCCTAAGCAAAAGTTTTAGTTGCAATATCTTTGTTTGAAAAATTATTTCACTTTTGTTGATCTTTAAATTAATTGAACTTAATACTAATGCTCTATAAGAAAAACAAAAATAAACATTGCAAATTATTTAGCATTTTTTATTGTTTTTAGACATCCTTAGTCCTGGCCAATTGTACAAAAATGAGAAATCTGCTTTCTGGCCGTTTCCAGTTTTGGGGAAAGCAGACCTGAGAAGGTTCATGGTGTTCAGAAAAGTTAGGTAAATCAGGATTTAGGTATTGCTTTAAACAAAGCCTTTTGGGGGCAAAAAAAAAGGCAGAGGGGGATCACATTAAAGTTGTTCATAATCAACCACATTTAAAATGAACTTTTTTACAATCACATTCACATCAAGCCCTTGAAAGCGCATTATCCCAGTTATGAAGATGGTTAGTCCTTTCTTTGACTGATGTAACTGCCAACGATTTTTTACATTCCAGACATGAAGGGAATGCTCAGAAAGCCTCAACACATTTAACAGTGTTAGAGGACTCTGGAAGAGGGTTTTGATATCACAGTATCTGCAGTGCCTGTTGTTAGGCACTGCACCTAACAATGTTTTAATGTACAACGTGCATTTAGTTTGCAGTTACCTTTCTCCTACAATTTTATGCAGTTGTCATTTTCACATTTAAACTCATCTTTCTGTCTGTCATATGAAAAAGCCTTTTTTTTTTCTTTTTTTCCTATTTTTAGCCTAATGGTTTTCAGAGGATGGAATGAGAAAGAGAGCATTGTGATGAGGGGAGAAAAGAGTAAGCCAAAGAGACCTTCAATTTCCCTTTTTTAGTGCCAGGGGATAGCTTAACCTGAACTCTGTTTTACTGGGCCTAATTGTCACAATCTGACATTTCGGGGACATGACACAGGAAATGTCTGTAGAGATTCATCAGTCTTTTTTGAACACACTAAATAGGAAGAACTATCAGGCAGAGGCTAAGAGAGATTTTGGGGTGGGGGTTTTTTGGCAGCACAGACAGTTTGTTGTGTAGTCATGGCACAAGCAGATTGTATCACTCCACATGAAGCCAAGTAGATCAACTGGAGGTAGAAACATCTTTCTTTCTTTCTTACATGAAAAAGACTGTAGAACAGGAGTAAGATAACTGAGGAATGTGGCAGAGGTAGTAGAGTGAGGAAGGAGAAGAACTAAACACAAAGAATACAGGGGAATTCTTGTAATGTTTCATGTAACTGCATAACTGACTACCCTTATTTAGCCTTTCTATTCCATAAGTGCTAAGAGGCAAAAATGAAAGGACTTGTTCTGGATGCATGCTTTAAAAACATAAAAAGTGTGACAGTCCTTGGCCTAAAATGTTTCTAGCAAAAAGGGAGTTCTGTGTTAAAAAAAAAAAAGGAAACAAAACTCATAATATCCTGGTTTATCCTAAGGACATTTATCATAGACATTACCAAAACTCATTGAGACTGTAATTAAAGGGGAAACATTATTTCTGAGGATACTAGGCTAAATTATTCAGAGCACATATTTGGCTGGAAGACAACAGAGCAACAACTTGAAAGGAGTGCCAACAGTTGTCCTGTAAGCTTTACTTCGTTAAGATAGTAATGACTTCTTTTAGATGTAACAGATATGCATTTTTCAGTATCACTTTATGGAATAGTGAGATCAACTTTATATATTCTTGCAATTTTAGTTTTAGTTGTGAAATTTGCAACAGATAAGACTGAAGGAAGAAATTACTGCATTTGCACTTGAATACAGAACACAGTCCACATATTTGATGGTAAATGGAAAGAAAGTGGCTTACTCTTACAATATAAGACCCAGTGAAATCTCTCTGAAGGGAAGAATGAGAAATGGGAAATCTGGAAAGTGTGAATCAAAGTTAAAGTAGGTATCATTGGCATTTCTGCTTTTCTTTATTTTCTGGTCCTGCCTGGAAAAGTACATAACAATTCAGAAACAGCCAGGCATAATTACTGTAACAATAACTACATGTCCTGTGTGTGTCTGATAAATGGAGGACAAGACTGGAGAGAAAGAATTCATTCTTCAAATTATTAAATATATTTTAGAACTATAAGACTATAATCACCTGGTTTGTCTTCAACAGCAACCACTGAATTGAACTACTAAAAGCACATGGTAATTCCAGATGTTCAAAATAAATAAAGAGGTGATAAACAGTCTGCAATTCATTTGAAATGAAAGCATTTATACATAGAAAAAATAAGCATTTTAAGAATTCACAATATCATTAATACAGAGAAAATCTTAACCACCTTAAAAAAATCCTTAAATCCTTAAAAAATCCTTTCTGTATTTTTAACACTATCATGTTCTTTATGTACTGCATTACATCAGATAATGGATGAAGTAAATATTTCTTTTAAATTCAACCTAATCTTAGAAAATAGCTATCATTTATTTGTTTCTATAAGCTATCTATAGGATTGATCCTGTATGAAATAATTAAAATACAGAAAAATATATAATCTTCTTCAAAAGTAGTTACTGACCACACAAAAAAATATTTTAACTGTGTAACTGCTTATTCTATATGTTTTATTATTTTTAGTAACATGGACACTGTTCTCTTTTTGTCCCTTAAACTCTTAGATTTTCCATTGGCATGGCAATGAGGATATCACAGAAGAGAGCCATAAGATACCTTGCAGGGTGTGATAGAGAAAATTAGAGTAGTGAATATAGATAATTAAAATCTAGATTTTAGGCATGTGCAAAAGATAGCTCTTCAGCTTAGAAGTGTTTGGCAACAAGACATTGAGTAACTATTTAAAAATTGTTGAATGCACAACGTAAAGGACTTGGAAGAAGGAAAGCCAATTGACTTTCACTGAAGCTTAGAGACAGGAAAGAATGTAGTCTCATCAAGTACCACAGAGAAGAGATTTCAAATGTGAGACTCAAATGAGATTTCAGCTGGGAATTATGAAGCCATCTGTTCAGCCTCCATTTTTTACTTTTAGTAGTCCTGGTACTTAAAACAGTTGAGGGTAAGTTGAATCTTGGCCACATTCCTCAGTTACAGCAGTATCATTAGATTGTTCCAGGAATCATAAGTTATATTTCTAGTCTCCAGGCAGATGTCACTGAGGAATTCTGTGTGTTTTTAGCTTCTCATACCTTTCTCCTGGCATGACCTGTCTGTTCTCTGCAATGGGGCAGTTTACCTAATTTCTGAGATGACCTAATCTCCTGCAGCCAGATACTGAGATAGATACTGAAATTTTCAGTATCCTTAGTTCATGGTCTTTTACTCATTTTACAAAGCCAAGTTTAAGGCAGAAAACCCAGACGTGTCTTACTGATATTCAGTTTAAAGTCAGATACTAATGAATGGAAATAGAAGAGAGAGATATGGAGACCATTCAGAAGAGATCAGCAGTGTAAAGCATGACTTAAGGATAAAAGTTGAAAAAAAAATCCTACAAAAAACAACAGATGAAGTACTTAAAACAGGCAATTAAAGGGGTTTCTTAAAATAAACTCTCTTTCCCTCATGGAGGAAAGATGTGGAGAATAAAAAACAGTAAACAACTTGCTGAGAGGAATATTTTTTAAAAAGTCTGGGGATGAAGAATTGCAACAGGAAGATAACAGGAAGATTTACATTGTCCAGCAGATCAATACAGCCATAACACTTGTGCATTTGTCTTCCAAATGCTTATATCAGTTATTAATGTTTTATTAATGACACAAAAATTATTCTAAAAATATCCCTAAATATATAACAACTTTGAAGTATCCTTCAATTGTGTATTTGTGGGTCTATCTACTTTTACTCTTATTGGCTCAGGACCAAGACCATGTATATTCAAAACTGTAAACATTTTCCACATTTCGCCCTTCATGTAGCAAGTACACCATGTTAAGATGCAGTTTTTCAGACTATCAAAAATAGAGTTTGCAGCAAATCAGTTATAGGATTACATCCACACCATTCACTCCAATATAGAAAGCACTGGAAAATAAGCATCACATATTGTTAGATGATGCAGAAATAGCGAAGTCTGCACATAGACTTATTGAATCAGTTTTATTCAAGATTAAATTTAACGTTAGAAATCTACTTTCAAGTGTAATTTAGGCAGCAAAAGGCAATGATGAATCGTCATTTCATTTAGCTGATTCAGGAAAACACTTACTGTATGTGCATCCATACACTTCAATGCGCATTCCAATTCTGCCATTTGGATTCCAGTCCAAAGGCACAAAACGGAGAAATCTTGCTTTAATGGAATGCTGAAGCTTATAGTATACAACACTGTCAGCATTTGTGTTTCCAGAAAAGGCCTAGAAGAAAATGAAAAAGAGATCAGCCACAACTGTATTGAATACAGAAATATATGGAAGTATTACTGATCTTTTCATTTTATACCCTCATCTGGCAAACAGGTAAGCACAGGAATAAAATGTAATTGTCAGTGAATTCCATAATAATAATCCTGATTATTCTTCTGGATTAAGTGTTAAGTGGTCTGTGTGTTTAGTACCGACACCACACTCATAGAAAAATCTCACACCTTCTAAAATTTAAGTGAATGAAACATTTCAAACCCAAATATTCCTTTCACAAAATGTGTAGAACATCCTGGCATTTTGGTGTGTTGTACCCTCTAATACTTTTTTATAAGACAATAGAGTGAGCTTTTACCAAAATGTTAGATAAATTTCATGGCAAACGTGTTTTAGATGTGTAATATGTTTAATCTAAAAAGTTCTTATACTGCCAGACCATGGTGTTGGAAGACTCTGGTTTCCAACTAAAGAATCCAGAGTATTATAAAAAGATTTTAATTCAGTGTTCTGTTGAAAAAGAAATATCTAAATTTCAAATTTTCTTCCCATGTGAGAGATTAAAAAAAAAAAAAAGCATTATCATAGCAACTTTTTTTTGGCAGTATTTAACTGTTAAGACTACTTTCCCTTTTTGTTACATAAAGAAAACATAAAGAAACATAAAGAAATGTAAAAAAGAATGTAAAAAATATGAAGAGTTGTAATCATGAACTTTAGCATCCTAAAGACTGGAGAATATATTCTGATTTTGTTAGTTACATGGTCAGGTGTTTTGTGTTTTTTTCCTCATTGCATGTTTGTGATATGTGAAGCAAAAGAATTTGTTCAAACATTTTTGATCTAAATATCTGATAAATTAGACAGAAATAGCTCTTGGAAATATTTTTATGAGAAGAATTAAAAAGGTTACACATTTCTGGATATATGGACAGTACTGTTGCTATAGGTATAAGCCGTAGATGTTGCAAATGCAGAAGTATATAGAAACCAAGATCTTCAGGTACGCAGATTCTCTTTCCATAAGTTTTTGAATCATTGAGCTTCATTGCATTCATTATTTATCCTCCTGTACATGAATGTTTGCCCCTTCTGTCCCCTGTACTAGTAAAAAAATTTAATAAATTCTAAGGTCTGAACATTCAATTAAAAAAAAAAAAAAGAAATAAGAAAACAGCTAGTGAATGGGCTCATTACAGCTAACCTGTTAAGCTAGTAATAAACAATGAGAGTTAGTGATTCTGAATGTCCACACTACTTTCAGCTTCGTGCTTCATAGTTTCACTATCGCAGCCAGTGAAGATAGAAACATGCTAAAACAAACACTGGGGAAGAGCTGCTGTTTGGAGGGTAAGACGCTTCCAGATCTCTTGTCCCATAAAATCCTTATTTGCAGTCTGCAACAAATATAGCTACCAATGAAAGTGCCAATTAGTTTGTTGACTGAACCAGAACCCAGGCCTCAGAAGTTTAAGTACTGTGAGCAAATGAAGTGTTCGATTAAGATTTAAATTTTTTCCAAAATCATTTTTGGAGGGCAGCCACCTCATGAAATTTAGTTGTTGAGTACAGAATGCATATTGCTTGATTTTTTACTGCAGGGTATACTTAACCCATGTGTTCTTAATTTAAAATCAGGTTTTTGACTTCAGTAACAGCCTAAAAGTAATTCAAACTACTCCTTAAACCATTCAGAATGGTCAGTTTAGAAATCAATATTTTTAGCTGTCATTTTACAAAGCTTTTATCTGGGAAGAACACACTTTAAAGTGTATCGAGTTGAGTATTAAATGGGTCTTTATTGCTTGATTTTAAACACTCTAAAGGTTAAAATACATAGTTTGAGGGTTTTTTCAGTTTTAATCCTTTTCACAAGAAAGAGAAAGGGGAGGCAATCAGACAGCTTTTCCTCCAGACTACAAATACTAAGGGCATACCTGAAGCCTATGGAAGTAGCTTGTAGGCTTTTTAGAAGACAAGCATATTCAACGTGACAGATACATGCCTGTCTTTACAGGCAATTACTGTTTTATGGTCCAATCCAGCAATTGTTTTAAACACACAACAATTATAACCATATAATAAGTTCCCTTCCTCCCACCCCTGCCTTTTTCAGATTGTTTACATCACTTCATTTTTGTGCCAAATCACTTGAAGGGAACATGCCATTATTCTAGATTATGCAGAGTCCTCACAACATACACAGGCATCTGATGGTTAAAAAGACTCAATCTGACCCTTAGTTAATATGAATGTTATACATAATAAGCTTTGTTTTCATAAATAAGCTAACCCCTCCAATATAACTGCTTAATGAATCTTAGCTGATGCTCTTACAGATGCTATATTATGCTGCTTTTTAATGGCATGAAGACGCACCATCTTTCTCAAAGGGTGCCGTTTTTGAAACATGGAAACACTATGTTGCAGTTTAGCCTTAACCAGTAGCACGGACAATCAGCAGCATAGATGTCTAAGTAGATAGCTCTTCACGGCCTGGTTTATTCCACAGAGGAAAAGTACCCTGGGCTGTACTGAAGCCTGATATGAGGGCCTACTCTCAAACTTTTTTAACCATCCTACTCAATTTCTAACCCTGTAGTTTCTTTACCTGAAGTATTTTAACCCTGCTTTGAAGATAGAATTATTCAGTTCATTAAGGTATCAGAAATCACACATGTGCTCTGGATTGTATTAGTAAGTTTAAATCCTGTGTGTAGAAGGGCATCACCAAGCTCAGAACGATTGTGAAGGTAAGCTTACATCAATCAAGATAAGGTAAAACAAAGTTCTTGTTTCCCTCTCCATCCTCTATCTAGAAAGCAAATGTGGTTTTAGACCAGGGATAATACCAGCATCATGTCTAAACCTTCTTCAGCCAGTCAAAAAGTCCCCCATAGGCAAAGTTATGTATGAGACATGCACTGACTACACTGAGCCATACTTCAGATCACGTAGAACAGA
Organism: Harpia harpyja; assembly: GCF_026419915.1. Taxonomy (NCBI): domain Eukaryota; kingdom Metazoa; phylum Chordata; class Aves; order Accipitriformes; family Accipitridae; genus Harpia; species Harpia harpyja. Next base: position 69,128,686 of record NC_068969.1, on the reverse strand, counting down.
TGATGCTTGTTTACAAATGCAACTTTTACCATATAATATACTATATATACACTGTAAAAACATACTATCAGAGTAAATAATATGCGGAATGTTTTTACCTATGTTGTGTACCCATTGTAAGAAATATTATGATATTTATTAAAAATATTACTTCATATTAAATACAAATATTACTATGTTAAGTAAGTACACTTAGATGCAAATTCTTATTTCATGTTTATTGACAAGAACTGGAACAGGACACCAACATGGATAATTTTGTCAGAAGAGAAAGTTTAGCAGTGAGGTACTAGTGTACCTCAAGAGCTTCGTCATGTGTTTTATGAATTCTACTACCAAAACAAACACAAGCAGCGGACAAATTCAGTGTGAAGTAACTAATAGCTGTTAATATAAAATACTTGCTGTTGTTGCATGATGTTGGTTATGCTTTGGAAACGCTGTCATGCCAAACGGCCTGTACAAGTCTTTCTGTTTATGTTACACACCAAAACTGTAGTTGGTATTAGTGTCAGTGGTCATCAAGAAAAGAATAGAAATCCCAGTAGGCTACTGGCAATTCATTCACCTTAGAGCATCATTCAAACTACTCTAATAATGCTGCAAGATTAACCCATCTTGAGCTCTTCTAAGAACTAAGGGAGTTCAGAACAAATTGTTTTCTCCCATAACTTCTAAACTATATCCAAGTTCATATAGTAGTTTAACTATTTACATCTTAGTAACAAAAGGAGTGTCTATTCAAGTTAACCTAGCACACAGTACAATTAACTTCAATGTCAAGAAAATATTCACTGTACAAGGACCCAAACATTCAGACTCTTCCTTCTTATGGTATTACCACTTTGGGAAGCTATTGTTAGTCTTTTGAAGTCAGTCCTGAAAGTCAACAGGTGTGACCTGTTCGGTTAAAGTGAAAAAAATGAGCGTGGACTTCCTTTTCTCTGAGCAGAAAACACTGTAACAGACAACTGCCTCTTTTACTTGATTTCCAGATTGGAATTATGGCTAGGAGAAAATGATTGCATAGATAAAATGATCAAAGATTGACAGGGCTTTATGGGTTATAATCAGTGATTAATGCAAAAACTGACAGATCTGTTGGCTATAAAAGATTAGCAGTGACATCCTAGTGAGGAGCCCTGGGCTGTAAGTTGCTCGCTGCATTTTTCACCAGGTCTTGTCTCTGAATTGTTTGAAGATATACTTGAACTATACTAAAGTAATCTTAAATTGACAAAAACACATGGCAGTTGCACATATTCATAAATTTGATTGATCATAACCTCTTTTGTAAAGAAGGATGGTATGTATTAATGACAACATGATTAAAATAGACTAGATAGGTAGAAAAAAACCTGGCTAGAAAAATATCTTGTTCCACATCTTCTGCTGTTTCCATAGGACCATACTCCATCTGGCAAGCTCTGATGCATTTTCATGATCTGCACGTTGTGTACATCATCTGCACGCTATGCACATCATCTGACCAATGCTATGGTCAAAAGAAAAATGTCTGATCAGCTATAGCTATGACATGATTTCCAAGCAAAACAGTGGAGGGATCTTAAAATCATTGCCATGCTGCACCTATGACTAATTAGTGTCAGATATATTGATGTTATGCACAAAGTATTATGTTTGCCCTTTCATTTAATGGTTCCCTGAATCTATCATCTTCCCTAGTTAGAATGGAGTTTGGGCTTGTTTGCCTTTTTGCTTGTTTGTTAGGGTTTTTTTTATCTAGATATTTCTAATGTGCTTACTTAAAAGATTTCAAATGTTTGCAACACACTGATTTCATCATTTAATGTTATAAACTTAAGCAATGTGATTCACAAAGTACAATTCCATTGGAACATGTTATTTGAAAAATAAACAAAAATAATTAAAAAAAAATCCTCTGAAAGAAGATATTTCAAAGACTACTTCATCTATAATTATATTTTTCACTTAGTGTTTTTGCAGTCCATTAAGAATGTTTTAAGGAATACCATTCAACATTATATTTTAAATATCTCTTCATTCATTGTGCTGTAGAATTTGTTATTAAAGTATAATTTATTGTACTTTTAGATCAAGAGTTCAGAATGGGAATCTTGTAGCTTTTAGCACTGAAATTACTATTTTTTTTCTCATAGAAAATTATTTCACTTACCAAGAGGAAGACAAATCTGCCATTTAATTACTAGTCATCTGTGAGTGTTATTAAAATTACAAATGACAAAAATGGACTATTGAGTGCTCTTCAGAATGTTTCAAAACACTGTTTATTTTGCAACGGCATTACTAATAGTTTTATACATGGTGACCTAGAAATGTAGAAAGGGAATTTATTTAATTAAATATTACATTATACATAGGTATCTTATACAGCTTCCTTTTATAAGAAGTTACTAAACTGTGTCTCTGCTCATTATAGAACACCTCAAGGTGAATTATTCTCATGTACTATGATGAAAAGCAGGAAGAGAGTGGATATCTTTTGAAGAATAAAACTGTAGCTACTATATATAGAGATAGATATTTCAAATTATTCAATATCCAAAAGGATTCTCTGAAACACTCCAGGTCAAGGTATCAATTCCCACCTGTAGTATCTTCTACTGTTTATGGCAGCACATTAAGGGGAATGCTTTACTGCATTAAACTTGTTGGTTGACCACTATGACCATGACCTAATCCACTTTGCCATCTACTGATGTTTCTTCTTAGATTTAAAACTCAAGCTCCTTATATTCTTGTTTATATTACCTAGCTCATAGCCATGTCCTGTTACATGGTCCTGTCATTTGCCTATTCATGCTTCTTAACTTCTCTAAGGTCTTTTATTTTTTTGTAAAAATGACAAATTCTAGCAACATAGAAGTGTTCTGGATATTTTCTAGCTTTCAAACAGGAAAAATTTCCTAAAATTCACAACATAAAAGACAACAGGCAGTTAAGGATGCAAGAAATACATCATGCGATTAAAATGGTCAGCAAGAAGATTGCTATGACCAGTGGAATTCCTGTGTAATATACATCAACTATACTCAATTTCTCTATAAACTTATAAAGATAAATAATTCCTTTTGCAATTCCCTCTTTTGAGCATTGTTTAAAATGAACTTCTTCCCAAAGACCTGCAAACTAGATCTATCTTCCATCTAAAAGTGCTAAAGGAGAGATAAACATCAAAACCAAATTAAGCCAAATTGTTTAAACTTCAAACAAAATAATGGAATCAGCAAGCCATGACATACTATCAACCAATAACTGGATTATATTTTATGCCATATTATTTTTCATTCTACTTTTGTACTTTCTTTGCTGACAATATCTTCCTAAAAAAGTCACATGGGTACTTAGATTTATGTAAGCAGTGAATGTATGTTTCACTTATAATATTAACTAAAAAGAAGATACATGATCTTGAAACAGCCTGAACTAAGAGCATTTGCAAACATATATTAGAGAACAGGAAGAAACAAGAAAACAACTATTAAAATTAATGAGACCTCTGTAAATGTCAAACCACTTGAAAAATGTTGTCATTACCACCAATTCTCAGATAGGAAAATTTAGAAAAAAGCAGGTTAAATGTTCAGCACACTGTGAAATAGCTGGTGAATCATCTACATCAAACTATCTCCCACCTCCTAGACTTAAATCACTGCAATTTCCTCTTTGGCAGTAGTAAAGTGGAAGGAGGATGACTGTCGTCCCCGTAATTTTTATTAAATGGTGAATATCACAAGCTTAAATGGAAGTAAAAGGTGAAATTCAGAAACTACTTTTTCTCAGTTGAAAACTTCTCTGTAGACTCTCTGTGCTAGGTCTCCTGTGAACAACCTCATTTCTCCACTCTGTAAACCAAGTCTAGTAATGCTAATGCTAAGGAAATTATTAATATTGATATAATATCCAAATAATTTTAAACATGTTATTCCATTGTAGTAAAATGACCCAGCAATCAGATGGACATGCTACATACTGCTGTTAGTGTCATCCTTCTTATATAAAGTTTCTCATCTGTGACTTTTTGACAGACTTTTTTCATTTCATCACTTTTCCTCACAGTGGTGCATCAAACCTCAAAACAGAACTGAATGCCTAAATAGAAGGTATGAAGGAAGAACTATGAGGGTTGTTAGGCAGAGTTTTCTAATAATTGTGGCTGTAAAAGTTACTAGTTACTCTGAGCAGATACAAAAGAAATACTTGGCTATTGTACACAAGTACAGTAAAAGTGTAGACTCTACTGGTGACTTTAATTCTGCCATATTTGAAAATATGAACAGCTGGGCCCAGAGGGTGATGACCAGTGATCTATGTGGAGCCCAATAATGAGTGGTGTACACCGGGGGTCAATACTGGATCCAATCCAGTTTAACATCTTCATTAATGATCTGGGTGATGGGACAGAGTGAGCCCTCTGCAAGTTTCCTGGTGACATCAGAACTTGGAGGAGCACTTGGTACACCAGAGTGTTGTGCTGCCGTCCTCAACAGGCTGGAGAAATGGACCAACAGAAACCTCATGACATTCAGCACAGGGAAGTAAAAAGTCACTAAATTAAACATGAGCTAGCAATGTGTCATTATTGCAAAGAAATCTCCTCAGCTGAATTAGACAAAGTATTGCCAGCAGGTGGTGGGAGGTGATCCTTCCCATTTATTCAGCAATGTTGAGGCCACATCTGGATTACTGTGTCCAGTTGTGGCCTTCCCAGTGCAAGAGAGAAATAGACATACTGGAGAGAGTCCAGGAAAGGGCCACAAAGATGATGAAGGGACTGGAGCATCACCTATTCAATGAAAGGCTGAGGGAGCTGTTCAGCATAGACAGGAGGAGGCTCAGGGGGGATATTATCAATGTATTTAAATATTTGACAGGAGGACATAAAGAAGATGGAGCTAAGCTCTTTCTAGTGGTGTCCCACAATAGGACAAGAGGCAGTAGGCATAAACTAAAACACAGGAAGTTCTGTCTGAACATAAGGAAAACTTTTAACTGTAAAGAAATTTTTTTTTTCCAGAGACCTGGAACAGGTTTCCCTAGGAGGCTGTGTAGTCTCCATGCCTGGAGATCTTCAAAAGCCCTCTGGACATGTTCTTGGACAACCAGCTCTAGGTGACCTTTCTTAATCAGGGGTGTTAGACCAGTTGACCTCCGGAGGTCCTTTCCAACCTCAACCATTTTGTGATTCTGCGGTATTTGGTTTCACATTATAAAATGGAGTTTTTGTGTGGACTTTTTTTGAGCCAGGTGGTGGGAGGCAAAAGAACAGAGTTCATAACGTGACGCCAGACTGAAATCCCAGTGGAACCTCTGTGAGGCTCAGACCTCCAGGTCCACGTCCTTTGTGCTGTGGGGGCTAACATTGTTAACATCTCCAATGCAATGTAAGGAAGTGCACCAAAGACTTGACACACAAACCACCCCTCAGAGATATATGTTCCTTTCAATACTCTTTTGGTATTAAGTTGATGTTTGACCATGTGAAACATTCTCTTTTCAGTCCTCTCTTCTCCTTTCTCTTTCCTTTGCCCAAACTTTTGTTTTTCTTCTCTAAAAATGCTGGGCCTGTCTTTCCTCTTCAGTTTTCTTATTTCAATCCTGATCTTAAAGCTAAATTATTTGGATATTCTGATGTGTGCTGTTGGTGATAGTGGTGCAGTTTTGCACCACTTCTGTCATCTTTACTGATTTCTCTTCCTGGGAAGTAGTAAGCCATGAATCACAGCTGGCTTGGAGACCATACCTTGTGAGCATTGACTAAATCCTCACGCTGTTCTTACAGCTTTCCATCAGTGTCAGACAAAAACAGGATACTGGGGTAAACTGTACCAATATTCTTTCAGTGTCTTTCTGGTATTTCTTCACATTGGGTGAGTGTTTTATCCACTGGGATATTATGTTATGTTTCTTTCTCTTTTTTTGCCTTTCACTGTGTGAGCGGAATATCAGCATACCTTTCCATAAGAGAACAGTTCCAGAAGTAGGAGATGAAGAGAGGATGAGACCGCACTTACCAGGTAATTTATCAAAGGTGACAGCTGACATTTGTGAAGGGACCCAGTGATAGGAATTCTTCCTGTCTTTCTGTGTTGTTGTTCAGGTTTTTGTTTTGGTTTTCTTTTTTCTTTTCAAGAAACAAAATTTGAAACAGTTTGCTTTCATATTAATATAGAAGAAAAAGACTTTAATATCTAAAAAATAAGCTAACAACAAAAGTTTGTGGTTTTTGTTTCTTTTTGCAGCAGTAGCAGTTGGACACCCCATTTACTCAACAGCATTGCAGGGGTGTGTAGGTAGAGTGTGAATCTAGGGCCCTTGAATGGCTATTGCTAGCCAGCAGAGGTCTATCGCCCGTTAGCCATGCTCCTTTGGAAATGTGGTTAATAAAATTGTTTTTTCTTTCTTTTTTTTCATGTTCAGCATATCTGAAATGAAAAGTTACTTCATTGCCTAGATGTCACGGTGTAGGGACTAATGCATGCATTAAAAATATCTTAATGTAAACTACCAAAGTACTTTTTTTAATTCTTCCATGTACATTATTTCCGTTTCATTCATCTATATGTAGCAATAAATTTTATGTGAAGTAACTTGTCGCCATTGGAGGGAGCCCTTGTATTAACACAACTGGGCACAACATTGAGGTTTGTTAATCCTCCCTTAAAAAATTATCATAACAACACTTCTTTATTAATTTCCAATATGTAATTGTGAAACTACCATGCTTTATTTATTAATAACTAAGCACATGTACCTTACAGATATTCCCTGAAAATTGAAAATGTGAATGTATTTCATAATAGTATTGCTGGAATTCTAAACAATCTTTATCCTCAACGACTTTCAATGATAAGCTAATTCTTCATCTGAGATGAATATGCATATACTTTTTAAAATATGGAACTGTAGTCCATGAATTTGGATTCTGATATTCTAAAGGTAACTGTGATAATCTCTGAGGGTAACAATCACAGTAGTTTTCAATGGAAGTGTTATGACAATTTATTTTCACTTTTTTTTTTTTTTTTAATAAATCCATTTGAAACAATCTGTAAAATATGAACACATTGAATTTTGAGCCTGGGCTACAGTGTAACCGTCCTTTCTACTTTCAAATCAGCTTGAAGTTTAACCACTACTCTGCTGGGTAAATAAATGTTTTTACTAATCGTATTTAATGTTGAGTGTCAAATCAAATAAGTTTACACATTTAGAAATAATAAGTTCCATAAATGTTATGAAATGTTTTCAAAGAACAGTAGACTATTTAACCTGTCTATTCCACATATTTACTTGTTAAAAGTTGTAAAATTTGGGGCAATAGTATATTTCTTATTATTTGAAATTTAGGTAGGAATAAGGATTCATTATTATACTTCCACAGCACATAATATAGCACAAACACTACCAGAAAGAAATAATAAATAAAGATAATTGAGGTAATTTATAACTAAAATAGCTATGATGCAACAGCAGTGCCTCTACTGAAATGTCAAAAGAGTATGTGGGAATCCTGTTTGCTCAAAACAATATAAAAAAACCTGTCTTAATATTACAGTGTAACATTTGCATACAATTTCACACTTGCTCTGAAATGAAATTAAATGACCAGAAAGAAAGGAAGAAAACCTCATTAACTATGCAACATAGAAATGGCAGAGCAAATGCTTTGTAGCTCTTATGTCCTGAGGGTCAGAGACAATAAAAGAGTTCAATTAAATTTATTTCTGTGGATTTCTTACACAAAGTCTCACCATTTCTAACTTTAGAGAAATGCCTGTATATGAATTCTTCTGTAACTCATCATTAGGGACTCACAATAGTGTATAACACACCAAGTTAACATAATGACAATCAGTTTCTTATGTTCCTCCAACTTCCAAATTAGTCAAATATTCCACCCATCTCACCAAAAACTTCAGTGGCAAATTATAACTTTTCTTTTTATGTAGTGCTTGCCATTGTGTTTGTAAGAAAACCTTTCAAAAGCAAGCAGCTTCCATGTTGTTTGCTTTACGCTGTTGAAAGACACTGTGAAATGAAACCCCAGGGAAACTCACTGAAGAGATTAAGCTTTTTAGATAGACTGTAAACAATAAGGCTCTAAAATCTTTCTGTATACTAATACTAATTCTGTATTAAATTTTAGCAGAAATATTCAGAAAATGTATATTAAGGTTGCATTCAGAAGTAGCTATCAGTGAATAGGAAATATTAAATCCAATGTATAAAATATTTCTTGTTAAGAACATTTGGAGTACAAAAGCAGAGATTCAGTTTTCCAGAAATGTCAACATTCATGGTAGCCACACCAAAAATAGATGAGACAACAGGATAATCCCCCAAATTCAAGTTTCCTGATGACAGTCTCAAACTATCCCTCATCTAGTTAATCAAACTTCTACCTGGCCACTTTTATTCTGCAGTTACGCATCTGCATTGAAACAGACTGGCAAAGTGAAATTAGAGCTATATGGAATTGATACAGGTATTGAAGTGATCATTCAGGTAAAAATAAAGGTTAAAACTTCTCACTTGACTAATGTAACCATGTACAAAGGATTAAGCAGGTGAACACCATCATAGTCTCCCCTGTGCACCCTCAATATGTAATTTTTTTAAATGGTTTTTCTGTTTTCAACAGGTTTGCTATGTCTATGAAAGGCTTTGATTTTCATCAAGTCCTCTTTCTTCTGTGTTGTAGGCAGCAAGATTACATCAATTTGGGATGAAAAACATGGCTAGATTGGTATATGAAGCATTTGGTGTTCAGAAGAAAAACCTGGGTCCTGGAGTCAATTGGTTATGTGAGAATTTCAGTTGTCCTTATGTATTCATTAGTCAGAATAAAATAAACTTGTAGTTTTCATGCTTTCAGAGAAAAAATTAAAACATGAGTTTTGAGCTACCTTCATTATCTTCATAGCTTGAATTAGAAGTTGTGAAATTAATGTTTTGGTTTTTTATTTGATCTAATTAAATAATTTTTTTTTATTTTTGCATTCACAAAAAACAGACACAAGAATTTCAGTAATGTTCACATTTCATCATTGATTTGACTGATAACTTTGACATGTGTGTTGTAGTCTCTTAAGACTCTTGAATACAAGGTAAAAACAACCTAACTGGGCAGCACACGTTCTTGGCAGTATCCATGGTGAACATGGTGCTTAAACACACCTGCAATGTAACCACAAGAGACAGAGACATCATGGAGCAAAGTTGTGTTCCACTCACAAGTGCAGAATTTAGCTATTCTTGAGGATACAAAATGAAAATAAAGTTCTGTCTTCAAAATCAGAGACAAGCAGTTAAAGGAACCCAAAGTCATGAGCTGTTAGTAATAATAAGAAATCCTTTATCAGCACTGAAGGTGGTAGCAGCAGCAGATGGTTTTGTAGTGATACTGTTTGGAGCCCAGATGGAAATGCAGAGCAGCAGAAAAGAGATGTAGAAATTTAAACTAAACAAAGCAAGGAAAAGTTTTCAAAAGAAAGCAGTCTGCATCTGTGGAATAAAATGATATAAACTGTAGCAAAATGTCACTTGGCCTCCCAGAAATCCTTTTGCTGTAGACTGTTTTAGCAGAATACATTCAAAGAATATTACTCATCTATTCAGGGAGTGGGGGGGCGGGGGGGGCGGGGAGGGAGAAGAAAGAGCAAGCTTTCTAAGTTTGGGAAAAGATCTGAAAGTACCTGGAAGAGTGTGCTCGTTTTGTCTGGGATAGACTTATTTTTATTTATAGTAGCTAGTATGAGGCTATGTAAAACAGTGTTGATAATACAGGGATGTTTTTGTTACTGCTGAGCAGACACTTGACACAGAGTCAAGGCCTCCTTTGCTTCTCACAGTACCCCACCAGTGAGTACTCTGGGACTGCACAAGAAGTTTGGAGGGGACACAGCTGGGACAGTTGACCCCAAATGACCAAAGGGATTTTCCAGACCATATGACGTCATGCTCAGCAGTAAAAGCTGGAGGAAGAAGAAGGAAGGAGAGGCATTCGGAGTGATGGCATTTGTCTTCCCAAGTAACCATTACATGTAATGGAGCCCTGCTTTCCTGGAAATGGCTCTAAACACCTGCCTGTCAATGAGAAGTAGTGAATGAATTCCTTATTTTCTTTACTTGTGTGTGCAGTTTTTGCTTTACCTATTAAACCGTCTTTATCTCAATCTGTGAGTTTCCTCACTTCTACCCTTCTGATTCTCCCCTCCATCCCACTGTGGGGGAAGTGAGTGATTGGTCGTGTGGTCCTTAGTTGCTGGCTGGGCTCAAACCAAGACAAAGAGACATTCTCAATCCAGGCTTCAGTGAAGACTGAAAGGTTTCATACCATCAGTTGCAATTATATTTTTTCCTAGACTTACCATTGGTGTCTTAATATCTTTATCCTACATGATGCACACAGGATAAAACACAGCACAAAGAACAAACACAAATATTTGCTCATATTAAACAGAAAGTAAGACCCATTTGTATCTTCTGTTCTTTTCAAAAAAGAAGCAGAGAAAATCCACAGCATGAGAGACTTAACATTGTTTAATAGCTAACATACATACAGGTATACTACTGCACTAGCAGGCATCTGATGCCTCAGAAATGTAATGCAGAGATCCCATAACTAGGATATCTCCAAAGCCTGCGCTGTAAACATGCTAGGTCACTTAGGAACATTTGCAAGAGTGCTCTCTTGTGCCCAGGGGATGTGTCCTAAAAGCCACAGTAGGAGTTTTTGACTAGTGAATGGAATAATACCAAGTTTCTAGGTATTTGTCACACAGAAATTTTGTGTCTGACACAGAATCCATGATTAGTCTAACCAGCAGATTTGCGTACCCTAAGCAGCAAAATAATGGTACTTTAGCCTCTCCTATACTCCTGTGCATTTAAATACAAATAAATGACTAGCAAATACAAGTAACTAGCAAATATGGCATGCAATGAAAGCAATCAAGAACACATGATGGACAGGGAACAGAAAGAACACGCCTGCAAACCTCAGCAAATGGTACGTTTGTGGAAGGGAAAGGAAAAATGACTGAGATAGTTGTGCCCATCAGCTATGGGAAGGGCAGGCAGCAAGTGAGTTGGCTGCCCACACAGTGCGGGGAGAGAGAATAAAGAAGGTCTCTGCAGAAACGTCATGAAATTAGATCTTCAAATAGAGAGGGGAGAAGACTATTTTAATCTTTGTGGCTGCTGTGCAAAGTTGTCCACCCTGTGGCATATGTGCAGATCAAACCTGTTGTATCAGGTATGCCTTCGTTTCTTTGACTATGACAGTTTCTTTGAAGGTATAAATTTGAATAACTCAATTTATCACTGGGAAAATACGATACATGGTTCGTGGTCTGAAGACGCATCAGTGATGGTCACCAGCTTTCTTCATAACAGGCTATCTGGTAGAAAGTAGAAGGAATGCAAGGTACCAGTCCAGTATTAACAATAATTCTGGTACGTTACTTTCTGTAGAAAAGCTAAAATGGATCAGCCTCATTGAACACTAATCCCATCTTCTCTACAGAACATTTTACTTCATCTTCTCTGTTTGCTAAGGGGAAAAAAAAAAAAGCAAATTGCATCAGGAAGTTATAATGTTTTGACTTCAGTTGTCCCAAATGCTGTATCCTAAGTTTAAAAATACAGAATGCAGTCATGTCATGTTACTGCAAATATTACTTCAATCTAGCTCCCTGCTAATGGTGTTATATCAAGTAAGAAATGCATCACAAGAAGCCGAGAGTAAGAATACACAAGTATATGAGCATCTCAATGTTACAGCAGCATAGACATAGCACTCAGTTTGATCTTTCAAGGGTCTTTCAAGGGTTTTCAACTCTAAATATCAGGAATCAGACCTTACATGGCATAAATGGGAATAAATTCCATTTAGTGCACATGGCATGAGTCACCATAACTCTACTTCAATGTGACTACATGACTCAATATATGGGAATAGTGCTGGCAACCTGTCATGCTAATCTCTTCAGTTTATGTAATTATAACAAGCATTTAATTGCATCTCAATGTGTACATCTGTCAGTAAGGGTTAAAGCTAAAATACAGACCAGTGAGAAGAATGTTTGTAATGGGCAGCGGTTTGTATGGATTGCAAAATCCACATTACAAGATGCTTAATCCTAGACATTCAACTATTTTCTTTCAATAACTAACTGCCTACTGGGTAAAGTGTCATTGAAGAGGCATGATCAATATGAAGTACAGTTCTTTATATTAAAAGTGATTCTCCTTAAATGAAAGAACCAACAAATTCTCTTTTCACTTTCTAATCATGGTGCCCCTAGAGGAAGGCTCTCATGCCAGCAACATGTTTGAGAGACAAAATCAAAGCCACACAGCTTTGCTGAAGTACAAGTGTTGCCAGCTTCTATAATTATAATTTCCAGAATATTTAATATCTTTTATGTCTAACATTTATGACAAAGCTTGAAGGATGAGAGGAAGTGGGAGCCATTTGTGCATTGCGAAACTGGAAACAGTGATCAAATGACTACAGGTACATGGGTGGTCACATCTCTCCAGCTAAATTTTTCTTTGCTCAAGTGTAGTCTTGATATTGATTTTTATTTCATTAATTTAGATATTCTAAACAGACCATGTGGGAACAGCTTTTCTAAGAGAAACAGTATTATTCTACAGTGCACTGAAACTGCTCCTAAACTCATTCTTTAAACCAAAACTGGGGATTGATGACATCTTATGGCTTTCTGTGGGGTAGAAAAAGAAAGCAATAACTAAATATGGAGAAAAATTAGAATTTTACTACTTTTTTTCTTTCTTTCTTTCTTTTTTTTTTTTTTAATGTAGACATTGCTTGTGGAACTTAGAGTTCCATAAAATCTTCTTTTCTTCTACAAGAATCTTGACAGTTAGTTCTTTGACTATATATTTGTGGTGCAAGAGATTTACTTTCAAACTAATTTTAATAGTAATTTTAGATGATTTTTAGGTGTATACAAAGCTGAAGTAGTCTGTAGGGAAGTGTGTGACATTAATTTTTACTGGCTTAGACTTTTTGTAGTATTTCAACCTAATGTATCTTGCTTACATTGTAACATCTTTAAACTGGCTTTGGTGCACACTGGTGCTGTAGAGTGGGTATAAATAAAGCTGTCTCAGGTGGATAATTCTAGTTTGCTAGTCATCCCTACCTACTCTGTCTGTCTGGAAATAACTAAGTGCAAGGCAGAAGGAAATGGAGAATTAGCTTCATATTCATAGAGAAAACAATGCATCTAAACAGATAAACTGCTTCTGAAATGCATTGAAACTGAGATCTAACTATCTGAGAACTTGAAGCAATTCAGATACAAATGTAAATTTCAATTCTAGTATCAGGATCCTCTTTAAATTTTTTTTGTATCTCCTGTAGGGGTTCTTGAAAAAAAGCCAAACCAAATCATCATCTGATTCGTGTAAAAAACACCAATATCTATCTAAAAACTATTCCTCACCTGAATTAAGGAAACATAAAGTTGCAGAGATGCGTATTAGTATTCTTAATCCACTTTACAAATACATGTTGCATCAGACAAAAGTAATTCCACTGAGTACTTTTTTCTCTTTCATTTACAATTGGCACTAAGCACATACAGTTTAATTCGCAATTCACTGTTAAGGACAGCAAGTACTTAAGCTTATTTAGCATTTTTATTTCATCTGAGCAAAAAGAAATTAGGAGAGCATTACTGCCATGTGACCACAGAGGTGCTCCAGTGAACCCTGTTTTAAAAAACATTTTATGACTACAGTGGAGGACACCTTATCCCTTGCCTTTGATCAGTGAATTTCAGTATGTTTGTGCTACAGTAGAAACTCCATTCTATTTCCTAAGGAAGACCCAAGTCTGGAAACAAATAAATCAAGACAAAGATCAAGCAAGAAGCTGCCTGTCCACTATTCAGCAATGCAAATAGGAATGATCGCCTTTGAATACCAAGAGTGCAAAAATTAAAAACAAATTTGTGGATAGTGATACAATATAACTAAGTGAACACTTAAAGACTAATTCATCAGTGTGTTTTATAAATACTAGGAGTGGAAGAACAGTCTGGCAAAGGAAAGAGGTGAAAACACTTCATCACTTGATGCAGGCAGTCTATCTGATAGTGAGTGATGCACTCAGAGCAGTTGGAAGTGCCCACAGAATTCAACTCAGTCATTCTCAAGACCTAAGTTTCCAACATTTGATATGTAATTTATTTTAAAAATTGATGAGTTCCTACTCCAAGAAAGCTACATTATGTACTTTTTTTTTTTACTTATGATTGCCAAGTTTTGGATTAAACCAATACTGATTTAATTCTGTAATATAGTCTGGTCTTTATAATAGGCACCTCCTCCTTGAAACAAGGAATTGTTTGCTCCCAAAAACCTTCGTCATCATTGAATAAATCAAGGATCAAGCTAATTACAAAAGGAGACTGCTTCTGCTTGGCAAATTAACAACTTGGCAATCAGAACTGATGTCAAAATAAGTAAAGGAAAAGGACATGACAATTTAGTAGGGTATCAATTGTATATATTTTTAGATCTGTCAGAATATGGAAATCATTCTTCAGCTATCAAACTACATTTCAAATTATCTTCATATAACACAGAGTGACTAAAAGATTTCTAATATTTTTGAACTGAAAATGTCATTCATGTTGTAATTAAAATACTAATAAATGTCATACTTTGTAAATTCATTTTTTTAATACCATAAGGTAAGAAGCCACTGAAAAAACAATATCACATAGTTGGGTAAATATCTTTAAAATGTATTCCCCATAAACATTTGGAATAAATACATATTGGAAAAAACAAACAAACAAACAAAAAACCCCGACCAAGCAAGAAGCACACAATACAATAATGGATGGATAAGACCTCATCACAAACATGAATTTAGTAGCTATTAAGTAATTCCTTCAAGTAACTCTTAAAATAAGTTAACCTTTATATAATGCATCCATTATTTTAAGCTACATATAATAGCTTAAGATGTGTTTTTTCTTAAGATACATGTATGTGAGTATTTCTATATTTATTTATTTATTCTAAAATATTATTAACTGAAACTCAGAACTGAAAAATAAAAAAAAAATGAACTTTAAATTTTTCAGACTCTGCTTTCAGTACATATACTCACTGGGTTTGTTATAAAGTCTGTGTGAACTTTTATCTGTCATTAGGTCTGTGTGAAGTCTTATCCTAAGGGGAATCTTACCAGAGAAATAATTACTAGGAATGCACAAGACTTCTTTAGACCTCTGTCATATCTAAAAAGGCTTGTGTGATCATGCTGCCTGCCAGTCTGCCCAATCCTTTCTCATTAGCTGGTAAAGAAAGAGATTTAAATTAGCATCTCTTACGGAAGGAAGACCATTCTAGACGTTGGAAGTCTACGTACTGATCAGCTTTTAGCATGCACAGGACTGTAAACCAGGAGTCTTACTCATTGTGCCGAAGAGGTAGAAGAAACAGAAAGGAAATTGAGGATAAAATGGTTCTGCCACAGGTAATAAAAAAATTCTAGGACCATAATTAGGAGCTGCGATGACTGAAGCTGATAAATGAACATGAAGCAAAAACATACAGAATTCATTATTCTGCAGTTTATTTGTTTTTTACAGATAAAGGTTATGCAAGTTGCTTTTTGAACAATTTGTGAGATTGTGTGTTGTATCGTTTATGTTGTTGGTGTAACTGGATATTTTGACAGTGATAAATAATAAAAAAGAACTTTTATTTCAGACTGAATGTACAAATTTGTGCATGTAATAAGAGAGAAAGAAAAAAATCTAATAGTAATTCAACATGATCCCCACTTACATGCCTTGATTTCCTCCTGTAACCTTGATAGCCAGTGCCCCAAAATAATTACTCTTCACCATCATATTAGATGGATAAAACAAGTCTTTCTATCTGACACTTTCTCCTAAGGTCTGAGGTGGCTCTAACAAATTTTAGCTGCTAAAGATCTAGAGAGAAAATCCTGCAGAAGTCTGTCCCCATCTGCGCATACCTGTGCATGTACATGTGTGTAACACAACAGGGGCTTAAGAGAAGAGTATCATAAAAAATGGCTCTAGTACAGTTTATTATCAAAATAGTTTTAACAAATGAAAGTATATAGTTATTAATCATTGGAAATAAGAGAAAAATATCCTTTGCCCAGTAAAGGATCTTGTAACTGACTCTGGTGTAACCCCTCTTTACCACTCAGTCCAAATTGCTGAATGCTTGGCCCCATGAAATCCCCACTTAGACCTACTGTGCAGAATGTTGAGAACATCTTTAAGCTGTCATTAAAAAAAAAATTCCATAGAATCTTACTAGATGTTGTAATAATCTTCCTTGAAGATTGTAGCTAGTTCCCTTGCACAACAGAGCTAAGATGCTGCTGCATTACAGGTCTACTACATGTTGGTTTAGAGACATAAAAATCAAGGTTTTAGCAAGGTTTGTGCTGTTTCAGCAAGGTTTCTTCTAGGGATACACCCCTCTATCCCCAAACAAAGAGCTGCTCCCACCTGAGGTTGCAGCCACAGAGGGTTAGGCTGCTACCTAAATTTTATGACATGCTTTTTTTCTATCCAGGCTCTTTCTCTGACCAGGACCTCCTATAAAGATTCCTGGCAGCTTATATTCTTAGTAAGTCACTTTCTAGACCTTACTGGATTGAGGATCATACAGCATAGCTTTTATTATCTTCACAAAGGAGTAAATTACCTCATCCACCTTGTTCTGAGGTCTCTGACAGAAGTTGTTGACCACAATAAAAACAGAACCATCCATTTCTATTTTGTCCCAGCCATAAGTTTTCTAATCTCTTAGCCAAACCTACAGGTAGCCTTATAAATCTAAAAATTAACTTGATCCTAGAGATTTATGTAGTTTTTTCCAATGATGGCCCAAGAAACTGGAATCTATTTCCAGCTCAGCAAAGTTAAATTAACAGCAAACTCAACAGAGCTGTGCAAGCAGGAAAACAAAGCTCAAAGCTTTGAACTGCTCACAGAAAGATCCTTGCTGATTGCCCCAAGTCACATGAATACATCTTCGGATTGGATGGCAGTTAGTGTCTCAGCATGGGAGAACACTGCAGTTATAATAACCAGCTGTGCTTCTGTAGACCACTTCAGGGTGCTTTTTCACATGCTTCTTTTTGCAGACCTTACAATACCTCCACTCTTGTGCTGATAGATTTGCTCTACACTATAGTGTGAGCTTTGTTCCAATGTTGCTGATCTTCTGCCAGGTAAGTAGGTTGGAGTATATGGCCTGCAAGCTGCACACATATCTAGACAAAAATTTGTCCTGCACAAGTAAACTGTACTTCAAATATGACCCCCAAATCTTACTATGGAAAATACAGAGGAGTTTGGGGAAAAATACAGGTTGTTATGAAGGGAATTGCAATCTGTATCACCAAAAATCTATTCGAATTGATGTATTCCCTCAGAAAGTCCTGAAATAGGACTGTGTTAGAGACACCCCTGCCATGGTAAAAATGACCTCTTATAGGTGATCAAAACCAAGTCTGAAAATTAATGATTGACACTGTCAGGGACAGAAAGCAGGACAAACAGAAGCTTTCTTTGATGGTACATTGGTTCTGGAATGTAAAAAAAAGGGAAAACATCAGTAAAAACCAACTTGTTAAATCCAGAATATTTAATATTCTAACATGTCTAAGTGATCATTTTTGCTCAGCTATAACATCGTTTCGTAATTCCAGTGATTTCACCTGAACTGACTGCTTTTTTACAAAGTGAAGATCTGACCTCACATGAAGAAAAGGCTAAGACAACATTTTGAAATCATTCTTTTGAGGACAGTATTTTCAATTAAAAAATTAAAGTATAAATTTTCATTACAGAAATTAGAAAAAAAAAAAGAAGGGAAAACATGTTAGGTGAAAGAAAAAAATATGTGGGAAATGTGCCATAACAAAACAATAATGCAAGTTAGAACAATTGCAGTGTGCTTTATGCAGACTGAGGAAAACATGCAAGATTAATCAACCATTCAAGCCCTCCTTAAATAAAATCTGTTTGTGAGGAAATTAACTATGGATACTTAATCCAACTAAGAACATAGCTGTTTCTTATTGTTTCACTCAGCAAACTAGAATTTGGCAGTCTTAATTATTTCTCATCTTCATATTTTCAGAAAGATAGTTTGTGCTTTAGGAGGTTTCATTTTGTTTTCTCTTTTTCATTTTGATCTCTATTCTACTGAAAAAAAAGAAAAAGTATTTATTTATATATATATATTTTTAAAGGCTGTTTCCTAACTGCATACTTTTCCATGATTCTTTGAAAGGGAGAAAAAAGGTATAGACTACAAACTAACTAAAAAATCTTAATTTATGATTGCCAAGCAAGAAATATACAGCAAATGCATTTGTATTTTGTATTTTTATTTATTTTTTAAGACATTCTTTCAAATAGGCTGCCTTTGGAGAACTTTTTGTCATGCATGTAAAAGTTCATGTTTCATATTTTTCCTGGTAATTTTAAATATATTAGTTAGCTCAATCTTCAGTAAAAAAGAATATGAATATTTTTCTTTTACAGTAGCCAAACGACAACTCTTTCTCTACATCAAAGCTGTTTGTATATGAATTTAAGGTTAACTGACTTGAATGAACCATCCTTAGCAAAAGATTTAAACATATTAGTGGACTCAACTTCTTATCATTAAGAAAGTTATGAGTTAACCCAAAGTACAGCTGTACTGTGCATTATTGAGATTCTCGTACCTTCAACAACAACAATATTATTATTATTGCCTTGCAATTTATTTATATTATGTACACAACATTTACATATACTTTTTAATATATATATAAAATATTTATATTTTTTTTCAGTATTGCCTTGCATTTATTGAACACCTGAGACCATACAGATTTTCCAGTCTTGCAGAAGCTATCACTACAAGCTCTGATTTTTCCTGCTGGCATTCATGACAGTGTCTTTAAAGCTTTCAGCTTCTCCTGTCTACATCACCAGAGGCAATGTATTTCATGTTCCTAAGGCTTACAATCACAAATAGATTTGGAGGGGTCACAGTTGTTCAAAAGATTAAATCCTGCACTAAAATAATTCTGACAGTGGAGGGTTTTTTTGTTTGTTTTTTGTTCTTTTGAAATCTTAGCTCTTTATTATAAGGAAGATAATAACTCTGCTGGAAATCTGGCTCTAACAAAAGTACATCTCTTTTTTCTAAAGACTATGATCTTCTGGCCTTACTAAACACAAGTTGCTACAGGTTCTTTACTGTTTCAAAATAATTTCTTTTCTTTGTTAGATATTTTCTATGCAAGATTTTTCAGCTTGAATGATATTTGCCTTCTGAGTATGACATAGTGGAATGCGAACGTAATTTCAACTCCACACAGCACTTATTAACCAAACTGTAACGCAGACTCCATACGAACAACTAAATCTGTCTTCAAACAAATTATAATAGCACTATGATAAATATTGTCTAAACAGATAAGAGCCATGGAAAATACCACAGTGTGATTATCCATTATTCAAACATCCAGAACTCAGTATCAAGAATGTGTTTACCATATCATACAAACCCTTGGTACAATTAATTGAAAGAGAGAACAAGTTACATTTTCTCTATTTGGGAATACTATCAAACATAGAATGTTTATTTTGTTATAGCCAGCATCCCTGGCTGGAAAAATCCCCATTTTTCTTTGATGGAATACATGTATGACCTTATATATAAAATATTTTTATATTTGTATTTATCGGTGACAATACTGACCATTACCTCATCGCTATAAAGATACTTCTACAATGATCAGACTGAGTTATTTTTGAAAGCATTATATACAAGGAACAGTCAGGCACACTACAGTGTAAGATGCATCCCTCAGTTAGTCTTGAAAGGACAGGTTTAAGCAGCCTACTCAGAACAAACATCCTCAAAGGGATGAGTTTTGTTGAGTCGTGAGCAGGGTACATGATTCCCACTTTGCTGTACTGGTAGAGGCAATGAACAACTGACCTTTCTCTTCATGCCACTGTGCTTATAGATTTCTGTTGCATCCATCCTCAATATTCTCTTTTCCAGGCCAAAGAATCACAGTCATTTCTTTCATATCAGCTGTCCCCTTTTTAAACTTTTAAATCATCATTCTCTGAATCTTTTCCACTTCTATTATATCATTTTTGAAATGAGTGATCAGGTCTGCACTGAAAACATGAACAAAACACATATTTACACAGTGGGGTAATGAGGTTTTCTGTCTCATTCTCTGCTTATTTCTTAATAATTCTAACACTCAATTTGCATCTTCGCTCCTGAGGATTGAGCTAATATTTATAAATGGTTTATAACCTCAAGGTCTTGTCCTGTAGTAGCCCACAGAAAGTCATTTAACATGGAAGGATGGAGTTTTGGGGTTTTTTTGGGCAGGGGGGAGGTCTGGGTTTTTTTGCCATTTACTTTATGTTAGTAATGAAGCCAGATTTTTTTTCCCCCTTTCATTATAGTATTATGTGTGTATATATATATATATCTGAGCTTATAAATGCTCCAGACCAAAATCTAGGCCATAACTCAATCTAGAAGTGAGATTTTTTCTAATTTAGTTAATGTTTATGGCACGCACAAAAAAAAAAATAAAGAAAAAAGAAACAAACCACAAGAAGAAATGAATACATTTTTTCTGACCATATCAGAGGAAATTTAAAATGGCAAAATCACATACAAGACACCATGGACAAATTTAGAAGGTCTGGAAACTGAATGGATCAATTTGTTAACTATTGCATGTGTTTCTAGTTATGCATTTGGTACTGCAATACATTTTTTCTACCTGTCATAAAGAAATGCCTTCAGTCAAGTTTTAGTTTGGTATGCTTGTTTCTGTCAAAGATGTGAACTTTCTCTCAGACAAGAAGTTATACTGTTGTTTGGTCTAATTAAAAACAATGTAAAAAATCATGTTTTTCAGACACACTTTCAAAATTACACAAACACTTTTCAAAGTGAGTATTTTAAGCTGAAGTTTGTATGTCTGTGTAAGAGAGAGACAGAAAATGATGAACATATAAGAATACTTGTACAGTTTCATAATTTTTATTGTTGGAATCTTTCCAAATATGGCTGTGATCTAAAGAAAAATACTATCTTCATTAATTTATATGACATATATAGATGAACCTGTAACAGTTCAACATTGGGAATGTAGACAAGGAATAGGAATTTTATGAGAGCACAACAGTTTGCTCAATGTTACAATCATCCTGCTTCCACTGAAACTAAATGACATGTTAGCATGTTTTTCTTTGTTTCCACATGTCTGTCCTGGTTTCAGCTGGGATAGAGTTAACTGTCTTCCTAGTAGCTGGTACAGTGCTATGTTTTGAGTTCAGTATGTGAAGAATGTTGATAACACTGATGTTTTCAGTTGTTGCTCAGTAGTGTTTAGACTAATGTCAAGGATTTTTCAGCTTCTCATGCCCAGCCAGCGAGAAAGCTGGAGGGGCACAAGAAGTTGGCACAGGACACAGCCAGGGCAGCTGACCCAAACTGGCCAACGGTGTATTCTATACCATGTGACGTCCCATCCAGTATAGGAACGGGGAAGTGGGGGCGGGGATTCGCCGCTCGGGGACTGGTTGGGTGTCGGTCGGCGGGTGGTGAGCAATTGCACTGCGCATCATTTGTACATTCCAATCCTTTCATTATTGCTGTTGTCATTTTATTAGTGTTATCATTATCATTATTAGTTTCTTCTTTTCTGTTCTATTAAACCGTTCTTATCTCAACCCACGGGTTTTGCTTCTTTTCCCGATTTTCTCCCCCATCCCACTGGGTAGGGGGGACTGAGTGAGCGGCTGCGTGGTGTTTAGTTGCTGGCTGGGGTTAAACCACGACAATGTCAATATTTTTCCTTTTTGCAAAACAGTAAGAGTGGAGAGAGATGGAAAAGAAAAAGAAGAGAAGGTGAATTGGTAAAGTAAACTTCAGGAATCATTCGGATCATAGGGTAAATCAGGTTGGAGAGGTCTTCCAGTCCAATTTGTTCCTTAAAGGTCAGCTATTAGGTCAGACAAGGTTACTCAGGGCTTTCCCTGTACCTTGGCTTTATATTTGGTCAGAATTTTAAATATATGAAGAAGACTTTTAAAGCTATCTGAATGGGCTAAGCCATTCTTACCTGGATTATTTGGGTATCTTGAGGAAGTATCTTGAAATATGCTTATAATTTTTTACTAAACAGCTACTGCAGAGATTCAGAATTACTTTCAGATACATGTTTTGCTGTGCCTGCTTAACATCTGTCATATTAACTGTCACAGATTTCTAGGAAACATCTCTTTTCTTCCCTTTTCTCCCTTGTAGAGCAGGTTAGAATAGAAATGAGACAAGCAGAGTGCATAATTAGACACTCTTTCAGTTTATGTCAGCTTATTAAGGGTTTGATTCTTTCAGGATATGAAGTATATAATCTCTTGATGAAGTTGCTTAAGTGAGGCACTACCTTTGGTGCTAATGCTCCAGATACCACATGAAGTAGATCAGAGGTTAACAGAGTAATTTCACTTCATATTACAGAAAATCTGTTTGAAGATAGATGAAGTGTAGATATCAGATGATCTGAATAATTATATGCAGGTTTTGTTGGGTTTTTTTTAAAGGTGTTATAATGCTGACTATTTTTCTGTTACAAACTAAACAGCCTGGGCAGTACTCTGAGGATCCCATTTTGTTTGTCAGCCTCCTGGAAATAAAAATGAGTTATTAATCCAGTTTTATTTGGAATTTATGACCTTCAATTTCCAAATGTCATTCACAAACAGGGAAGAAAAAGTGAGAGAATTTAATTATATTTAATTAATATATAGCATTAATAAATTGTATTATCCTTCTACTTTTAGGATTTCAAATATGTATTTATCTAATGACAATTAAAATACATAAAATAAATTAACTACTCACCAATTTTTGTCTGATTTTTAGGGTTTTTTTACAACCTCAACATACACAGTTCAGGTGCTCAGATTTTGAAGTCACATTGTGTCAGTCTATGCTCACAAAACACAAATGACAGAACTAGCTTACATGATTTACAACGGAGTAAGTATCTTGTAAACCTCCACCAGCTCCACTGCATGCAAAGTGTTTCATATCTTTGGAGAATGGAGACAGATTTGGCATTACTTCAGGTGTCCACAAAACAGTGTGAAAAAGATGCCAGTATAACCATTGTTAATGAAAGAAAAGCTGTTTATTTTCACTACTTCAACATATCCAAAAGTTAATAAATCTTATTTATAAACATACAGACCTTCAGTTACAGTCTGCTGCTAGCTGCAGTGCCTAAGACTTCATCAAATCACAGAAGAATTTTGTCATTTATCAAATCACAGTGCATCACAGTGAAACGCAACTGAACTAAATTCTTTAACTACATCTTTTTTGACTGGATTGATCAGACTGGTGAACTGGTGCACTGTTTAATACCAAATCGACAAGCAGGAACTGAAAATGATCACCTTCTTGAGGTAAGAAAAATGATTGAGGATAATGCATATCCTTTTCATTACTATGGAGTCAAGATTTTAAGGATCAACAGCAAAACAAGAATCATTACCCTCCTTTTGCAGTTTTTGTAAATTTGTAGTGGCTGAGCTAAAGACGCACAGAACACAATAGGTAACACCCAACATTATTATCCATTTTGCTTAATTGTTTGGTCTTACCTTTGGAACTGAGAGCTCACAAATCAGCATAATATCATGCTAACAATGTGTCCTGGTCTCAGCTGGGATAGAGTTAATTTTCTTTCTAGTAGCTGGTATAGTGTTATGTTTTGTGTTCAGTGTGAGAAGAATGTTGATAACACACTGGTGTTTTCAGTTGTTGCTAGGTAATGTTTAGACTAAAAGTCAAGGATTTTTCAGCTTCTGATGCCCAGTCAGCAAGAAGGCTGGAGGGGCACAAGAAGTCGGGAGGGGACACAGCCAGGGCAGCTGACCCAAACTGGCCAAAGGGGTATTCCATACCATGTGACATCATGTCCCGTATATAAAATGGAGGGAGTTGGCCTTGGAGGATCCCTGCTTGGGAACTAACTGGGCATTGGTCGGTGGGTGGTGAGCAATTGCATTGTGCATCATTTGTTTTGTATATTCCAATCCTTTTATTATCATTATTGTAATTTTATTATTGTTATTATTATCATTATTAGTTTCTTCCTTTCTGTTCTATTAAACTCATCTTATCTCAATGCACAAGTTTTACCTTTTTCCTTCCGATTCTCTCCCCCATCCCACTGAGTGCGGGAGAGTGAATGAGCAGCTGCATGGTGCTTAGATGCTGGCTGGCGGTTAAACCACGACACAATGTCAGGTGGCATTTTTAAACTATGTAAATGAACTGGGAACTTAATCAAGTAGAAAAAAATTAATGGAAACTCTATATCTAGATCCTGATAATGGTTTTCAAGATCTTATCTTGACCATTTTTTGTATTTTTCACCTAATATAAGTCTATAGAAGACTAGTGTCTCCTATATATAGGAGCATATATATATATATGCTATATATATATCCTATATATAGGTGCATAACAAATTATAATTATAATATACAATTATAATATAGTTATACAATATATAAAATATTGTATTATATGTTGTATAATGTATATGAATGTGTATATATCTATAATGTTATGTTACTTATAGCACTTTCAATGATTGTTTTTGACAGTCATCACCACCTCATTCAAGAGCTTTACTATCTTGTAATTTCATGTCATAACTTTTCAAAAGACTTTATTAAAAAAAATATTGAAATCACTCAGCTTTCTTACCAATCTAACCATTCTGTTTTAACTGCTGAGATTCATTTATTAAGACAATGAAAAGTAACTGCAACAAAATTATTTCAAGCATTCTTTTAATTTATTTTTATAACAACCTCTTTAAGAATTGCAGGTAACTCTAGCAGTATTTTTTTCTCCAAAGTAAATGTTTGAAGTATGATTTTGTTTTTTCAGAATCCCTGAAAATCCCTTTAGTCATGATAATAAATTAAGAAATGGTACTGATACTAAAATCAAAATTGTTCAATGATGATTATTTTCTGAATATCCAATTTCTGAATAAGAGAAAAGATCATCTTCCATCCCTTTTGCCAACTTCTGGACTTAGAAAAGGGTAGTTAAATCACATCCAGCCTCCTATTAAATAATAGTAAGAGCAGCTTCACTGCCATCAAATGAAACACTGGGTGGGTTTTTTTTTTAAGGAATACCAAAGCTCACCATACTCAAAAATATCTTAGAGGCAAATTTCATAAACTTGACATGTGGTTAATTTACTTATTGCATAACTTGGTGCAAAATTTTCATTTCTCTAGCTCAAGGAGAAATCCATCGGGGGGAATCAAGGGAATAAATACTGCTTTTTCAACTGGTGCTGCTGCAAATGTGAGGAAGCTCTCTGGGGGTAAGTTCAGATACAATACTATCTGAGTAAAATGAAAAGATGAGCTTACTGGGTTCCTTTGGGAAATATTTGAGGAGGCATTATGTCAAAATATTTTGACGTAATGATAGACAAACAGATTGTACAGGTAATCTGAAGAGTATTTGTCCCTCAATTGTATTGCTGGATTTTCCAGTATTTGTGGCACTTTGGGGGGAGAGAAGGGAGGAAGATATTTGTGGAGAAGAGACAGGTAAGAAGAGAAAGACATCTGAACTGCAAACATGATGATACAACAGGAATGGTAGAAGTAGGAAAGTATAAGAGTATTTTTTTAGCTGTTTTAAATCTAAGAAGTAAAGAAAAATCACAGCCACTAGTAATCAAAACCTTTAATAACAAGTTCTAATATTCAAATTTATTTTTTACAAAAACATAAAAATAGACATGACAATATTTCTTTTATTAAAGGCACAGCTCTAAAATATACTTTTAAGCACTGAGTTAGTGTTATCATTCCATTTGCAATATTTATTTATTTCATTATTGATTTAAGGGTTTTCACACAATGGGAGCTACAGTTCTAGCATATCAATCTCAGAATTGTTCTAGTGGTCAAAAACCTTCACTATGGGAAAAAGACTGAATGACTGAAGTTAAAAAAAAAGTCTCTGAAGGACTGGAATGTATGGGCAGAAGCAATAGTGTTAGCTATTGTAATGAATTTCAGGCAGAAATGAATTTGTAATGTAATGAAATTCAGGCAGAAGTAATAGATCTATGAAAAAAAAACAGGAAAGGCAACTCTAATGAAAAATGTAATTTATTTGAAAAGAAATAATAATTTATCTTTTAAAAAAAAATTCAAGAATCTAGTGAAAAAATAGATCTAATGCTGATAAGGAAGAGACTGTAAATTTTTCACATTAGGGCAACTTTTAAATGCCTATATACATGTGGATTTTTATTTTTTCTTATGACAAAACTGTTTATTTTTTTCTGTAGAAGCAAAAGTTTTGAGAGTCCATGTGTTTACAATGCTATGGTCCAAAGTGATCGATAAATCACAACAGTGAAAATGCTAGTGCACCTACTGTAGCTAGATCTTCTTACTTTGATATCCAAACTTTTCATGAGAACTTCATTCCATAAAGTGGATTAAGGCAACCTAAACTATAAGTACGAACACAACTGAACATACAAAACCTTTAGTCTGCACACTATGCAGCACTAGGGCCTTATATGTAATTGTTTTAATTATATTGTATTAAATGCCCTGTGGGATGGGCATACATCATACCAGTATTTCAAAACATTGTTGAGCGTATAGTCCGGGTCTGGGTAGAAAGGAAGATTCTCAGCATTATTACCAAAAATGGTGGAAGTCTGATTTATTTCCTCCTATGAAGTAAAACGTGCCGTTGTCAAGATCAGAGAGATAAATCATCTCTCTCGAGAGCAGTGAGTTAAGTTAGGATCTCAGTACAGACCTACAGTGAAGAATGAGGAATAACTGGTCAATAATGAATAATGAAAAGCAAATGTAAGATATATGTACTCCACTGTACTGTTAATAATGAGGAGATACTCTTGAAATGTTAAAGCCTCTTAATATGTGAAGTTAATCTACAACAATGTCAAAGACAAAAAATCCTAAATAAACATTGACATTATTCTACCTTTATTTAAATAAATAAATAAATTTTAAATTAAGGAAACTATTGCAACTGAATGTTTAACTAAAAGAGTTAATTCTCTGTAATTCACCTAAGATATATTTGCAATATTCCAGAACAGTTTCATGGCTATTTACAACTCACATTGGTTCTTGAGGACTGCAGTGCTAACTCCTCTCAGAAAATCAAAGGTAAAATATTAAGATAAATCCAAGCATATAGATAGTAATTGCATCGTATTAATTACTATTCTGTATTTGCAACTCCATGTATTTCATAGACATTTCTATTGGAAAGGAAAAATTAGGCTAGTGAGGAAATGGTGGGTGACATTTTGCATTAAAGACATAAGTTTGTATATAGACTAGAAACTTGACTTCAATGCCTGTTGAATCAAGGACAATCCTTTTCTGCTGAATGTACACTGTCCCTGATGAATCAGTTCTCTCAGAATGGTTGTGTCACTGCAAAAGGAACTAAACAGAAGTGCTTACAAATGCCTTAGCGCTTCATATATGGCAATTCCAGAGAAATCTTGCCATTTGCCAGTGGAAAAGGAAGTTTCTATTTAGGATTATGAGAAAAGGCTTTACGAGTGTGTGACATCTGTTCTGATGCTGAACCCTGAAAATCCTGAAACAGCAGTTCAAATGTGTGTGTTGTTTTGTACTGTGAAGTTTTGTGTCCAAGGATCATAATACTGAAAACACTTCTTAATTCTGGCAAAACTTCTTGGAAATAATTCTGTGACTGCATATGAGTCCAGAATGCTGAAACAGTTAATTATATTTTGGGTACTAGATACAATGGCTCAAACACAGACATAACTATGTACATGTAGAAAACAAGCTATCTTGTAGGAGGGATGGACTGCTCTTTCCACCATCACTGGAAAAAACATACAAAAATAAGGAGCCTAACTTACAGTCTCTAATTAGGTGGAATGAACCCTACCTAGAGACAGAAGAAAGCCATATCTGCTTCTAGAATTTGTGCCCCAGAGAATGGAGATACCTTAATTTCTCAAGAAAGTGAAAAGCACAATTTTAGGTAGGAAAGCTACATGTTCTATTTAGTTTTTTTCATCAGAAATGAATAGAGAGATTTATTTGAATGTTTTCCTCCACTCCCAGCCTCAGAGTAAGACAGTTTTCTGGCATAGAAAATTATAGACAAAATAATTCAAGTTTGGTAGATGTAGCCTTAGCATAGACACAAGTTTTCTAATGGAACCTCATTTACAGCTTGCACTTCAAACATGATCTGTGTTTTACAAAAACCCATAAAAGCCTAAGTAATTTTGCCTAGGTTACACATTATACTGCAGCATATGATCTGAGAAAATAAACAAGAGGTATCAGAGGTTTCCCAGTAGAGTTCTAGGGACAAACTGATCCTATGATATAAGGTGCAAACAAAATCAAAGGCAGGGCACAAAGAGAAAACACGATATAAAATACAGTGCAGAACAGTTTCCATCTTGACTGCAGCTGAAGAATAGCTGTTGTTTCACAGTATATCACTTTTATTGTAGAACTCTCTGAGTTTCTAGCTCATCTCTGAGGAATATCTTGAACAAGTACTCAAGTAAATCAACAAAAATGAAGTATAACTCAATAAAAGTGCCTTTTACAGATTTACAATTATTTCCATAACATTTAAGTCATTGCCCTCATTGCAATTGTATCTGTCAGGAGCCCAATTAATCCATATATTGAAATCATCACTCTTCGGTACACCTGACCCAGGATAGAGATGTTAAACCTATGTATGAATTGAGATACTCAAGAGAGCAAGAAATGGGAAAAGCAGCTTTTCATTTCTAAGTGACCAGTTTAAATTCATTCCAGCTCAGCAGTGACTGAATATCCCTATCTAAAGACTGCCTGATGACCTATGTGAAAGATTTTGTTGATTTTATTCCAGGTCCTAATGGAAAGATCCAGCATTCTGTACACTGCAAAAAAGTTTGGCAATATTCCTTGTGTTTTGAGTCTCACCACCTTTCATCTCAGATTGGAAACGGCAATACAATGTCCTCTGATGGAAATGATTCTTCTAGGTTAGGAATGATGAGTTCTGCTAGAATGAAAGTAGATTCGCTAGTCTGTGCCTCTCTTGCAACAAAGTTAGTAAAAAATGAATCATTCCTTTTACTGAATACACAGTATTTTGCAAATTTATGCTCTTACACTACTTATAAGATCTTGGTGACAATACTGCTAAAGTTACCAATCTTCAAAGAAAAAAATGAACTTAAAAATCTAGAGTGGGACACAGAAGACATGCTGTAGATTTCTATTTCAGTATTCATCCAACTTATGTACAATGGGAATAATGTAATACTTATTTTTTCCAGATGAATTTTCTTTGCTTTATGTAAATATGAAATATGCAGGTAAGAAACCCTTTCTTAAATTAATTAATACTTCTTTTAAAAAAAAATTAATAGTATAATTTTTTTTTTTTTCCTTTTAGGTTAGTGAAGTTCAGTTAAATAAAACCTACAAATTTTACACAAAAAGTATCTCACTTAGGGTAATTCTCTGCCATTTTAAAATAAAATTAAGATAAACTGTAGAAACCTGGAAATAATATGTGTTGTCTTTTTTTTTTTTAATCTAAACTTCACTAAGATAAGTTAGTCAACTCAGACAAGAACTTTGTTATTGTTCCATCCAACACAAGCATATTTTTCAGGTTAAAAGTATGTTCTGCTTCACTAATTAATTGAAAAACACTCCCTTCTCTATTCAGCATATTTACTGTATTGGGAAGACCATCACAGCCTCCTCACCGACACCTTACTATTGTTTACAGAAGTTGCATCCTAAGAACCACTTCCATTACAGATTTGGACTCAGGTTGTGCTCACTTTTTTCCAGAATATTTTTATATTTCATTCTTCATGTCAGTATACAGCAGATGCATATTATTAAGCGTATTATCGGGAGAAACATATTTTAGTTAATATCAAGAGAAAGATCTCTTTAGCTAATATCAAGAACATCTTTGATATTATGATCCTGTTGAAGGGACTTTAGCTATATTGTGATCAGCTCAAGTTTAGTTTCAATTTCCCTCATATCAGAGTGCCTGAACTAAATACCTTTATCATCCCACAGATGATACCAAATTTTTTCATTCTGCTTTTTAATCTTTTTTCTCCTAAGTGAGTTTCAGGATTTGGTAAAATTGATCTTGGTTTATAAGACAGCAGAAGTAGAAATATATGACACCCCACAGTATCAGTTATCCAGTACTGTTATAAAAAGTAATAAATACAGCTTAAATGCTAACCTGATCAAAAGAAATTTAAGTGGCTCATAAAGCTCTTGAACAGTGGAATGTTGTTTATAGCAAAACTTTCCATATGCCCTTCTCATATATAATACCTTTTCCTTTCCATGGATGTCTTTTGAGAATTAAAATGGTTTTACTAAAAAGAGTTTTACTGCAGTTCCTTTTTAAATAGCACTCTGTAGGATGGTGTATTTATGCAGTAATTTGGTACTCCTGATAATTTATTATCAGGAATTAAGTCAAATAATTTACATCACCTTCCAAGAGCATAACAGTAATATAATGGTAATTTCTTCCCTCCCCCTCCTGAATTCTACATTATGAGGCATTAAATCTGCTAAGGAGGCAGTGGACTGATTTGTAGAAGGTGTTCAGAAGAAGAGGTTTATGTCTTCAAGTATGTGAATGTAACTGGGATCGAAATCTTTTCTAATGGGAGACTTCTATTTTTCTCTCTTTCTTAATGGGATAAGACAAAGCCTTTTAATTTCACTGTCAAATCTAAAATACTGCTACACGAAATAGAAACAGTTGCTTTTAATGAAATCACATAATATTATACACACAATTTCTGAATGTTCATTAATTGAATCTGTTTAAAGGAGATAAGAGAATTCAAGAACTGACCCTAAAAGTTGTATACATTCATCTTAGAATCAGAGGTCATACTGGGGCTGATCAGGGCTGACCATGATTATGTCAAAGTATAGTAAATTTAAATGATGTTGAAACTATGGTAATACCCACAATAAACCCTAATTTTAAAATAAATAAAATAATATTATAATAAATAAATAATAATAATAAATAATTTTAAAATAAATAAAAGTTTCATTTCAACAGACCAGCCTACTGTCCACTGTTTTTTACTTTGTGACATTGTGCACAGAAATGACAGGTAACGCAGGTAATTCAGAAGGCTACTAGTTTGTTCCCAACATGACAGCAATTTCTGTGCATGAATGACTTCCCAGAAATCCATGATATCTGACAGTCAAGTAGCTGAGCCCACTGGAGTGGCAGGCAAAACAGAACTAGGTGCTGACTGCAGTCCTGTCCTGCTCCAACAACACTGCTCTGACTTTTTTTTTTAGTTATGAATAGCAAAGACGTAATGGAAATTAATACCTACTGATCCAAAGTCATCACTGACAAAATGCTGAAGCTGATAGTTACCTCAGGAATTAATTTTATTTTTTTTTTTAAGCAGCTCAGTGAAAATACTCAAATTTCTTTTAAGATTCCAAAAATGTTTAGAACTGTATATATCTGCTAATGGAATCATTGCTGATGGTACAACATACATTCCTTGCAAGAATGCTAAAAAAGAGACAATGACATTAAATGCAAATATTTCATGGGAACTGAATTTAAGTGTTTAAATGCTGAAAATGTTTCTAGGCATGAAAACTGTTTATTTCAATGAAATTTAACAGCTGGAAATATCTTATAGCTGTTTTAAGGACCAGATAATTTTCTTTATTATTTAACAGTTACAAAATATCTTTCTACTGGTGAGCCTGAAAAGGTTATATTTCTTTTTAGTGGAAAGTTTCTTCGGGAAAAAATTCCTCTCCATGTAACGTTACTAGTTCTTTGTTGATTTGACCTTACATCATATATAAGATATGAATAAAATTATTTTTGTAAACTGTTTTTTTTTTTCAAATATTTCACTTATTGAAGTTAATCTAATTTTTTTGTTGTTACAAATTACTGAATTTGAATGTATTTGAGATCAGTAGATTCAATGTATTTATCTAGCCTGAAATGTATTCAAGTGTCAGAACTACTCTTACAGAGAAATTGTTTCATACCAAAGAGGTTTTGAGCTCTTCACAGAAATTGATCATTTTCTTTCTTGGTGATCTTTAGTGCAAGTAAAAGAACAAATTAATAGCCTGGGAGTAAATAAAATTGTCAGCCTGCCCCAAGCACGGCATAAACTTTATCAGACTAAATACTTTTTTTCTGGAACTTGTTAATGTACTTAACATATAAAAGACATTGTACACACATATACAAATACTATCTGGGTGTTAATTGAATTTTAGCCTTTGTTTAATTGTTTCCAAAATGTAATTTCTGAAATCACTCATACCTATTATGTTCTTCCATTCAAGTTTTTATATCTTAGACTTTATAGGACCAGTAAGCTAAATGTACTGAAGAAATCCAAGCTAGATTGGATCTCACTTCTACAGAAATCCAAGCAGTTTTCTATGACTTGAATAAATGTGCTTGACTCACAGTTCCCAAGAAACATGCAAACAGAGAATCCCTACTCAAACAAATAGGGTTGTTTTGGTTTTTTTTTCCTCTTTCATTTCTGTTCTCCCTGGAAATCATAGGAAGATAACAGATGAGTGAAAATGTCTTTTAAGTTTCAATTTTTATTTTTGCCAGAGATATACATAGCAAAAATTGTTTTTCCTTTTTTTCCCCTTTCAATGTTCTGATGAAATCCCACTACTCTGATTATTTACATTATATCTCAGCTGATGCACTATACTCATTTTAATCTCCTTAAAAGGATTTTGACACCAAAAGAATGACTACCACATTCTAATTTTAGGGTGAGAGCATTTTAAAGGCAATAAAATGATGCACCATAAATGTTTCCACACCATGAAAAATCACAAAATCGCAATATGTAATTGCATTGAATCTTGTGATGTTTATAAGTGCTAAATATGCTGAAATACAGTAATAAAATATGTGTTGGTGTAATGCTATATATATTGATATATAATCATGGCAACAGACCATTAGTGCGAGAACTAAAAAAACTCCACATTTTTTAAACATAAATCACAATTCATCAGAGATACTTCATGTCAAAATAAAGTCCAAAGCAAGTTTTACAGTAACAAAACCAAAAATTTCAAAAGACTTCTGGGGAAAAAAAATATCCTGATAAATCCATTACAAAACAGGCCCTGTAAATAAGTCCACTCTGTACAAAGGACTTACAACTGTAGGCTATTCAAGCTACCTTTAGGAAACAAAACAGATAAGCCAGAGCTAAATTCTATCCCACAGCACTGATAAACAAGCCTGCAGTCTGAAAAAAACATATAGCTACAAAAACAATGACGTGGGGTTTTTTAAGAAGACTATTTCATATTACTAAGTAGAGCTTTCACCCCTCTTACTCTATTTTCTCTATACCTCAAACTGTGATTTCTTCTATAGTTGAGATCAGGACAAAGGAATTATCATTAACGGAAAAGACTAGCCATCTATTGAATGTATTCTAAAGGTAAGCTTACAAGTGTCTCAGGGGTGACATAAGGCTCTCTGGTATTCTAGATTAAGGTATTACTTTCCCAGCTGAGAAATCAATTTACACCCTGATCCATAAAGGCCCTGTGCCCGTTCTAATTGTACACTAGTTAATGACACCAAAAGTGCATTATTTCGTAGCATAAATAGCATTTTGTCAATGCACTCATGATTTCTATTTTCATTAAAATTCCATCTGAAAAATTTCTGAAAGCCTTTGAGTTCTGCTCAGGGTATGACCATTGTCCATTTGGCCATTTGAGCAAATGTAGCATCAATCATTTCATGCCATACCTTCATTGCCAGTCTGGAGTTTTAAACGTATGCAATGGCAGGTGAAGGGGAGGAAGGAAAGATGGTTCTTTTGTTTGTGTTTTGTGACTTTGCATGTGAAGAAATACCATATCACTAAGTTATTCAGCATGATGGCAATTTACACAAGGCTGGCCAAATACTTGCCATACTTTGAGCCAGGACTGCAAAAAGGAAGGTTTGGCATGACATCTTGACCTTGTGAATGCTGATGAAAGTTTATTTATTAGTTTCAATGGCGATAGAATACTATGCTTACAGGCAGCAGCTTTAAAAAGCTGTATTCTTTCAGGCAGTTCCTCTAGTGGAAATCTGATGAAGAAATACCATGAATAAAAGTTCCAGGTGATTTAATTCAGGTGGCATAGTCAGGAACAAGTAGATTCTGATATTAAGTTACTTTAATTAATTGGTCTATGAAATCCAATGGAATCTAACAAGATCGGTCAATTTAATGAATAGAAAGATAGGTTACGGAAGGATGTAATAAGGAATAGTCTAAATCAACATCTAATGTATCCATTCATTTTTACTTTTCCTGATACATAAATCCATTACTGTGTCCCACATATAGTTCCACTAGAAATCCAAATGAGAAATCGGGGTGTGAGAATGCTCACTATGAAACTAACAAATGTAGTTCCACTGAAACCAGGAGGAAAGACTGTCGAAGAAGCGTATGGTTTTAAGTTTGACAGCAATAATTTTTTCTATCAAACTGACATTGATGTCCAGGGTTGAATGGACCATTAAGCTACGTTTAAGTTTCAAAACAGCTCTGAAAACAAATATGATGTATCTGATATTGGGTGAGATATTGAGAGAGTGAAAGAATGTTTGGGGGTTTTTCAGTTTTGAAGTTGATTGCCTAAATGATCTTATGTGAAGAGGTTAAAGATTAGCTTGGGCATGACTGATTTCTCTGCTTTGTTCAACAGTAAATCCAAAATTATTGATAGAGAGAACTGATCAGTGCTCAGGAATTGCCTAAACCAAAGACAATATCTCCAGTTTATCTGAGCTCATTGTAATCTCTAGCAGCTTGTTTTATTATTCACTGTGAAGTCAAAAAAATGTTTGGAAAACAAATTTAAGCCTGACCTTGACTTAATTAAGTAATAAAAAAATAGACTAAATTCTGCAGTTGTGAAGGATTTTTTAATGTTGATTCTACTTGGATTAAGATTAGATAATGTAAATAAATACAATTTTCCTATTGTCCTGGTTTCAGCATGGATAGAGTTAATTTTCTTTATAGTAGCTGGTATACTGTTATGTTTTGGATTTAGCGTGAGAATAATGTTGATAACACACTGACATTTTTAGCTGTTGCTAAGTATATACTAAATCAAGGATTTTCAGCTTCTTATGCCCAGGCAGCAAGAAGGCTGGAGGGGCACAAGAAACTGGGAGGGGACACAGCCAGGACAGTTGACCCAAACTGGCCAAAGGAATATTCCTACAATGTGATGTCATGTCCAGTATATAAACTGGGGGGAGGTGGCTGAGGGGGCAGATCGCTGCTTGGGGACTAACTGGGTGTCGGTTGGCGAGTGGCGAGCAATTGCATTGTGCCTCACTTGTTTTGTATATTCCAATTTTTTATTATTATCATCATCATCATTATCATCATCATCATTATTTTCTTCCTTTCTGTCCTATTAAACTGTCTTTACTTCAACCTATGATTTTTACTTTTCGATTCACTCCCTCATCCCACTGGGCGAGCGGCTGCGTGGTGTTTAGTTGCTGGCTGGGGTTAAACCATGACAGCTACATACATTCCATGACTCATTGGAATTTCCCACTAGCTGAATTGTACATTATTCCATACTTGTGTTTTCTATTTGATACAACACCTCTTGATTGTCTGGTTTTGGATTATCCAATTTAACTGCAAATGAAGTGTGCTGTTGGTACTGGGTCACCCAGGCTGGTTCTACCAAAGCCAGCTCAAGTCTGGAATGTTAAGAACCACCATAGGTACATGTGCAACACATACCCAGTACCACTGCTGACCTTTCTTTTTCCTTACATCATCAATGAATGTTTTTACAGCCAAGTTTACATAAGTTTAATCTTGTCTGTATCTTTGTTTTAAATACGATACCATGGATCACCAATTTACCCTAGAAGGATTCCGTGTAATTTTTATTCATTTATAAACATGTAATTTACAAATATTAATTTTGTTCTGAACATCTACCACAGCTTTATTACAATGGACATTCAGTGCAGAAATCTAACATCATAAAATTGTATTCATTTTATCTCCATTTAATTATATTACACTATTTCTCTATTTTCTTTTTGCTGCATTGACACATATCAAGCAATTTTCCATTTAAGTATTTAATATACAATTTTAAGTAGCTAAAATTCTAACTCTAAGTTAGCATGCTTTGTTTCACTCCTGCCAGTACTGAAACTATTTTTTTGGCAGGAAAAAAAATGCAGTATATGTTCTATATGTTTATCTATGAATAAAATTCCTTTTTCATTTTTAAACTAGCAAATGTAATAACTAATAAAATGTTGACTAGATTTTTCACCAAAGTTGATAAGGCAGCTCTATAATCCTATACCCTAACTCCACAAATACAATTTTTGTCTATGATGTTATCAATTACTTATAGTGAGCAGAGAGAAAGAAAAGCTCAAAAAAATAACAGATGGAAGCCTAGCAGTGATAATTTCACTTTTCATTAAATATGGAAGTGTCTTCAGAGGGGTTATACATTATTAGAAAGAGAGGATGTTACAGAATGTAATTTTTTCAGAAGAAACAAGATAGAACAATTACATACCATCACAAAATTTTATTCATGGAGAAGAATATAATGTTCTGAACATATCCACTGCTATAACTTGCTGATATTAGAACAATAAAAATTTTTTGATCATGTCAAACAATGTTTTTTAAACTCTGCTAATGAATGCATACAAGCAATGACAGGACCTGGACATAAGCAGTCTTTCCAAGGCAAGTACTACACCTTCTCCAGCACAATGGGACACTGGTCTAGGTGAGACAATATAATTTTTTCTGTAAAGCAGGAAATAGTTATCAATGAATGTGTCTTCATGCAAGTCAGGCAAAATTTATATTTTTACATTTAGCTCCAGTGTCCTCAGTGGCTTGATTTAAAGTAACAAACCAAAAATTTTGTAGTATATGTAAATTTCTTTTTTTTTATTAGCAATATTAATGATCCCTTACTGCTCATGGCACAGAGTCTGATGTCCATGTTATACATCCAGTACATGGTAGGAACAAATTGGAAATATTATGGGATTACTTACAACATTATGAGCAGAAAGATGTCCTACAAAGAAACTCAACCTCTACCAAAGTATTTAGATTTACATAATATCATGTCAATCAGTTTCAGAACAGCTCTTGTTTTGTTGTTTATTGTTTATTGATAGCTACACCCCCTCAATAACGTATTACCTCTCAGAAAAAGCACAGTTCTATTTATTTTGTTGAGTTTGAAACATGTCTAATTTTTAAATACTTTCATTTCCAGTTGAAACTACTTATTTATTTATAATGACACAAATCATGTTGAAATCTGTACTTCTTTTCTCACACGCGTTCTTCCCCATATTGCTATCAGAAGCAGTTCTTAGTCAGTGACATGAAAGAAGAAATCCTTTCCATCTAATTGACTACACAGGACTAACTAACATGACACAGGTTTATGCAGCACTGGATTAAATTATTTTTAACTCAAGGGCAATTAGTCAACCTCCCTGATGGCCAAAAACCTGTAAGAGGCCACACAGTCTGCCTCTGAATAGCACTTAGAATACACAACTTTTCTGCCTGTTTGTGGCAAGGAACAGAAAAAAAAATAGAAAAAGAAAACTATTTCATAATGAAGTGTATTTGTAATAAATACCTTCTTAACAGATGTGCCATATTATCCTTCCTGTGGCACATTTGCAGCACCAACCACAGCCAGTTTCTGGTTTCTGTTTTCCAGTGAGTTCCTTCTCTGAGTAATTTCCTGTTCAGTTCAAAAATGCTTTGGCCTTTTTCTAAGGCTAGGACTGTAACTCTGCCATTATTCAGACAGTCTTCCTAAAGGTAAATGGACAATCAACTACAAAGGCAAGTATTGGAGTTAAATGGGATATTTATGCGATTGATGACAAGCACAATGTTGGATGATAATTCTTGCAAGTGGTGTGTCACAGCTTCTTTTTGTAGTGTATTTTACCAAATCCAAAGTACTACTATTGTCTATATAGAAGAAAGCATAATAGAAAAAGAAAGATCTAGCAAAATGTACCCAGATTCAAAACTGTATGTAACATCAGGGGTATCTGAAT
Organism: Harpia harpyja; assembly: GCF_026419915.1. NCBI lineage: Eukaryota > Metazoa > Chordata > Aves > Accipitriformes > Accipitridae > Harpia > Harpia harpyja. Next base: position 69,090,286 of record NC_068969.1, on the reverse strand, counting down.
ATGTTAATGTTCAGGGAAGGAAATGCATGTAACCTCATATTTCAATATTATGCTACTAAGACTGTCAAAAGGTACAAAATTCACAAATATATAAACTAAAGAAGGGTAACAAATTTTCATCAGCTTCCTGAGAATGCAGATAGTCTAGTCTGCATTGTCAGGTTTTCCTAAACTACTGGAAGAATGAGAGAGAGAGAGAGGGAGAAAGGGAGGGATGGAGGGACAGAAGGAAGGAGGGAAGGGGAAAGAGAGGGAGAGAGAGAGAATTTATTCCTTGAAAAAGCCAAGCTTGACAATAGTTCAAAAAATGAACTTTAACTTTAGGAACATGAACATTGCTATATCCTTCTTAACTTATCAGTTTATGACTTCACATTTTCAATAAGTTTTGTAACAGGATTCAGTCTTGAGCATCCAGTTAACCTGCACAAGCATCTTAAAAGTTATTAGCTACCCATCATCTGTGCATGTAAATGGCAGACAATGATATCTTCTAATTACAGACTGAATTTTGAGGGAAAAAAAAGACATAATGAGAATTGTATTTTTCATCCTTCTGACGGAAGAAATTGCACCTGCAATGGGAAAAAGTACTGACATGACACATAATGAAAGAGAGAAAAAAAAAGGAAGTTCTCAAAGTTGTATTAATGGTCATAACAGCCACGTATCTTCCTGCCCGCTCGTAGCCTGTGAACAAACCCCATCACTTAAGCATGTTGCATAAGTAAGTGACCCTTTATGACCTTCTATTTTCACCTCAGGACCTGTACACAATCTACAAGTGTCTTAATGATTTGAAGAGACTAAAAACAGAAGTGAGGTGTTCTAAGCAGCACATTTGCTCTTTGAGATACAGACTGTCAGAAGGATTTGTCAGGTAATATTAAGTATGTCCCAAAAACCACAAGTAGAAGAAAACATTTTTGTAAAAAACAAATCAAGAACAAATATTTTGAACTGTCTCTAAAAGAAAAGGTGAAAATATTTCTGTTGAGCACTATGAACAAAAAAAAAATTATTCTGAGCCATGTTCCTGTGCTGTTATTTCTCATTTGTATGTTCTGTATTTTTATACCTAATTAAATGCTGGTTTTATAAAGAATATCAAGGAAACATAGTTTGATTATGATATCTACCATAGCCAATTTACTTGTACAACAGTAAAAATCTTGGCTTACACAGTGTAAAAACCCTCTTTTTGAGATTTTTTTTGAGATATTTGCTCAATATTTGAGTGTACTGGTTTTATACAGTGTAAGTAATTTATTGTATCTAATTAAAGTATTCAACATGTTTGTTGTCAGTAAGAGAAAAACATACCTTCTGCCATTTTTTTCTTTTAATAACAGTGCTATGATTTTCATTTCCATGTTACATTTGAAATGTAATGAATGCCTATTTTTTCTATTAATAATTTTTGTGTTTCAGTTATTATAGTATTGAGTATGTTATCTGTTGCATCAGTAACATAATAAAGGAAAACAACCACCACAATACATATAAAGTGCATTTACATATAGATTAAAAACAATTTAGCCTTTTCAAAATATGTGTAACATGTATTTATTCACAGCTAAGTACTTTCACGTAGCAGAAAATTTAGCAAGACTATAAAGCTAAACTGAACAAGTGACCTATGAGGTGTTTCAGGGAACTTTTCATTATAAACTGTTTCTGAAAGCCATTAGGCTCCTGACCTAAGCAAATTCATTATTTTACTACCTTTGCAAACAATAAAATATAGCAGCTTGTGACAACTGGAATTAAAAGTTCCATATTTGCTGTCTTTAGCTCTTTCTTCTTGCCAAATGATATTCATGGAGAGTTCAATATTTACTTCTATTTAGTCTGCGCAAGCAGATGAGATTTTTTTTTCCTTAAATCTTCTGTACAATAAATAAGTTAAAATTTCTATAATACAAACTACACAGAATAACACTTTAAATACCTCCTCTTCCAAAGAAATCTGATTTGTTTTGTAGATATCAGAATAAAATAATGCCACACAATCTTTTTGTTCTAACCCCAGAAAGGGATGGGCAGGAGAAATAATTTCAGTTTGGTAGGATCTATTATCTGCAAAGGCCTACATTGCTTACTTTTCTTCAAACTTTCTCTCTTGTTCATAATGATTGCGAGGAGAAATATAGAAATAAAAACCTCTGTTGCTATAGAACATTCTTGGATTAGCACATGATCTAACAAAAATTACCTAGGTACTAGACTGGTGTGGCTGATATAGCTGTTTAACTGTGCTAGTGTTTACTCAGTTTATAGTCCTAGCTTGCAAACACTTAGGCAATCATAAACACTCTGCTGACTTGAGTTTATATATTAATTTAATGTGAACAATATTATTAACATCAGGACCTCCTGAGTCAGAAAGGCACATCACAAGCAGCCATGCCATATCATTTCCACTACAGTAATCCTCATCAAAAAATCCCTGATGTGTTTAAATCTTTCTTTGAAAGAGAAAGGCCTTCAACTCAGCTTACATTGCTATAAAAAAGAAGGGAAACTGCTCCCAGAGGAAGGTATGTAGGTGATCACTTCATGTAAATTTATCTCAAGAAATTAAATCACACCCCATAGAGGAACCTGCAGAAACTTTGTAAAAAGTGCAACCATAGATCTGAGTAAGATCATAAAAAAACAATTGAAATAGAAAGAATAGGAGTTCATAAATTCCTGGAAATACAGTAATGAAAAAAACCCAAACAACTAGACAGAAGAATATTTAATAATTTATTTCCTGCATTGAGAAATAATAGATTAGCTGATGTCCAAATAAAATGCTTAAGTGTGCAGACAAAATACAAACAAGTGCAGCTGAAAGTTTTATTACTATGATGAAGTTCTAACTGTGTACCTAATTATATCCTTGTGTATGTAAATATGAAGTTCTCCCCATAATTACTAATGGTCTTGAATGGCTTATGGAACTGTAGGGTGTAAATAGCCTCACATCCCAATAAACCTAACCAAACTCCTAATGTGAAGTATGTATCATAGGCCAAACCATTTTTTATGCTGCTATGAAAATAAGTAACAGAAGCTGTATCAGCACTTAAGTCCCAAAGTCATCTGACAGAATGGGAAAGATAGTACTGAATTAGATGGCCTTTACATTAGGCCTTACCTACCAGGAAAATAGGACAAAAAAAAGAAAAAAAAAAAAAAAGAAAAAAAAAGAAAAAAAAAGGAAATAGAGTAAGAGAAGAAAAATATATCATAAAAGGCATTGCTATCTTTCTTTTTAGGACCACTGTAAAGTCCATGTAAGACTAATAGAAATGAAAGATATACATAGAGATATTAGCTGAAAACCTATTGCTGGAGCCTGATCAAACTCATTCAGATGTTTTCTTTCTGATTTTTTATCAAAAAAAATATACATATGACTTTTTATTAACTTTTTCTTAGCCAACTTTGAGGGTTTTTTGTTCCCTCCCCCAGTCATTTTATCTTAAACAGATATTATCTCCTTTTATTTTGTACACTTCGACACTTATATAGGTAGTGAACAGAAGCTCTCCTCAGCTTTTCTTGCTAGACTAAATAAACCAAAATATTTTTGCCTTCTCTCAAATTATAGGCTCTCCATTTATTTGGTGATGTTCATAGCCCTTCTCTACCCATTCCAGTTTGCACTCTTCTGTAACGTAACTAGGATAGCATTAAACATACAAAATAGAGTTTTACTCATGACTCCTACCAAGCACTTCTCTTTCAATTCCAAAATTTTACCAAATACACATATAAGCTCTATTGCCTTTTTCAGAACCGTGTTAGTAGCTCACAGCATCTTCCAGGTAAGAAATGCAACCCTTGAGGTTCTTCCAAATGACAAGCTCTCTGCCGCTACTGATTGGTGCTTCACTCTTACTGCACCAATACTCAGTGTTATCCAGTTTTGTTTATAAGCTACTCTGCTTTTTCTGTGCAGACAAGACAAATTAAATAACACCAAATTTAATTAATACACTGCTAGATTTTTTTCTGCCAATGTCAATTACAAACTATTAAGTAACTATTGCATCAAGACCAATCCTCAAAAAAGGGTTGATCTAACCTGTAACTTCCTCCTTATTTTCTTCTGCCACAAGTCAGAGAAAGAAATTCCTTTAGTCAGGTTCTTGAATTAATTTGAATTAATTCAGACCTTCTCCTGCTGACTAATGAGTTGTGAAAACATAAGAAAGGTAAAAAGAAAGTATTTTTTATTTATCATTGGTTTTTTAGATAGAGCTACAATTTGTTCTGCAATATAGAACAGAAATATATATAATGAAACAAATCAATTTTGGTGACAGCATAGATAAATAGAGTGTGCTTACCTATATGTGATGAAGAATTTGCAAACGAGAATGTAGATCTGCAATCAATCTCCTGTTCACTTTATCTGACTATCATTTTCTTATGATGGAAGAAAATACCATACTTGTATTCCCGTGAATAGGAAATCCATAAAAATATAAATCCTTTGTTAGCATTTGTTGGAACAAAGAAATGCTAGTCTTGATAATAATGTTTCCAAGAAAAAAACGTACTCTGAAAGAAGTGTACTACTACCAACTACCCCAAATAGATATGAGAAACAAATGACCTCCAATGACTAAGGATTTCAAGGAATTAATTGAATCCTGACCATGAGCAAGGAATACAGAACTGTATCACATGGAGTCCTTTTTGAGCATTGATTAGCACATCCTCATGTAAAGGTTGCGTTTGCCAAAGTAAGCCAAAGAGACTAGTGCATAAGCTGTCTACAGTGTAATGAGCTAATGAGGTCAAGAAAATGGTACATGACCTGCCGTGCTGAAATTAAAAAAGCGAAAGAGAAACACTTACTGAGTATAACGTGACTCAGTCCAGTAGGGTAGGAAGAGATATGGACATGGACAGGAGACATACAAGGATAGCATTGGATTTTGAACAGGCAATTGGTAAAGCAAGAAATGCAACTGTCAAAGACATTTTTCTTGCCACAGAAAGTAAATTTTTATTTCCTGACTTAAATGATACCTCTGACCTATCCATTTCACTACCTTGATGGTGTTCTCCATTGAAATATTTGATCACCACTTGCCACATCTGGGCAGCTCTAAAAAACTGGCACTGAAGGGTACTACTAACAGCTTTGCCTATTTTACTACATGCTATGTTTTGTTGAACAAGAAAGAGAATGAAGAAATAGCTATGTTGCTTCTCTGTGTCCCAGGAGTTGAAAGTGCTCTGACGGTTTAGGCCATCAGATCTGTAAACTGTCTACAAATTTTCTTTGCTAGAGATTTGTAGCAAAGAAGGATGTAGCTTTATATATGGACAAGTCTATTAGTTTTCTCATTAATTTTTTCACATCATAAAAGTGTTAAATTAAAGCTAGGTGGAATACTATGAAGCAAGAAATACAGATTAACATAACTAGAGAATTAGTATTCTTTTAGTCCAAAATGTATTAAAAAAGGAAAGGCAAAATACAATCTGCATGACTCTCATACTATGAAGATTCAAGAACTAAAAGATTTATGAGGAACAAATTAAAACATTTACATAGATGGAAAAAGACAAGACTCAGTGGGATGTAATAAAAATCTGAAAATATGCTCAAGACAACACTGTTATTCATGGAAATACTGGAAATTATTCATGGTCTCAAAACAAAGAAATAAATTTTGTTGAAGTTAAGGGAAGAAAAGGTTCATATCCACATATGGAAAGTAGTTACTAAATGACACACATAAACAGAAAACTAATGATGGTGGTGAAACACCCCTAAGAAACAAATAAGAAGTGTGGATTAGTGATTTGAGACCACTTGGTCTAACGTTTTTGGAGTTCCAGAAAGAGAATCATAGTTTCAGTTTATTTCTAGCCTGTGGAAAACTTCTTACTCACCACAATAGGGGGTTAAAAAAAAATTAATTAATTTTCATAGGAGTGTAATTCCAACAGATTTCAAGGGGTCTCATACTCCCACATCACTTAGCTCTTCTTCATTCCGTTTGTAGTATGATTTCACTGAGATATTCTTATATTCAAGGGTATGAAGAATTATTTTCTTTTTACATTTATTTTGCAATTTATGTTAAGTTCCTCAAAAGAAACAGAAATTAACTGAAGTTGTTTCTTTATTTTAGTTTTAAAAAAAAATACTAGTAAGACACTAATTAAAAAGGAACTTTTTTGCAAAGTCTCACAGCTAAATGTCAGGAATCATACAGTATGAATAATTTTGATTTCCTACTGGATTTGAAGATTTATCCTAATAAAATGGCTATATATCCCAACCTTGCATAAATAAGACAATATGGAACCCCTCATCTTCAGCAAAGATGACAAAACAATAAACTTGGGTCCTTTTTATCTCCTGTTATTCACAACAGCTCACTGTTCTGGCTTTCATAAAGTGTTAATAAATCTGACTCAAATGGCTTGAATGTAAAACATTTTCAAAATGCAAAAAAGCACATAATTTGGGGGGGGGTTGTTCTCTACTTCAGAATTGCATGTTTCAGTTCAAGTCTGATATTTCTCAAAAAGATGGAAAGTAAAATGTAAACCTTTTTAAGCATACATTTATTTACCAAAATCGTAATCTTGTTTCTGCATAGAAGTTGATAAGCAAGTTTGTTCTTTTTCTTTGACACTGTTTTGAGCAAACTTTTCAGTTCAACATATTTAAAAAAAAAATATTGAGATGTTCCTAATAGTAAGATAGAAAAATCTTTGTTACTGAGTGAGTGAGTGAACTGAGAGCAAATTGCTGAACAAATGTCAAGCTGTGACAGGTCTTCTAGTAATTTTTAAGATGCCTTAAACATCCATCTTACTGTTAATATGCTTATCTCACAGCTACATACCATCAGTTTTATGTGGTGATTATCAGTCTTGGAAAAAAAATGCCCATGGATTTCTCCAAACGTATTTGAGGTTTTGCCAATTTTAATCATCACCCACAAACAAATAGGACTGACCCATATACAAACCCAAGGAAAAGGAATAAAACCACTTAAATTTTTACAGAAGACAGCCTTTTGGTCACAAAAGTTCAGTATGGAGTTCTTCCTGTGATTGCACATTTTTCCTACATAACATAGGAGGGTTTTTTCATTATTTCTTTCTGATAGCTAAGTATTTCAGACCAATGTAGAGGATTCATAAAAGACACTGTTCAACGCTGTTGAAAATAATATGCTAACTCAACTTACAGACTAAATGAGTGACAAACAAACTTTATGTGGCTGAATACTAGACAGACAATTGTGAAGTTTTTCTTATGCCAAAACTCATCTTTTAATACATCTGTCCCTTATTCTTTCTCACCATTAAAATACATTATTGTGCATGAGACCCTTCCACCAAACCAAGGACCAAACTAATGAATACTGGACAGATTTCCATACCGTTATCAGCTGGCCAGAAACTACTGTTTTCCAGTAATCTGTTTTGAAGAACTGTAGTTTCAGTTACCAACTTACAGCATAAAATTTCTTCCACATTAACTTGTCTGACATTGTAAATTTGCTAACCTTACAAAGCCAAAGCCAAATGTGGTAACTTAGCACAAAATCAGTTTTTAACAAGAAAATGCTGTTGCCAATAGCTTCTCTATTGTAACATTTTCATAATGGTAAGTTTAAGTTTTCAAGATATCTTATTTTTGTTTCAAAAGGCAAAATCTTTTGAAGTGACAGAAAAGAACTGTTGTTATTGATCTAACCTAGTATGACTTTTTAGAATTAATTCTGCAAAAAGTGTATAATGGTGCTGTTCACCATAAAGAGTATGACAGGAGGTACAGTTTTTAACAGTAAGGCCAGTTGTTCTTGGGGTACTCAGCCCCCTGAGCTGGAAGACAGGGATGGGGGGCAGAATGAAGCCCCCATAATCCAAGGGGAAATGTTTAGCAACCTGCTACACCACTTAGACACAAACAAGTCTATGGGGCTGGATGGGATCCACCCAAGGGTACTGAGGGAGCTGGCAGAAGTGCTCACCAAGCCACTTCCAATCACCTGTCAGCAGTCCTGGTTAATCAGGGAGGTCCCAGTTGACTGGAGGTTAGCAAATGTGATGCCCATCTACAAGAAGGGCCGGAAAGAGGATTTGGAGAGCTACAGACCTGTCAGTCTGACCTCGGTGCTGGGGAAGGTTATGGAGCAGATCATCCTGAGTGCTATCACGTGGCATGTACAGGACAAGCGGATGATCAGGCCCAGTCAGCATGGGTTTATGAAAGTCAGGTCCTGCCTGTCTAACCAGTTCTCCTATGACAAAGTGACCTGCTTAGTGGTCGAGGGAAAGCTGTGGATGTTGTTTACCTGGATTCCAGTAAAGCCATTGGCACTGTTTTCCACAGTGGATTTTCTGGAGGAACTGGCTGCTCATGGCTTGGAGGGGTATACTTGTCATTGGGTAAAAAACTGGCTACTTGGCCAGGCCCAAATACTTGTGGTGAATGGAGTTACATTCAGTTGGTGGCCAGTCACAAGTGGTGTTGCTCAGGGACCTGTATTGGGACCAGTTTTGTTTAATATCACCAATGGTCTGGATGAGGCGATTGAGTAGACCCTCAGTAAATTTGCAGATGAGAGCAAGTTGGGTGGGAGTGTTGATCTGCGTGAGGGCAGGAAGGCTTTACAGAGGGATGTAGACAGGCTGGATCGATGGGCTGAGGCCAAATGTATGAGATTCAACAAGGCCAAGTGCCGCGTCCTGCACTTGGGTCACAACAACTCCATGCAGCATTACAGCCCTGGGGAAGGGTGGCTGGAAAGCTGCCTGGCGGAAAAAGACCTGGGGGTGTTGGTCGACAGTCAGCTGAATATGAGCTGGCAGTGTGCCCAGGTGGCCAAGAAGGCCAACGGCATCCTGACCTGTATCAGAAATAGTGTGGCCAGCAGGAGCAGGGAAGGGATTGTCCCCCTATACTCAGCACTGGTGAGGTCGCACCTCAAATACTGTGTTCAGTTTTGGACCCCTCACTACAAGAAAGACATTGAGGTGATGGATCGCATCCAAAGAAGAGCAACAAAGCTGGTGAAGGGTCTAGAGAACAAGTCTTATGAGGAGCAGCTGAGGGAACTGGGATGGATTAGTCTGGAGAAAAGGAGGCTGAGGGGAGACCTTATTGCTTTCTACAACTACCTGAAAGGAGGTTGTAGTGAGGTGGGTGTCAGTCTCTTCTCCCAAGTAACAAGCAATAGGATGAGAAGAAAAGGCCTCAAGTTGCGCCAGGGGAGGTTTAGATTGGATATTAGGAAAAAATTATGCACTGAAAGGGTTATCAAGCACTGGAACAGGCTGCCCAGGGAAGTGGTTGAGCCACCATCCCTGGAGGTATTTAAAAGATGTGTAGATGTGGCACTTCGGGACATGGTTTAGTGGTGGACTTCCTAGTGTGAGGTTGACAGTTGGACTTGAGTATCTTAAAGTCTTTTCTGACCTTAATGACTCTAGGATTCTATGATTCGATAAATGTTGCAAAAGATTTGGAGTAAAGTTTTGAACTGGTTACTCAGGAACACTTATTTCCTATGTACATGAGATTGAGGTGTTGTTCTTGCCTGGCACCCAGACCTCCCATGTAGTTGTACTCATTTCCAGGCTTACTCTTTCCCTAACATAAAAACATTATTTGAACAGGCATAGATGGCCCAAAAGAGTTCTCAGACAACGATTTACTATTAAAGTCTAATAATATTATGGTTGGTGCCAGAACAGAGATAAGAGATGTGCACAGATCTCTAGTTTTACGCAGAATCAGCTTTTGTCCAGCTAACATTCTCAAGTTTTGTCGTGGTAGCAACAGAGATAATTTGTTATAAACATATACAAAAGTATTTGTATCAGTTCACAGATATCTTCAGGAATTGTGGTATTTTCTGGGTAATGTTATTACTGTGTTCCAGATTCAAGACTCCTACCTTTAGCACTTCACTAAGAAGTCTAATTTAAGGGTTTTGTCACAGGAGAAACAAATGGAGAGACACATGGGTAGATGAAGACAGTGTTTCAGACCCTGGTAAGATTAGATATGTATCTTCTCTTCATTAAGAGCAAATCTCAGGTAACAGAGCTGCTAATTTGGGTTATTTACTACTCTACTACCCATGTACAATAACATCATGGGGAGAATGAATTTATTAGGGCAATTTTGGGGGTCTGGTAAACATGAAGAATAAACTTGTTCTCCTGCACCTGATATGCTTGCTTTCAACTCCCACCACCCACTCCTCGGCCCAGAACATGATGGGGATTGATGGACAGCCAGGAAGAGAAACCAGAATACTTGTAAATCTCAACAATGTAAAGAAGAAATGGAAAATTTTTGCTGTTGAGATCACCACAAATCCCTCTTTCTACAACTCTTTCTGCCCAGAATAGAACATGGCATCGGTTCACAATCAGAACAAAACTTTTGTAACTCCACAAGGTAGAAAGAAGAAGGGAATTATTCAGAGGGGAATAAATAAATAAATAAATAAAATTAATGTCTGGCATTTAACAGCAAAAATAAATGAATTAAAAACATTGGCTACTTCCTTTGCTCATTCTCTAGTACACTAGGATAACAACTTTCAATAAAAGAGTGTAAGAACTGCAGAAATCATAAGACTAATTTAGTCACAAGTTCATGCGTTGAATCAAGTTACACAGATTACAGATTAATTTAAACTTTGATTTTTCCAGATATTTAACTCCTTGTCTCTTATCTAGGATTTATTTCAGCCTGCTCTCACAAAAAGCAACACCGAATTAAGTTACAAAGATAAATTTAAAAAAAAGGAGGACTTTTCAAATGGAAGATCACAAATTTTCTTGTCGTCAACTTTCATGAGGGTGACAGCCTTCTCAAACCTACCCTCAACCTTAAAAAAGCAAAACCAGAAGAAGTCTTCTGTGTCCAGTGCTAATTAAATACACTCTAGGCCAAATAAACTGGAATCAAGGTGTAAATTCTGCAACCTGAAGAGTCTGCCCACAATTCATTTTGACTTTGCTAGGTGAAAAAGCATGAAAAATCCTTCCTTTAAGTCTGTCTTTTCCGTGCATCTAGTGAAGTTTGTCTTTGGGTCTCTCACTTTAAAATCCAAGTGATTTCAGAGTCTTGCCTGGTCATAACATTGCACAGAGGGAAAGCATGTTCCTTTATAACGTCACCACTTCAATATCCTACAGCTCACAAAATCTTGACAAAAATTCGCCCTGGACAAATTTCCTCGAGAAGACACTGGTGTGTGGACTGGTAGCGGCTAAGACCATGGTCTCTTAGTAATACTTTTCTGCTGTAAATTTATACAGTGGGAGAATAAAGAAAATGTAACTAAATGGCTTCTGCATGCTTTTGGGGATCCACTCACCCAAGGGAAAAAAAGATAACTTTTTTGTTTCTACAAACAAGCAAACAGTTTAAAGAACAGAAAGTTTTTACCTTCTCTCACTTCTCAAAATAGGCTTTTGTACTTTTTCCTAGGAACTGGAAGTGAAGCCTGAGCATAACCCCTATTGTATTTCATGGGTGTAGAAGCTGACTATGGTGTCATATGTTCTTACACATTCCGTCTTCCTATTTTTTTTTTTTTATCTCCACCAAATACACTAGCAACAAGCAGTAAGACCAAATAGTTATTGAAACATAACCTGCAATATCTGAGGATATGTTCAATGCTAATACTCTTGGGTATATCTGATTAATTTTGCCTTCCACTCACTTCAAGGTTTCAGAGTTCTTTGTTATTGCAGACTGGAAGATATGCCCAAGTATTTCTGACTGGAGTTGAAAAATACATTCTAAGTTTTGAAAGATACAGTTGTTTGAAAGAACAATATAAGTATGAATATGTTGAACTGATTCATAAAAATAACTGATACGGCTGTTGCAACTTGCAGTTCCAAGGCTATTACATATATACCTGTTTGTGGCAAAACAATTAAATCAGTGACTTCATGCACAAAAGCTAACAAATACTTTTCCACTTTTTTTCTATTATCCAATGACTAAACATTGGAAAAAAATTCACGCTACTTGCATTCAGTGAAATTGTGTTAATTTACACCACTTTCACTTGTAATTATGTCAGTGACCTTAGATTTCTAGCTGATCTCCAAAGCATATTTTTTTTTAAATTAATATGTTTGTAAACTTGCTATTTTTGTTTTATTTTATTTTAACAAAATTTTCTCATACAGAGTTGCTTCATTTTCCTTTGGGATTCAGTCAGTTGGATAGAATTGCATAGTGCTTCAAATATCTGTGAAAGAGTAACCCAGTAACTGCTTTGAATATTTCCTAACATGGAGCAAAAGATTTTTCCCTCAGTGAAATAACTCTCTCTATCTCCATCTGATAAACTTTAAAGCAGACCTTTTGTTTTGAATATGCTTGTCTGAATGTTGTTTTGAACATTGGCATTCCTTTCTGACTACTCAGTAATTGGAAGCATCTGACAGTGCACAGAGCCTAGGGGTTTTTTGATGTGACATGGCTAGTTAAACTGGATAGACTTTTTTTCTTCAAAGCACCAGGATTCACTTACCAAAGGGAAGGATGAATCAGGAAGAGACTGTTTTGTTTATGTTAGACCTTTTCTTGGTTTTGCAGACAGCATCTTGCTAGGGAACTAATGTGACCTCTTCAGAATAAAGAATCTCAGACCATAGTTTTCTTTGAAAGTGTTTGAGATATTAAGCCACATGGAAACCAGCCTAGACTCAAGACTAAGCAGATTGCATAGTACTTTCTTTGTGATTAAATCATAAAACACAGCCTCAGCCTTCCCTTGGGTACAACAGTAAACAAGATATAGAATAGATATTAATGCAGTCATCTCCTTTTCTCAGAATCATGATTTTCTTTAAAAGAAATTTATTTGACACCAGTGAATATAGCCATAAGTAATACTTCTAACAAGACACAAAATCTAAAATATAGTCTGTTAATACATCATTAATAAAAGGTAGCTAGTATCACCAGGGCTCTGTTTCACAATGTGATAAGCCTATTTTGGAAGGACTTCAGAAGTTCTCACCCTCTGTAGCCAAATAGCTTTTTGCTTTTCAGTTCTTTAACTGGGTATCACAATACCTTCAGCATGTGTAAAACAGTACAACTACCTTGATTTAACTTTTGTTTAGATTAAATTCCTATTTTAATCAGGAACACTGTTTTTTTACTGACTTAATGCTTTAACAGTTTCTTGGACATTTGCTATGAATCCTGGCTGAAGTATTTCACAAGACTGCATTAGGAACTGCTTTACAGTTGTATGGTTTTGTACAGGGATAACAATGTATCTGCAGCTGATGCAGAAGGCCAAAGTTTTCTCGGAATAGGCTAGCAGGGGAATCACTGAATCAGTATGTGTACTACAAAGAAAAAAGACAAACTTCTAAGCTTTTCCCATGTTTGCCTCCTAGCCTTATGCTCAAGTGTAGAGCATCTTCCACAACATACAATTAGTGTTTGAAATCTCTGTTTAGTGGTGAATTAACATGTATTTCTCACTCCATATTACAGAACTTCTTTCATAAATATGAAACAACACTACAATTTGGTCTGGAGAACCAGACCAAAAAGGCAAAATTTTTACCCAAGTCACTGATAAACCATATCTTCGCTTGACATCTTTAGCAGTAGAATGCTATTTTCCTGTCCATAGCTTTGGTTAGAAAACCTCTATCAGAGACCTTTTTGATTTCTCAACACCACTACATATGTGTGTGCATTTCAATGAAAAGCACAGAAAAATATATAGAGTTCAGAGTTTGGCTGCCTGCAATTAGCCTTCATCCAGCTTTTGAGGATTTTAATTTTTTTCAGGCAGACCTTATGAAATTTCATGGTACAACTCCAGCATTCTTAAAAATAATTGTACAAAAATAGAAAACAAAAGATATTGAAGAGGAAAATATGTGCATCTAAAATAGCTGAGCATTTTTAGATGGTCACTGAACAAATATTCTCTTTGCATTGCTGAATAGAAAATACTCCAGAATCACTTTGGTATTTCCCTCTTTAGGAAGATATAGCTTCTGTGCATTTCATCCAGAAAGCTCCTTTGAACTCAAATAATTTAAAGGACCTGCTCTAAATTGAAGAAAAGTTGATTGTCATCATTATTCCAGAAAGTTTTCCCACACAGGTGTCTGAAGGTGCATGCACACTGCAGAGACTGATAAGCAAATATATTAATTCTTCCATCTTTCAGGAAATGGACATATTTTTGTGATATAAAGTCATTTGAAAGCCAACAGTTTAGCTCTTTGGTTCAGTTACTGAAAGTCACAGGTCATTTTGTCTAGATATAACTATTTTTTTCAGGCTTTCCAGTTAGGGAAGTTTTTTCCCAGTTAGGGAAGATAGATTTTATATCGTGCTTTATTTGCTTTGTTAGGAAACTTGACTGACTGATCACAGTGTCTCTATAACATTACGTTCCAGTCTTCATACATTGCAAATGAGAGGAGAGAGAGAAATATTCAACAGTGGAATAGAAAAGTCATGGATGACTTCAGATGTACTGAAGATCTTTGGTTTCCAGTTAAGTGCAAGGTGCAACACACCTATGAAAATCTATTTTAAGTCACCTATGACCACTTCAGGGCTAAAATGGATAATCTGTTTAGTGACAAAAAAGCCCCAACTGCAACAGCCTTATGAAAAATAGTTACTCACGTAACTCTGAAGCTTCAGATCATCAGCTATCAAGTTTTACTGTCTCATCATTGACACTAAGTGACTTTTTACTGGCTAGAAGGATCACTCATGCAACACATATTGTTCTTCCTCTTTTATTCCTTCTTTGGAAATCAATTTATTTACTATTCCACCCCCTGTATGTCTGTATGTACTGTATTTAATGTATGCAGATTTCCTAAAGTAAAGAATAGACCATCCTAGATATACATTTTTTCTATTCTTTGGTGTTGTCCACTTCTTTCTTTCAGTTTTATGTTACAGAGGTAAACAAAGTATTAGTCTACTTAATATTTTTCCAATTTCCTTATCTTTTTTCTAGAAAAAACTTAATGCTAAGGTTGTCCAGGATGCCATGTGAGGTTTACATTCCACCTTTTTCTAATGGAAGAGGTAAAAACAGGTAGTATTTTCTCTTGGTCTTTTCATTGTATTACATCAATAACAACTGAAAACTAATCTGCACTATTCCACACATGTACTAATGGACTAGAGCTCTGTGGTGGGAAGATCTGTCTGGATGCCAGGTGCCCATAAAATCCACTCTATCACTCACCCTCCTCAACAGGACAGGGAAGAAAAAATATAATGAAAAGCTCGTGGGTCAAGGTCAGGACAGGGAGAGATCACTCAGCAATTACCGTCATGGGCAAAACAGACTCAACTTGGGGACATTAGTTCAATTTATTGCCAATCAAATCAGAGCAGGATAATGAGAAATTAAAACCAAATCTTAAAACACCTTCCCCCTACCCCTCCCTTCTTCCTGGGCTCAACTTTACTCCCAAATTCCCTACCTCCTCCCCCTGGGCAGTGCAGGGGGACAGGAAATGGGGATTGCAGTCAGTTCACCACACATTGTTTCTGCTGCTCCTTCCTCCTCAGGGGGAGGACTCCACACACTCTTCCCTTGCTCCAGCGTGGCGTCCCTCCCATGGGAGACAGTCCTCCATGAACTTCTCCAGTGTGGGTCCTTCCCACGGGCTGCAGTTCTTCACGAACTGCTCCAGCATGGGTCCCTCCCATAGGATGCAGTCCTTCAGGAAGGGACTGCTCCAGTGTGGGTCCCCTGCGGGGTCACAAGTTCTGCCAGAAAACCTGCTCCAGCGTGGGCTTCCAGCATGGGTCACAGTCTCCTTTGGGCACCCACCTGCTCTGGCATGGGGCCCTCCACAGGCTGCAGGTGGATATCTGCTCCACCATGGACCTCCACGGGCTGCAGGGGGACAGCCTGCCTCACCATGGTCTTCACCATGGGCTGCAGGAGAATCCCTGCTCCATTGCCTGGAGCACCTTCTCCCCGTCCTTCTTCACTGACCTTGGTGTCTGCAGGGTTGTTTCTCTCACATATTCTCACTCTTCTCTCCGGCTGCAGTTGCTGTGCCCACTGCAACTTTTTTCCCCTTCTTAAATATGTTATCACAGAGGCGCTACCACTATTGCTGATGGACTTGGCCCTGGCCAGCAATGGGTCTGACTTGGAACTGGGTGGCATTGGCTGTGTTGGACATCGGGGAAGCTTCTAGCAGCTTCTCACAGAAGCCAGCTCTGTAGACCCCTCACTACCAAAACCTTGCCACGCAAACCCAATACAATCTCTCTGGACAAAAATAATGGAGAGACCAAACCAATGACAAATATCTTTGGTTTTCTTCTTCCAGCACATGACAGTATGTTTAAATTATTGAATTTATTCTGACATTCATAAAGCCTAACTTCCTATTCTGAAATGAACTATCAACTGTGGAATATATTTTTAATGTTCCCCTCTGAGGCAGTAAGAAGTGATTTACCCATAGTCATTAATGAGTTAATGCAAAAATGAAAAAGTATTGCTTCTGAGATCTTTTTTCCTTAAATCTGTAATTATGCATCAATACCATGGTGCGTCTCATAAAAAAAACAAAAAAACCCAAAACAAAACAAAACAAAACCAACACCAACAGTTAATTTTTTCTGTTTTTTCTTTCTTGATTTTTTGTTTGTTTGCATTTCTGATGTTGTTTTGAACTCAACTGTAGAGCCTTTTTTCATGCAAAATTTTCATTGGGTTTGCAAACAGAGTTTTAAGAACACAGGAGGACTGAAATAAATGCAATGGAAACTTTCCCATGCATATCATTGTTGTCTTTAGGAAAAGGGAAATAACAGCAGTCTAGTTCTTTGTTATGGATTTTTCCCTCGGCTTCCCTCAAGTTATTCTTTAGTCTTTGTCTTTCCTGCCCACAGTCATCACATGCCACTCTAAGGTTCCATTTATTTTTATTTATGTTGTCATCCCATATCTTCTCTCCTCGGTGCTTTGTTCTGTTCACAGAGCTATGACTTTTGTTTCTCACTAGTGTTCATGACATCATACATGTTTCTCCCTAGGCATTCCTCCTTGGCTAATGCTTTCTCTTCTCCATTTTAGTCTAACTCCTCTTTTCTTTTCCTTGCCACTCCTTTCTCTTCTATTTGTTCCTTCATCTGTCTTCTTCAGTACAGTAGACCCTGATTTCATCACAGGTTTTTCTCTTATCTCTTTTTTACTTTCAGGTTCCCATGCACACACTTTTCTCACATTCTCTTGTTCATCAAGTGTCTCTAAATTGTGCATTTTGTCCTTGCAGCCTTTTCCCCCTTGTATGTTTTGTCCTCCACTCAAATCTTATGTGAACACCACTGTATTCTACTGCATTTCTAGTCCTAAGATCTTCCCTATGAAGTCATACCAAAAAATACATTTCAATATAACCATGCAAAGACATTGTACATCTTCACCATGCCAACATCTTTATTGTTCACACATCTCTGTTGTCAACATTCAGGAAAAAAAAAAGAAAAAACCCCTCCCAATTTCACAGATAAACTCCCTTGTTTTCTTCTTTTTGTTTTCTGATTTCTCTAGTCTTTGTTTACTTATGATTTAAGACTTTTTTGTTCTTCCCCTCTTTTAACTGTTAATCAGAAGGGACCAAAAGCCTTTGAAAAATTTATTGTTCACTCATACCTCACAGTCCTTCATAGACTTTGCAAAAATAAATTTAAAACCAAACTATGAAATCCCTAAATATAAACAAGTTACCAAACAGGTAAACAAGAACTCTACCTCTCTTTTGCCAGAAAAAAGACCTTGTTGCTTTCTTATCAACGTCCATGCTCTTTCCAAGGACAAGCCCAACTTGTACTATTCTATTTTCTATTAGTTATTCAGCTTAGTAATCTTAAAAAATCGATATGTTTTGGGAAACAAATTCCCAAAATACATAACAAGCTTAACACAGTAAGCATAATACTGATGGCACGCATTTAATAAAATGTTGATATTGATACATTTCCATAACTGAATGGAACACTCAGCAAGAATAAGAACACCAAGTTTTTAACATAGTGAGTATAGATCTACATTTCAATGAATAATCTGACATGGCCAAAGTTTATCACCTTAAATAGAACAATATGAATAAATCAATCTGATTTTCTTAAGAGGTCAGAAGTGGGGTGATAAGGAAAAAAAAACAAAACCAAAACAACAGCATATCAGTAGAGTGCTTAAATTTGACAACTGTATTCAACATCATTAATCTCTTCTCATCATGCTTTGCATACTTCAGCTATTTTAAAAAAAACCTAAAAGTCCATAGAATTAGAAACTGTGTTACTCTTTTTACATTTACATTATTTTACTTGTTTCATTTTGCTAGATGCTACATTCACAGTGTGATTCAGTTACATGAGTATACTTTGGAAATAAATTAATAATAAATTATAAAAAATGGTTCATATGTGTATATATAAGCAGTTTTCTGATGACATTGGCATGCCTCTAAAAAGGTCTTCAACACCCTTCCCCCTGAAGCAGCCAAAGTATTATTACATTTCCTATGTTTATGTAAATAATATAAAACTAGGGAAAAGCCTTTCTGGTTAATATACTTAAAAAAAAAAAAAAAGTGAATTGTAGAAATCATGTACACTACTGCAAGCATACATACTAGCTCTCTGCAATTTAACAAGCAAGGATCCATAACAGCATCATAATCTTTCTTTAACTTTTACCTCAGTAACATGAGTCCAGGTAAATTCACTTTTGTTTACACCAAGATTTTTAAAAAGGAATTAAATAGATTTTTTCCCTCATCATATTTTAGTTTAAAATAGCATCTTGCACTGAAAATATTGTATATAGCCAACATCACTGAAAGATATCAATGTCCAGATTGAAGACATCAGACAATCAATATGTTGTCTACTACATTGGAGGACAGGAGGGAACAGAGTGTATACTGACAACAGAAACAGCATTATCATTTTCTTTTCTATCCACAGAGGGAGTTTTCAGGACTTCAGTTATGGTCTTATCTGAAAAATCAGACAGTGAAGAAGAGGACAAAGAATGAATTATTCTGTATCATCCACTAAAGTGGAGTCTATCCTCTCCAGTAGCAGTAATGTTTTTTCCTTTCCCTTTCAGTTTTATTTCTTAATTCACCTCCCTCTATCCCAGACATGATCTAGTAAAATATCTTCCTTAAAATAGATTTAAACCTTTCCCCCTTTGGTATTGTCCATATTCACATATTCCTTTTTGCAGTGCTGCTCCCATCTTACAGCTGCAAGTAGTTAAAGAACATATTGCTTAACATTACACGTTTGCACAATATTTGATTATATTGGCACCTAGAAAAGAAGTGATGTATTCAACCTTAGCACATAAAGCAGTACTAGAAAACAGATTTTTTTCATTAATAGTTACATACCTCTCAGAGTAGAACACAGCTCAACTCACGAATTTTTTTGTATTTCAGTTTTCTCTATATCACATAACTATTGTGATTCCTTAGTAAAAGGCAGAAAACTGAGGAAAGGGAAGGTAGCAATGAATTTATCAAAATGACTATTTTTAATGTAATACATCAGAAATTCCTGACACTAAAACAGGTAGTTCATGCAAGATTCTTCTGGCATATAAGGCTTAAAGAGATCTGTTTCTAGAAGTATATCTTTCTGTAACAAATGTAACATAATAGTTCACAAATGTGAAGAAAAATCCCATGCTGACTCCACTTCATATCTATGAGTAGACACTAAAACCTGGTTTTTACTATTCCACAAAGAAGATACATTCCCTTAACTAAGAACCCGGCACAAAAATCTATAACTATCTGATTCAGATGCAGGATATTATGCAGTTAAGTTACCACCACTTTTCCTAAAATTTCCTGTCAGTAACTCTGACAAACAATAATAAATGCTGGGATAGGAGCAAAAATCTGCACAGACAGCTAGTTAAAAAAGGTAATTGCTGCAAATGCCATGGAGTCTTACAAGGAATTCTCTGATGTTTTCCACAGCCTAAGCTGTCAGAGCGGTGAATGCAATAGTAAGACAGACAATTATGTAGCATCCATGGCCTGTCCACTAAACAAAATAAAACTTTACCTAACAGGTGAAATTAAAACTTAGCTGGTTTATATGGAAAATTCTGGGAGTTACTGATGTCTACACAAAAAAACTATACGCTCAATTCCTTTTTTTTCCCCATAGCTGAAACAAGTGAAAAATGTCAGAGTTTCAATATATCCATGGAATTTAAATAAAATAATTGTGACCTTCACACAAGGAAATCTGCTGAAAAACAGATATAGGAAAGAAATAATTTGATAAAGGAAATACATATTGTTAAAATAAGATAAATGCTGCAAGTTAGAATGTTTCATGGAACTTTTCTGATACTTTGACTCAGTTCTGGAGATCAAAAAACTATGCAATTCCATCTGATTTCCATATAGCTAACTATATAGAGAAATAGGGGAAAGGGCACCTAAAGGCACATTAAGGAAGTTCTTGTCAGTGATATTTTAATTAAGGTTAGTGACCTTCAAAAAATTAGGCAATTTAAGAAGTGGGAAAGAAAAAGGTATTCACTGAATTTTCAAAGTATAGAACTGATCTCATAGAAATCTTTACTAGATATCAGTAGTGCTGCTACAATTGCTGAATCACTTATTTAAAACACATGAATATTCTTTTCACAGTTTAAATCTAGCAAGTTTTATACAAGCAATGAAATATGCAATAAAGCTCATTTTAAACCTACTTACCTATGACCTTTAAAACAAATGGTAGCAAATGTCATTGTCTGGGAATAGAAAATGTAGATTTAAATGGGTTAAACATGAGCCTACCAGAGAAAAACTACTTCTTTATTCAGCATGGAAACGCATGCTGCTAAGAATTAAATACATGTCCAGTGGAGAAATACCATTCATTTCAATTACAAAAAGATCCTAAAATATGGCAACAAGCAACTACACAATATTGATATATAGATTATTAATCTTGTTTGTTCTTACATGATTTATTTTGCCAAAAATGAATCAAACATATATTAAGCATAAGCTTGCAAAGTTTTAGCAAATTCTACGGCATTACCAAGGCACAATGTCCCCAGACTATGAAGATATGATGATCACATGGAAACTTAGTCAACTAAGAAATATGCACAGTGGAGATTTTATCAACCTACTGATCAGGTCAATATGATTTGAAGGTGATATTGATAAAATAAGACATTCATTCTAAGAGGTATTTGACCATTTTACTTCAAAAATCATCAGAAATTTCACACATACTCTCAAAAATGTGGTACTCCTTGTATAGTTAACCATTACAAACTGTCTTAGACATAGAGATTCACCCTATGTTTAAGCTACATTTGCCCACTAAGAAATGTACTTTAAGAACAGATTTCTTTTTTTCTCCCCAAAAAGTCTCTGTATTCTAACGGTGTTTAGAAGTCAATGCCTGGCCATTATCTAAAACCTTAACTACATAAGCAAATGACAAGGTAGAGGTTATCCAGGCTTTCGGTGAATGCTTAGGCATGGGTTCTGCAGTGTACTATTGCAAACTGAACACCTCACGCAGGATCATGCAGGGCGGTAATTGCCTATTCCATGGTAGATCATACAGCACAAGAAATAACAGGGACTTCTGCTGTGTTTATTGGAACAGAATGGCTACAGAAGCATAATGGCAGATTTTACTTTTTCAGTAGCCTGATACATGAACTGGGACAAAAAGCAAATATACAATTACAACAGCAAAGGAAACAACCCCCCCAAAAAACAGAATTATAAACCACTAGTGATGCACAGCAATTCCTATTCAAACTGAAAGCTGTCATCCAATCATGTAAGAGAAGATTATTAATCATGGTATCTGTTTTATAGAAATACAGATCCAGAGAAAGAGCAGAAACAGACGAAGATTGGACTGAAACTGCTGAAATACTACAGTAAAAAATCAGATTCCTGAGTCAAAATAGGAATTTGGGCATCTAAGTGTACTTTGGAGCTCCCAGATTCAAGCAAGCAACACTTAGATCCCCAAATTCCTATTTCTACTTTTAGGAATCTATAATTTCAATGTTTAAAAAGTTTTCTAAGGGAATTTTAAGTGTCTAAAAGGGAAATGTGAAGATGATACAAATATGACTATGCTGTAAAGATAATATACTATTACAATGGCACGATCATCACAATACTAAGGTTAAGACTGGATATACACAACATAAACTTGAGGTTTTCTCTAATGTTCAATGACCAAAGTTTTTATAAAAATTCAGGGCTTTCTCTCTGGTTAACTTGAAACCTAAGGGATTATACTAGGCATAAAACAAATCCATGTATAATAGAGAGATGCTTCCACATGAGGTCTGAAATCCATTTCTGAAAGTATTTTTGCTACATCTGAGAGAGTGGCTGGGCTAAACAAGACAGAAACTGAATGTGGAGTCTGCTACTTCTTATTAGCTCAACAGGCCTTGAGCAAACTAAACACATCCCATTCTGTTTATGAAGATGAACTGTTTTCTTCAAAGACAGCTTGATTTCCTCAGGTCATCTGCAAAGTTCGCAATCTGTCTGCTGCAGAAAATAGCGACAGTATTTTCCTATCCATAGCACAATTTTCCCCATCCATCATAAGTCATTTTAAGACACAAATATGTGTTCAAGCACAAACTTCTAATATTAATATGAGAATTATATGATCAGTATTCAGTCATTCTAGAACAACCAACACCTGAGAGGCAGAGAACTAAAACTTTTTTTTCTAGTTGTAGTAATTCCTACAGTATTTTCTGCAAAGTGGATATTATAATGTTATTGACTTTAAGACAACCCGTAAGTAAAAACTATGTATATTAATTCAGCATCTATCACTGTGAATTATTTTCATGGAAAAATGGTGTGCCACCATCACCATATTTAGATTAGAGGTAAGCAGAGGTCTAAAGAAAATAACTACCTTCACAAAAAACCTGTTACTGATATTTATAAAACCAACTCAAAATAATAGCACTGCCTTTTCGAGTATTTGTGCACAAAGGCAAACTCATGCTCAGGCTTTTATAGCACAAACTCACTAACTAAATGTGCAGAGAAAGGCAGAAGCAATGAACTGGCTAGTTGTTGTTTCTCCTATACTACCCAAATACAGCAAGTGGTAGTTGCTTTTCTACTGCTTTCTCTTGAGATGACCATGATGAGGCAGGTAACTGTCAGAAAAATAGTTCTGATCAGGATCAGACCCAGAATCCAACTCTAGTACTAAGTTAATAGTTTACATGTGCAGCAGCCTTTAAAATAACAAAGTATCATCCTAACACATTAATATTTGGTTCCCAAAGCTCCTGTTCATCTAGGCAATTTAATGACCGCAGTACTAACACATACATTCAAACTAACATGTGAATGTGTAATTCTAGTGGAACATTTACTTCTACTTGTTGCTCGACTTGCGTATTTTCAAGCCATCTTGCTGTCCTTAGTTAAATATGGTTTAACTGTTTGCAGATAACTTTTCTGTTTTTTTTCCCACATATGGACTGCCATAAGATATGTAGTGACAACATGTATTTTACCTGTTATGGCATTAGTAATTTCTTTAATGTTTACCCACAAAATTTACCTAGATTTTATTTCAAACACTACATTATTTGCCGATCTTTCAATCTTTTTTTTTTTTTCCTTTTAGCTTATATTAAATATTCTGGGACAGGTTAACCTTGACACATTCATCTCTTCACCTGCTATAAGCTATTTTATACAAAGCGTTAATCATTGTGACTGCTAAATTAGCCTTATTAGATTACCGTTTAAGTTTCTAAAAATAGCAGTGTGGTCAGAGTGCATTTTAAACAGAAGTGGATATGGAAATCCAAAAGCTTAAAACTTAAGTTCAGAAATTTTAATGTTTTAGATAAATATCATCATGTCCTCATCATAAATGGAAGCTTATGCATGCAAGCAGTTTCACAAGCTTCTGTACAATAGACCCATGCATTTACTATTCCTTCCAAGCTTCATTGTATCTCTGATTTTCTTCATACTGCATTCTTCAGTATTCATTTTTTGGTTTTAGCATTCATTTTACCCTTCAAGCACCTTTTACCCCAAGTGAGAGTACTCTCCTCCTCTGGTTTCTTTTGCCTCTTCCTCCATCCTCCAGCATTTTTCTCCACTCAACTGAGGGGAATGGAGTACACCTTTAGTAAGTTTTCAGATAACATCAAGTTGGGAGTGAGTGTTGATCTGCTCAAGGGTAGGAAGGCTCTACAGAGGGATGTAGACAGGCTGGATCGATGGGCTGAGGCCAAATGTATGAGATTCAACAAGGCCAAGTGCCGTGTCCTGCACTTGGGTCACAACAAGCAGCATTACAGCCCTGGGGAAGGGTGGCTGGAAAGCTGCCTGGCGGAAAAAGACCTGGGGGTGTTGGTCGACAGTCAGCTGAATATGAGCTGGCAGTGTGCCCAGGTGGCCAAGAAGGCCAACGGCATCCTGACCTGTATCAGAAATAGTGTGGCCAGCAGGAGCAGGGAAGGGATTGTCCCCCTATACTCAGCACTGGTGAGGTCGCACCTCAGATACTGTGTTCAGTTTTGGACCCCTCACTACAAGAAAGACATTGAGGTGATGGATCGCATCCAAAGAAGAGCAACAAAGCTGGTGAAGGGTCTAGAGAACAAGTCTTATGAGGAGCAGCTGAGGGAACTGGGATGGATTAGTCTGGAGAAAAGGAGGCTGAGGGGAGACCTTATTGCTTTCTACAACTACCTGAAAGGAGGTTGTAGTGAGGTGGGTGTCAGTCTCTTCTCCCAAGTAACAAGCAATAGGATGAGAAGAAAAGGCCTCAAGTTGCGCCAGGGGAGGTTTAGATTGGATATTAGGAAAAATTATGCACTGAAAGGGTTATCAAGCACTGGAACAGGCTGCCCAGGGAAGTGGTTGAGCCACCATCCCTGGAGGTATTTAAAAGATGTGTAGATGTGGCACTTCGGGACATGGTTTAGTGGCGGACTTCCTAGTGTTAGGTTGACAGCTGGACTTGATCATCTTAAGGGTCTTTTCCAACCTCAAAGATTATATGATTCTATAAACTATTTCTCTTTTTGAGATCCAATTTCACACTTGTAAGCTTCTTCCCCATGTAAACAGTGGGCAAAACATTGTTTGAGTAATATTACCTGACACAAATCTATCCATATTTCCCTCAATTATAGAGACATATAAGGTTTATTTTTATGCAAATTCTCTTGATTAGAATCTGTATCAGTCAGTTTTCTACAGTGGAATATATCTCTGATTTGTGGGTGTGAGTGTACACATGTACATACACCAAAACATTGTTTCGGTTGCAAGGAAGACAAAAAGGTCAGGTTTTATGTCATTTTATAACATTTTAACAGGTAAACAAAAAGCTTGGAAATGTTATTCAATGTACTATTTCTTACAATTACAATGTAAGCAGCTGCTTACTAGAAATATCCAGAAGATTAACAGTACCAAGATGCCTGGATTTAATTTCCTCTACAACTGTGCAGACGTTAGAACTAATCACTCATAATCTTTTTAAAATTAAATTATTTTAACCATTTTCATATCTCATTTGTTTTCCCTACCCACAATTTTCTAGTTCATGGGGTACTGTAAATATATTCACCATGGTGTAATGAAATTAGTACAGAATTCTTCTGGAAAATTAATTTCAAATTCATTATTCTGAACATTTACTCAGGAAGCCCTGACTTTAACACTTATGGTTACTTAGTTGGGGAATTTAAATATATCATTGTGATCTGTGTACATGTTGAAAAAAGCCCAGGATATGTTCCTCAATACTGTAGCAAGCTGAATAAAAATCACAAATTATTTTTAAAAACACTGTTCTACAAATAATTTAAAAATAGCAAATTCATTTATGTAAATCACACTTTAACAGACAATTCTCAGGCAGAAAATGCAAACATTCATTGAATAAAATATTAGTTATGAATTATTCACCTGTCTGTATTCTCCTCCTCACATCAAGTGAAATAACAGACTAAGCAAACATTTCAGATACCTGAATTCAATAAAAGCTTCAGTAGCTGACCCTTTTTCACTGAAACTCATATTTCTTATCTCAGATGGGATTTTAAATTCTTCTTTGGACCCATTGTGGATGGGCTCTACGGAAGATTATAATGACCACTTCCAGTGCTCATCTCTTACTCAGAAACTTTCTACCCCCAAAACATACACAACAAAAAACCACCGTATGTTACATTAAGCTGTGAAATAAGCCAATTCTGATACACAGAATATAAAATTATTCCCTTGCCATAACTATACTGAGTGACAAAAAAACATTATTACAATAGATAGATAACACCATGTATTGGGCTTGTGTGGCAAGGTTTTGGTAGTGAGGGGTGGGGGTGTTACAGGGGTGGCTTCTGTGAGAAGCTGCTAGAAGCTTCCCCGATGTCCAACACAGCCAATGCCACCCAGTTCCAAGTCAGACCCGTCGCTGGCCAGGGCCAAGTCCATCAGCAATAGTGGTAGCACCTCTGTGATAACATATTTAAGAAGGGGAAAAAAGTTGCAGTGGGCACAGCAACTGCAGCCGGAGAGAAGAGTGAGAATATGTGAGAGAAACAACCCTGCAGACACCAAGGTCAGTGAAGAAGGACGGGGAGAAGGTGCTCCAGGCAATGGAGCAGAGATTCTCCTGCAGCCCATGGTGAAGACCATGGTGAGGCAGGCTGTCCCCCTGCAGCCCGTGGAGGTCCATGGTGGAGCAGATATCCACCTGCAGCCTGTGGAGGGCCCCATGCCAGAGCAGGTGGGTGCCCAAAGGAGACTGTGACCCATGCTGGAAGCCCACACTGGAGCAGGTTTTCTGGCAGAACTTGTGACCCCGCAGGGGACCCACACTGGAGCAGTCCCTTCCTGAAGGACTGCATCCTATGGGAGGGACCCATGCTGGAGCAGTTCGTGAAGAACTGCAGCCCGTGGGAAGGACCCACACTGGAGAAGTTCATGGAGGACTGTCTCCCATGGGAGGGACGCCACGCTGGAGCAAGGGAAGAGTGTGTGGAGTCCTCCCCCTGAGGAGGAAGGAGCAGCAGAAACAATGTGTGGTGAACTGACTGCAATCCCCATTTCCTGTCCCCCTGCACTGCCCAGGGGGAGGAGGTAGGGAATTTGGGAGTAAAGTTGAGCCCAGGAAGAAGGGAGGGGTAGGGGGAAGGTGTTTTAAGATTTGGTTTTAATTTCTCATTATCCTGCTCTGATTTGATTGGCAATAAATTGAACTAATGTCCCCAAGTTGAGTCTGTTTTGCCCATGACGGTAATTGCTGAGTGATCTCTCCCTGTCCTGACCTTGACCCACGAGCTTTTCATTATATTTTTTTCTTCCCTGTCCTGTTGAGGAGGGTGAGTGATAGAGTGGCTTTGGTGGACACTTGGCATCCAGCCAGGGACAAGCCATCACACACCATATGGATATGCACCATTATATATACCATCTTAAGGTCTCTAGAAAAAATGTTTTGTATGTTTTTAATACATATATGTGGAACTATTTTTGTCTGGTTCACTATAATTATTACAATGGTGAAATAAGGAAGAAAATAAAAATACAAAAAAACCCTACAAAAGCTTATGTAATAACATTCTGCATACTCTATAAAAAGAAGAATATTTGATATTTACCTTAATAACACACAAACTTTTTGAAGGTGAAAAATTATCATCTTAAACTAGCATGACACAGCTTATTTGTTTATGTGCCATTTAAACTTTGAAGTTACCATCTCTCATTTTCAGATCCTGAGAATCCTTAATGTAATTCAGTATCACCAGAAAATTTACTTCTGGCCTGCACGGATTTTGATGATCACCATTTTCCCTACTCCTTTCCTGATTCCCTTCTTTCTAGTCCGTGGTTCCTGTTTTTTTTTTCTTAGATTGTATATGTAGTGTTTTGCACGATATTGGTGCCGTGACTGCTCCTATTGTTATTTTATAAAACTTTTCTGAAACAGAAAATTTCAAGGACAAGACATTTTGATGCCAATGATACCTTTAACAATTTTGGGATACACATTAATTTTCTTATTTATTTTTTTTTAATTATTATTTAAAACACACACTCTGCATAGGATGCAGAGGATTTTTAATCTACATGATAAAATAAAACACAGTTTGCCTGGCTTGTTTTTTATGTTATTATCATTTACAAGGAAGAATTTAAAAATTTAAAGCTGCAAATATTTTTTTTTAACCACTTTAAACATACTGGTGCACTTTGGAGTTTTTACACATAAATTATGCAATGTGACAAACTCTGTGATGATTTTGTCTTTGAGGATTTTACAGAAAGGCAGAGGACAGTTGCAGCTAAGCTGTTATATGTCCTTGAGTTCCATAGTTGAGTCAAGTAGTTAAAACTGTTCTGTTGGGAGTTTTTTGGCTGAAAATGCAAGACAAGTGGATGATGAAGAAGGTACGTCAGATATAGGCACATCAGAACCAATTGTGTTGAAGTCACCACCATTTGCCCTACCTTAAATCATAGATAAAGAGGTTTTTATTTTCTGTGAGTAGCAACAGAAAAAGCGACACGCCAGTCTGCATAGTGAAATCACAATATTTGGAATCTGTACACAAGGAAAACATAGTGATGGAGTACCCATTTAAATTATCTGTGCCTTGGGTGCAGAAGAAATCAACAGAAAATTCTTTTGGTTCAAAGAAGTAATTAGCAGTTGTCCAGCAAAGTAATACATAGGTATTATGCTTTTTGCTTTTACAGTGAAGCAGATTATCATCAAGGAGGAGGATCATAGCTTCTAGCAAACATTTGAATCCCTGAGACTAAGGAAGAGCCACCAGCTTCAAGAAAACAGTGAAGCAACTCCATACTCTTAAATCGTATAATGTGACTATCACAGAATACTTGTAATTCAGTATTCCTTAACCTGGAACTTTCCATAATGGTGAGTCGTTTTACAGCATGGGAAGTTTCCAATAAACTCTAACACCCCAAATCCTTTAAATAAGTTGGGAATATGTGTACCAATGCACAGGCAACAAATCATTCAACGTTCATGCAATTTTATTACATACCATCAGAATAGTAACTGTTAGAGTGAAACTACTTCTACGTAAATTCACATGATTGAAAAAATTATGATAAAACAAACCTCCAGCTTTAACTTCAACTAAGGTATATAAAATGGAAAATAAACCTCAAAACTTAAATATATAGACAAACTTACACAGACATAAACATACTTCTACATTGCAAGATTTGCCTTTTAATAACAGCTGTTACAAAAATGGTCAGAATCTCCCCAAATTTTAGCTAACATTGTATAAATACTAGTTTTAATTCCTCTGCTTTGGAAATAAATTTCAGAAGCAAGATTAAAAGAAATAAAACCAAAAACTGGGTCATATTTGTGGAATGGTTAAATCATTATTCTCTCAGGAAAAAAAAAAACCGAACACCAAAACAAGAAAACTGAAGGCTGAATTTCTGTAATTCCCAAGTTGTATCAGAGAAGAAATGGTCAGCTTTTAATTGAAGAGAAATTGCATTTCTTTTCTTCTTCAAAATTCGTGCTAATGAATGGCATTGTGATGCATTTCACTGTGAGCTGTTTCACTCATGGTTTCATTGAAACTGTCAATCAGCCATGGGAAACTTGTCTTTCAAACTGTAAATTGCTCTCCTTTTTCCCCCTCTTAGCTCCTCCTTTTGAAGATGATGAGAATATAATCTCTGTTACCTTATTACTCTCCTTTTAAAAGAAATGTTTAATTAGTAGCGTTAAGGAGAGAGTACACAGCATACCACGTTTGTGATACAAAACTATGAAATTAGTTAAAACTAGAAGCTACACTAGTTAAAATGATTAATATACATAGCCCCAAACAGATAAAATAAACTATCAATTACATTATGAGATTCTTTACAGAAAAAAATATAGGTGATGATATCTAGAATACAAATTGTTAGGAAAAAGTAATAGCAGTACCACTATTGAAGGTAATATTTAAAGACGTAAAAATTTTCTTAGCACTTCTTGAACCAAAGCTTGTTTGCCATACATTTTTTATGATGTTTTACTGTATAACTCCTGAAGTTTGAAACAAAACAGCTGAAAAGATTGTCCTTTCCAGAGTAAAA
The DNA here is from genome assembly GCF_026419915.1 of Harpia harpyja. Classification (NCBI taxonomy): domain Eukaryota; kingdom Metazoa; phylum Chordata; class Aves; order Accipitriformes; family Accipitridae; genus Harpia; species Harpia harpyja. The sequence continues at coordinate 69,060,067 of NC_068969.1, read as the reverse complement.
ATTTGATAGCTTAATATACAAACAGATTTGCAACCACTGCTCATTTCAGAGGTAACAAAAGAACTATGCAAAAGGTTGGGCTTGGGAGGTTGGGCTTTACTGCATCTGAAATTACACCCTAAGGAATGGAAAGAATAGAAATAGATTGAAGAACATATACATAAAGACACACAACATTCTTTGTTCAAACACATTTACATTTATAGTAACATTAAAGAAAATCTAAAATTGATTTGAGTTAATCTCTTTCCAAGATTAAACTAATCATCCTCAAAGCGAAATATTTCTGTCCAAAAATATGTATTTTACCGTCAATAACAACTATTTGACTTGAGAATTATATCTTGACCAGAACTGTACTGACTTTTAAAAAGATGAACATCTTCATCCTAGGAGTTGCTGCCTGAAAAATCTTAACATAAATATCAAGAACAGTGCAGAAAATACTTAGAGATAACTTTAAAAGAGACAATGATAGTCATGTCAGTGAGGAAAGAAATCAAAATGAGTGTGCAAATAGATTTTTTTTCTTGAACTAAGAAAAGTACCTACTAAAAATCTATACCTAACCACACTTAACAATACTTAATCTACAATGAGAGCAGTCTTAGTAACAGTAATGGAGTTAGTCTTTCAAAAATATTTTTAGGAATTAAAGGATTTTAAACAATAAATTAAATCTACATGAAAGATAAACTCCTTACAGGTATAAGATAGCAAGTAAAATGTACATTTAGGTCATCAGTAAACTGTCAAGGAGAAGACTGAGATCAAGGTACATTGCATGGGTAAAGACTACAATCACCATGATTCCTTCTAAACCAATGCCTAATATGCAGAGAAGTGAAAACAAATCATATTTAGTAGCCACGAGAGGGGAGAGACGTTCATCTCACCTAACTTTAGAATAGCTACATTCAAATTCAGCACTAATAGGCAATGAAGCATTTCATAGACGAGGGAGGGGTAAGATACTTGTACATGATTCATTTCAACCTAACAAAGACATCTAAGGTCAGAGAACCAGCCTTAGAAAAGACTACACTTTCCACAGACTATAAAGAAAGTTTTTATAACTAGATCATTTGCAGATGCCTAGATAGTCTTCTTTGCATCTCAGTTGTTATAAAAATTTTACAGTGAATGAAAAAACTGTGATCACCTCCACTGATATCAGAAGCTTCAGTACCTTAAGATAAACCATAAGCTGACAAAGACAATTCAAAACTAACTTCTGAAAAGGAAAATAAAAAGTAGGGAGCTGTGAAACTGTACAGAAGAAAGTTTAGAAAGAGTGGTTACAAAGTGCAAATCCTTACATACAGTGAAGAATTCTGAAGTACTTATAGCAACACATGACCTCAAATCTGGACATCTTCCATCATTCTAATGCACAGTAGTAGTAAAAAAAAAAAAAAGGAAAAAAAGTTACATCTGGTAAGCAATCTTGTAATAGGGCAATGACTCAGAAAGAGGATAGAAATAATGCAGTATGTATCATAAAATGTGGGATGTTCTTGCCTGAAATGAACTTGGCCACTTCAGTTAAGAAGACTTAACATAAACAGATAACAGTCAGAGAAAATCTATAAAATAAATAGAGATTTACGAGTTTCATTCCAAGACTACGTCTATGCATTAGTTTAGGAAAGAGAAAATATATTCCCCTAGAAGCAGAACTCCTAAATAAAAATACATAAAAAAGATCAATAGACTCTCCCTGAATTTGATGGTTTACATCCTTGAATTATACATCATTGCCTGCAAGCCATACCTCCAATCTGCATTGCAATCATTAAAATAATCATTTTTTTAAGTTTGAGATAATGGAATTGAAACCTTACTTTTCCCCTCCTACAGATCTAAAAAACTCCTTACCCCAGTGTCTGCATGAGCATTTAACAGTATTTGGAACTTTTATTTGATATTTTACTCGTGGCAATATTAAAAAAATAACTATCTGCATCACTATTTGCAATACCAATGTGGGATTTCAAAAGAAATCAAGCAGCTTTAGCTCTCACATTTGTTTTAACAGTCTGTCTGAAGATGAGCAAAGACAATATTGTGGCAATTTATGCTCATTTAACATTTGGAAGATTGTTTTTCTTTTCTTACTCCCCACAGCCATATGGATTAGAAACTCATTTATTTCTCTTTGTTATGAAAACACAATCTGAAGTGGAAGTAGGTAGCAAATTCAAAAAGAAGGATAATTGTGCAACAAGTAAGCCACTGCATAATCTCCTTATACCATAGATGTGGTTTGACAATAAGAGTGACAAGAACAGTTTGAATTAAAAGTCAACAAAATTAAAATGCATAAAATGAAACACGTTCTAACATAATGTTTAACTGCAGCAAGAAACAACTGAAGCCTAAAGCTTAGAAAAATTTAAAAATGAATGAGCTCTTTGTAGAGACAGAAGGATAGAAGTAACTTGACAGGATAAAATCGTAGACCGCAATATTCTTCCTTTAGTCCAAGCTGCTAGCCATTGGGGACCAAGGAAAGATGCAACTCTGGTCTAGAACTGTACCATTCAATTTTCCATGTGGATTTTGGACATCATCTGTCTGCTGTTGTGTATGCTTTACTCCAAATAAAATTCATGTGAATAGAAAGTGATGAGCATAACAAGGTTTATTAATTATTATTATTAGCTACAAAGCTAATAGGAGATAAATGGGTTGGAATATCAGAAACTAGACTCTGAATTAGAAGACCAAAAATTAAATATTGCTTGATATTTATTTGTTTTTAAATAAAGTAGGATTGTTTTGTTATGATTTTTATATCTTTGTGTTGCTTCATTTTATTTCTACAATCAGATTAAAAGTTCCAGAAAAAATAAAGCAAGTTGGGTTGCTGGTTTTTTTTTTCCTAATTAAAAAGCCACATTTAACACACTGAGATCAATACTTTGGGAAAACAACTTTACCATACATAGCAAGGCAAAAGAGATTTTGCAGTATATTTTTAGTTCTCAGAATACCTTCTTGAGACTTAACGGAGTAATGCTAATGCTAGGTTTTTGATGTTTGTTTCCTTTTTACAGCCTTTTATCTTGTCAAAAGCTAAATTAAATTACTATCTAAACACTTTCAGTGTAGTTCTTTATATTCCACTGCTTTGTTTATATCTGCAACAATGTATAGCACATTTATTTTAAGTGTTCTGTAGAAACTTAATTCTCATTATTGAAAGAACATACCCAAATGCTTTCTTCTTGACGATACTGCTTCCAGTTTCGTCCACCATCACTAAACATCAGAAGGTAGCTTGTTACCCAGTCGGAGCTCCCGTAACCACCTTGAGTAGCAACAGCAGTAATCTCAGTTCTTTCACCAAGATCAATCTGAAGCCATTGATATTTATTGGACACAAGTGGTGACCAGCCACCAGCACCTTAAAAAGAGTGACAAAGATTGAAATGTATTCGTAAAAGAAGCAAGTTAACACAAAACTTGTATATGCAAAAATTAATTCGAGTAACCTGATCTAGTGAAAGATGTCCTTGTCCAAGACAAGGGTTTGAAACCAGATGGTCTTTAAAGGTCCTTTCAAACCCAAACCATTCTATGATTCTATGATTCTAATTTTATGATTTTATGATTCTAATTCAAGATATCATTTCACCAAAACTGTCTTGATATTATTTAATAACTATTATAAAAATTTATACAGTTTACTTGATATATGTAATCAATTATAACTATTAAAAGTTGTGAATTTATTCACTCTCTTCTTTCTCTGTTTTGTAATGAATCTTAAAGAATAATTCTTATCCAATTAGACTCTTCAAGTCAAAACCTCAGAATGTTGTTTATTTGTTTTATACATCTCAATTCATTTTATATGGACTAGAAGATCTCCTGAGGTCTTGTCTAACCTGAATGCTTCTGTATCATTCTGTTCTGTGAGGTCTTGATACACAGATTTGTATATGAAGGAATAAAGCACAGTTAGATGATAAATTTACATATGCTTATTAAAATGACCAACCAATTTGTAGGCAAAACAGTAAGAAAGTATGAGGTATATATACATGCAGTTTCAATCAGGAGACAGACCGGTTTGCAAGATAAAGTTTAACCCAAAACACATAGCTATATATAAAACTCCTATAGTATTTTAACTACTCAGAAGGACATGTTGAAATTAAGAAAGACATCATATCCATTCTATTCTCCCTTGTCTTCCTTAGTTTGCCTTTATATACTCAGATCAGGCTACTGGCTTGTCTGTGAAGTTGGGTGGAAAAGTCCAAGGGCAGGTCATAAACTATCTCATAAGAGAAAATGTTGGTTTATGAAAATATTTTGCAAAATATGTAAGTATTCAGACATGGTTAGCATCTGGTGGGTTTTATTAGAGAATGGAGTGACAACAAATGACAAACCATCCATTTTGTAAGCACAGATTTAGATCTAATTCAGACAAACACAACATAAGAGGCACCTTGAAAAGTTCTTAAAGCATACAGACACAGAACAAGAACAGATATATCTAGTTCCCACAACAACCAATAAACACTCTATTATGTGGAAATTGACAAATGCAATCCAATCTTATGCTTGTATGGGCTTCAAGATGCATAATATTTCACGAATAAAACATCAAGTATGGTTTAATTCTGTTCAGGGTCATGAGTCAAGTCCTTAACATCATTACCTCCTTTAGAAAAAACAAAAAGAAAAAAGAATTGTTACTTAGGGATTTAAAGCTGTCATTTAAAAATAAAATGGTGGGAAATCATATGGGTGTTCATAAGCCACAAAAAGTGAGGTTCATTCTACAGATCAAAGTAAGTGGAAAGACCTGAAATACATAAAGCTCCATGTATATAACAAGTCCTTTGTCCACACATTTATGAACTAATTAAAATATAACAGATTTAAGTCTATAGGTAGAGTTAAAAACTGTGTAGATTTTTAAAATTTTTTTTAGCTCTTTATCTAAATCAGGATTTAGAACTTCATGTAAATACTTTGAGATATTTTGCCTTAACTCGCATTGAGTTTCTCCTTTTATTCATTTCTTCATAAGAAGAGATATCAGTTCCAGGATATAACTATAGAATTTTCTACACATGAATTTTCTGTGGTTTCTTTATGAACCTGTTTGTCACGGAAACTGTAGCTGAGTGAAGATTTGAATTTTCACTTAATCATAATTAGTGATATAATTATTTAGCAAATTAATTTAAAAACAGCTACAATTAGTCTCAGCAGTGACTTAAGGGCAACCATTGTATCCCACCCATGCCGTTTCTCAAGAAATTTAGAATATGTTTTTCAAAAAAGATTATAAGAAAACAATTCTGAAGGAAAATTCATATCATATAACTCAAAAACCCCCATGTTTGCACATGCAAGTTGACGAAATGGTCAAGAATTAACAGTTTCTGAAAATGGATTCCTTCAAAATTTGACCTGTCTCTAATAAATGTGAGTTCTGACATAGAATATGTTCTTCCCTAAGTGAACACTTAACTGACTACATCTAACAGAAGAAATACAGACACATCTCTGAAAATGAGGGTGGAGAACAAGACGAAAAGAAAAGAGCATTTGCCTAAGATAGGTATTCAGTAAAAATAAGTGTAATGTAAAAGTGGTATTCTGCACTTACAAGGAGGCAAATGTAATTACATAGACTTTGTCTCATCAGTCTGTTTTCACCGAGAATGAGTGTGGGGCGGTGGTCATCCTGGCTTGGCTGGAATAGAGTTAATTTTCTTTCTAGTAGTTGGTACAGTGTTGTGTTTTCAATTTAGTATGAGAAGAATGTTGATAACACAGTGATGTTTTTCAGTTGTTGCTATACTAAGTCAAGGATTTTTCAGCTTCTCATGCTCAGCCAGCAAGAAGGCTGGAGGGACACAAGAAGTTGGGAGGGGACACAGCCAGGACAGCTGACCCAAACTGGCCAAAGGGGTATTCCATACCATGTGACGTCATGTCTAGTATATAAACTGGAGGGAGTTGGCAGAGGGAGGGTGCATTGCTGCTCAGGAACTGACTGGGCATCGGTCGGCGAGTGGTGAGCAATTGCATTGTGCATCACTTGTTTTGTATATTCCAATGCTTTTATTATTATTATTATTGTAATTTTATTTTTATTATTTTTATCATTATTATTTTCTTTCTTTCTGCCCTATTAAACTATTCTTATCTCAACCCATGAGTTTTACTTTTTTTCCGTGATTCTCTTCCCCATCCCACTGGGTTGGGGGGAAGTGAGTGAGCGGCTGCATGTTGCTTAGTTGCTGGCTGGAGTTAAATGATGACAGTGGTGTTAGTAATTTAAATTGAATCTCCTGCTTGGGGTATTTTAATTCCCAAAACCACAGTTTAAGTTAAATTACATAAAGCCAGATTTAGAAAAGTCTGTTGTTAACTATTATGGCCTGAATTAACTAAGTGATTATTTATTACATTAAAACAGGAAATAACTCATCATACCAGTGAAAACACACCTACTTCCTAATATAACCAGGGCAAGGTCATTCATATTCACTTATGTTTTCTTAATGAAAAGGCTATCACTAGGTGAAAAAGTGTCTATTTCTTTAAAATAAAAGGTTTGACATTTGTTCCATGTTTATTTTCAATTTCCTGTGCTCTAATAGTCCATTACTGTTTAAAAAGCATCTATGCTACCAGTACTTCAAGGTGCTGGCTAGAAATTCTTCATACTCAGTGTGGCAGTACATTCCCCCCACCCCCATCCTGCCAGCAGAAACAAAACTTCTCCAGGAAGGGAGAAGGGGAAGGAAACCCTGGAGGCTGCAGGTTGAAATTTGAACTGGCCAGTCAAGATGTGCCAGGTATACCGAGGTGACCCTCCTGGCCAATAGAATTAAATGACCACAGGTCAGATTAGACAGGGGTATAAATGGGGTACTACCGGAGGACATATTGGCAGTCCTCCTCAGAGCAGCGGGTCAGCAGTTGGGAACTCCCCCTTAGGTTGGGGCACTGCCCGAGGTAACTCCTCGAGGGAGAGAGCCTTCAGCTTTTAGGTGAGTGATATGTGGATTTTGAGCCATCACTTTAAATCTTGGGGATTCTGAAGTCGGCCGTGTAGTATTAATTCTCTTTACATCGTTGAGCCTGTGGTTTTATTAGATGTTACCAGACTTCTAGCTAACTTTTGCTGAAGAATAAATCTGAGTTTTAACACCTGTTGCATTTGGTTAGTCATGCATCTATACACGGGTATTTGGGGCAGAGTTGCTGGGTCCCTTGGTTGGACAGGGCATCATGATACTCCTTCCAACCCACCAACCTTGACAGCCATGACCATGTCATCTTGTGTTGTGGAAATCAACACATAAAAAAACAATTCACCATTCCAGCAGCTCTTTGTGAATGATGTAGATGCTCCACTAAAATGAGAGGCCAAGCAGCCTCTAGGGGCTGAATTTGGGCTATCGTGAGGTTGGGCTGAAATAACGTACCAAAAAGCATATTCATTCAGAGTCAGTAAACCAGACAGAAAATTCGTGGCATTATGAAAACTATACAAAATGGCAAATCAGTGTGAATACAGAAAAAACTCCAGTAAATTTATTTGGCCCATAATCATTGTTAATGCCATTGTACGGCTCATCATTTCCTAAGCAAGTCATACAACTTCCTAGTATTGATAACTGAAAACTAGAACTGATAGCAATACTTCCATCAAAACCTTCAGTTTTCCATTAAAACAACTGCATGACATTTTGGCTTCCAAAAAATTTAATTTTCCATCAAATAAAGCAAGTATCTTTTTGTGTTGTTTTGTTTATTTTTCAGGTCTGCCACAAGATCTACAAATAATAATCAAATCAGTCACCTTATGAAAAAATCTGCTGCTCCCTCAATTCAAGCAGGGTCCTGAATATTTACCAGGGGATTCATCCTTCGACACCTTCCCAATTTAACTGAGTTAAAATTAAATCACTGATAAATCTCACATGCTCACAATTACTTTCTATGAAGGCCTCACTAATATTTCACGTGCTCTACCTTAAAACAGGAAGTCAAACAAGATTTTCCTTAAAATTACTTCTTCAGGAAGAGTAAGTGATACTATCATCTCCTCTGTGGTTTCAGTGGCTGCACCTCAACTGCTCTGTTGCAGTCTCCACAGCCTTATCTTTATGTCCATACTGTTTCATCTTTTAGTGGCTGTGCAGAGCAGTGTGGCAGCATCAGGCAAGTAAGAAAACTTTGTGAACACCCAGCCTGGGATGTTAAACAAGGGCCTTCACACCCACAAGCTGGGCAGTCCACATCCATAGCATGTACTGTATCTGTGGCACACACCACACAAGACCAAAATTAACTTTCAGTATGAAAGTGGATGAAAGGATCCTCAGATCATCCACTAATGCTTCCAGGCACGCACAGCATCATCCTACAGTGCAATGGTATCCAAAGACTTCTCAGAATACTGTGTCACAGTGGTAAATTTGGTGACAACTTTGAACTTTTCAATTGAAAGGGAGGGTTGTATTGTTGTCAACAGGAGTAGCCAGGCAGACAGTGCTGAGAACATAATTTTTAAAGCCCATCTGCAAAAACCATTTTCACTTGGTGACTGCAGAGCTTTGTTCAGAATGAAGTGATAGAGCAAATTAGAAAGACGCAAACAAAAAATACCTGAAAAGCCAAGGTATTTGGCTCTGTTATGGCAGCACTAACTGCTACCAGCTGACGGATGTACTTCTGCCTTGCATACCACATTTTCCAGAAGATTTCGCAAGGCAAGCCACCGGGTAGCCTGTTCCCCCTCATCATACTGCACTACTTCCCATGGAAAGAAGAGAAAGAGGCACAGATACACAGGCTTCTAATGCCAGGGATAGATGATTTGGGGGTTTACAATAAAGATGCTGTCCCAGAAGCCCTCTGTCAACCCTCCACTGACCAATGCCACATAAGGCACATACAGAATAGCAATGGAGCAGAAGCAGAAAGATGTCTCCAACGGCCTGTGTGAAGCCACAGCCTGGCCTGGATCACCATTCAACAGCTGCAACATTTCCTGCAGCACTGCACCACTCTGGTTCACACGAAGCTTTCATCTGTCAAAGGCTCTTCAGGAGCTCTTCTGTCTGACTGTCCAGCAGCCAGATGTCTTCCCAGGATCTGACTGCTACCTGCAGCATCACAGAGATGAAACATTTGCCCAGTCCCGCAAGGAATACTATTAGAGCATGTTAGCTCCTCACCCAGCACCTTATAGTCTTTTTTTAAAGTGTGTCCTATCCTTGCAGCAAGATTAATGTGCATAACAAATTGTAGTGGTTAGCAGAATCTTTTTTGTTGTAGCATATGTCTGGGCATGGTGATGCATAGAAGTCAGGGGCATAATGGGTGGTCAAAAGGATCTTGTTGAAAACCAGAAAAGCTTGTCAGATGCTCATGCTCTGTGGTGTGGATGTTTCTGGGGAGATCCGGGGAGGTCCTCAAGATTCTCTGTGGGGATGCAGATACTGTGTACATTAATCAAGACTGTGCCAAAATGTATAAACACACAAGGCTAAACTAAGATTTACAGGAAGAACATAACTTTGTCACCCCTAAACTTTTTGAGTGATTGATTTTTCAGTTTTCACCTTGATTCTCTAACTTTTCTTTTTGCCCGTGTCATTTATGTAAAGCATACATTTTCTTCAATTACCTCTCACTGTATTTTCTAACAGCCACTGATAAAACATCTTTCCTTGTGACCTAACAGCAAATCAGAAAAATCATTTTCACAAGGGAGACAACCTATAACGAGAGATACTTTTTGTTTGAGTTTCAGGGTTTTTTGAAACCCTTTTTATTTTCTGCTGATTCTTACCAACATTGAGATTAGTTGTGTGCACTATATCAAAAATCTACATTCAGGCTGCAAAAACATGTAAGTTTCATGCTTGATTTCTCTTAAAAAAAACAAGCATTACACAGTTCCTTTTCATGAAGACCATGCTGACTTTAAGTTGCACTCACAGAAAATATATAAAATCTTCTGATTCTATCTGATGCTAGTTCTTCCTACTTTAATTGCTTTCTAATATAAATTTTTTTTAAATGTTTGTACACATACAATGTAATTCTTTTTGAAGTACATTAATTTACTGAACACATCTAGAAACCATATACTTTTTCTGAAGTACTAACTCTTTTTCTTAACTCATGAATCTCTGTTTTTCAAGCCCATTTTAGTAGCAACTTGTCAGCTTGCCTTGATGGTTGACAGGTTAATAGAGTGTCTACAGTTACTGGCAGGCTGGTTTCATCCAGCCTAGCAGAGGTTCAATCAAAGATTAAAGTTTCCATCAGTCACTTGTACTTACTGATTGATAAATAGACTCTTTCATTTTATGTAATATTCACAAATAAACTGAGTATTAAATCATGGGAAAATTTCCTAAGCTCTTGATATTTTTAATACATTAAAATTGTTTGATTTGTTCTAGATTTAAAATCTAAGCAATCATACATCTTTCATATATTATTGAACCAAATTTTGCCTTGTGAACATTCATTATTCTTGATTTCTTTTTCTACAATGTTATAACATTCATTTTCAAGTCAGTTAAGTGACAATATATTGGGGTTTCCTTGCACCCTCCCCCCAAGTAATGCACAAAGCTTTTCTGCAGAAGTTGTACAAGGAAGTGTTCTTCATTAAAGTAATCAGCTTACAGTTTAGTCAACAATTTCTTAGTCACTTCAGTTGCTAAACTATAAACAAGATTGTAGTCCTGTAATCTGTCCTGGATTCAGACACTAAATTTACAGAAGACTTGCTTTCCTTCAGATTGCCTACATTTTTAGAAGATTTTCATTCTTATTCACTTCACATACAGTTTCAATTCTATGAGATTGTTTTCCTTGTTTCTGGAGGTTAAATATCCCCTGCCTTCTCCCATGGCCACCAATATAAATACATCACAATGCTGAATGGGTGTTATTTCCTCATCCTGGCTCCTGTCTGCTAGGATATGTGTCTTAAGGACATGCACTTTCATAATTCCTTAGCTTCACAAGGGTGACGATACCATTATCATTAAAACATTGAAAATAATAGAAAAATTAGCAAAATTAGCAAATAGCTACAAAAGAACAAAACTAGATATGAATGAGTGTTGTGGTTTAACCCCAGCCAGCAACTAAGCACCACGCAGCCACTCACTCACTCCCCCCCCACCCAGTGGGATGGGGGAGAAAATCGGGAAAAGAAGTAAAACTCATGGGTTGAGATAAGAATGGTTTAATAGAACAGAAAAGAAGAAACTAATAATGATAATGATAACACTAATAAAATGACAACAGCAATAATAAAAGGATTGGAATGTACAAATGATGCACAGTGCAATTGCTCACCACCCGCCGACTGACACCCAGCCAGTCCCTGAGCGGCGATTCCCCACCCCCACTCCCCAGTTCCTATACTAGATGGGACGTCACATGGTATGGAAGACCCCATTGGCCAGTTTGGGTCAGCTGCCCTGGCTGTGTCCTGTGCCAACTTCTTGTGCCCCTCCAGCTTTCTCACTGGCTGGGCATGAGAAGCTGAAAAATCCTTGACATTAGTCTAAACACTACTGAGCAACAACTGAAAACATCAGTGTTATCAACATTCTTCGCATACTGAACTCAAAACATAGCACTGTACCAGCTACTAGGAAGACAGTTAACTCTATCCCAGCTGAAACCAGGACAATGAGGAAAAGGCCCGAAACCTCAAATCCATGACAGAAAATACCTGGGTACTCTTACAGTGGACTTGGAGAGTTATATCGGGTTTAAAACTTAAACTTTCTGGCAGACAATTTGTTAGATGATGCTTAAGCTTTCCAAACTGGCTCTCTGTAGCTATCGGGCTGCCAGGCTCCTTCTGCTTCATTTGAAAAATTCTGAACTACAGAGAATAGAAACGGATATAAAGATTTCCCCTTTTCATGAACAGCACCCCCCTACTTGTTTATCCTGCTCTGTGACTACTGTTGCTTATGTTGTTATGTAAACCACAGTTCACACTTATATGTATATTCAGACCAGCTTCTTCACATGCAGTTCACTATACCATTTAGCCAGCATCACCATTTATACTACTTTTGAATTCAGTCTATTTTTTTGCATATTTAATCATAATAACTGCAAGCAATGCTTATAAGTAAAAATCCAGATTTAAACTAACACACATTATAAAGGATGCTTTCCTTTGATTAACCAAGCTGTGTATTTCCCATATGGATCATTTAACAGAAGCTGATTTTAATTTGAAGTCAATAAAGTTGCACCAGGGATAAATTTGGCTGCACATATTACAAAGCAGATTTTCTACATGCAAGTAATTGACAACTGAGCCTTTCTAGGCTTAGAAAAGCCAAGTGAAGTGTTTTAGAGCATTCAAAAAACCTAAAATATTGAAATATGATTACTATTTCCTTTCTTAAGCTGAAAAGCAAGGCATCCTCTTTCACAAGTGAAGGATTACAAAGCTATAGGCTAGCACATAAGTAAACAATGCAAGGGTTTTGTTCTCTAAAATTTTATTGACTGATGACAGGGGTGGGGGGTGGGGGAAATATCTGATAAACAATGTTGATGGATTGCTACCAGGCAAGAACCCTCTTGGTCTCTTAGAAAAGTCTCTTGAATAACAGAACTGGGAAAGAGGATGAATGCTGGGATTGAACCTTTGCCTTCTAGATTTTAGTTCTCCTGTGCTTGAATAAGGCAATCCAAGAAATAGAGCTCATGCAATTAGAAACTCCCATTTATACACTAACAGAGTGCAAGAAAAGTAATTATCAGGAAGAACCTAAATAGCCAAAGATGCCAAACAGTGTAAATCACAACTTGGCCAGTTTGTCAGAAAGGCTATGCATAATCCATAGCAACAATGCTGTTCTGAGTCTTATCTCAGTGATAAAAGATGCGCACGTAAACATCAAAATTTGAAACCATGGATAAACTGTGGCAAGTAAAACTGAGAAGAGGATGATGGACCTTGAGCGATGAATAAGAAATACTGGACACAGAATCATCTTTGAACACAGACAGAAGGAGGCAGAGAGAGACTGCTAGATCAGAAGCCAGCTCTGCAGTCAGTGCTCCATATATAAAGTTTCTGCATAGTATTTTTCAACCACATGTTTGATGATAGCTGCATTATCTTTTGCTTTTGATATAAGCAAAATCCTATTGCTTCCCATTAGATTATTTTCGGCACTAAAAGCTCTTTCTCATACTCACGTATTACCTATATTTAAAACTATCATATAAAATAACCAATCCTAACACCTAAAAAGACAAAGGAGCATTCAATGCAGTGAAGTTCAGCTCTTCAAAAAGGGTTATTATTCCCTGAAGAAAGGCCCATGTCTATCTGGTCCCAAAGAGAACAGCCTTGGTGTTTTCATCTCTTCAGGCTCCTCTCCTTCTTATTTTAAGCTGGTGAGTTTAGCAGCTACATTGTGTTTAGTTAAATTGTAAGAACAAAGAAATATCTCTTTATTTAGATATTACTCAAACAGTAGGCTTTGAGTAGTTGGGGAATCTAAGACTTCTAGTAAGCAATTACTTTCTGCATGAAAGAGACATATTAGTCATTTGGGGGAGACTAAAAGCAGTTGTGACCTGCTGATTTAAAAGTGTATAAAAAGATTCCAGGATTCATGGTTCAGTATGCTTGACATAAGTGGATTCTGTAGGAAACCACTCAATATCTTAAGCTCTTCCCATCAATTTTAGTAGTGCTTAAATAATGTAAGTTGAATCTAGGAAACCAAGTACTAGCTGAAGCTGTCCTAACTATTAAGAAGAAATGATAAAACAAATACTTCCAATTTTATGCATAGCTCTTTAGCTGTTTTCTGGTCTTGTCTTCATATTTTAAAAATGGACAGACTTAGGTTAAGCTCAATATAAGTACTAAGGTCTCAATAACAGAAACACAGAATGAAATCTTGGATAGATTTCAAGGAATCAAAACAAGATTTCCCCTTCAAAGAGATCTTCTGAATGGTGTTCTCTTTTAGGAAAACAATACTTACCTCCCTACATTGTAACAAAATCAGACTTTGTTGGGCTTTATAAACTCTGAAGGTCCTGAGTACCAACCTTTCTTTCCTAACAGATGAGCCGACATTGTCTGGATGCTCTTGGCCAGGCTTCAGAAAATATTGTGAAAGAACAACTAAAAGATGCATTTATAAAGGTGTGGTATTTGGGAAAACCCTACACACTAAAAAAACCAATGAAACAAACAAAAACAACAACAAAAAAAGACACCCAACCAAAAAAAACCCCAAACCAGAACTTCTCACTCACAAGAATATTTCATGAGATGCACTGTCTGAAGAAACACTAAAAAGTCCCACATGAATGACATCTGATTCTGAAAGCTATAATGTTACTTTTGCTGTCAAGAAATGAGCAAAGAAGGCTTGCTTCTTAAAAGTTTAAGAATGAGAGGAATTTATCTGAGTAATTTCCAGGAATAAGTATAGAAATAACAGCTATTTGTTCGCTTATCCATGTAAGGAAGCTGTATTTTCCCAGTAGTATTTCATAGGTGGCATGCAGAGCTTTCTCAATGGAAGTCAGAACTACTAAAAAATTTCAGGGACTTTTTAGCTAGGCAGAACATTAAAAGAGCCATATGAATGCTTCAGTCAGACAGACTCTCTTCTAAGGGAGGTGGGTGGAGCAGCTACTCCAGTGGCCTCAAATGCAGAACAAGCTTAATTTTGTAGGAAGCTCTACCTTATTTTAAGATATTCTGAACCTCAGTATCAATGAAGAAAACGGGTACAATCTTAGAAGAGAGGGAGTAATTGCATTTATTTTCTCAGCTGTCAGAATATTTAATATGTAAGGATCTTAAATTTCAAAATTGTGGCAGGTATTATAAAATGAATGTTGGGTTTTAATAATAATTTGTGACAAGTAGCAGTTACTATGTCAAGAAAAGTTTCAGAGGCATTTTAGATCTGATTCAACATGACAGAAAGGTGCTGGGAAATGGTATTAATAATGACAAAGTTTGCTCTAGCTTCATGAAGCCAGTTAGAAGAATGTAGCTAACTTTATTTCATCCCCCTTCTGCGTTAACAGTAATTTAGGTAAGTGAGTGAGCGAGAGAGAGAGCGAGTGAGTGAGTGAGTGAATCCCATTTTACATTCTATCTTCAGAAGGCTTTGAAGACATTTCTCCTCAATCAATCATTATGTAAATATATCCAGGGAGATATTTTATAAAGGTGATTGTCATAGTTTATCAAAAGAAGAACTTATTAGCAGTGATTTAAAGACTTATCAAAGCCAGTATTTTTTCTTCAGATTTTTCATCACCATGATACCACAAAGTGCTAGGAACCAGCTGTCTACACTAGGCAACATGTTTTGTATGTGTTGGAGAGCCCAAGTTTGAGTCAAACACTTTTATGTATTTAATATTATATTTTACTCTTTGAAAGTAGACCATATTTTCATTTAAATAGATAAGGGGTTTTTTAGAAATACAATAATGAAGCTGTAATTGTGTAGGATATACTCTGAGGCTGAGCCATTCCTGCTATGTATTTAAAAGGGATTTTTTTCCCCCAGCAAAAGGCAGGTACTAGAAAAATGTCCTTCCAACAGATTTCTGCTGGGAAAGCAGTTCTTGTTCTTCATAGACAATGCTTTTCAAGAAAAAGTATTTTGGAAGGGTGCCAGTTCATTGCAAGATTTGCATCATTCTTGACTATCACCAACCACTTTTATTTGATGATCATCAGCAAACTATCTCCCTTACTAGGAACTAGGAATTTCACATAGTTTACAGGTGTACCCCTTTTTGGCACGTATTCTGACAATAATCCAAGGCTGAAATTTAGCCAGAACTTAATTTGGGAGATTGTTTCATTGTTAGGAAAATGCACTCTTGCAGCAGTGCTGTTGTCTTTTCTTTCTCTAGTCTCTGGGTATATCCAGGTTCAGGATGTTGTATTAGTAAATCCTGCTCTGCGTGAAGCTTGGATTACTACTTTTCATCTTTAATCCTCTCTCTCTTTTTTCTTCATCAGCAAAGTGGGAATTTTTTACACCTCAGCATTGTAAATTTTTTAGGACATCATTTCGTTCATAGGTAGATGTTGCATAGAAAACTTCATGGGGAAAACAAGAATAAAAGGATCTCATTGCCACCATCTTTGATTATACTGCTGACTTTAAGGAAAATTCTTATTTAGAATCCTGTACTGATGTAATTTCTAATTATATAGACAACATTCTGTTAGCAGGTGTAAACCAAATGGAATGGAAATGGAAAATATGTACTTATTGTATCCATATTTGTTACAGTAAAACAAAAGAAAAGCATAACTAACTCCAATACACTGTTCAGCACAATTTGATGAAGTTATACAACTTCTTTTAAGCTAATAAATTTTCACATGCTCTTCACATTGCAGCTGCTTTCAGTGAACCACCTATATTTGTTGTCCTTGTTCAGTGGTCTTACCCAACATGTTACTCTGCTGTCTTGCAATTTAAAGCTAGCACTCATAATTAGCCATAGCTTTCATGGCCAAAAATGTTTTACATTGACAAAGATGCTTTTACATTTGAACTTCTGCAATTCATTCACTTTTAAAAATTTTAATCGTCTTCTTTCTTTCTGGTTGTTTTCCTTTCATTCCCTCAGATGTGAAACAAGCAGATAAAACCAAACTATCAAACCACAACAAACCTGGTTCTTTTTCATTAACCACTGCTCACTTCAAGCTAGTGAATAATGAAGCCATCCCAATATTTTACTGACTATGGTCACAGAATTGAAAGAAAAGGAAAGCAAGATTAAAACATTTTGTATTGACCAGCTGGCCTCCGTGTATGTGTCACTGTGACAGTGTTCTGATGATGTTTTCCAGGGTAATTAAACTGAATTTCCTAACTCGAGCTACAGTCTTCAGTGCTGTGAATTACATTGAAAAATACAAATATGTATACCCAGATTGTATTTCTGTGATCCAGACATTCATTTATAATTTGTGTTCCTGTCTCCTCAAACATAAATCAACCACTGGCATTTTAATAGGAAATACTGACATTTATTAAGAGCAGATTGACACAGGTATGAGTAAAAAATATTTTTAACTGTACTGCAGAAAAAGTAGAATACTTCATATACTCTTATATTTTCCTTGAGGAATTGCCCACTGATTTGTATAGGGTTAAGCAGCAAAGTCAGTGAACTGTAAAAAGAATGGCAACAAATTTAAAAAGAATATCAAACTAAATCTTAAGTCCTCCTCATATTTATCAGCCAGTTCTACTGTAAAGCTAGATAGATCATCTCCAGTTGTACCTTCAGTTGTACTTAGCAGGAGCAATATATTTGTATAACCTGCTTAAAAATGAGCAGGGCAGTATCTCTGAGCAGATGAACATGTTTGTGTCTGCCGTTTTTATCATTACTTTGATCTCAGTCCTCAGTGATTCACTTTCTGATGGTAGTAATTCTGGAAATTCTATTTCAACCCTGGAAATGCCGATTCACTGACTTTGGCACCTGTTTTAGCACATCCAACATGGTGCATTTAATACAGCAAAGCAAACAGATAAAATATTGGCACCTGCAGTTTCCAAGCAAAAGTACTCTCAGTGTATATATTTAAAACAGAAAAGCTCTATTTTATTTCCATTATTGTGGGTACAAATTACTACAGCTAGCAGCAGGGGAACACTGGCCAACTCCATCTGGCTATTGGCCTGCACACAGATCTGACATACACAAAGAGAACGTGATTTTATAAGAGAACAAGTGCAGCATTACCCTTCTGGTGCTTACAGTCTATTTGTGGTTATGTGCACAAGAATATGAATATTCTACAATGGACTGACAGTTACTCTATAAGTCAACTCAAATGTCTAGTCTGATTCCATTTTTGCTCTGTGTAAGGTATTGTCTTTCAAGTGTCACAATATGCATGTGCATGTGCAGTTCCATTTGTGTACATGTACATTTGTGAACTACTTGCCCTGACAAACACGTAAAAGGATGAGATCAAACCATTAAGTGCAATGTCCCCTACATAAACAGTATTTCCCTAATTTGGTGTTCCAGTTATGACTCCCAGCATGCTGTTCACTTATGCAATTATATGTCATATGGTACTTCTTTAGAAAATATGCACATCAATAATTAAAGTATTTGTCAGTCTACTGACATTTTCAGTAATTCCAAGGTTATATAGCAATTCATTCACTTGTATCTATAGACATATGATGCCAGATTCTCAGCTGGAAAGTTAGTATAACTTTCCTTAAGTCACCGTATTTAGTTTTCAGTCATCTTTTCCATATTGACCTGAATGTTAAAATGTTGTTATAGCAATTTAGTATGGAGCTTTCAGAAAGCCATGAGTTAGCAAATCTATTCGTTCATTTGCCTTCCATGTTTTAATATTCCTATTATAGAAAGAATTAAAAATAAGCTACACTGTTTCTCTTCAAACCGAAGGGCACTTCTGGTTTTGTGTATTATTTGTGTAATATCTGTGTTTTTCAGAATTCATGGATTCTGATGTCAATACTTCACCACAGAATTTGGAAATAAGCCCTCATGAGTAAGAAGAGGTTTGAACACTTTAAATTAGAGAAGGACAAACAGCATTCACTCCTGACTCAGTTTTGTTGGCATAGAGACTGAGAGTATAACTATTCTGGCTAGAAAAATAGCATAGGAAAAATGCAATTGAGCTAGACTAATGGAATTTCATGATCAGCAAATATCATCACAGCTGGCTTGATTATCAGAAATAGAAGATAACATCTTTGTTGGTTAAATGTTTAAATTATAGGTAGTACAGCTATAAATATTACCAGATTAAGAGTTTTATTATTGTTTCATGCAACTTTGGAGGGCAAAATTTATTACTTGAAGTACCTAAAAATGAAGAAAAAAAACAGTTCAATTCACTTAAATTTTATCCTTGGAACAAAGCTTCATTTTTCAGCAATCTGGATTGTTTTTTAATTTTTTTTTTCCAGAGTATTATAATGATATTAGTCCTCATTTGTGATTTTCAAAAATATCATTATAATGTTTATGAAACTAAATCAGCCAACCTCAACAGCCAAATGAGAAATTCAGGGACTTTGTATTTGCATCAGCTTTACAACAACTGGTGTATAACAAATGCACATCTAAGCTGTATTATTTATAAAGCAATGTTTAACTTAAAAGCTTTTCTCACACTGAAAATTGTTCATTTATGCATATTCAGATCCCATCTTTTCAGAGCATCACAGCTTCTTACTTTTAATGGCAGCATTATGGAGAGCAGAAGTACTGGAATCAGGGTATATAATATAAGTAAAAATAAATAAATCATAGTAGTCGTTGTGTAGAAAAGTTTCCAAAGATTTCAGAAAAGTAATATTTTTTTTTAATAGCCTTGATGAATTGAACAGTGCAGCTTCTGTGGGCTAGTATGATTCCAACTTTATTTTTTCTTCAGAAATGTTATATCATTTAAAATATTGCAGTGTTAAAAGAACACAGTCAAAATTACACCAATTCACTACAACTTAATAATGCTTATACAGTCTCTTCTTGCTTGTAAAAATGAAGTCTGTAAACTGACATTTCTTTGGCATGAGTCTGATTAATTAGAAGTTAATCTGATATCAGCAATTATCCATTAAAAATTGTATTTTTAGGAATAAACCTACTTTATTTGGAAATTATTTTCAATCTCTTGTAACACACGGGTAAAGAAAATGCTAATTACTAAAAAACCCCTCTTTTCAGGACAAAATAAAAGGCAAAAAATAGATATAACCATAAAGAGAATGTGACCAGATAATATATGTGTTTCACTTACATCTATATTTATGCAATTACTAATTTTCAACTGCAAACTAATGTCTGACAGTACTGTTGTGTTTTTGCTGTGTATGAGCAAACATTCATATGGCAGCTTAACTAACTCTGTATCCTGAAACATTATCCTAGATGACAGGGTATCCAGGATTTGCTAGATGGATATTGAATGAGAAATAGGACTGCTCTCTCTGCTCTTATTTCTGAGAGGTTTCATGGCTGTCTTGTTATCTCAAATGTGTTAGGGAACCGTAGGCTGCTTTGAGGTGAAGTTTTGACTTTTAATATTTTAAAGATTTCTTGAAGTAGATTATTATGATAAACTTCATATATATATGTATACACTTCATATATAAATACATACATTATATATATATACACATCACATATACATAAAAAAAAGAGAAGCTGACAGTACCCATCAGAAAAGCATATGTGTATATATATACACACACATATCCCTTGAAGTCCCTTAAATTTTAACAGCATATTAATTATTTGATTTATGAATGTCAGGTGGCTAAGAAATATACATTACTAACTGGATTGCAAATGGATTTATGAACTCAAGAACTTGTTTCTATTTACTCGTATGTAGTCTGAAGAGCTTTAGTCAAGGATTGAGGCCAAATTGGTTAAAAACAGTCCAAAGAACAAAACCTCAATCTCTGCCTCTAAGAGAGATGGATTTAGAGCTTGAAAATTCTGAGACATGATATAGATAATGCATCTGTCCACATGATAACCTTATATTTTTTGGTTTTGCTGATTTATGTCCTTATGAGGAAATTTTGTCTACTTAAGCAGGTGAATGAAGATAAAATATGGTAAAGGTTTCTTCCCAGTGAAAACTAATGTTTAGACAATATTGATCTTTGTTATTAAATAAGTAGATGATGGTGAAACTACTAATTAATAATTAAAAGAAAATACTTTATTAATTATTCATTAATATTAGCATCTTTTTTTAATTGCCAATTGTAAAAAGAAACATCCTTTATTCTGTGACCAGTCTTTTCTTTTACTGGATAATAACAAAATCACGAGCTAAACAACAGGAAGATCTTTTCCAATTGCTGTGATTTAAACTTTTGCCAGAACATTAGTTTTATAGCTGTGCATTAATAATGATGTTGCCTGAGTGTGGAAACTGTCAAATAATGGAGTTTGTTTGAGAGGTTTCATTCTGCATACCAAGGCTAACCCATAGTTTCATATCCTAACGGAAGACCAAAATAGAAGTTGAAGCTTCACCAAAACACGACAGACTTCAACAACTGGTCCAACAAGTGAAAAGGAATGCAAATATAACAGATAAAATTTGGATAGGAAAGTCAACATGTTCTTAACTACTGATAATCAAATTTAACTCAGGTTCTCAGCAAAAGGTCATCTCCAATAGAAATAAATCTGGTCTCCTAGTCAGACCGGAATACTATAGTAATGCAGCAAATATTAAGTTAAAAAAAGGTGTTAAAAAAGTCAAATTTTCCACAAAGGTGTTTGTTGGAAAGCAGTGTATTAAGCTCTTCCAGTTTTGTCATCAGAGACATTCTGTCCCACACCTCTCATCTCCCACTTAAAGCAGGCACTCACAAAATAACACAAAACACCAGGTTGCCTGAATTCTTCCAGCTGCAAATCTTGTATGAGTTTTGCATATTTAAGTGTCATGGAGGAGCTTCCCCTCTGGAGGGTAATTAAGACTTTTGGAAAGCTATTAACATGTAACTACCTTACAAATAAAATAACCAAGAATGTTCTATTCTCCAACACTAGTACCAAGAATACCCGTGGTATCATAGCCTTATCGGGGTGTGAAGGGGAGGAAGTTAAACTGAATACTTTTGTAAACTTACACCAATATAGGATGACTTTGTGTCATTCTAAAATGGCTAACCCAAATATATAAATATACAATTCTGTTACTAAATCATTAATATCTTCACTTAGGTGGTAGAGCACTGATATCTTCAGAGGTCCAAGTATAGTCTCTAGAAAAAAAAACCCGCAAATATTATGTTTGCCTTTTTATTTATTCAGTATCTGACAGTCTGCTCTATGAGCCACCACAGAAATTAGAACTCTGATAGCTAAAATTCCACTTTCAATTCATATTCCTTAAGTAATTTAGCACTAATAAGTACATTTTGTCTTACCAAATAGGATGATATACAAACAGGCTTGGAATGGGCCACTGATCAATCACAACCCTGCCCTCAGCTGATCATATTAATGGAGCCTTTTAGAGCCAGATACCAGCTCTGAATGTTGATTGCCCAACCATAGCCTGCCAAGAGCTGACATATTCTTCCTCCCTTATGAAGTTACATGAAATGGAAAAGATATAGATCTGGATTTCAAATCAACTGACGTGTAAAAAATGCAGGAAGAATTACATTATAGGAAATGTTGGTAGCATGGTTTATTATTAAGGTTTTCCATTACTTCCAACTGCAAGTCCCTGTTTCCAAGTATTTCAAATCCTGTCAGACTTACAACTAGACTGAAATCTTTAGTTGTTTCAGGCTTATTTTTCTCTCTTTTTCTATTTTCTCTTTTTATCTAACAAATGCCCCTAGCAATTCTAAGATTTAGATCAGGATTTTGCTAGTTATAGATGATGAATATGTGTAAAGAATATGTTTGGGTTTTTTTTTTTCTTTCCTCATCAACTGCCACATTTGGCTGACATACAAACCTTTGCAAACAAATGAACAAGATTTGTTAAAAGGTAACTCTGAAAGGTCTGCCTGCACTGCTCCACTGAAGTACAGGTGCTGCTGAGATTTATGGGCTAACACCAGGTACCAGAACTGAAATGAGGAAATTTATTTTGCAGCTAATTTCCATCTGCTTTATTTAGATGATGGGAATACAGAAGATTCAGTACAGAAAGACAAGACTTTGATCAAAGATGAGAAGTATATATTTAGACAAAGAACTCCACTATGACTTGAACTGGACTTCAGTTAAAGAGGTTTAACACAACTGCATCAGATTCATCATAAATACTATGTAAATACTTAATGTGTGAAGAATATATGAAGAAAGTCTTTAAGTGAGCTGAAAATAAGGGATGGTAATGAATGACTCTCAGAGAGAATAAATTATGATCTTATAAAGTCATAATTTTTTTCATAAATATTGATACTGTGAGGCAAAAAATATCAAGCATGCTGCACAAATGGAGGGCAAACAGATATTGCCAGTAGGCAACTTTTATGACATGGATGAAGATAATAAGGTCCTATCTTCTTTTGATCCAATGAGAAGTCAAAGGCTCATCAGCACCAAAACCTGAATCAGTTGCAGGTAACAATTTCTTTAGGGATTTGGGGGTGAGGATTTTTTTTCTGGTAACTATTTTCATGGTAGGATATTCTGTAGCTGCAAGGTCAGTTCTTATATGTGACAGTTAACCGGGTACAGTGACTTCAGTCCTAGTTTGAATATCTGGTGGTTCAACTGTGAAATTGAGTCGAGTCAGTCTGGAACCTGGATTAAAGGCCAGAAGGACATTTGTAACCATGTAAGCCAAAACTGGCTCAGCAAGTAGGAAGCTACAAAAATAATTGTGCCTTTGTCTATTCTGATCTTAGAAATTGTGTAAAGGTTAGAAAAATGAGTGGAAAAGACACATAAAAGAACTTGAGAGCTACTGTAGATGCAATATAGCCAGCAACTGCACTGGGAATCTTGTCTTCCGTAAAGCAAAATCTTGGCATTTAGAAAATTTTTCTTGTCTGTCACTGTGTACTCCCTCCCAGGAGGAGGCTCCAGATGCTTCAGGTCCTGGCACTAGGTCAAACAGTCCAGCAATATTCATACTGACATTCTTGGTGTCCTAATTTTATGTGCCAGAAATCCCAGTTCAGTCCTAACTTTGCCAAATTCTTCCTGGTTTCTTTTCAATTCGCAGTCCCAGAAAATGATGAATACCTGAGGGACAACTGCTTAACAGTGGCTTACAAAGTCTCACTCTAGCTAAAAATACTCTTTTTGAGAATAAAGTGAAACCCATGGATTAGTCAAGTAGGTGAATATGGAAGTAAGTTTCTAGGAGTCCTGGGAAAGATGGACACAGACAACGTCTCTGGATTTGTGAGAGGAAAAATATCTTGCATGCTCTTAAGAAATGAGAACAGAGACATGGTGGTTTTTGTGCTCTGTCACTTGAGCATGAATAATCCTATGCATATGTATGGTCCCTTAAGCATCTCTACTCATAATAGTCTGTTTACACTATATGTTTCCATGTACACACACTAGGAAACTTAAAGGCACCAATTATGATCACATAATTAATTTTATGTGATAAAGACTCATATAGCAGCAAAAATAACAGATTCTTTGTTGCAGTTCTAAGTAGAAGGTGAGGTGGGGTTTTTTGTTTGTTTTTGTTTGTTTTTTTTTTATCAGGAAATAATAGGCTGAAATTAGGTTTTTTTATACTTATATCTCAAGCACTTCCATCTCATAAAAAATTAAATGATGAAAGCTTTTCCACATTTCTACAGGCTAGAAAAATAATCAAGCCTTCTTAATTCTCCACAAGGCAAAACAATCCCTTGAGGAAACACAGTCAACAATGTAATGAGTTGTGAAATCTATGATTTTAATGGGTCGTTTCATTTTTGCCTGAGCTACTCTTTCATGAGTACTCTTCTAAGCTTACCAATTTCAAGGCTCACTTTTTACTAAATGTAGACAGCTGGTCTTCTGCAGTGAATTAGTAGTTAGTCCTGTGAGTATATACAGAAACTACTTGTTAGAGACTGTGATTTCCCTACAAAATATATTTTAAAGCTATTACTGCTATAGATATTAGAGGGAGTAAAAACAGTAACTTAGAAAAGTAGTTGGCACTAATTAAACAAATAATTTTCAATTTATGATAAAGACATTATACCTAAATATGCCTACAGTGCTAGAGGGCAAGTGCAGAAAGCAGAATATCACAGAAAACAAAGCTATTGAATTATTACTTTAAAATTCAAGAAGCTTGATTCTTAATTAAAAATCAATAGCAAAACCAAAATCTGTTCTGGTTTATTGTATTTTAGATTATGTATGAGGCACAGATAGCTATTGCTTAAAATACTTTTACTCGTATTTCTATTGAATATTTGCATCTTAGCAAAATGGAAATATATATGGTTATGGATGTGTTAAACTTTGTAAACCTAAGTCAGAATTCTTACATTTTAGTAATTCAAAATAATTTATCTATAACAGCTGAACTTTGAAAAACTGTAAAGCCATCAATTTTTAAGGAAGTAGAAGATTTTTCCAGTATCAGTTTCATTCAGGAGCAATTAGTTTCTAAACAGAAAGATGTGTCTCTTGCCAACTAGTGGTCACTTCAGAATGCAATACTCTTTTTAGCAATGTAATGTGTCCCACATTTATTAGCAAAAAATCAAAAGAATATTCTGCAGTTAACAAGGTGGTTATTTGTGAGAAGTCACTGAAGACCTAGAGACATAAAACAATATCTTAGCAAAGGACTAAACAAAACAACACTACACACATTGCCCAGAATTATTATGATTAATACAGCTAAAATGTCTATTTAAACTCATTAATGAAAACAAGTTTATAAGATGTCTTGAAGCTTTTGGATATAAAATATTGTAAAGATACATTGAAAGACATGCAAATGGTCCACTGAATATCTTATGAAAAAACTTTTGTGGAAAAAGAGCTGGAACAAAATGAGAAAAAATTCAATTATTTCTAATAAATAGTGATATATTTTCCAGTTCTTTCTCATCCCTATTCAGACCTGATTTTGGTTTCATTGAAGATACTTTTACAATTTTTAAGCACCTGAATTTAGGATGAATCTATACTTGACTACAGTTCACTTTGGGCCCTTTTTTTGGTTTTGTGCTTAAGTAAAAACTCAATGATTTTATAAATTCTCTTAAATTGCAAACATCCTATTTCAGAAGTACAGACATACAATAACCTCAAAGGGTTGTGCTTGCCAAACATAAATCTATTTATCTCTCTCAACAACAGCAAAAGTGGAGATCCCACTTCATCCCTTCATTCTATATTTAGAAATTGGGTACACTGACATGAGGCAGCTTAATCCCATTTAAAATGTTAGAAGTTGAAATATCAAGAGCTGTCTGAAAACTGATTTATCAGTGAGTTCCTGCCAGTCTGTTTTTGACAATTTACACTTTCAAATCAACAGACCCTTTTGATTTCCCATCAGAAAAACATCCATCTTTTTATAGCTCAAGGATTTAGTATCAAAGGCAGACTTTGGCTGTTTTATTTCTAAAAACAATGAGCACAACTTTTACTCATCACTCACAAAACAAAACAAATAAATTACAATACTGAAAAGATTTGGATGAAGTCTATTTTATACACTTGTTTACATATTTTTATTAAATTTTTACAATTATTCCCTTTTAAAAATTCAGAATTTTCAATGGAATTTCACAGTATTACTGAAATGAAACAACTATCATCAGAAATTATGCTTAAAGCTCTAGTCACATCAAAGGGTTCTGGAGTATGCCTGTGTTAAAATTCCCACCCTTGTGCCTCTCTTCTTGCAGCTGGCAATACTGGAGATCTCAGCTGTGGATATTTTTAAATCAATGCCTGATCAATGATACTAATTATCTGCTTAAAATTCCATTTGTATTTCAAAATTGTATTAGCTATACTTGTAGTATACTGCTCACACTTGCAGGGTGTTCAGTACTGTATATATTTTGTTACATTTGAGAAGTTCTAAAATAAGAAATGATTTCAATTTATCAACAAAAAATAAATGTTGATAAAATGGGTGAAGATACTTTTTTATTATAGTACTTCCTTTATTATAATACCTTGGCCACTATTGAGTAAAATATATTTTTTCAGTCTTCAGAGTCCTTATTCAAAGGTTAAAACTTGCAGTAAAACACGTGTCTGGCAGTGATGCAAATGCTCTTAACTAAGTCCTTCTCATCTTTCCTGAAGATTTAGTAAGTACTAGTTTCTCATGACCTTTTTTTTAAAATTATTTTTCACAAAATTCTTGGGTAATGGACTCAAAATTCTGGTTTGGATTTGAAACCTTAAAAAGACTTGAGGATTCCTGTTGATTCTTCAGGTACATTATGTTATTCTTAGAATTATTAATTAGGTTTGAACGCAATGGATAACATCTCCTGAAATGGATTTGTTAATGTATATTTGGATTTTTATTTTGGGTTTTCATTTACACTTAATTCCTCAAAGAGGATTATTTAGGGTTACATTTCTCCCTGCTTATCTTCTGTCCCAAAACAATTTATTTCAAATTATCCTTTTTTGGCAAAGTTTTTGTGACATTTGTTCATAACAATGTAGAATTGCTATGAGTCCCAAAATGTTTTTGTTTTTTCTTTTTCCTGTTCCTTTGCAGGTCAGACTATTTAGCAATGATCTCTTTATGTTGTCATGCAAATGGTACAGGGGATAATCTAATGAGTGAGACATCCTGCAATCCACTCATGTTCAGGAAGACAGCAACCTTAGTGTGCAGTGATGCATAGTTATCTCCGAAATCAGCACCACTTCTATTCAAGTTAATTCTCTACTGAAGGACTAGAGACTACATCAGCCAGAAGGTATGATAAATTTATTATAAATGCTCAGCTTCTGACCTCAGAGTATTTGCAGAGTTGACTTTTGCAGTGGCTGCCACTCCGTTCCTGCAATGCTCATATTAGACACGAAAAGAAAGCCCAAACCACCCCTTACAAAAAGGCTGAACTGAGACCTGTGCATAAATGTAAATAGTGCACCCTTTATTTGCTTTCTAGACACCATCACCATGAGATTAATGCACAACTGTATTTCAGTTGTCAAAAGTAAAATGAAAAACAGGTTAATATGAAGAATAAATGACTGTATAAAATGAAGAACAACTTTTTTTTCATTGGTAGGAAAGGAAGGCCTTTCAACCCCCCCCCCCCCCAAAATAAAACCAACCAACCAACCAAAAAACCCCATACTTAAACAACAAAAAACTGTAACATGAATTATTCTTGAGGAACAAAAAAGCAGTAGTGCCGGTAGCCTAGATAAATTCACGTACTATATAAAGGAAGAGAACTTTTTGCCCTGAGCTACTGAAGTCCGAGCAGCTTAATTTATTGATGACCTTTTACTTTCATTTAACATGGTTCATGAGCTATAATTTACAAGATAGGAAGCAAAGGCCAAATTTATATTTGGTACTAACTGGTACCAAGTACCGATGTGACACTACAAAGAGACTGCAACAACAGAAAGCAAGAGGAGTATCCACATGCTTATAATTTAACTACAGAAAATAACTAATGGAAATACTTTTGATCCTGCAAATGACATGAATATTAATTTTAAGATGTATTAAAATCTGTTGATTCCTAAATGACAGTAGTATATAAAAATGCATAATACTGAACTTTGTATTACTAAATTTATAACAGTATTCTTATTTTTGTTAAATAATAACAAAGAAAAATGAAGCAGCAGGCAGACGAGTCTCTAACAAGACTACTTCTATAAAGGAGTTTAAAAAAAATTCATAAAAAGTTCTACTAATTCCATCCAAATAAATTCTACTTAAATCTACCTCACTATTTACCATTATGCTAATTTAACTGGCTTAAAAAAACCCTTAAAGTACATTGTCACTTCTGTTTATACATCAGTAATCCTGCTGATGGAGCTGCTTGACCTTTTTATTCTGATTTCAGTCATTAGGAGGAGGTATGGGAACAACCCCACTGTGGGTGAAGAAAATCATAAAGACAAGTCCACACAGTTATCTTACAAGTGTAGCTGCTTGAAGATGGACCATTGCAGTTTTGTGTGATGTTTATACCAGGAGCAATTAATGGAATTCATTCCAACATGGACAAGGAAGTTAATGAGCTGTTATACACTGCTCTGTACAGCTGAAACCTCTGTTATACTCTCTTTCCATTCACTACATCCAAATAATTTATTACAGCCTGTCTGGTTATCAGTCAAGTTCCCGGACAACAGCAAAGTTGATTGAGGAACCATGGATAGATTTCATTGTTCACTGGAAATCTGAAAGAAGCATAGTAGCAAATGTAATGTAATGGTTTTATTTTACACTAATTTTCATGATCTAACACTAATTTCTCTGCCTAACTGTATCGGGTCTGGCTGAGATGGAGTTAATTTTCCCCATAGCAGCCCTCGTAGTGCTGTGCTCTGCATTGGTAGCTAGAAAGGTGTTGATAACACACCAGTGTTTTGGTTACGGCTGAGCAGTGCTTGCACAGCATCAGGGCTGTCTCTCCAACATTTTTTGCCCCCCTCAATGGCAGGCTGGGGCTGGGCAAGATCTTGGGAGGGGACATAGACTGGACAGCTGACCTAAACTAACCAAACAGATATTCCATACTATATGATGTCAGCTCAGCTATAAAAGCTAAGTAAAGGGAGATGGAAGGGGGAGCATTTTCGTCTTCCGGAGCAACCACTACATGTACGGAAGCCCTGCTTCCCAGGAAGTGGCCAGACATCGCCTGCTGATGGGAAGTAGAGAATAACATCATTTGTTTTTCTTTGCTTTCGCGCACGACCTTTGCTTTCATTTTATTAAACTGTCCTTGTCTTGACCCAAGAGCCTTTTGTTAAATTTTCTCTCCCCTATCCACCTGAGGACGGGGAGTGATAGGCAGCTTTGGTGGGCACCTGGCACCCAGCCAGGGTCAACCTACCACACTAACACTTTACATCCAACAACTTGTAACTGAAAATTATTCATCTAGAATATAAATTATTTCTGGTTTGGAAGAAAAACTAAACTAAAGGATATATGACTGTTAGACAGAGACTGCTGTTCTTCAACTTGCCTGGACATCCCTGAAATTTATTCAAAACTGCTAAGTATTAGGATTTCACTGTCAATCTCACTTCAAAAACTCTCCTAAGTTATTTGTCTCCCGAGCAGGACCAGATTATGACAGAAAGTTTAAAAAATGAATGAAAATATAAATATGCATTTTGCCTACATAATGCCATTTTCTAATATAGCTGTGTATTTAAGCTATTATTTAATAATATGTCTATCTTTAATATTGAATTTGATTTAAAATTTTAAAAATAAAATCCCATTAATGGATACTTCGTTTCTGTCCACTTGTATAGCAAAAAGATGAGACAAAGTCAAAGTTACTTTCCACTGGTTAGTTCTGCTTTAGATACTAGTCAATTTAACATAAGTAGTTTGTTACTTCCTAGAGACATATGTTTCATGAGTGTCTAATTTACTTTTATCTCTTATGTACTATTTTCTAAAGTGGCTTAGTATAGGACTTTCTTCATCTTTTTGATGTCTAAACATGTGGATTAGAATGAAATATAATAAATGTAACATAATATTAAAAAAGTTATGACTGTATTTAGTTGAATTACCTATCTGACACTGAGGGAGATAGTGACTAAATATTCATCAAAATGCCACCATTTTGTAGGGCTTTGAGATTAATTTAGCTTAGGAATTCTGAGCTCTCCATCTCCAACCTGGTATGGCAGTACTGTCCCGGTGCAATGGCAATATGAGTAGGATCATAACACAGAAAAGCACATCTTGTATGCTGGCAAATTGAACACTAATGGGGTAAGGAAAAATATTTTAAAGGAGATGGCAAGAGACAGATCCTTTGTCAAATTAAAGTCTCTAAACTTTTGTAGGGGTGTGGAAGGAAGAATGTTTTATATTTTTTTATTACTTTCCCTTAGAATTGAAAAATTTAAGAATTCTTTAAAATTTGTAATTTAAGACACTAAATTTTTTTTCATTACAAATGAAATTAGTCAAGATTACATCATATAAAAAAATTCTTATCCTTTTTTAATTTAGGAAATTGTCAAAAATCTCTGATCTTAGCACATCTAGCAATAGGTGAATGCTTTTGAGTGTTTTTGATATGTCAGTAAAAAAAAATCTAACATCCCTCCTGCCTCAAACATGCAAGGAAGAATTTGAGGAAAATCAGATGCATTAGCACTTACGATCTATTTTTCCATCCCTCAAAATATTAAAGGAGGTATGAACTTAAATTATTTATTACTGCAAAGCAGGCTTGGGAATCAAATTTTACTCTGACTTTCTAAAAGGCATCACATTGATTCAAAGTTTGGATAAAATTCAGCCTTTATCTAAGATTTCAAAAATATATTATTTAAAACTATCTAAATGCAAAATATCAATATTGGTAGATCAAGATTTTTATTTTTTATTATATTGAGTTTAACAAAAATGATAACATACATGAGTTGTAGCAAATTTGACTTTTGAAGTAAATTTTTATTTGAATATTGTAGTTCTACACAACTTTTTGCAAAAATTGTTCTCACTTTTTTCTATTCCCATAGCTGTATTTCAGGTAGAAAAACAGTCCCAAACAATTACAATAAAATACCCTTATTACCATTTCCTTGCTTCTTCTGTGCATTTCACCATACTTTGAATTTGTTATTCCATAGGTGTTCTCACACAGGAAATAGATCTGGATGAAACCTTTTGTTATGCTTTGTTACTCTTGAATAAATTTTGACAACAAAGCTGGCATTAGTTTTCTGGAAATAACTGTATGAATATTCCTAACTCCTCATAAATGTTCATGAAAGCACATTGCTCAGTAAATATTTAAAATATTTCTAAAGTTTTTATCCTATTTACTTACTCTACTTAGGAGTACTTTATTTTTTCCCTCCCTCCTTCCTTCCTTCCTTCCTTCCTTCCTTCCTTCTTTCTTTCCTTCTCTTCTTCCTTTCTTTTCTTTCTTTCTTTCTTTTTCTCCCATACACACTTTTGCAATATCAGAATCACACCACACATACACAAACCCAAAACAAAACAAAACAAAAACAGCATAAATTTCACTTTAGACATTAATAAAATACTACTGTTTCAAATTTTGCCTTCACTGAAGCTGGTGTAAACTTGATAATTTCTTAAAACTTGTAGTGCACCTACAATACCATATACAACTTTCATATGCGTCCATATATATTTTCTTTAAGGTGTTTAAAACAGGTGTTTAAAACCATTTTCTATAGAAAAAATGAAACGGTATTAAAAAAATTTGTAATTAAAGTACTGAGAGATTGATGGCAATGTTCACACTAAAAGCCATAATTATTGCAGTAGTTAAGGAAGAAAAAAATCTATGATTTCTTCCTCAGAAACTGAATGGTACAGGAATTTCACTGACTATACAGCAGTATGCATCATCTGATCTTTTATGCATAAGTCACTGTAGCCACTGCTTATTTTATTTAGTTTAAATATAACAGATTTACATTGTCACTTTTGCCTTTTTCCCGACACACCTATTGAAGTCAGGTAAGTCACAAAACTCTAAGCCATGATGTTAGCTGGATCAACTTAGATTTGCTGTTAATTTATAAAAGCTCAATGATTACCATCAGATTGGATCTTTTTCATTCTAGCTTCATTTTCTTATTGCTTGTACTAAAGTAAAATATCATCCTTAATGAATTTTATTTGCATACTAATGAAATGGAGGGAGCAAGATCTTTCTAATTATCTTTTGGTGACTAACAAACCTAACTGCTATTAAGTTTTTTAATTTGTCTGCTTTTTTATTTTAATTGTTAGCATTAGATTATGCAAGTTAAATTGTTTCTTAAAAAAGAAAAAAAGAAAATTTCTGAAAATAGACCTTCTTACTGTGTGAGAAATGTTATTTTTCCTTTAACTGTTTCCTTGATGTTTTCTTTAGCTACTGATAGGTAGAATTCTTTTATCCATTTTGACCTACTTAGTGCGAGTTCTCCAAAAGTGATTCAACAACAGTGTTTTATTAAAAAAAAAAACAAACCACAAACAACTTTACAGTACCATATTGAATAAACTACCCTTTGTTTGGTAGCTCTTAATGCATTCAAGTTTCCAAGCCACTTCTCAAAATCTAGCAATGTAAGCTGACAGCATAATTAAAATACATGGGTTTCTTCCTACTTCAGGGAAAGAGAAAGCTGTAAGGCAGATTTTTGGGCTACTTAACAACTTCTATATTCAATTTTCTTCTGTCATATTCTAATCAAGTAATTGCGTGTGAATATGGGGCAAGGCAATCACAGCCAAATCCCTATCCAGCTCATTTATCTGCCCAAATATCAAGGCTCTTCCATGGGTACGTGTATTCTTGCAGAGCAACTCTTTTCTGAAGTTTTTGCCCATAAAGTTGCAAAAGTTCATTAATTCAAAAGAAGGCCTGCATTTGTGGGTATAATGGTTCACAGTCCCATTAATAAACCTTTTCCAGTGGGATTGGAATAGTGAATGAGAGGACTTTGTGTATGTACAACCAGCATGAAATACTGATCCTATGCAGGCAAAACAAGATGACCCTGACCTCAGCAATAACACAATCTTCTCTCTGCTTGGCAGAGGGCTTTTCCACAGATCCTGGTTGGGAAATAATATGTCAAGAAACCTACATTTGCAGAGGGAGTAAACTGTCTGTAGTGCCAAACTTCAGATGACTACTCATCATGAAAAATATTGGCAGCGGGCAGAGGCACATCCTTGATGGCCCAGATTAGATATTGGTACTTATGGTTCCTCTCACTAGTCCTAGTCAGCATGCTCTGCATGCTGGCCATTTTTTTCCCTTCTTTTGGGATGCTTCATTTCTCCCTATAAAGAAGCATGTGTTACCTATCAACTTTATGGGGGGGAGGGGAGGAAGGATCTTAATTAATCCATTTAATTTGGACTGTATTGATATTGTGCTATTATTTAAAATTAGAAAGTCATACAACATTAGTCCAAAAGTCAAATTCCACATATATTAAATCCCTGCATTTATGTCTACTAACCTCAAATAATTAAATCATGGTTTTATCTATTTTTCCATTAAAAATATTTGACTTCTATTAGTGTTTGGGTTTTTTACTTAATTCTTATTACTTGACTCTTCTATCTATTTTTCAATTGTTGCAAGCAGACCTGATATCAGAGTAACTACTTCAGCAGTTAGCAGGAGTATTCATTGGCTGTGCTTGAGTATTGAGTATTTGCAAAGATTCAGGAAACAGATGCACTAATAATAATTAAAAGTTTGAAGACCATTTAACAAGTTATTCCTAGATGTTATCACTTTCCTTAGCTGTTAATGGACTGAAAAAACTTTTTTGTCATCCTGTAATTCAACATTACCCTTTTCCTTTACAAACAGCGTTGAAATACTATTGCAGTTAGCTGTTTTACTAATCTGTCTCTGCTGGCACCATTTTTTTTTTATGTCTTCATTTAAACTCCACACTGCACATTTTTTTAAACTACAGCATTCTCTCCTCAATCCCTTTAACTTTTCCTATCAATTTGCTACATTTAGTAAACAAAAAGCTATATGGTTAAAGAACTATTCCCCCCTTCAGTGCAACTTCCCACATTCCTGATAAATTTCCTGCTAATTTCTACCTTTTCTTTGTCAATTGAAACAGTGTAGGTTTATATGTACATTTGTTTTATTTCTTTACTGATGAATTACAACAATTTGACTCCTAAGTAATCTGTGCAAAAACATTGTACTTTTTCTTGTCTAAATTGTGTTAAATTTTCCCTAATTTTGGCATTTTAAGAACCAAGTATATTATCGGACTGGGATCATAATCTGCTTGGCTAAATTGAATGTTAGAAGGCCACAATCACTCCTAAACACTAACTTTGGCTGAATAAATTATTTGGTTTTATTCAAAGTACAGAATTATCTATATTAAAGGCAAACTCATTTACAATTATCAGACAATTTATTTTGAAAGTTTAATGATGTGGTCATTGCTTCCATGAGATCACTGACAACACAGCAACCCAAGTCGTATTCTCCTAATAACAGATCTTTTTTGCAGTCTATATAGTTTAACAATCATTTATTGTGTGACTAAATCCATTTGTTTATAACCATGTATGTATAATGACTTGCTTTGTTCCACCCAAATAAAACTTGCATGTATATACACCTACAAATATAGTCAGGTTTTCCCTTGAAAATTCACAGAAAAGAGTTAAATACAGATTCAGTACAAAAAAGATATTCCTTGTTCCATAGCGAGTACTGAGTCTCTACTCTCAATGAAAAAAAAGAAACACAAGTTAAGACTAATTTATTTCAGGTTAATTTGTTGAAGACTGAAGAAATTTTTCATCTCACCTCATCTACACAATTCTATAGAATTATGTCTGAATGAACCAAAAGGTACCTAACCAAACAGTCTGGTCATAATTTATTAAACCAACAAAATATTTTAACATGACAAATGAATAAGACATTCAAATCTGTACCCTGTTGAGTACTGTGCACCTTAGGTACACGGAATGAGAAGGCAGAGAGCTAGCAATCTCCTGATTTGGCAACTTGCTTCTTTGTGTCTACATGCAATGGGAAGATACCAGATGTAAAGCTATGAGCATTTCTAATGTGTGCACACACTACAAGGAAATGTGAAGGAAATAATAACTCTAAAAAATGTATGCTAACATGGTATATACAACTTTATAGCACATGAAAAGAGCCAAATGGAAAAAGTTTTTAACATTTTCGGGAAGACCAATATACTCTTTGACGAGAACTCATATGTTAGTTAAGATTCTAAGAGCGCATATTACTTCAAATTAAGGCAAGTCCTTAAACACTATAAAATTTTCTTTAATATCACAATTTCATTCAAAACAGAAGTTCATGCTTATCAAATTTGTACACTAGGATAATAGATTGGAGTATTCCTTCTTCACTATAGAGTTTCTGTCTATAAGTACATACCAAATGTTCCAGTAAATCATGGATATCCAAGACTGGAAATGCTTTTGGCAGTACTAAGTATTCTTAAGATTTAATTTACATATTTATCAATTATATGCATTGATATAAAATATAATAATTAAATATATTAGGGGAACTTGATGTATTTGAATGGCTCTAAATACCAAGCACAGTTCTTATTGTCTGTAATGTTGAATTTTTAAGATTAGATTGTGACCTAAGACACAATACTTCAGTGAGGTCTCCCAGGACTGCACCTTTGAATCAGTTTCTTTGTTGTTTCCTATTGGGTAATAATTAAACAGAAGTCAGTGGCCGTAGAAGTTCCTTCTTCTATTGGCTGATATAGCACCTCCAGCCTCTGCATGCTC
The DNA here is from genome assembly GCF_026419915.1 of Harpia harpyja. Classification (NCBI taxonomy): domain Eukaryota; kingdom Metazoa; phylum Chordata; class Aves; order Accipitriformes; family Accipitridae; genus Harpia; species Harpia harpyja. The sequence goes on along the minus strand of NC_068969.1, from coordinate 69,024,015 downwards.
ATGTTTTCACACAGTTTACCAATGGGTGGGAAGTTGAGCTTCATAACTTCTTTGAACTTAGACTACACTGTGGATCATGATTGGTTTACAAACACTAGATAAAGATGATTTGAAACAGTAATGTATGCTCTTGGACATCCAAACTGATTTCATTTAAACCCAGACTTTAGCTGTTTTTAAAACCATAATTTTAAAACAGGGTATTATTTTTAGGTGTGTCAACAAGAGGGATTTTGTTTAACTAATAACACCATATTGCCACATATTAATAAAATCTTTCCTAAAGTTATTTATTCCTCCTTAGCATTAGAACTGTGATGTTAAGACCAAGAACCTTGCTGGTATGCTGGGGAAAAAAAAAAGAAATATTGTCTTTAGTATGTTATTGACAGGCATGACTGATTTCCTGGATACTTGCCTGATGAGGCTGATGACTGAGTTTTTTCTGTATTTCAAAGTTAATTTTTATCTTTTTAATGTTCAATGTACTTACATGTATTTTTTAACGTGACCTTTGAACATAATTACTTATTACAAATAGGCCACAAACACAGAGAAAGTCTAATGTGATATGTCTTGACAGTTTAAATTCTTTTTTTTGGACAGATTTTATGTAATCTAGCAGATACTGTTAAAAAGTATCAGAATAGAAGTCCTTCACACAGAAAGTATAAGAAGACTGTTGTCATTGGGAACAGAAAACATGTTTACAGTAAATAAAATAAATTCATCATTTCTCATTCCTACTGTATCCTTGATATGAAATATAAGATTTGAGTTACCACTAAACTTCAGCTAAAATGGGTAATCTCCAGATCTTCTGACATATACCAAGTGTTTAAACCTTCTAGCTACATGTTAGAAAAGACAAAAATAACAATGCTATCAAAGTTTAATTGCATTTAACAAAAGAAAGTGTCTCATAATTGACCAAAAAGGCTGAAAATGTATGTTTAATTACTATATCAAATAAAATTAGAAATGATACAGAGCTTTCAGAAGATTTATGAGGAGGTGTAACATAAAAGATAACCTAACAGGCAAGTTTCCTTCATTTTAGTAAAAATTTGGACCACGTGCCAGTTGTATAGTTTACCTCAGTGTCAGTGAATAAGTATAAGAAAACACTAGGTTCAGTGAAGAAAAAAACTACAATAATTAAGACTTTAAATTGCCAGAAAAAAGAGAAAACAGTTTCTCAAAACTATTTCCTGAATATCTGGTCCTGCCTTTCCAAATGTAATCTGCATTTACCCTTATTTCCTTAGAGAATGATGTACAATGACATTCATAAGTTTGCACTTCTTCTATTTGTCCTCTAAGAGAAAAGAGATTATTTATGTTATTATTGTCTTGTTAAGAAACAAAATTAATTTAAATTTTGTTTTAAGAGTAGGTGTAAACATATGTCCAAAGCTGTCTACATTTTATGCTGGAAAATCACGTGAAGATTTTGGTTTCAGTCAGGATGAATCCTTTACACTAAAATTAGTAAAATGTTCACAAGTGTCTGAAAGTATAATTTACCATGGAAAAATTTACTGTACATGGCAAAGTGAATTCTTTGACACTGTTTTACCTTCCCATTCACCTTAAAACAACAAAAGTAACTCTCTCCAGTCCCAATAACCCAGAATATGCTCACTATGTATCATTTTGATGTTGTGTACAGGTACAAAAAGGCTTAAAAAAAACTTGTAAAAAAAAAAAACACATCAATCAACCAATAAAATGCACTTACCCTCTCTTCGATTAAGCCTTGCAAATCCAGGGCTGTGACTGCTAGACAGCTCTGATGAACTGCTGAATGATGACTGAGGCAAAGCAGACACCAACTGATCATCACAATTATCTGCCAGTGAAAAATATCACATTCAGGTTAATACAATGAACACCACTTACTGGAACTGTAACGAAACAGAACACTAGAAGAATATCTGAATCAACCCTGTACCTGAAAGCAGCATATGTCTAAATATTTTCTCTTGCTGTATTATATATATAAGTATCAGTACTGAGGCAGCACTTTTTTTACCCAATATTTAATGAGACTACTGGGGTATAATTTATTAGGTTCTTCAACTGGCTGTACTTGCCCACTTCTAAACTAACTTCTGAAATCATACTGATAAATGGATCACAGCTCACTCACTATCATTTACATGAATAGCAACTGACACCTTCTGGTCCTGGTTGTAACATGAAGCTACAACCTCAACGCATGCTCTTTATTTTCTTTAGACCTGATCCAGCACAGGTCTGTGAAATTACATTTAACGTGCAATCACATTAAATACAGCTAGATATTAAAAAAAAACCCCGAACCACATGAAATAAAAAATAATCTCATCCCTTTTAAGCACTTTAAGAATGACAAAATGGAAAATCTTTTGCTTTGCTAATGGTGTGCATGTTTGATTAAGACACAGCACAAAATCATTATCACACAGTTATTAGTATGCAAGTCTTAACATCATACAGAATGAAACCTGAATGTTTCAGAAACAGACTTAACTGCAGTTCACAATCAATGGTGCATAAGAAAGCAAATGCTAATCAATACTTTGGATGTTAAATGCCTCTCCAGCTCAATTACTATACGGGGCATGTGTTCATTCTCCATTTAAATTTGAAAAATATAAATTGAGAATCAATACCTGTTCTAGTTTTGGCTGAAAGAAGACTGACTTTAAAACACTAGAAGAAGTGTAAACAAGTCTTTCCGTAGCTATACTATGCTGGCATCTGTTGTTTAGAAAATGTGAGGAAATTATGTAAACTATTAGTCTTTATGAAATGGTTCTTTTTAGGACAAACACACTCTGTGGATTCAACTGATAAGTGACAAGTCACAGGTGAGTCCTTCTTCTTATAACTCTTCTGATGGTCTACATGAATATTAATTAATACAAAATCTTTTCCTGACTCAGTGCTAATTAAGTGTTTCTCCTGAATAATTATGGATATTTCTAATTAGCAGCAAGATTTTTATATGAATGTCTCAAGGGAATTTTTTAATCACCTTCAAAAATTTTATTTTTTTTTAAAGTTGGTTCATTTTGTTCTTTAAGCAAAGCTCTTCCTAAACAGAAGGCCTCATAATGACCATGACTGCTTGTATTGGGTCTGGCTGAGATGGAGTTAATGCTCCCCATAGCAGCCCTCATAGCACTGTGCTCTGCATCAGTAGCTAGAAAGGTGTTGATAACACACCAGTGTTTTGGCTACTGCTGAGCAGTGCTGGCACAGGATCAAGGCTGTCTCTCCAACATTTTTGCCCCCCCCTCAATGGCAGGCTGGGGCAGGGCAAGATCTCGGGAGGGGACATAACCAGGACAGCTGACCTAAACTAACCAAATAGATATTCCATACTATATGACATCAGCTCAGATATAAAAGCTAAGTAAAGGGAGACGGAAGGGGGGCATTTTTGTCTTCCGGAGCAACCACTACATGTACGGAAGCCCTCCTTCCCAGGAAGTGGCTAGACATCGCCTGCTGATGGGAAGTAGAGAATAATATAATTTGTTTTTCTTTGCTTTCGTGCGCGACCTTGGCTTTCAGTTTATTAAACTGTCCTTATCTTGACCCACGAGCCTTTTGTTATATTTTCTCCCCCCTGTCCAGCTGAGAAGGGGGAGTGATAGAGCGGCTTTGGTGGGCACCTGGCATCCAGCCAGGGTCAACCCACTACACTGCTACAGTTAGAAGTTCTCTCCAATCCTATAAATAATATCCAGTCACTACAAACAAGAGGATATATTAATTGCTTTTGATGAGCTCACATGTATCATACTTCTACCAAACTCAGAGTACCTCACTTATGTGAAAGGAACAAATAAAATGAATATTTACTTTCATAATTTTTTTTCTGCTCTAGCGTTCTGTGATACAAACTGCAGAATTTTATCACTATTCTTTATTGTCTAACCGCAAGCTCATTTTTCACTTCAAGATCCACAGATTAGTTTCATAATGGTGAAAGAGACTGTGTTACTTGGGACAAATTGTCCAACTGGTAAGCACAGAAGAAAAAAAAAAGAAGGGAAACAAGATTTCATCTTATAAGCAAATGCATTGCACTGGTAAGTCTTAGAAAAGGATCTCATTCATGAAAGCTTTCTTTACAACACAGAAAAGAAAAAGAACTTATTAGTCATAAACTACACTAGAAAGAGAAGAATTTGATGCTGCTGTGTTTTGCAGAGAGAGCTACTTACACTGCTGATGTAAGGGAGCACTTCAAGTGTTATTAATTCTTTTTCTACTGTCAAAGCCTACAGTGTAAACCTAGATAATAAGATGAAAATTAAGAGGAAAGAATAGAAAGGCATTTTCCCCCAAATCTATGTACATGATCTAGAATCATAGAATCGCAGAACGGTTTGGGTTGGAAGGGGCATTTGAAGACCATCTAGTCCACCCCCCCTGCAATGAGCAGGGACATCTTCAACTAGATCAGGTTGCTCAGAGCCCCATCCAACCTGCCCTTGAATGTTTCCATGGATGGGGCATCTACCACCTCTCTGGGCAACCTGTTCTAGTGCTTCACCACCCTCACTGTAAAAAATTTCTTCCTTGTATCTAGTTCTAATCTACCCTCTTTTAGTTTAAAACCATTACCCCTTGTCCTATCGCAACAGGCCCTACTAAAATGTCTGTCCCCATCTTTCTTATAAGCCCCCCTTAAGTAGTGAAAGGCTGCAGTAAGGTCCCCCAGAGCTTTCTCTTCTCTAGGCTGAACAACCCCAACTCTCTCAGCCTTTCTTCATAGGAGAGGTGTTCCACCCCTCTAATAATTTTTATGGCCCTCCTCTGGACTTGCTCCAACAGGTCTGTCCATGTCTTTCCTGTGCTGATGACTCCAGAGCTGGATGCAGTAGAACATCACTTTCACACATCTCATATTTTCAACTTCACTCTCCTGGTGGAGGGTGGCATGTGTTATGAAATGAGTCACCAGGAATAAGACCATGTGATTAATACTTACCAGCACTAGCAGAAAAACAACAGCAGATAGACTATTTTCATAACACCCCTGGGTCTATCTAAGTCTTCACAAATTTTTAATTCAGAAGGAAAAAAAAATAGTTCCATTGGATGGATGAGACAGCAGCCTTTGTATTATTTACTTCTGCTGACTACACTTTTCACCTTTTTTCTCCTAATGTACAAGTTAGAAAGGAAACAATGATACTACATTATTCTGCCTAGATGGTTTAATACGCATATTTCTGCACAACTCATATGTTGCTTTGAGAAATTCACGGAAGAACTCATTGAGCACTTATATACTATTTATCCTATAATAATTTATGTCAATCTCAATTCATAATAAAAAGGTACATAACCAGTTGAATAAACAAGATGTTATCTAAAATACAACAGTGCAAGACATTTTTTTGCCTTCAAGCAATAATGATTAAAGAGAAATGAGCAATGTATCACAAATAGATATACTCTAAATAATTATACATTTATTTTACAACAGCTGCTATGCTTTATTTTTGGAGAATAACTTCATATCAACTTATTTTTTATTGCTTAGCACATGTTGCTTAAAACATGTTTTTGTTGCAGATTACAGTGTGTAATGTAACTCAAAATTTAGTAAGAATTCCAGAATTAAATCCAAAAACACTTTGTAGAAATTGGCAGGAACCAGCTGGTCAGTATCAACTTGTTTCTTAAATTTAATAAATGCAAATGAAAATGTAATCTGTACAGCACGACAATTCTATATAGTTTCACCTACAGTGGAAGACATACTACACAATGAAACATTGTTTGAATTCAGTGTTTTCCCACATGTTATTGGTCAGCTTTTAATTCCCTGGGACACCCTTCCTCTGTACAACAGAACAGATCTCACTGCTGAAGGTGAACTAGGGCTTTCTAGGGATATTTCACATAGCTCCTTCAGGCTAAATGAATATTTAAGTAGTCTATTCTAATATGAGTTTTAAACCAAAGAATTTTAGTTAAAAGCTATGCATCATACAGCTTTTACTGGATTTTTGTGATAAAACTTTTTTTCATTTTTAAACAATATCTAAGGATACCAAAAATGTAAACAAACCACAGGTTTCTGTAATATGCACAAAAATCTGTTATCAAATAAGGCTTTGTGAAGGAAAGAATATTTAATTGTGTGATGCTGATGTAGAGACCTTTTGGCGAATAAAATCAAACTCAGGCCTACAGAGTAATTGGACAGCAACTGTACAATGAGAAGAGTGAGGAATAATTGTGAAATGCTAGGGTTGGCTAATGCAGTATACTGACATGAGCTGTAACAGCTGGTATTTAAAAAACAGTGTCTGAAAGGAATAGTATTCAATAGGACAGAAAGGCATTACTCAGGGAATAAGAGGTGAAAAGCTGAAGTGCAACTGGTAAAAAAAAAAAAAGCAGGAATGTGCTAATTGGGGGAAGGATATATAAGCAAAAATATATTACCTGTTTCATGACCAAATTTAAAAAGTTATTCAAGTTATATAAGGCATGCCTTTCCATATACCGTAATTCCAGTGCAGATTTAATCAAATTTATAAAGCAGCTGAGGCGTTTTATAAGAATAAAACTGTTAAGTGTTGCTTTTACAAAGTATGCCTATCGTTTCTCTTCCAGCTTCAAATACTGTCTCGTTATGCAAATTCAGAGTAAACAAAAAAGTTATTCATACAATGGTATCATAACTTACATAGATCATGCCATATGACCTACAAGAGATGGAGTTCAACTAGGATATCATGTAGTAAAGCAGTTATCACAGTTATGTTTATAACACTATGGTTGTTCAAATAAATTTTGTGTCTTCAACCAAAGCAGCAGCTTGCTAAAATAAAAATAAAAATATTAATAAAAATAGTAGAATAGTGGGACAACCTGAGATTTATTTCTTCAGGATGCATAAGTGTATATTTTCATTTGCATGTAGTGAAAAAAAACACAATGTCATTTACAGGCAAAAACCTTTTTTTTTTTGCAATATGAAGAATATATGGCACTGATCTTAGTTTGAATGTCAGGCTGCTGTTTGTCATCCAAATTTTCAGCTTGGTCCATAATATAGACTCACAGTTTTTCATGCATTTCAATTTGAGTGCAAATTACTCTGAATAAGCAAATGTCAGAGTCCAGTGCTTAGTTACTACAAGATGACATACAATGAGGATTCTGTTCAGAATTATCTAAAAAGTACATGTATTACATTGAGACATTCACTTTATTGAAGACATATCTTAATTCAAACTAAAACATCCCAACACAAGAGCATACACAAGTTAACATATTATAATTTTACTTATTTAACTATTTAATGAAATTAATTCCAGCTATTATATTTTAGTACACATTTTTTTCCTTAAAATTTAGCTTACTCAAAACTTACTCAACAAACAAGAACTACCAATTTCTTAATAAACTATTGAACTTCTGGTAAAGCTGGAGATAGGTGGCAAAGAAGGGAAAAAGATTTTAATGATTGACTTCCCTAAAAAACTATTAAGTTCTTCAGCTTTATCAAGGACTCAAAGGAAATATTGAGCACCTAATGGGAAGAGGCGTAAACCTTTTAAAGTTAAAAAAAAATCTGTTCCAGTAAGTGACATGGAAACAAAACAAAACAACAGCAACAAAAACAAATCAAAGAAAGTTTAGCAGTATTGCCTTATTTAGGGAAAACTAAACACCTAAATGTCAGACAAATAGACTATCTAGGGACAACTAGAAATGCAGTCTTAATGGAACAGACTAGAAGAAATAATAATTCTGGGAGTCTCTACGTTTATTAATGTTCATTTTACCCATGCAGGTGAAGCTGCAATGCTTAGGAACAATCAACTTTGCTGCCATTAATACATTCAGATTTGAATAAATGAGTATCTGTGATCAAAAACTTCACGAAAAGGCATAAGGTTCTTAAAAATAAGAGACGTCATGTTGTATCAACAGGACTACTACTTGCTAAAACCTCAGAAAAAGGTGCCACAAAAACTACCCTCCAACAGTTATTTATTAAATCTACGATTCAGTCATGTGGGCTTCAAAGCATTCTTTTTCCTATTACTTTGAAGATCAAATATCCTCGAGCTCATCTACTGTTTTCAACAGAAGATGTTTAATTTTCCTAGGAGTGAGCACATATCTCACTTTACTTAATAGAACCTTTAAGTATGTTAATTGTGGTAATTTAGTCTTCGGTCCATGTGCAAGCTTGTAATTACTTTCAAAAGATTCGTTGAATTTAATGAGATTCATGTGACATAGATAAAAAGAGATGTGCCCCTCTCCTTCTGTTGCTGAGAGGTATTGACCATTGAGCTGATGCTGATCATGGTGACCTCTTCATCAGTGAGGATAAGAATAATGAGGAGAAGTCAAATTGATACATTTACAGACAATTAGGTCAGGTTAGTTTCAGGCCTTCTAGCTACACAATATGCAATGTCACTTAATATGAAACTGGTCTGTGGTTGCGTCTGCTGTTATATGCTTCCTGTTGCATTTGTTTCCTGACCAGGGATAAGCCGGTTTTGTTCAGAGAGCCTTAAGCACTTCATCTTCTGTCTACTGCTGCCTGTTTGTAGCTAAGAGTTTAGAAACAGCTAACTAGAAAAGTTGCACTGTTTCATGCATGCCTCTATGAGCTCCTTGAAGCAGTTATTAGCCACTAGTGTTTCCTTTTCAGTACATTTTGTGGAATATTTCTAGGCATTTCCACATATTCCATTTGAACAGCATATCGGAGCCACAAAAGCTCGTAGTGCTTTGCTTTGCTGAGGTTTTCTAGACGTTTTCAGCTGCTTAGTACTTTGAAAAATGTTAACCCTTCAGGTTGAAATTGTATTGGTGATTGGCCCAGGCTGATTTGTTTGTTTGTTTAAACATGAATTTTCATCAATAGATTTCACCTATTTCTTTGGGGGGGGGGGGGGCGGCGGCATGGAGACAGAATTGCCCAAGTGATTGCCCAAGGGGAGATGATTGCCCAAGATAAAAAAAGAAAAGTCTTCAGGCTTTTGCTACAGTTTCTCTGTGAATGTAAAGAATGATTTATCAAGAAAATAATCTTCATGGCAGGGCTGATTCTTTTCTTGAATTTGAAACAAAGTCTTCCAGTTTTCTGATAAAATTATTTGCTTTTGCAGACAGTGGTTCACACAAATTCAGCACAGAATTCTGACACTTAGCAGTCAGTTGCTCCTAATATACTATTCACGTCAGGCATGTGATGTTTACCTTAACAAAAAACATGCAATGCTACATTCCTTTCCTTTCAAGAAGACATCCCCATTTCACAATTGCAGTTTTTTCGTGCCAATGAGGGATCAAGAACAGGAAGTGAGTACAAAAAGCCAAATGTCCTCTGTGCTCACTGACCACCTTATTGTTGTCCAGGGTCACGGAAGTCTTTTTATGACTGAACATAGAGAACTTAAAAGCCAGACCAGAAGACAAAGGCTGTAGTTAGATAGATCAGAATTTAATGATCGAGGACAGGAAGAGATATAAAATTCTGTTTTCCAAACACAGGCATTTACAAAGTTTCACAGCTTGCAATAAACCTATAATAGCTCATATGGTTCTTATAGCTAGGAATTATGCTTTCCTTAGGGTTTTATTTATTTATTTTTACTTTTTATTTTTATCTGACTTCATGAACTACTTTTGTTCCATAGTTTAGGAAAAAGGAGCATGAAAATCACAGGGTAATCTAATTAGTTTTTACAAAGTGAAATAAAGGACTTCCTTGTTCTTAGTACCCAGAAATCAGCCAAGAGTCAACAGCTCTTGTTTTAATTGATGTTAAAGACACATTGATAATAACTGAGTTAACTCACCCCTTAATCTCTTGGTCTTTTCTAGAAACCTTCAGTCTGTGATCCAATGCAAGTGAAGTCCTGTCACTAAAACTTAACTCCTAATTCCTAGTGCCCTTTGAAACCCAAAAACTCCTTATATTAAATTCCATGATTATTGGATTAAGACTGTATATTTTATAGCTTTCAATTACATTTTATGTGTGTGATTTCAGTGGTGAGAGCGTATGATTCAATAAAACATTAAAGTAAGACAAATTAGAACTGTGGGGTAATGGGAGAAATGGATCATTTTCTGTTAGACTCTTCTTATTCCCTTTGAAGACATATAGCAAAATTTATTAATTAACCAAATATGCTGCAGTAACACTTTTATATCAGCTTGTTCAAGGTGTATCCTACAACAAATCAAGAAAGTAGAAGGGCATACTTTCTACTAGATAGGCAAATATCTTGTCTATTTTGACTTAAAGGCATATTTCTTATCAAACGAGTCAAAACTGGCAAGATTAAGTAAAACATTCTAAAACATCAGCAGAATCTGAAATTTGTGGGATCTTATGGGCCCTTGCTTATTTGTATAAACTCAAAATAATATTTTTTAATATTTCTACTATTAAAAGGTCTTTCATTCTGTTTTTTATTGCCATTGAGTTTTGGTGGGGATCTTGGCAACACAGGTTGAAAACGTTTTTAATGTTAAAAGTTACTAATATATTAAATGTTAATAAGAATGATCTTATAAGTAAAAAAATTAATTCAGTAAGTATAACGTGTTCGTTCTGTGAAAAGCAGTGAAAGACTAATGCAATCTGTAATGTAAGCTGCAAGTTTCTTAAGCATGTATAGTAGTAATATGGCAAGATTTATAGAGGGAAAAACAGGAATTATATATAAGTTTTTATATATTAGACATAAATGAATATATTTATATATTTTTAATATACATTCATACATATATATCTATTTTCTGAGACAAAAATTTATATATTTTAAGGGAACTAAAAAAAGTTACTTACAATTTAGAATTAAAGTTTTTCATAGCGATTAAGTACAGATAACTTTTATTATCAGCATTCATCTTTTTTCCATGTAGGTGCACAGTATCTGAAAACTAATTTTGTAGCAGCTTGAAACATCCTTTCTCATGAAATATGTCTTACGCTTTCTCATTAGATTATTAAATTTTCACTGTCTTTGGGCTATCTAACAATTTATTTAAAAAAATTGGAATTTTTTTTTTTCAGCTGGGATAATATAAACAGATTTTAGTAAAATTTTTCTTGAGATCAATAACAGCATCTTGTCATGGTTTAACCCCAGCCAGCAACTAAGCACCATGCAGCCTCTCACTCACTTCCCCCCCGCCCAGCGGGATGGGGGAGAGAATTGGAAAAAAAAGTAGAACTCGTGGGTTTTGATAAGAACATTTTATTAGGACAGAAAAGAAGAAACTAATAATGATAATAATAACAACAATAAAATTACAATAATAAAATGATTGGAATATACAAGTGATGCACAATGCAATTGCTCACCACCTGCTAACCGACGCCCAAGTTAGTCCCCAAGCGGCAATCCCCCCAGCCCCACTCCCCCCAGTTTATATACTACACATGACATCCCGTGGTATGGAATACCCCTTTGGCCAGTTTGGGTAAGCTGCCCTGGCTGTGTCCCCTCCCACCTTCTTGTGCCCCTCCAGCCTTCTTGCTGGCCAGGCATGAGAAGCTGAAAAATCCTTGACTTAGTATAAATGCTACTTGGCAACAACTGAAAACATCAGTGTGTTATCAATATTCTTCTCATACTAAATCCAAAACATAACACTATACCCGTTACTAGAAAGAAGATTAACTCCATCCCAGACAAAACCAGGACACATCTTTACCAAAAGTCAGAGTATTTCAAATGCCTTATTACCAGAAGAAAGTAGAAATAACTTTTCTTTCTCCTAAACTAGCAGAATCAGACAGAATTCACACAGAAGGGGGAAGAGATTGTTTGTTTGTTTGTTCAATGATAGTTTTAACTTTGATTTTATTAAATCAAACTTTGCTTAAAGGTAGAGGTTTTCCATTGGATTACTTTTCACCCAAGAAACAAACTTGCAGTACTTAAAGTTAGAAAAGAAAAGAACACTTCCATTTTATTAAAGGCAAAATTTACACCAAAGTGTTTCAGAGAGAAATAAGGAATATAATTTAGTGCCTAAAAAAAAAAAAAACCCCAAAAAATTCAATCCAGGACTCTGGCAATGAAATTAACGGAAGGAAAAGCCATATTCAAGGAAATTCCATCAACTGTCACTGAGACAGCCATCTTTATAATCACATTACACAAAGCAATCTTAAACAAACAACTAATAAAAGTTCTTCATGTTTGGAAAGATACTACCTACTCTAACAATAATATAAATAAAAAGATAAATTCACAATTTTTTTTTTAAAGATATTTGAAATGATACATTTTTAGCTAAGGCTTTTCCAGATCAAAGGAAATTACATATGTAAGATTCATCTTAGAACCAAAACTTTATGAACTGTCTTTTCCTGGATGTTAATCACTTTATGCAGTGTCTTTATGGAGACCTTTACAAATGGGTAGCATTTGTCTGAATCTGCAAGATTCTGCCCACAAAACACTGCAACGCTGAATCCCCTTAACTTCACGTTCTGCTCTAGTCCTACAGCTATGGTCCGCCACTGATTCCCAGCCAACTTTTTTACTGCAACAGACATGATATTATATATAATTCTACATTTATATAAAACTAAATCAACAAACCACTCACTGGAAACAGGTTATTAATGCTCTATTTTTTATCCATAGATCTGCTTATGTGTTAAAAGATTAACACCCTTGCAGGACAAAATTGTACTTGCTGCTAGGGTGGGGGGGAAGGAGAAGGAATGGTGTTTAGGGGAAAATAATTATAGGTAAGAATGTCTGAGCTGTGAAAGTCTCATGATTTTACTACTTTCATCAATATCTACTTTTGTATTACTATCACTATATTGGCATAATGAAATACTTCCTTGCAAGAGAAGTGTAAGAGTTCACAAGTAACTTCCTGTACACAAGCCCCAGAAACATAATTACTGATTAGGAGACCTATGCAGCTGGCTCATTCTGCATCACACTGGATTTGAGACAATCATTGTCAGTCATTGCATCTCAGCTAAAGTAAGATCATTTTTAAAGCATCTCTGACAATATCACATGCAGTTGTTTAATGAGACTTTAACAACTCTGGTTATCTTTTCAACTACAAAGCACTTGCCTTCCACTCCCAAAGCTGAGGCTTCAGAGGAAGGAACGATAACATGAAAACTCTTCTGGCAGGTACTAGAGAGATATAATTCAGAAGCAATTCATTTGGATGAAAAATAAAAACCAAGAGGGGATCTCCAAGGCAAAGCAATACCAGGCACAGCACTAGTGACTTCCCTTGATGCTTTGGTCAAAGACAGGAAGGGAACTAGTTAGTATTCTGGCCCCAGACCATCACCTCCAAAGGCACAGTGCTAGCTCTGCTCTGCTTGAAAGCATCTGGCACAAGCAATTAAACTCAAGAGGTCTGAGAATGCTGAGGGCATTACAGATAAAATACTTGTTATGGCACTGTAGGAAGAGGAAAAAAGAAAGTGCATACACTTATTAATTTCAGGATGAAAATTATCAATACCAAATTAACTCCACTTACAGACTATAAAAATTGTCCCAGAAACAGAAAAGAAAGCCAATAATTCATACATACACACACAGAATCTAATTATATTTTACAATCTTGTAAGTTCACCTTTTTCTTCATAATTTTATATATTTAAATATCATTACTGATAGGAAATAATATCTTTTTTTCAGAGATAAGATTTCAAAGATAAGATCTTAAATCTAGCTTCAGCTGTAAGCCTTAGGATGTTGTTATTTTGTCTCTATATGAAGGAAAAATCTCCTGTCTTCACTATCAGTTATATTATTTCAAGTGCAAGTTTATACAGATGGTGATCAAGTCAACTCTCCAATTCTTTAGTAAGACAAATTCCTTTAATCTTTTTCTGTGAGCCTTATTTTCCAGCCTCTGCATCACTTTGCAGGCTTACTTTGAGCAGTCAGTATTTGCATATCTTTCTTGAAGGGAAGCTACCAGCACAGAAATCGGTAGCAGAGGTCAGCGCTGTGCACTGAAAGCAAACTGATTCCCAACTTCTACTCACTATTTCCTTTGTTCAAGTACTTTCATACACTGTATTTGTGAAACCTTTGCCCATGGCATTACACAGGTCTTATTTTGAAGAAGTTTTCCATAATCACCTCTTAAGCATTTCTTAGGTCAGTACTTCTTGGGGTACTTTCCCATATAATGGACATAACCTGATTTGGTAGATCCCAAATGTACACACATACTACCCAATCTACATTTATCTCAATAAGAATCATGGTGTTTTGTGTTGTGAATATGTAAATAGAAATTCAGATCATCCTCTAATGACTACCTACTTCTCTTGTTTTGTTTTGGTTTTTTTTGTTATTTACATAATCTGTAATTATTATGTCATTTTTATCCTAGTACATGTCATTGACAAAATAGGACTGGATGAAGTACCCGTCTCTGAGGCATTTTTCTAACCAAAGCTCAATCTGTTGATATCGCCTTATTTATAGCTACATGTTTTGAGATTGACATTGAACCACGTTTTAATGAAACTGAAGATGTCCTACATTAATGACATAGATTGCAATTCTTTCAATCAAGTCTTATACAGCAATAAGTCATTATTGATTAAGAGTTATGCAAGTATATAATATTAGAAGAGATTTAGTCATAAATTTCTAATCAATATGTCATTTACTCCTTCAGATTATTAGTGAAAGTTTTAAGTTCAATTGATCTAAATACTAAAGTCCGCCCTGAAGTCCTGTACTAGACTCAAACTCATTTACTATTACTCGTATGTCTTTATACATCATATCCAAATCTTTATGAAGGTATGTTTCCGCCATTAAAAACTATCACTATCACTTCACTAAAGTCCAAATACCACTCTTTTTCACTGACAAATTTGTTAATCACTTTATAATTTGCGAATGCCAACAATGAATAAACTGATACTATGAGCTTTTTAGAATGCATGGACATGCAAGGACCGCAAGCAGTGATACTTTTTTTTTTTTTGAATGATTGGGATCTACTAAGATCTGATATCGTCAGGCATAATAAATCATGACATGGACTGTCAATTTCACTGGCATACATGATGAAATCTGACCTCACTAAACAGATGCAATTAAAACCTAAAAAAAAAATTTAGGAATATCAATTAGAAAAGCCTGTTACATATAGAAATATAGATCTTTCTATTTTAAAGGAATGCCTGTGCAGATTTACTAATTTTCTGAAAATGAAAAGTGGTCTGAGCATGGAAAATTTTAAAAAGAGACAATATTTCCATATAAGTTTCATATTTATCTATAATAAATTACGTATGGGTACAACTAAAATAAAAAAAAATATTTATGTACAAGAACTTACAGTAGAAATATTACACACTCCTTACAAATCTTGAAGCTTAGGCTTGCATCCCTCATTGCATGTCACTGCATGCTACAATGCCTTCTGAATTATCATGTTTTGCTGGAACATCTCTTTCCTTTTTGGTGCCATTTTTCCACCTGCCCCTTCAGCTGGACTGGAGTCACACACTATTACCTTCTGCATGCTTTGGAAGAAGTATTTTGGGAGCTAACACACCTGTTAGAGTGTTCCAAACTACACACATAGATAAAGAAAGTGTTGTTCTCATCCAGGTACTTTAAATCACATTAAATTCACTTTCAATTAAGGCAGAAGGGAAAAAAAAGTTTGTAAAATGTCTTTCTAAGAAAAAGTGAAAGCCCACACAGTCAGACAGCAAACACTAATTGGAAAGATTTCTCTTTGTCTCTTACTTTTTTACTCAACTACCTTGCTGTTCAAGCCTTATAAAGTTACTGTTTCAGACTTTCTACATAATTTCAAGGCTTGCATCTTTGGGACTGTTTGCCACAGAAAACACCAGCTGGAGAGAGACCCTCTGTCAATGAATGGGCTGTGGTACCCTTCTTTGAGTGTTTCATTAGCTCTTACAGGCAAACTTATCTTCAAAGTCTCCAGTGGATCCAGAAAGACTTATGTTTTCCTCCCACATCACCTTCTATTCCCTCCTTTACCTGACCACTCTTCATAACTAAAATAATCCTTGCTCCACTTCCTTGAATATCCAGATGTCTCTTTGCTAGGCTGGCTGCCACCTCTACTTTACTAGCTAGTAAACAGGTCCTTGCTCCAAAGGAATAAAACCCCCTCCAATCTCTTTGTAACACACTGGAGTGTGCTACCACAAATGCCTTTTGCACCAGATGGGTTCTTTAGTGTTTATCAGTTCACTAGGGAACATAAACACACCTAACTGATTAAAAACTTAATCTGTTCGGGGTATGAGTGAATTTGAGGTGACCTACACTATGCTACATCCTAAGTACACTGTAAAATATCCTGCAGGTTTTGGCTATCCAGTAAAGACAGATCATTGAGTGTCCTCTGATGAGTTTAATTGTGTGCATCATACGTCAGTCAGTGATGTCTTTTCCATGTTTTGCAAGAGAAAATATTCTACAACAATATGACTAGTGATGAAATACCATGGTGGATTCCACAAATAAAAAGCCTCACAATGCAGGCTTCACTGGGACAAAACGTAGCAGTTTCAGCTGTGCACAGAGATCCACCATGGATAAATCTGCTTTTATACACAGGTTTATCCATGTATCATTTAATTCCCTATAAACAATTTAAGTGCTGTATAGCACTCTACATAGGAAAAAATTTCTCTAGGAGTTATTCAGGAGAAGTTTCTCTTAAATTAAAATACAGTTTTCACACATACCTCAACAATTAGTTACTCCCTAAAATAAAACAAATCAATATTTGGTGTGAAGCCCAATAGGTATTGATAAAATCCATGAACAGTAAAGAGTAGAAGGCATAGGAAAATTACCAGTTGGCAAGTTCCTACCCCTGTTTCAGAGCACAACTGTGTCCCAGGAAGAAGGCCAAAGGAAGGTATGTTCCTTTCCATAACCCACTAGGTTTATAAATTCACTCAAATCAGCTCAGTGCTAAGCAGTGAAAGTTTCACTGCATGCTATATTTCTTTGGGATGTTTCTCTGAAAATCCCCCCAAATAATTTTTTCTGTTAAACTGAAATTCGGCACAACTCTAACTGAATAACCAGATACTACTACTACTACTACTACTACTACTACAACTACAACTAATAATAATAACAATAATAATAACAACAACAACACAACAACAACAACAACAACAACAACAACAATAATAATAATAATAATAATAATAATCTGAATGAAACATGGAGACAAAATTATTTGTAAGACATCTGGATAAATCTTTATATAGCAATCATAACTCCAAAATCTACGTTAAACTCCAAACTTACATTAAATCTATCTTTCCATTGCTCTATCAGAGTAAGTGGCATGGAATAAGGAAGCTCCGCAATGTATGTCCAAAACATTGAATTATTCCTTGCACCAATGCACATAGATTTAAATGGTGAAGCATCTCAAAATAATATTCTACAAATTTGTTCTCTGGTGTGTAGGCATAAATTGAATTTAGGAGTTAGTTTATGAGGATAGTGTACAATAGGACACAGAGCGAAAGGAAAAAAACATTAAGATCAGTGTTATACACTGTTAATTTTACATATTTTTAAGTAAGTTACTTGTAGAAAGTAGGGAAATAGTTTCTTCTTCCTTTTCTTTTCTCATTTTCCTAATAAATACTTTTAATATTAAATTATAAAACAAACCTTTCAAAGATTTTTTTGAAACTTTATTCCCAACAGACCTTATTAAAGCACCTTAAAGCATTCCACCTTAAAGCATTCCAACATGGAATGTTTTCTTTGAAAGAACAAACGTATAATGCACAAAACATATCTTTTTTTCCTTTTTTTTAAACTACATTGATAAGTTACACAGTGAATGGATAGCACAGACATGTCATGTTGAAGGGAATCAGATTTCAAGATTTTGTTTTGAAAACATTTTATTCATCCTTTTTTGACAGGACTTGAATAAAGAGTACCCTAGATACCAAAATTCTTTGTCTCAGGAAGGGATGAGCACAGGATTCTGACAACAATAAAGCTTTATTGTTCAAATTCAAATAAAAGCCACACAATGCCACACAGGGAAGAAAAACAGTGGACCATAGCCCATTTTAAATTATGGTGTCTTTGCATTATGACTTCAACAGTGATTTGTATAAGAATTGCCTTACAATAAGGACTACCATTTTTTTGTGCACAAGTTCAGTGGAAGCAGGCTGTGTCCCTGGCAATGCATTCAAACTGCAGCCTAAGAAGCACAGTGACATTATGCTATTCCAGGTCAGGCTAGTCACCACTAAATTTAGGAAAATTTAAATGAAACCAGTAAAATTCTATGTGATCATATTCTGAGCATTTTACCTGATTTAAACTGAAAAGTTACATCTCAGCCACTGATTTTCTGCAAGTATGTTATTTACTGCTTTTTCTTGGTCACAATATGGCATTAGCAGGTTTATATTCCCTGGAACCTATAATTTTCAACTAAGTTAATTCTCACCCAATCTCATTACAACAGTGAAATAACCAGAAACACCTGCCTCAGGTAGTAAAGTTACATAGTTATATCCATTTCGATTAAAGATAAGAGGAACAATCCTATAGCATTGCTAATTTTTGTTATTTTATTATGCCTGCAAAGACTTTGGCTGTCAAAAGTCATGTAAGCGTCCCTTTAACATTCATACCAGGAACACAAGGCTAGAACTGACACAATTTAGGACCATGTATAATAGCTTAAAGTCATGCAGATCCCCCTAAGCAGGATGAATCTTCAGGTCATCAAATCACCAGCTTCCTGACTGCTTTAAATTATGAAAGCAAGACCAGTTATCTGGTCTAAAACATTATAGTGTTTCCTGTTTTCCCTCAGTAGGGACTATAAGCAGGACAAAAAAATAAAAGTCATTATGACTGCTTTGACTTCTGTTATGAGTAAATCAGATCTTTGTTTCAATCATTACTTGGCCTTCTGCAGCCGTATCTCTGAATGTATTTTCCATATAAATGGTCCTGCAGTCACTTAATGTACTGCTAGTTTATTCCCAACATGACTAGATTTAATTTTTTTTTTTGAAAGGCACTCAACATCACAACTAGAATAAAGCACTATGGAAGTTCTTCATTTCAGAAAATTAAGGTGGGATCTTTTAATGCTTAAAGTTAACAAGAATCCACAGGTAATTACATTAACGTACAAGACTAAAGAATTTTGGATACATTAAATACAACTATATGGGGGAAGATTGACTTTATTGATTGGTTAGTAATTTTTCTTCCTTAATATTACACTTCAAACCCAACTGTGTGATCAATACAGTACTTCCAAAACATATGAGCACTTCCATTTAAATATCTAAACATAACATGTGCTGATAAAATCCCTTTGAAGGAGGCAACATTATTTCTCTAAATAATTATAGCTGTTTCGTAGCTGAATAGTAAGCTTGGCTTATCTTAGTATGTTTAAGGAAATATGGGACATACCACAGTCGCTTACTATTTATACATGATGCAGTTTACCACAGGGTATACAAAGTCCCATAGTAACTATATAAAATATCTAGTATTGTGATACTAGTGATAATGGAGATACTCAGCTAGTTTAAAAAAAAAATAATAAAAATTCACTTCTAGCTATTGATTTTGGTTGAAACTTTTCTGAAAATTCTTACTTTTTTTTTTTTAATATATATTTCTATGTGAACACTGCAAATAATTTCCCCTTCTCAGAAAGTTCAAAATGTGAATTCTTTTATTACAAACATCTTCTATGGTTACACAGAAGGAAGAAAACCATGCTTGATTTTGAGGAATTTCACAGTTTCCAGACATGGAAAAATTTGATGCTGGCACATGGTTTATCTTATCTAGACTTCCTATGTTGCATTACACTTTAGATTTGAGGCCTCTTTTTATTTTGTTAGTACGGAATAAGGTTGTATTTAAAAAGAAAATAAGGTCCCAGCAGTTCTAAGAGGTTGCATAGACTGTAAGATATCAAACTTTTCAATAAGGAGGGATTATAAATCACGTGAGACTACCCAAAGCTAAAACACTACTATAAGAATAAATAATAAAATTTACTGAAAAAACAGAAAAAATCTAACAGTGGCAGTAGTAGGAAGAAAATAAAAGCAAACTTTTATAGTTTTCTAAATGAACTGAAAGAAATTATTTCATGTATCAATTAATTAGATCCACAGTAATGTACTCTGGAAAAGAGATAATTCTATAATTAATGCCAACAAAAAAATATCTGTTAATAGTAGGAAAACCTTCATTTCAGGTTATTTTTGCATTAAAATGTAGGTAAAGCTGAGATAAAAATGAAGTCACAATGTAAAAATTACGTCCAGTAGGTGGTAGAGAAATACTAGAAGAGGATGTGCTTGTCAAATAAAGTAGTATCTGTCACCAAACTAGTCACCTGTCACCAACTTAGTGTCTTCAGGAAATGCAAAGAATACAGTTAACTGATGCTGAAAAATCTATTCACTGTGTTACCTCCTTCTCAGTCCCTGCCTCAGTCCTTTACTCATACCTCTTGTTTTTCAACAACATGAAAATTAAGACGTCACTTTAAAATGTTTTCTACGGTTAGTTTTAATCTCTGTACTAGCTGTCTGGAAAAAGACAGAGTTCATTTTTATTCTTTGCAATTACTTCAATTTTACAATAAATCCAAGATGTATGATTTCTGTATATGTATTCAACATGGGAATCAATTTTTTTATTTGTTTCAGATGAGTGTGACCACCCATAGGTTCTACTTAATTCTAGAAAAACTGTGTTTAGCTCAGACTATTTGAAAGTAATTTTATTTCTACAACAGGCTGAGACAAAGCAGAAAAAAAGTTAGAGTGTACTGGCATCAGACAAAGGTTACACCCTAGGCTTCCCTTCTTTTCCCTTTATTTCAAAGGGTAGCGGTAATTGAAAGAGAATAGCCAAGTTTTCCACTCTCACAAAGAGGACAATGATCCTACAACCTTCTTCATGCAAGCAAATGCACTGAGGAGTTTTCAAAACAACCTGGAATTTGGTAAGCTATCACATCAAAATGATAAAATCTACCAAGAGATGCATGAATGACAGTGGAAATTCCAAACCATCATCCAGCACTGAAAAGGAGGAAAAAACTTTGATTGTTTAAGACATATTTTCGTCTAGACCCTTAGCCTTGTCACAGACCTTGATCCAAAACCATCAGAAAAGTTTAAATAGTTTTTATCATCTACATTATGTTTTATCTTCCTTTAGCTATACACAGGTTAAATCTACTCTTGATTCCGTGGATTATAACTTTGAATATATTAAATCAATGGAAGATTAACAGCCAAGTACTGAAGCTGCTTTTGGAAGTAAAATGTGTTTGTATTCAGTTGGGGATGTAATTGCCCTGTTATAAAAGCCTGTTTATTTTTTCATAGAAAACAATTCTAGTATTTGTATTCTAATTAAATAGGATTTGTAAACTTCATAAATAGGTAGCAATTCATTGTTAAAAATTTAATGGGTATTTTTATTATTAATAATTTTCCCCTAAGATTTACTGAAAGATTACTCTATTCAACCATACACAATTTAATGGCATCAGTTATTCACTGGAGATTTGTTTTTAACTGATATTATGAGATACTTTTCAAGTGTTTAATTCTGCAGAAAGGCCATTTGAAGTTCGATTTTGAAACAAGAGCTGCTATAAACATACTTTACAGGAGTTTGTGATAAGTTAGCAAGTATTCCCAAAGGCAATAATACCGTTAACTATTTCTAGTTTTGTAAAGACTAAAAATAGTAGTTTATCATTCATTTATCATTTCTATTGTTTCTTGGTAAATCTAGTTTTGTCTTATAATCCATGAAGGGGTCTCAGCATTTAGGAATTAAATAGAGTATAAAATTGTTTTTCCTTTTCCTAAGGAACTTACATAGTATTGTTTTGTTAGTTAAGAACTCTGAGGAAAAGACTTACAGAAGTTTGCATTGTTATTTTTTTTACTTGAAGACTTGAATGAAGTGAAATCATGCCATACTGCCACTCCTAAAATTCATAGTATTCTTGGAAGCATTCTGTTTTGGACACAGTTTGCCTTCAGAGAAATGATATAGTGCAAAATATTTGCACTATAAAATGGAAGGTAGAACAGTTTACAAATGCAACACTTACAATAATAAATGAAATGTGCCTGTGATATGCTCGGTGCAGAGGCCATTCAGCAACCAAAGTCTTCTATTCATATTGTTAACTGTCCCAGCAACCCAAAAAGCATGGCCATAGCCAAACTTCTGGCACATGCTAGCTCATGTAGTGTACCTTGGAATAAGTGGTGGAGGAAGAAGAGACCAAAAACTTGCTTATGACCATCCCGACAATTTCTAACAGTGTAGATAATCAAATCTCACTGCTGAAAGACTCCCCGGTTGGCATGTAAGTATAGCCATAGCATATAAATTTTCTTCTAGTACCTGGACTTCTTCTTGAGCTCCAATTAGCTCACATACAGTTAGCACAAATATTTCTATATGTTTTTGTCCTGTATCAGGTTAGCATCCTCATATTTCTGATTTTTGGAAGGTTATATTCAGGAGTGGGAAGGAAGTCTACTTGACATCATACTTGTTTTGTACTTATTTGTTTAATATACATGACATTTAAAAATTTTACATAAATATATACATATTAATTACACAATTTAAATAATTTTATAGATTTCAAGTATATGTATATTTATTTAACCCATATTTCTTTTCTACTTCATGAATAAACCAGCTGACTGCAAAAATTTTCATGGAAATGTGGGGATAAGGTACATATGAACTCTCTCTTGCACTTTATCTACTTAATGCAGGAATAATTACAAATCTAGGGAATTAGAGTACCTTAGAAAAATTGTGATTGTACAAATAGTTATTGCCATTCATATGCAAGATCATTACAGAAAGCAAACAAATTTAATATTAATGTATCAAAAAAAAAAAAAAGTCATGTTTCCATAAACCAATTGGGTTTCTCAGGAAAAAAATATTTTCAATGGAAATAATGAAATCTTCTTGGCACGTTAGTATTTTTCGTGACGTTTAATAAATATTGTATTAAATGAAAATGGCAGAACATGATCATAACGTCTGATTATTCTTGTGTGACAAGTATTCATCTAAATCCTGTTTGAATTGTATTGTTCTACATGTCAAGAAGGATTTATTAGATTAACAAAATGAATGAAGAAAGAAATGGGAATATTTCTCTCTCTGGACAAGTGACTTTCTTTTTACCCTGACTGTGGGGGAAAGCTTGTCGTGGTTTAACCCCAGCCAGCAACTAAGCACCACGCAGCCGCTCACTTACTTCGCCCCCACCCAGTGGGATGGGGGAGAAAATCAGGAAGAGGAGTAAAACTCGTGGGTTGAGATAAGAACGGTTTAATAGAACAGAAAAGAAACAACTAATAATGATAATGATAACACTAATAAAATGACAACATCAATAATAAAAGGACTGGAATGTACAAATGATGCGCAGTGCAATTGCTCACCACCCACCGATCGACACCCAGTCAGTCCCCGAGTGGCGATTCCCCCCGCCCCCACTCCCCCCAGTTTATATACTAGATGGGACGTCACATGGTATGGAATACACCGTTGGCCAGTTTGGGTCAGCTGCCCTGGCTGTGTCGTGTGCCAACTGCTTGTGCCCCTCCAGCTTTCTCGCTGGCTGGGCATGAGAAGCTGAAAAATCCTTGACTTTAGACTAAACGCTACTGAGCAACAACTGAAAACATCAGTGTTATCAACATTCTTCGCATACTGAACTCAAAACATAGCACTGTACCAGCTACTAGGAAGACAGTTAACTGTATCCCAGCTGAAACCAGCACAAAGGTATATCTGAAATGGAAAGATCCATAATTCCCAATCTTTGTGAAACAAGAACCTAGAATATTTAATTTCTAGTCAGTTCAAAATTAAAAAAAAAAAAAAAATCCCAACCCCAAACCTTCTTGAAGCAGTAGTTTACATATCCACATTTCTTCTGTCAGATTTTCTTATTAAGCTACGGATCTTTGATGCTTAGATAGAATGAAGAATACAGTGCATTACAGGGTATACACTTTAGCCAAAAAACCAGGCTCCAGTGTAGCTAAGAGTACCAAGAGAAATTACAACAGCTTAGAATGATAAAAATTAACTTTAAGCCATATGATGAAAATATTTCTATCCAGCAATAAATAGGAACTGATTCAGGTTGAACTGATCTAAACCTAATATTTAATTTAAACAATACCAATGGGGTTTTTTTCAGTAAAATAAAATTCAAGTTTTAGAAAAGTAAAAAAATAAAATTTCAAATCAGATCCAAGAATGACCTATTAAAGAGAAGTCATAATTAACTACTGTCATTGTTTTATCCTTAAAGATTATAAATAAATTGCCGTGATTGGAGAAAAGGAATGGGGAAGTAAAATAAGAAGACAAAAACAACCCTATAAATCAGTTTAAAAATTTGATTCCTGAAGAAAGACCGATTGGCTTCTCTGTCTATGAAGTAAATATATTATGAATGAAGAAAACTACCTGAAATAACATGACAGCCTACATTGTATTTTTAATTTATTTCAGGTGATCATTCTAAATCTTTTTTTTTTTTTTTTTTGTCAGATTCATCATCTATTTTCATGGGAAATGGAATTGAAGCAGAGCTGGCAAATTCCATCTGAGTTGTCAGGACAATTGTAAATTTCATCCATACCTGTCATCTGGGCTGGGAGGGCTGTTTTTCAATATCAACCCATGAACCTCTGAAGTCAGCTTGCTAAAATCTGTTCTTTTTCATGGTGATTTCAGTTATGTGGCTTCAACCTTCTATTTAGCACAATTAGAATTAAATATATCAGTGACAACATGTTTGTCCTGTTGTCTTCAGAAGGGGAAGAAAAGTGTGGAATAAAGTAGTATGTGATGGAGAAAAAAAAAAAAGCCCACTGCTTAATACTGTTTCAGTAGTAAACCTGATGATCTCAGATGGAGATGGTGCATGACTGCATTCATGAAACTAGAAACTGCCTTTGCTCATTTTACAATATTTGTAAGATTCTCCTTCAGAGCAATCCCATAATATTTACAGGAAAAACAAATAACAGCAAATAAGAGAAAAATCACAGACTTGTATTTATTTACTTATTGTGAAGCAGAACTAGCCAGCAAGATTTCTGCCTGTCGTCTTGTTCAGTTTACTTTTCATTACATCTGCTCCAGATAGACACATTTCAAAATGCCAGAGGCAGGATGCTTCTTTTCTGCACTTAGACTTGCACCAGAAGCTTATCCCTTCCATGTTGTTCTGGTACAACACATATACCAAAACTGAAAGAAATCTATACCTATCCTACTTAGTTCACAATACCCTTTACTATGCCATCTGAGTGTGTCAAATCTTCAAGATATTTACTTTCAGAAAAACTCTGAGACATACCAGATGATGTAAATGAAGCAAAGAAAAGGCTTAGTGGCTGTCTCCCAAGCATTATGCAACTGGATGGTTATATTCTCCTAATTCATCCATAAATTTAAAAGATATACACGAAGAAAGAATCATACAGTTTAACTTGGTTCCCTAAAGAAATAAGGCATAACAAATATGGAACTATATATTTACTTACAGTGTATGTGACTACTTTTGTCTCCCCTTCATTCTGTTGTCCAGCTTTCCATTCTCTTTCCTAATGTCAACCAAATTTCAAGAACAGGAGAGGTTCTAAAGATAACAAAGTTCTTAAAAACTTTGTGATCATGAGGGAGAGGGATTTTATTAGTGTCCTGCCTGCAGGCAAGGCTGCCAGATGGACTTTCATCTTATAAGGCACCAGAGAATCCCTAAAATCAACTGCAAGTAATCACAAACCCTGGTAAATGTTTACAATGGAGCTCAAAATGTCTTATATGAGTCTCTATATATTCAATCTTACACTGTAAGATGCAAATCCTTAGAAAGGTGGCTTCTTTAGTGATGGCATTCTCTATTTCTTTTTCCTCCTCAGACAGAAACAAAATGAATTCATTCACACAGCATATTTCACACGCAGTGAACTGGAAGTTCAGTTCCACCAACTTTTTCTTGTTTCAGCTCCATTCATTAGTCTCAAACACATATATTTATTTACAGGCAGGAACAAACCCCGGTATGACTTATATCTGCATGCACACATTCTCAGTCTTTAAAGGGTTAAAGAATTGTCAGCCACTCCCAAGCTCTTCCCCTCACAGAAAACCTTATTCATAGGAGTGTAATCATTTTATTATTAATATGGCAGATCTTACTATCAATTTTTCTTTTTCTTATTAGTTCTCCTCATCAGTTTTGTTTTTTATGTGAGAGAGAAATAAAGTTTAAAATCGATTTTTTCTCCACTACTGAATAGCATATGCACATGCACATACATACACACACATACACAAAATCAGTGTGTGTGGTGACTGAAGGAATGTACTGATGTTGTCTTAAATATTAACGGAAAAAAACAAGGTTGGAGAAGACTATATCAAGATTGAGAGCTTTCAAAAAAGCTCAAGTTTGGACTGCCTATAAATAAGTTTTATACTCTTCATTTCATAGA
Source organism: Harpia harpyja (assembly GCF_026419915.1). Classification (NCBI taxonomy): domain Eukaryota; kingdom Metazoa; phylum Chordata; class Aves; order Accipitriformes; family Accipitridae; genus Harpia; species Harpia harpyja. The sequence continues at coordinate 68,997,392 of NC_068969.1, read as the reverse complement.
GTCCTAAGAACCTTGGCCTTCAGCAGGAGAGTTCATGGTGAGCCTGCCAGGAAATAAAACAAAAACAAAACAACCCCCCGAAAACCTGAAACATGAAGAGCAAAGATACACATGGGAGGTGGATAATTAACCCTTTATTTCCCAAGTATTTTTTAATAATAATAATAAATACTTAGTGTACTCTGCTGAAACTTAGTCTACAGCAGGTTAAAATTAATTTTAGGGGTTTTAGCATTTTAAAGTAGAAATAAAAATACTTTTGTGAAACAAAACAAGAAGGTTTTCTTCTCACAAAAGTCTCAAAGATTTACAGTCTTGGTAAAAGCCCAAGTCAATTACATAGTATCATTAAGTTTACTTTCTTTCTTCCTTCATTTTTTTCATGGTTGGGAAGGCACTGGGTTACTATGGAACATTAATCTTTTCCTTTATGTAAATGAACAGCCAAACAAACAAAACCCTAAGTCAAGCAGAGAAACTGCCACCCTGCCTATATTATCAAAGGAATATAAGATAAATAACAAAGAAACAGTATCTCAGGTTAATTACCTTATGGGACTGAATGTCATATATACATTTTAGTATAATCTACTGGCAATTCTTTTTTAGTTTAATTCAATGAGGTACTATTGTACTAATCATATCGTTGTTTAATGTAATAGTTAGCTAAAAGTTATTTAAATTTACGTAATAAAAAAGTACCCTAAAATTGGGAATGAGCCAAAGTAATTTCCATAAAACAGTCATTACATTTAACTACTTGAATTTATTCTAAATGATGGGCCATTACTGTTACAATGCGGCACAATTTAATAATTTTATTTTAAGTTTATATATATTGAGAGAGATGCAAAACTGGATCTCTCCAGACAAACATAGTGTTTTCCCCTGTTTCATATACAGAAATTTCTGTATGCTACTATTGTAATTATTTACAGTTATTAACCTATGTGTTATGTTGAGATATACAAACACAGAAACTGACAATCAAATTTTACACTTGGTAAGATTCCATGTAACATTTTAAAAAGACTTAATTGGCTGAGTGGCATAGATCAATAACTTTTACAACAAAATCAATAATATCCCAAAAAACCTTTACTCAGGAACTTGGAAGGGAGAGATATTTTTACTTATTTTAAAAAAAAACCAAACAAACAAAAGAAGTTGTTCAAACCATATACTACACAACTAAAATATTTCTATTGGGCACAACACATTTAGGAGATTAGACGGAACTCACTGTTGTGTTACATTTGTTTTCATGTGGTGAAGGTCTTTATTTTCACTAGGTATTTTTATTAAATTCAAACCATTTATTGACTTGCAGCAGCTCAGGTACATTACTTGATTTAACCAGCTTAAGAAAACAAATAAAAGAAAAAACAATAATACAAAATTAAAGTGAATTGTGCCCTCTTACTATAATAAAAAGCAAAAATAAAATTAAGTATAAGCAAAGAATTTTTAGAAGCAATAATCCCAGAAACATTTCCAAAGTTCATATTACTTAAACATTTATTGGTCGTTACCACTCATATTTTATGATGTAATTTAAGAATGAATTCTGAGTACATGTTTATCTTTTAATATCCATGATTCTGCAAAGCAGTATATTTAACAAGTACAGTGTGCTTATTTTTATTGACGAGACATTCTACTTTCTGCAACACACATCTCATTTCTTCTTGAAGTATGAAAACATTTAATTTCACATTAAATGTGAAACTTCTTTGCTCCTCCTCAAATAAGATGTTAGCTACTAAGTTATATAACAATCTCTCTTAAAATATTTCAGAAGTGTGATTGACGACCAAAGCAACAGAGGCAGGATAGATAATGTGAACAAATGAAAAAAAATTAAAAGCAGTGGATTGTAACACCCCAGCTCTGTTCAGAATAGAGTCTGTATCCCTGAATTCTGAAAACCTGATACAAGATACCACAGATCCAGAAACAAGCACTGTAAACTAATCTATGATGAAGAATTGGTAATGAATAACTGGACAATACCTTCTATAGTATAAATACAGAATGGAGGAGACAATGAAGCTAGAAGGGGTGCAAAGCAGGCAGTAAAAATCTGTAAATCTGGCTTCAATAATACGTGAGACTTTTGAACAATTTGAAAAGGAAATAATACTTAAGGAAATTGAGGTAAATGGAAAACTAGATCAAAGGGAAAAAAGGTTACCTAATGTAGATCATGTCAAAGTAATCTATGGTTTTCTATGACAGGCAATTTTTAGATTGAAAAGCAGTGGCTGATTTTATCTATTGTTGCATAGGAAATTGGTAGTCATTCATGAGTAGATGAGAAAAGAAGCTACATACTGCATAAGGACAGAAAAATGGTAATGGGAGATACTGAGAAAGGGAGAATCAAACCACATGGGAATTATCACTCTTGGAATCAAGGCATTCCTTAATTTCATTAAGACCATGAAATAAAAAATAGACATGTGTTTATGAATTCATCTCCCTGTAATATTAGGAGGTGTCATCAATACAGAGCAGAATCAAGATATCATAAGAAAGAACCAGATGATGACAGAGTAACAGAAATAGAATGAAATCTGGCACCAGAAAGTACAAGGTCATGTACTTGACAGGGAAGAACAAGAATTTCAGCTCAAGTCAGAAGCTCATTAGGTAGACATGACTGAAGTGTATTAGTCAGTCGTAAGATGCCATAAAATTACCTGCTAGTATGAACAACTGCGAAAAAGCAAGTGGATGTTTAAAATTTATCTCATTCAATTGCTGTCTCAACATGAAGGATTACAAATCGACGCCCCAGCCTCAAAGATATGGATATAAACAATTTACTATAGGCCAGTCGTAGTGAGTAGCATCTCATCCACAACCCTCAATCATTTGGACAGACAAAAAAGAAAGAGAGAGCAGAAAATAAATCATGATTTTGTACACTCCAGATTAGGAGACTTATAGAAAGGAAAAAGTTCCTTTTTCAGGGGTCATTTTCACATTTTGCACTACACATTCAAAAGGAAGAATAAAGTAGTGGGATAGAAAACAAAATTCAGCATCACTGATTACTTGTTTTCAGATGAATGATAGAATTCTGTTGAACTAGTAACACAATACAAAGCAATAAAATATACTAATGGAGTCATGCCTCATCATATAAAACAGAAAATCTAGAATTTAAAAAATGGAGCTTTTCATGAAAATCAACACCTTACACCTAATGTTTATTTAAATTTTTCAAGTGCTCAGTAACTGTGGTCCATTGAGAGCCATTGGATGGACATATAGATAATCAGGCTGAAGAGTTCCTGCTTTATTTCAGTTCTTAACACTATCATATTTATGTGAGTATAATATAAATAAAGCTGATCAGGCTGCCTATCTGAAACAATGAAAAACACAGGTAATGCACAAGAATCCTCCCTCTCCACTTATTCCGGGAGTACAATATTGCAAAGTTATGATGAGATTTCTCAAAGAGAGACAGAAAAATAAGAAAGGAAAAAATGTCTATATTGCACTCTCCTCATGTTGTAATAGAGCTGAAATACTGTATAAAAGTAATATTCTAAAAGAATCTTTATATATTTCACATTTTTAAATTGTTTTAGAAGAATTAATAAGGCCTTTGAGGCATACTTTAATTTTCAATTTACTTGCAGAATAAATCTTGCAGTCCAATAACTCTTTTTTCAATAAAAAAGATTGAAGTTTGAGAGAAATTTGCCTTCATAGTTATAAGACCAACCCACAAAACTCTGACTTGTTAGCTAAATTATCACACCTCTTATCAGTATGTCAGTTTTTTAGTAATGAAAATTTTGTATGAGCTTCTACTGTTTTGTTTACTCAAGCTATAAATAAAAGGATCATTTTAAGCTGAAGATGACAAAACCTTAATCTCTTGGCAAACACAGAAACCTCAAAGGTACAGTAGATAGTACAAGTATGGGCTCTTTTTTTCTGAAAAGTATGCATTGTCTGACAGAATTCATTCATTTTTCTCTTGGCCCTAGCTTCTCAAGTTTTTCCTCATCCTTTTCAATGAGAGCAGTCTTTGCATGCTGATGGAGAGGAAATCGCTTGCTGGATATTTCTATTTAGCACAGCCTCCTCGCATAGTTGTACATATCACAGCAAAGGCATAAGGTTTGTGCTTTGCTGTATGCCTTATCTTGTTGGTCTGCTTAAAGAAATGTGATTCACCTTTAAAGAAAACAAATGGAATGATCTCCTAAAATAACATGGTGCCTAGAAAAACACTGCATTTCATTATTGCTTAATTAATTTATCCAGTATTAAAATAGAGCTCATCTTGTCATTCCAATGAATGCTCCTGCCCTAATTACCAATGTATTGTCTATCCATTTTCTCTTCAAGTCAGTGCCTAACTTTAATATCAGACTATGTATTTCTTGCTATTAGATCAGTAACTTAAACTGATGGCAGGGGGCAGGTGGGGTGGTGAGGGAAGCAGCTATGTTTTGGGGGTTTTGACTAAATAAGGCACTATCAAACACATAAATATCAAGATGATGCTTTGAAATCAATGGACTTTTGAAGTTGTACCACATGGTCAAATAACAATTGTACAGTTTCATTTGCTGTTGTGGACAGCAGAACTGTAATCTACATAACCCAGCTTCAGAAGAAACTCTCTGCTGAGGCAAAGACATTGCAAATGGACAGAGGAAGGGAACCAGTTATGCTACATGTACCACATGCACTTGCATAATCAGGTATGTCCAATCAGTTTCTCTAAAATATAACGGCAGACCTGAGACAAGATTTATAAAAAGGTCTTACCATGTTTTTTTCGAAATCTCATAGTCAATGTGAAAAACTTTAAGACAAGACACAATCCAAAATTTGTAACACTGTGGTATTTCTTTCTGCTATAACTATGCCAAAATATAATTAAACAAGAAGGAATAGACAGAATGTTGATATTCTTCTTAAAAGCAGAGATTTATATGTGTTGTGAAGTATAAACCCACCAATACACATAAAAAAACTTCAACATTTGACTGTTGGCACAGCTTTGCTAGCTTCTGTAGCTTGCCACCTACAAAAGGCATTCAGTGGCTGCATACTCTATAACCTGACTTGCTCAGAAAATCCCACAGAGACCAATCAGGAACGCTTTTCATCTGGACTCCTGCTGGACCCTGTAAATGGAATCCACCAACCTAATAAAGAGAACACCAGTTGCCACTAGAAGTCTTAATAAAAATCAGACCTTTCCTAACTGTCATGATTGTTTATCTCCTTTTTTGACACAAACCAGGGTTTTCATAAAAAAAGAAAAAAAAAAAGAAAAAAAAAAGGGTCTGTTCAGTGGTGTGACATAAAAGAACCAAGAAATGGTCAAAACTGCTACCAATGAGAGAAAAAGAGGCATTAAAAAGAAGCTTGCTGTCATTTGGAAATGCATCACTTCTTACTGATGTGAGCTCAACACACAGTTGCTGTGAATGAGGCAACTAAAAAAAACCCAGAAAATGTTTGTGCAGGATGTTATGCATTTATATTCTTTCTCTGAATGTGTATCAAAATTAACTCTGAAACTTACTCTCAAGAACAACAATAGATCTTCTCCTTATCATCCTTAGGCAGGTTCTGCATTGATATCTGCAATTAAACTACTTGTGTACTTTATTAAATTCATGTATGCAATTACCTATGAACATCAATAAGAAAACCATGTAAAAAATGGGCATGAAATAGAGGTCAAAGAGAGCTCTGCAGTGTGAAGCACATTAAAAAGATGCAAACATATGCTAAATATTTTCATTAAAATAAATTTTAAAATCATGATTTATTATAAAAAAAATCACAAACTCCCCCACCAATATGCAAAGTCATTTTTTACATCTAGATGTGCAAGTACACAGTTACAAGTGTGATCTTGCCAGCCTAAAGAATTCATTGATATTATGCATAAAAATATTATGAAGTTTAACTCATGAGAATTAAATGATAAACAGTTCTTTCTTCTTTGGTTTGTTTGTTTGGGGTTTTTTTTGCCAGATTTTGAGCAATAAGGACAGGAGTTACCTGACACAATAGTCAGTTCTCAAATCAAAAATAGCTAAGATTCATAAGTACTCTGAGACTCAAAATCATGGAAAAATGAGGCAATATATTTATAAGGTCTTGCTGTTTTACAGGTGCTGACATCCACTAAGTCCCTGCTGAAGTCGTTCCTTCGACAGCCAGGACTGGAAGCCCAGAGCGGGACCCACACTTGAAATCCTTGAGAGCTTCATGCAGATTGCTCATGCCTTCACTAAGATGTGACATGTAACATTAAATGTTTTTATTCTCTGTTCCACAATTACAAAGATTAGATCTTCAAAAAATCCTTGGAAAGCTTTCATTTTGTGCGATTGTTTGAATACTGGAGTTTCACAGAAGGTGTACGATACCAAAAGACAGCACAAAAACTATACGAGCTACCAACACTGTATGTGCAAAGACTGTTGACATGCACAAACCTCTGTGAGTAAACCCATTTTGTAGCACAGAAGATGATGTTTTACAGATGGGTTAGCAGCAGTACACATTTTAAGTGACTGTTAGGATCTTCCCTTTTTTTATGAGTTGTTGCTTCAAATATTCAAGTATGTGCAAGACTTCTAAGCTGGAAGGATCTATCTCCATCTACTCATATCACTACAAAAACTCCACATTTCTCAGTAACAGTAAGAAAAGGTAAAGAGCAGAGTAGCCAAGGCTGGTCTTGGCAGCCAAACCACGTGTCAGAAACAGACATAATTCCAACTCTTGGAGAACTTGCCAGGGAAAAATTGAGGCCACAATAAAAAGAAGCAATCTGGCATCTGAATTTCTGATGCCTGCAAAAAGGGAATGGAGGGAGTTTACAAAATACTGTGTCACTGACAGAGCACTGGATCTGCAAACCCTCATTTTGACTAATAATGTAACATTATTTCATACTACAGGAGACTTCACCCTTGGAAAAAAGCTGAGTTAATTAAAAAACAAACCAAAGCAAACAAACAAAAAAAAATGTTGAAAATGTTGTTTCTATGAACATTTTCTGCACACGAAGAAAGTGTAAATATTTCTAAGTAAATAAATGAATTTTTAAGTCCTTCAAAAATTTGGGCCTGGCATCACTCTTTACTTTAAATTTTCATTAGAAAACATAGTAGACTAAGCTATGGACATCTCTGTTTTTCCCATGTCCACATTCTAGGCCTTCAACAGCAGTATTATATGTCAGTCTGCTGGAAATTCTATTTTAATAGATGAACCACAAAATATGACTTCTAAAGTATAACTTAAAAAAAAATGTGAAAAGCTACACAAGTACAAAAGTAGTGAAAAGGAAATTCAAATTGTAACTGATCAGCAGTGGTAAATTTGTGACTGAGAAATGATCTGGCATGGAGGGCAAGAAGGCTTAAATGCAGAAGGAGTTAAACAGGCTGGGAGAAAGAATGCCAGAGACAGAGTGACTCCCTGTTTTCTTGTAGCCATCCTGGAACATCAGCAAGCCCTCAGGGGCCACCTTTGGGCAGCAGAGCTGGGCTGAGTGATGGACCCAAGGGCAGGCTGAGGTGCGCCATGCAAACACTCAGAGGATCGGTGCTGGGGCAGGTGTATATAAGGCATCTGCTTGTGAGGCATCTTTGCAAACTCCTTTTAGAACCACTTATTGCAGTAGGATTCTGCTCAACACATTGTTCTTTTTTTTTTTTTATACATATATTTAAGCACAAATGTGTTTAATTTGCCTCGAGGGGTACAATAAAAATTCCCCAACAGCAGTTTGATCAGTAGAAGACCACCACTTACTATTTTAAAGAATGTTTGATTTTCTTCTGAGTCTTGCAGTTAGGCTTTGAAAATAAAATCTCTGTTCAGTCTGAAGGAATAACATGATTCCTCCTTTATGACAAAGTCCACACTCTAGTACAGATAGTACTCTATGATCCGGCACATGATTTCTTCTCTAACTGATGACAAATATTAATTGTAGGAAAAATGAAAATTAATTATTTGATTAGAAGAAATTTAAGTGGATCATGATATTATTTTTCAAACACTTTCAGGCAGACTTTAAAGACTATAAAATAGGCCACTATTTATATTCCAGGTGGATAACACACTGAGTGCTTACCACCCGATGCCATTTACCACCCATTTACCTGGTCATGTTTTATGAGAGATTACAGTTTAAGAAACATTCAGTATTTTACAGTTTTCTATTCTGAAAAAGGATTTTGCTCTGAATATTACCTGATTTTCTGACTGAAACTGTACATTACTGCAAGTGTAGTTCTAACATGGTTTTAGCAATGGCATTCCGAAGTCAGAGGAACTTGATCTTCACCACCACTTTCTCCTACACATACCTCTCTACTGGCAAGGAACAGGGTAGGAAGATAAGGATCACAGGAACCTTTCAAAATCCTCATGAGTCTGGGTCTTCCAGGTTTCAGATTATTTTGTGTTATATTTATCCAACTTGAATGACTAAGAAAAGGAGACATATCCAACTTGAGATGTTGTTTTCCAAATGTACTTCTACGTTCATTAAAGCCACAAAAATAATATAAATAATTATATATATATGGAATCAGGAAATCATAACACCTCTGCTACTGTCAAACAACAATACAGGTGTGAAAGATGAATCCCATTTAAAAAAAAATCTACTGATAAGCTGTTAAAGCATTCAACAAGATATGGATACATATAACTATAAAAAAACTATAAAAGCAAACATGTAAATATGAACGTCATATTCAGCATTTCCTAAGTAAGACATTGTGATCCATCATACTATCAGTTTACCAATACTAGTTCACTGGCAAATTTTTGACTCATGCCTTTCAACCTATAATGTTCAAGTATGCACAACCATGCACTGAAACTTGACATAATTTGATTCCAGTCAACGTACATTGTCAGCACCTGCGGCAGTATCTTAGAAACACATCCACTGGGACATTACAAAATTATATTAGTAACATCAAAACAGAAACTACCCCCTTCAGTACCTCCATCACACATACGCTGTTTCCTAGAGGTGAGAGTTAGATCAGAGAATTCTCTGTTAGAATTTCTCAATCTGGACAGATTGAGAATTAAATACCTAGAATATCTACAGGGAATACATTATTGTCTTTCCCAAGAAAAAAAATGTCAAATTTCTAAGTAAGTAGTCACTGCAGAGATAGAGGAAGAAGGAAAGCAATCTTTGCCATGGCAGATTTTTTTTCCCCTGAAAACATGACACAAGATGATGAAAAAAAGCTTACTTTCTACCACAGTATCCTAAGGATAACAGAGATCAAGTTCAGCATAACTGTGAATCCATCCCTTACCCATTGCTCAAAATTTGGGGCAGTCTGACTGGATATCTACCACTTCTGGGCTACAGCAAGCTAGCAAATAGATGTAGACAATTTGCAAAGGGTTCAAAAGTAACAAACATTCATTGCAGACAGCATAGAAATGTGCATATTGGTACTTGCACATCAATCATCTTTTTGCCCTGTCTCTATCTCTTAAATTCTTTGTTTTCCTGTCCAAGTAACATGAATCAGGACAGAGTAAAGCACAGATATACAACATAAGAATGATCTATGAGATAAACACAGTTCACAAAAGTCAAAACAAGTTTACACTTGAGTACAGATGAGGCTTTTTGAGCCCCTGGGGAGGAAAGAGAAAAAGGGAAAGAAGTCATCACGCCCCAAAGCACATTAACAATAGACGAGGATTAGATGGTAATAAGTGATATTCTGTAAAAGAAACATACATTTCCTAACATATCTTAAAGGCTTCTTCAGGAGAGTGCTATAGTTACCTTTAACCTGTCATCTGTGCCTAGGACATCTGTGCCTAGGACTTATTTATTGCTATATACAATATAAGTTTCACCAAGATGAAAAAAGTACATTGATAACCTGTAACAGTAACAGTGGGGCTGTCAAATCCAAACAAAGGTTTGATAGCTGATTCATCTGTCATTGAATTCCTTCTGTACTTCATTTTATTTAATTACTTACTGAAGTCAGAATAACATTTTACAGCATTGTGCCATGAGCAAAACCCTGTCACAGTCCTCTTCTTGTCCAAGGCTCATCACTGTCATCCAGACCTTCCAAAAGTACATTAGCAAATGAGACCACAAACCACTGTGGCTCTGTTTCTCCTGTTTTACAGGGAAAGAAACATATTCAGTGACATACATTTACATTTACAGATACGTTTTATGTAACTGTAAACAAAGTAAAATCGTGGGTTAGTATTTGCAAACAAGTTTTATGATGATCCCTCCTTTCTACAAGAGATCTTAATTACTGGAGGACATGTCTACTCTGTGGAAAAGAATACTCTGAAACAGATTTTGCTTGAGGACAGAAGTGTAATCACTGCAGGGTACAGTAGAGCTCCAGAGCACACTGACATGGTGCAACTGAAAAACAGCCCTACAAATTCCACGTTCAAGCTGATAAAACTAAGAGTTACTGCAATGCACCTTGTCAGTTGGAGGGCAGAGCTCAGCAACCTCCAGTGTGCTCCACTGCATTCAGATAATCCTGAAAGCACTAAGTTTTGAGGGGCTATTTCACCCTTGAAAATTAAAATCAATCATCTTGATGTTTTTTAAAAAAATGTTACCACTGGCTCAGAAAAACAGAGCAGTCGTTTTTCACTGCAGGCATATAAATTCCCTAAGCGCAGGAACTAGCTAAAATTCTAAATGTCTTTTTCTCCTCATATTTATTTTTTGTCAAGTGGGACAAGTGAGTAATTCTTGTTTGTTACACAGTTCTGTATTTGAGTCCTCCAAACAAGGCAAAATGAAAAGACTGGTACATAGAAAAGAAATAAAGAGACCGGTTATATTCAAACTATGCAGCATATCACTGTTGAATGAATATTCAGTTCATTCTTTCTAAAGCTTTTATTCAATATTTATTTAGGCAATGCTCCCATTGATTTCCCTAGGAGCTTTAGTTGAATAAGGACATCGAGACGCACTGTTGTTTTTCATTGATTTAAAAAACAAAAAAATCTTAGTTACTAAAGATTGGGGGTTTTCCTAAAAAAAGAATGGTAAGTAAGTCTCACCATGATTACAAAACTATTGTAAACTAGACTGCTGCATAGTAGATAGGCATCCTGTCATTGATTGGGAAAAGACATTACAGTGAGAGCCACAATTTGCTGGCTTGGAGCATAAAAGGGCTCCTATCCTGTATAACAGTCAGTCTATAACCATCGTTAGATGCTGGAGAGTAGAAAGGCTTTAAAGTAACCATAAATGTACCAAGATACATTTATCTGTTTTATTACTCTCTTATGAAAAGAAATGCTGTAGTATTCTGTTGATTTTGTTCATAATAGTCTCTTTTCACTATGCTTTCTTTCAAAGCAAAAAAAATACACGTTTTGACAAGACTGGGGTTAAAATGGAGCTTTAATCATGGTTTGTCGAAGGGGTGGAAAGATCAGACTGTCTCAGTGGGTAGAATGAGCAATTCCAGCTTATTTAATCCGAGTTAGTGAGATTTTCGCTTTACCAGGATATTGCGTATGGTCAAAATACCTGTATATTCCATACTTTCAGGAGTGAAAGATGATCTCACAGGTAAGACATTTCTAGCTCCTCACTTAGTCCCTATATTTAGTCTAGGACTATCAATAACAGCAGCCTTACCCCTTGGGAAATCAAGGAGAACCCACTTACCCAAACACAAACACGGGAGACTCGGAGCTTCAACATGAAACACAAATGCCTTGGGTATAGCCAGTGATTACTCTACAAGGCAGCCAGTATGGCTTGCTGTACTTTTTCTAACATTAATTTAGAGTGGGATATTTTGATGGAACTGGAACCTGTCTCAAGTAAGTTTTTACGTGTACAAAGCCTACAGCTGACAATTATCTAGACTCGGTAATAATCAGTAATGAGACAAATAGCACTTCTACACTGCAATTCGCCTTATACTAGATAACTAACTTTGTATGCGATTTCTTCCTTCCATCTTCTGCATGACTTCTTATAAGAACTACTTTTTCTCTCTTACGACTAAACAGTGACATCACTAGCTCAGAAGCAAACATCCAAGTTTCAGATTTTTAATTTTAGACAGATAAATCCCAATTTTTCTGTCTCTGCAGAAACCGGCAGGGTTCATCGTATATCTCAAAAGTAAGGCATATAATAAATTGCTAATAAATGAAGCAGTGAAAATTCAGGAAAGATTTCCCTTCTGCAGTTCCTACATAGTTATTTCTAATTCAAAATATCTTTCAGTTTCCAATTATTACTTTCTTATTAATACTGCATAGCAGTAATCATATGACCTCTACCACAATTAGTAATCCTGAAGAAAAAAAATTTCCCCTCTCCTCTCCTCAAAACTTTCAGATAATTACATAATTTCCATGTTGAGCATATCCAGACTCATGTAATAGGGGATGTAGCACAATGCTGCAGGTGAATTAACCAAAGTGATTCAGGCTTCCTGTATGCAACTCAATCTGTTTACAGCATCATTTCTATAGTGCGTGTTACCCTCAGAAGGTCTTATCCTTGCTGTTTTGTTCAAAACCCTTCTCTAATAATAACTTACTCTGTTTGTTCTCCTAGTGAGGTTGTTTATTAGGTTACATGGCATCTGAGTAATAATATTTTTTGTACCCTGTTTAACTACATATTTTATGAGACTTCATTTTTGTTGTTGTTTAGAATTTCCTTTAAAGGTCTATTTTCACAATAACTCTGAACAGGTTAACCAGATACAGCTGGGGATTTTTTGTGGCAAATTTTAAACATAATTGGGAAAAAATCTTTATAAAATCATATTTTTAGGAACAACTTAGGTTTTGAACAACACTTTCTGTTTAGATTTAAAAGTGGGCAGATAAACACCTTAAAAAGAGCAAGATCTTCTTCAGCTATCAATTGAATAAAGAATGTTACTAAGTAATAAGAATAAATTCAAATATTCCAACATGCTGTTTCTAATCTATTTTCCCTCAAGACCACAGATGTAAATATGTTAATTGCTAAAAAATTGTTATAGAAACAAACAGGCACTCTAACAACAAGGAACAAGCAATAGCTTATTATTGAGCATAACCAAATAATGAGATCTACTTAATAAAAAAGTAGTTAGACCCACTACCCAGCTGGAGACATTTCCTAACCATATTTTTTCTCTATCCTTTAAGATATAAAACCCTAGAGGTAGTTTTCTTCACTGGTCAATTAAGTGAATATGGTATTTAAATAATAATTCTGTAGTTACCAATTTTAATCTACTTAAAATATTAGAAGTTTCCAGGATTTCAATCACTTTTCAAATTATTGCACTGAAAATACTCATTAAGTAGAATATAAATAGTATCATTTTTACCTACCAGTCCACACATTTTGTTTACTAAAAAATAACATCAAAATTTGTAATAAACACTGAAAACTGTCTTCTGAAAAGCAAAATAATTGGACACCAACCCTCCTCTGCATTTGACAGATTTAACTCAAGGTTACTGGCATAGGCTTCAACTGATAGAAGGAGACCTACAGAGTATTCCTTTGACAAACATTAGTCTGTAATGCTATACTTGCACATACGTAAAACACACACAACAGACAGGTAAGCATGATTAAATACATAAGTATAATACACTGCAGAGTTAAAATTTCAGTTAACCACAACTGGTTAAATCCTAGCATTAAAGCTGCATTAATTTTTACAAACAAATAAAGCAAAACCATTTTCATAATGACAACATACTGTACCTCCTATACATTTTATGTTATTTTCAAGTTTAGATAGACAGCTTTTGTCATAATGATATTTATGTAACATATGCTAGTATACTGAGACAGACATATCTCTTTTTTCAGTTTTAATCCAGAAGTCATGCACAGGACTGACTGCCAAAGCTACAAGTTGTAGGTTACAAAAAGTATTTTATATTCAAGAATTACCAGATCAATCTACCAAAACATTTAACCTTAGTCATATTTAACAGTGCAAAAACTAAGCAACTGTACAGAAACTTGTAAAATCAATGTTATCACTATTGTTTTGGTTTTCCTTCCCTCCTCATAAAACAACTGAAAACTGAGAGGGAAGAGCAAATTTTAAATTTTCACTTCAGAAACCTCTCAAAGTTAATGTGTACTTCTGGAGTCACTGACAGACCTGACTAATCTTAATATTTGGTATTTCTTTATCATTCTTCACAAATTGCCTGGTGTGTTCTAGGAAGGAGAGCCCTTTGAATTAGTGGTGGATCTCACTGCCCCCACCTCTGTTATTACCTTGTTAGTTGAGAGCAACTAACAAGGAAAAAGCATGTAACAGTACTGAGAAGCAGTTCTAACTCTCCCACAAAACAGAGCTCTAATCCTGTGCAATACTGCACACTAAACTCTCAAACTAGCAAGTAGCACCAAAGCACAGGGTCATTTTGAGGGAAAAGAAAATAAATAATTGAAAGATGTAATGTTTCTTGAGCATTCAAATGTTCTTTGATTTGCTTGTTTGGGATGGGGAGGCAGTGGGAGTGAGAAGGGATGGGGGAGAGATTTGTCCCATTTTTTCCCAGCTAAACTTGTTAGAAGCTATGAAATTGTGACTGTTGAAATTCTTACAGAAGATGAACCAGTAGGCAGAATACTGGCAAATATATCATATGAGATATATTAATATATGGCAAACTGTTTGTTGTTTTCTACTGCAGCACAGAAGTGTTTGGAAAAAATACTAAACTTCAGCATTGTACCTTATATACAATGATAGAAGTGTACGCGATTTTGTAAGACATGGGTAATTAGATACAACATCTTAGTTAAAGGTTGTTTTTCTTGTGGGTAAACATAGACGTACACTTACCTCTACTTATTATGTAAGAAAGAAAGCCGAATGGCCATGACTGAAGAATTATCAAGATGTGAAGAAGTTAGTGATTACTCTGGAACTCCTGACTGGTACTAAACAATAACGCAGTAGATCCTAACACATAATGCTAATGTTACTACTAGCAATGACAACATACTTTACATATAACCTACTGCATTTTCTTTTTATGGTTGATTCTATCCCACTTCAAGAATGTCATTACTTGTCTGTCACTATCCATCAATCATGACCAAATTTACTCCATCCATCCTGCCGACAGAGCCCAGGGACAAATATGTGCATGGGAATTGGAAAGCCTAGAGCAATGGGATGCAAATTGTTGATTATACTGAATGTAATCAACCCAAGGCCTTTCTGTGAATTCTCAACCTTGAAAATCTGAAATACATTTTGATAGATATTTTTCATTGGTATTTTTTAGATTTGATGTTGATACAAACTTTGATGTTACTCTACTAAAAACATGCAAACCATACTAGAGATGTTTTATTCATGTAAATAATTGCCCAGAGATGGCCTGATGTCTGATGGGGTCTTCATTGCTACCTCAGAGCAGAGATAGATAATAATAAACAGAAGATAAATATTAATGAGGCTAAAAGAAAATTAACAGAGTTTCTTCTTTCTCCTCCCCCACAGTTCACATCAACCACAAACTAATGGCAAAAGAATTACATTTTAATTTAAATTGTGATAAACAGCATTTCAGAATATTATAATGCAATTCTATAAAGTTGTCAGAGAGTCTACAGAACTGTTTTGTACCGATGATTAACGTCAGAATGAAATTATTTTCTGAAGTAAGGTAAAATATTTTCCTTGTAGCAAGTAACCTCTTCCCTGGGTATATTACTTGTACAATGACTTGCACCTGGTAATATAATCAGGGTGTGTGATAACTCAGTCCTCTATTTGAAAACTTCAGCATCATTAACAGTCATTCTCTCTCAGCCTAGAGTAGGTCTTCTATTGTAGCATTAGCAAGAAATCCCTGATATTTAAAAATAAAAAAACCAGTAATAATAATAATAAAAAACATTTCTGCATTTATAGTAATTATGATAATTGCAGTACAAATATGAAAATCTGAATTGATAAAAGCTTCTGTAAAACTGGAGAGTTTTAACAAAGAGAAGTAGGTATAAAGAGGTGAGAATTTACATAGAAAGTCCCTAATTTGTTCCCTTTATTTCCATTCACTGTCAAAATTAACCTTAATAATGTTTAGTCACAGTTAAGTTGATGTGTGTAGAGGGTTTAATTATGTTTTGTGCAACACTTCAGTTTTAGAGCATTTAAAAAAAAAAAAAAGTACTGCACCTATTAGAGTACCAATTTCTGGCAAGTTCTCAAGGGCTGATTTAGTAACTTGCTGATTTACAGCTGTAGAGACAGTTCCCAATAAAATAAAAATGTTTCCTAGCTACAGTGAAAAAAACTTACAGGAGTACTTGCTTTAATCCTTCATTTAAAACTCACACTTGACCTTATACAGTTACTTACTCAGGGCTGTGCACTTCAAACTTCTTTCAATCACTTTGGAAGTGCAATTCTTCTGGAGAAAGAAAGCATAGGAAAGCACGAAGCAGCACTACTACAGAACTTTGAAAAAAAATTGAGTTTCCAGCACCAATTATTACCTTTCTTGGTTGGAAGTGTCAACATTATTTTTGGGGGGATGGGATGAACAAACAAACAAACAAACAAATAAATAAATAACAACTCAGAAATAAACTTTCATATTCTGGATGATAGAGTCTGTCCCCTTCGGATAACCTAAGAACTTCAAAATCATTTTACTCAGAAAAAGCAATAGTGTAATTCCTTTAAGACAGAAATAATTCTGAACACATCAATTTTTGATCCAAGAAATTTTCTTTATACAACTGACTTAGTAACATTAGCATTGACACTTCAAGGTGAAGCGTAAAGGTCTTAACTTTGGCAGCCGGTCTGAACAAGGACAAAGCAAAAGTTAGGCATTCACGATCTGATATTAAAGAAAGAACCATAAAATTAAAAGGAGAAAAATAGTTTCATGTAAAGGAAGAATTAAAAGCCATCTTATTTTCTTTGATGATTGGTAGCCTACTGGACAATCTAGCCATCAAAATTCATGCAAGAAAAGCAAACTTTAACTGGTTTTGTAAACGTATTTGAACACATTAATATCAACAGTAGAACCACCTACTGAAAAGGATTTCAATTCCTGGTCAACTTTTCAAGAAGAAAGGAGTAGAGTAAGTTCAAGTGAGTAGATAATGGCTGCTGCATGTATCTGTTGTAATCAGTAATTATGGAAAACCTTTTCTCCTGAGGTCATTTTATGAAACCTAACACACTAACCAAATCTATACCTGATACTTGAGATGGAAGCTGTCACTTTTAAAACAAACTAAGACTCCCACAGAAATGTTCAATTCTGAAGTAGTATATATAATTAAAAAATGGGATTTTTTTTTTCCAGGTTAGATATTTAAAAGGAATAATATGCATTAAATTGGCCGAGTTCTCTTCACATTAGCACTCACTCCTTCTTAATTTAAATAATTTGATTTACGCTTCAGACAATCAGGTTCCTTGCCTCTAGCATGGGGAGACTTCTTACTTTTTCAGTTCAGATGAGTGTCTTGACATAGCAGTCAGGACTTATTCATAAATAAAAATACTATACATTTATAAATACTAGCATATATTTGAAAAATCTGTTCAATCCAGTCACTCATTTGATACTGTAATTGAGTTGGCTTGGTTTTGAGAAGTATTTGAGAAAGCCAGTAGTAAATGTATTTCATACCTGATTTGTTTTATCCTTCATAATTCTGTATTGGGAAGAAGCTTGAGCCTTTTCCTCAAACCTTGATTCCTAAATTGTAAGAGTGACCTCTAGTGCTTTACTGCTTTGCAAGTCTTTTTTGTAATGGTTTTAATATGCTTCCCTGTAAGCAACTGATTTAGTTTTGTGCATAGTGCCAAATGCTATTAATGTGCAATTCAGTTATCATGGTCTTGTGAAAATGGATGTATTCATAAACTGTACAATGCAGAATGATGAAGAGAATTAAAGCTGTGGCTGGATTGCAGCAGGGTGTTTAACAAGAGGAACTTAGTATTCATGTTTAGGGCTACACTATGCACTTGAGGATCAAATGAGATATCATTACTGAATGACAGCACAAGATCATTTTGGTGCTGCAATGTGAATGTCTGGCTCATGGGAGCATGTTTAGTTTACAAACCATCCATATGCAAAACCCTAGGCTATAGACCCATAGAGCACTTCAAACTTCTCTGCCATTGCTCAAATGTTTCCAGGGAGCTGTCCCCTGCCACTGGGCTGTATGATTATTCTTGAACATTCCTCCTTGCTTTGGCATGCACTTTCTTCCCAGAAAGGCATTGCTTCTGCCCTCCCTATTCCTGTGATGCACAACCAGTGCCTTAACAGGAAGGGGAGAAAATATGCTCAGTTCAGGTTATGAGCATCTGGCATTTAGGCTACTGTTCTACCACATGTATGCAGAATGAAATCCTTCAGCTTGCGGAAGCCAAATCAAATGGAACAAGATTAGCTCAGAACTATTATCGAATTATAAACCCCCTGAAATTTAGTTTCTTGATAAGTTTTTTTTTCTTTTTTTTTAATTTGAAGATAATTAATCCTGTTCAACACTGGAAACAGAGATTTTCAGGTATATATCAGATTTGCTTCCTAGAGAGCAAATTGTCTTTAAAACTGTAATCACTATCTTTATTTTGCAATACCACCCTACTGGCTAACTATGAATTACTAATTTTTTTAAAAAACTTTCTGCTGGAACTGATAGCGTTCTCTTCTTTAGTCATGCATGAACAATACTCCCTAAGCAATCAATGCAGAGACTGTAAACTCTTGCTATCCACATTTTTCCTTGTTATATTTGTACTGCTCTTGAACTGCACGGTAATGTCCATTAGAGTTATTTGATTGCCAGCTTAATTTAGGAGATGCAGATACCAGCTTTCAAAATTATAAATTGCTAAAAACCAAGCTGAAACACAATACACAATAGAAAATCTGCCAGTAATTTCCACATAAGACACAATTCCTTGGAAAATGATGCACTTACAAACAGAAAACAAAAATGAAAATGGGGCTGAGCATGCATCCCTTAGTAAAATGCTGCTTTCAGATACTCTTAGTCTGTAGGCTTTATAAACAGTATTCTGTACATAGACTCGTGTCAAAAATCTATAGAAGGATTTTAGAACACTTTCAGCCTAGCAAGTTGCTGTCGTGATTTCAAAGCAGTAAGCATTTGTCTCAAAAATAATATTTATTCTAAATGCAAATAAAATATCCCAGAAGTTTTCAAAACACTCCAGATTGAGTTTTAAATCATATGCAATACTTACCTTTATTCCCTGCCACTGCCGTGTGCCAGTTATGAAGAGACAGGAGAAACAGCAGCTTCAAGAAGATTTCAGTGACAGAATCCATGTTCACATTCACTGAGGCACCCAAAAGAACCAGAGTATTAGGAAACAGCTGCTCTGTACTTGAGTCCTGTTCCTGCTGCTTCTCACTGCCTCTCTCTGCCTCTTCTGGCAGTGCTTCCCAGGGAACAGGCACCTCAGCCAAATGCACTCCGCATCCCCTCTCACATACGCACGCACCTCCAAATCTGCTTTTCCCTCTAACAGCAGCAATCCCTGAAGAGTGGCAGCGAGAACCTCTCCTTCAGTTTCGCAGAATCACTCAGGGCGAAACTGCCAGGCTCCCCGGCACCGCTCGGTGACTGAAGCCTGGCGCTCGCCGCGCGCCCTGGACACCCCTTGTGGTGACAGGTAGGAAATGTGGGGCTCTGGCGAAAGGCAGACAATGAGGCAGAGCAGCCAGCACATGAGCACTGAGGCGCAGCCGCTTGGTGGGTGCTCACCCTGGCCAGCTCTTTGTCATTATCTTGTTCTCTTTCTTTTGTGGGTTGTTGTTGTTGTGTTGTTTTGTTTTGGGGTTGTTTGTTTGTTTTGGTTTGGATTTTGAGGTTTTGGTTTTGGGGGTTTGGTGGGGTTTTTTTTGGGGGGGGGGAGGATTAGCTGTGCATGCTGCCATTCCTTTTTTTTTTTTCAGCATGGTAATTTTTTACACTTTCAGCTGCAAAAGCGTTCCAAGTTCTGCATTTTTGAATGAACACGTTTTGCCTTGTAGTAGAGAACCTCAGCTTACAAGTGAAAAGAGTGGCCTACCTTTACTTATGAAGTGAGCGTAGGACCGAATTATCGGCTGCCCCTCAGAAAAAAATGCACCATGAGTGTCCCTGATCCGGTCTATTGATATTAATACTGACATTAAAGGATTACATTCTCAACTCCTAGAAGTAAACACTTATAATATAAACATAGGACTGTGCCAAGCTTTCCCAAAAAACTTTAGCCCCAAAACACCCACACAGAACATGTTTTGCTTTCTATACTTTTGCAAAGAGGAAACTGTCTTTAAACTGTCCTAATGTTTGTACTTAGGTTACAGTGGGAAAGAGCTTCATTTGGGCAAGAGCTTCAGAGGAATTTTAGGTCATTATATTTAAACTATATCCTAAAAGAGTTTTTGCAAAACAGGCTAAATTGCTGTCTATGTTAACTAGAGAAAAGTTAGAGTCCTCAAGTATGAGGAATAACCTGCTTATTAGCAAACTCCTGACATTAATGACGGCAAAGGCTGGATTAAAGGACCACATCAGTGGCTCCATCACTGTTACTTTGGGAGGGTTTCCACTGTACAGACTGTCTTTATATTTTGGCAGAAATTACTATGGCAATGCACTACAAAAGGACATTCCTAGTTACTGTGAGGTGCATAAACAGCAGACTTAGCAATTACAAATTCAGCCCAGTGGCCCAAACTTTGTCTTCCTAATTCATGTGGACTGTTTAGGAGCTAAGATATACCAACAGATTTTTCCATCAAAAAGGATTCTGGTGTCTGTGGGTCAGACACTAGGCAGCATACTGCTAAGTTTCCTTCTTGCATGTCACAGACACTATGGAACTTAATGTAAATTGCCATGTAGAACTGTTTGGTGTCAGGAACAACTGTGGGACAGAGGTGAAATGTGAATTAAGTCCCAGAAGCTTCTGAACTTTAGTCGCTTATTTAAATCAACTTCCTTGGCCCTTGAAGGATGCTCTGATTCAACTGGAGAAGGAAGAGTAGCTGTGTTTTGTTTTCATGCTACCTCAGCCAGACTTATTTAGGTTTTACAAAAATATATTCAAGGCTTGGCCAAAACATCAAAAATAAAAATGCTATACAATAAAAAAAATTATGAAAGGTGCTTAATGCAGCCTTTGGTTACATTCTTTTTAAAATATCAAATATGCATGATTAAGATTAAAAAGACCTTTTTTTAAATTATCATACTGGGCAGAAGGATGCAGGGGAAGTTAAAATAATCTATTGTGCATCTGGTCTACCTCTCCTCCATATCACCTTCTAATTGTATGAAAAAGGCATGGAGAAACTGTATTAAAGATTATGTGGATCATAACCTGCTTTCTAGCTCTTCTAAATCTTCCATTAAATTCTAAACTCTATTTCCAGAATTTAGTACAACTATAGAGTAACTTGTCCATAAGCTGGATTTCTTTGTCATATAGTTCCTTGAGTTAATATTGACCTTCCAACTAAATTAATTTGAGCATAAAAATGTTCCTTGTTCTGCATCTCATCTCTAAAGAATATCCCATGAGATGTCCCTGGACTCTGCAGCTACACAAAATTTCACATTTAAAAATAGGACAAATATCGCATAAAATCTTGGCAAGGACTTTCTATGGAGTGATGTTCTTTAGGATTACCTCTAAGAACCCCAGGGCTTTGAATTAGGAAGAATTATTATTCTGGTAATGTAATGCAAATTCAATAAAAAGGCCAGTGCCATTGTGAGTAAATATTTGTCTTATAAAATAGCTTACAGTCACCAAAAAGGAACATCTGACAGAGAAAGGTCATAGGATTTTTTTTTTTTTTCCTTTTTTGGCTGAATTACAAGTAAATATACAGATGGATATAATGTACTTTTATAATTATGGAAAAGCCAGTCTTATAACAAAATAATGTGCTGAAATGTGTATATATGTTTGTGTGTGGACAGACAGAATTACTGAAATCTATACAACAGTGTGTATCTGGAATGTCATTATAATAGTCTTCATTATCCAGGGGTGAATCTATGGTATCTAGAAAGTGCATAAAATAGCATAGCTTGACTCACCCATAATATTGCAACCTCCTCTCTGCTTTTGCGTCATAACATATGTCCCTCCTGCATCCATGAAACACTTCTGCTCACATAATCTTATCTCTCTGTTCCAGCATCTCATTTCCCATTTCTCGTCCATACAATGTCCAGGCTTGTCATTAACTTCTGAGCTCCTCTTTGTGGAACTTGGACAAGTCTTTCTCATTTCTGTTTGGCTGCATAGCTTTTTACAAGTGTCTTTCCCTGTTGTACTCTTTCATTTCCCTCAGTCTTTCAGTGTTTTGTTTTCTTTCTCATATCTTGTTTTTGATATTTCTGCTGCCTACCAAAAATCTTATTCATTTTATTTCTCTTTGAAATGTAACATTTTGTCCATTTGGTTTGATGGAGGGTCTTTCCCAGTGGATCTGTATATATGTATTATTTAGAAAGACTGCAAATTCCCCAGAACAATGACTATGTCTTGTTACAGTTTCATCCTCACAGTTGAAACATCTGCAAAATTTGGTGGTGCAAAACTTGAATCATTTGATTTGGGTATAGCCAGCCTTCATTTACAAATGAAGGACTTTGTAATGAAGTCCTTTTTCTTAGCAGACTCAAACCAATAGAAAAATAATTCCTCTTTAAAACTATTCTTACTGTGGCTTTTTGTCTATAAGGAGGAAGAACTTCTAAATTAATGCTAACCATACTCCTTGTACTACTGAGATGTGCTTATTAATTGTAAAACAATTGTAAAAGATGATAAAGACATAGAACAGTTATAAGCTATAGGCCAGGGAATGCACTTTCCTCTGCCTCTGGCAGGAAGACAACTTCACAAAGAACTATTATTTTCATTTTCAGTGTATCATAGTTCTTCACTACACTTTATTGAATGACAATAGATGTAATAAATGAATATTTGCTTGCAAAGGACAGGAATAGAAGTAAGCAAAGTCAACATCATCCATACTGGCTGGCTGAAGCTATTTACTTTAATCATCCCCGGTAAATTCCTCATTCCCCATGAAGTCCTCAGAAACCATCAACCAAACTGAAAATTAGCTATTTACTTATTACCTTCTGCATCTGACTTTTCACTAATCCAGCTCCATCAAGCCAACATTTTGTATGTCCAACCAGCTGTGCCACTTTATCCTTATTTCAGGAGACTAGAAAGAAAGAGATACAAATTTTAAACTTTTCAGTTCTTTTTATCCTATTTATTTCTGTTTTCTTGGTCCCCTCATCGGCCTTCAGGGCCCTGGTTAACCCTCCTTCTAGTGCCACCTGCTGCAGCTTTATTGGTATTACAGGTTTCTCTTTACAGCATCTAGTCATGTAACGCAGCTGGAGAATGTATCTTTTTAATGCAAACTGAACTCTTTCAAGATCATGTAAAATCTGCTTCCCAACACTATTAGCAACCCTGCAGAAAAACGCTGCTGTAATTGTCTGCAGAGACTGCAGAGAGCAGAAATGCACAAAGACAAATATAAACCAAAAATAAATGAACAGAGCCACATTATGCCGGGTACACTAATGATGAGATTTGGAATGTTTTTTAGCCACTCATAAGACAAAATAAAATTCATATTCACCTACTACTATTATGCATATAGTTTTTAATCAGAGATCTCTATAATAGGGATGGCATAGAGTAAAAAATGCTTGTCAGAAATAAAGGCAGCATAACTACTAGTATTAACATTTTTTTTTTTTTTTTTCCAGTAGTGGCAGAATAGTACAGTTTGTCTTCTGATTGCAAAGCTGCAAGTTTCCATTCATGTTGTATTTGTTAAAAAGGAAAAAAAAAGTTATCTGTGTACAGCACATTTTACAAATTATTGCAGATAAATATGACTTCATTAGGGATTTAAAACCTATTTCTTTCTCAGGTGAGAGACAGAACCCAGAACAGAGCAGACATGGCTCCATGCACCCGCAGGAGAAGAATTCACTCCCTTAACACTGTTGTAAATGTGGGTTTGAAGGATGGAACAAGATGTGTGGCTGCACAGACAGTTTATCTGCTGCTGCTGTCTGATCATTCAGATTTCTCAACTGAAAGGATGCAGTGAAAATCCTGGAGGTACGTTTTTTGAGGTTTTGTGAAAATTCTTCCTTTCAGCCCTTGTGAATCTTCTCATTTCACAGTCAGCATTTTATTCCTTCCACAGTGGACACTGTGTATCGTGGCTCCCAACACAGGAAGTCACGATTTCAATACAGGGCACTGGAGAATGAATTTATGCATCTTTTAATACATATTTTCGACAAGTCTCACATGTGAAGGGGGTAATTTGTAAAAGGATAACATAAAAACTAATTTGTAGAAATAGAAGAAATGGGGGTACAATAAAAGTAAGTAAGAAAACAGTCTTGCAGGACTTGATATTCAGCTACTTTGGTGGCTTTGCTCCCAAGTGGAGCATGTCTTGAAGGACAGAATAATTAAATACATGGAGATTGAAAGGGGACAGTGAAGTCATATAACATGGATTTACCAAAGGCAGATCATTGTACACTAAGTTGATAGGTCTCTTTGATATCTGAGTCATTCCTAAAGGAAAGAAATATAGATTCTTGGCATAGAATGCATATGACTAAGATATTGTTATGATGTTTCTTTGATAATGTTAAAAAGATGGATTATAGCAAAGAGTAGGTGCAAGGAATAAGAGGGAAAGATGGTAATGGAAGGGGCAAAAAGGTATCAAGGTATCATTAAAGTACAAGCGTTGTTTAATACATTCAGTTAAGGCTACAGTGCAAATAGAAGGAACAGGCTTGTAGGGCTGGTGGTTTGTGAGATGTTTAGGAGAATATAGTCAGTGTAGATAAGGTCTACAGTACTGTACACAAGCACAGGATGACCTTCCTGAAGAATAAAAGTTAAACAATATACAATAGTAAAATATGCAGAATGTGCATTATCTAAGGCTGATAATGATAACATCAGCTGTAAGGTAGTTCTTTAGTTGGAAGCACATAGCAATAGAAAGGTCCTAGCTGAATCAGCCAATTATGAGCTGAATATAAGCTTCCAGTGTGATTGAGCCACAAAACCCCCCACCATTGTAACACATACCATGGAGATATTTGTAGTGGGAATGCAGCATAGTAGTATAGGAAGGAAGGTTTCTGAGCTGGGAGTGGAGTGAGAGCCAAAAGGCCTGACAAGAAATCAACAAAGGATCCAGAGGTGGCCTCTCTCTGTTTTTGTACTGTTGTGCTATGGTTTAGAAATGTGGATTTGAAAATCTTCAGGGGTGGTAAAGAGCCGAGAACCCAAGGTCCATGCCCTGGATTGTGACTCCAAACACCAGACATTCTGGAAAACTTTTCAAATAATGAAATAACTCCTGCTCCATTTTCTAAAGGAGACAATTAAATCTTGGAGAAGGCTCTGGGCTGTGACTTCCATTTGATATAGGCATGGCCATCTGGCTCAGAATTAATCTGTGAAGGCTTCAATAGGAATAGTGTATTAAGATTATTCCCTTACTTTAGTGCTCCATGCAGACTAGCTTAGGTCATTGCCCACTGAGTGTTCAGGTTGGTGCAATTCTCATTCACAGCTAGCTTTCCCTGGGCATCAGACAAGGAGCTTAACTGCCTGGTTAAAATATGGATATTTTAGGCACCTGAAAGTCAGGTGTGGAGTTGCTTGCTCTCATCATACCCAAGGATATAGCTACACAGACTGATGCAAATGAGACTACAAAGCATCCAGCCTGGAGCTATCTTGTGTCAGTCTACTCAGTGTATGAGAAATGCATCTCAGGTCTGTCTGTACCTGTTGAAGAAGATAGTGCCTGGTTTTCTTTGTATATTAAGCTTAGATTTCATTGCCAAGAAAGCAGAGTCACGAAACTGATTCCATAATGAACCTGGGTTTTATTCCTTTATGCAAAAGACAACCCTCCTTGAAGTAGAAATATTAGAAAGGTAAACACAAATAAGTTTTTTATGTAAAATTGTTTAGGCCATATGAAAAAATGAAAGCACTATTAGAATTCAGTTATATGTAACGGTTTCATGTTCAAAATCTGTCAATTCAGTGGAAAGCAGACAAGGGTTCAGTTGCTATATAATAGAAGATGTAACTTACACAAGCCTGATTTCCTCAATGTTAGGAGAAAAAGCCATGTAATATGGATTCTTTCTCTTAATTTCTGTGAAATTGTTTATTTGCCAACAGAATTTGTGACCGCATTAGGATACAAATCTGGTGCTTTGTTGAAGCAATGTGTAACAGAGAGATAATATGAAAGAAGAAAGGCAGTAAACACACTTGTGCAAGTTGAACAAGGTCAAAAATATGGGACTCAGCTTTTTCAAAAATATGAATGTCTCTAAAGTGAACAGGCAGGTCTCACCTGCATTGTCAGCACTTAGAGTAAGCTGCAAATAACCAACGTTTCATTGATCTGGACTACATTTTACAGACCAGGGTCAGACTCTACATACTGTAGGTTAACTGTTGCTGACGTTGTTCAATGTGTTAAGACATACACACAATTCTCTGAAGGGAAATTATTTTGTTCTGGGTTTTGGGGTTTTTTTTGGTTTTTTTTTTTCCTTTAGGTATTATTTTGCAGGCACTTCTCCCCATCCATATCAAGAAACGATCAAGCTCTTGCAAAGGCTGTTTCATTCTGAATGTAAAATGAGCAATTGTCTTGTATGAGTCTCTTTTATATAAAACCAAAAAGAATAAATTCTTCTTGTGCTTTTTTATTATTACAGACATGTCTGGACAAATTCACTCACTTATTTAGGCTACCCTTTTTGCTGAATACTGCATCAAGAACCCAGACCAGCTCTTGTCTGAGAGTGAGAGATCCATAGGAATTATGTATTTCTATGTTTGATCTCTAGGGAAATCTCATGAGATACAGCATCTCAAAGTCCTGGGATGACAAACAAGATGCTAATGAATCAGAGGTGCCTAGCAGCTTTACCCAGCTATTATTCTATCCTTTTTCCACTTACTGCCAGAAAGGCTTCTCCCACAAGAGAAGCAAAACTACAAAAAAGGCAGTAACCAGTTGGCTTAATACACAGTATCGTGGTATTGCCGTTTGCCCTAGTGCTCAATACTTAGCCTCTGCACACTCATCTTTGCCCTCATCCTGAAGGAAGTACCTGTCTTTATATACAAATAGCTCATGCTATGCTGCCACTGCAGTTTGCTTAAAGCAGCATTAACTTCTGGGTCCAAACATTGGTGTTCTTTGAGGCAAGCACTAATATGCAACCTGGAAGACAGCAGCAGAGCATCCACTAAGCCGTCCACATTGCTAAGGGGAGGGATGTCTCGAAGGAGTACTGCAGAGGCTAGGCATCTGTATCTTCACAGTAGGAATCAAGATTCCCTTCAGATCCTCACACTTGATGCAATTACAGGGAAGATTGTATTCTTTAGGGCTTCCATTCTGTCACTTAGCCCTCCTGAAACAGTAAATAATGCTCTGGGTTTTCCACAAATCAAGGTTTAATATTGATCTTTCTCAGTGCTTTTCCCGTAGAAGAGAATGATTTGTCTGTAATATAACCTTGAATGAGCTGTGCATGCCCCTGCTGATATCAGCAATACTGCTAGTGCAGTTAAAAACTAAGCAGGGTTAGGAAACATGCAGATTTTATGGAAATGTGGAAGAACATAAGCAAATGACAGACTGACTGACAAGTGCAGACATTAATTTTGTGATGCTGGAAAGGACTGTAAGGGAATCCTACAATCAGCCAAAACAATCAGGCAAAGTTTTGGTCTTATTTATCATTTCAGAAGCACACAATGGAGAAGACTGGACATAAATTCCTGAGATTAAAAAACCAACCAACCAACCAAACAAACAAAAAACCCAAACAAGATAAACCCTAAAGGAACAGCAGAGCAATTTTAGTTTACTCCTAGCTTTACATCGCTAGAGAGGCCCTGCAGAGTATGTCTGTTGTTGCCTTCTGCAGAAACTCTCCAACTTTAATTAAAGTGAACTGAAAAAGGTCCTATACTCTCTTTAATCTCCAGTCCTGTTTTTGTTGTGGGAGCCCACACAGAGGTGGCAACACAGTGAAAGCCATCTATACTGGTGATAAGCACTTTCTTCACCTGGAAAATTTTCTCCTTTCTCCTGTAACCTTTTACAAACTTTAAACCCACAGCCAGCGTAATACAAGTCACTATTTGTCCAGTACCTGATGAACAGAGATTATTAAATGATGGTAATTTTTACTTTTATAAAGTCCTTAGTAAAAAAATGCTTGCAGAAAACTCAATAAAATCATAGCCAGTGTTGTATACTGATGGATCTGCTTATTCATTTGTATGTTGTACATGATCAGACATTAATCTCATATATGTCACATTCAATATGTTTTATAGTTGTTCTCTTCTTTTGCCTTTTCATGCTTTAATAATAGGGAAGAATCAAATTAAGTACACAGCTGGCTTTGCTGTGTTTTGAAATGCAACATTATCATACATTTTCTGAATGCAAATGATAATAAACTTTTTATTTCTTATATAACCTATATGGGAAATAGGGAGAACTAAAACCTGGGACCTTATATTGAGACAAAGTAACAAGCTCTCACTAATTTGTAACTCCATATGAATAATGCCTACCCTTTGCTTTGCTTTTTTACATAGAAAAGAACTAGTTGACAACTAATGAAACCTTTATATGGATTTGGTTTCAAAATTCCCTGTTAAGTGATATTTCAAGAATGTATTAATTTTTACCTCACATGATTTAAGTGCCAGAACTTCAGAATATTTGCACATAACAAAAAAAAAAAAAAAAAAAGGTCTCTCTTGTATCTGTGAACAGGACTATAGTTCCAGTGTTCTAGTCTCAGTCACACAGCTATCAATGGGAGTTATATTAAGCCAGAAAACAGCCTTTGAAAGAAGAGTAATACTAAAAACCATAACCTTTAAAATTTAGACTAACATCTTCAGAACAGGTGTCTATGATTAAATTTCTGTTACCACATATAACATTTAAATAATTATTGATGTTGGATATCAAAGAATTGATAGGTTCTTGGTATTTCGACTAATTCAAAATAACCAACTTCACTTGGATATTGGCTTAAAATGTGATTTCCCAGCCTTTGGAAATTAGTTGACTTGAAAATTTCAGTCATCTTTAATAAGACAGCAAGCATAAGCCAATAATTTTGGCACTAGTCTGATACAGGCTATTGAGTATACTCTGCTGGCACAGCTTTCCTGAGTAAGTCTGAGCCATTTAGGGCAAGATCAAAAGGAAGCTATCAAAGACTTATGAGTTAGGTGTTGCATCCCAAATTGCAGAGCTACAAAATTCAGCCACCCACTAGTCCTGAAATCATCTTTACTCCCAAAACTGTCTCTGTCTTCCAGTGTTGAACAGCAAAGTGACATTCTCATACCTGGCTGACCTCCAGAATCAAAGCATCCACCCTGCTGCACCTTTCACAGGGCAGTCATAGGCAGTGTCTAATGCACATATAAGGAACTTAATGATCCACTAAATATATTAGTGGCAAAAACATCTTTTGCAAACTGCTGCTGCTATGGCATTCTATCTTTACCTTTTTACAATAACCTGAAGGTTGAAGCACTTGCCCTATGAGTGGAAAATACCAAGCAGTCTCAATGGAAATTGAAGCCACATCTCTCTACTTTTTAAAGGGTCAATTTTGAATGGTAGAGGGCAGTCTCTCCCATTTTCTGAAGCTACTCCATTCTTAAAAAAAAAGTAGTTTAAGATTCCCTGGCCAGTAAGAAATGAGAATAAGTGCACAAGCAAGCATGATGTTGCAGCCTAGGAGTCAGGGAAATGCATCTGAACTTCCCTTACAGCTCCCTGGACTGGGTCTGTCTTTTAGGTAGTTACTGCTCTATGCAGAGTGCAGAAACAATTCCCAGGGCAAGGCTCCAAGTTTGTTACTCAGCTCCAACATTATTTCACCTACATTTTAGGCACCGGGAAAACTGTGGAATTGGGCCTTATGCCTGTCCTAGTTCCCTCCCCTTTATAAAAATACAGGTAACTGGTATCTTCTCATGTCTCAAACCTGTGTAAAAAGAAAACATTGTTAATTGTGAAGTGCATGGACAATGCAATAATGAAACCATTTAAATGCCAAAGATAAATAAATTTAGTGTTACAATTTTTAGTCAAAATACTTCTTATGTCTTTGTGATAAAATATATTTGGTTTGTTTATACGTTTTAAGCACAATTATCTTATAAAAACTTAAAGAAACTGTTAATAGGATTGAACAATAAGTTATAGAGAGAGAGATAAGAAGTTGCCTCATATTTATGGGACATAGTACCTGTGATAAAAATTCATCTCTCTAGAAGCAGCGTCTTTGAAAGCTTACACTTTAAAAAGCCCCAAGCTATATTTTATGTTTTTTTTAAAGCTGTTCACTTTTCTCTTCCCTCATTTACAGGATCTTTATATTGGTTTGTTACGATAACCAGTAAGAGAGGTTGCTACTTATTCTTTATTACTTTTATAGTTTTCTCCTGTGTGCCAGGATTATCTTCAAGGAAATTAAGCTCAGGAAATACTGTAGTAATATATAGAATAGAACTATTACAGGGAAAAGCAACACAAGATCCAGAAAAAAACACAACAAGACTTTGCAAAGGAGAATCTATGCATGTCTGCAAAATATAACATTTTCTCATTTATTTAAAAAATAAATTAATACATTCACTATATGTATGATCAACTTCTGTTTTTCTTTTTCTAATACAGCTTTTTATAAAAGCACAAGTTTTGAAGATAACATAGAAAACCCTACCTGGTTTCACATGTAAATACACACACAATAAATCCACTTCCAGGAGCAGTCCTGCTGCAGTCCTGCAGATCCAGATTTTAGATGACATCACTGGAAAGCCTCACATCAGTTTCAAGGGTTTTTTTGCCTAGACCTCAAGTGGGTCATTTAACCAAACAAGTGTGCAGTTAGAGCTGACAAATCATGTTCATATTTAATGAATCAAACAATTGAATCTGTTCAAACACGATTCAAATCAAAATTTAAGTACAGAAAATTTATGTAAGATTTTAGGTAAAATAATTACCAAAAAATTGTTTTTGAGAAGTAAAGGAAGTAAGTAATCAAAGCATGAATTTTTCAGCAAGTGGTACTCTTGGCCTCTTATTCTAATTTAAGTCCCATTCTAGAATATTTTCAAGTAATATAAACACAACAGCTTTGAACTACCTAGTGTAGGTGACCTTTCAGGTCTGGTAGTTCAGATTCACAGGTGCCTCCCATTCTTTAAATACAGGCTGGCTAACAGCACAGGTTAAACACGTAATTTTAAAATGTCACTATCACATTCTGCTGTAGAAGCAGAGTACAGGCTTCTGGGGGAAGGAAGGTTGATGAGTAAGAGAGATTGAAAAACAGTCTGGCTAGAATACAGTTGAATCACAGAATCATAGAATCCCAGGTTGGAAGGGACCTCAAGGATCATCCGGTTCAGACTTTCTTGGCAAAAACATGGTATAGACAAGATGGCCCAGCAGCCTGTCCAGCTGAATCTTAAAAGTGTCCAATGTTGGGGGATCAACCACTTCCTTGCATTGGTTATTCCAGTGGCTGATTGTTCTCATCATGAAAAATTTTCCTTTTGTGTCCAGTTACAATCTCTCCAGGAGTAGAATCATAGAATCATAGAATCATTTAGGTTGGAAAAGACCTTCAAGATCATCGAGTCCAACCATCATCCATGCCCACTAAACCATGTTATGGAGTACCCCGTCTACGTGCTTTTTGAATACCTCCAGGGATGGTGACTCAACCACTTCCCTGGGCAGCCTGTTCCAATGTCTGACAACCCTCTCAGTGAAGAAATTTTTCCTAATATCCAACCTAAATCTCCCTTGCTGCAACTTGAGGCCATTTCCTCTCATCCTGTCTCCAGCCACTTGACAGACGAGACCAGCACCCACCTCACTACAAACCCCCTTTAGGTAGTTGTAGAGAGCTATAAGGGCTCCCCTCAGCCTCCTTTTCTCCAGACTAAACAGACCCCGTTCCCTCAGCTGCTCCTCATAAGACTTATGCTCCAGGCCCCTCACCAGCTTGGTTGCCCTTCTCTGGACACGTTCCAGCAACTCAATGTCTTTCTTGTAGTGAGGGGCCCAAAACTGAACACAGTACTCGAGGTGCGGCCTCACCAGTGCCGAGTACAGGGGAACAATCACCTCCCTGCTCCTGCTGGCCACACTGTTTCTGATACAGGCTAGTATGCTGTTGGCCTTCTTGGCCACCTGGGCACACTGCTGGCTCATATTCAGCTGGCTGTCAACCAGCACGCCCAGGTCTTTCTCTGCCAGGCAGCTTTCCAGCCACTCTTCCCCAAGCCTGTAGCGCTGCATGGGGTTGCTGTGACCGAAGTGCAGGACCTGGCACTTGGCCTTGTTGAACTTCATACAATTGGCCTCAGCCCATCGATCCAGCCTGTCCAGATCTCTTTGTAGAGCCTCCCTACCCTCAAGCAGATCGACCCTGCCTCCCAACTTGGTGTTGTCTGCGAACTTGCTGAGGGTGCACTCAATCCCCTCGTCCAAATCATCGACAAAGATATTAAACAGAACAGGACCCAACACCGAGCCCTGAGGAACATCACTTGAGACCTGCTGCCGACTGGATTTCACCCCATTCACCACAACCCTCTGGGCTCGTCCATCCAGCCAGTTTTTCATCCAGTGTAGAGTACACTTGTCCAAGCCATGAGATGCCAGCTTCTCAAGGAGTATGCCATGAGAGACAGTGTCAAAGGCCTTGCTGAAGTCAAGGTAGATAACATCCACAGCCTTTCCTTCATCCACTAGGCAGGTCACCAGGTCATAGAAGGAGATCAGGTTGGTCAAGCAGGACCTGCCTTTCGTAAACCCATGCTGACTGGGCCTGATACCCTGCTTGTCCCGGACTTGCCATGTGAGTGCTCTCAAGACAAACTGTTCCATAATCTTCCCCAGTACCGAGGTCAAGCTGACAGGCCTGTAGTTCCCCGGATCCTCCCTCCAACCCTTATTCTAAATGGGCGTCACATTGGCAAGCCTCCAGTCCTCTGGGACCTCCTTTGTTGACCAGGATCACTGATAGATGATGGAGAGTGGCTTGGCAAGGACCTTTGCCAGTTCCCTCAGTACTCTTGGATGGATCCCATCTGGTCCCATAGATTTGTGAGTGTCCAGATGGTGTAGCACGTCACTATTTCCTCCTCGATTAAGGGGGGTATAGTCTGCTCTTCATCCTTGCCTTCCAGCTCAGGGGGCGGAGTACCCTAAGGATAACTGGACTCACTATTAAAGGCTGAGGCAAAGAAGGCATTAAGTACCTCAGCCTTTTCCTCATCTCTGGTGGCAATGTTCCTTTCTGTATCCATTAAAGGATAGATATTCTCCTTGGGATTTTTTTTACTGTTAACATATTTGCAAAAACATTTTTTGTTGTCTCTCACAATAGTGGCCAGATTTAGTCCTAGCTGAGCTTTTGCCTTTCTAATTTCCTCTCTCTATGACCTAACAAGATCCCTGTACTCCTCCTGAGTTGCCTGCCCATTCTTCCAGAGATGATACTCTCCTTTTTTTCGTGACTGCCAGCAAAAGGTCCCTGTTCAGCCAGGCCAGTTGTTTTCCTTGGCGGTTCGACTTGCAGCACATGGGAATAGCCTGGTCCTGAGCCATTAAGATTTCCTTCTTAAAGAATGTCCATCCGTCCTGGACCCCTTTGCCCTTCAGGACTGTCTCCCAAGGGACACTCTCAACCAGTGTTTCGAAGAGGCCAAAATTAGCCCTCAGGAAGTCCGTAGTGGTGGTTTTGCTAACCCCCTTCCTTGCCTCACTAAGAATCGAGAATTCTATCATTTCATGGTCGCTAAGCCCAAGATGGCCTCTGACCATCACACCTCCCACCAGTCCTTCCCTGTTCATAAGCAGTGGATCTATCAAGGCTCCTCCCCTTGTTGGCTCACTTAACAGCTGTGTCAGGAAGTTATCTTCCACACACTCCAGGAACCTCCTAGACTGCTTACTCTCTGCTGTGTTGTGTTTCCAGCAGACATCTGGAAAGTTGAAGTCCCCCACAAGAACAAGGGCACACGATTCTGAGACTATGGCCAGCTGCTTGTAGAATGATTCAGGTGTCTCTTCAACCTGGTTGGGTGGTCTGTAACAGACTCCCAGCACAATATCTGCCTTATTGGCCTTCCCTCTCATCCTTACCCATAAGCACTCCACCTTGACATCACAATCGTGTAGCTCTGTACAGTCAAAACACTCCCTAACATAGACAGCCACCACACCACCTCTTCTACCTTGCCTACCCATTCTGAAGAGTAACTTGTACCCATTACACCTCATATTTTCCATGTGACTCCTTGTAAAAAGGGAGCCTCCATCTTCTTTGCAGCCACCCCTTAAATACTGGAACATGGTGATAGGGCTTCCCCTAAGCCTTCTTTTCTCAAGACTGAAAAACCCATTTTCCTCAGCCTTTCCTCATGTGGCAGGCTTCCCAGTCCTTTGATCATCTTTGTGGCCTTTCTCTTCACCTTCTCCAGCCTGTCCATGTCTTGTTTGTATGGTGGGGACCAAAACTGAACACAATAGTCCAGGTGTCGCCTGACAAGCACTGAGTAGAGTGGTATAATGACTTCTTTATCTCTGCTGGTGATGCCCTTGTTGATGCAACCCAGCATCCTGCTGGCTTGCTTTGCCACATCAGCACACTGTTCGCTCATATTGAGCTTGTTGTCCACCAGGACTCCCTTTCCACAGAGCTGCTCCCCAGCCTGGTAGATCCCAGCCTGTGCTGCATTCCTGGATTATTTTTTCCGAGGTGCAGGACCTTACACTTGTCCTTGTTGAACTTCATAAGGTTCTTATTAGCCCACTCTTCCAGCCTATCCAGGTCTTCCTGTAGGGTGGCTCTCCCTTCCAAAATGTCCACTTTCTCACTCAATTTGGTATCATCAGCAAACTTCGTCAGGTACACTTGATCCCATGATCCAGACCACTTGTGAAGTTATTAAACAACGTTGGGCCCAATGCCGATCCCTGGGGGACCCCACTTGTGACAGGTTGCCAGTTTGAAAAGGAGCTATTTACATTTTTTGAGAGATTACTGAGCGATAGGACTGGCCTTGTTTTAAGAAAAACTTTTCCTATACTACATGGTCTATTCAACTTATTTTACTGGTATTTTTACATGTGCAATCTGTATGGCATACATATTGGCTCTTCTTATCTTGAAATAAAACACACAGGAAACTATTATGTGGGATATGAATGAAAAAGAGGAAAAAAAATTAGTATAAAATGTCAGAAACGAAATATATACCAAACTGATACTTGTAGCATGATGCTTAATGTGCTCAATATCTTTTTTTCTGGAAACAATCATTACCAGAATCTCAGCAGAATCATGTTATAAATGTGCATGAAAGAGAAATGTCTGGAAAGAATATAGCACCATTTCCCTCTTCTTCTTAAATTTAAATGTGACAAAATAGCTCCTCTCATTTGAGAATTGTACAGTCTGGAAACCCAGGTTTTGTATTACCTGTATTTAAGAAACAATTCCTTTAATCTTCAGTTTCAACCATCCACAGACAACCATAGACAAAGATGCTTCACTTGTTTTAGTTGACTCTCTAGAAACTGTAAGAAATTTGAATTTTCTAGAAGCTGTAAGAGAGCTGATCTATGAGATCATCATAGTCACAGGGTCAACAAGTGTTGTGCAATGCACTCAGAAAGCTAGCAAGCTCTGAGATGAATAGATGCAAAGCCTGTTCCCCAACACAGTCTGGATATAATGAGAAGTGGGGAAGGGAAAGGGCACTACAATAGATTGCAGAAGGTTAAAGACCAAGATACAAAGAGCTATAGGGGAAAGAGATCTGGAACAAGCAGAAGCTTAAGTCGATTGTGTGGGAGGCATCCAAAGGAAACTTCAAAACTTTGTAGTCTGTAGAAAATGCTTAATCTTAGGAACAAGTTTCCAATGTGTCAGTGCTCCTCTGTGAGAAGTCTGTGAAGCTCATAGCCAAGAATTTCTCTTTGTTTCAGCAGTACTCTACACAGGAGATATCAACATACTGGTGCCAATAGGTGCTGCACTCATTTGTGCAGCACAAAGTAGAGCAGATGTAAAGACAGCCCTGGGTCTAAGATTTCAGCAGTTCATTCAGTGATTATGTTTCAATATGAACAGTGTTAACCTAACAGCTATTACTAAGATGCCTGTGTGAATATAACTGTGTGAAGGTACGAGAACGTCCAAATTAACCAATGAAGCATTTCACAAAAAGTCTTTGGTTTAGTTTCTAATTCCAGAGCAGTTATTTTGCTATTCAAGCAAAAACCCACTTACAAGGGCAGTACAGCGCATAAAGTGTGATTACTCCTTCCACAGAAGAGTGACGTTATTGTGCCAGAAATGTTTAAATGGCAAAATACAGTTTTCCCATTTTAGCACTTTGAGAATGACTAAGCTTCTAATAAATTAAACAAAGGAACAGCTTCACTGAAGACCTCTATCTACACTTCCTTATTCTTAAAAAAAAAGTATTTGTTTTCCTAAGAACATACTTTCTTTATGACATTTTTATTATTTCCTGTCTGAGTTGGTTTTACTACGGTAGCTTTATCCCAGTGACTTTATCTCTCAGTACTAATTAAGGGGCAGAGAAAATAAGTAAAGCAGAGGTTTGGGGAGATGAAAATTTATTGAGCAAAAGTGTAACCAAGCATTCAGAATTTTCTTAAATATTGGTTCCAGAAATAAGCAAATGTTTGCATGGCTTCTTATGTTTTCTGAATCATCCTCTCATCTCTAATTCAGATGTGCACAGCCCTCTGTAGAAATACATTCATAGGCTGAAGGCAGAGCTCAGCAAATTACTCCCAGCAAATAACATGCTCAACAAATGCAAGCATTTTCCTGACCTTATAGAGAAATCATGAATATAACTTATAAGGCAGTCGTCACTCACATCAAATGCTGCAAGATGAAGGTCCTTGTGCAAAAGCCACCTACCCTTAACAGTGTTCAAGCCATTCTGTACAGTTTTTATGCCCTCTGCTGCAGCTTGGGCATGGACTCCTCTGGCTTCTGAATATGACTTGTGGGGATTCAGAAAACAGATGCTGTAAAGGTGATGTATCAGGTTTTCTATGACTGCCCAATTGGAGAAATGGCTAGCCAGAGGTCTGTGTTTAAATCTTTGCTTAGTCTGTGGACACATATATTCCCACATGTTCTCCATTTTCGAAGAGTGTTGCTTCTGATTTTACAGAAAGAGTACTTAATGTGAAATTCAGGCTCTAGAACAGGCATTAGATCCCTTACTTTCGAAACTCCTAAGCAGTAGTTTGGTTTGTTCCTGCTTATTGTCTTTTTTACACTGTGAATCTTTTATTTTTGCTGGAGTCATCTGGCTTCCAATGAAGGACTGCATAGTGCCTGTTCTCTGCCTTTGAGATAGCATTACAGTTAAGACATAATCCTGTGCAGTTAGAAAATAAAAACTGGAACCCTGTCAAGTGAAGAATGACAGAGGACCACAGTTTCCCATCCCCTAGGGCAACAGACTATGAAAGATTGGTGGCTATGGCATCATACCACATTAGAAAAAAATAACAGAGGTAGGATTTTTTTTTTAAAAAAAAGATCCTAATTTCTTCTCTGGAAGAGAAAGAAAAAGAAATTAAAAAGGCGTGTTAGGATCTAGCTATGTTCAATACATAGATTGTCTTCCTTGAACATTCCAATTCATGCCCCTACAGCACATAAATACAGATTTTCACATTAAAACAAACAAACAAACAAACAAACAAACAAACAAACAAAGAACACCTTTATGTTTAGCATTTCTTAGATAACAGTTTGCACTTTTTAGGTTGTTCCATGTCACGTATGAAGAGGTTAAAAATCAGACTTGTGCTGGGTGGCCCTTTGGAAAACAAATGCTTAAAATTAGGTGCAGAATCCACTACTTTATTGACACCTACATCATTAATTTACCTAGTTTCCAAGTCTTGTGAAAATCATTCTGAGGCTTGGCACTGGAATTGGAATTTTCAGAAAAAAACCCAGCACTGACTTGAAATCATTCCATTTAACAGCAAGAGTAAAGTTCTGATTTCATATTAATAGATATTAAATTCTGCTATACAGCAAGATTTGACACAAAGAAATGACTTCTAGCTAGGCTTATAATGTTTTCTGCATTTCTTGTACCAGTGACACTGTGGCTGGTATACACATATTTAATCATGATGGAAATGACCTCATGCTGTTTGACATCAAAATTCAGATTATGGAAAAACTGCCTCCCCTACCTATTTTTGTGGCTGTTGAAGTAGGTGTCACTGCAGCATAAAACAGAATGAAAAAAGGCTGTACTGCTGCAGTATTTATAATAAAAAATGTCAAAGAAGACTGTGAAAGCAGCCTGCTCTGCTTCTAACTGCAAACATGTATTAGTGGAAGTGGCACCATATAGGACAGCCAAATGGTACATAAATATATCCATTTGACCATTACAGAAATGAGACTTTTTAATTGGAAGAAGGAAAGAAGAAATTGGTTCTCTGACCGTAAATAACTTAACTTCCTGTTATAACAGTATGTACCACATACGTTGATTTTCTTTCCTTGTATCTTCAGGCAGCTTTAGATACTTTATATTATCCAGAGGCCAACCCTTGAGTCACAGCCTTTGCCTTCATTTCCTGTATAACTTTGTGCCATGGAATGATAACCAGCTGAATGGGTGCCTATTGGGAAGAGATTCAGAGCTACAGGTAATATCCCTGCAGTCCCCATGTCTCCCACAAGCATTCTTTTATGATTGAAGTAGTAAGGGGCACTGCTTAAAGCCCATTCACTTGCATTCTCAGTTTTCTGAGATTGGCAGTCAAAACTGACACTTGGTTTCTTTACAGGAGGTGTTCTTTTGATAAACTGCACCTCAGTAATAATAGGAAGAGCAGCGGAAGAGTAGGGAGTATAAAGTACATTAACCAGGGATTTTGACTGACGTTCTAAAGCAATGAAAACCTGCAGGGGGCAAAGCCGTAGCTTGCTCAGTTTTCATTTCTGATTTCTGCAGTCTATTATAGGCTATGAGCCTGTGGCTCTGAGTCTGGCAAACAGAAGTTCAGTAACAGAATGCACAAGGGAAACAAAAAAGCCCCCAACAAAACAAACAAAAAACCCCAACGTGTGCAAGGCAGCAATGTTAGCCTTGCTCTAATCACAAAGAATAAGCTGACTTACTGGGACAAAAATCTCCTAACCCTGTTCACTGGTCAAAAAGCAGATATTTCAGTCTAGAGTATCGCTCTTCCTTTGACCCTTATTCATATTCTCCACCTTTTGCCTTTCTTGTTTAACTCCTTGCTTCACCACCAGCTTGTTCTCTGTCTCTTCCACCTCCATACCCTCTATCTTGTCCCTGATGGATTTGGTCATGAATTTACTCTTCTAAGAGAAAGACTCTGCTCTGGTTGAGAATTATATGCAACATAGGAAACAGAATATAAAACTAACCAACAATGAAATATGGGAGTAAGCAGCCAGGGTGCTGGTAAGATACATATAGTGTTAAAGTCAAACTAAATGAGACATCTAAGGTGATTTTAAGAAAAGGAAAACCCTGCTGAGGTAAATCTTAAAGAGGTGTTTCAGGCCTAAACATTCATCACCATGAAAGTAATGAAGGTCCTTTAAAGGATAATTACAGACCCTTTTGAATACTTAAAGCCCTTTTAAGAATCTGAGAGGTATTGAAAGGACTTAGTAGAATCATAACAAGATAAAGTACATGGATAGAAAACACCATAAAGGTGATGGAGCATTAAAGCCACAATCTAATAACATGACACTTTTTCACACGATATGTATCAAAATTATTTACAGATTTAAAAGTTTATTGACAAAGTTTGGCCATGAAGGAAATGTCACCTAGGCTGATGACCACAAAGATACATTCTGTAGAACTAGGATGAAAAATCAGGTCTGGTGCATATTTGTTTCACAAAATGATTACATGTTCATCATAGCCCTGTGTAAAACAGTTCTACATATTTGATAGAGTGAATGAGGATGCTTTTGGTCTTTATTCTGTCCTGTCGTGTGTGCCTGAGAGAGGTCCCAGAGCACTAGGATTCTTCAATTCCTCTGCTCAGAATAGCTGCACAGAACAAGTGAACATGGCTTTCCTTTACAAAATACACAAGAAAAGGATCTTATTATGGCTGCTTATGTACCGTCTACACACCTGTATAAAACCAGCCATAGTCAGTCCAAAACATGTACTCAGGCGTAATCACTTGAAATTTGTGATGTAAAATATTATCTGTGCAGTATCTGTGAATCTATTTATTTATTGTTTTCCTGCTCAAAACCCCCAAAATAAAGAGAGATGTGTCACAGATTTTAATTTCACTGTTTAATTTCACACTCCAAATATCTGGCCAAATTCTTTATTTGGTAGAATCTCAGCTTTGTAAAAGTGAAAAGATAAATTCAGACAGATCAATCCAATCTCTGATCTCATTCATATTTGTGAACCTAGGAGATTCTACAGAATGACTCTACTGTAGTATGAAGCTATGCTCTCTGAAATCAGTAATAATTAGGTTTTGATGATTGGTGTTGGAGGAGATATTGATATTATATATAAACAGCCTGTAGTGGTATCTTTTGTTTTTCACTAATCAAAATATCTACAAGGACTTCATTTTTGTCTTGATTTGCTCAGCAGCAATTACTTCTAGTATGAATGTAACAGGTGATAGAAAATTGTTAAGTAGCTTGTCAATTAGTAAAACAAAATATAATTTCTAAAAAAAGTATTCCTCATTATATTAATTTAAAAATCCACATATTGATCTATTCTTTCTCATCAGAATGTTCTAAAACTTAAATTTTAAACCATAATAACATAAAAATGTGTTTTACCAATTTTTGAATGCAAGCTTTGTTTCATTTCTATTGCTCGTTTCATAGAACAAGGTGAATAACATTCAAAAAATTCAAGTAGCATGGCAGAACTTGCTTTTGAGATTAGGAAAAAAATATCTGAATATATAGGTAATAGCTTGTATGGACACAGATTTACAGCTAAGCCCAAACATTTTATACAATATATAGCTAAATGAATAATTAAAGCCAATTAAATATTTTTTCCATTTAATAATAACTTTGTGTACACTGTGCACAATAACTAGACAGGTTTCCTTATGTATAAAAGTTTCTTTGAACTATCCTCACAACAGAGGTAGAGATTCTGTAAGTATCATAATAAAGACCAAAGCAGAAATAACCCCTGGAGGGTGCAGAGACCTAACCCATCTTGGCTGCATTAGTAGCCTAGAGAGTCACAGGCTATGCACAGCACACTTGTGCCAGAAGCCTAGATGCAGTACAGCCTCACAATAACAGAAGCACAAAGATGTCTTTATATTCCTCTCTCCGCAGCTACAGCTAGGGATTTCTTCCACTGTGCTCAATACACTCCAGATCCATCCTAAAGGTGAAGTGCAAAACAATTCTGAAACACCAACTGCTGTATTTATTTTGAAGGTATACATGCTCAAAAATGCTTTATAGTCACAAACACAAATCAACACCTGACAGATTCACAGCATTTCTGGAAGGTGTACAGGAATGCAAGCAAAAATGTCTCCTGGTAGGGACAGTGGTGTGTAAGTAAGTGTGTAGAAACTGCTGATGCATGTGCAATGTAAGTTTTAGCTGGGCATGAGATGAACAGCAGCATAGACACAGTTGTCTTGCACTAGTCACTGTTAAAAAGCACACAACAGAAATGAAACTAACCTAAGTAAAAGGCCAGTGACAAATGGTCTTGAAAACATATATGTATGTTATGAGGATTTTAGGTAGAGCTTTTGATTATTTCTGCAAAATTGGTTTTCCAGATCTGATCTTGACTAACTGAAGAATTATTTTAATTTTTTAAAGGTATTGATGATTACAATATGAATTAGCATTAACAGAGAAACTCTGTGCAGTTTTTTAGAGACTATTCAGTTCTCTAAAAGCAGTTCATTGCATCTTCTAGTTATGTCCTACGTAGCCCATGAAAATGGAACCATGTTCACCTCAGGTAAGGATTAAGCACTTTCTTTAAAAAAAAATGGTTTTCAAGCTTCTGTTTGTTCCATACCATGCTAAATCTTGGTTTATCTGTACTACAAAGATTCATACCACAAAAATTAAGTGCAAATACTTTAAAAAACAGCAAGTAAAAGGTACTAAATGTACTCAGGATTCTGAGAGTAGATGTCTAGAATGAAAGTCACACCCTTAAATATTTGAACATTGTATTACAACCCAGAGATTTTTTGAGGACAAGTAGTTGTCACATACAAAAATTCAGCAAGGGTGTTTACTCTCCTACCTCCCTGTCAAGGTGAAGATAGCTGATGTGTATTTCACCTTAATGACTGTGTGTGGCTCCTATTAACTTTAATTGCCTAATGGATTTGTCAAGAACAACAAGGCCCTGGAGTCAAGTTGCAAAGTTTCCATGAATTTCTCTAG
This sequence comes from Harpia harpyja, assembly GCF_026419915.1. Lineage (NCBI taxonomy): Eukaryota > Metazoa > Chordata > Aves > Accipitriformes > Accipitridae > Harpia > Harpia harpyja. The sequence goes on along the minus strand of NC_068969.1, from coordinate 68,954,641 downwards.
TCATTTGAAGGTAAAATACAAAAATAATATATTTAGCTTGCTTAGAGAAAAATGAAATAAGGATACAGGCTCTTTAGGAAGGACAGGCAGGGGAGATGAGGAGGGGGTGTTGTCCTCTATGTCAATGACCAGCTAGAGTGCATGGAGCTCTGTCTGGGGATGGATGAGGAGCTAACCAAGAGTTTATGGGTCAGGATTAAAGGGAGGACAGGAACAGGTGACATTATAGTGGGGGTCTGCTTCAGGCCACCCGACCAGGAAGACTGAGCGGATGAGGCTTTCTATAGACAGAGAGGAGCAGCCTCATGTTCACAAGCCCTGGTCCTCGTGGGGGACTTCAACCACGCCAATATCTGTTGGAGGGACAACACAGGAGGGCATAAGCAATCCAGGAGGTTCCTGGAATGTGGTGATGATAATTTCCTTCTCCAAGTGATAGAGAAGCCAAGAAGGAGAGGTGCTATGCTAGACCTTGTTCTCACCAAGAAGGAGAGGCTATTGGGGAATGTGAAGCTTAAGGGCAGCTTGGCTGCAGTGACAATCAAATAGTGGAGTTCAAGGTCCTTAGGGCAGTGAGAATGGCACATAGCAAGCTTGCTGCCCTAGACTTCAGGAGAGCGGACTTTGGCCTATTCAGGGACCTGCTTGGTAGAGTACCATGGTGTGCTGGGTTGACCCTGGCTGGACGCCAGGTGCCCGCCAAAGCCGTTCTCTGACTCCCCCTCCTCAGCTGGACAGGGGAGAGAAAATATAACAAAGAGCTTGTGGGTCGAGATAAGGACAGGAGAGATCATTCACCAATTACCGTCACGGGCAAAACAGACTCAGCTTGGGGAAAATTAACTCACTTTATTACAAATCAACGAGAGTAGGGTAATGAGAAATAAAACCAAATCTCAGAACACCTTCCCTCCACCCCTCCCTTCTTCCCGGGCACAACTTCACTCCTGGATTCTCCACCAACCCCTCCCAGTGGCACAGGGGGACAGGGAATGGGGTTTACGGTCAGTTCATCACACGTTATTTTCTGCCGCTTCATCCTCCTCAGGGGGAGGACTTATCACACTCTTCCCCTGCTCCAGCGTGGGGTCCCTTCCATGGGAGACAGTCCTCCACGAACCTCTCCAATGTGGGTCCTTCCCATGGCCTGCAGTTCTTCACGAACTGCTCCAGCATGGGTCCTTTCCACGGCTTGCAGTCCTTCAGGAGCACACTGCTCCAGCGTGGGTCCCCCATGGAGTCACAAGTCCTGCCAGAAAACCTACTCCGTGGGCTCCTCTCCACAGATCTGCAGGTCCTGCCACGGGGTCACAGCCTCCTTCGGGAACCCACCTGCTCTGGCGTGGGGTCCTCCACGGGCTGCAGGTGGATATCTGCTCCACTGTGGACCTCCATGGACTGCAGGGGGACAGCCTGCCTCACCATGGTCTTCACCACGGGCTGCAGGGAAATCTCTGCTCTGGCGCCTGGAGCACCTCCTCCCCCTCCTTCTTTACTGACCTTGGTGTCTGCAGGGTTGTTTCTCTTACATGTTCTCACTCCTCTCTCTGGCTGTCATTTTCGTCTGTCCCAACTTTTTTTTTCCTTCTTAAAAATGTTATCACAGAGGCGTTACCACTATCGCTGATTGGCTCGGCCTTGGCTGGCAGTGGGTCCGTCTCAGAGCTGGCTGGTATTGGCTCTGTCAGACACAGGGGAAGCTTCCAGCAGCTTCTTACAGAAGCCACCCCTGTAACCCCCCCCCGTTACCAAAACCTTGCCACACAAAGCTAATACACATGGGATAAAGCCCTGGAGGGAAGAGGGGCCCAAGAAAGCTGGTTAATATTCAAGGATCACCTCCTCCAAGCTCAGGAGCGATGCATCCCAACAAAGAGGAAGTCAGGCAAAAATGCCAGGAGGCCTGCATGGATGAACGAAGAGCTCCTGGACAAACTTAAACACAAAAAGGAAACCTACAGAAGGTGGAAGCAAGGACAGGTAACCTGGGAGGAATACAGAGAAATTGTCTGAGCAGCCAGGGATCAGGTTAGGAAACCCAAAGCCCTGATAGAATTAAATCTGTCCAGGGACATTAAGGGCAACAAGAAAAGCTTCTATAGGTACATTGGTGATAAAAGGAAGACTATGGAAAATGTAGGCCCTCTCTGGAATGAAATGGGACACCTGGTTACCTGGGACATGGAGAAGGCTGAGGTACCCAATGACTTTTTTGCCTCAGTCTTCACCAGCAAGTGTTCTAGCCACACAGCACAAGATGCAGAAGGCAAAGGCAAGGACTGGGAGAATGAAGAATTGTCCACTGTAGGTGATGATTTGTTTCAAGACCATCTAAGGAACCTGAAGGTCCATGGGACCTGATGAGATGCCTCCATGGGTCCTGAGGGAACTGGTGGATGAAGTTGCTAAGCCACTATCCATCATATTTGAGAAGTCATGGCAGTCTAAGGAAGTTCCCACTGACTGGAAAAGGGGAAATATAACCTCCATTTTTAAAAAGGGAAAAAAGGAACACCCAGGGAAACACAGCCCAGTCAGTCTCACCGCTGCACCCGGCAAGATCACAGAGCAGATCCTCCCGGAAACTATGCTAGAGCACATGGAAAATAAGGAGGTGACTGGTGACAGCCAGCATGGTTTCTCTAAGGGAAAATTGTGCCTGACAAATTTAGTGGCCCTCTGCAACAGGGTTACAGCGTTGGTGGATAAGGGAAGAGCAAGTGACGTCATCTACCTGGACTTGTGCAAAACATTTGACACTGTCTCTCACGACATCCTTTTCTCTAAATAGGAGAGACATGGATTTGATGGATAGACTGCTTGGTGGATAAGGAATTGGCTGGATGGTCTCACTCAGAGTTGCAATCAATGGCTCAATGTCCAAGTGGAGACCAGTGACAAGTGGTGTTCCTCAGCGACATTGGGACCGATGCTGTTTAACATCTTCATCAGCAACATGGACAGTGGGATTGAGTGCACCCTCAGCAAGTTTGCTGATGACACCAACCTGTGTGGTGTGGTCAATACACTGGAGGGAAGGGAGGCCATCCAGAGGGACCCTGACAGGCTTGAGAGGTGGGCCCATGTGAACATTATGAAGTTCAACAAGGCCAAGTGCAAGGTCCTGTACATGGGTCAGGGCAATCCCCAATATCAGTACAGGCTGGGGGATGAAGACATTGAGAGTCTTGCAGAGAAGGACTTGAGTGTATTGACTGATGAGAAGCTGAACATGACCCAGCAATGTGCATTTGCAGCCCAGAAAGCCAACCGTATCCTGCGTGAATAGTGACCAGCAGGTTAAGGGAGGTGATTCTTCCCCTCTACTTCACTCTCATTAGACCCCACCTGGAGTACTGCATTCAGTTCTGGGGCCCCCAACATAAGAAGGACATGGACCAGTTGGAGTGAGTCCAGAGGAGGGCCACAAAGATAACCAGAGGGCTGAAGCACTTTTCGTATGAAGACAGGCTGAGAGAGCTGGTGTTGTTTAGCCTGGAGAAGAGAAGGCTGTAGGGAGACCTTATAGCAGCCTTCCAGTATCTAAAGGGGGCCTACAAGAAAGCTGGAGAGGGACTTTTTACAAGCGCATGTAGTGTTAGCTCAAGGGGTAATGGCTTCAAAGTGAAAGATTTAGATGAGATATAAGGAAGAAGTTCTTGACTGTGAGGGTGGTGAGGCACTGGAACAGGTTGCCCAGAGACGTTGTGGATGTCCCATTCCTGGAAGTGTTCAAGGCCAGGTTGGATGGGGCTTTGAGCAACTTGGTCTAGTGGAAGGTGTCCCTGCCCATGGCAGGGGGGGGTTGGAACTAAATGATCTTTAAGGTCCCTTCCAACCCAAGCCATTCTATGATTCTATGAAGAAAACAGGAAAAATGTAATCCTTTTATACTGATCCCTGTTTCACCAGACCATACTTTAATTTAAAATCAATTCATAGTCTGCTGAAATCAGTAGTGTTTATTTAAATGGGAACAATTAGACAAATGGAGCTTCAAGCTACAGATGTGCTAAACTATCAACTGGTAATTTCATCTAAAGATGCATCAGGATGGAAAACTGAGATGCTTGCATGTCATTTATTGAGTTAGTTAACATTTGTTTGCAGAAGATCATAGCAAGGTAAATTGCCAGAGCTGTGCAAAACAACTCATATTTTTGTTACTATGTTTTGTGAATGTAAATCCCTACTCTGGTTATTGTGGAAAATGTAAAAGGGTTCCCCATCATCTTCATGCTTATTTTGGACCTCTGCTCTTGCCTGCAATTATGAAGTTCCTGAGAAAGGACATATAAAATATGAAAACTTACAGGTATTTACAGCCCTGCATTTGCCAACTTTGAGCATAATCTGTAAAAATGTAAATTAATAATAATTATTTTTATTATTCAAACTACCTTACACTTTTTGGTATTTTTTATCCTGAAAGTATCAGAAGCATTTTGAAATTTAGCAAGTTACCTACAACCAGGAACCCAGCACATATTGCAAACTGCTTGGCATGGAGCTTTCAGACTGGCTATGGTTATCCCAAGCCCACTCCCAAACCTGCAGCACTGCAGCACTGTTGATGATTTTAGGGATTCTCAGACATTTAAAGCATAGGACAAATCATGTCATGCTTTACTGTCTTTACATCAATGCTAAGCACACATATGCATCTCACATGAATGGAATACAGATGTAGATAAAAGAATAATTCAGATATTAATTTAAACACAGACATTAAATTCTTGAGTTTACTATAAATGATCATTTTGTAGAGATATGAAAACATGGTTAATGTGTTTGCATGAAGTAAAAATTTAGTTTAAAATTATTTCACTTCTGATAGAGTGCTAAATATAAAATATTTGGATTTTGATCATCATTGTTAATACAAGAAAAAGTGCTACTAAAATATCTAATTCATAAAGCAAAAAAAGGAAATTATCTAAATCTTTAATGATGGAAAACTATAAAAAAAAACAACAGAAAAGTGAAATCTGTAGTGAAAAAGGGATGGCATGTACTGATTATGTTAAACTACAGTGCTGTGCTATAAAGGTTTAATCAGAGCTTATTTAGGCTACCCTGCCAGTCTTCACATTCCAGTCATGACTTATGTGACCACCTTGAACTTTGGTGAACTTTGGCCAATAAAATCTTCATGTCAATCTACAGTACTGAGTGCTCCGTCTTTTGATTTATTCATTTCTTTTCTTCAAACCCAACTTTTGTTTAAAAGATCAAGATTGGCTACTTGTGGTAAGCTCTTCAAAAGAAAAAGCTAAAAAGCAAAGTGTCATATCTTGCCATAGATGTTCTTTTCCAAAATGAAATATCTGTCTGTCAATTTGGCATGTCCATGTAGATATCTAGCTATTACCTCAAACTTAACAAAGTTAAAATGGAGTTCTTAATCTTTTTCTTCAATCTCTTTGAAAATGTCTTTTTTTCTTCTTTTTTTTAGCTTTTTTTTTTTTTTTCTGTGAACTATCCCATCATTTGTCTGTCACCTATTCCTAACATTTGAACACAGATCTTTCTCTAGGTCCTCACTGCATTATGGTCTAATACCTTTCTGCAGAAGAATATCATGTGAAATACAGCTCCTCTTATCTATCTGCATAAATAAAAGTGTTGTGCTGATTCATTTCTCACAGCTGCATTTCTGCGACACTTTTTTTATTGGCGTTGGTAAATCTGTCTTGTCATTCAATCCAAAATTCATCTTAAAGGCCATTTTCTAGCCCTGTTCATTTAATCATGCCTCCTTCCTCATGGAGTTGTCCCTTCCACCCCAATACTTGATATCACATTCCTTCATTAAAAAGGTGGTGCAGTTCCCATTTCCATTAAACACTGCTCTTTTTGCTAAAAATATTAATAGTGTAAAGTGTATTTTTTGGCAAAAGTAAGTAGTGTCTGAAAACACACCACTTCAAACATAGATGAATCCAACAACTCAATTCACATAGGCTAAGAGCAACAAGGATTTTTAGTCACTGTTTGTACCGTTTATCCCAGCAACCTAGAGCTACAAAATTACAGAATTTATTGCCAGCCTGCTGATTATTGAGCCAACCAGAATAGATTAGCCAACCAGAATAGATTATTTTTAGTGTTTTAAAGCATATTCATTGGTTTCCAACAAATTTATTGGGGTTTATTTTTGCATAGGTGTAGAAAATGGTATTTATTAAACACCAACATTTTCTAACTGTTTAACATCAATAACTATCTACATAATTGTGTGTTACTATGTCATACATTTTTGTTTTACTTTATAAATATAGTGTTGTCCCTTGCTCAGACCACATTTGCAACACAAATACAGCAAATATGAACACCCAAATACTGTAGCTTCAACATAGCAAACACCCTGGCTGATAACTTCATAAAGAATATGGCACTTGTTGGTCTGGGAGATGCAAGACATAGGCCCTCTTAATTCTTTCTTCCCCACAACACTCAGGACAACACACAAGTTTTTTAAATGACAAATGGGCTAATGGGTAACTGGTTCTGAAGCTGATTGATCTTCACGGATAACATCCTGCCAGATGTTATATTAAAAGTGGTATAATTTTAATTTACCTGCTGCTGTTAAGCTGTAAATTCTCTCATACAACCAGGTCCCAATATACAATCGCTTAAATCCCACTTGGAAATTGAAAGGGATGGAGTGAATCTTCAAATGTATGGATCCATTTGACAATTGGCAGTCCCCATGAAAGCTAAGAAAGCCTTGAGGCTTCAGATATAGTTTCAAAATTTAGCTAGATATAGCATTTTGTTTTCTGTTAAACTACGTACAAACTTCTTACAGTTAGTTATGGATCTGAGCTGTCCACAGAGGGCAAAGAACCTGACCTTTTCCTTTTTTACACACTTGCCTGCTTATTAATCAAACACTTCAAATAAAAGCATGTTTTAATTTTTTTTCTCCAAACTCTCACCCTTTTCCAGTTGTAGTCCTGATTTCTCTAGTTATGAGCTGTGTAGGTAACATGTGAATCTGTAAGTGCCCAGTTTGTTATGCACACACTCTCACACTGTGGACAGAATAAGATCCCTTTACTAAATTTAATACAATTCCAATGCAGATTTTTTTTTTTTTCAGATTTTGAATGGTATATGTCTCCAAGTATAAGAAAATGCTGGCTCTTGCTTTGCACAAGATGAAATAGAACTTTGCAAATTTTCCTACAAGAGAGGTATTAGCATTCTCAGAGCTCTTCAGCATTTCATGTTTCTTTTATTAAAAAATACCCCAAAACTTTATAACTAAGAAAATCTCTTAAACTATAATTAGCTCAAACAAATCCTTCCTTTCACTGAAGTTACAACAGTAAAAAACAGAAAATTCATTAATTTCTGAGGAGCACTGTATTGGAATTAATAAGTTTTTTTTTTTTAAATAATTAAACATTCGACAATTGTTTAATAAGCAGATTTAATTTCACTACAAGGCTCTTGATTAATTTAAATTCTCCTCGCAGTCTGCTGGAATAAGTAGTATTTAATTAAAAAGGAACAATTAGACAAATGGTGTTCTAAAAGAAGTGCCAAACTACCAGATGGTAATATGAGTACTTTTTGCTGAATGTGGAGGTACATGTGCTATCACCCACAAGGTGTACAGAAGAAGTTAGCCATTTACCACTATGCTGAAATATGCTGTACGTTGTCTAGAGATGCAAATCCTTTTCCACATGGAAACAGCAGATTTTGCCACATCTTAAATAACAAAATATTTAACTGGGCATAACGTTATCTAAAGGTCAAATCTTCATCCACACCATCTAAAGGGTTTAATTGGAGCAGGATATTTACTTTTAAAACACAGAATAATTTTCCTGTTAAATTACAGTATTTATTGGATTTTTCATATAGATGGAGGGGGGTGCATCCGAGGTTATTCAGGGTAAAATTACACCAACAGTTTACTGTATAGGGAAATTAGGGTACAAGTTTACAGGATGCTCTCCCTCAGCCATAAATACAACACAACTTACCCTATTTTAGAGGCCTAGAGAAAACAGCTATAGAGTTCTGACTGCTATGGGAAGGGAAAACTGCAGCAACTCTTATGGGTTTCCTTATGTTCTACAGCAATACCTAAACTTTCCATCTTCCAAAGGGCTTGTATACAGGACTATGAGGTGCACCTGCTACAAGCAACGTTATGCAGTGATCTTGTCCCAGGGCCCCCCAGTGTTGAAAGCCAACTTGGAGTCAGCTGCTTTGGTCAACGTATCCCACTGATTCAGTGGCTGCCAGCACACAGGCTGCAGGGACAGTCCCAGGGCAACAAGGGGCAAAGGCAAAGAGGGCACTCACCCATTCCTCTCTCATGCTTTCTAACAGCAGCAGGACAGCCTTCAGTAAACTGTAATTTGAAGTGTGTACTTAGACTCTGATGTTCCCATCCCCAAAACCCTTAGACACTGAATCTAGAATCCCTTCTGCCCTGTGCCATAATGCCTGCTCCAATTATTAAATGTTCCTGCTCTACCTCAGTCTCACAAGAAGCCCAGAGCCAAAACTGTCAGTTCAAATTAAACCACATTAGTTGCTCACTATCACACACACAGAGGCAAAGTACATGCAGAAGATCCCCACATGTCAGAAATTATGGATTTATTTCAAAGACAAAAATCACAAAATCTAATTTATGTGGAAAAATGTGACAACTGGCATCCTCAGTCATTACTATTCCAGACCTATCCAACCCTTGTCAGAAATAGATATAGCTCATCTCTGTCAATAAAGTTTTAAGAAATAGGAAAATAAAGTTACCAGGCAAAGTTGATCCCCAGCGTAAATCCACTAGGTGTATTCACGTAAGGAATCAAAAGGCTACACCACTTTTTAGGTCAGTGTTGCCAATTAAAGAGAGAAGCAAAAGCAAAGGGAAGGTTGCACGTCCAGTAAGATTTTATTGCCATCTGTTGCCAAAATAAATTTTTTCTCCCTACTTGACCCTATTCATTGGGTCTTCAGAATACTCTAAGTCAACTGAGAAGGCAGACACAGATATATTGTACAAATGTATTGCCTTCTCATACTTATCCTACCAAAATAAAGGGAGACAAGGTGTATAAAATAACTGAATAGCAATCTGTCAAAGATTAGAAAAAATAGGCCAGATGAGAATGGGGCAGGACATCATTCTTCTATCCCACAACAGGTTGACATTTCAGTATAGAAAACTTTTAAGGGAATTCAAGAAAAAAGAAAGCATGAATTAACACAAAGCATCTGGAATGTGGGAGAACCAAGCTGAAATCCCTACTCCATTGCACACGGTTGCACAGGAGGGATTTAAGCATATGTTCCAGCTGAAAAATTTCTGGTAAACCCTAGGCACAGTGTGGAGCACAGAAAGGTATCAAGACCCATTTGATAGCAAGCAATGGTTCTTTTTGAGATTTCTCATGTAAAGGAAAAGCATGCTTGCTTCCAGTTCCTTACAGGGTTATCACAAAAATCTCCTTACATTGAACTTTGAGTCCTTGGAGCAGACAGAAACACCATTGCAGTTTCTGTGTAAAAGCAAAAGCCAAGAAGGAAGTGTCTTGTGTCTGGAAAGCAAAAGTTTCCATATCTCTAAGTGATTCAGAAACCCTAATAAACTTGTATTAAACGCTAATAAACATGTATTTCTTTCTAAAACATTTAAAGAGAGTAGAAGAAAGGAATGGTTGTAGGCTATTTGCCTAAACTCATAATGATATTTGAAAATTTGTATGAAAAACTGAAAAAAAAAGCATTTTATTTTTGTCATAGCAGTCAGGGGAATCACCTAAATGCAGTAGCATATATGGGAAATAAATCTGTCAGACAAACTCGTTGTTTTAGAAGGTCCACAGGAAGCAATGCTGGAAAAACAATTTGGGTGCAGCTAGTACAGGGTGAAGGATGAACAGATTTGTACTGTGCCTTTTAATGATTTTATCATGAGTTAAGTATAAGAAAATTTACATTTCAGATGAATAGAGAAGTAACCAGTACCTTGAATCTTCAATATCATAACACTAGTGATGGAATTATGAAGCCTTAGTATTCTGATTTTTATTTTAATTTTTACCATGGTTTAATTAACTCTCTATCTTCCTCTGATGAATTAAGGAGATAAAAATTATGTTGTTGCTGCAGCTCTGAAAAACTGTATTCCTGTTAAACTAAGGCTCTGTATTCTTTGTATCGGTAATTATTTTCACTCATTCTCAAAATTAGTTTTTGTATATTGTTATTTTATACGTATCTCATGATGATTTAGGTGTTGACTGAGGGTGAATCTAGAGATATAGGAATGAGATGTAAAAGGAGTGCAGTTTCCGTTTCCCATTTGCTAATGAACAATCAGCAGGCTAGATTATAAGGATTTGACACCTAGTGGGAGGAGAAGCCTGGATTGTCTTCTATGCCCTGTGTACTATATATAAACCCTAAAGTGTTCCAAATTACAGGGAGTCCATGTTGATGTGAACTCATTTTATCACTACCTTAACAGCAAAGGAGAACAGACAACTGATGTAGTCCTAAACTACAACTATATGCAGAGCTAAAGATCACAAAACAGAAGCCTGGACACTGCAAAGCCTCATGTAAATGTTTGCCTCCCTGCATAGTCCCTGATATATACACTGTGTGATCTGACAAATCTCAGGATTTTCTGCAAATCGTGTAACACTGTGAAGGTTCCTGTTAGAATCCTAGCTGTTGAAAGCATTTTACTACCCAAGTATATATCAAATTCACTTTCCAATCAGGCAGAAACTTAAATCTAAGACTTTTATTGTTCCAGTAGAACTGGGGGGGGGGGACGACACACGACACAATTGCTTTTATTTGAAACATTGTGATTTTTACACAAATACTATGACTTATGTCATCTGCTGTTTCATCAGAAAACTGAGGTTAACAAAACTGAATGAAGATGTTTCCTTGTAACTCTTCCTTTATGGTAGAACTTTTATTACTCAACAGTGAGACTATAGTGGAGAAAGAGCCAGTACAAAGCATTAAGGGGTTATTCAACGGTGTTATTTAATGATGTTCCAGAAAAGCTTAATAATTTAATGCAGGTGTACGATTAATTACTTGTACCCATAAATAGTTTACTTCTGAAAATCTATTTAATTGAAATTTAAGTAATAATTTTTCTTCACTGGGCGCTGGGAAAACATAATTTCAGTTGTTCCCGAACCATATATGAATTAAAGATAAATTTGATAACATTTTTATCTGCAGTTTCTGTCACTAGATTAGCAAAATTTTAGTTCCTGGTCTGTTTTATGCAATAATCCTGTGACTAATATACTTCTCCAATAAGTAGGTGGCTTTTTTCTTTCCCTCCCTATAGGTTTTGTTCCTCTCATTTCCTCCTGCCAGAAGACATCTCTAACTGTCAGGCTCCCTGGTATTCTCAGGTAACTTTTACTCAATTGTTCTTATAAAGAAAATGAATATAGACTACTTAGAAAATAATAAATCCAGAGAATTATAATGTTTCTCTGCCTGATAGGAGGAATATCATGTGAGGGATTACCATTATTTCTTGTGATCATAATTTTCAGTATGACAACCTCCCTGAAAATCTGTTATTCATGTCAACCTACTTTTAGGCTACATGCTTTTCCTTAGAATAGCCTATGCTTAACAGACACAATTTACTTTTAAGAGACAAAACACAAACTAGTCAATTTGTCACTCAATGCTGCTATTGTTTCTGCTCTACTCATTTTTAAGCCATTCTTTTCTATGGATAAAAGACTGAATGGGTCTCTGGAAATGGAATATTTTTACCAAGCTTTATGGATCCTAAATGACAGTCAGAAATATATCTCATGGTGGAATGGCCAAGCAGGGCACAGAACAGTGAGATCAAAGTTCTACCACCTTAATTCATAAACTATATCAGTATTATTAGTATTCCATGATAACTTACTCTCCTGACAATTAAATCAGAAGAACAAAAGGGCACAAATTAATTATCTACTAAAAATTGTAATAAGCCTTAGAAATTGTAAAATGATTAATTCCCATCCAATATAAAATTAACCCATTTTCAACGCTTACAGGTTCCAGTAACTAGAACGTGGTCTTCTACAGCATGGAAATCACTGAACAGATGAGTTTGCTGATCCAGCATGTAATTCTCGATGCACTAGCAAGAAATCCAGACAAATGAGTAAAATATTTTGCCTCTTCTTTCTGTTACCTGTTGGAGCCTTTGAAACTAAGGTATGGCTTATAGATGCAACATCTTAGTATGGCCTTACAATTCAAAAACTACAATTCAATAGATTCAAAGTCTGCAGATTCAAGCAATTTGACATGTACTTGTTTCTTCAGTTTCAAGATTATCCCACAGCAGAAATAAAATACCAGTATTGTTCATTCTTAAAGAATAGGAGGCAAAGAAACCTCCTCTGCTTTTTGATTAATTGCACAATTTTCAAATCCTGGTTTTAAATATCAAAATGTTGACACTGATCACCTTGAACATGTTTGATAGATGCATTTTTCTTCAGTGTGCCTATCTTAATTATATCAACCTTCATAAATTTAGAATCATATACTTGTACCATTAGCAAATTCTTAATTTTAATGGAGCATGTCGGATGAATACTTAGTTCAGAATATTCATAACACTGCTAAAAGAGGATCTTGCTAATGAAATATAAGCTGTTATTAATAAAAATGACATTTTTCTATCATGTGTATGGACTTAAAATAATAAATACTTTCCTTCCCTTTTTCAACATGCTTTTACGGTAGTCATTGAGAAAATTAAAATGTCAGTGATAGGGTTACATATAGTTCTATATAAATACATTTTTTCCACAAAGATTTCTACTTTTATTTAAAAATACAACCTGATAATCCTACCACAAATGTCCATCTTTTGCTCAGATCACTTTCCTAGTCAAGATAAAATTCACTGAAAGAAGAGACCTTATTTCCGCAAAGCTACTTTTAAACTAGTCACGGTTCAAAACTCGTAAGAAGGCATATCTGAAAAGGCTTCTGCTGCTTCTTCAGATGCTTGGGAGAATCGGTGTTGGACCTGTAACCTTCACCAAGACCTGCCCTGACAAGAGAGACACAATATATGTCCTTCTTTCACAGATACTTCTGTCCTGAAGGTTGGTGAGCAGGCTCACATAAACCAGTAAGTAGCTTCTGAATTATCTCAGTACCATATGCATTAGTTATACTGCAGTAAGACATAGACAGTGCATATAAAGATTGACTTCATAGGATTCAGATGTCTCAGAAGCTCCCTCGTACAAAGAGCTTAGACATTGATATAAACACCTTTTCTTATTTATTGCTGCTAACACTTGTTTTCTAGGTGTAATCAGCTTAGAAAGGTGAAGGTCAAAGTAAAATCTCTGACACCAAAATTACCCGACCACAAAATGCATGTCTTCACCACATTTAAATTTGAGATTTTTCAATCCCAAGAGTAGCAGAGGTGTTCATGCATGAAGTAATTTTACTCAGTCAACCTTTATTATGAAATATAATCTCACAGAGCATTGTTTTTTCAACCAGTGCTACAAAATAATCTATCAGACCATCATTCAGATTTTTTTCAGCCATTTATTTCCATGTTTTTAGGTAGAGAAAATTATAAAACTAAGAGAAAGCCATCAGTTATAAAGGAAAAAAAGGGAGTTTAATGCAGATTTCTTATGAATGTACAGAAGTCTGTCTCAAGATCCATGGATTCAGAGAAATACTTTAGTTCTTGGAGGTAATACACAGTTTGAAACACCATTCTGTAGTATGTCAGATTGTCCAGGGATATTTATGAGTATGAATGCCTGTGAAATTGAAATAGCCTACAAGTACTACTGATCCAGGAGAATTAGTTTTTATGAATTTAAGACTAAATTAAAAGACCCAGATGCTGCACTGGTTTGCAAATATCAGAATACTCCCACACTTGTTCACACCAATGCTTTCAGGTGTCTCAAATGGAATATGAGGCTGTTGTGAACTGAAACTGTAAGATCAGCTTAACAATGTGCACATTAACCTATTTATTTAAGAGTTGCAAGTCTAATTCCACACCAAAGATGGCTATGTCAGCCACAGAATTATCAGCATTTGGATATATGTAAAAAATGAATGTTAGATGCAGAGGTAAATAAGCATCCCTTGTTTCCCAAAGGAACCTCCACCCAAAGAGACCTCTTAACTTTCCCTTAGCTTTTATGACATTGAGGACAGTAGAACATTGAACCAACAGTCAAAGAAATTGGCAGTATAGTATAAGCTAAAGAAGACCTTAAAAATTACTTTCTTCAAATTACCTGTGGGCTTGAGAAAAATCAAGTAATTCAGTTTCCAGACTTTTAATATAGAAATGAATGTGAACATTGCCATTCAGGTATGTCATAGTTGTTTCATTTCAGTATAGGTATGGCATTTTTTATGTGTATTGTTTGTTTTCTTTTTTTCATTTATCATAGAGAGGTACTGACATCTATTTTAGTCCAGATTTATAGAACCTGGATTTGACTTCATTCTGCTAAAGACATAAAATACTTCATTATTGAGCAGATTCGATAAAAAGATAGCAAAATCTTTTTATAATCTTATTATTTGAAGTTGAGCAAATGGCCTTTGCTTTTAATTATTTATCTACTTTTGAAGTTGATTGTATATTTATTAGACCAAGTAGTGATTTTTAATTTTATGTATCTCTCAGTAACTAGAAAATGGAACTTTTAAGGGGCAACTTCACAAAGAAGTCTAACCTATACTCAGATCTTGGTTGCCTAGTAATTCCATTCCCATACCCATCCTGATACTCATCAGTCTTCCCCACTTCCTTTGGAATACAAAACCAGTCTAATTAATGTATTCATATGTTGGGTTTCTATATTTCACCCTTATTTTCAGTTAGTTCTTTCTCAACTTAATCTTAAAAGCTACTATCCATTTATACAAGTCTCAACGGAGACAACTGTACATCATGACAGCACAGGGTATATGAAACTGCATTTATGTAAATCAGAAAGGATATGCCAGCTGAAATGAATGCAAACCTGTTAAGAAATAAATATATTTTCTGTAATAAATGAATGTATTACATTTGAATTAGGATATATAAATAATGTATAGACCCATCCTTACTAGAACTACAACAGCTAAAATTAAGGTACAAAACCAATATTCAGGCATTCAAAGGTTGCTGCTGAAGTTTCTAAGAAATTCAGATTACATATTCTGTCATCAGTTATATTGTGCATGTACAAGTGTAAAACCGAATTTTGAAGGTCATAGTAGCATTTATAGTATCTATAACAAAAGAATAAGTTAAGAATGGATGTAAGGATAATTTTTTAATCCTTGAGGGCAGTCAAACAGAAAAGCAGGTTGTCCACAGAGGCCATGCAGGCTCTGTACTTGGAGGTTTTCAAGCCCAACTGGATGAAGCCCTGAGCAACCTGGTGTGAGATCACGCCTGATACTTCTGTGAGCAGGAAGTTGTACTACAGATTTCATGAGGTCCTTCTCAGCCTGAATTGTCCTAAAATTATATTCTTATTGCAGGGCAAAACTTGATGAAAAATGTAAACAAAATTACTTTTTCTAAAATATTGAAGAACAGGTCTAAATTTCGGTATCTGCAGATAGTACATCCATTGTTTAGTGGACAAGGTAGCCGATAGCTTCTGAACTTTTTTCTCCTTTTTCTTGAAAATCTACTTAATTACATAAAATTTTATTTAATTATAATTGTCCATCAACTTGTTAAGTACTGATGTCCCATTGATTTTGTAATACAACAAACCCACAAAGAATTAGAGACCCAAAGAGCTAAAGTGATGGTTTCCTACCTTTTTTAAAATTTTAATTTCCATTTTATGTGATATCTTTAAAAATGGCTAGAATCATTAAATGGCCTTTAATATTTCTTAATATTTATTTAGTATATTATTCTGCTGCACCAAAAAAGAAGAACCAAATGCAGTACAAATACTATTTTTGTCACCTGTCGTCCTACTCTAAATTCTTACTAACTAATAAATTCCAGCTTTTCTTTAGAAACTGACTAAAATGTATGAATGCAAAACAAGACTAAAATAAATTATTTAAGTGCAGGGTTCCTTCTTGCTGATTTAAATAATTATTAAACTGGGTGGTTTAAATCCGTATATTTAAACAAACTTATGTGGGCTACATAATCACAGGATAGTGATATCAGTAGTGACATCTTCAACTAAAATTTGAAATTACAGGCACATTCTGTGACCACAGAGTAACATAGGAGAGGAAGGTTAACTAGAAAGTTAATTGATACCTGCAGTTTAATGAGAAACTGCAAAATTTGTGCAGGAAAGGTAACATTAATCTTAAATAAGTTCATATCTCAATGGGACTTTAAAAACAATAACAAAAATTTAGTACATTTCATTTCATGATCATGATACTGCATTTAATTTCCTTCTGTTAAACTACATTTTCCACATTTATAAGAGGAATAATAAGATATTTCAAAAAAAAGATACTGAAATATACCATTTACATAAAAAACACAGGCCAATAATTTGGTTCAAAAGAGCCAAATATTATCAACAATTATTCAAACCAAGCATAAGCTGGAGTTACACAATAATGGCTTATACAACTGCAAACTACATTAATTTTCCTAAGTATAAATCTAATTTCATACAATTTATTTCTCTCCACTTGCCAGCTATGACAGCTGATACATATCTTGTCCTAGTTTTCCTGGCTAGTGCTGGTTACCAAAAGACATTTCTTCCTTACAGACCACAGTATTATCAGCTCTCAAGCTAATCTGTCAAGTTAAGTGGAAAGAGAGTTTATTGTGCTGCGGATGTGCTGTGAAATGCCCAATGGAGGTGGAACAGGTCACCTTACAGGTGTCCTAAGGCTACATTTCTGAGGACTGCTGTCTTAAGGAAACAGAGAAAGTCAGCCAGATTCCTGAAACCATGTTTACAACAGATTAGTTTAGGCTAAAATTTAGAACAGTGAACATTTATAAACAAAATGCAAAATATTCACATAGACAACATCAAGCATTATGCATTGGCAGAGAAGAAAATAAAAAAAAAAGAAAAAGAATAATTCTACTTCATTTCCTCTCATCCTTCTTAACAGCAGACAGACTTTAAGCCTGATATTGTGGAAGATGTTTGAATTCAATTTTCCCTTCTTCCCACCATCTACGCCCCCCCCTACCCCCCCCCCCCCCCCAGCCCTGAACACTTAGTGTTCATTAACCTAAGTTTAGACCTTCCTCTTGCCAAATCCATGCCTGGACCTAAGCTTGAAGGTCTTAAAGACACAGAGAGAGCCCAAATAACTGTCACATACTTCATCCGAAGGCAGGGTGGGAGTCATCTGTTCCAAATAACATCTGGGCTAATATTCTAAACTTCCTTTATGGTCAATAAAGGGAAAGAGCTGCTGAAAGGCTGCAATTCATCTCATCCTAAAATAGACATCTAAAATAGGTTGCATGAATCACTCTGCAGAAGCACTTATTTCTCAACAGTAACTGTAAAAAGAACTGAGTAGTAGCTCAGATCTGTATGCTACATTATAGATATCTAAAGGTAGATGAGAAATTTCCATATTGCCTTAACTAAAACCATTACCTCCCTCTGAAGTATACATGTTACTTGCCATCACCTAAATGTTCAGATCCCTTATACAAACCTCATCTTGTATATAAACACATAACTTGCTGCTCAAGGAATCACATAACTAGGAGTTATTCATACAGGTTATAACCGATTCTCATCTGAACCCAAACACAATGGTAACCACTGTCTCCGACACAGTGACTTTGGGATTTCCCATTGAATTTTCCATTAAACTCTGTATTATAAGGGAATGTGTGATGACAGAAAAACAGGACTCTTGAACAGGGGAAAAAGCAGCAATTCTAAGATTTCTGAAGTTTGTTAAATTTTCTCATATAACACAAATTAAGGAAATCTATCCTATATGAAAGTCCTACAAGGTAGGTTGCAAAGCTGTTTGGAAATGGTAATCAGAAAACACTTATGAATGTTTTACTGTAAAAGTGAAAACGTATGATGAGAAGGATTCCATATGGTTTCTCTGGGTCTCTTAGGATGCAAAATAAAATAGGTGCATGACATTTTTGTAGGCACTATACTGAAGGAATTTGTCAGTTCAACGGATAGCATGGTTTGAGTTCACAAGAACCATAACAAAGGAGCACTGAACACAATTCCATTTTTCTGTGGAAAAAAACACCATTCAATAGGTTCAAGTGTGAGACTAAGGCAGGAAAAAAATAAACTGCAGAATTAGAGGGTCAGAATGATTGCATAGACAGTATGTGTGCAGAAAAGGGTCCAGAAAGCAGAACAAACTAGAATGGATCACAAGGAGAGCATGAATTAACAGTGTCTTGCTGATACAAATAGCAGATGGACAAGGCAGTACAGAGAGAGAGATTAGAAAATGCATTAGTATGAACTTTGTTCAGCATCCTCTCAAGAGCCTTTGTGAAATTTTGCATCTTGATACTTCAAAGAAATATACAATAGCTGGAGTCAGCAGAAGAAAACACAAATAATAATCAGCAACCTATCACAAAAGACTGAAGAAATTAGGGTTGCCAAATTAATAAATCCTTTATTTATCATCTAGGCTCTTACAAAGTAGAAGGACGAAATTTCTTTCCCATTTTTCAACTTGGGAATTATTCAAAGTAACGGGCTTGAATTATAACAGGTGAAATTCAGGTTTGACATTAGGGAACTTTTCTAATGTTAAGAACAATTAAGCACTGGAAATATGTTGCAGGGTTAAATTGCAGTTTGATTAAAAGAGATACAACATTTCTGTCAGATACCCTGCTAGCTGTCTGTATCAAAATCTGTGATCACAGAAATTATGAAGGGGATGTTTTGTGTAATTACATGAACTTCATAACACTGCACATTTTTCCCATATACAATATGTAGATTTTTTTTTATGCATTTGCCTCACACAAAACAATTCTAATAGTTCACTATCGAATAGTTCAACACTGAAAATAAAGTTATACTGAAAATACTGACACAAATTTAAACACAGAGGGCTGAACACTCTGCTATGATGGCAATTAGTGATGAAGTCAGGAGGATTTTCAGTAATGATGCCAACTATCTATCTACTCTATTACTTACAGTGGCTGAACACACAGTTTAAAACACAATATATTGCAGGGACTTAATTTCTGTATTTTGCATTAAGTTTACCAGTGGGCTTTATTAGTGGATGTGACATAGATATTACAAGATAGTAAAAGCTTGCTTTACTTTTAGAATTATTTACATGTCAGTCGAACACTAACAAAGTATTTTACATGTTATAAATAAAGTGCATATGTGCATGAATAGTCAACCAGGCTTGGTTTTGGACAAGAAAAAATCTGAGTGTAATCAGACTGTAAAACTGAGTCAACATCTTTAAGAATAAATAGAATCAATAAAAGTGCATAAAACAGTCAAACTAGAAAAATATTTATCTTCATAACTGCTGGATGACTTTGCTGTTTCTCACACTTGCATCAAATTCAGTGAAGGAAGCAGTGAATGTTTTAACTTCAAAGCTTAAAGAACTGCCTGATGGAATAAATTCTTGGATATTTTAATTAAGAAGCATATCGAATGACCTGCAAAGTTTTTATGAGACCTTCTCCTGACAAAATAGCTGTACTCCAAATAACAAATATGTACAATACCTGAGACTAATATTTAGGGACACTGCTGTACACTATAAAAATAAATTGTTGAATATACTGGCAAAATTTACAAAGAATTTAGGAGAAGCTAAAGCAATGTAGTTGTTATAGCAGACATTAAGAAACCTAGACCCATTCCAGTGTATACCATAAGCATTCAATGTATGTCGTCATTATTTGGTACAACATATTTCTTTCAAAGTTCCCTGACTTCCACTCTACAGACCTGAGAACCATTTGTGCCATTTTACAGACCTCTTATCTTTGTAGAGAAGGTTGCTCCTCACTGTATCCTCAACCTCAAATTCTGTTGTGCAAGAAATTTAGGAATGTCTGTGGACTGAGATAAGGAGCAGCTCTTTTGAACTTGAGAAGTGGGACAGTACAACTCTGCCCTCACTGAAGCAGGATAAGTATTTGGCTTATTTTGCATAAAAGAACTTCTAGGGAAAAAATTGCTCTCTCTCGGTTTTTGTTTTGTTGTTGTTTGCTTGTTTGTTTATTTCTTACTTTACTTCTAAAGATATAGCATTTTTTGTTGAAAAAATTGTAAAGTCCTACAGGTTGCACAGAAGTGACGTAGCTTAGTCTGGCTGGTGCTGCTTCCACCCATTATGGTTTTGTAATAGTTAAGGAACTGCAAAATTTAAGCTGGCAGCTTAAAAAAGCTCTTTTGGCCTTTATCTCTACTACACACATTAACTCTGTCTTAAACTGCCCCTTTTAGGTGAAAACAGAAGACTACATTGTAAAATGTTTATTTAGATCGCCTTTTACCAGCTACTGCTTTACAATTATGCAATGGTCAACCTTGCCTTATCCTCAAGACTCACTTGTAGAAGAGGTGACATTTTCTATTTCAACAGATGTTATCTTCTAAACAAAGAAGACTTAAACTTGCTTTTAGGAGGAGGAAGGAGTTGGCAGTGTAAGAGATGGTAATAAAATGTTTCATTCTTCAGCTTCTTACTAGGCGCAGCTACCAATGAGATTTCCATTCAGGCACATAGGATGTTAGATTTACACCATTTTGCCAGGACAAAAGCCTTTTTTATCCTGGTTAAACCTAATCTGTTGCCTATTTTCAATGTTACAAAAAACATTCTATCTATTTAACAAGCTTCAACACAAAATGACTCTGCAGAAACAGTCTACATAATTTTAATTGGAGGGTCTACTGTACCAAACTGATAGACAGGTTCCCACCTCATATGTATTACGATTATCAATCCATTACAGTTCCTTTCAGTTCCTTTTTTCCAGTCCCTTGCAGTTCCTTTTCTGAGGGAGGAGTATGCAGTTTTTCCAAAGAGTTCAGCCATTTCCATAGAGACTGATAGCTTCAGGCAGACATGGTGATTTCTTCAGGGCCTTCAGCATGTACTCCCCACAGCAACAGGATGCTGAGGCTAGCAAATGGTAAGCAAAGTCGAGACAAATATAGTCCAACACGGTCTCTTACACCACCCCGTGGCTCGACATTGCTGTCCTCATGGTGGTGTGAAAGATAAGGGTATAGAAAGAGAAAGAGGGGAAAAAAGCGCATACTACAACGATATAATCAAGTTAACTTTCTATCAAAATGACTTAACATAATGCGGTAAAAGAAAAACCAAAGGTTAAAATAAGATGATTTGGCTTTCCAAGGCTTATTTTATGTTAATACAATATTTATACATTAAACAACAACATGAACAAACAACAATATCATACCAATTATCCTAATTATAACATTTCTAAGTAAGTTAAACAACAACATCTAATATCTAACAACATCTACTTTACATCAACTAACCATTATAAATTTAACTAACTCTACAGTATCAAAACATACTATAAATTGATTTTAAGGTTGCGAAGAATCAGTAGAAAAACATGATGGCAGTTTACATGGTGAACATTTACAAGGACAAAAAAGAAGTATTAGAATAACTATTAAGATAACCGTTATCAAAGCAAAGGATATATAGTAAATTGAAATCAACGTGAACACATACTCGTACTCCGTCATTTTTTTGGCAATATACCACAAAGTGGTCACAGCCCTAACAGTCCACGTGATCGGCTGCCCTGGTCTGCCAGTGTTGGGGTCTGCATGCGCGGTGGGAAAACCACTTTGCACGCCCCCTTATCCTATCCCAGTTCCAAACAAAGGTGGATGAATAACACGATATAACAATGATTAACAATACTTTAACCTATTTAACCAATATATAAACACATACAAGACAAACACATACATACCACAAGAGAAAATATAGCGAGAGCTAACAAAGCAATTGCCACAAAATTACTAACCTGAGTAAACACATGTGTCTAAATAATTGATACAGTTGCACGCTTTGATTGATAAATGACACGAATCTGTTTTACACCATCAGGCAAGGCAGTAGATACAAATTGCATGTTAGATACAACACATTGGATTAATTGAATAAAACAAGGAATAATACATGGCAAAAACATCAAAGTGACAAATGCACATAACAGATAAAACAGAAGCTGTTTTACCCATGGTGCTCCGGGTAACCAAGACCATAAATCACCATTCCAGCCGTCCCATGTTTGAACGGGGACATGGGCTAGTTTCTTAATATCTGTGGTCAGTTGAAGAACTACTTCACCTACATCATCTATTTCTAAACAACAATTAGAGACATTTGATTTCCCACATAGTCCTCCCTCTTCAGCTAGTAAGTAATCCAAAACCATGCGGTGTTGAAGGATTGCAGTGCGCATCTGTTGAGATTGTCGAGTTAAAAGGTTTATAGCATTAGCTGTTTTATTGGTAATAATTTCTAAGACTGCTTGCAATTGAATTATGTGGTTCAAATTGTAAATCGGTTCTCGTGCCCCTGCTATTGGTTCACTGGGATTCCAAGTGGCAGGCCCATAATGTTCAATTATTCTTTCGGGAGGCCACTCATTTTCCCCCCCACTTTTGTGTTCCACCTATTTTAACGTCAACAGATCGCTTGCTATGTGCAATCCTTTTGTCCCCTAAATTATCATATAGTCTTACTCCCAGTCGAGGACCACCCACCTCTGGAAGAAGGAAGAACAGAGGTCAGATAATCCCTATATAACTAATCCCTGACCAATTTGCTGATAGTTGTTTGTAGACAGTATGTCCACAAATCCAATAATGGCCTTTTTTGGCTTTGGCACCATTAGCAAATGGTCCAGCTGCAGCCTTTGGGAATTGAAAATAAGTTGTGTTCTCATTTCCCAAAGGGCTAAAAAAGGTGCTTGGCTTGTTGTTGTTTGTCTGGCCGGTACAATACCAGGCGCCAGTGTGGTTTTTCCACTCACAAATTTGATGATAAATACGGTTTCCAGGCCATCAGAGAAAGAAGGTTTCATTTTTGTTCAACCAAAACCGTTTGAACCCTTTGTTGCATCTGGCTTCATCAAGCCACATCCATATGTAAACACCCCTATCTTCATTAACCAATTTATGTGTGAGTGTCCATTGACACCTGCTTTCTCCGACATTGACCCCTCCCTTCCGGGTGCGATTTATACAATATCTACCCACAGTAGGAAATTGAATTGGCCATGTTTCACTATCATCCCAGGTAGTGCTATCAGTTTCATTCTATAATTGCTTACGATTTGTGCTGCAGTGAGGGGTGTGGAGGTCCACAGCCAGCTTGACAACCCTAGAGGTCCTCCACAAACCCAACAGTGACTCAGATTAAAGGTGTGGCTTACAGCTTTTGCTAACAAAACAAACTCATTATCCTTAAAGGGATCATATGGGATAAGGGGAGGTGGGGGAATTGGCTTCCCTTCACCCTCATAGGTAAATCCCCAACATAACATAATTAAAAATAACATCATCTGCTCCTCTTCTTCCATGGGTATGTCTGGGTCACTTGCTTCTTCCTGAAAATGAAACAAAACCAAATTCGCTTCTCGGGTTAGAAAGAGGGAACAATCCATCTAGTATGAATCTTATGAATTTTTCCACAGGCATCTTTTGCCTTCCAGGTATATTTAAGGGACGCGTCCAACACCAGTGGCACTGTGCCCACTGTGGGAAGTTCGACCAAGACAGGTTGTCCTGGGAAATGAGATGGGTTGCTGGGGTGATCAGGGCCATGTGGGTCTGGCATGATTGTTGGAGCTTTTGGACAGAATGCTGTGATCTTTGGACATCCATTTACTCCTCAGCGACTATTAACACTGGTCACTGCATCCCACACTCTCTCAGCCCATCCTGGCTTATGCGGTTTGAGGAAGCGTTTTAACAGACCATTGCTTCTTTCCACAATTCCGTTTGCTTGTGGGTAATACGGAGTATGAAACACCCACAAAATTCCCTCCTGGGCTGCCCATTCCTGGACCACTTTGGCTGTGAAATGTGAGCCGTTATCTGATTGGATTGACTGTGGTTTGGGGAAAATTCCAAACCATTCTTTCAGAGCCTTTATTGTGTTTTCTCCTGTCGCCTTAGCACATGCTTTAGCTTGCACTAGCCTGGATACTATCTCCACACCTACCAGTACGTAGTACTTTCCCTCTGACCCTTGAAAGGGACCGATGTAATCAATCTGCCAGGCCTCCCATAGGCCTTTTCCCTCTCTTAGATGCAGGGGGTCACCCTCCAGTGGGTGTCTGTCCAAACGGATGAGGCATTGTTCGCAGGAAGACACACAAGTTTTACATTCTTCCCTGGTAACTGGCCACCCTTGGGCTTGTGTCTCACAATAGAGGTCCTTGACTCCTGAATGTTTCCGTTTTACGTGTAGCCATTCTAACAGACATTCCCAATTTTCTACTATCTGGGTGCTTTGTAGGGGAGCTAGCCGCGTTAGCTCATCCACTTTGGCATTCCATCGACTCACCGGGGCATCATCTTGTTGATGAGATGCTATCCATGCTACTGCAAATTTCCCTTGTCTGGAAATGGTAAGAATATCTTGCCATTTTTCCTTTTGCCATACAGGTATTCTATTGACCTCCCATCCATTTTGTTCCCAGAATGGAAGCTATTCGTGCAACCTTTAAGCACAGCATAAGAATCAGTATAGATATAGACAGAAGAAGCAGATTGAGCCTCATGTTGAAAAAAGCTCCACACAGCAATTAGTTCTCCTATTTGTGCACTACCTTCTCCTTCGGTAATGATCTGTTCCTTGGTATCTACTCGAAGTGCCACAGCGCGATATTTCCAAATTTTTCCTTCTTGCTTTGACGAGGCATCTGTAAACCAGACACTTTGCAATTGTCCAGAAAACGGAGGAGCTACTTGTATTACAGACAAAAGCTTGGGTGTTTCCCTACCTGGGTTTACCTCATCTTGTATATTTAACACTTTCGTGGCTCCTTCAGATACAGAAAACATTTCACAATAGTGTTCTATTTGTGCATACCATTTCCTCACAGAGGCTTTCTGGGCCACCCTGTCAGGGGGGGGAGTTCCTGCCAAAACTGCTTTGATAACTTTAAATGGGCCTCTGAGCACTATAGGTTGTTGCCGGATGGTCTGTTCGGCTTCTCTCAGAGCTAAACTAACTACAAATAGACCTTTTTCCCAAGTTGTATACCTTTTTTCAGCATCTTTAAAGCTACGAGAATAAAAACCAATGGGCCGAACAGGCCCCTCTGGACCCTTTTGCCACAAATGGATTGACAGTCCAATTTTGGCAAACCCCCACTCAATTTGAACCAGGTCTGTTGGGTGAATGGGACCAAGGGCCTGACAGGCATTCGCTTCAAACACCAACAACTGTAAAGCCTCGTCATGGACCTGAGTCCATTCCCTCTGAGCTCTCTTTCGCAACAAGTCATACAGGGGTCTAGCGATAATTGAGAAATCAGGAATATGTTTCCTCCAAAACACAAACAACCCTAGTGCATGCTGTAAGTCTTTCTTTGACTCTGGCATCTTGATCTGATCAAGAGAGGAAAGGGTATCCGGTGGGATACGTCATGCCTCCTTTCCA
Organism: Harpia harpyja; assembly: GCF_026419915.1. Taxonomy (NCBI): domain Eukaryota; kingdom Metazoa; phylum Chordata; class Aves; order Accipitriformes; family Accipitridae; genus Harpia; species Harpia harpyja. The sequence goes on along the minus strand of NC_068969.1, from coordinate 68,928,943 downwards.
CCAGATTCCTAAAACTTTTACCTCACTTGAAGGGGTTTGTATCTGCTTAGGTGGAATTGTCAACCCTATACTTTCCCAATGGGTGATGATGTTGTTCTGGGTTTCTCTAACTTCTTCTACCTGACTCCCTCCTATGAGCACATCATCTATAAATTGATAGATCTTTACCTCTGCTTTTATGGGAATTGTTTCCAGCTCTTGCACTAGAGCATGGTGAGCCACCGTGGGGGAGTGCTTGTATCCTTGAGGCAGTCATGTAAAGGTGTACTCTTGTCCTTCCCAGGTGAAGGCAAAGCAATCCTGGTCCTCAGGTTGTAAAGGGACCATAAAAAACATATCCTTAACATCAATTGTTGCCATGACAGGGTGGGATTGTTCCTGAATGGCAGCTATCAATTCAGCAATGTTTGGTACAGCAGCTGTTAGTGGAGCTGTGTTGGCATTGAGCCTCCTGTAATCTATTGTCACTCTCCATTTGCCATTTGGTTTTTGGACTGGCCATGCTGGAAAGTTGAAGGGGGAGTGAGTGGGAACTACAACCCCTTGTTTCTTTAAATCCTCCAGAACTGGCGTAATTCCTTCTCTTGCTCCTAGAGGCACTGGGTAGGGTTTAATATTTGTCAGTTTGGAAGGGGGGAGGGTAGGTGCTGCTTGCAACAGACGCACCTCTGTGCTGGATGTTTCGGCCAATTGCCTAATCTGAGAGACACCAAAAGACCATGAGTTTCCCTGGGTGTCACACCACTGTCTACCCTTCAAAACATCTATACCTAGAAGATTCATCTGGAAAGATCCTACAGCCACCATGGTATTGACAGGGTTTTCCTCCCCTGGCAACCATAGTGTCACCGGAGTCATAGGCACTGATTGTGTTTTTCCCAAGGCATTTAAGACAATCAGATTTATCGATGGAATCTAAATTCCACATTGTTCTGCTACAGTCCGCCTTAACGCAGTAATTTATGCCCCAGTATCAATTAAAAAGGTCACCGGTGTTTTCCTTGGTCCTACAGCAACAGTAATCAGTAAATCCCCTTTTGTATTGCAGGTGAGTTGTCTAATAAACATCCATCCTCCGCCTCCCCCCTCACCTTCGGGGGGCAGGGGGTCTAGTTTCCTGCCACCTTCTTCTCCCTAGCCGGCTCCTCCTCAAGGTCCATCAAGGGTGGGGCACTAGGGGTTGGTTTGGAAATGGCCCTTTGCCCTGACCAATTCTGCGCAAGTTGCTCCAATTTTTGGGTCAGGAGTCCGTCCATCAAGTCCCGGGGAATGCCTTTCTGAAGCCCTAGCTGCCACAGTCCCTGTCGAATTAGAGGCCTCTCTTTTCCAGGGGGTAACTGCTGCCCACCAAGTCGTCGTACGATCTTGTTTTCAGTTCTTTGAGACAATCCCCCAACAGGGCCATATTTTGTCCCAAAATTAATCGATTCCTGAGCTATCTCTCCCCATGTCCATACTTTTCTCCCTGACTGCTGATGATCAGGGGACACTTTCCCCTCCAGAGTGGCCATAAATCTTTCTCCATTGGGGGAGTTTTGAATTCTCCCTTGCAATTGAATCCCAATGGGTTTCAGAGAGTCAGGAAGTCCCCGTATCAGAGGAGTCATCCTCTCTGGGTCCACAAGCATCATCATCGGGGAGCCCTGGTGGGGCTTGAGCTCCCGATCATACATCATCTGGAGACATGCTGCCTTTTGCACACTTTCCACTAACTGATCCACTGTATCGGTTATGGCAAGGGATCTCCCCTCTCCAAGGGGTTCAGCCCTCCGGCCCAATACACAGCTCTCTGAGTCAATGACCATGGGGCTTGGCGATCTCCAGTAGTTAGAAACACACCCGGACCCCAATATCCTTCTGCTTCTTTCTCTGACAACAAAATTCCATCCCCTCCTGACAAAGACACTCTCCACACATACTCTGTCTCCGATTCCTTTGCAGCCCTTGCAAAATCTTTTTTCAGCTTTGCTAAATCAGTTGCTGTAAATGGGACTTCTTTGGTGATAACCTGAGGACGGTCATCACTATCATCGTCATACACATACTCTGTTTTAATCAGTGGATACATATGTGGGAGGCTTTCTACAGTTTCTTTTGCCCTCTGCAAATCTCCTTGGGGGTAGATTTGCCGTACCCCTTTCTCCGCAAGCGTCACTTCTACCTCCGCCTGTGTATCCGCCTCTCTCAAAAGTTGATTCCTCAATTCCTTTTTTAATATCACATTTTGGTTCCTTTCCTCCTCTAATAATTGCTTACTTTCTTTCAATTGTTCCTGCAAATTTTTGTTTACCATCTGCAGGGAGTCTATTACATTATCAGTTTGACAAGACTTCTTCTTTCTCTCTTCCACCATAGCTACCAGACTCGTTCCCAACACCGCACAAATTATAGCTTTTCCTTTCCCCTTTTTAATCTTAGCTTCCTTCTGCAAGATTCTTATCCTATCTACCACACTTTGTGGTTGAAACCAGTGGGGTTTTGCCCAATCTTGTCCCTGGAGTGAGGGGCGAGATCGGTGTGCCTCTAAAAGATCATAAATTTTATCTACTTCAACCCGTGAGGGCACAAAATCACAAACATCAACAGTTTTCTGAGCATCCATTTTCTCTAACACAAAGCGGGGGGGGAGGTGTCTGCATCCTGAGAGGGTCACAACTTAACCACAAATTCCCCCTATTCGTTCTCAGAAGGGCACACTTTAAAGTTACAGACCAACACAAAGGAGAGGGTTACTTCCTGAGAGGGTCCCACAGTAGTACCAAATTCCCCCTATTCGCTCTCAGAAGGACACACTTCAAAGTCACACTAACTCAAAGGAGGATTACTTCCTGAGAGGGCCACATGAGTATCCGAGTTCCCCCTATTCGCTCTCAGGAGCCAGACTGCACATTAACACAAAAGTTCCACAACAAAGTAGTACAGCACTCTCATCTCTGGGGATCCTGTCTGTGACGCCAATTTAAAAAAATGTCCCGATCCAATATCGGTGAGGGTTCTTAAACGATCCCAAGAGCGAGATTAAGACACAAACGAGGTCAGATGCCGTACAACCTTACAAGTTTTATTTCCTATAACAACTGATAATAGCGACAGGACAGAGGGAAGACGAAAGGAAAAAGAGGCAGACCTAAGCAAGAAAACAGGAGAGATGCAGCAAGACTATTACCACCACCATGAAGCCAGCAATGTCCCGTTGACTCGGTCTCGGTGCAGGTGATGGGGGTCCAAGTTCCAGGTTGCAGCAGACAGACGATGATGACAAGTCCCAGTTTCAAGCGCTGATTATCAATCCCTTGCAGTTCCTTTCAGTTCCTTTTTTCCAGTCCCTTGCAGTTCCTTTTTCGAGGGAGGAGTATGCAGTTTTTCCAAAGAGTTCAGCTATTTCCACAGAGACTGATAGCTTCAGGCAGATATGGTGATTTCTTCAGGGCCTTCAGCACGTACTCCCCACAGCAACAGGATGCTGAGGCTAGCAAATGGTAAGCAAAGTCGAGACAATATAGTCCAACGCAGTCTCTTACAGTCTCTTACAGGTGGTTAATTTAAAAAAGGAAAACAATAAAACCATCAAAGCAAAGTAACAACAAAAAGACAATTCATGAATCTGAACAGAATCATTCTTCTGTTAATGCACCATTTACCCAGCCATCAATTAAGAGTTTGGTTTTTTTTATGTATATTGCATAATATAACAATGGTTTCAACTTTCCCAGTCAAAACCATTTGGCAGAAGGTAGACTTACAGAGAAATATATAATTTTCAGCTAACCGAGAACTGTGGTGCATGTATTTTTTCATGTTTAAAGTGATTTATGAAATATTGTGTGAAAAAGTATTTTAAAATTGCATAATTCAGAAAAGAAGGGTCACCTATTTCTGTGCATTTGCACTGTGAGCTGATACAAATAAAAAAAATGCAACATTTCTCAGCTAGGAAAAATCTCAAAACATTAGCAAAAACTCGGTTGGAAGAAAAGGTCAGCCTGAGAAAAAAATGTGTGATTTTGCAAATGTTTTCTACAGTTTCTGTAAAAATTAACAATATTTGCATATAATTCTTATTTCCTTTTTTTCAAGAAGAGTCTATGCTGCTGCTGAAATAAATGAAAAAACATCTTGCTGTCCACCTTGCCACCAAAGTCAAGTCTTTGTCTTAGGGCTTCTGCATTGTAGAGGAAGCTGATCTTGCATGCAAATAAATTTAATTCCTTGTAGTCCTGGTTCAGAAATGGCATTCACATTTTTTTAATATGTTTTTCTACTAACAAATTTTCCCTTTTCAGTGTCACTGTTCTCCAGTTTGACTACTGTCAGGCTGCATGTGGTGCCTCATTCTTGAATCATTGCAATTTCACATCCTGTGAACTCTATTGAGCTTAGCCTAACTATCCTCATGGCATATGAGGCCTACTAAAGGCTAGAGTTGGATTTTTATTCCCCCCAATTTACCATTCACAGAATTTAAACTTATGATTGTCATAAATATCAAATTTTCCTAAATATAAGCCACTACTTAGAATAGAAATAAGAAAATTTTCTTTTTCCTGATTAGGGCTTTAGGTTGAGTAGCTTATCCAGCATTCATCATATTTTGTAAACATGATGAAAATGGCAGGTTATGCAATGGTTCCCTGTAACATTAAAGTACTCCATTAAGTAGAAACTCAAGTATTCCTTCTTTTCTGTCTACCAAACATGCATACTAAATTGTCTGTCATTTGTTCCACATGTCGTGGTTTAACCCCAGGCAGCAACTAAGCACCATGCAGCTGCTCACTCACTCCTCCCCCACCCAGTGGGATGGGGGAGAGAATCAGGAAAAGAAGTGAAACTCGTGGGTTGAGATAAGAACGGTTTAATAGAACAGAAAAGAAGAAACCAATAATGATAATGATAACACTAATAAAATGACAACAGTAATGATAAAAGGATTGGAATGTACAAATGATGTGCAGTGCATTTGCTCGCCACCTGCTGATCAACACCCAGTTAGTCCCCGAGCGGCGATTCCCCCTGCCCCCACTCCCCCCAGTTTATATACTAGATTTGACGTCACATGGTATGGAATACCCCGTTGGCCACTTTGGGTCAGCTGCCCTGGTTGTGTCCTGTGCCAACTTCTTGTGCCCCTCCAGCTTTCTCGCTGGCTGGGGATGAGAAGCTAAAAAATCCTTGACTTTAGTCTAAACACTACTTAGCAACAACTGAAAACATCAGCGTTATCAACACTCTTCGCATACTGAACTCAAAACATAGCACTGTACCAGCTACTAGGAAGACAATTAACTCTATCCCAGCCAAAACTAGGACACCACAATACAAAACAATTCTTCTTTAATAATAGGGAGTAAAAGTGCAGGTATTAGTCAGGCACTTTACTTCTTTAGCAATAGGGTAAGAAAAACATCTGGTACCATCTAAGCTTTGTCCTATAATATAGTCCACAATTTACAGTAATAATGCATTTCTAAAACACACACTGTGCATTGTAGCACATTAGAAATTCATTGTCCATAACACCATGGCAATTTTCCGTGCTATACTTATGTATTTTATTAATCAATCTCATTCAAGAATCATTTCAACCAAATCTTACATTTCTACATTTTATCGCATATTTATAGCAATAGGCATGACAGAATAGGCAGCTAGAATTCATTACTTGTGGTACAAAACATAAGATCACTCTAAAGTAAAATATACCTTCTATTCTTGGGTTTGATATTGTTACTGAGAGTGGCAGAAAACCTAGGAGGGAAAAAGTATTTCCACATTTACTCATTTCTTCACGTTTCTCTGGAGTCTGTTGTGGAACCTTTTTTTTAATTTTCAGTTAAATTATTCATGGCAGCTGTACCCATGTGTAGTTGTGCCAAAAGTGACCATCATCTAACACAGATCTTCTATAGATTTTTTCCGTTGCTGCTATCTACACCCTGATATATCCGCAGTCAACAGTCTCATCTCTGCTTGATTTTTATTTTTTCAGGCAGTGTTAAACTCAGTCCAAACACTAAAAGAAGTCTAAATGGATGAACCAGAAATACGAACTCTGGTTTAGTCTCTCTTAGACTGAGAGTTCATATAAATGGAGACAACCAACAAGAACACCCTCATCATTAATCATATCTCTAAAATTAAGATTATTAGTTTCAGTTAATTTGTTTACTAAGTTCAGTTTAGGTAGTTAGGTAAAGAGTCAATGTATCAGGCAGTAGTAGTATTTAAAGGGTAAACTGTAAGCCATACTCTTTACCAGTAAGTCACTGAAAATGAGTTTCTGGAGCAGCACTGTAATGTGCTACTGTGTTAAACACCATTTAAGAAGCAGGCAGCTTCCCTTCTGCCTCTTAAATTAAAAATTTAACTGTTCTTAATGTGTGGAGAATGATCTTGGACAGATATAAATTTGTACGTAACCATATACAAAAGAAAAAACCTGCAGATTTATTATTGAGCACATGTAAAACTACAAATTAAAAGGTATTTTAATTGCTACAACTCTTAGTTTGAAGAAAAAAGAAAAAAATCTGGAGGGAAAAAAAACCAGCAATGAAAAGCCAATTAGTTTATGTAAAATCACTTCTGTTGAAAATCTAGTGACTTTTCAAGAGAGTCTTAATAGCTCTATCTTCATCTTCCTGAAAATATTCTATTTTTCACTATTTATATGCATATTCATATAGCTGTTAGCTGAATGGAAAGAAAACACAGTCTTGATTAGTGTCTTTGAGTTTCAGAGGAAAAAATAAATAATATGTAATCTGTAAACATATTTACTATATAATAAAATAATTACTTTTAAGTTCTACAACTGTTTAATTTTATTTGCTTCCTGAAGCCTTTGCTTACCCCATAACCACTCACCTAAGCGAGAAAAAAATATAAATCCAAACATCTGACTCATTTGTGCATATAAAACAAACAACAGCAGGATTTGCATGTCTTAATATTTTAGTATTTATGAGGTTAAGAAAAAGATAAAAGTGTCCAAGAAAGTAACAGAAAACCCTTCCATTAACCTCACTCAGTTTTGAAATACTTAAGCGTAACTACATAAAATGGAAGCTATGGCTCTTTGCCCAAGAAAATGAAAATGCTCACCTCCCCTGCTCTAGAAGGAACAAATAGTATTTTTGAAAGATAGAACGTAGTTCAGATGTTTTCCCCATCTTTTACTGCTGATTGTTATGCATTTTCTGCTGCTTCTCCTCTCATTCTCAAAAGCCATTAAAAATTAGGATTCACATGAACATCATGGGTAACAGAAAAGTCGTTCCCTTAGCAACAGAAGCAATGTGAAAACTTCATAGTCAAGATTCAGTTATTATTTGAGATTCAGATGTTTTGGACAATGCATATTAATTAATATCTGGTCCAGCAGATGTTCCTCTGCAGTAATGTGTCACTTGAACAAATAACTATGGCCAGATTCACACTGGCATTAGAAGTTTTGAAGCTGTATGGAAAGCATTGCGTACAGGACATTTCCACTTTTTGGCAAGTGCAGTATATAAGTATTTAAAAAGGTCTTTTCAGGTCAGTCAGTGAGAAAAACCTCTAACAAGAAAGTTTTCACCTTCACTTTGTTTCTTGTACTTCATGGAAGGGGAAATGTCCTGGGGTGAAAGAGTAGAAAGGGAATAATTTTGTTGGCATCCCCACACTGTTTATGTCTGTAAACTGATAGCTCTCCTGTAGGGATAACTAGGGTGCAGTAGACAGCAAAGGCAACTACTTAGTTTGAAATAAATCAAAACAATATAGAATTTGAATACTGATTTTAAGTCTTCTTATCTTGGAAAAGAAGGTGTATGCTTTTGTTATTGAAATGCATAGTGATAGAACTACTGCAGATTTCTTGCTTCCAGTTTCGGGTGGCATTAGTATATTTCTCACAAATACATGACAGTCTTTGCACTTAATTCCAACAGGCTCACAAGTTCTTAGCTGTACTAACTGGATCACAGGTTTCTTTACCTGCTAGTATTGTGTTACCATTCATCCTCTTCAAAGGAGCCATACTGGTTCAGGGGAAGCAGCAATCAGTGCACTGCATTAGAGCTTGCAGTCATCACTATGCAACACAGAAACTTTAGTCTGACTTTCTGGTTACATGGATATCCAGAGTATTTACATCTTTACTCTTCTAGTTTTCATTTGCTATTCATAATCATTGTATATTTTATACCCATATTTGGAAGAGTAGGAATTTCTCTTACATGTTTAATTTTCCCTCTAGGCTACTGATTTGTTTTTCATTACTGGAGACTTGCTTATGCAACTTATCTCAGCTGCAATTGCTTCCTATCTTTCCTCCAAAGACACTGCAGTTTGTAGTTTATCACCTCTGAGCTGCATCTCAGCATCTGTTTTGCACCAGGACACGCTCGTTTGTTATGATCCCAGTAAGAAAGGCACTCAGACTCTGTAAAATATCAATTCAAATACTGTTTATTAAAGATAACACTACACAGAAAGAGAGGCTAGTGCAGGTAATCTTACACATCTCAGATGTTGGGAATCTCGAGTTGTGCAACACCAAATGTGCCTCAGATCAGGACACAGCACAGAGTGCAGCTCCTGTCTATGGTAGATATCCTAGTTTCAGCTGGGATAGAGGCATATATAAACTGGGGACGAGTTGGCCTGGGGGTGGATCACTGCTTGGGAACTAACTGGGCATCGGTTGGTGAGTGGTGAGCAATTGCATTGTGCATCATCTGTTTTGTATATTTCATTTCTTTTATTATTATTATTATTATTGTCATTTTATTATTGTTATTATTATCTTTATTATTTTCCTTTCTGTTCTATTAAACTGTTCTCGTCTCTGCCCACGAGTTTTACTTTCTTTTTCCCTGATTCCCTCTGCCATCCCGGGGGGGGGGGGGGGGGGGAAGCGAGTGAGCAGCTGCACGGTGCTTAGTTGCTGGCTGAGGTTAAAATACAACAGTAGAGTATCCCATTTTGATCATTCACAAAACAGAAAAAAATCTTTATTTATCATTTCCACTGCCAAACACCGAGGATTTTCACACAGAACTTCTGGCTGAACTTTTAGATAAAGACAAGGCTTCGCAGGTGACATGATTGCTGGTACCACGGGGGAGCTGCCTGCAGGCTCGTCTGTTACCACCAGCTGGCTGAGCTTTCCTTGCAGCCACGAGATCTGTGCAGCATAACACATCCTGAAGGCCACACTGGGCATGCCGGACAGCACAGCACAGACCTGCACCTGTGCAGGTTAACTGTTTTGTGGGTGACTAGCTCCTCCATGTACAGTGGTCTTCTGCTTAGGATCACCATGGCACCTTGCAGCTTTGTCAATTGTTGTGATCTCATATCTTACTAAAAAAAGGCAGGTTCGGTTTGGTCATCAAGCATCGAAGATGGATTTTTTTTCTTAGAAAATTACAACTTATTGAAAATAAAAGTTCTCATGGATATTTTAGGTCCAGGATGGAATTGTGGATCAAAATAGCAGTGGAAACAGAGGCATCATTAGTTCTAAGAGAAATGGATGACTGTAAATCAAGTGCAAAGAGTTAAAATTCTGGCCAGATTTTTACAAAACTTTACCAAAATATTTCCTTATCAGCTCCTGTGGCTAGACTTGTTTTCTACATTCACACTGATAACTCTGCTGCATAATATAATCCATGAAAAAAGGGAAATATAACATATAGTATACTTCGGTATTTTTGCTAGTTTGGGCCACAATTATAGATTCAGAGACTGTAGAAGTGAAAACCTTTTCAGATTTTGTCATATCTCTAGTATTGCAATGAAGTCCATAGTCAAACTCTAGGTGAACTCCTGAGTTCATTTTCTTTTTTCCAAGTAGACTAACAAAACTGTACTCCATACTAATCTTACTATATCACACAAAACTATCTAACCCATTACTCAGTGTCATCAAGAACAAGACAAGGAAATTTTTTTCTAAGTTATCAACTGAAGCAGATGAATCCAATGAGACTGCAAAGTCTCCAATATTAGGTGATACCAAATGTAATTGCTTTGAAGTATTAACATCTTCCACTTTTCTTTCTATTAGACAATTCTAATTTACAATGCAAAGACTGTTATGCCATCTCTTCAAACAGAGACATATTACACAATTTGTAGTTTAATGTTCTGAATATCTGGAAGAAGAGATAGGATGCTGCTGTTGGGAGAAAGGGTATTGTATTAACTTATGAGATTTATATAAATTATTGATGTTTTTTCTCTTCATAAAAAGACACCAAACTTCACAACTTATTACAATCAACACAAGAAACTATGGAAACACAGGTAAACCATGTAGTTTAACAGTAATTGCATTTAATACTCATACAGTAACTTACAAAATGTTATCCCTGACGTTACTGAATGGAACATTAGAGAGAGAAGTTAACGTGAGTAGTCTGAAAGTGCAGAATAAGAAAATGAGAGATGGGGTTAGTGCTCAGGAGTTGCAGGCTCGCTAAACTATTTCTCTTGCATAGATACAGGATAGTTAGAAATAAAAATCCTGAATTCAAGAAATGTGATAGTCTACCCTGTGCAGATATTTAAAGTTCTAACTGTTCCTTTACACTGTGAGTTACTCTAGATAATCTCAGGCACAGCGAAAGGGAAAGACATTATTTCATTTGTTTCTGTCACTTGTCTTACCTTTGCAATTCTATAAATGCAACAAGACCACTAGATATTTGAGAGACAAAAAATTATCATGGGATGACTTGATAGAAGGGTTTACTTCTGAAGAATTAATGAATCTCAGAATAGATTATAAAAAAAAAGAGAGAGGAGAATTCATTGACTTATGGGATGAGTTCACCTCCATTGTGACTGATGAAAAACTAGCAGAGAATGACTAAGTCTGTTTTTTACTAAGATGATTCATAACTCCTTTTATCATTTGCATAGAAATAAGTGGTGATTAGGATCTTATTCAAGATCTGTGTTAGGAAATTAACAGCTTTGCCAATTATCCTGTTACGAATTTCTTAGTTTTCTATAAGCAGTCTCATGAGATGGCAACAGATTGCTTTCAGTACAAGAGTCTTTACCAATGGCATGTCAGTCTGCAGGTGTTAGTAGTGTCTCCTCCTATTTAATGGTGTATCAATGTTTTCTTCTTAAAGAATCATGTCATAGCAGTTAAGGAAGAGTCATGTTACTTAGCTGGAGAGGAAATTTTCTTACATGCTATCCTGTTAAAATCACCCTCTAAATATTCCCTTCTGATCAATATCTATAAAGAAATAGTTCAATTCCCTGTCCATACAAAGTCCCTTCTATTGAAAGATGACTAGCTAAGTTGTGTGTAATGATCAACGCAAAGTGAATTGTCTAATACAGACTACTAAACAAAAATATGAGTTCTACTGAGTGCCACACAGAAAACACCCTAGTTTGTCAAAACCATGAAATATCAGTTGAATTCAATGCACAGAATTGTTAGGAATAGCAGGCTCCATTAGCTATTCCTGACAGACTTCATCACACTCAGTTTGGGGAATATTTGATGTATTCAATATAAAAAAATGTCCCAGGACTGTTGCCTGGTAATGAAAGGAAATGAGTAGCATATATCGTAAAAGATAACAGAATGTAACAGATAATTGTATCATTCCTGAAAGGACCAAGCTTTATGAACTGTTGTACACAGTCACTAAAAAAATATTTGTAGTGGGTTGACCTTGGCTTGCTGTCAGACCCCCACCCAGCTGCTTTCTCATTCGCCTTCCTCACCAGGACAGTCAGACAAAATAAGATGGAAGAGCTCATGGGTCAAGAAAAAGACAGGGAGATCACTTACGAGTTGCTGTCACAGGCAAAACAGACTCAACTTGGGCAAAATTAATTTAATTTATTGTCATTTTAAAAATGGAGTTGGATGGTGAGAAAAAAGACAACTGCTCTAGCATGGGTCCCTCCCACAGGCTACAGGCTTTCAGGAACAGACTGCTCCTGCTTGGATCCCCCAGAGGCCACTGTTTCTGCCAGGACCCTGCTCCTGTGGGGGCTTTCCATGAACTGCAGCTTCCCTCAGGGCATGTCCACCTGCTGTGGTATGGGGCCCTCCATGGGCTGAAGTGTAGATATCTGCTCTGGCATGGTCCTCTTCATGGACTGCAGGGGTTACCTGTTTCACTGGGGTCCTCTCCACGGGCTGCAGAAGGACACCTGCTTCACCTTGGTCTTCTCCACGGACTGCAGGGGAATCTCTGCTTTGGTGCCTGGAGAATCTCCTACCCCTTCTTCTCTGATGTTGGTGTCTGCAGGGTTGTTTATCTTACATTTTTTCTCACTCCTCTGTCTCACAACTCCTTCGCAATGTTTTTTGCCCTTTCTTAAATATGTTTTCCCAGAGGCATTATCAGCTTTGCAGTTGGGCTCAGCTGTGTCCTGTGGCGGGTCCTTTCCTGAGCCAGCTGGAATTGTCTCTGTCCAGCATGAGACAATCCCTGGTCTCTTGTCATAAAGGCCACGCCAGCAGCTATCCCTATCCCCTTCTACCAAAACTTTGCTATGTAAAGCTAATATAATTTTATTGATAGAAGACTTTTTTTTTTTTAATTTTACTTTTAATTTTTTAATGACAATTACTTGCTTTTAAACTTACCAAAAAGGTCTGTGGCCTAAATGACAGATTCATCAACTTTAGCAGCAAACCCTTATTTATTTTCTTTTCTGTGATGAAAATATTTCATTCATTTTCAGACCTTACTTTAAGACTGGTATTTCTCACCATAGTTCTCATTAACTACTAGTGCAAGTTTCATCCTACATCTTTCAACATTGCATAACGACATGCCAATCACTCAGAAGGGGAAACCACACAGAAGATGCCTAATAGATACAATTCAAATTCATCTCAGATTTTGAATTTTCTCCTTGTTTGTCTCTTTATTCAAATTTCTATAAATCTCATTGCATTTCTTAGATATTTTAATGGAGAAACCCCAAATATTTGCATAACTAATTTTCTTACTGGTGTGCATACATAAGCAAAAAGAAGTAACCAGGGTTGGAAGATACGTATAACAAAACCAGAACCAATCACAGGTATTCTTCCATTGCAATAGAACAAACATTTCTTTTCAAGTCAGAATCACAGAATGGTTGGGGTTGGAAGGGACCTCTGGAGGTCATCTGGTCCAATGTGCCTGCTAAAGCAGGCTCATCTACAGCACATAGCCCAGAACCATGTCCAGATGGCTTCTGAAGATCTCAAAGTATGGAGACTCCACAACCTCTCTGGGCAACTTGTTCCAGTGCAGTCACTCTCACCATAAAAAAATTTTCCTGATGTTCAGGAGGAACGTTCTCTGTTCCAGTTAGTGCAGACTGCCTCAGGTCCTGTTACTAGGCACCACTGAAAACAGTCTGGCTCTGCCTTCTTTACAGCTTCCCTTCAGGCATTTGTACACATTGATCACATCCCTTCTCAGACCTCTCCTCCAGGTTGAACCGTCCCACCTTTCTCAGCCTTTCCTTCCATGGGAGATGCCCAAGTCCCTTAATAATCTTAGTGGCCCTTGGCTGAATTCTCTTTAGTAGCTCCTTCTCTCTCTTGTACTGGGGAGCCCAGAACTGGACACAATACTCCAGGGATCTTCTCTTTGACCTGCTGGCAACATGCCTCCTAATGCAGCCCAGGATAACATTAGCCTTCTTTGCCACAAGGGACACCAAGTTGGACAACTACGTATCTACCAGGGCCTCCAGATAATTTTCTGCAAAGCTGCTTTCCAGGTAGGCAGACACCATGTAGACTGGTGTATGGGGTTATTCTTCCCAAAGTGCAAGACTTTGCACTTCTCTGTATTGAACTCCATGAGGTTCCTGTCACCTCATTTTTCCAGCTTCTCAAGGTCCCTCTGGGAGTAGGACGACTCTGGTGTATCAGCCACTCCTCCTGGTTCTGTATCATCAGAAAACTTGCTGAGAGTAAACTCTGACCTACCATCCAGATCATTAATTAAGATGTTGAACAGGATTGGAACAAGTACTGTCCCCTGCGGCACTTCACTGCCTACTGGCCTCCAACTAGATTTATTGTCACTGGTCACCTCCCTCTGGGCCCAGCCATTAAGCCGGTTTTCAGTCCACCTCACTGTCTACTTATCCAGCCCTTACTTCCACAAGTTGTCTATAAACATGGGAGACTGATGATTTGTTTTCAGAATAAGGCTACTATGCTGGTTTGCTTTTAGCCCATCAGTAGCTTTGGACATTAAGAGAGACAGAGACAACTAACTGGCACTGACTTGGCCCTGTGCTGTTGGTGATGAAGTGTATGCTATGTACAGCATCCCCTATACTATAAACGGTTCAGCAGTTTCTATTTTCTGTAATCATCCTTCTATTTTCTTTGCCTGTTACAGTACACCAGCCAGTCAGAAGCCAGAAAGTGAATCATGACACACAGCAATGCCAACTGTGAGTAATCTATTGTATACGTTTTTCAATAAACCAGATGTGTTTGTTCATACTTTTAACTTCTAGAAGCAAAACCAGACACTAGAATTAACATTACTAGTTTAAACAAAGACAAGAAAATAGTCCAGTATTGTTCACTCCATTTTTATAGTAAATGGAAAGAATAACAGATTCCATTCTGTTACTGAATGAAATCCTCAAATGACGCTCTAATGCTTCATTAAAGAACAATACAAGAATGAAAGGAAAAGTTCTTCTCTCTTTCTCCGCCTTGTTCCCCTACCTTTCCCCTTTTAAAGTGAATCAGCTTGCCTAATGAACTAAAATCATTCAATAACCTCACCTTTTTCTTCACCAAAAGTACTCTTCTCTAGGTCTATAAGCAGATTTTGAAAAATATACCAATTATCTTAAGACCCGCTTCTGCTCTTCTCAACTCCTCAGGGACTGCATTTGCTGTTTTGCACATAATGAAAGAGGAAAGAACTGCTGTCATGAAAGATGTTTGCTGGGGAGCAGAACTGCATCTCCCATTTCTATAAGCTAGAAGATGCTACTGTCTCTGCAAGTGACAAATGACAAATTCAATTGCAGAAGGTAAGTGTGCCAGCACTTGAAATAAAAAAAATAAAGTAGAAGGAACTGGAGAAAATGTATCTTTAAAACAAGCAATGTACAGTAGGTAACCTAAGCTCTCCTTCTGCTTTTTATAGGTACCTTAACTCCTTTAGTATCCCTTTGCACCTTGCTTAGATTATTTACTGAGGGTGTTATTTTTGGTAGCGATATATTTGCTGTTGGTCAGCCTCAGACACACAGCATCAGACCTAATATCCGCAAATTTTTAGAGCTTGTCAAAGTAATAAATGTCTTGTGTACTTTTCTGGACTCTTGCTTTAGCTTAGCTGAAGAGATTTCCCTTTTTTCCCCCTATCACTTCTTTGCTCCTACTCACATTTGCATAGAAGTTTTGCAATTACTTTAACAACGTTCTGGTTTTGGAGGAAAAGGACAGAGAAAAGGAGGGTTAATGTTACCCAAAAATTTTAGGTTTGGTGTCCTGTGAAAGAAGAGAAAAGGAGGTTTGTGCTCTTCCCCACCTCCTCACTACAGTGATTAAAGTTCTTAAAACTGAAGTGATCATTAGACTAAAACTTAAGCTCCCTATCTCTATGTGTACACTGAAGAATGCCATAAAACACTACCCAACAATATTTTAAGCAAGATATATTTCTAACAGTAGCTTGCTTTGATCAAGGAACCTGTCATCACCCGGAAGCTTTAAATGTATTCTATTGAAGGGTATGTGGAAGGAGGGAGAGTCAGCTCCCTTAATGCTCTGTCTAAGGACTTTTTGAAGCAAAAATGGATAATAATTAGAGGAGGAAGACATAAACAAGAAGACACAGAAACACTAACCTGACCAACAAACAAAAAAGGAGTCAGTAAGGAACCTGGTCAGTTGTACTCATTGATAAGGGTACTGGAACATGGGAATGTTCATTTCAGGAGGATTACCTGATTGAGGACCTTGTCAAAGGGGATGGCAACGAAAAGAGAGAAGCCATGAACAAAATATACAGAGACACAAAGCTGACAGGCAAACATAATGGAAGCAAAGACAAGAAAAAAACCTAGTCAGCCACACTAACTGATGGGCTACCAAGGAACTGCAGTAAAGAGGGACTTTGCAACTGACAAGGATGCAAACCTGAGGGTCCAGAATGTTGGGGGTCCAGTGGGACTGTGCAGAAGGGGACTGGGGAGGAGCAAAGGGGAGGTAGGCAGAAATGGGTATAAAAGGGGCTGAGCAAGTGTAAAATGGGTTTGTCAGCATGCTCGTCCAACTGAGACCTGCACCTGATCACTGAAGTCCATCCTATCTTCTTATTAAATCCTTTTTCAACTATATCTTTGCATAACCTCACCCTGTCCTGTGTCTATGAGTGCTGCAAAGACTAAGTGACAGCTGCTTGAGAGACTGATGTCAGTGAGGTGAGTGAGGGGCTCAGAGTCAGCAGCTGGAGCAGGACCACAGGTCATAGCCCACGCACTTGGTATTGGCTGCTGGAAGGGACTGAGTGTCTGTACCATGCCCAAACCGTGTGTGTGAGGGTCATCTCTATGTGTCATTTGTTCACAAACCATAAGCTGGACTGCCCTTAACACTATGTCTGTTGTGAAATATTCTATTTGTTCTCCCCCAGGAGGTCAGAACCTCAGTATTTTGTTACTGTTGGGATTGTTCATGTTAATAAAATCTTCTTCCAGGTAAGCATGAATTATTGAGTGGTCCGTTGCTTGGCATCATATTTATAATTCTCTGAGCATGTCTCTCTTTGTATTAAGAACACCATTTGATTGTACTGCAGGTGAGACAAGTTACTTCATAAATTTGCTTTACTGATGTTTTAATATAAACCAGCAAGAAATGTCAGGTGGATTGAGTGGGGACAGACACCACCTGTTTTATTATGCTTCAGCTTTATGAACTAAAAGTCCAGGCAAATATGAATATCAGCGTGGATGACTGTTGTGAGTTTTCTTTGTATTAGAGACTTCTATTACATGCTGGTGCCAAACCAAACTGATTTGTTTGCCAACCATGGTTCACACTTGAATCCTTCATTTCTGGTAACTACACAAATACGTCATTTTTGGTCTGTAAGAGAATTATCACTTCTGCCTGAGCCCAACAGGGTTGGTTCAAAAATAATGTGGTAATCCTAAATTTAAATATTATGGGAAATTAATTTCCAGGAGTATCATTAATATCACAGATACTTCATGGGACCAAACTTAAATATGAGTTATTAGACTGAAATCAAGGAAACTTCTCCATTTTTTAATCTAACTGGCTGCTGTACTCCAAATTCCATGTATGATCTAAGAACAGATATATCATGAATAAGATCCTTCTTTAGGCTTTCATGAAAAAACTGTCCACCTTAATGGATTTCCATGGCAACATTCGGATCTGCAAAGTAGGTAAGTAACTGCGAAGGATGAGTTTACCCTCATCTGAGAGGTATATCTAAAAGTATATTGTTCTCTCTCCTTGAGCCTCTGTTAATTTGCCTTTCTTTCTGAATACATAGTACAGAAACTATTTACTTTGGCTTTGCAGGGAGTGAAAAAGACTGCACAATGCCTACCCTAAGCCTGGCTTCCCTTAACCCATCAATAGGGAAGGTACTGATTTCAGACATAAATCCTGGTGCTGCTTTAAACTTAAAAGGTAGATGGTGTTGTAAGATTGACTATATTAGTACTTATGCTGCTGTTCTTTAACGGAGCAAAAATTTTTATTTTCAAATAGTTTGTTGGAGTTTTGGCTGAAGCCATTAAATTAGTTCCTTTTTTGTTTGTTGGTTTATTTGCTTATTTGACAGATTCAAACTGGTCTCCTTAGCTTTCACACCAACACAGTTTATTTTTAGTATGGGAATTTGCTACGTGGTATCAAAAATATTACTCTGCCTATGAAAGGCACATTTTTTCTACTGTGGTTTTATAGAAGCAGATTGAATCAGGCATTGAATTGGATTGTGAAACCAATCTATTTTGACTGTGTCCTATTGGACTGTGTCCATATATATATGTATATATCCCTTTACACAGATGTAAAAATGTGTATATTTAAAAATTAGAAGTTTATTATGTATATAATAGAAATATCTGAATTTCTATATATTTTTATATATATTTCTGAGTTAGAAATACTGATAAAAATGTCACACTGAGTTTCAAGGTAAACCCATTATTAATTTAGTGGAGATTTTATTTTGAGACTCACAGGGAGAATTTGTTTCTGCCCATTTCCTGCTGTCAAAACTGCCTGAAAACATGAAGCAATGATACTCATTTCTTTTCTATACTGCTGAGAGCAACACAACACATACTTGCTTACTTGCACAAATAAACGCCGCTCTGTATCAAAATACGAAACTCATCTAGGTACCTCAAACTAGGTAAAAATAAAGTCTCATAAAATGACACAACTTATCTATTCAGAAAAAAACACAATGTTTAGCATTATTCAACATTTTTTAAGAGCTTGCATAGAAGAGGATATATTTTTATGCTCCTTCGGACTGTTAAACAGAATGCACTTACTGGAGCCAGAATGCAAATGTTTTGTTTATCCTTTCATATATAAGTCTTTCTTAATAGGGAGTTTCATATTTTATGACCCTTTTAGGTTTACAGTTTTATGCTGAGTCATGGAGTCGTTGTTGTTATTTATATACAGTTGGAGATTAAATTTCCTGTTTGTAATGATTAAAAAGTAAACTCTTAAAAAGCATTAGAAATCTGTACAGGCAGTTCCAGCTGCTACTCTTTACACTTTTCTCAACATTTTCTTAATAGAATGTGTTCATTTCCACGCAAGTCTGAATATGGATTTTTAAAGTAATAGTTACCAAAATTTTTTTTTAATGCAAATTAAATCCATCTTTATAGATTTATAATGAGCAAATCCACATATGTCTTAGAGACCATGTAAAAATACATATCTTCTCAAAATACAAAGCAACATGGAAGGACATGTTTCATACCTCCCTTGAGATTTATATGGTAAAAACCTAGTGTTATTTATGCTTACTGTAATTAATAGCAATAGTTTATAATACTGAAATTATTTTAACTATAACACCAGAGCCAATTCAGTGAATTTCAGGCTAAACAATTGCTAAAATTTTTATTGCTGTAGTATCCTTACCTAAGCATTTTTACAACAGTTATAAGAGAAAGGAAACAAATGTTACTTTCAGGTTTGAAGATGCCCTGACACCAAACTAATATGCTAGTCTGACAGAGACCGTCTGCTTTTTTATAGACATTTTTATTCCAAAAGAAAAAAAAAAAAAAGTACTAAAAAGTTAAA
This sequence comes from Harpia harpyja, assembly GCF_026419915.1. Lineage (NCBI taxonomy): Eukaryota > Metazoa > Chordata > Aves > Accipitriformes > Accipitridae > Harpia > Harpia harpyja. The sequence goes on along the minus strand of NC_068969.1, from coordinate 68,909,616 downwards.
TATGCACTCAGCCAAAATCTAGTCTGTCTTTGAAAAATGGAATTGTGGTTTTAAACTGCATCAAAATTCCTTTGTAAATGACTGAGAAAAAAAATCAGATTTAGGAGGAATTGGTAAACTCAAAATGCTCAGCCGCTCCTGAGGAAATGAGGCTCAGAGTCAGTTGAGATAACCTGAATTGCTATGCTGTACAAAAGAAAGCAGAGCATACCTTCTCTGAATACTTTTATCCTGACCCTACTTCTCTGTCAGATAATTGGAAGCAACTTTACATATATCTATGCTACCATCAGGCATGGAACATCTGGGGCTTCTGAACCAGTCCTGCCACCGCATAACCATGAAGGGAATAAGTCAAGTGTTTGTCCTCCGCTGCTGAAGCCACCACTGTCAATGCCTAAACAAGACAGCTCTAGCCCACCCCAGGTATATCCCACATATGCTGCTATCACACCTGCCAACTGCACTATAAAAATAACCTCAGCTTCTTAGTGCCCCAGTTACAGACAGAGTAACTTTTATGGATAGGTGGATAGTATAACAAAGAGTAACTGACTACAACATAATCCTATACTGCAAAAGCAAAGTGTATCACTAATTCCTGGATGAACTTTTACCCTGTGTTAGAACACAGTTCAATCACTAACTTTTCCAGATTTCACATTTAATGTTAAGTTGGAAGCGTGCAATATCAGGGAAGACACCTAAGCTAACATGGAAAAGTTGCAAAAAATTAATTAATAGGGAGGTCACATTAGAGTTAATTGTGTAAGTTACCAATACTAAGTTCAAAACTAATCAGATCACAGCTATGGAGGGGATACAGTGAAAAAAAAGAAAAAAAAAAAAGAAAAAAATTGTATTAACTAGAAACCGCACAGAAAAGAATTTCTGAACATATCCTGAATGTTTCTGCTGTGAAGTGCCTATAGAAACACTAACATGGGTTATACTTGCACTGTGTGCCTGAAGTGGGAGATGAGTTCATTAACAGAGCTCATGTAAGGAGCCATGCAGAACACAGAAGGAGAAAAAAAGTCTCAACATTGAGAGGACAGCTGATAGAGAAGCAGCAATAAAACTGTATCAGAAAATTGTGAAGTTGAATCGTCTAAAGTTGAAACTCTTTATAACAGATTTAGTATAGATATACCACAAATTCAGAATAGTTTTGTCAAGATAATTTTCTTGTTACATAAATTTCTCGTTCTGGCTTTTTAACTTTTTCTTTTTTTTTCCCAATTAACAAAAAACTTTTTATTTTAAGATGTTATGATTTTTATTTTAATTAAAAGGTATTAAAAGAAAATACTTCTGTGTGATCAATGGATGAAAATATTCAATATTTTGTTACTGAAAAAAGAACTAAACCCCAAATAGAAGACTAAGACTGCAAATTTGGAAAAAAAGCCAATAAGAAGGAATGTGAGTTATAATCACTAGAAATTACTTAAACATCAACTACAGAGGGTAAACTGAATATTCTCACACCAAGAAGGAGAAAATTGTTGGCAAAGAGAATCTGAAAGTCTAATAAAAGCTGACAAAAGGAAAGCAAATAACTTGTTGTATAGCCAATAGGCTCATGAAAGTACGAAAAATGCATTGTCACTGACAAAATCAAGGTGAGACATATTTTGTCCCAGTTTGAAGATGTAATACAACTTTTCAAATACACAGGAACCCCAAATTCACGTACTTCATATGCAAGAGATTCAAGAAGCAGCAGAAGTGTTGTGGATCAGTATTCCCAGTTCTATGATAATAATGGGCAATCCTTTAGCAATAATTTTGCAGAGAATATGAATAGCATACCAGCAATACCTGTCTAATACATGCTTTGTATGCACTGATCTAAATGTGTATGGGTCATGTTTCAGCAGTAATTCATAAGTACAGTTGACCCTTTAATAATCTTATCCTACAAATAAACTTCAAATTTGGAAGTGTTTTGTTGCTTTTTAACAGAACTATTGATATATTTTTCTATTATTTCAAAGGTCAATCAAAAAGAAAATTTAGCTTTACTTACACATGAAAACTGATGTTTCAGTTGTTAGATGGATCAAAGAACTAGTTTTCTAACACTGCTTAGATTTCAATAAAACAAATTCCAAAAGCCCAAGATTTGTTAAATAATATATCACGTATTTCACAAATGAAATTTTGAAAGTAACATCCAAACTTACCTTGGAATTTTAGTGACTAATGTGATACTTTCTCTAAGGAAAAAAATAAAATAATTTTTCCAAGGCATTTCAGCCTGAAATTTGGTCATGTGATTTAGGCATCTAATCCCTTCTTTGCTTGGAAGTAGATTGGTGCTTTCATCCCAGAATTTTTGTAGAGTACTTCTGCAATTTTTCTATTCCTAGAAAAGAAAATGGAAAATGTTTTAGGAAAATTAAGATATGACATACCACAGGGGAAGTATTTCCCTCCAACTGCAGTCAGTAGTCATCAAGCTGATTAACGGTCACAACTCCCAGATGTTTGCAGACATCACTGAAGGCATCACAGATGCTGAAAGACAAACAAGGTACATCTATGTGCACCATTAATTACAAGCAATTACAAATGGCATGAATGCCATCTTGTTTGTATAGCTCAGATCTTAAAAGAGACATTTAGGACAAAGGCAGTTTAGAATGTTAAGGTTAGTCATGAACACAGAATATAGGCTGCATGGAGGGAAACTTAGGATGCTACACTGAACTTCAGGAAAGCTAATCTTTTCATCTATCTAGTCACTGTGGTTTTGAGTCCCCCCAGCTTTAACGCCACTTTCACCACCTCAGCACTATAGTGAACCCTTAGCTGGCGCATGGCAAGGATATGTTCACATCTGTACTAAAGGGTAAATGCTAAAGCAAAAAGAAACAAAACCCAGATGAAACTTTCAAGCAGAAGCAGAAGGATGATGGTGAGACAGTGAGAAAAAATTTTCAAAGAGCAAGATTTCAAGAACGTCTTTGAACTAGGAAACAGAACAACTGTTGCGAGTATAAGTGCTCGGTATGAGATGGGTAAAGGCAAGTGAGGGAAGAACCATCTCAGAAAATGGTGATTCTTACTTCAACAACAACAAACTCAAAGATTTCTGGACTACAAAGCAATACATGACATATTCAGTGAAAAACAAAATCCAGAGACATAATTATACACAGATGTAGCCTCTTTCTCTAATGAAGAAGGAGCTCTACCAGCTGGCATTGATGAGTGAAGAAGAGGACATTATAATATCCCAACACATAGTTTGCCACAACTTCTGGATAGTTTAGCTTAGTAATTAAGTGAATTATATTGAGCTTTGTTTTTGAGACCAGACACATACACTAAACAGTATTTTAGGGGTTGTGTTTTGTTTTGTTTCCAGTATGAACTTCCACATCTCCCCTGTGTGCTAGGAATGGAAAGGAGTTTGACAACAATTCATTCTGCCCAGGAAGGTACTGGACTGATACATGAGTGTAACCAAATATTATTACAGCCAAGATTCCCAGTTTTTTCATCAGATTAGTTGTTAATATCCTCTGTAATATTACTTATGTCAGCATTTCTGAGTAAGGCGAAATTCAGATTTAAAATAAATTTATGAGAGGTGCCTTTTTTTTTTTTTTTTTTTTTTTTCTTTAATCCTCACATGATACCCTTGGTACTTCATCCTTCTTTTCCTGACGTCTTGTCCTGGTTTCAGCAGGGATAGAGTTAATTGTCTTCCTAGTAGCTGGTATGGTGCTATGTTTTGAGTTCAGTATGCGAAGAATGTTGATAACACTGATGTTTTCAGTTGTTGCTAAGTAGTGTTTAGACTAAAGTCAAGGATTTTTCAGCTTCTCATGCCCAGCCAGCGAGAAATCTGGAGGGGCACAAGAAGTTGGCACAGGACACAGCCAGGGCACCTGACCCAAACTGGCCAATGGTGTATTCCATACCATGTGACGTCCCATCTAGTATAGGAACAGGGAAGTGGTGGGGGGGGAATTGCTGCTCGGGGACTAGCTGGGTGTCAGTCGGCGGGTGGTGAGCAATTGCACTGTGCATCATTTGTACATTCCAGTCCTTTTATTATTGCTGTTGTCATTTTATTAGTGTTATCATTATCATTATTAGTTTCTTCTTTTCTGTTCTATTAAACTATTCTTATCTCAACCCACAAGTTTTGCTTCTTTTCCCGATTTTCTCCCCCATCCCACTGGGTGGAGGGGGAGTGAGTGAGCGGCTGCGTGGTGCTTAGTTGCTGGCTGGGGTTAAGCCACGACACGTCTTCACAAAGCAGTTACTCATTTGTCACTCCTTTATTTTTCATAATCGAGGTTACTAGTGTGTAATTTCTGTTCACCTATATATTTCCTGCACCTGTGACTTTTGTTACTTTTTAGGAAATGTTCATCTGCACTACATCTCAGTAATTAATTTATCCCAGCAACACTGTTTGCTGAAAGTGAAGTACTGGTCCTTGTTTCTGAAAAATATGTATTACACCATTACTTAAAATTGATGACCCTCTTCCCTGTGTCTGAGTTTATGACACTTAATGTTCCATTCATAAGCTGGATTGCTCAGGTGTTTCTTTAGTCTTCAAAAACATGTACTGACCACACTTGCAACATGTTTCAGTTTTAATTGTTGTTTTCCTGATGTTTTTAATAGATCATCTGACTAATTTATCTCCAGGAGTTTTTCTTCACTGACCTGCTACATCAACTCCCTGCACTGTTGTTCTTAGGGCTCTCATTTCCATTTATCTTTGCCAGCATCATCACTGCTGATGCTTGTTTTGCATGTTAGTCAGACCAGACGATGTACCATCTTGAAGGATCCACCCTGTATGTCATCTAGCTAATTAGGGAGGCTCAATTTCTAAGGCAACAGCTTGCAGTGTCTGAGGGCTCTTCTGTTACAGACACCACCACAAATCATTATTCAGAGTGACATTAATTAGTTGGTGTCTTCCCAGGATTTACTCTGCTTTGGCAAAGACATCTCAGCATTTTATTTATACTAGCTCCCCCTCCTCTCCAGTCTATAATCAGCTCTGTTGAGCTTTTATTGTTCATATTGAAGACAAATAATTTTATTGCCTCCTTCTGAATTGTCAATCAATGTTTTGTCATGGGCTTGCTGTCCTTTAGTTGCTCGGCTGACTGGGTCCTTCCCCAAATCCACTCATCACCATTCACAATAATATCTAGAAGGCTTTGGGATTTCCCCAGTGGTGCATTCACTCATTTTGTGGTTCAACTGTTTCTTTCTTGGAAGGGAGACAAAGAACTTGTAACATACATAGACAAGTTTCCTTCTTCCTTTACAATGGGAGTGATGGTGAATGTCAGCCTAATCACAAAATCTTCTGCAGCACCCTTCTTTTTAATTTTTCATTTTCAAAACTGCTCCTGCAATCACTATTTGCTTCTTGGTATTGAAAGTGCCTTGCAAAACTGGAATATGTAACTCGTACTTTAGAATATTAAAAAAGCAACCTAACATGATTTAAAGCAACAGTGTCTGCATAAAGGAAGCACACATTCCGCCCCCCCCCAACAACAACTCCTGCCCCCCCCCCCCCCCCCCCAAGAAACAACAAAACAAACCAGCATTGTGGACAACATGGGCAACAAGAAATGTCGCGGGGGGATGGGGGGGGGGGCAAAAAAAAAGACTTGTTGGAATATACAAACTCTTCCCAATTGAAAGGGAAGTATAACAATGATAATAACAAAGCACCTCGGTTTGTAATGGCCAAACCTAATTTGCCAATTCTATTGCATACGTTTAGAGTTAACTTTAGATTTAGCCTGTTCACTAGAAATGATTGCAACTTGTTGGTTAATTGTTAAAGTAACCTTTGGAAAACCATGTCTTGTTTCATGTTCTAGCTTCAAGGTTACTATGAGACACAGGTATACACTATTTCAGCAAGAAGCACAAAATTATTACAGGGTACCTCAGTGTTCATGGGCATCTATAATCTGAGTTCTGCTGCTGGTGTATTGTTTGTCGTGTGGGGTTTTTTCCCCTCATTACCAAGATTGTAGCCACCCTGTTTGCAGCCATGGTAACTGCACATACAAATATCAGGACATAATTATAGGCCTTTTTTTGAGTTGATCACTGCATTTCATTACTGACTGACTAGCCAATAATACCAATGTATATTTGTTTAGAAAAACTTAGAGTTAGAAAATAATCTTATTTCTAAAATGCAAAAATTATCATTTAATTGCATTTATATTATGCAGGGCATTTCATTTATATTACATGAATAGTTAACAATGATAGTGGAACCAGCAACATTTATTTAAATCCATATTGTTTGTACAACCATTTTCACAGTATGATGGATTTTATTGAATGGCAGACATAAAGCTTTCTGAAATTGGCTTCTATAAGTTAAATTCTCTAACAAACATGTTGCTTAAATATTTTTAGGTGTTTTCAATTGACAGTTAAAATTTTGAATCTTTAAAATGTGGGATGGGGAGCACAAATTTAAGCTTGAATGTGAGGCCTTCAGTTTTCTGAAGGCCTGTGGCATGGTGTAAATGTTCAACATATAATTAAACCTGATCAATAGGAAACTTTGTTTACAAGGGTGAACCTAAGCTTCTCTGATGACTTTCCATTAAAATGCATGGAGATGCCTCCTGTGAGTTGATATACATAACAGAGAATCACCTCAGTGTCTATAGCGCTTTAGCACAGATCTAAACTGTTCCTTTTTCAAGGGGCAAAAAGAAGGATTTTTTCACACCACCAGGTTTCCCAAAAGCTAAGAAAGAAGGTTCTCTTCTCTTTCCCCAGAGAATGGCTCAAGCACCAGGCTACAGGTGGCTCTGGCTGAAAATAATACACATCCTTCCATTCTTGAAATGTATCATTATGCAGAAAATACTGTGAAAAAGAGTAAAAAGAGCAAGATTACTCCAACAGGAGATTGAAGCTTTGGTAGTAAGTCCCAGGTATGCTTTGGTCATCATCCCTAATGATTAATTTTTGCCACACTGCTGTTCTATTACTCCTCATCTTTTACTCCCAATTTATTTACTGCATACTTACATAGAAATTAAAAAACAAAATACTCCAAAACACAGCAGATTATAGTGAAATTCATTTAAGGCATAAAAATCATAGCTATCTAAATTTCATACAGCTGGATAAACAAAATATTTTTCCCAAGTCTTGAATTATCAACGCATAAATATAGAGGAACATTACAGCATATTAAGAATCTGGTAGATGATAAAACACACTAATTAAATAAGCTATAGTGAAAAAATAAAGTCTGTTTTAAAATACTAAGCTCTGAAGTTGATCAGGATATGAAATATGATAACAAAATCCTTGAGGAAAGCTTTAGAATATAAATTTATTAAATACTGATAAGCAAAATTAAGAAGTATGTGCACATATGTAATTGGTAAATCAGAGAGGAATGTTATTAAGTTTAGAAAAGGTATACTGTGTTTAAAGTGCTATCAAATGTGAACAAGAACTTTGAATTACTTTACTTGTTTTCCATATATCCTAGACTTTCTGTCTGACTGTAATACTAACTCTCAATAAAGAATATTTGACACAAAAATTCCAAATCATTATCAAGTTTTTTTTTTCAAGCATTTTAGTTCGCACTTGTTTCTCCACGTGGTAATGCACTTAATTGACTTTTCTCCTAACAACTCATAATTTTATGACTGATACAATAATTTGAGCAGGTAATGTTCTGTGTTTTGACTAATTACTTAGAAGCAAGATCTGCCAAAACAAATATAAATGGAAATAATGATGTAAGGGAAAAGGGCTTATAAACATCTGTTCATTGTGACTTATTTCAGTAGTCCTTAAAACTGTTTGCAATATAGCCACTTAGACACTGTTAATTATTTTCCCTTTCTTCTGTTATATAAGCCCTATACTAGCCATTCAAACTGTGGTGATCTGCCTCAACCCCTGTGGTAAAGAGTTTGTTTTCAGATATTTAAAATAAGAAGTATGAAAAATTCTAATATCAATATGTGTAATTTCAACTTTTTAAAATGAAAATATAATTTCTGTCTTTAATTTTTTTTATTTTGAAATTAAACTAGTTGCAGTCTTAATTATAGTATGATGAAGAATCAAATCATTCTTTTTTGAAACAAAGTTATCTGAGTTCTTTAAAGAAAAAATCAATTATTGGCAGATTGAAACTGGTGAAGCTTTATATAATCTCAAAAAACTTTTGTGTAGAAAAAAGAAAAGTGCAGCTTTCCCAGTGTTTACTGGATTACTTTTCAATCTTCCATTACTTAAAAAAGTACTTAGTTCATGTCTATTCTGGTTATTTTGTTATGGCTCCTAGAAACAGTATAGAATCTGTGATACCATTACCAGTCTCTGAACAAGCAAACAAACTCGATATTCAACACATGATTTGTTCTGCAGAATCTTTTTCTTTCTTCAGATCTTCAGAGAGAGAAGAAATCCGAGAAGGAAAATTGCTTGTTTGTAAAATATTCACAATAATAAGGAAAGAATAAAAAGCAATCTTCATTCCATTTGGAAATGTTCAAAAGTAATTGGAAAATATAGAGGAAGTTGTCTTCCCCATCCCTACATTACTATTTAAAAATCAGAAGTTCAAGACTAACAAAGATGTGCTTTGAAAGATGTGATTTTGAATTATTCACTAACCCACTCACAGTCTTCTTTATTTAAAGCATTGAAATTCCCTAGTTCCTACACTTCCAGAGCACAAAGAATCAGAGATTCCAGTACAATCCCAGTGCTGTTGAATAAACCAATTTATATAACCAATTTATAATAAGCCAATTTATTCAACCAATATACCAATTTACAGAACAGTCTTTGCTGTATGGAAAAAACTTCTGTTTCCCACTATGCATGTGTAAACAGTTCTGCTTCTAGAAATGGGTAGGAATGATGTTTTTTATAATATGAAAAAGGCAAATTTTAGATGTTTTTTACATTAAGAACACTGTTTACATCTGTCATAAAAATTTATAAATAAGGAGAAATTATGAAGGAGTGGTATATTTAAATAGAAAGTAGCTAAAAATAAAACATGGGTAATGACTTCTGATTTCCAGAAAGGGAATATATTTGCAAATTGGGTTGCTAGATCATTGTGATTGACATGTATTCCTTCACCTGTAGGTTTACACTGAAAGAAATGCATGTGACTACATAGAATGCAACAAAAAAGAAATCACAAAATAACTCGTACAATAATTGTCCATAGTTAATACTACACTGGAAGTGTATTAATGCTTCTGTAAAAAAAAAATCAAAATCTTCTACATAAAATGTACTGACACTGAAAGGTAATCTAAAGATTTCAGATATCTGAAACACAAGTACATGGTTTCTGAAGAAATTCTTCTGATTCAGAATCACCATAATGGTTATTTTTCTAAAATTACTCCTTTCCTTTAATAATCACCTCTTCAGACAATTACTGCAACCGCTTCTTACTTTACCTATATTGTTCTTCTTATAGCCCCAGGGTTTTCCAGCAGTTAACTATCTTATGCTAATAGTACTGAAATGCCACTGGACTACGAACACTGATGAACAGCCTGTTATTTACTTTTGCTAAAGGGCTAACTTCTGCACAAGACCACCTCCTTATTCCTAATTGTAAAGAACTTTCAGAAAAATGCCTTAGGCTTTTCATCTGTTTCTTGCTATCATTATTATTGTGCGGATGCCTCAGAGTATGTTATTCCATGCTCTGAAAATACAGGCAAACTAAAAGAGAGAGAGGTTGTGCGTCTTTTCCCCCTTCTAAAAAGTTCACATTAGTATTTATTTGGATCAAAGCTGTATTTCATGATTGGTTTTGGACTTTGATGCGTTTTCGCAAACATAATCTGTTCTCAGATAACCTAATCTCAGGCCTTGTTCCAACAGGAGGTTGAAGGAATACAGTGCTAGTCTTGTTATCTGCTATGCTGCTAACTATTCAAATGTTAAGTTATAGTAGTGACACAAGATGACCTCCAAAAGTACCTTCCAAGCTAGTCTCTTCTCTGTGGTTCTATGGAAAAATAGCAAGAGTTCAAAACTCTGTTTGGGTAAGTTCCAGGACAAATGAAATAAAAAATACCTATACAAATTAGTTAATCCACATTAGTTAATGCTCAAATATGCACCAAACAAAGAAACTGGCTGGGATATTTAAACAAATATGTGCACAAATATATTAAAAAATATTAAAAAGTAAGGAATATATTTATTATCAAATATAAATTGTCATATAACACAAAGATCATTCTTTCACTAATAACCACATACTTTTACATTAAAAACAACTGAAAAGAAAATTTAACTCTTCCTTTTTCAAATAGCCAATTTATCTTTATAGATAGATGTGTCCTTTTTCACATGTTCCTCACAATCTCTTTGGTTTTGTGCAAATTTATCAATAGACAGTTAATGATTAAGTTAAAAAATGGAAGCAAAGACACTATAATACATACAATATGGTGACAAAGGATAAAGAAAATAGAATGTGTACTGAATGTAAGAACGTGAATAGGAAATTGGAGTGGAGTAATAAAAGATGGGGTGAAAACAGGATACAGAGCAAAGAAAGTGAAAAATGCAGAATGAAGACGAGCAATTAGCCAGATGCTAAGACTATCTGATGTCTTAAAAGTTACCTTCACATTTTTTTCAATGTAAAAGATTGTCTGTCAGGAGGAATGATAGAGAAAAAATGATACAGAAAGAGTTTCAAGAACTCACTAATGCAACTAAAGACAGCACTGATACATTAATATAAGAACAGACCCAAACCGCTGTTCAAAAGTGGCTATCAGTGTAATCATCTAGCAGTATCTTCTCTGTAGTCCACATGTACACTCACACTTAAACACAATTAGCCAAATGCTCACTTTTAAACATTCAGCTTCCAAAAGAAACTTATTTAGCAATTAAACTGCAGAGAGCAGTCAAGTGTTTCATATAGTCAGTACTGAAAGCTTACAAAATTCTTGGTTGTGGGCACTGTTAAAACCTTTATTGTTTTTTGCAGATACACAGCAAATATGCCAAACAGACTGGAGCACACTAACTGCAGTATGTTTATAATTACTGCAGATTAGCTGTCACATAGTAAAGTGTTATGATCTGGTCGAAAAAAGCATGCACAATTTAACTAGATGTAACTTATGATAAGGAAAAAAGAGTAACTGCTTACTCTGGTATTGCATTTAAGATATCCCTTGGTATAGCTCTGTAATTTGCAGCAGTTTAGTAATAGCACATTTTATTGGGTTTCCGTGGCAAGGTTTTGGTATTGGGGGGGACTACAGGGGTGGCTTCTGTGAGAAGATGCCAGAAGCTTCCCCCATGTCCAACACAGTCAAAGCCAGCCGGCTCCAAGTCAGACCCACCGCTGGCCAAGGCCGAGGCCATCAGCGATAGTGGTAGCACCTCTGGGATAACATATTTAAGAAGAGGGGAAAAAACCTGCTCAGGGGAACAGCAGCTGAAAGAGAGAATTGAAAACATGTGAGAGAAAGAGCCCTGCAGACACCAAGGTCAGTGCAGAAGGAGGGGGAGGAGGTGCTCCAGGCACCGGAGCAGAGATTCCCCTGCAGCCCTTGGGGAAGACCATGGTGAGGCAGGCTATCCTCTTGAAGCCCATGGAGGTCCACAGTGGAGCAGATATCCACCTGCAACTTGTGAAGGACCCCACACCAGAGCAGGAGGACGCCTGAAGGAGGCTGTGACCCCATGGGAAGCCCACACTGGAGCAGGCTCCTGGCAGGACTTGTGACCTCGCAGGGGACCCATGTTGGAGGAATCCGTGCCTGAAGGACAGCACCCCACAAAAGGCACCCACACTGGAGAAGTTCATGAAGAACTGTAGCATGTGGGAAGGACCAACGTTGGAGAAGTTCATGGAGGACTGTCTCCAGTGGGAGGGACCCCACGCTGGTGCAGGCAAAGAGTGTGAGGAGTCCTGCCGCTGACGAGGAAGGAGCAGCAAAGACAACATGTGATGAACTGACAGTAACCCCCATTCCCCATCCCCCTGTGCTGCTGGAGGCGGGTAGGTAGAGAATTCAGGAGTGACGCTGTGCCCAGGAAGAAGGGAGGGGTGGGGGGAAGGTGTTTTAAGATGTGGTTTTATTTCTCATTACCCTACTTTGATTTGACTGGTAATAAATTAAATTAATTTTCCCCAAGTCGAGTCTGTTTTGCCTGTGACAGTAATTGGTGAATGATCTCTCTGTTCTTATCTCAATCCACAAGCCTTTTGTCATATTTTCTCTCCCCTGTCCACTTGAGCAGCTGTGTGGTGCTTAGTTGCTTGCTGGGGTTAAACCATGACACACAAATGAAAAGCAGTTAATCAGATCCTGAGAAGACAGCAATCTCCAAGCCTAAATTTAAGGTATTTTGAAGATGATTTCCTGCTGAGAGATAAATGGTGGATCCATACTCTCCAGTCCAGCCAAGACATGACTGGGACAGACCTTGTAAGCAAACAGTCAAGATGGCTTTAAAACAGCTTTGGAACTTCTATGTCAAAGATTCTCTGGACAATAGCATGGTTTATAGCTACTCAAGGTTGCCCTAGATTGCTTGCATGCTTGTCTACACAAGTTATAGTGCTATAACACAGAATGTGAATTAAAGTCACTAAATATATAGCCACATAACCTATGTGTACTCTCCAATTCCCATTTAATTTATGGAAATGATTTAAACAACAAAAGTCAAGAATGACTCTTACTTCACAATAACAGACTCTGTAATTTGGTATTGCACCAAGATTACTTTAATGGTTTAGTATTCGTATAATTATACTGTCAAAATTAAAAAATAGAAAAAGTCCTGTATAGACCAAGACCAGCTCCAACTAAAACACTGCATTCCCTTTTTTCAGCTGGACAAAAGCTTATATGTCACTTCTACTCTGCAAGGAACCCTCAGACAGCTAATTTTGAAAACAGTTACAAGGTTGAAAAATAGCTAAGAGCGGCTGTGTTCATATCAAGAATTTCAGTCTAAGTATTGAAAGCTCCTTTTTATGTCCAAACAAAATTTATATGAACTACCTTTCATGCACATCTTTTTTAATTAAACTCTAATTACTTTGGTACTTCAAAGTTATATCCCTGACCTAAAATTAATCCATTGTTTATATTCGTTAAGCTCATTGGAAGCCCAGGAGGCTTCATGATCTGTTCTCTCAGACTAAACAGAATCATTGAATTATTCACATATGCAGAATTCCTACTAGCATCTTACCTGGTACATCATACATTATGACTGAACACCTATGACACTACAATAAATAATAAAGTTTGATTTATAGTGCAGTAGGATTAACCTCCTCTCCCTTGGAAATACTGTGTTCTTAATAAGACATTTTTGAAAAAATCTTTTTCTAGTGAAGGAAGCATCCTTTTCCTTGGTAACAATGTGCCTGACAAACAAGGAAAGTCGTAAAAAACAAAAAAAAAACAAAAAAAAACCACAGAAAAAGCAGTACACCAGCTTTAAAATAGAAGCACTGCTAGGGAGCTTATGGTCCATAGCAGTTGTCCATGCAAAGCAGCTTACCTACATTTTCTTTTCTTCTAACCATAAACCTAGAAAGTTTCCTGTGCACTGAAGAAAGTGGGAGCCAACAACTGTACCCAAAAACTCAGCCAGCAACCCAGAATGATCAAAAATTATGGCCAGCCACAAAATTCAGGTAACCGCAAAAGCCTGGATGGCTGAACCTTCTTCCTTAGTTGGAAGAGGAGAACTCAGTTAAAATAATAGAGAAATAGCATTCAGGACACAAAAGAGCATAAATTCACATAAAAAAAAAGGAAGAAAATTTAAGGAACTAATAAGTGTAATTATTTAGTCTCATGTTTAAGACAGTTAGTATACAAGTTTCCATAGCGAGGAAATAGTCCATAAAAGTATCAATGTGACTGGACAACGGTCTACATTAAAATCTTGGGAAATTATAGCTCCTACTACACTGATTCATTTTTTACTCTTGTAAATTTCAGAGATAATGTCATGTGCAGATGAATGAAGTATGCATAGAATTGACATTTTCCAAAAACATTAACTGGATAATCCTTATATTGTTCTCTGAAAAATAAGACCCTTACATTAATTGTGCAAATATGTCTATGCAAATATCAATTCAAAATACTTATTCAGAATATTTTTCACATTAGTTACATTTCCCATTTGGAAAGCTTTATGGTTAAACATTAACAAAACCTTTCAAAACCAATGTGAATAATAGCCTAACCTTTGTGATTTGAAAACACTGGCTTAGAGAATAACATCTCAAGTTGTGTATGAATATGCTTTGGAGGGTAAGACCTCTTGATTTCCTAATACCAAAGTTTAATCAAATAAAGCTTTTCAAATGTTAATAGTAACAAAAGAAGCAAGGCCAGTAAAGTGTTAATAGTGTCTGAGAAATGTTAAGAAAAAATTTAATCATATCCATATTCATAATTATAGTTACTGAAGAAACATTCTTCAGTATCTGAGTCCTGGCTCCCTCCAGGAGCTCTAGGTTGGAGCTTATATATTTATCAAATATAGTACCTAAAAATACCAAAGCAGTCTAGAAAGTGTGATAGAGGAGCAAGAAGGAAACCATCTCGCTCTGGGATTCTTGCACAAATTTTCACAGGAGGAAGTTTCTGAAGTTTGAAGTAAAAAGTAAGAGGAAGAATTTAAGTAGAACTATCTCCATTACAAGAAGATAAAATTTTCAGTGCTTATTAGCAACAGGAATGTTGCTAAGGAAAATACCTTATTATATCACTTTCAAAACACCATATCATTATCAAGGAAGACTTAAGACACAACATATTTCATGGAACAATGAGCATTCCTTTATAAAGAACGTTTCGTACAGCATGTTTCCAAGGTAGACACAGGTGCTACATAAAATGGTACAGTATGCCAAGGGAAAAGAAAAAAGAAAAAAATGCAACCGCAGAACAGGAGTCTGATTCTGCAGAGTTGGGAAATGAAAACCATGGCCACAAGGGCTAGATTCCCTGCTGATTACTTAGCCTCCAAGATCTTACTTCTCCGTTGAGCCCCAAGCAGTCTTTGAGGTGCGTACTAGGAGGTACACAAACTGACAACAGTAGCAGAAAAGACACAGAAACAGTGCCTCCAGAACTACTAGACAAAGCATTTAGTTTAAAGAAGTAAGGCACTGGCTAGTGCATTCATTTTTTTTTTAAGAATTAATCTCCAGCATTTCTTAAATTATGAGGCTTTTTCAAAACCTGATCTACCAATATGCTTTAAAAATGCTTTTAACACACCTAATCTTGTTGCATGGAGAATTGTATATCAGAAAAGTGAACCTGCAAGCTTACTCTGGAAAATGGGTAGCCAAACACCTGTGTCCTACTGTCTTGCTGTGAATCAGATTAATCAGATGAATTTCTGGAAAATAACTGCAAGTCTGCAATAGTAATGTCTACTTCTCTGTGTGGAGAGCTCAAGTCCAGATAAACATCTCCAGGAATGGAGTACTGTGCTCACTGCAGTTTTTATGAGATCTTCTTGCCCATCTCTAAAATAGAATTAGTGTAAAAGGAGGTGAAGGACTCCTCTAATTGTGTGCAAACACACCTATGCCCACTCTATAGGTGTACAGAGTTACAAAGGTAGAGGTAATCCTGCAACCTAACATCAGAGATCACACCTAGAATTGAGTACTGCGGGAATAAGGTCTTTAATCTCAATCTACACAGTAGTAGCAATTTTTCACTCCACCTCAGAAGAAAGAAAGAAGAAAAGAAAGAGAGAGATAGGAAGATGGGATGTCCTACATAGTAGTGGACTCTCTAAACTCTTTTTTCTCCACTTTGGTGTATAGCCCGTTTTGTATGAGGAAATTTATGAGTTCTGTTTTTCTTCAGTGTTAAAAGGTTAAAGACAAGATTTATCCATTTTGCCATTTTGAAGGCATAAATCTCATAACACTAGTGTAATATTAGTCCAGTACTATATAAACATCTCAAAGACAGCCATGACTGTAAGCTTTTAATTCATCCTTGATTCAAAACTCTTAGGGTGGAATGAATGTTAGGCACACATTTTAAAGTTAGATTATCCTGTATTTATAAAATATATGTAACTGCTTCTATTATTTCCATGTGCTGCTTTTGGCTGCGATAGAGTTAATTTTCTTCATAGTAGCTAGTACGGGGCTATGTTTTGGCTTTGTGCTGAAAACAGTGTTAATAATACAGGAATGGTTTTCTTACTGCTGAGCAGTGCTCACACAGAGTCAGGGCCTTTTCGGCCTCTCACCCCAGCCCACCAGTGAGTAGGCTTGGGGGCACAAGAAGTTAGGAGGAGACACAGCTGGGACAGCTGATCAAAGGGATATTCCACACCATATGATGTCATGCTCAGCAATATAAAGCTGGGGGAAGAAGAAGGAAGGAGGGGATGTTTGGAGGTATGGCATTTGTCTTCCCAAGTAACGGTTACAGACGATGGAGCCCTGCTTTCCTGGAAGTGGCTGAACACCTGCCTCCCGATGGGAAGTGGTGAATTAATTCCTTGTTTCGCTTCGCTTGCTTTCATGGCTTTTGCTTTACCTGTTAAACTGTCTTTATCTCAACCCATGAGTGTTACTTTTTTTCCGGTTCTCCTCCCCATCCCACTGTTGGGGGGGAGTAAGCAAGTGGCTGTGTGGTGTTTAGCTGCCTGCCAGGTTAAACCACGACACCATTCTAGTAAAAAGTCTGATTATGTACCTGTACAATAAAAATGGACAAAAGAAAAAAGGTGAAGTGACCTTGAGCGTAGCAAGACTGCAAAATAAAACTGAAGAACATTATATATTCATTTTGAAAGGAATATTTGGAAGCCCCTAGTAAGCAGATATGGAAGTATCCAATTTTTGTTATTACTATTCAACTCAAAGGACAATTTGGTAAAAGAGCAAATACAGAATTCTAAACAAATATTTTTAAGATAAATTCTTTTAAGTTAAAAAAAATTCAGCCTTAAAGAAAGGACTTCATAAAATGGGAAATTAAAAAAAAAAAGCCACAGACTAAAGCTCTTCAGGTGAAAAGGAAGCTTTGAAGAAATGCAAAGCATTTTTTGCTTAAGTTGCAATAAAGCCTAATAAATCGCAACCTAACCTAAAGTGTATAGTTTGACACTTTGAAATATTTATGAATCATGTTTCTCTAAGACTTAAGACATAAGATAAAATTATTACAGTACAATCTCACTCTTATTTACACTAACTGAAGACAAACTAAAAAATGTATGCATATTTCTTTAATCTCAAACTATTCTGGAATTATGAATAAAACACAGGTTGTAATCTTTTTTTTTTTTTTTAAATAAATGGCAGTATTAGGAAGTGGGCCTTATTTATTTGTTTATTAAATACACACAGTCTTGAAATCCTTAATAATAAAGCACCGTTAAAGGAAAATTGTGCTACAAAATATATCACCTATGCAAAAAACACTAGTGATTAAGAGCAAGTGATGATTTCTTTCTATTTTTTAAATAAAGTTTAATTTTTTTTTTTTCTGCTGAAAAAACTTCTATAGGAAATTCTCATGGTCGAGATGGACTGGTTGGTCAAAGACAAGGAATAGACTTGGCCTGAAAAATTACAAATTGATGTTGAGTGTCCTGGTTTTGGCTGGGATAGAGTTATTTTTTTTCCTACTAGCTGGTATAGTGTTATGTTTTGGATTTAGTACGAGAAGAATATTGATAAAACACTGATGTTTTCAGTTGTTGCCAAGTAGCGTTTATACTAAGTCAAGGCTTTTTCAGCTTCTCATGCCCAGCCAGCAAGAAGGCTGGAGGGGCATAAGAAGTTGGGAGGGGACACAGCCAGGACAGCTGACCCAAAGTGTCCAAAGGGGTATTCCATACCATGTGATGTCATGCCTACTGTATAGACTGGGTGGAGCTGGGCCAGGGCAGGGAGATCACTGCTCAGGAACTAACTGGGTGTCGGTCAGCAGGTGGTGGGCAATTGCATTGTGCATCAATTGGTTTGTATATTCCAATTCTTTTATTATTATTATTATTGTCATCACTGGGTTGGGGGGAAGTGAGTGAGCAGCTGCATGGTGCTTAGTTACTAGCTGGGGTTAAACCCCAACATTGAGGAATACTCAAGTTACAAGTCATGTTCAAGAAAGAGACAAGTTGTGAATACTCCATATCCCAGAAAACGCTTGTAAGAACTTAACTTTTTGTTATTATCAGTCTTCTCTCTGGAGGAGACTATTTCAAGGAAAATAAATATCTCAGTCATCTCATTGCAGAACAGAAATTTTCAAAGCTTCCAAGTGTACATAAAAAAACAGAACCCTTGTTTTCTAGCCAGCCTTATTAGAAGAAAACTGATGAAAGAAAAAGGAATAGATCTGAAACATTCTGACAACTCTGTATGTAATATTTTAGCATTGGGCTGCACTGTGATAAAACAGTCAACAAAGAACTCTGCTGTTATTCTTTGTCTATAACTTGAGTTTTAGCACTCATCTATGTTCTGTAAAACTTTATATCAGCAGATATTTCAAAGTGTTATATTTATGTTTTATGCTTTGAAAAGAGACTTTTTTTAGAAAGCAGCCTACATTTATGAATGCTTAGAAATTACTTGAAAAATGGTAGTTAAAAAACAACTTGATATATAAAAGTTTGGGCTCAAATGAGTACCTGTGGTCTTGCAGAGCAATTAAGCAAAATTTCCTAGGTATGGGGTATAAAATATGACTGAGTATATGATGAAATCAGCTTAGATTTCAGCAGATTCAGTCACAATCCAGAAGAAGGATGAGATAAGGAGAGAAGACTGCTTTTGTAAAGCCCATTTGCTCTCTGTTTACTTTGCAAACTGACTGCCTTGAAGGGGTTCTTGAGAGGTCTCAAAGCTACATAAATAAACTAAAAGTCGTTAAGTTTTCAAAGCAGCAGAATTTAATTGAAGGAAAGGCTTGAAACCCAAGATATGAACTAATGCAACAAGAAAGGACTTATTCATGACTGACCTAAGTGGCAGAACAAAAGCTTATGTAAATTCAGTTCTGTTATTTTTGGAACCAGCACCCCACCAGTGTGCATAAGCCTTAAGGGCAATGTTGAGAGAAAGCCACCTAGTGCTCAGAGACATCCTTTTCATAGTCTTTACAAGTAGGACAACAAAGCAATGCACAGAAGGAGACTAACTCATTCATGTTTTTCAAAGAGCTGTTTTTTCAAAGAAACAATTTGTGTTTCTCACATCTCCCAATGAAAAAAACCAATAAGAACATCTTACAATCTCAAGAAATAATATTTAATCACTGTAGGTACATTGGAAACTTCAAAAGATCACGAGAAAATATGTGGCATAATCACAGCTGGAGGGGATTTTAGGAGGTACAGAAGACACAGTGTGCTACCTATCATCAGCCAACATCCAACTACATTTTCTGAAGTTAGCAAGTGTTTGCACCTAAGTAAATACAAGCAATGTCCTAGAATAGCCAAAAGACCTCTTTTCTTTGATAATCCATTGGTAGATTAAGTGGAAAATTATCTGTGCATCATTTTTTGACACCATTGGTTAGAACAAAAAGTGAATACATATCAGAATTCCTCTTTTGAGCTTTTAGAGAGATGTGAAATTTAACTTAGATGTAAACAGGTAGTTGCTTGTCTGTAAACACATACAGCATCCTGACCTATGCTCTCAGTTGAAAGGAAAATCCTCACTATTGTAAACTATGCTAAAACTACAAACTGAATGATCCAATTTTCAGATTAAAGTCAAAATATAACTCCAGTTACTAAATCAATCAAGTAACAAGTATACTGAATTAAACTCACTAAGTAGTTCAGTTGCCAAGAGAACAAAGCCTGTTAAGGTTGATACAGTTGATGTTAGTTCTTTAACACCAACATCCTGGAATCTCGAGACACAGTATCCCACTTAGTTCTAAACTCCTACTAAGGGATTTTCTTTAAAGGAAGTCAACTAAACCTTGTGAAAATTTTATCATGCAAAGAAAATTAGCTTACTGTCAGACTTCAAAGTGAAGCTTTTTCTGAGGTGTCTGTGAGTAAAACAGTATCTTATACCATCCTTTCTGATCCAGCCCTAAGAACACAAACTGCAAGGGGAGTCTGCAGCTTTCATTTGCTCTGTTAACTCCTATCTTCTGACAAAACTAGACAGATACTCCAGTTTAAGGTGTAAACCTTAATATTTATGCCTTAAATCACACATGCCAAACTGAAAACTCAGCTTTAGGTTTTGAGGACTCAAAATATAGAATAATTTTAAGGTCTGAACTCTTCTGCTTGACTGAGCTTTGAACTTGCAGTCAAATGACTATGTGGCAACATGGCTGCCAAATTCCAGAATGGCAATCATTTTTTTACCAAATTTTCACATGTCTTTCCTTGATCTTCCCCTAAAACTTTCTTCCTCAGCTTAGCGTTTTATTTTGTTTTGGGTTAGGTTGGGTTGCATTGGGGTTTTTTGAATGAGAGGTGAGTTACATTTTCCTCTTAATTTGTCTTAAATTTTTACAAACACATGTCATATACCTAAGAACTTCTTTCTGTTGCTAGTACATTATATACATTTTCACTGCAATGGAGAAAACATACACACACATACTTTGTATGACATCTATGTGCAGAACTGTATGTGAAATCACAACAGATTTTCCAAAATAACTGATCTCCACAATGATCGATGTAGTAAAGAATATAGTCAAGAAGTCCTCAGAAAAAAATGTTTCTTATTTTCCACAGAAATTAGCAAGCTATTCATATATGAATATCTGAAAAATGATACACAATAATAAATATATACCGAGGCATAAATGATAGTGCAAAGAGGCACCATGTGGGTTTCAGAGGGGACATCGTCTTATATGTCTTCTCTTAATCACCTCCCAATTCTTTGCCCTTCTCCCTTGTAGGCATCATTGCATTTCTGAGGAATGTTCTATCTTGATGGAAACTTTCCATTTGATGTAGCTGGCTGTATTAGTCATAACTATGTTTTGCAAATTTAAAAAAAAAAAAAGAGTAAAAGAATGGACTAAATGCATTTGAGTAACAATGACATAACTACTTATGATGTGTGTGGCTTAGCTTTCTAGGCTAATAATTGAGACTGATTTTTTTTTTAATAGCAGTCCAAAGGAAAGCAGAACTTATACAGTGCCTCTCTGATAGAGAGAAGTATACAGACACTAATTTTGGGTAAGTTCTTTTTTTCTGTTGACTGTATTTTTGCATGAAATACATGTTATGATAGTTATTAGGTGCAATACAATAAGAGACATTTCAACCTGCTAAAAGCCTATCTATCACATGCCTTGAATGTGTAGTATCATTCTACTGCTGTAATCAAACATCACTAGGAAATATTTATGTGCCTCATTCTGTTGTACTCTGTTGTGTCAATCACAGATTCTCATATAAAAGGAATCTGCTGCCTCAGTTGCTCCTGAGAGATCACTAGCATTTGGAACCAAAAATTCTTGATGACATTATTGATCTTTCTTCCTAGGTTTTCCACAGTACACATTATTAAAAGCTTGACTCTATTCCATTTAAGTTAATGGAGGAGAGTTCTGAACTGAAAGGCAGCAGGCTGAATCCTAAGACAGATTACCTTTATGGCTTTAAGACGTGTTTCCTTCTATAACTAGGAAAAAAATCATTCTGTAAAATGTGAACATCGACACTGCTTTCATAAAATATCTGCTGTAACAGTTACAAATTTCTGACCAGTTTGCAAGCCACCTTTCTGTCAGTAGCTAGTAGGCAGTCATCAGCTTGTGGAAAACACCTCTGCCTTCTTTATCACTAGTGTTATATAATTTCTGTGTTTACGTTGTGCTGCTTCTTATTGAATAAAAAGATACAGACTCCTCACCATCTACAGTTGTCAGATCATGCACCACATATGTTAATACTACATATATGCCAAATCATATATGTTGAAGCTACCATCAGCTTATGCCTCAGTTCCTCTTCTATGGTTTTCATACATGAAATTTAACCCCACTGAGTTTCATTCACATTACTCCAGCTGAAAGGAAAACCGAGTAAATATCTGCAGGTTTCCTTGTTCTGTAAGCTCTCTTTCACTATGTCACATAGTATATGTTTGCATATACATACACACATACACACAGTCATCAGTATGTATGTAAAATAAACAAATAACCATGAAAATCCTTTGACTGCTGCTATGCTAGGTTGCTATATTCCTAACTACATCTATCTCACTAATAGAAATAACTGTCCTATATTGAGGCAGTACAACATTATTACAAATCACAACATAATAAATCGCGTGTTTGATGAAAAACAGCTACAACTTAAAGCATCACTTTTATAAAAACAGAACCTTGAAATGGGAAGTTATAGAACCAAGAATATCCCCAAAGGGGTGGTCTCCTAAGAAAGAAGTTAAGGAAGTTTGACTGAGACTGTAACTGTGGTAGGTACAGTGCTCCATAACTGCTACCTAAGCTTCTGATTCAGACAGAGGTTTCACTTCATAACTGTTAAACAAGAGCAGAGATGGGTAAATATGTTGGGATTTTTTCTCATCTAATGACTGAACTGAAATGTTCTGTAATCACTAGGTTACAGATCCTCAGTTACTGCAAACAGCAAAGCTACGTTGACAAAGGAATTATACCATATTATTAGCAAAGGATCTAGGTCATGTTGCCTCATAAAATGAATAACACTTGCAAATTTATACCATGTAGCTTTATATAAGCATGATATTACACAAAAGCAGATTCTTATAAAGGCCTTTGTCACACAAAGATTATGAGAAAAGCAGACACTCTGGCAGTACAGTGGAGCCACATATACTTTTATGATCTTCTAACTAGCCTGTAAATGAAACATATAGTGGAGTTAAGAAGTTGTGCTGTTACTAGTTGAATAAATCTTTAATCTTGTTCTTGACTTCTACATGATTTGGCTTTTTGACAAAAAACAGAACAAAATGCTTGTATTTCACCTCATAGACAAAAACGGTAATACACATACTTATTAATGGTTTTTATCTCTAGCCTGATATTTTTTTGTTATAAACATAACACTGGAATAAAAATTCAATTAAAGAACTTCTAACTCTTCTATGTCACTTTAAAATGTACCAAGAAACCTACTGGAGCTGAAACACTTTCATTCTTTCTGCTATGTGGAGCTGCTCAAATACTGGTGGCTAAGATATTAGAGCACACAGTATGTCTGGCACGGATAAACCTGATACAGGTTGAACAATTTCTGGAAAGAATCATGCATATCCATGCTTAGATTTCTCTGTCAAGAATTAATCTTCTGACAGTATTTTTAATGAATTAGAGCAAATAATTGTTTTCATATAGGATAGTTAATAGTAAGGCAGTAATTCAATCATTAAAATAGCAAGCCTGTTATCTCAAAATAAATATTGTCAAATCTATACATTTGTGATTTTCTGTATTTAAAAAAAAAAAAAATCAACCTCTCTTTCATTTTAACAAGTTTGATTTTTATGAAACATGCGGTTTTACCTTCCTGTACTTTTTATTGTTGCAATGAAACATCTGTACTTTGGGGCATTTGTGTTAGTGATTTTTTTGGTTCCTGGTATTAGTTGTTCTAGACTACTAACTTTCTTGGTGCCACTACATCAATAGTCTGGCAAAATCTACAAGATAAGCACTGTAACAGCAACACTTCATTAGGTACAGAAAAAAGCAAGACTATATAATAACAACAACAACAACAACAACAACAATAATAATATTTTTTAAAATAATATTAATATTAATATTAATAATGGTAGGATGTTTGAAGTTCAAAAATTAAATCTGTTGGTTATTTTCTTGTTTAATGATAATAAATAAAATGATAAACTAAAATTAGATCATTCATTTCTGGGGAGGCTGGATCTAGTCCATATGTGGCCCAACATGTACAAGTGTAGACTAAAGATCATACCCTCCTAAAGGTGACTTCAGAACTTCCACAGTTTTAACAGGGGCTTAGTCCTTCAGAAGAATTTGCAGAGAATAAGTGACTCACAGATATGTCTGTGATGTATTCTCAGAAACAACACTACAAATTTAATTTCACTTCTCTGCAAACAGACTGTCAAGTGCCATCACAACGTCAAGACAGATGGGAGGCAGGTACTCATCACAACATTTCTCAAAGTAAAGCTGAGTATCAGACACCCCAAATCAATTTTTTTTACAGAGTTGTTATTTTCCAGCATGTCTGCTCTCAGTCATAAGCCATGAATTTGTTTAAATCGTTGCCAGTTTATATGCTGGTACAACATACACAGTTTAGTGCAAAGAAAGGCTTCTTTTTCATCATTACATATTGCCTCACTGAAAAGGAATTTTTCTCTTCTACAGACAGTTGCTGAGAATTGAGTCAGAAACAAAAGATGGCAGCTGACCTGGTAATTCACATACCCATTTCCAGTTACAAAAAACAATCAAGAAGATATTAAAGTTCTCTCTTAAATAAGCTATGGGTCAGTAATCTCTGGGCACATTCTACCCACTCTCCTTCTGCAGGCTATTAGTAAGATAGCTACTGCCCCAGGAATTTTACATAATCTAAAAGACTACAAAATACTAATAAACCAAAAAAAAAAAAAAAAGATGGTTTTAATACACAAGCTGAAGGGGAAATCCCTCCATGATTCCTTTACTGTGTCCTCCATGAACTGTTTCGAAGTTCTAGACTAAGGGTGTACAAAGTTAAGGAATTTCAAGAAGCCTGTTGTAACAGAAGCAGTGATAAAATGCAAGAGCATTTGGATGCAGTGAAGATTGATTTCATTCAAGGTTTGTAATTCAGATATCATAAGTTTCATAACTCTGCTACAAAAAGGGATTAAGGGCACAAAAGCACTAAGGGATGATATACAGATCCTCCCATTATGCCTGCATAATTCTGCATTGTTTGTGACAGCTGCTGATGTAAAGGTATGTGCAGAAGCATGTTTAGCAATCAGTGCACAGAAACTGACTCCAAAATTCTACATCTCAGAAAACATGAGGATTGTGATGTGGCAGGACTAACAAGATGGGACCATGAGAAAAAAACCACTGTCCATCAGGCAACTGACTTGAAAGGAATTAGCAAAGTCGAAAATAAATTGCAAGATACGCTTTCAATCAGAAGAATCTTCTACTTAATCCCTTAGGAATCTTCTGCCAAATCCCTTGTGCTTAAGTGAGGACTCATCCTACAGGATCATCATTCCCAGAAAAGGTTAACAGCCAAAGTTCAGTGGAAAGATATAAGCAAATTATCTACTGAAGCTATCATAATCTGTGAGCATGAAGTTCTATGCCATGTTTACCAACTAGCATATCAATCAAAACCTATTCTGACAATTTACTTAGAATATTAAAAGTGTTAAATTTTATTCCTCAAAGCCCCGTATAAAGAATGGGGTATGGAGGGACAGAGCAGGCCCATGGACAATAAAATAACAGTGAAAGGCAGCTGGCTGCAATCCACACCATTAAATGAGATCATGCAAAGCCAGTTATTTTTAAAGGAATGTGTAAAAATCAAAATTTATTCAGAAAGGAAAAGCATCTCTTTTTTTTTCAGTCTATTGCAGTGTCTTAATGCAAAGGAAACCACAAAGAAATTCAATACAAACAGACACTTCACACACAGACCTATGGAGGGAAGACTTCCAATGCAGTCTTTTTTAGCAGTGGTACTAACCATTGTAATGTTTTCACACCTAAGCATTACAGCTTCATACGGCTGCTTACTTGTGAGATATCTAGATCTGGAGATATCTAGATTTGGAGACAGCTTATAAAGGTTGAGGAATATTCCTTCTGACCTGGTGTACACATTGAAAAAAGAACTACTGTCAATCCTATGATCTTTGCCAAAAGGTTTTATTGCTTTATTCAAAAGCTTCTTTTTTCTCCTCATTTTCTCTGTGTAAAGAAAGAATAATTTCATACTCTGCTGTAGCTATCAAGAGTCTATATCTTCATGCTTAACGTAGAAAATTAATATTACTATAACAATAAAGACACAGAAACCAGAAGCAGCCACTTTCCCAAAATAGAAGCTGCATTTGGAGCAAAAGTTTGGTTTATTATTTCTAATCAGGCAGTTTGGTCCATGAAAAATATTGTCTGGCAGAAAGACCAGCTTTATGGTTCCATTGTTTTAACACTATAAGATAACATGGACTAAAGGGCCTAAAATCTGACTATTCTCACATACATTCCTCTTCAGTCATAAGAGAAAGATCAATGAAATACATCATGTGGTAGGATAGTTAGAAACATTTCTGAATCCATGGTGGTATACATTTTAAAACACATATGAATTAGAAATTCTTTGACTTAATAGGTTTGCTGTTTAGGGACTTAAGTATTGGCAGACCTGCAGAAGAGCTGGTGAAGGATTCTGGAACTTTTCAGAAAGTGAACATCAGAGCTACAAACAAGAGGAGAGTTAGTATTTAATTGGTTACTACTATGTGGTAAACCTGATAGATTTATGTCAGATTCCACCTAGAAAAAGACTTTTAGCATTAGGAAAAAGGTATTTCAAGACAGCCACATCATTCATCATGTAAACAATAAACTGCCTCTGTATTCTTTATATTTCTGTCACTTTTTTATGAGGTCACCTAAGAATTTTTCTGTGTTCAAAATTTATAAAATACATTTCAGCTTCGAAGCATTGTTCTTCTTCCCAGGAGCATGATTAAAAGGTGCTATTTCTATTTAGATCTATTCAGATTCAGCATGACAAAAATTTAACCTGCCTTTGTACTTGTGCTATGCTTGCACAAAGCCAGAGTTAATGCTTCTTCATCCAATATGAATACTCTTATATTTATACGAAATAATATTAAATTTTCTGTGCTTCACTACTTAGTAATATTAAAAACCCAAGTAAATTCTGAACGTCTTCAGATATATTGCAAACTTGCAACTTTTTGAATCTCTAATCTCTTCTGTTTTGTATTTCTCATTTCACTTCAGTGTCAGCACTCTTTCTAAAGGCTAAAAGCAACTACTACCAGACAATGTTTCTCATACAGTGCCTCTACCCCCTATCCACATTTCGGTATGCATACCTACTTAACAGCCAACCTACCGTTAGTGTTGCAATATGTACCAATGGCATGATTAGCAAAACCTACAAAGCTTGCCAAGTTGAAAGTAATACTGCCTATTTGAATGAAAATTCTTAATATAGGATATCATTCCATCTTTTGTAAACTGTATATTGCTGCATACAATATATTAGGAAGGACTACAAATTATCAGATATTAGAAAAAAATGTATTGAGACCTACCTACAAAATCTAATATTTTTGCATTAGAAGGCATACTAAGAAGTTGAAATAATGTTTCAGAACTGAATTATCTGTATGAACATGTCTTGTGATAATTTTTTTTAAATTATAACTTCAATGAATATGATGACTGAAAATCCTATCACAAAATTCAAATTTCAAAATAGGAGGCTGTAAAGATTACTGGTTTATGCTTCTTTTCTCTCTTAAACTACTGAAAATAGTGACCCTACCAGAATATTTATTTCAGCTAGCTCTAGTATTTTCAGGGGAATTCTTTACTCCTATACTATTATGATCCTATAAAAAGATTAAAGAGTTTTTCATTGAATAAAGTATTGACTACTAAGCTTCTATACATAAGTTTTCAATAATAACCATGCTCAGAACTGTCAGCTATTGATACCAAAAAGGCAAATTGTAATGAACTAGCTTGGTAGTGATAATGGTGTCCTTAACAGTGATAATTTTTACACTATACCAGCAAAGTTTGCATATTAATTGTTCAATAGATCTACCCAACAGGGAAAAGTGAAAAAACTAAATGGATAATAAATAGAGAGACAAACATAACACTTTCTAGTAATGAAAGTATGTCAGATATTCAAGAAAGCATTCTAGCCATGATAGAACATCAGATTCATATTTCAAATATCAGAATTCTTATGTTTCTCCCACTGCTTTACTATTCACTTTTTTTATCCCACTTGCCCTTGTCTCAGTCGTAAGTCTTTTCCCTGCAGAGGTTTGTAACTTGCAAACACATCTGTGCAGTTCATCTGTTAATAATGCATACACATGTATAGGTTTATCAGGAATAGACATTTCATAACTTCTGAGATGATGTCAATGAACTGGTTCCCCACTGACTGTTCAAATCCCTTCTAGTGTTAGCCGTCTGGACACTGTTTGTTAGATTCTGCCTAAAGGATTTATTTATCAGGAATTTTGCTCCTTATATTTTGCAGCAAGGCAACAATAAAAGAAAGAGCATTATTTCATGAAAGCTAGATGCGTTCCATTATATACTTTCTGGCACAAATGACAAAAAAACCCAGCATTTGTAGACCTTGGTTATTGAACGTTTAGGAACATACAGGTGTATTCTGAAAGATTTGGCAAAAGACCTCCTATCATTTAAAGTGTGATTGTTTTACTTCATTTTATGCTCCTCAGTTTCTTTTGGCTGGTCCTGGATTTGAATGGCCTACTATCAATTTTCTGCATGCACCAACCCAAGAATGTACTACATTTAGGTTTTTAAATCTTCACTGGTTCCATGTTCCAATTTTCTAAACTGCAGGTAAAAAATTATTTCACTGAAAGCAAAGCAATGTCTTCAGTCATGATGACACTTTTCTACACATTGCCAGGAAAGCTTAGACACTGCTGGAAATTATGTGGTTCTTCAGCAAATAATTTGAGAATTCTATTTCTTCACAGGGGTCTTAGGGTTAGCTTGAAGAAGCAGGGTTTACAAATGGTATCAAGAATAGTGTCATGTAACTTATTTTCATAATTTTTTTTTTAAATTTTCTGTTCATCAGCAGTAATTTTGATGGAGCTTGGCTTGTCGGTTATGCAACATAAACATTTTCACCATTGGTAGATTTTATGACCCCTAGCTATGTTCATGAAATGAACATGTGTGTTGGATCATCTGTCACATCCCTCAGCTCCTGATAAGTATTCAACATCAACTTGAGGACATTCTGCCCCTCTATGCAGTGCTAATATTCCTTAAGTTCTGCAATGTTCTGTTAATGTCAGTGCAATGTCTGACCATTTGGTCTTTGGACCAGACTCTCTCCATCAGTGATTATAACAGATGACCTGGCATTGTCTTCTGAAGGATGCATATTCTAACGGTCATTCTGCTGAAAGTTACATTGTTTATGTTTTTTGTAGGGGTCTGTCCTGTGTTGAGAAGTCACCTTGAAATACAAGCTAGCATATATGCCAACATTTTTCAAATAGACAACTCTCCATTTTAAGAAAAAGCTTCTAAACAGGTTCTAAAGTCTTTTGCAGATATAGTCACAATAATTCCATGAGGGAGAACCACGCTAAAAAATTCCTCTGGAAACATTTGTGCACTTGATTCCCTGTAATGTTTCTGAAAAAAATCTGCTGAAAAAACCAAACATCTTGTAGGAATATCTATTCATCTCTAACTGTTTCAAGCAATGCTTCAACAGCTCTTTGGTCTTTCCAGATCTTTTACATCTGCACAAGTTCATTTAGAATCATGTAATTGTGCTGTTCCTTAAATATCTCATAAAAATATTACAGTCCTTAGCTGTTAGAATAACTGACTTTAGTCCTTGGTTTGGAGCTAAACCTGCTGGAGTATGAGAACCTTTATTTATTTGTCTACCAGATTTTTTCCTAGAGTATTTAAAAATCAAGTCCAAACCAAGCTTTTCTTGCCCTAGAGTACTGACAGTCAGTTACCAAAAAAATATATGCATCATTTGTATGTTGTAAGTTGGTAAGTGACAAGAACTGTTCAGCTTATCATATAAAAAATCAAGCAAATCATATCTCAGATTCAATTGAGATATAAAATTTTGTCACCTTCCCTACAGACCAACCTTTAACCCCAGCACAAAATGTATCTCAACCATACCAGTGCAAGAACTCCAAGTCACCATCAGGTTTCCTTGTAGTTGTGGTGTACTTTAAATATGTGTCTTCTGTGAACCTTTGTGAAAATAACTGTTCCACTACAGTTCACAGACGTCATCATATAAATTTTTAAAACTATTTTTCCTTCAAATAGAAAATACATTGAAAAATGTGGGTGGAAATAAAAACCTCCAGAAACGTCCCCCTAATCAACAACAACTGGATTACAAAGAAAAATGATGTAGTGTCATCCAATTTTAAATTTGTTACTGTTTTGCAAAAGGCACTCCTTTTCCTGTGTAAAAAAGCTTTTCAGCTGAGAAATCTTCATAAAGCCATGGAAATGGATCTGATCTAATTGTCCAAAGCAGATACTAGTTACCACTTGCTTTATGGATTAGAACTGAATTTTCCATAGTCTGCTTTTTTCCTGGCCTGCCCCCCTTGCTCACCACAATTTATGATTAAAAAAAATTTTTTAGACCTTACCACAAGGCCGGCAGACAACTACAAAAATTCTTCTATGCTTTACAGATTTACACTTTTTTTAGTAATTTCAAATCAGAAAAATGTAGGGGAAAAGGCAATATTCCAAAAAATAATTCTGTCAGCAGAAAAAGAAGAGAGATCTTGGACCAGGTGTTTTGGGGTAGAAATGCACATTTTATATCACTGCATACACTGAATTTATCTTTTCTATAAAAAGGACTCTGTCATGTTTCTTAATCTGATAGACTCAAAGAAATTATACCTGAAAATTGATCTTCATTCTCTTTATTGTATGGATCAGTTAGCTAAGCATCCTGCAAGCAGCATATACATAAACATATATATGTTTATATCATATATAGCAAAATTCCAGAATTATATATAAAACAAAATGCAAAAGGAAAAGAAAAGGAAATTTCAGCATGCTGGTTCCATATAGCCTGAACACTAAGTTTCCAAATTTTCTTTATTTTATGCTGCTGTTAAAGAGTGAAATGAAGATCAGATTGTACATGAGAATTGCTGTCCTAGAAAGTATGAAAGATCCAACCACTTTCATAAACTGTGTGCAAGAGAATGCAGTGCTGAATGACTGATTGAGATACAGTCTCATGCACAAGATTAACACACATACTACCAGCAGTACGTAATATCTTCCTCATACTTTTTGGTTCCAATACCTTGCTCTGCATGTACCCATTACCATTTTTTCCTAGATAACACTACTGTAAGGCCTATCCCTACAGATACAGTTTAAATTTCTTTTTTTTTTTTTTTTTTTTTTTTAGCAAATCAGGCAACATCCTATGAAATAATAGGTAGTGTCAGAATTAAAGTCTCTGTCTATAATACTGCGATTCTGGTCAGTGATGAAGTTTTGCCAGTTTGTACTTAGGCCATGACCATGGGCTTCTCTCAGACCTCAGAAATCTTCCACGTCTCGAGATAGTGGCTCAACACTGATGCAAAGAAGGCTGCTCAGCAGGCTGAAGCATCCTTAACACAAATCATTACAGAAAGAAATAAATATAAAGTTAGAAAAAAAATCACATGATTCTCAAAAACACTCACCAAACACCTGTATGTGAACACTATCCTCATTTTCAAAACCCTGTGACTGTCTTCTGCTGAGTAAGACAGGTTCTTTTTCTCACATGAAGACTTCCCAAAACAATTGCCTTGACAGAAACAAGAAAATATACTGTAACAGATGAAGCCCCAAAAGCACAAGAGACAGGACACACTGTAAGATTTTTTTTTCTTTAAGAAACAGGAATAACCACAAAAACATAGTATTTTGTGAATCAAAAGCAACTGTTTCAAGTTCAGCCTTCCCCTGAAAAAAACCTGTAATAAACAAGCAAGTAAAAAATAAAGCATATTCACAATATGCATGGAATTTAACAAGAACAAATACCAGATTCCGCACCTGGGATTCAGTAATACCAGACACAAGTACAAATTGGTAAAGGAATGGCTGGAGACCAGCCCTGCAGAAAAGGATCTGGGGGTGTTGCTTGTTGACAGCAGGCTCAATGTGAGTCAGCAGTGTGCCCTGGCAGCCAGGAGGGCAAACCACATCCTGGGGTGCATCAAACACAGCTTAGCCAGCCGGTCAAAAGGGGTGATTATCATGCTGTATTTAACAATGGTGTGGCCTCACCTTGAGTACTGTGTGCAGTTCTGGGCCCCACAGTCTAAGAAGGATGTTAACATCTTTGAATGCATCCAGAGGGGATCAAAGCTGGTGGATCCAGAGACAGGACACGTGGGAATGGTTCAAAGCTGCATCCAAAGAGATTCAGACATGACATTAGGAAACATTTCTATACCAAGAGGATGGTCAAACACTGGAACAAGCCTCCTAGAGAGGTGATTGATGCCCCATGTCTGTCAGTGCCCTAAAAAGAGGCATTTGGACAATGCCTGCAATAACAGGCTTTAACTTTTGTCTAGCCCTGAAGTGGTCAGGCAGTTGGACTAGATGGTCATTGTAGGACCTTTCCAACTGAACTATTCTATTCTATTCTACTCTATTCTATTCATCAAATAACAATATGGTTTAAAAAAATTTTACATTTTAATTGTCTACTTTTCAAAGTGATAAATTAACATAATTGCTTGAGATCTCTTTCCTTCCAAATTGATTTATTCAGTTTTGAATTCCAAAACATGGCCTCTGTGGAGGTTACTGGAGAAAAGATATTACACAGAACAAATAGGACGCCTTTTCTGTCACTCTTCATATTAGTGTTTGTGTGCTTTCTAAAGAATGAAAAAGGAATAAAAGAAGGAATATACCACATTATTATCAATTCAGATCCATTAGAGCTATGTTAAAACATTTTTTTTGTATATGAGTTACTTCAATAAATTTTATACAAAACTTCAGTCAGGTAACTCCCTTTTCTATTTTTATGGTGAAAACACTGGCATGATCATCAACTATTTAATGGAAGAACTAATAGCTATCCTCCAAATTTTATTTGGCCATGTAAGAAAAAAAAAAAGATTGGGGAAGTTTTATGTATTTGTGTGAACTGTATTTTGCATTTAACTTCCTAGTTCTTCTTATTTTACATTTACTGTAATTATAACCTTTGCAATGGATTTGTACTGAATATTTTGTTTGCTTTACTGTATTTTTTAAATTCCTGAACAGATTATTTTCAGGGTTTTTTTTTTCATCACATTTTCAAGAAAGCCTTTTCATGACAATTCAGGATAAATTTTCTATTCTGGTTGGTTTGGGGCTTTGTGGTTTTTTGTTTGGTGGTTTGTTTTTTTTTTTAATGTATTCATTTTGCATATTCTTTTTCTCAGACTAGACTTAAGTCCACATCTCTTCACAGAAGTTACTGTAGTGTTATGCTAAAAATATTGGGTGATGGTAGATCTCAAGAAATTCAGTAACTGCTCAGACAGTATCCATGTACTTTTTAAGAAACTAAATAAAACACAAACTACAAGAACTGCCTATTCAGTAGAATTAGCTATATGCAAAGCAATAACAGTATCTTCCTTGTGGTTTCAAAATCAAGTTTGATTAACTCAGCATTTAACAGTTTTTACTTTTTCCTTGCTGTGTATGTAGAGATTGTTTCAAGATCTTGTAAATTAAATTTCATACTAACTGTACTCTAAGATTTCTAGTCCTACATTTTCACACTGGTTTTAGGTTTAGATTGTTATTCAGAATTGGTGGATAATCAACAAAACAAACCAGTTGTTACCTGACTTTCACAGTAGCATACTATAAAGAAACAGTACTGAAAGAAGAAAGGAAAAGGATTTATGCGTCTTTAGTATGCCTGTTTGTCAAATCTCTGTAGCTTTCTAGGTAGTATGTCTCAGTGTGGGGCAGAAGATTCAAAGGTTAAATCACAAGCTTAAAGAGGCATAAGATTACCTGGACAGAGACTGTTTGGGCTTTCCTATCATTTTATCCATGAGAATGCCCTGCTGTGAGGCAACCTGTTGCAGTGTGGAAGTGTTCAGATACCACAGAGACTCTCATACTCTAATGTCAGGGGACATGAAATAAAGAGGAATGATAATCCTTTTGAATTTCTTGCACCTCTTATCTCAGGTGCTATCACTTTGAGAAAATAGAAGAAAATGTAAACATGCAGAAGCACTGGCTTACCTGTCTGGTCCCGGTCTTTTGGTTTCATTATTGACAGCAACAGAATTGCCCACACAGTCATCCACCTCAATGAATCAGAGTTTCTCAAATCACGTATAGGTAGTGTGAAAATTATTTGGTCTCCATAGGATCTCCTGACATCCAAAATTGTAGTTTTTTTCTGTTCATTGATTTACATCAGAAAGGTAGCATTCTTTTAGGGATTTGTATAACAACATGAATAAATCTCCACTACAGGGAAAAAATAGGTAATTTAGAACTACTTATAAATGAAAACCATTTTCCAGTGTTTCAAGCAGTAAGTATTCTAACTAAATAGACAGGTAATAGGGAAAATAAGAAATAATACGTTTATTGATTTGAATAACTAGTGTAAATTTGGGCAGCTGCAACGTTTACCAATTTTTTCATACTCAACAATACAAGACACTATAAAAAATGAGAAATATTAACTCACAATACAAAGGCATCATCCACAACTGTGATGTACACATGTAGTATTAAAAACTGTCCCTCTTTTGGACTAGGGCAACTGAACCTAATCTTTGTGCAGATCCTTATAGCACCTCTGAGACTCCAGAAGAATCAAGGCCTGATCACTGCCCCTGATTAATCCAAATGATAATTAAAAAAAAAAAAAAAAACAAAAAGAAAGGATGTGAATAAGCCCCAGCCAAATCAGTTCTTGGCTAAACCAAAAACTAGTCCTGACCTAGGGAAGGGGACAGGAGGTAACAAAATAGAAGGACTGTGTTCAGTTGCAGAATTATGCAGGACTGTGTATTCATGAAGAAGTAATCTCAAAAGCCTGATTGTAGAAGTAGTGCCAGAAGAGATATAAACATCAAGCTTAAAATTCAAGAGTTCAGTAGAAATTCTAGGGAAATAAATAGCATGGGGCTGGAGTCTCACTATTGGGTCCTAAGAGTTACGAGAACATACTGTGGGAAGTGATCATGTGGGCACACAGCTCAGAGGTGTTGTCCAAACAACTACTGCCATCATTCTAAGGACAGTCATGCAAAGCAAGCCTGAGAACTTCAAACTAATCTGCAATGCTTTAAGGCGGACATTAAAAAATCATTACTGCAAGCATTAGTATTTTTCGAGGATACTGTAGGAATAGACTGGACAGTCAGAAAGCAATCCAGCACCCTGAGTAAATTCGCTGCACTGAAACAAAACGGCTGTTAAGACTATCAAATATGAAGTTGAAATTCAGGAGCTAGGACTACAAATAACATCATTATTTAAAAACAGAAAGCAAAAAAAAGGAAGATAACAGAATAAAAGAAGGCCTATTTTTCACTAAAAAGGGATAGATTACATCATGACTGCCTGATCACACACTGTAGCAATAAGCGTTAAGGTGATCCAAAGATGTATGGACAAAAAATGAAGTTAAAGGTTTAATTTCACAGCAATATTCAGCTTCACTGAGACCAAAACCAGAATAGCTAGTTTTAGTTGCTGCATTTAAGATTTAAAAAATGGAGAAGGTCCAGTGCTTGGGAGCACACCTTATAAAAGGGAGAAAAAGGTGTTTCAGTAACAAGGTGTAAACATGAGCTAACTGGGAAGCCCTACTAAAGGCTTTGGGGAATTGACAGAAGAATCCACAGATAGAAGCTATACAGTAGGATATTAAAGATTTTTTATTTTTTTTTTTTTTTTAAACAGGTGAGACACAGGGACAAATTTCTAAGGAAAAAAAATGAATTTTACAGTGCATTCTTCATCTCTTGCTACCCTCACTTTAAGGCAATGATTTAGGCAAACATTAAACTTTTTTCAGTGAAATGCAAAATATCGGGTTCAAAATAGCAGCAACTGAGAGAAGGTAAGAGGAAAATAAAGACTGATTCATATAATAACATCACTGTTTATTATAAACATGTTTTTATTTTCTAATGGAAAATTCTCAGACAGTAAACCAGAATTAATTTCTTACATATTTTTGCTATACTAGAAATTTGAAGGAATAGAAAAAATGGAATGAGCACAACGTATATGAAGCCAAGGACTCCCAGATCTAAAAATGCATTTGCTAAACATCTGGTGGAAGTGCCTAATTATACAGGAAATTATTTTAGAATCTTTGAAAAAAACTTCACATCTACAGTACCAAAATGTAAAATGCTGTATTAAGCAATTTGATTACCTAAAGTATCCTTGTTTAGACACTATAAAAATACTAGTGTAAAATCCATAAATGATCCTAGACACAACATGATTTTAAAATTTTCTTTCATAATCTAAGAAGAGAAAATATTAAGAAAACAAGAATGGCTATGTGCTAGTAATAATATGAATTGAAGCAGTGCACTAGCACTGATTTTCATACAAAAATGCTAAAGATGCTAACAGATGACTGAAGACTAGTGCCTAACTCTCCAGTATGCGTTAGGTGTTTAGTAAGTGTTGCCACCTTTGCAGATTTTTACCTACTGTATCCAAATACTGTAACTGGGGCTTAACATGTAACATGGGCCATTAGCTGCTTTTGATCTATATTCATATTTTGCCTTCGAACACTGAGATTCTCTCAGAGAAAATGATGCTGTCTGCTGGACAAAATGTCATGGATATAGAATGATCCTTTTCACTGAAGGAGGTGAGAGAGAAAAAGACTTAGAAGCACTACAGAAAGAGAAGACTATAGCATGACAAGGACTAAATATTTGCGTATATATACACACACGCACACATATATATGTATAAAACAACCCTGGGGACTGGTGCTGCTACAGAGACAGTCTGAGCCACAAACAGAAAAGAAATCTATTACCCAACTGCATTTCCATCCAAGGAAGAATGCCTACTTCTACACTTCTGCCAACAACAAGTACTTTGATGTGGCAGAGAAAAGGTAGAAATCTACCAATTACTTTGAGAGAAGCACTATCTAATCCTAGAAGACCAAGGTGGATACATCAGAAAAGAGAGAAAAAATGAAAAAATAAAAAAAAAAAAGAGACACAGTCTATTCTTGTTGAGGTCCAAAACAGTGCAATTTTCCAATGTCAAATGTAATACAAATTATTGCTATAATCACAGCAGACCTTTAAAATCATTATTTAACAATATAATTTAAACTCTTGATGATAAGTGATGCAAGATATTTCATCATAGTGTTTTTCATTTGTGAACTTTATGTTAGTGATTAATGGTTACAAAATTATGCAACACATTCCAAAATGAAGTTACATTATTTAGCTAAGTAACCTATTATTGAAGCAAATTCCAATATTAAAATGAACACATACACACATCTCTAGTATTTTATTGCTGATTCTAAAATTTTTTTTTTTACCCCAGAATGAAGTTAAGAGGATAGCGTGACCAGTTTTTAGTTGACAATGAATAAGATAACACTTTGCTAAATCTTGTTCCCTTAAAGCATTTTTTAAATGATAAAATATTCATTGTTAAGTTGTTGTATTGTAAAAGAACACACATTTCCTTGGAATTTTTACGTTCTTGCCACACCTTCTATTCCAGTTTATATGCACCTGAAGTATGTGTCAGCAGTATATGCAAGCCTTTGTATAATGGAGATCTAAATAATAGCAACTTTATTTTATTCCCTAGCCTGTCCTGGTTTTGTTTTAAACAAGAATCATGTTGCACACTACTTTTCATTGAACTGACCAGAGTGATCTAGAGTCTCTCAAAGCAAAGGTTGCCCCATCTTTCCATACATTCATTAAATAGCTCAGTAAAACAAACTTTTAAGAGAGTGTAACTGCTGCTGTTGCTTTATAGTTTGTGGGTGGGTTTTGTTTGTTTGTTCTGTTGGGTTTTTTTTATGTAAGGAATAAATGTAAAAAATAAAAAAAAAAAAACAGGACAGTTCCTTATGTAAGAAATAAACAACAATCCATCCACTTACCATATTTAACCATTCTACCAGGCAAAGGAAAAGACTGATGTTTTTATCATTGGTTTTGAGGAACAGACTTAAAGTGTACACTAATGATTGTTTTTTCTTCCAGCACAAAGTAGGCAAAAATTGAAGGAACTTTTTTCATAGATTTTCAAAATAATTTAAAAATCAATTAACTAATGGATTTCTTAATTCACATTTTGTGTTGGTACTCCCAAACTGCTCTATCAGATGACGTGCAGATATTTCAAGAGGTCAACGATTTCATCTTATGACACAGTGAGATATGTATTTAATAGATCCCAGTTAGTAATCACCTTGTGCCATTGCAGAAACATCTTTGTAAAAAAAAAAAAAGTGTATGATTTAACAATAAAAGAGGAAGGCTTTTGGGCTGACTAACCACAACAGAAAGCCATAGTTTTCTTGGCTGCAAAGTAATTGATTTGTAAAATGTTACTTTTTTATTTGGTGTTACGAGAAACTACATTCACTCAAACAGCTATACGATCTTTGGATCTAGCATTTTCAATAATTGGTTACAGATTAGAAATGTTCTAAACCATAGTGTTTATCTGTCCTATTTTTACTAACTGGAAATTCAAGGAGTAATGCACATAACTAAACCCAGTTATGAATGGGCAGTACAAGAGAATACAACTCTATGGGTCAGTCATGAATTTCTAAGTATCCAATAATGTGTACAACTGTAAGTCTACTGCTGTAAGAAAGAGGAGTGAATATTCACTAGCTAAAGACTAAACGTAACTTGTGCCAGCTAGAAAATTAAGATACAGATACTTTAAATAAAATTTACATAAACCGTTAGAAATAACTTTTCTCAATTCTTTATGACTGGAACACAAATAAGTTTTATTTCAATCTTTCCCTACCGCATTCACATATTGCATATTGTTGTACAGAAAGTGAGTGAGAGGGAGGAGGTAAAGGAAAAGGGGACAAATACTATAGCTGATAAATGTAGTTTAATATACAGAAAACAAGGTAGGGAGACCATGACCTCCTTCTGAGACAGGGAGTTTCACAACAGGCAAGAATGAAGACTGAATGCTTCTCAGCAGGGCTAAGAGTAGAGCTAAGTGGTAGATGGCAAAAACAGCACGTGAATATTCACTTGAGTTTGAATGAATCAGGGTAGGTTGTTCTCAAAGTGAATTCAACATTGCAGAGAAGCTGAGAAAGTATTAACGTTAAAACAAATCAGTATGGGAAGAAGACAATTTGGTTAGTTTAACCTCATATTTTACATCAAGTCTTCAGGAATTACAGTGCAAAAAGAAGCAGAGATCTGTCTGTTTTCTTAGTTTCTTGCACTTCTATGCTGCTTTAATAAAATAAAGGAAAAATAAATGGTATATATAGGATATGTCAGGATGTACAGTCGTCTTTTTGCCTATTGAAGTGTCCAGAACTGAAAGAATGATAGCCACATACATATTCTGTTTCCTGTCAGACCTAGAAAGCTGCTGTAGCTGTAGTTAAATTAAAATACTCACCTTAAAATACAATATTTATCACCATCTAGAAAAGTGTCATAGATAATCAGGGACATTTTCCTTTCAAAAACATGCTGAATTTTGCCCAGTTGTCCTATTAAAACAAACGCTCACACACCACAGCTGCTTTTTTCTTATATATGCTGTATATATAAGCCATTGAAAGCCATGGCAAGATGCTCCACCTACTTTTTAAATTTATTAGTTTTAAATTTATTAGTTTTAAAAAGCAGGTGAAGCATGTTACCATGGCTTTCAATGCTTTTGTGTTCTCAGTGTAAAATACATTTCTTCTAAATCCTCTTCTAAAGCCAAATGTTTATTGACAGTATTATGCAGTATCAAATAACTATTTTATAGTAATTTTCATAAGAAGTTTTTCTTGTTTAATTACTACATTTCACTAATCTATTTTTTCCAATTAGTTATAAGCTAAATGAACTGATATTTGAAACTTTAATTACTAATGAATAATTTATGCATTTAAAATAATTAATACAAATATAATTTAGAGAACAAATCTTTATCTTCATTAACGTCTTACAGAGAATCTTTTCCAGAAACTTTTTACAAAGTAGAATCAAATTATTAGCCTAAAGATGCATCTATAAAGGCAGAAATTTTCCAGAAAAGTTTAACCAAAAATGATGAAACATTGCATCATTTGTTCTTAATAACTAGTTATGTAATCTGAAGCCTGTCCAGTGCTTATATTCCTTCCTGAAAGTTCACTTCCTTCTCAGAGAAGTGACAACACTGTAATCTTAAGCATTTATTTTTCCTACTATCCAATTAATTTATACACAGGCAAAACGCAGAGCGTGTACTCTTAATAAGCACAAGAGTGTGAGTCTGTAATAACCTCTTGCATTTTGGAGAACTTTTCTTATGAAAGACCCCAGTCACTTCTACATTCACTGCTCAGACCATAAAAAACATTCTTGAAAGATAAGTCAATGTGTACAGGATGGATTTACAGAAGAGATCAACTTACCACTACTGTTGACATGTTTTGGAAATAAAGTAAAACCAATTATTATAGCATCTCTGACAGACATGACCTAGATTGAAATTTGGTAGAGAAGGCCAAAATGATCTATTCACAACAGCAAACAGCTCCACAGTACAGCAGAAGAACAAATATAAGGACTTTGGGCTGAGCCTTGTGTTGCTCAAGCTAAAGTGCAGCAGGTAAACAAATATATTAATGTAATCATACTTTTGAAAACAAAGTTGTTATACTGATGTAAATTTTCAGTATATGGGTAATTCTACAACTGCCCATAAATGTAAAAGATGAAAGGTGGAAAAACACTGAGAGAACACAGTACCATTATCTCTTGCCTAATCAATGTGGACAAGGAATTTCTAAAAAAGGAAAGTTTTCTGGAGTGTGATAAGTATCTCCATGCTTTATTCTTCTCACCATGGCAAAAAGCACTATTTTGTGAAAAGCCTGGTTTCTAAAACTCCTCAGAATGACAGAGAAATGAATGAGGCAAATAACAACAACAAAAAAACCCTATGCAAATTAGGCATAAAAATTATTGAGAGGATTTTGGGATACACCCTGTGTAAAAGAGAAAAGAAGAATGCAGTTACAGCATTTCCCTTGAAATGAACCTGATGTTGAGAATTCTTCTAATTTCATTGAATATCCTCTAACGGGCCAAAACTCACATCCTGGTTTCTTGTCACCTGAGGTGCAGAGTATTTTGGATTTTGTTAGACAAATCTGGGGGACAGTCTTCATAAGCTAGAATTTTGATAGTAATGTCATCACAGAATGTGACACTGGAATGGTAGTCTGGAACACTTAATTTAATACTACTGTGTATTGGAATTGTGTGGCAAGGTATTGGTAGTGGGTGGGTTACAGGGGTGTCTTCTGTGAGAAGCTGCTAGAAGCTTCCCCTATGTCTGGCAGAGCCAACGCCAGCTGGCTCCAAGACAGACCCACCACTGGCCAAGGCTGAGCCCATCAGTGATAGTGGTAGTGCCTCTGGGATAACAGATTTAAGAAGGGAAAAAAAGTTGTGGTGGGCACAGAAATGGCAGCCGGAGAGAGGAGTGAGAACACATAAGAGAAACCACTCTGCAGACACCAAGGTCAGTGCAGAAGGAGGGGGAGGAGGTGCTCCAGGTGCCGGAGCAGAGATTCCTCTGCAGCCCATGGTGACGCAGGCTGTCCCCCTGCAGCCCATGGAGGTCCACAGTGGAGTAGATATCCACCTGCAGCCTGTGGAGGATGCCATACCAGAGCAGGAGGATGCCATGCCAGAGCAGGAGGATGCCTGAAGGAGGCTGTGACCCCATGGGAAGCCCGCGCTGAAGCAGGCTTCTGGCAGGACCTGTGGCCCCATGGAGAGAGGACCCCATGCTGGAGCAGGTTTTCTGGCAGGACTTGTGACCCTGCAGGGAACCCACGCTGGAGCACTCTGTGCCTGAAGGACTGCCTGCTGTGGAAGGAACCCACACTGGAGCAGTTCGTGAAGAACTGCAGCCCATGGGAATGACCCACATTGGAGAAGTTCATGGAGGACTGTCTCCCATGGGAGGGACCCCACGCTGGAGCAGGGCAAGAGTGTGAGGAGTCAAAAGCGAGTGGACAGGGTACTCCAGGGCATGGTTTAGGGGGCATGGTTAATGGTTGGACTCGATGATCTTGAAGGTCTTTTCCAACTGAAATGATTCTATGATTCTATGATTCTATGAGTCCTGCCCCTGAGGCGGATGAAGCAGCAGAGACAACATGTGATGAACTGACCATAACACCCATTCCCCATCCCCCTGTGCTGCCGGCAGGGGTAGGTAGAGAATAGGGGAGTGAAGCTGTGCCCAGGAAGAAGGGAGGGGTGGGGCGAAGGTGTTTTAAGATTTGGGTTTATTTCTCATTACCCTAATCCAGTTGATTGCCAATAAATTAAGTTAATTTTCTCCAAGACGAGTCTGTTTTGCCTGTGAAGGTAATTGGTTGAGTGATCTCCCCCTGTCCTTATCTCGACCCACAAGCCTTTTGTTATATTTTCTCTCCCCTGTCCAGCTGAAGAGTGGAGTGATAGAGCGGCTTTGGTGGGCACCTGGCATCCAGCCAGGGTCAACCCACCACATACTGTAAAAGTGGTATTGATCAAAACACTAAGAGAAACCCCTCTCTAACTCTAAAATTCTAGACTTGTTCAACTCATCTCCATCAAAGCAAAGCATAATTCAGCAAGGTATCATGAGGTACTAATAAAGTGATAAAATATAGTAAAGTTATAAAATTTGCCATGGTACTGCACTGAATAAGTAACTATTGAAAACACACATTTAATATATATCACGAATACACCAAATTTCCAGGAAAACATCAGTTTATGTCTAAATGTTAATAAAACAGTGTCCTGTGTGGATCCATACATCATAAAATAAGAAAATGATTTTGAGAAACAAAGAAATGTATTTAATCTCTGCAGGATTCTGCAGGACCACCAGGAAGCATAGTCATGGAAGAACAATAGCAAAGACTTAAGATGCATAAATTATAAATTAACAAGGGAGAGGATATTACAGCTGAAAAAAGGAACTGTAAAACATATTTGATCAGAAAGAAAAGGCCAAACCTACTGGCTGTCAGGCCTTCTTTCCTTCCCTCCAGACTTGCAGTTTACAGGGTTACTTGGAAGTGTTTTAGAAGACATACTGCATCCTGCTTCTTACAGATCTATACAGTTTGCAAAAAAGCTTTGTATTTCCAATTTATCTGTGAACTCAAGGGTGAACCTGGTTGTTGCTCTTTGGCCAAACTTACTCACGTCGCTAGCATTTCCTGCAAGATGAAAGAAAAAATGTGAACTATTGCTCATGTAATACCCTGTTCGCAGTGCATTCTTCAGTGTTCACCTTCCAGCAAATGGGATGCACAGAAGAACCAGGGATCTGGTGCACATAACATTATTTAAGGGGGAAATAATGCACAACTAGCACTTTGAAGAGACCTTGAATTTTACATTCAGCATCTTTCAGGCTTTATTTACAATGCCAAAAGAAAAATTTTCTCTATACTCAGCATGTTATCTATTCCCTTCTTCCCAAGGTTGTTCTGCATCAAGAAAGATCTGCTTCTCATCTTCCAGTTGAAGATTTATCTAGTTGCCTCCTTCTCCCCATCCTAGTTTCCTGCCATACTTCATTCATAGCTGTACAAGTACCTTCCCCTGCCTCACTATCACTTTCTCTTATCCTTCATACTGACCTCTGTCCCCCTAGATGGGGACAAAATTACAGATGGCTGCTTCACACCAATAAAAGGCATAATTCCATAACTTTGTCAAGCCAGTATGGAGACATATGGTTTTTGTGGTGTTTATGCATACATTTTTCAGATGTCTTAATTTAGATTGTAAATCTTCTGTAGAAAAGTCTGGCATTGTTTTGTAAACTCTTGTCTGTTCCTGCTGTGCTGTA
Source organism: Harpia harpyja (assembly GCF_026419915.1). Classification (NCBI taxonomy): domain Eukaryota; kingdom Metazoa; phylum Chordata; class Aves; order Accipitriformes; family Accipitridae; genus Harpia; species Harpia harpyja. The sequence goes on along the minus strand of NC_068969.1, from coordinate 68,865,628 downwards.
CAAATGAAAAGGATCTTGCAAAGCTGTATGCTACAGAGAACTCTGCAGATAAAATTTGATATGTTGATTACTTTGTGACTACATATTTTCATCAAGTAGGATTATTTCTTCTTTTTTTTTCCTTCTGTCCCTCTCAGGTTTCACTGTTTTGCTGCTATAGAAGTATCTGTGAGAAAAATGGTGTAATAGTCATATTCAGCATGTTAAATAACAAAGATTCTTCGCAGCTGTACCTCTTCAAAACATGTAGCAGCCAAGCAAAAGGTTTCAGAAATTGCCTCCCTAGTAGCTTTCAAGAACACGATTAAGCCATCAGTTATTCCAAAACAGTATTAGAAATAGATTATCTTTGCTTTGGTGTCATTTTATTTCAAAGGTAGTAATTTCCTGTAATATATTTGATGTGAGATGTTTGATTTAAATTAATTGACTTTCTGACACTTTTTCAAATGAGCAAGTCAGCATAAAGCATTGTATTTCTTCGCTATAGACCCGATACTATGGTTCTTTCTGCAAAGTTTTGGTAAATTCATTAAAAAAATAAATTGAAATGTCCAATGAGAGTCACTTTGTGTGTGTGTGTGTGTGTGTGACACTGAACTTACAAAAGCTATTTCATTCTTGGTTTAGTATTATATCTGGATTTGAAAAATATTTCAACACATAGAATCACGGAATGTTTTGGGTTGGAAGGAACCATTCAAAGATCATCTAGTCCAGTCACCCTGCCATAGGGAGGGACATCTTCCACTAGATTAGGTTGCTCAAAGCTCCATCCAATCTGACCTTGAACACTTCCAGGGAAGGGGCATCCACAACTTCTCTGGGCAACCTGTTCCAGTGTCTCACTACCCTCATCATAAAAAAAGTCTTCCTTATGCCCAATGGAAATCTAAATCTCTTGTCCTGTCACTACAGGCCCTGGTAAAAAGTTTTTCTCTGTCTTTCTTATAAGCCCCTTTATATATTGAAAGGCTGCAATAAGGTCTCCTTGGAGCCTACTTTTCTCCAACCTGAATAACCCCAAATCTCTCAGCCTTTCTTCATGGGAGAGGTGTTCCATCCCTCTGAACATTTTTGTGGCCCTCCTCTGGACCCACTCAAACAGGTACAAGCCTTTCTGTACCTGGATGCAGGTCACCAGGTGGGGTCTCACAAGAGTGGAGGGGCAGAATCACCTCCCTCAACCTGCTGCCCACACTTCTTTTGATGCAGCCCAGGATACAGTCGGCTTTCTGGGCTGCAAGTGCACATTGAAAGCCCATGTCCAATGTTTTATCCATCAGCATCCCCAAGTCCTTCTCTGCAGGGCTGCGCTCAATCTCTTCATCCCTCAACCTGTATTGATAAATCAATAATATAAGTTTTAGAATTCCCCAAACTTGCCTATCATGAAGTAGTTATGTTACTTGATGGAAGTGGTTGTCAAGTTTTGCTTTTTAAAACCTAGACTATAATTCAAATTTGACTTGAGAAGCAACCAAAAAAAGCTGTCCCCCCCAAAACATTTTTTCACAGTGATTAACTAGGGTGTGCAATGGTTCACCCAGCTGGACATTGCCACCATGCAAAATGCAAACTGTACAATATAGTTGTATCTGTAAATTGATGCTAGCAAACCCTAACAATAAATAAATAAATAAATCAATAAATAAATCGATAAACAAATCCACAAGCAGTGATAAACACAATTTGTCATTTGTGTGCTATCTTGTGACACATAAAATCCAATCTTGTATGAAAATGCAGGACAATATTTCTGCAGAACTATACACAGTACTCAAATACACCTGACTTTTAATTTTCAGTTCACCAACAGAAAAGAAAAATGTTTCAAACTGGAAGAAGACTGTCTGCCATCAAGAGTAAACTATGCTACAATTTACAGTATTAACTATTCTGACAGAAACATTTTAGTTTAGCTTATTTCAGATGCACATCCTTAAGAAAGGTCACATTGACAAAACTGCCCAAATAATTTAACAAACCAAGAAAACTGGCAATTACACCATTGTTTAATTAGTAGCATATTGCCTCATGTATAAGATTAAACTTAAATTGAAATAAAATCAAGTACATATTCATATCCACCATTACTCAGATTTTAGTATATTTCTAACATTAAACATTAACACAGTTTCTTCATTTTATAAGTTCCTAACAAAGTTTTGATTCCCTAGAGCAAGGTATGTATATTTGCTGCTAGTCTTTGTTTACTCAATTCAAACAAAGTATTCTGGTTTTGAGACAGTTTTCCAATACATCTTTGACTTTTAACCTATTTTGGGATTAGGTGTCTTTTGGTTAGCCAAACTTAACTAAACACACTTACAGCTATTAGCATCTGTAGTTTGTATCATAAAGTCACCTCTTTCTTTCCAAGTGATCTAAGGTCCATGAACTGCACAATTACTATGCATCTAAATAATTTTCTCCTCAACTAAGTTCAAAGAGTCAAAGATCTGTCATATGAGAGACACTGTCATTTATATTAAGTATTATTAATAATACTGTTCTTACCACTGAATGAATATCAGGCATTTTTCAGAGCATGGTATTTTTGCTACTAACCTCAATAGTGCCAGGATTTCACTCATTTTTCTTAGATTGCTTTTCCTCAGCAGGTTCTTACTACCGTACTTATTACCTATTCCTTCTTTCATTCCTTTCCCCAAGAAGGCCAAAATCAAAATTCCTTTGTACCACAGGAGTATTAGGGCACCCATGCTGCCAGTAATCTGGTTTACAACAACCTCCCCTGAAGCAAACTGTCCTCTATCAGAAGCCAGCCAATAGATATGTTACTAACTGAATGTCATCCCACACCTTTTTTTTATTCTGTCTGAAGAATCCCACCCCAGCTAGATGCTTGGAGATGTAAGGTACACCTTAACTGTCTGATCCATCCTGGACCTTTACAGTGATACAGGCTAAAGAAGAATTGGAGAAGACAATAGGAGAGATATATCTGATACTATCCAGTTCTGTAGCATAGAGAGATATTTTGAAACACAGCAGATAGATAGCTACCAGAGGAACTTCATTATCAGTTAAAATGCTTAACTTCAGATTACAAGCAGAAGGTATTTTAAAACTGCCATGGAGTCCACACATCTCCTTACTTTTTAACTGATATAGTCAAAAAATAGATAACAGTAATGTGAGCTTGAATAACATAATCAATATCTTATAGGACAATCCTGCAGAAATTAACAAAATTTCACAAACACACACATCAAAATAAAAAATAGGTCTAAAAGATTCAGAAGAATTCTACATTAGAGTGATAGAAAGCTGTACTACACAATTTACTTAAGAGAAAATTATTAAAAATTACAAAGTTCTCATAATTGTTTTTAATTTTATTATAAGGAATTGTCCCATTTGATGTCTCTCCCCAACAGAGATTCCTTAAATCTTACTGGATAAACAGGTCACTCTAGGGGATCCATTTCAAGCTAAAATTGTTACCAAAAATATTTATCAAAGAACAGCTTATCAGAAATACATCATCTCACCCTTTTTTCCTGCATTTTATGTTCTGAATTTTTTCTATGAATTTTATAATAGCTGTACAGAGTCATACCTAAAATTCTCATTGGTTGTATCTCTTAACAGACAACTCAAAAAAATGTTAGTTTTCCTGTGGCAATGGGGTATGCAATTATTGTTAAAATAATTTGTACTTTTACAGGTTTTAGTAGTCTTACAGAGTCCCCATCTTGTCAGCTGCAGCATTCTCCTTCCCAATTAAAATTAGACTGATATTTTATATCCATCCTTTAAAAAAATCCAACATCAAACCATCCCGCTTAAATGAGCTAGGTTTCATTAAGGATTACAGTTCATTCTGGCTACGGTAATGACGTATTTTTGTTAAGGAAGACCAAGCAAATTAAGGAACATTACATGTGTTTTTATGTAGTGTGCATGTATATTAAGAATATATATTACCCAAGGATACTTAACATTTGCTTCTGCAAACTCCTGTTAGAAAACAAGAAAGTCCTCCTAGAAACACCATTATTCTGAAATAAAATTTTGCCTACTGAAGTTAGTCACTGATCTTCCCTCAGACCCCACAGAAAGTATTTTACCTCCTGTGAACATGAGTTACCAGTAACTCCCTTATCTCTCTTTCTCCAGTCCTTAAAATCTTTGAATTCCCTTTTCTTCTGTGCTTTATGAGGATTTTGAATACACTACCTTTGGAATACATGTTACTAAGCCCACTGGGAAACCAGTTTTTGTGAGTTCATACATTTAATTGTATGTAGAATTACTTCACCTACTGACATTTTTCAGTTGATTAGAAGTAGGCAACTGCTTAAGTAAACATACTAAACCTAGAACCAAAACACCCTGCACTCAGGTACAGCCTTTTTTTCTGAGTATGAAATCACAGGATTTCAAGCTTTAGAAATGGACCACTACAGAGATAAAACTTCACAAAATTTCTGTAACCTAGGTGAATTTAAAATTCAATTTCAAGGCATAAAAATTAGGAAACTTACTTTAAAAAAAAAAAAAAAGAAAAAAGGGAAAAAGGAGAAAAAGGATAACTAGGAGAATGAAACCTTTAGCAATGTCATGAAGAACACTTAAGGACATCCTTCAAGAAGCACAGGTCAGTGGATGCCACCTGACAGAAAAAAACTTGAGAAAGCACAAATTCAGTATGGCTAAACAGCAGGGTAAGGAAGATTATTAGAAAATAGAGGTCACGCTTCAAAAATCTGGACACAAGGTCAAATGACTACAATAGCAAGAATCAAACTGTGACAGATTAAATGTAAAAGCACAATAAGGCTGTCCAAGAGTTTGTGATGTAGCTAGTAAAAACAGTCAAAACCAATAAGAACTTTTCCTCCAAATGCTTCAGGAGCAAGCCCACCAGGCTGTCTATAGGGCCAACTCCTGATCAAGCTGTACAAGGAACATTCAGAGAAGATAAGGTTACTGTGGAAATTCTAAAAGTATTCTCTGTTCATTGCAGAAGAAATTTGGAAGATTCCCATGCTGGCAACCTCCCCCATAGAACTCAGGGGATCTGTTTGAACTTAAGGAAATTGCAGGAAGAAGCCATCTAACAAACAGATAAAAATGGCAGTAATAAGTTACAAGGATGAGAGAGCATTTATGAAACAGTTTTGAAAGAATTCAAGGATAAAATACGAACTTTGACTGCTCACTTACTATTTCTTGGTACTCAAGAACAAGAAAACAGTATACCTATATGGTGCCTTATTTTCCTTTTTTTTTTTTTTTTTTTAAGGTTTGCAAAGAGATCTAATCATCAGGCCCCTAAGCCTGACATCTGTTTGGGGCGAACTAGGAGAAACAGCAGCAAGGAAGAGAAGAAAAACATACATAATTAATGTGAAGTCAGGTGACCCATGTACTCAGCAAATAAGTAGAAACTGTACCTGCACGTACTTAAAGCTGTCTGTAAAAAGTTTTAAAGGAAACAAGGATGTTCAGAGGCTTGGAATGGCTTATATACAAGGAACAACTAAGCAGGCTAAAACTCTTCAGTCTCAAAAAGACTGAATTTCTGCTGTGTTTTTCTAGACAATATATAGAGAAATCATAACCATGAGGAATACTTGTCCACCATCTCCTTAAACACAGCAATTAAGGGGAATCAACTGGTTCAGAACAAAGAAAAGTGTGTACTTCCTCAGAATGCTTCTTCTGTAGTACACCTGCAGTACTGATTCCTAATAGACAAGTTCAGGAAAGACTGAAAAGTATCTGGAAGAAACCCCTGTGGAAGGTTACTACATACAGAATCATCAACTCCGTCAAGAGGAGCTCTGAAGTGCAGGTAGCTGGACACTGGAAAAATTCAGAAGAAAAGTAGTGTATTGCCTCCCCTCAGCCGCTGTTTATAGATACTCTTGACATTAATGGTTCCTTGGTCTGACCCTGTACAGCTATTCTGACCCATGATACTTGAGAAATCACAGATACACTGTAGGGCAGTAAAAAGCAGTAGAACAAAACCAAAGGAATAGGCTTAAAATAATTTGGGGGGAAAAAAAGTTTTAAACTTTATATAAGAAAAAGTTTAAACATTTTTAATGCCTTAGATATTAAAAAGTTAAGGAAAGTCAGACATAAGACATAGTTTTGATCCTCTAACCCACTTCTCGTTACCTGACCATTCCAGAATAAGCCTGGATTTCTGCGAGTCAGCAAAACCCCATGCCTTGCTAAACACAGCCGTACTGGGTTATTGTGCTCAATAGGCCAAACCCAGGATTTAATCCTGGTTTAATTCATAAGGTCTCAAGGGAAGAGACTATTTCCCCTATCCTGAGAGACTGTAGTTAATGGAGTCTCCTCTTCATTTACTATAATAATTAGCAATGGACTCAGCATCTTCCCTTCTAGCTCACAACTGGCAATCTTTATCAATTATATTCTGTTTTGCTAGATCTAAACATCTATTGCAGGAAGTTAGGCTGTCCTTTCTTCTTACAATGTTACAATGGACATCAGACATCATCTTTTGTCAGAAGAAAATCAGTCAAGACTTCTCTTACTGTGTCCTGGACTTTTCTCATTCTACTTCTTTTAATCAGACACAAGATTTCTGCACACAACTCACATCCTGAACTTGTCGTCTGATGTGACAGGTAGGTTTGGGTGCATGAACTTCACCTAACTACCACATCCAAAACAGACTTCTATTCCACATCTGGGTTCTCTTCAGTTCCATGATTAGACATTTCTCCATCTGAGACATGTTCATAAGGTTTGACGAGGAAGTGTTTAAAATATAAGCCTTCCCCTCAAAAGATTGTCCTAACTTCTATTGCCTCTCCAACCAGAGAGGCTGTAAAAGGCCGACAAAATACTCTGCATGAAAAACCTTCAAAATAGAATCTCACAGTTTCCTGGAAGTAAAGCCCATAACAATAACACAAGTTTAAAAAAGCCTCAATATTGGATAGATGGCACTTGGAATTTCCTTTAAAACCTTGAAACATAGTACCATGTGAAAAAACAAAACCACAAACACATGACTTAATAAACAGAAGACATTTTCTGTTTGGAAGCTAAGGTATTATATAACAATAAGCAACTTTTAACTAGAACTTCCCATCCCTTCCTAATGCAGCCTTGTTTCTGCTACCAGACTGTAAGATGGTTACCTATTTACTAAACCTGTTGTTGATGATTTGATGGATCTGCATTTTTAAAGAGAAAGAACACAAATGGGAGGAGAGGAGGGAACTGTCTAATTACTTTGTAAGAGTTTTAATAAGTTCTAGTCTTACTTGGGATCCACTCCAACAACCGTCTAAAACAATAGAAAGAGTTTTTGAATTCAGTGGTAGTTCAATAAAATCTTTTAAATATAAATCTTGACACTACTTTAACTATGGATCTTCTCTGGTACCTCCATGTAAAATAATAATTGTGCAAAGTGGTTTTGTCAAGAAAACACTCTCTCCTTTTGATATACAATGGCAAGCAACAATTAACATAATTACTCCCAGTTCTCATTAAATAATCATGTAATTTATTGTACAAGTAATTAAACTATTGCAATTTAATAAATTGAAGATGCAAAACATATCTAATTTATATTCATAACTGCACTAGCTTTTCATTGCCATTGTAGGTAGCTAAATTTTATTACAAATTGCAATAGGTTTTGTTATTCACGTAGACTTTATTAACAACACTGTCAAGTGTCTCAAATGGTATTCACACTGAGAAATCAGAAGACTATTTTGGAGAACTTTATGTATAACAACCATTCTATTCACCCCAAAATTAGTCTGAAACTTATGTATAAATTTATACAGAATTCCAATACCCACTGTTACATTTAAGCAGTTTCCAGACATAAATTATTTGTATTACATCTCCATATTTAGTGTAATTTATGGTTTTAAACATAGGTATTCTGCAGCATTTTGTCTTGTCTAGGATAATTTATTTTTCAGTGCATCTGGGGTGGTCACCAACTGCAATTCATTCATAAGATACTAACCTTAGATGTGGTAGTGTGCAAAAAATTTTAGCTTACCAGCTATTATTTCCCTGATCAACATGACCATCCATAATCAATTTTAAGATAGTACACCCTTCCGTATACTGATGGGTAGTCCAACTGTAAGATTAATTTAGCAGATTCTTGAAACTTTTGACTCATTAGTTTTTAGATTCAATGTGAATTTTTCTTTGCTCTAACATGGATGGAATTAGCTAATTACTCTGCTTGAATGAGGACATACTCAATCTTTAGTTCCCTTACTGAGTTCCCTCTCCCTAATGAAAGCTGACATCAACTCAACTTATTTAATAAATGTTCATAGTTTATAAGCATTCTGGACAATGCAATTTATAATTTAAACAACGAAATTACTTTCTGGCAATGTCAGAATTGCCGCACTGGTTAGACCAGTAGTCTCTTTGTTTATTGACATGTCATCTGCAGTGTACATCACCAGATCTATTAGGAAAAAAATTAAGATCCCTCATTGTTTTCAGTTACTGTTTCTAGAAGAAGAGATCATCCATAAATCAGTCTTATCTTCCTCATCACCCAACATTTCAATGATCTTTTTGCTATTCTCAGATTCAGTAATTTCACATTTACTTTGAACAACTCAATGGAAAAAGAACTTGAAATCAATGTTAGCAAAAACACATGAAGTAAAAACCAATATGATTACGTTTTGAGATCTGTGGTAGAAAGAGAGGAAAAAATATAAACTGTAATCTTTAAGTGATGAAAGGAAAAAACCAAACCACACTCTTGCTGTCTTTTGTTCTGGTCTGTAAGAAATTTTGTAGTCTCTCTCCCAGCTTATGAATTTACAGCTATATATAGTGACAAAATATGTACAGGTTAACATATCTAAATATACTACACAATACAATTTTAGATTGAGTTACATGTTTAGGTTAAACTGGAAAACTATATGGATGGCTATAAATAGACAGGTATTGATTGTTAGCTGTGTACACTGTAAAAAATATGCACGCACTATTTTAAGTCCTCATATCTGTATTCTATGAATGACTTTTACAGTCAGGACTATTAATCTGTTTTCAATATAAATGAAAATGTTTCATATTGTTCCATTTTTTTTCCAGCTTAACTGTAATATTCTGCACCTTGAAGTCCTTCAGATTTCCCTCTTACTGTTATCATAGAAACAATGTATTTCAATACAGCGTTGACTGACTTAAACCTATACACTGGTTTCTATAGTCATTAATTCCATATTTCTAACACAAACTTGTAAAATAGAAATTAAGTAGAAAAGTGATTTGGGAATAAATCTTTTAAAAGGGACAAACAGTGTCCATAGTTCTCAGGTTTTAGTGGAAAAGCTATGCTACTGTAAGCTATAAAAGATGTCTCATTTTGTTTCTTTAACTCAGTTTCATCTATGGAAATGACATTATGACATCTTAGTATGAATTATTTTACTGTCACCTTATTATCCAGATTCCTATTTATCTGAATGATTTTTATATACATCAAATACATAATAATACGTTCATCACAATTTAACCATGATTATTTGGTATTGTATGATTTTATAATGCCAAACTTGATTACTGAGACTCAGCTTCTGTAAAGTGATTAAACAATTTTTAGCATAATCAAGGCCAAGTCTGCAACATTGTAATTCTGAAGGCAATTGAATGGATAGAGAATTATGTACACACAGGAAGGGAAAGAAAGCAGCTTTGGTTTTGCATCTCATGATCACAGCAGCCTCCCAGATCTTCAGACGTAGCAAAATTGGAGAGCTAAAGAGGACAACCTACCAGAGAAACTGTTTATTAACAAGACACCAGAACACAATGCTGTGAATCAGAGCTCAGAGAAGAGCTCAGATATACTTCCAGAATAAATATATATTTATGTCTGATTAAAGAACATGTTCTGTGAAACTAAGCATGCAAATAATTGAATGCATAAGTAGAAAGCAATTATTACCTTCATTACATAGACTAAATTGACAATGTCATTTGTGGCAGCTATAAGATTACCTGTTGCTAATGCAGAGTAACTGTCTGGGACTGCAGATGCTTAGATGCTCTTGCTCCTGTAGAGTATGATGTGGGTCACTGGAAAATAGCAAATTATAAACAAAACCAAAGAATCCTTTAGACACAGCAAAAGCTATAATGATCACTTTCATCCCACTTCCACTGTTTACAGAAAATATTGACCTTCAAGAATAATAGAAGCCATTGTAGCATGTTGCTTTCATGTCATTTCTTGAAATGTCAGAGGTGAAGTAACTGTTTGAGAAACAAAAATTAAATGCAAAATTATTTTTGAAAGCAATGAAAACATAGTGAAACATTACAACTTATGTGTCCACATCTGCATTATGGAAATATTCAAATCCATGATGGTGAATTCTGCAAACTTTGGGCATACCTCATATGTATTATGTATTTTAAATACAATTAGCACTTAAAATTTACTTTAATACATAACTCAATTCCATAGTTATTCTTGATTTCTTGACTTCTCAGAAATATTGCCTCATAATGTTTTCTACCTTATATTTTTTTCCCCACTGTAATGCACCTTTGTTTAGAAATGGCATTTTAAGATATCAAAGTGGTAAAGTATAAAATAAAACTAATAGTATTATAGAAGAATTATGAACCTAAAAAGTTAAAAGATCTGGGGGGAGCCTGTAAAAATAAAGCAGAGCACTTTTAGCTTATAAATTAAAATTACAAACATAAAAATTATTTTATGCTGGTTAAAAAATTCTGAACACTACAATATTTAGGATTATCAGAATATCACAATTATAATAGGCATCTTAAAAAAGAATAGGATAACACTTGCAAATTAATAATTTTCTCTGTACTGATGTTTAAATATTATATTAATGTATTTATTTTTGGTTCTTCTTTTTAAGACTGAGAAAAGGTAAAATCCTCTCCTCTTTGCTGTCTTCCTTGTCTATTTTGCCTGTCATTCTTACAGCAGCAGAACTTCTGCAGTTCAGTTTAAGAGTTTCTCTAATTAACTCTGATGTTTTTTAATTCAATGACCAAAGTGAAGAGGAGATCTTTTTTCCCCCATTGTCATTCTGTATGTGCATTGCTACAGTTGAAGTCTGTTCATTTCTAAAACAGCACTGAAGAGTACATTGAACTATGCTTGAATTTGGTGTTCTCAAAGTCTTAGGCATAAAATTTTGCTCTCGAGAACACTTATATAATATTTCTTCTGACGTAGAGCAAGACTTTGAACAATGGACCTCAGCTGATATGTCTTCAGTGTTTCTTTCTTTTCTCAACACAATTCTCCCACCTCCACCACCATTTTCCTCCCAGTGGTTCTAACTTAAGTTGTAGGTTAGCGCAGTATGAAACATAAAAGAAAGAGCAAGATGAAATAGCAATTGTTTATGTATCCAAAATGTAAAAATCACCTATGACTAATGCTAGACTGAGAATTGGAGCAGCCCCATACACTGTTCAAGCCTAGCTATTTTTAATACTAAGTCAAAATCATACGCAGTCCTCTGTGTGATTTGACACAAACTCACTTTGCTCTGTGTAGAGTGTATCTCTTCCATAACTCAACATTTTGATTCATTTATCATAAAATATGAAGACCCACAGCCAAGCCGGTTGTAAGGGACAAGCCCCAAGTGACTGTACTGTGAGCCCGGACAATGCTCCGAGAGAAGGATCCAGAAGTCCAATGATGGAAGTGTATACGGATGGGTTAAAAGGTGGGATTTTGGTCCATAGATGAACACCGGGGGGAGGTAGATAGCTGAGGAAAACGCAGTCAGCACAGAAAATAGATGGTTTGTTGCCTGTTGCTTGGAATGCTGACCACAGAGATAAGAGAGCTGAGCAGTACTGGGGGAAGACAGGCAGCAGGCTGTTGCACAGCACAGCTGTGTGCATGATTGGCGCATGACTGCTGGATGATGACAATATGCTGCATGTACAAAGCCCATGAACCAATAGACAGGGTGGCTATGGCTCATGCAGCGCGCCTGGCCAGTGAGCGCATGCGTCATAGGCTCCCTATGTTACAATCGAGGCGTGTTTTGGCACCCGCTGGCCAAGTGTGCCAAAACCCATTCCTCAGCAAATGTATAAATACCAGGATTTTTCCGAAGAGCATCAGGCTGGTGTACGGCAAGGCCACCGTTGCCTCCATGGGGATGCCCACGTAAAGCTGGCACCTACCGATTGCTGGGCTGAGCTCGCGGCGCAAGACGGCACAAGAATGTACAGGTGATCTATCTTCCTTACAGTCCTCGAGTTGGTATGTTAACTTGCTTTACAAGATACCCTTAGCATAATGCACATCTGTAGTTAATAAATGCTTGCTTTTTCCCTTTATAGTCAGTGTGTGTGTGTTCGCCTTCTCGGGAATCCTCAAAACCACCCTAAAACAGGAAGTTATGGGGAGGGGCCTGCTGTCACTTCTCTTGACCAACTGGTGTCTCAACCGCTTCTGGAACTGGGGAGAGAGAAGGTTCCAGAAGTCTAGGATGTGAGGCCAAGAAATAGGGGCACATAGGAGTGTCTGTGGCCCTCTACACCGAATACCACTGTTGGAGGCTGCAATGCTGGATCCAGGACTGGTGATCTCTCTCTCTCTCTTCCTCTCTATCTCTCTCCCCCCTTTCTCTTAAAGTTGTTAAGTGACGCAAGGCCTACCTTAATTTCCTATAAAGCTGCCTAGCTTATCTAGATATAACTGTGAGAGGGCCAACATTTACAGAATATTTTTTCTATAGAAATCTTCTATTAAAGTTGATGTTTATGTACGGACCTTGAGTGTTATCTCACCTTAATCCACATTGAGGAGATTTGCGAATCTTAGTCACTCCACCCTCCCTGTGGGATGTGATACCAGTGTGTCAGTGTGAAAGCATCTTTAAGAAAGCACAAACCACTGCTCAGCAGTGTGAGGAATGAAGAAAACAAATGTGTGAGAAACAACACTGCAGACCCCAAAACCAGAGAAGGAGGGTGAGGAGGTTCTCCAGGCATTGGAGCAGGTATCCACACTGCAGCTTGTGGAGGACCCCATGCCAGACCAGATGGATATTCCCTAAGGAACTGCTGCCTGTGCAGAGCCCCCAGTGGAGCAGGGGAAAAGTGTGAAGAGGAAGGAACAGCAGGGATGAAGTGTTATGAACTGACCGCAACCCCCATTCCCCATCCCACTGTGCTGCTTGGAGGAGGGGAGGCCGAGAAGCTGGGGATGAAGGAGTGAAGTTGAGCCTGGGAAGAAGTGGAAGGTATTTTAGTTTTTGTCTTTTTTCCTCACCACCCAACTCCATTTTAGTTTATAATAAATGAATTTTCTCCAAGTTGAGTTTGTATTCCCCATGAGAATAACTGGTAAGTCATCTCCCTGTCTTTATCTTGACCTGTCAAATTTTTATCTTATTTCCTACCCCTGTCCTGCTGACGAGAGGGAGTAAGAGACTGGCTGATCTCGGAAGCTAAGCCTGGTCGGGCCCGGTTAGTACTTGGATGGGAGACCGCCTGGGAATACCGGGTGCTGTAGGCTTATTTTCAAAAAGGACTGTCGTGGTTTAACCCCAGCCAGCAACTAAACACCACGCAGCCGCTCACTCACTCCCCCCCACCCAGTGGGATGGGGGAGAAAATCGGGAGAAGAAGCAAAACCCGTGGGTTGAGATAAGAACGGTTTAATAGAACAGAAAAGAAGAAACTAATAATGATAATGATAACACTAATAAAATGACAACAGCAATAATGAAAGGATTGGAATGTACAAATGATACGCAGTGCAATTGCTCACCACCCGCCGACCGACACCCCGCCAGTCCCCCGAGCGGCGAATCCCTGCCCCCCACTTCCCCGTTTCTGTACTGGATGGGACGTCACATGGTATGGAATACACCGTTGGCCAGTTTGGGTCAGGTGCCCTGGCTGTGTCCTGTGCCAACTTCTTGTGCCCCTCCAGCTTTCTCACTGGCTGGGCATGAGAAGCTGAAAAATCCTTGACATTAGTCTAAACACTACTGAGCAACAACTGAAAACATCAGTGTTATCAACATTCTTCGCTCTGAACTCAAAACATAGCACTGTACCAGCTACTAGGAAGACAGTTAACTCTATCCCAGCTGAAACCAGGACAGTATGGATCCAGGATTCGGCCAATGTCAACCCAGCACAGAAGGCCTCTAAGAGAAAAATTCCTGCTATCTGTGTGTTTCATGTAAGTGACAATTCTGCCAAATTAGATCATAAAACATAGAGTTGTACATTAATATAATACTGGTTTGCACACAATCACACAATATTTCATCCTGTTTCTTACTATCTTTTTAAGTAGCAAAAATCTCATGCAAATTATAACTAGCTTTTACCAACTTGGTGTTACTCACCAGAAATCAGCACTTGCATTTCAATGTTATTAATATGTAGCTGAGGTTTTCAACAGTATGTTTTCTCGTATCAAGTACATGAAAAAGGAAGACATGTCCACTCTTTCACAACATACTGTAGCTGGTTTGAATATTTGATTATTTGGTAATTTATTTTGTTAGATGTTACTGAAGATAAAGAAAAGTAGATGCTTGCAGAGGCAATGAGGAGGAAATTCCCTTTTTACACAGCTGCCCAGAATAAGTCTGAATGAAATCTTCACAATATTGCTTTTCTGCATTTTGGGATGGAAATCATTGCAGAAAATGTATCCTCCAGAACACATAGAAAAGTCTTAAAATTTCCCTCAAAACACATATTGTGAAGTAAATTAATATCTACTGCACTCTAGAGCAATGACTTCCACAAAAGTAATGCATTCACAGCTATCTTCTATTAAGCAGAAAAAAGCATAGTGACCTTTTAAAATGTAGAGGGATAAATTTCACAAGTTTGGAAGTTAAGCTCAGATGAGTAAACTCTTAACTGCAGCTATTGTCTGGATTTTTTATTCAGAATAAACTTTTAGAAGGATATCTAATCAAACTGATTTTGCATATTTCCTGACAATATGACTAGTAAATGTTGAATTTGGTTCTAGACAAAATTTCCAGTAAACGCAGCTGCATTTGCTGGCAAAGAGTTCACTCATTAGTACACATGTTCAAGTTCTCCACAAAAATGAATACAAGGACATTCCATCATATATTTTCAGCTACATCTCACTGCTCAACTGTGCCAGTTGAGATAAATTGATTGCAGGCATAAAAACATACAAAGATTTTTACTTAGGTATTCTAGCTCTCTTTTAAAATTTTTAACTACTTCTGCACTATCTTTACAGAAGATCGGTCTAATTTCTTGCAGTAGGGCAAGGCATATTTTGAAGAGTGTCCACTGATAATGAAAACTTATGCCCTTCCTCATTCTAAATTACTCCACATGTCCAACCTTCAGAAGACTTCTATTTGCAATAAAATTGAAGACTTTGCAATTTACTTACTTTACAGTTCTCCTTCAATATTCAGTTTTTGCTATGGTCTAGGGAAATGTATGGATAAGCCAACCCCAAGTGACTTATATATTCAGTACTGTGGTGGGTTGAACCTCTCTGGACACCAGGTGCCCACCAAACCCGCTCTATCACTCCCCCTCCTCAGTTGAGCAGGGGAGAGAAAATAGAAAGAAAGGCTCTTGGGTTGAGATAAGGACAGGGAGAGATCACTCAGCAATTACCATCATGGTCAAAACAGACTCAGCTTGAGGAAAAATATTAATTTATTACCAATCAAATCAAAGCAGGATAATGAGAAATAAAACCAAATCTTAAAAGACCTTCCCCCCCACCCCTCCCTACTTCAAGGGCTTAACTTTACTCCTGATTTTCTCTACCTCCTCCCCCTGAGCAGCACAAAGGGATGGGGAATGGGGGCTGCGGTCAGTTCACCACACATTGTTTCTGCTGCTCCTTCCTTCTCAGGAGGGCAGTATTCATCACACTCTTCCCCTGCTCCAGCGTGGGGTCCCTCCCACAGGAGACAGTCCTCCATGAACTTCTCCAACATGAGTCCTTCCCACATGCTGCTGTTCTTCACGAACTGCTCCAGCATGGGTCCCCTCCACAGCGTGCAGTCCTTCAGGCACAGACTGCTCCAGTGTGGGTCCCCTGTGGGGTCACAAGTCCTGCCAGAAAACCTGCTCCAGCGTGGGTTTCCCATGGGGTCACAGCCTCCTTCAGGCATCCACCTGCTCTGGCGTGGGGTCCTCCACAGGCTGCAGGTGGATATCTGCTCCACTGTAGACCTCCATGGGCTGCAGGGGGACAGCCTGCGTCACCATGGTCTTCACCATGGGCTGCAGAAGAATCTCTGCTCCAGCACCTTGAGCACCTCCTCCCCCTCCTTCTTCATTGACCTTGGTGTCTGCATAGTTGTTTCTCTCATATATTCTCACTCTTCTCCTCTGGCTACTGTTCCCCAGTAGTTTTGTTTTCCCACTTCTTAACTATGTTATCACAGAGGTACTATCACCATCTCTGATAGGCTTAGACTTGGCCAGCAGCAGGTCCATCTTAGAGACATCTGGCACTGGCTGTATTGGACATAGGGGAAGCTTCTAGCAGCTTCTCACAGAAGCCACTCCTATAGCCCGACTGCAACCAAAATCTTGCCATGCAGACCCAGTACAGGTAGCCACACTTAAACACATATTTTGTACTGCCTGTGGCATCTCTGTATCATATTCTGTGACCTCTTTCTCATACTCTATGAGACTGAATACTTCGAGTATTTCATCATGGGAATGGAAGAGATGAAAACACCATAGGAGACTCCAGCATGAACAGATGGGCATGAAGATTTCTCCAATTCTCTTGCCAGCCAGAAAGAGTAAATATTCCTGACCACTCTTCTCTTGGATTCTGTGTATTTGAAAAGCTTCCTCCCCCCAGTGGTTAACCTCATCCTTCTTGCATTGAACTTAAGGTAGTCATAATCCACCTACAGATTTCTCTATCCAGACACTGTAGAAACCCTGATTACCGACTTACAAAGTGTGACACATCAGCAGTGCAACACTGACCTTTCAGGTGGTACTTTCTCACATCTTCCTTTACAGAGATGTTTAACAAGGAGGATTGAGTGAGGGAAAGCTTCGGCAAGTCTGCTTTCAACACAATGCATTGGTAGGCAGAATTAGATAGGAAACTCTAGTACTAGCCACATTAATAGTCAAAGCAATGCTTTGATCAGCATTAGTTAGCTTAGCAGTCATGTTGAAGCACTCTAAACCTCTGATATTCCCATGGGAGAGAAGCAGCAACAATCCTTTGGTGGATTCAAACCTCTGAGTGTTCAGGGTCACGTTTCTCAATATTTAGTTATTAACTTAGTAAATCTTTGATCATTGATGGTATACACAATTTACAGCATAATACCTACATTGTTCATAAATTACTTGCTTTTGTTGGACTACTACAATATTCTTATTTTTAAGCCACAAGAAGATGTAATGATACATGGTTAGACTGGGAGTAGAGAAAACTAAGTTGTTGAAAAGGAAAGTAGAACTTAGAGCATTCTTTTCCAAAATAGACCAAAAACTGTCTAAGCTTTGTTTTAGAAAGGCCAAAAAAGCATAGATAGTTTTCAACACCTCTACATGAAAAGAGCTCATACTAGTATTGTGGGTTCAGATTTTATTTTTGGAAAAGACACTGTTGTGTCCTTTTCCACAGATGACCAAATGGCATTTATCTATATAAAAATCTACCCATATTTCCTTTTAGACTAGTCCAAATATAAAAATATTCCCTGCATGTGTTTAGAATTGACTTATATTAACATCAGGAAGTCAGTTCAAGTTTTTAGTAAAACTAGTATAAAATTTCTGCCATATAAATTTAAGAACAATTTATATCATCAAAGATGGGACACATGTGTAAAGCTCTACATTTGCACTTTTTTTCTTACTTAGAAAAAATATTTTATTGATTTTTTTGTTTTTGGTTTTGTTTTACTTCAGGCTTAATGTTTTTCAACGAAGAGTTTTACAACAAAACTAGATCTGATTTATTATTATTCACTCTTTGAAAAATGTTACAATATAGAAGACTTTTGTCTTTTATCAAGGCTTATATTTCTTGCTGAAGGCAAATGTTTCCATCTTTCTTTGAACTATGCACAGACACGAGTAGTAAAATATACTTTTCAGTTTTGGAATAGTATCAGATTATGTCCTTAATCTCCAAATTGTAAAGTTAAATAGGCTACTGGTTTATTTTCTATCCCTACCATTATAAATTAACTAACATGACTAATTTAACCCAGCAGTTCAGCTCCTTTAAGAACACAGAGTACAAAACATTTATAGTTTAAACATTGGCCTTGACTAATACAAAACAAGCAGAAAAACACAATCTATCTACCAGAATGTAATAATGTATAATGAGGCACATTAAATTGAAAGATTAGAAGAAACGTACTGCTTTTCATTAGAGAAACCTGTCCAAATTTTCAAGCCTTTCTTGAAAAGCAGAAATTTTGGATCACATTCTCTTGGCCACTTGTGAAGGGATGGAACATCATTTGTCCTCTCACATGCACTGCTACTATGGCTCTTTCAGAGCAACTTGGCCACTGCTGATGGCAAGGCCATACACGGGAAGATCATCAGTTGAAGCTCTTCTCTCTCTAGGCATTAGGAGACTAACATCCATACCTCATGGTCACCAGAGAACCACAAACACTGACCAGAGCTCAAGCCTTTGATGTACGTAGCACAGCAATAACATTACCATGCAATGTTATCCCTATATAGACATCATATGTCAGAGGAGACGTGGATCTTGTAGTTTTGATGATGCAAGGTTGCTGGCACTAACTGAGTATCTTTGTCCAGGATATTCAGATCACTACTGTATTTAGCAGTGAGGAAATCCATTTCTGGTTACTGCCTATAAACTGTGTATTTTCACCAGCTCTCAGAAACTGTTGAGATTGTCTTTTCTTTTTTTTCATGCTCTCTTCTGTCTGGGACCTCAAAGAGGATGTAGTGCCCAGATGAGGCATGATGGGTGCTGAGCAGAGGGGATCACCCTTGCACACCCTCTGGCTAGGGGAGAAAGATAGGAGAAAACCCACAAGAGCAAGCCAAGTGCTGCCTGTGACGCCACGTGGGAGGAAGCAAGAGAGCCCAGAGGGCTGGCCAGCAGTGCTGGGGTGTGGGCAAAGCCTGTGGGTCGTTGTCCTGCAGCCTCCAAGGGAGGCACGATGGGTTACCAAATAAACCTTCTTGCCATATGTGCCTGGAGATGTCTGCCCTGGCCAGAGTGACCTGATGTGTCCCTGAGAAGACACAGCAGAGGCCTCCATGCCTGGTGTGAAATACCTATGCTGAGCACAAGACAAGAGAGGGGGGGATGGAGCAGGCAGTGGTGCACTGGGGCCACAGTGCTGCTGGGGCAAGTGCCATGGGCAAGGATGGCCTGTCGTGATGTCACCCAGCAACGGATTGTGACATCGCTGAGCAACGGACTGTGACCAGGCGACCCTCACTGCTTATATTCGGGCGCTGAGGCTCCCCCCAGTCGGCTCGTGCCCGCACTCCAGCTGAGGAGATCGCGAGGTCTGGAGCACTGAGCGAGGCCTTGGCGCTGGTGTCGTGCTCGGGGAGTTGCTTCTTGCAGCTCTCAGTGCCCAACCCCAGAGCCGTCGAAGGATTTTCCCCGGCCCTGCCAGCTCCAGGCAGCCGGGGCACCCAGGAGCTACGCTCGCAGCAGCAGAGGTGAGCTGGTCGTGGATGCCTCACCCTGGGGAGCTGGGAGGGTTTCCTTCTTGAGGGACCTGGGCACTTCTTCCACCCCTCCCCAGGCCAGCCAACAGTTGTGACCTCTCTTCCTTTTCTAGCAGAACACCGGCTGCTGCAGTGCCGGTGAGAGGGAGCGGCTCGTCATCACCAGCTCCCCCCAGCCCACCACAGCACGTGGATAGCATGGCCACGGAGCTAGAGAAGCACTGTCCCATCTGCCTGGCCAGCTGGGAGGAGGCCAGCTTTGTTATGCCATGCCTCCACCAGTTTTGCTATGTGTGCATCCTGCAGTGGGCTGAGAACAAGCCTGAGTGCCCCCTCTGCAAGAGGAGGATCCTCTCCATCTTGCACTCGGTGCAGGCAGACGATGACTACGTGGAGCATGTCATTACACCATCAGTCAGTGTCCACCAGGCGGGAGGAGCTCCCAGACACCCAGCCTCCCATGACCTCTGTCAGTCTGGAGCACCCCAACCATGGGCTGTGGAAGAGGTGCCCAGGGCTCCTGTGGGAGGCCTCCAGCCTGAGGAATGGGTGATTCTTTTCCGGGACCACCCAACACTCCTCCAGACCCTACTTCCCTGGGTCCAGCAGAGGCTGAGGCAGATCTTTAGGAACAACTGGGTGGAGGCAGCCATGGTGGAGGACACCATTACGGCCATCCTTACCAACCACGGGGTGGATGAAGAGCTGCTGATACGAACACTGGGAGTCTCCCTCCAAAACCACACGGGGACTTTCGTGCAACAGCTTATCCGTGTCGCCGTGCGACGGTGCGGCAGGGAGGCCCTCCGTCTGCTGTCCTGGCAGGAGGGTCTTCCGGCCCCGGCCCAGCCCCCTCTGGCAGCCCAGCGAGATCCAGCATGGATGAGCTTACCGGCACCTCATTCACTGCCATTGGTGGGGCTCCCAGCAGCCACCCCTCTGCTCCCATTGCCATCACTGCCAGAGCAAGAAGTGCCCCAGGAGGAGCCAGGGGAGGCTGTGCCCAGGCTTTCCATTTCCAGCCAGGGCAGTGAACGCTCCCCTGTGAGGCCACGGCGAGCCGCAAAGAGAAGGACCAGCAGCTCTGAGGACCCTACAGCCAACAAGATGCCAGCACCACATTGATGACCCTGGAGGATGCCTCAGGGGATGGACCAGGCCTGGGCCATCAGCTGGGGCATGCGACAGCCCTCAAGGGCTCCTGAACCTCTAAATCCAATTATCCAAATAAAATAAATGCATGAAAACTACAGAAAAAAAGTCTCGGTGTTACTAACAGTGCAGGTGGCATTGCTATCCTTGCCTTTTTTTTCTTTTTTGCCAGGAGGACTGGGTTATTAATGCTGACAGGTTCTTCTATGCCTGCCAGGTACTATTTCTTTGATCCCCCCCAAAGGCAGATGCTCTCTGGGCAGATGTTTCCAGCTGGGAGCTCTCCAGGACCAGCCCGTGCCCCACCACTCATCACCCCAGGCTTATCCTCCTCCTCACCGCACCCTCTGTTCCCACGTCCTGGGGCTCTGCTCTCCTACCAGCCTGCACTGCTGGGTGCAACATCACTACAGTGGCACCCAAATCCCTCCTCCTGCACAAAGTCATGACTCAGTGCTGCTGTCTGCATCAACCTAGGGTTGTACACTGTCAAGGCAGGAGCTCCAAGCAGTTCAACAAGGGGAAGTGCAAAATACAATGATTTCATTTCACCTGAAGTGATGTAACAGGCAACGTGTCCCTTGTGCTCTCCCAGCCTCCCACTTCCAAGCACCAACGTGGAGCTGTCCAAGTCCTTTGACCAGTTGGTAGGCTGCAGGTCCTGAAGACCTGTGCATTGTCCACCTGCCACAGACACAGGCCATGCTGACATCCCCAGCCCTGTTGGGCCCTCCTGCTGGTGCCTGCACACCCAGACATCCCTGGTTATTCTCTGGTCACATTAGTCTCAGCCTTTCTCTGACACTTCTCTCTAAAAGCAGTCCCATGCCTCCAGCCCAAGACCCCATGGCTGTGGTGGGCAGGCAGGAGGGGATTGCTCTGCTCTTCCAGGGACATGTTGTCTGTTTCTATGCTCACTGCTGGGCTTCCCAGGACTAGAGACAGATGGTGCTACTAAAGCAAATTCAGCCCATGATTGCTTAGGTGATGATGGGCATTTAGGCATCTCACATAAGAGTAAATTTTAAAAGACCTGCGTACTGTTTATCCTAGAGAAGAGAAGGCTCATCAGATAAATCATCCATGCATTTAAATATGAAAAGAGAGGGTTCAAATTAGATGGAACCAGGATCTTTCAAGTGGCAACCAGTGAAGATCTCCACCCTTGGAGATCTTCAAAAGCTGTCTGGAAATGGTCCTGGTCAACGTGTTCTATCGGAGCCTGCCTGAGCAGAGGCATTGGACAAGATGACCTCTTCAACAGATGTCACTTCCAACATCAGCCACTCCGTGAAACAGTTTCAGTTCCTGCCAAAGAGCTATTACTATAGTAACACATTCCAAGTAACTTCCAGCTTTTAAAATTAAATAAAAAATCTTCCAAACACAGGTAATTAGAATCTTTTCTGCATGTATTGGAGTGGCACAGTTAACACGTACAAAAGAAGTAACAGTAAGTAAATGGGAATAAAGTTTGGTGATATTGCAGAACCTGACAATAAAACTGTGCTGCGTTATGATATTAAGCATGCAGTGGTCATTCCAGTGAAAGGGACGCAAATAAGACCATTAAATCAGATGTACATAACTCCAGTGGATTTTAGGGTTCTTCAAGAAATTATTTACTCTTTACACATACTAGAAGGGACATGGAGTGTTGTGGTTTTGTGTGTGCAATGGAATCCAAAAGTGCTCATCTCAGATCTCAGATTGAATTGTGTTAGGAGTTTTAGGCTGAACTCTCTTGAACTTGACATTTATTTTCTTCCATCAGGAAATACCCTTGTGAGTCACTGTGGTATGCATTAATTTTCACTAATGCATACCAAGAAGATGAAAATGTGCTGACTTTACATGTTAAAATTACATATTCAGCACATTTTGTGTGCACTAGGAATGGAACATTTGTCCAAAACACTGAAAAAATACTAAGATTACAAAACTGTTTGGTCACTATTATAGGAATCCTGTGGCATTTGAAGCACCCAAATACTTTCTAATCTAATAACATGGGTAGTTTCTCCTCCATGTTATGAATCACATCTACATGGAGTCTCAGTGACGGCTCTATAGATAAAATTGCAATAGCTGCCATGTGTCACAATTTCAGGAAAGCCAGAATTACTCACTTCAGTTTTTCTCATAAAGGGAAGTAAGATAATATTTTCAAAATCCATTGTTATTGGACATTAACTAATGGCTAGAACTTACGTATAATGTTTCATAGAAACATTGCACAAGCCCAGCTAGTGGATATAAATGCCACCTCAGGTGTAGTTATATTTTATTATTTGCTGATCTACAAAATTGAGATTATTTACCAATTTTACTGAATAGTGGAATAAAGTCTTGCTACTAACTCTGTGTAAGAACATTCAGTAAATTACACATTTTACCTTGAAATTGCCTAGAGGCATGCTTTATTTTGCTAAATAAAGCCCTACTGTACACAGTTCCATCTGGGTTTTTGTTCATTGTAGTGCTTTTTCTTGCATTAATTATTTTACATTAATACAAAATGTGGCACAAGTAGAGCTGATTTACTAAAGCAATTATGTAAAGAAATTGGTGTTGAAAGCTGAGGTTGCTTTTCTGTACATTACACTGTAATATGCCTAATGATGTTAGCTATATGGCTGACTATAATTCTGGGCAATTTCTGTATGCTACATTTAGTAATAGAAATAAAGATAATAGTAGAAACATGATTTATAATATATTTGGTTATGATTCCATGTAAAAGCATTGCTTTATAGTGCAGTGACCTGCAGTATAAGTTTCATCCAGGTTCTAGCACTTTTACAAAAGCAAATAGTAATAGAAACGTTTTAAATGTAGAGATAATACAGGTGTGTGCATTTAAACACTCAGAATTAACTTTCATGTGATCTGATGGTTTACTTGTATCATTCTATCATGTAGAGAGACAATAAATTGGTTCCTTCTAATGAGTCTAACCTTGCAGATGTATAAAAAAGTTCCCAGTAAAGAAAGCTTCATGATAACCTGGTTTACAAATCTCTTTAGAGTTCAGTGTATCTTTCAGTATGGCACATTACGGTTAGTACATTACTGGATTAATATTTTAAAATAATCAAAAAGAATTCGGAACACCTACATTACTGAATATAAAATAGTTCTCAAATGCAGGTGTAGCTCATATATGTTAGTAAAATGATTTATTTGTAACCCAAGAAGCTATCTGTAAAAATATTCTCACAAAGAACATTGAAAGTGTTAGAAAATATCTACATATTAACTGAGATACTTGAATATAATGAGGACGTGAATTCACTGGTTTACAGCATAGTTACCAAGAGATAACACAGCCACATTAACATGTTACTCAATAATTGTTTCTAATGGAGATATTGCATTGTTACTGGTAAATAATGCATATTATATCATGGTGATAAAACAACTAACTTATGTCACCAGCATCCTCATATTACTTGCTATTATACTCTGGGTTAGCAAGTCTCTTCCTATCAACTGCTGAATATTCAGAAAGGCAGCTTTAACAGCTCTAATTAAAATGTTTTAAATGCTTACTAAAACCCATAATAAGAATTACTATTGTGACAAAAGCAGCCAAGCTTTGCTTTCTATGGTCATGTAGATTTTCTTCATGAACACTTTTCTCTGGGACATATGGAATTGATGTTATTGCTAGGATGAGAAAGGGTTAATAGGGTCTCAAAAGTAATTCTGTATTCAGAACAACACTAGATCACTGGTTTTGGATTCCTTCATACTAGACTGCAGGCAAGCAAAATTCAATTAGAATGGAAGCATACAGTTGCTAATATGTGGGGGCAGGGTGTTATAAGGATTTTGACAATCTGAAACCACGATGCAGACCAAAGAGAAAGAATTTTGGAATTCTCTAATCTTAACATCTTAGATTGTGCCACATGCTCTGTTAAACATCAAGATATTAAGAACCAGAAGTAGGGTAGGGCTCCGAACTGGCATACATGCCCCACAGAGGATTAGGGACATTGCAGTCACTGAACTCAGATGACTGCAAGTTTGTAGAATACTGTTCCTTCTCACAAAATTTCCATAAGAAACATCTTGTGAATGGATAGTGTCCTGGTTTCAGCTGGGATAGATTTAATTTTCTTTCTAGTAGCTGGTATAGTGTTATATGTTGGATTTAGTATCAGAATAATGTTGATAACACACTGATGTTTTCAGTTGTTGCTAAGCAGTGTTTAGACTAAGTTAAGGATTTTTCAACTTCTCATGCCCAGCCAGCAAGAAGGCTGGAGGGTCACAAGAAGTTGGGATGGGACACAGACAAGGCAGCTGACCCAAACTGGCCAAAGGGGTATTCCATACCATGTGATGTCCCATCTAGTATATAAACTGGGGGGGGTAGGGATTGCTGCTCTGGGATTAACTGGTGGTGAGCAATCACACTGTGCATCATTTGTATATTCCTATCTTTTTATTATTACTGCTGTCATTTTATTAGTGTTATCATTATCATTATTAGCTTCTTCTTTTCTGTTCTATTAAACCGTTCTTATCTCAACCTGTGAGTTTTACTTCTTTTCCTGATTTTCTCCCCCATCCCAGTGGCAGGGGCGGGATTGAGTGAGCGGCAGCGTGGTGCTTAGTTGCTGGCTGGGGTTAAACCACGACAAAACTCACCACTTAAATAATTGAAAGTTTGGCTCAACTTCAATAACTACCAACACTTTTTCTGTTGCTTTCTGTTATCACTGTTTATGCATTTGTTAATACTAGTACTGTGCAAGCAACGCAGGTACATTACAAGTCCAGTATGTATACTTCAGTAAAAGTTGATCTCTCTGTTTCAGCAATTTCTTGTTCAAGGTTAGAAAAACATGCATCTTTAATAAAAGGAAATATGAGATTTTATGGATTCTGTGCACAGAAAACAAAAATAGTGAAGGTTATATGATTCTAGTTTTATTTTGGCTTTGCATACTGGTATCCAAGCAATCTAAAATTCAGTAAGTAATAAAGGAGAAAGGCAACTTTTCCTTTTACTCAGTAAGTACATTACCTCTGTGTCCTTGTCATCCAGCAATAAAAAGAAGTTTGAGAACAGAACCAGGAATGGGTAAAAGCTCAAATGAATTCTGAGTCACCTTGGTATCATAATAGTATTTTGAAAAACAATGTTTAAAATAGTTAAAAATGAAAACAGCATCCAAAGGTGCCACCTAAAGAATATAACTGAGAAAATTACTTTCTGTCTATTGTAAACAACCTTTTTCTTTCAATTTAAGGCTGGTTTGTGGTAGGTTACTCTTGTCTCACATCAGCCAAAGTATTTGGGAATATACCAGAAAGAGTGTGATTGAATCACAGCTACACAGTTCAACCTTTTTCCATATTTGCAGACTGCATCTGCAAATTGCTCTTTCCAGATAGTTGCTTACAGAGGTATTTAAACAGGCTATGAACTTTCATGAGTACAGAATGGTAGATGAGTTAGCACTATGAAGAAGAGAGATCCTGTTTCATATTACCCAAGCTGAGCTATAAACGCTATAGCTGATTAACCACTAAAAGTCTGATGGATTCCATGGTCACTCTACCTTCTTAGGTTTGATTTGTTATGCTTTTTTTTATTTGTCCTTGTTTTATAGGCTTGGAACCAAATTGTTGCTTTGAGAACTGGACCTTAGAGACCATCACTGTGATTACAAATGGGAAGGACAACCAGGACACAAGCAGAGAATAAGCAGTGGATCTTACAGCAGTTTTGCAAGAAGCTTTGCTTACTCTCCTCTCTTCTGGGCCATTATACTCTAGCTTTACAGTTCTTTGATTCATTACCAGTTTACGTACCCAACAACAGTTTCTGACATGTCTTTCCCATTAGCTGGCATTCCTGATAATATTGAAGGACTGCAATGACACTAGCTAATATTGCCTTCAAAATTATGTTTGTCTCTTGCCAAAGTTCACAGGGGGAAGGAGAGGTTAGAAACATGCATGGATTTCCTTTAAATCAAGCATGGAACACTACTTCAGCAAAATATTCTGCGTGTATTTAGCTGCTATCTGCAGATCTTCACAAACTGTGATTTTTTTAAAGTATTCTATTGATGTCCATGGCAATAAAAATGACCATAAAACCTTAAGGCCTTCTGAATTTTTCAAATTAAAAATTCCTAGGAACTGAGGAGTGCTTATATTACTGTATTTTTAAAAAAGTTTTAGAAGTAATTCTCTAAAACTGGTACTTGGGAGTACACTTCTGGGACACTCTTCTTGTGATCTGGGGGTTCAAGTGTTTACGTAATGCTATTATTGTATACCAGAAGACTTCAAGGTCACCAACAGTTGCCTGGAGATTACTTGATCTTTCAGGCCTTTGTGATGATTTACCTCTGACTTGTACTCAAATGGAAATGCACTTTGTTGCTGCAGGTCCTACTTTTTAAAATCATCAAATCCTTGAATGATAAGAGCCCTTCTGTAGTCCAGTTACTTTAAATTACACATAATCCCAGGTTAAGACAAATGGCACATGACAAGCATTTATCTGTAATATCCAAACCATACAGCACAGTTCAAAATATTTATAAAATATTTCTTAAGAAAGAAACAAAACAACCCCCACAGCTTAACTGAAGTTACAACAGAGATGCCTCTTGACTTTCTGAAAAGGTGGCAATCTTGGTTTCTGCTTCTGTGTGGGCATCTTGGCATTGTGGAAGTTGGAACTAATCTCTACAGAACTTTCAGAGAGTTTACACTGCTAATACTCACTACAAAAATCCTTTTTTTTTCCCTCCATCCTTAGGTAGAGGATATTTTTCCTCTTTTTAATTAAACTGTTATCTGTGGGATACTTGGAAAGTAATGGGCACATAGTGAACAATCCAGACTCGATGGAGTTGATCACGTTGTGAGCCAAGGATGTTTTCTAGGCAGCAGGCTTCAAGGTTGCTTTGCTTGTGGACACATATTTAGCTAACGGTAGTAAGAGCGTTCCAGATGCCTTTAGAAGGCCTTGAACAGAATAAACAAGAAGACAAAAAAAGAAAGATGCCAATTAGAAGAACACAGGTGCGCATTCCACGATAAAGGGAACTTGGCACAAAGAACCTCAATTCCACAGCTTATCTTGACCAGTTAGCCTGAGACAAGTTTCGCATGTTTTAGTTAATACAACCAATTATGCCTTATGTTTATGCGCGTGTACAGTGTTGTTATAACCAATCACTAGGTGTAACTAGGCGCGTGGACAGCTCATGCTAACCAATCTCTAATTTGCTTATGCGTGAACAGTAACTAGAATGAACATATAAACCGAGCTATCTTGGCAATAAAGTGGCATCTGCTTGATCATATTGATTGTGTGCAGTGTCCGTGACTTCCGCGTCAACAGTTATCTGCCATAGTTACCTACACATTTGTTACAGTAGGAGTCTTCGCCTGCCTTTCACCCCCTAAAAAACAACCTCTTACTTCAGGGAGGTGTAAAACGCCCTCTCTTCCCTTTCATAACTAGTTAGCATTCTTCAATGTAATTTATCTTTCACAAGATCTTATACACAGTATCCTTTTGTAGATTAGAACAATATGTGATGCAAGCATCTAAACAGGCTAAATAAATACAGTTTCCTGCTGTCTAGCTAATGCAGTAAACTGAAAAAAACCCAAAACAATTCAGATGTTGTTACATTCAGTTCAGAAACCAACTCTTTGCTTCTCTTTCACTCATTATCAAGAAACAACAAATAAAAATTATTCATGAGTAAGTTAAACCCTTGTGGGTTTTTGTGTCTCTCAACTAGAACATTTTCCTGCAGTTAGCCTTACCAGTAGATGGTGGTGAAACATATTTATGGTTACACTCAAAATTTAGAAGTCAACTCTCTGAAGAATTTCAAAAAGTAATAATAAACAATACTTAGATTCTGAAGTTATCATGTAGATACTGCTGTAAGGGGGAAACATAGGCTGTCAATGTAAAATAGCATTTAAAAAAGCAACCCAAAAGATAAATAGAAATATTAACTAGCTATCATCTTTACTTGAAAACATTGCACCTAAACTTAATCCTCAAACTTTGCTTGAAATGTACACAAACTTTCTGATTGACTTAAAACTGCTTATTGTTCATGCCTGAAATTTCTGACCCTGGCCTGCGCTGCCCCAATGCTTGGTTAAATGCTCCTGCTTCTATGAATGTGGGAAGTGCAACACTCTTGTAAAAGCCAGCTCTAGTGAAATGGCTAGGCTGTTTTTTTCCCCTTTTTGTGAAACAAACAGTTTTGATTAATATGAAATGGGAACAAAATAACCACTCAGACTATCTTCAGCTTATCAGAGCAATAATTTTTTTTTTGTGATTGATGAAACAGAACTTTGGGACGATGTTCTCTGGACTATTCATCCATCCCCCAGACCTGTCAAGTTTGTCCTCAGCATTAATATGCTGATCCTGCAGTGTCTCTGCTGAAATTCCACATGGTGCAAATTTGTTGGAGTACAGTAGAGAATTTGAGTTAATTGTCCAAAAGATGACAGATACTGAACACCCAGTGATGATTCAAAAATTAATAGAAATCTGATGCTTAATTCCTTGTGTGCTTGCTTTGAAAATTCCTTTTATTTATAGATAGAAATGTACCATTTAATTATGTTGCCTGAACTTAAATATATACATGTATTTATAGCTTCTTTATAGGTTATATTACTTCAATTTTTATGTCCTAATTTTCTCCAGACTAAGTATACTTGGTACAATTCTATTAGTTTAAGATTATAAAAGCTGATGAAAACCTGGATGTACCTGGAAGGAGCCCAGGGAACCATCAGAACTTTTCCCATGCAACTATTCATTAGGAAAGTCTTTCAACAATCACTCTTGGCCATACTGTACACATTTTGACAGCACTAGGAGAGGACACAGGGCTTTTTTCTCCTTTCAGTTACAATAGCCTAACTTCCAAAAGAGTGGAAATTGTTCCACTGTGCATGATCCTAAGTAAAAGGGACAGTCAGGATCTGCCTGTGCACATAGCTGACCTGCAAATAGCATGTCCACCTGGCTTAAAGTTGTGTGATCTGGGAAGGAGTAGTCTCGTCCTAAGCAAATGTTCTACAAGGATATTAGCCTCCAAAATGCTCTTTTCCCAATTTCATTCTCTTGGTTCACTACAAAATATTTTGATGCACACAGTCAAATTTATTGATCCTATTTTTAAGAAATCACAAAAGGAATAAAAACCAAGAAGAGGGCACACTGAAAGGACATTTTCTTTATAACTTAAAAAGAGGGAACTATGATGATTTGTGGATGAAGAAGCAAGACAGCTGTGACAAATTCCAGTAACGGATTATAATTAAACTCCCTAGAAACAGGATCAGAGAAGCCTACTGTCAACAGATACTTAACTTCATAGCAATATTTAAGTAAAAAACACACTCACAAAATGGACTGTTACCTTGTAACATGCTTGGAATGTTTTATAGGACATGCTTCAAATCTCATATTAGCAGGCTCTCATTTAATGCGGGTAGGTTTTTTTATTGCCATTTATATATACAAGGCACCTTATTGCTATTTGCTCTGCATGCTTCTGTTTTCCTTTGGCTCAGATGAGCTTCACTTATATCAAACTGTTGAAGTCTGTACCCTGCATTTGTTCTAGAGTGGGTGGGAGAGCTTAGAAAGAAGAACTCAGCCTAACAAGTCTTTACCTTCCCCTATATAAAATTGTGTAATAGTGCAATCCACTAATAAGCAGGACAGACTACTTTAACTCAGCACACACTTTAGTGTATGCTGTTTCATTAAATTTGTATCATTTAATTCATGTCATCCAAGTAGGAGTTCTGTCTTTTAAAAAATTTTTATAAAGACAAAGAACTCCCATAGCAATCACAATCTACATGTTACCCAGTGGACACTTTCTTGTGTTTGCTTGAGGAGACATATTTAAAATTCAAATGGATAGTGGTTATACACAAATGGCTCTGTAGTTCTCATCAAATGAATAAAAGCAAATGAATAAAAGATAGAAGATGAACATTTCATTAGGCAAAGTTAGAACACTTTTCCAACTTCTTGAAGCTTTCAGAGTGAAAGCACTCAAAGACTGTGTTTATGCCTTATTTGCTTTAAAGGTATTCCAGTGCCATTCTGGGATCAATCCTAATACAGCTGGCGCTAATACTGATAGGAGCAAAGTATTTTATTACACCTTACCCATCATTAATAGCACTTTGAGTATATTTCTCAAACTATACTCAAGACTCATATAAGACTAGATTAAATGCAACTGAAAGCCAGATGTTACCACAGTTCCTCAGCAAGATGGTTCAGCAAAAGCAAAGCAAACTATAATTAGGGAGATTGCAAGCAGTTATTTCTGGAGAAAAAGTTGCAGATTGATGATTTTAAAATGGAAGTTTTCAGGTTGTCCTTACTGAAAAGATTTCCCCATCAGCTAAGTCCACAGTAAATTAAACAATGCCGAAGTGTGGGTCTGGGTACTGATGCTCAGCTACTATCCATACTGACTGTCAAAATGCTTCTTAGTACAGTTTTAGCCTGTTCCCACCTAACAGCACTTTCCCACCCAATGCCCAGAAAGGTCTGAGGATTAACCCAGACCAGGGAATATCCATAGTGTCAGTACAGATTATGCTATACGAATTCAGCATGCCCCCAAGGTTCAACTGTCTGGGCTGACTGAGATGCCTAAAATGTCATAGTTAAGGGGTTCATTATTCCTTGTGTAAGAGTCAAAAAGAAGACACCCAAGGATTGAGTCCTTGTGGATTCTTGTATAGAACTGGGCAAAAGTTAAGGAGGTTTGACATAGGCTGAGAGCCTCTCAGTATGAATATCAAATAAGAAGAAGCCTGGAGGGAGACATGGTGGTTATTAACATTCCACCACAGCACTGGGATTAGCTATATGGAGGTATGCAACCTGACCCACTGCTCTAGTTCTGCTAAGCAGTGCTGTCTACATTAGCAAGACTATGTTGAGAAGGAAAGATGTAAGTAAGTCCTTGATGGACTCTCTCCACTTAAGACTGCCAAGCCAACAATTCTAGGCTCTCTTTTCAGATTCATCATATGCCATGAGAGGCACTGCTACCTCAGATATCTGTTCAGGAGATCCCAAGCGAGGGAGAGTTGAGCACTGGAGTGGGATCAGACCTGAAGTCAGACTCTGGTGAGTGAAAACTCCTCTGTTCCTACAAATAGGAGAGGGTGAAGAGGGTAACGTACATGTCTTGGGGTCAGAATCTTGCTGGCCATGGACAGACCCAGGACAGAGAGTGGCATGAATCTGTCACTTCAACACAAAGACATTCTCCCACAGAAACTGCAGCAGATAGAGCAGCATTTGTCAAAAATTACGTGTGCATAGCAAGCTGCTATGCTGCTGTGCCATGTCCTGTACATAACTGCTGATACAATGGATTACAGATATGCATGGTATGGTGGAGACTCCTGGGCTTTGTTCAGCATACTAGGGTGAGACGGCAATCACTCAGGTCCTCAAGTAGCACAGGTTCAGCATGCGGTAGAGGTAGCAGAGAAATGTGGATGAAGGGAGGCTTCTTCCACTAACTTCCAGCAGGGAACCTTTGGTTGTCCAGGGTGACAAAGCCATCCAGATCATGAAGTAGGGAGGATGTAAGAAATGAGTATGTGATAAGTTATAGGTGTAGTAGGCCACCATCATCTGTCATGATACAGAAATATGGGCATATATGCCAGAGACAGAAAATTGTGTGGGATGTATTTTGAGAAAGGATGTATGCCTGCTAGTTTAGATCAGACATGTTAATATATCACTTGGCTTCAGGGCCAGAGCAGTCTCAGGTCATTTAGGTTACAGACATATGCAATAAGCCTATGTTTGCTTTTCTGCTGTACAAACAAACACAGGAATTATGTTCTTCCTGTTCACATGGCAAGATTTCTCCCACAGTGGCAAACTATAGATGCACAAATAATGACAAGTGAGTTAATTAGCTAATATTACTAATAACTAGAAGTGTAATTTGTACTAACCTCATGCTGTATGAGCTGCTTCCAGAAATACAAAGACAATAAAAAAATTGAAGAAATACAGCAATTTCATGAAAACAACTGCCACAGTTCTTTGAAGTTGCACAGCACACTTGGACACAAGATTCTCCCGAGGATGTGAGCTCCATAATTCCTCAGTAGAAATTATCCATCTACTGTGAAAAAGAAAGTTCAAGACAAAGTCTAACATAACTACACATTATTTAAAAAGAAAAGAAAAAAAGAAATGTGACTGGATAATGCAGGTGACAGGACTGCATTTCATATTTTTATTCATGTAGGAATTTGTATGTCCTGAAGCTTTTTATCATAAAAGCAACTATCTTTACATTTCCCTTCATATACATATGCATACACAAAAGCAAAAATACAAGTAATACTCAACAGAAAAAAAAACAACAAACACGCCCCCCCCCCAAAAAACCCTAAAACTGTAAAAAATTGCTGCTATATCCTAAACAAAGAAGGTTGGATTTTGGAGACATCTGACTCAGATAAGGAGAAAAACAAAGCCAACCATGGGAGAGGAAGGGAGTAGAATAAACCTAAAAGGCTTAAGTTATTCTCATTTCTTTTGCTTGTAGCTTTAAATGTCTGTAACAACCTATCAGCTAATACTGCTTTGTACTTTAAACTGCTGTAAAAACATTCAGGAAAAACCAAAATTTTCCATACATCCTGGAAAAATAAGGTTTCAATAACCAGATGCTCTTATCTATTTATTTTTCCTGGATCAGTGTTTTCCTATTTCCCTTCTATAGCCAGGGTAAGCTGACTAAAGACAAATACAACAGATATTTCAGACACTAGTTCTTAGCATTTTCTCTGCCAGATTTGCACATGTAAAGTTTTTGTTAACAATCTGAACACATTCATACTCGTGTGTCATGAAATATGTTAACTACAAACAGCAGCCTATCACTATGCTTTTCACTTCCACATTCGTGTTCACCACGAGAAAAGCAGACCTCTCCAGGTTTGTATTTCCCTTTTCTTTTGCAACAGCAGAAAAACAGTTTGGAACTCAATCAACAAGAACTTTTGCAGGCAATAAAAATGTCTCCAGATGTCCTAGATCCTTCCTGGGGAAGCGGCAGGAAGAGTTTAAATTTGACAGACCCTGTCCCTGAAACCACATCCTGCTTTACTTTCTGTTGCTTGCCTGGAGGATTGTTATGATGCACAGAAGAGCACACACCTGGTTTACCACATTGACAGGCTGTTGCTGTCTCTTCTCTTTCTCTCCCAATAGCTAACAGGACAGTTCAGCTATCTGTTGGTAGCTAAAGGCCCCATAGAGCTACACTAACGTTCAGTAGATTGCCGTGAATAAATAGACTAACAATATCTGTCTGAACCGTTCATCTTAAGATGCATATGTCTGTCGTGGTTTAACCCCAGCCAGCAACTAAACACCACGCAGCCGGTCCCTCAATCCCCCCCCACCCAGTGGGATGGGGGAGAAAATCGGGAAAAGAAGCAAAACCCGTGGGTTGAGATAAGAACGGTTTAATAGAACAGAAAAGAAGAAACTAATAATGATAATGATAACACTAATAAAATGACAACAGCAATAATGAAAGCATTGGAATGTACAAATGATGTGCAGTGCAATTGCTCACCACCCGCCGACCGACACCCAGCCAGTCCCCCGAGCAGCGATTCCCCCACCCCACTTCCCCTTTCCTATACTAGATGGGACGTCACATGGTATGGAAGACCCTGTTGGCCACTTTGGGTCAGCTGCCCTGGCTGTGTCCTGTGCCAACTTCTTGTGCCCCTCCAGATTTCTCGCTGGCTGGGCATGAGAAGCTGAAAAATCCTTGACATTAGTCTAAACACTACTTAGCAACAACTGAAAACATCAGTGTGCTATCAACATTCTTTGCATACTGAACTTAAAACATAGCACTGTACCAGCTACTAGGAAGACAGTTAACTCTATCCCAGCTGAAACCAGGACAATGTCATATTACACAACTAACAAAAGCAATTGCTGCTGGGAAAGCAGAATTCAGACCAGTTCATGTAGTAAACATATGCTTAGAAATGCTAAAATCTTAGCTGACTGGTACTTTTTTTAAGAAGAACTGCAATGCAAGTGGAGCCTGTCTGTATAAACAGCAAATGTACTGAACCATGGACTGACTGAGTGGGCACTGAAAATCTGATTTAAATACTGATTACTTGTTCCATATTTTTTCTGTAGAAATATATGTGTTTTTCTCCCCTAATTTTCCATCATAAGCTGGATCACTCCTTCCCTTAAGCCTCGGTTTAAGGTCAGCATTTTCTTAGTGGAAATATATGACCTGCTTGGGAACTGACTCAAATTACTTCTGCCATTAAGCTGGGGGGAAAAAAAAAAAAAAAAAAAAAAAAAAGAAAATGTAGGAGTATACTCACAACAATCTCTTCAGCAGGAAAGTTTTGTCTGTTTATTCCATGTAGGCTTTGTACTCTCCCTGCATAACATGAGTTTGTTTAATTTGATAATTTTATTAATTTCTGTCCATGCTATCAGAGTACTGTGGCCAATTGTTATAGATACAAGCATACATACATATTTGTAATAAACTCTCAGAGGTGCCTGACGGATCTGGTCTACAGAGATCACTGTCACAATCTGGCAAATTTGTTTAACTGACTAAATGAATTCATCTTTTTGTTAATATTCAAACTGAGCTAACTTTTTGTTGAAGATACATCTGACATGTTTCCCAGTGTCCAATTTCCTTGTAAATTTTTTATTCCCCAAATTCAGCATTTCTACTTTCACAATTGGATTTCAAAAATTAGCTCACAATAGCAAATACAAGTATTTCTGGTTTTATAGGTTAATTATTTATAAAGCAGGAGAACCGCCTCAGTTGTGTAAGTTACCAAAAGCTGTGTGAAAGAAGTATGGTACAGCTATTGAAGATAAACTTTCCTCTATAATGAAGAAAAGAGAAATAAACTTGCTTTATTCTTAGGCCACTTAAAATGTATTAGGGAAAATACAATCCTCCCTCTGAGCAATGCAAACACAGAGTTTAGAAATACTACACTGATCTTTGCATTTACTTCATTTTGAAGTTCAGTCATATACTGCACATATATTTAAACCTAAGTATTTCACAGTCCTTCAGATGAAGGAAGCAGGATCTCTATTTATAATCCTTATCGGTAGCTGTATTCCAATCTATAAAAGGCTATGGAATGAGGACTTAAGCTACAATTAGCTACAGACGAAAGCAGAAAGGAAATTTTATCTGGTATATATCATAGTATCTATTGTCAAAAAGGCCAATATCAAGATAATACTCTAAATAAAATGCTAACAGAACATCTTTAAAATTAAATTTGTGAGCAAAACTCTATTTTATGGAAAATTTAAATATATATCGCTTTCCATGTAGTTTTAAAACAGACAAAGTGGAATCACTCACAAAAATGGAAATTGCATTTTGATCCTCTTTTTTCATCATTACTTTTCAAAGCTTAGCATTACATAACTTTCTGATATCCTATCAACAGAAGTGTACAACATTTCTTCCTTCTTCTTTGCAGAAAATGTTCATACAGCCATACCTATATAAGCAAAAAATGTGTGACTGTAAATCCCCAGTCCCTCACCAAAAAAATTGTTCCACATTATAAAAGAACAGTTTGCATATTTGACAACTGGTATTCCTGCATAGCTGCTAGCAGATATTTTCAGTAAGCCCTAGATACTCCTCTATCCTTATAAAATAGTATATATCAATATTCAGAAAAGCATAAAGTAGCATGGGATTAAAAAACAGTATCTTAATACCCAATTCAGTCTTGTTTTCCGGTAGAAAAAATGAAGAAAAAAATAATAACCTTAACAGCTAATGGGATTTTGTTTGCACAAAAAAATATACATTTGCCTTTATTTGTTAGGAGGTATTGTTATAAAAAAGCCTTGCAAATTCTAAACTATGAAAACTCATAGCAGATTTCCATAGATTTATAGATGGGCCCATACTACTAGACAGGAATTATAAAGTACACAGATAACACTTCTAGTTCAGAAAGTCTCCAAGCTACAAATCGCTGAAGAAGACTTCATTAAGAAAAGTACCACTACTTTGCTTCCTTATTCCTAGTTCTTCTTTAGATATCTGAGATACCTGCTATTGGACATTGCTGGAAAGAGCTAGATATAGACTTTTGGTCAAAGTCAGAAAAATCATTCTTGTATAACACACACACACACTGGTCAACCAAACTGGAGAGTAGCTCTACATATTCATTAAGCTTTATCTCACTTTTTTTTTCTTTAAAATTAAGGCACTGAATCACAGAAATGTTAGTTTAAAGAGACTTCTGGGGATCATCTCACCCACTCTGAAGCTGGGCTATCCCCAAGATTAGGTCAGGTCAGCTGTGCCTTTTCTGGGCCAAATCTTGACAGCTTTGAGGTGTGGAGTTTGAACAACCTCTCTGGTGATCCATGCCAGTCCTGCACAGACCCCATGGTGAAGAATTGCTTTCTAAAAACTAGCCTGGCTCTCCCAGGCTAAAAGTTGTTGAACTGCCCTTTATTATACCATGTGCCCCTGTGGAAGAAGTCTTTGTTTCTTCAGCCCTGTAACCCTTCTTCAAGTAAGCAAAAGCTATCATTAAAATGCTTCCCTTTGTCTCCTCTTCCTTGGAGTAAACAAACCAAGCTCCCTCATCCTCTCCTTCCGTGGTCTAGGTCCATAGTCTCCAAACTAGGGTGCATAAGTGTGCTAGACAATCCATTGGGGTACAGGAAGGAAGGGGTTTTTTTGTACCACTGTTAAATTAAGTAAAATAAAATAATACTTTAATAATAATGTTTATTTCACCTTTGTCTCATCCTTTTTTCATTTCCATTTTTGTGTGGGTTTTATAATGTATATAATATATGAGTACAGTAGTACATCTGTATAATTTATAAATAATAAATATACATATATTTGGGGTGCATGCTCAAAAATTGTTAATTATATGGGTACAGAATCAAAATAGTTTGGAGTCCAGTACTTTAGGTGCCCAGCCATCTCGGTTGCTCTACTGTTTTTAATGTCACTCTTGAACTGGAAGGTCCTAAACTGGGCATAGCATTTTTGCTGCAGTCTTGTGAGCACTGAGTAAAGAGGAAGAACCTTCCTCAGACTTGCTCAATCTAATGTAGCCTGCTATCCGGTTTTGTCTGTTTGAACTGAGAGCACACTGCTGGCACATATTCAGTACTGAAATGCCCAGATCTGGTTTAGCAGGGTTAGCCAGCCAGTACCCAGGTTATAGTGATATGTGGAATTACTGCTTCTCAAATTAACACATCTCTGTATTCAATGTCATAAGAGTTCTGTTGGCCCCAATATACAGTTTTCTCAAGGTTGCTTTGGATTGAAACTTTACTGTTCAACAGGTACACCACTACCCTTAATTTAATATCATCTGCAAATTTGCTGACGGAACATATTTGCAAAATTCTAGTAGCTACATATGAATGTAGTAGCCTTGCCACCATTTAGCTGGAACAAACACAATTTCCAATTGCCTCTCAACAGACCTCCGTCTCTCTTACAGTTAGATGTTGTTACTGTTAATAAAATCTTCTATGACATGTGAATGTGCAGGAATATTAATCTCAATTTATTAAACTCAAATTTCAAGGTTTTCAAACTCTTACCTGTAGCAGTAGTCTCAGTCCTTCATTCAGTCTTCATTCAATCAACTACAATTTATCAACACCTCTAAACAAAGCCTTTTCACTAGCACCCTGCCTACTTCTTCCTTCTCCATCCTGCTCCCTGTTTGGCTCAGCTCCTGAGCTGTCACTAAACTCACTTCATTCCTTTAGTTGTGATTTCTACACTGATTGGAGTAACTACTTTAGCAAGCTTCGCAGTCACCAATCATTTAAAATATTTTTTCACTGCTAGGCTTTTAGGAATATATATACCTTACATCATGATATCTGAATATACACAGAAACATGGAATGTCCTAAGGATATCTTCCTTCAATGAACTTTTGCTGCCGCTTTCCTTGAATGCGTGAACTGAACTGATAATGTACTTCTGTACTGAGAATGAGGGCAGTCTCCCATGATACTACTTGCGTCTTGCACTACTAGTAATAAGAGAGTCATACCTACTTACTACTCACATTTAAGGCACAGGAACTGTCAAGGACTTCTTCAGCGCTCTTTTTTAGACTTGTTCTGATTGAAAATTATTGAAATATATCACTACATGATGTAGAGAAACAATTCAACTGTTGCATCTTTACAGAAACTGTACTAGCAGAAAAGAAATTTTAAATATTAAAAAAATCCCAAACCACTACGTAAGAATTGTTCTGAAGATCTACCTTAGTTCATATCAGTGGGACTACATATTGACTAATTTATTATCCATTATGAGTAACAGTTGCATAAAGAGATCACTGATGTTAAATGCAGGCATACTTTATAAATGCAGCAATTTTTTTCCTGTAAACACATAATGTAACTTAATGTAACTTATGTCCCACCCCCCATTTCTAAGGAACAAACTATGAACTAGTGGACAGAAAAATCTCCTGTTACACTTCAAGTAACTGGGAAACAAGGAAAAGTTGGTTGAGAATCCTGAGGTGTCTTGCAAGTCAAACAATTTGACCTAACATGTATTTCAATCTTCAGTTCAGAGAGATGGTGTGCAGAATTTTTTAAAGAATAAATATACCAAATATGTGTACTCAACTTATACTGCCCTTAAATTCCACCTTTCCCTAATCCTGGTTAAAACAGCAAAACATAAATGTTTTAAAAGCAAGGGAAGAATCTGCTTGCATATTGTGAGGGACACTGACTGAGAACTCAGAGGATCTCTCTTCTAAGGCAATGCATACATATTTTTAATTTTTTTTTCCAGGTTGTCAGTATTTGTACTTATTTAATTTAAAATTCTGTTCCTAAAAATTCCAAATTGAATATGACGTCTGTTATTGGTACATTTCAAGTGATTTTTCCAGGGAAGGGTCTTGGAAACTGTTGCTAAACTGAGTAATAAGATCTTTTTTATGGGAATTTTTATAGACACTTAGTGACTCCTCCTTTAGAAAAGGTTCTGTTTCTGCTTGGTATCTTTTATACTTCATTGCATTTCTTTCTGTCAGGCCATTTTATAGTAATGAGGTACAGTATATTGAATCTATATTACATATAAGAGCAAGTTTGATTTTTTAAATTTTTGGAGGAAAGTTGTTTCTGTCTTCCTTTAAGACATTCAGTGACACAATATTACCATATTATAATTTTACCTTCATTATGCCTGACTTCCAATCTGTAAAATAGGGTATGTTCTGTATTTGACCATTGTGTTCTATTTTTTGTGTGGTAAAACTTAATGATAAGCTTAAAGCAAAACTTTGAGAGCAGGTAGCCATGTTATACATGATGGGAGAAACTGTCAGTGTTACCAAACCAGAATTCTTCAGACAAGGTTCTACCATCACAATAAAGACAGTATTTGACACAAAGTTCTTCTATTTATATAAAAACTTACTATTTCTGCTGAAACTGGAAAAATATATTGCCTATTCAGTATTATCACAGGAATGAACAGGGCTTGTTTATTACCATGCAGAATCAAATTCTTAAGAGGAGGAAGATAATGAAGGCAAATATTTTAGGTACAACAATTTTTTTCTTGCCCATGTATCATTACAATATTTCTTCTCATCGAAAGGGCTAAAAGAACACATTGAGCTATTAGGAGAGAGACTGCTGTTGTCTAATTAGAATAATACATTATCCAACATTTCTTTTGAAATACAAGGGGAATCTTAAAGCTATGTGATTGTTGCCATCACACAATCACCCTAGTAGGAAAAAATGCTGTCCTTTTCAGCCATGTGGGGAGAATGACAGGTGTTATGCCTGATATGACTCAGGCAACTATTTTATATCTTCATTAAAAATAGCAATAGAATGCCATTTACCTTACTTGCTTAGCGTGACTCACAAA
Source organism: Harpia harpyja (assembly GCF_026419915.1). NCBI lineage: Eukaryota > Metazoa > Chordata > Aves > Accipitriformes > Accipitridae > Harpia > Harpia harpyja. The sequence continues at coordinate 68,824,704 of NC_068969.1, read as the reverse complement.
ATGCAGGAAAGTTTGACAAAGTAACACACATGGTCAAATTAAATTGGATTATTTTCAGTCACATTGACTGGCAAGTGTTTCTTATTCATCCATATGCAAAGTAAAATAATGCATTACCAATTTAAACTAAAGTTGTTTACTTTTTATTGAACAGGACTGAAGAAAATCCACACAGTTAGCTCCTCTTAGACAACTGAGCAGGCAGTACCTTCAGTTGGAGAAGCAGTTCCTAAGAGAAAAAAGCAGAAACTTCTTAAATAACTCCCTGAGTCTGCAGGAGTCTCTACAATATCTGCTTACTGATTTGAGATTAAATAATTTTTCACAGAAAATAGGGTTCTATGGTATAGAATGAAGAAATATGCTGCACATGAGTTTTCAGTTCAGATCTAATAAGTCAGTGCTTGGTGTCGTGGTTTAACCCCAGCCAGCAGCTAAGGACCACGCAGCCGCTCACTCACTCCCCCCCCAGTGGGACGGGGGAGAAAATCGGGAAAAGAAGCAAAACCCGTGGGTTAAGATAAGAACGGTTTAATAGAACAGAAAAGAAGAAACTAATAATGATAATGGTAACACTAATAAAATGACAACAGCAATAATAAAAGGATTGGAATGTACAAATGATGCGCAGTGCAATTGCTCACCACCCGCCGATCGATACCCAGCTAGTCCCCGAGCGGCGATTCCCCCACCCCACTTCCCCGTTCCTATACTAGATGGGACGTCACATGGTATGGAATACCCTGTTGGCGAGTTTGGGTCAGGTGCCCTGGCTGTGTCCTGTGCCAACTTCTTGTGCCCCTCCAGCTTTCTCGCTGGCTGGGCATGAGAAGCTGAAAAATCCTTGACATTAGTCTAAACACTACTTAGCAACAACTGAAAACATCAGTGTGCTATCAACATTCTTCGCATACTGAACTCAAAACATAGCACTGTACCAGCTACTAGGAAGACAGTTAACTCTATCCCAGCTGAAACTAGGACACTTGGAAATACCGTCGTAGCATCTAGTCATAGTTATCACCTTGCCTGTGCAAAAAAAAGTGGGTTTGGTTTGAGGATGATACCAGTACAAACATATTTAAACTACAAAGACTGCAGTCATAATGTCACTGACGTGCCATGCACCCTGAGGCCAGACTGAGTATCTGCATTCTTTTTATTTTGGTGGCAGGGATGGTCATTCTAAGCTTGACACATACTGTAGAAAATACTGTTATTTCAGTCTTGAATTATGTCAGACTAGTATCTTCTATAAGTGATCGGTCAATTTAGAAGGAGAAACCAAACCAGATTATATGTTATGTCACACAATTACAGGAACTTTAACTTTGTAAGTTTATAAAGTTTCTTATATATTTGATTAAGGGCACCAAAGAAATGTAGAATTGCTTACTGATGTTGATTTTGCTATCTTTTGCCTCTCTTCCTTTCACCACTACTTTCTCCTTTCTCTCTTGAATGTTCTGTCTTAATAGTATGCTTACTGTAGCTTAGATAGACTATGATCCCAGATAGCTAAGAAAAGGAGAATAACCTGCCTCTTCTCACTTTGCAGCACTTTGAAACATTTCTTCCTTGTAGGATATTGTGATAATCATGATATGGTAATCAACTCAAAATCAAGTGCTATGTCTTTTTTATTTTCACCAATATCTTCTTATTAATTATAGTTTTATTTTTCAGCTGTAAGATTTTCTTCTAAACTTTCTAAGAACATAAAATTTAAGAATTCAGAGAATGAAAACATCTAGTAGTTTTGTGGTATTACAAGATAAAACAAGAACCAGTAGCAAATAACTCCTCCCTTCCATCCTCCATCACTGATTTGGCCAGTGTTATCTTACAGGCTAATGTATAAATCAAACATGGCATGACCTTCCCATAGATTTATTTATACTGTTTGGAGTAGACTTTTTTTCCCCACTCATGGTTTGGTTTCATTCTGCCACTTGTAACTGATATGCCTAATATTTCAAGGAAGGTCACACCAGAAGAGTATATATCCTGATCCTGCTCAGCATACTAGACATGCAGAAAATAGTAATGTAATGTAGCATGCAGGAAGCAGAAAATCAGACAGAATATGTTTTCTCACAATTTCCTCTAAATTTGCTTAATATCTTAACATGGTATTAAGGGATTTGTAAAAATTATCACCTGCAAAATTCCTCATGTATTTTTCATTAGAAAATCCAATGTTTGCTAGTTAGTAAATTAACTTCTATATCAAGTTCCTTAATTTTTGAAATTTCAGTTGTCACACAAGTGAAGAACAAGAAACGATATTCAGGTATGATCCCTGGAAATAGTCCAGACTTCTGTCATGTACTTGCTAAAGTTTCCCACTTCTTTGATTTATTTGTCATACACATATTCCAAAAGAGTCTGTCCAAAGCTTCACAATCTACTTGTCAACTCCTACCTCAATGTTCCTTCTGTCCTCCAAGGTCTCAGCTGTTCTATCAATCTTGTTTAAAACCACTGATTATTTGTCAGTCATGCCCCTTTCTCCCCTGTTCTAAGTGGTTAGAAAACAATGGGAAGTCATCTGGGACTCGAGATGTTATTTTAGAAATTATTTTTTAAAAAATTAAGAAAAGTACACATTGGATTAGCCATCACAGTCTTCCCACAGTTTATTTCTACCATCTGAGATGCAGAGTAAACTAATATGCAAGTTTCACATCCCTGCTTATACATAATGACTGAATTGGCAGAATTGCATTTAAATCCTCCATCTCTTCCCCTTCCATCTGTTCTCTTCCCAAACTCCTGCCCCTTGGTGACAGTGAGATTTTCTCCCCTGAGGCCAAGGTAGAAAAGTTTAAAATAAAACATATGCTCAGAATCTGAAAGACTGAAAAAATATCGTGAAAACCAAGAGGAAAAAGTACTAAAGTGTGCACTAAACTAGACTCATTCTCACTTCAGTGTGTTTCCTTGGCACTTCCCCTAATTCCTTCACATGTGGGATACACTAGACACCCTTGCAACTTACTTTGGTGTGGATTCACAAACCCTTTACTACACCAGCCGTGATAAGCTTCATCTTCCTACACATATAAAAATGTCAATATTCTGCTTTTACTGTTATGCCTCTAAATAAAGATCTGTTAGCTAAATATGTAGCCAAATTCCCTTTCCTGCAAAATTACCTGGTAAAGGTAACATTTGATTCATAGCACAGGAATTTGGTGAAAAATGAGGATGAAGAATTTCCATGATGTTTTTTTCATTTTGCTTCTAAATTATGAACGGTCAGAAGACTTGTGACCCTGTGTGTAATCCAATTCAGGTCAGTTTGTTCTTTCCTATGTTTTAACCTGAGAATAATTTCTTCAAATGTATGCATAAAATTCTGTAAAATCTGTACCCTTGTTCTGTTTTTTGATTCGTTCAGATTTGGGGTTTTTTTGGGTAACCAAGGCTGACAAGATTTTGTGAGAGCAGGTTTTTTCACATAAAGATTTCCTGTTACACAACATCTCTTACAAACCAGTGTCTTACATGCTATTATTCCCATATGAACTAAGACTGAAATCAAATAATGTCATAACTTAACATAGCTTCATTAACTTTCAAAAGTTACTGTCAGGTCAGACACAGGTGTCGTCCCATAACCTTACAGTCAGTGGCAACCAATATTACTGCGAAGCCTGGACTGTACAGGGTAGAAGCCCTGAGGGTGCCAGCATTGTTCAGGAGCAGCACAGGGAGAAGAGGGCCTGAACCGCAGAACACGTAAGACTGAAGGTTCCTGGCAGTTCATCAGATATAAGCAAGATCTCTTCTGAAATTCCATCAGGGTTTTATTAAACGTCAGTCAAAACAGATTTTTTTAATGAAATCTCCAGGCTTTGTCAAGCCACATTTTAAAATGACAACTCACTTAAAGAGAAAATTCTGAACCAGATTTAAGTATGAACAGTGCACCCTAATCTGTTTTGCCCCTGAGGTTAGTGTCTTCAAACACCGTAAGGGTCCAAACGTAAAATACCTTATCCAGTGATTTGAGTTCATACCTAGAGTGTTTTTAAGTGAGCATACTGTTCAAAGAGATCATGCGACTGTTGCAGTAGAGAAAGAGATTAACTAAAGGTGTGCACTGGCTAACATTCCCAAGGTTGAAATCATCTGTCACTGGGAAGATTGCTGGAGACAAGGGTATTTCAGGACCTTTATAACAAGAGTCCTTCTTAAGAGATTTGTGACAACACTGAGAATCTCAAAAGAACATGAAGCACATACACCTGTGTAATAGGGTTAATAAGAAGGACTTAGAAGGTAATAATAAATTAGGGGATTACAGAACTTTCAAATATTTAATTAACATTCTAATAAATACAGTGCTGTAAACAAGCTATATCAATAATGTATTTGTTATCTTACGACTACCCAGCTTTTAAAAGATAACACATTCAAGTTTTTGGAACATTCAGATAATATCCATACTCTTTTCCTACTTTGTAATAAGGGTCAAAGATGACAAAAAGATGAAAAGAAGGATCATATGCACCTCCCTGTGAGAAGTCTTTTCTAACATTATTATTTTAATGAATGAAAGTATAATCTGTTTAAATTCTTATCAGATATTGGAACTGAAAATCAATGCTAAAGCAAAGACTGCATGTATTTTTATTTCAAATTAATGTTGAAACAAGGCAGTGCTACATATTCTGCACGTAAACAGCTTTTTTTTCCCCCCACTATTTCATTGTCTGCACTGTCACAGTCTGTTTGGAGCTCTCAAATTTACAGGACAATGTATTCTGTCACTTAAACTCTACTTGAAGAGCTCATTAGGAAAGAAAACAAACATGACAAAAAAGTGGTCAATCCCCTTCATACAGACTAGTCTAACACATGAATTCACTAATTCGTCACTTAATTCTGAGGTTTCTAGCTCACAAGTTCTCTATTTCATAACTCCTAACTTGCAATTTGTAACTTGCAACTTGTAACTAACTTGCACACCTATGAACAAAATCCTAACCCAGCTGAGAGTGAGAGTGCACCCTTCCTCCTCCATTAGGTGCAGGTGTCCGCTGTATCACACAGGGAACCACAAAAGCCTCAGCAGCCCTGTTGGATCCACTTCAAAAGCTTTTTGCGTAAGCTGACACAATCGTACCTTACAGCTTGGAAGTTGGGTCTATACTGTTTCTGTAAGTTAGTGGATTCTGAAGAAACTGCCAGACAATCAGTATGCAAGGATGATGGCTGCAGGAGACAGCAAGCTATGGTTGATAGTGGCTGCATAATGATCTTTAGCCCTTCCTGGCCATCATGTCCTGCCTACGTGCTGCTCTCAAGTGGATCCAATGGTGCTGCTCCCAAGGTACATCGAGCCTAAGTGTGGGCTGTGTGTTAACCAAAACCTGGGCAGGTGTTGAATGAATAGTTACATGCACCAGTTCCTTATCATATGACCTAGCAATTGTCTAAGTCAGCGTAAGGAGAAGATTGTTAATACTGTAAATCAAAACCAAACATGTTTCCATATATCCAAATCCTTAACCATAGAGTGTACCATTCAGTAGACTGCAATCATTTTCTACTTTGCTATTAATCATAGTACCACAATATTTATTTGTACATGCTTTATAATACCCAATTTAATTTTATTATAATATTTTATAAACTGAGACCATTTAATGCACAATATTATATTCTCTTAAAGCTTTTCATTTTTGCTAGAATTAGCTTTGACACAATTTGCATATTGATGAAATTTTCTAAAAGCAACAATATGTCTTAGATGTCTACAAATGCACCTTGCTTAATACATTTATGCTTACAAAGGAAAAAAGTATATTTTGGAAACATATTGAATACATGTTATATGTAGGGGTCCAAAAAGCACCCTAATTTCCTTGCCTTCACACTGGTAACACCAGCAACTTGCTTGGAGAATGCCCTAGCATGCTCCCCTCTGTCTCTTTTTTCTGAGTTTTCTTCCAAAGGAAATCATTACAGGTGGCAAAATGGAGAAAGGTAAATGCATTAATTTTGTCATTCTGCACCAATCCCACTAAGAAAAAATCCTTTACAGTTTATGTCACAGAGCAGCATAGTTTTGTTCTTGCAGCTGCCCCACCCTAAAATCCCCAGTGAAAAACTGGAGAAAGCTTGTTGCTCCAAAGGAACATTGGAAAGAGTCAAAGTGAGACACCTGCATTTCTCCATTTCAGCTACAACCAATACTTCTGTGAAGCAATTCAGTGTTTCAAAGGCTGGTCAGAAAGCTGCAAAAGCCACATTAAAAGAAAAAGTAAGCACAGCGTGGCTGAATTTCTGATCCTGAGTTTCCCATTAAATCCTGCTCTAGATATGAGCAGCTAAGAGAAAGAAGACTTTTCCCACACCGACCCACCTTGTTTCACAGTAGCTGACTGGTTTTGAGAAATGACAAGGATGTCAGTTCCACCTGGACAGATTTGCTCTTCCCAAGAGAGTATCTTAAACCCTAGGCTAAATTGGACACTTTTAGCCACTGGACAATCACAACTACAATCACAGCACAGGTCCAGATGGAAAACGAACAACGTCACAATCCTCTGTGGTAAGAAGCTTGCCTTGGATGAAGGATTTCTGACAGTGTGTGATCTTTGTTTTAGTAATGTTAACAGAACGTACAGAAAGAGGGTCATAACTATCACTGCATAAACACCACTGAGAATGCCCCTTTCCTTACCAAATATTTATTGCCAGAGTACAGAGTGGAATCATTGGCTCATTTTAGGTGTCCAAAGAGATCAGATGGTGATTGAGACTACTTTTAACAATTTTTCTCAAAGATTTAAGGACTCAGTAATCCCCGATATATTCTGTTCTCAATGAGTGAACTCCATGATTCCTGTGTTGTAGCTCAACTGTGAGTTACTTACTTTTAAATATTTCTTGGATCATTTCAATTATTAATCTCTAAAGAAACACTGTTCTTCCAGGAAGATTTATGGAAGAGGTTAGTTGGTGCTTTTATCCCTTCTTCTGCAAAAATATGCAAGAATGATGCAGAGTATCAAAAGACAATCTGTTCAAGGTTATATGAAGAGAGATATTCCTGTACCTGGTAAACTCATGTATCAAGATTACATTAGCTGTATAAGCATTAAACCTGGAGTTGCTTTCCTAGTGATTTGCATAAACATCACACTTCTTCCTGGGATCTGACATCAGGAGGTCAGCAGTGAGAAAGATGTCACAAGGTTGACTCCATTTTTGGAGATCTGAATGACTCTAGCTACAGAAAGCTACTCTCAGCTGTATGCTAATATCACTAAGACAGGGTGACATTTTATCAATCAAATCTAAAAAAATACTTTAGTCACAGTTCTGCTAAGTAAAGTACAAATTATTTGTAAATAATATCTGCATAAACTGTATTTGAAAAAGGATCAGTAAGTGTCTGTGCTAATTTGCTATTGGAATTAAATTATTTTTTCTTGAAAAAGGACACCTAGGTTTAACTTCATTATCCACAACATAACTGTAACATAATCCTGACAGTTTATTAACATACATAGACACAGAATTCTTTTCTGACAAAGACCATGAATATACCTAAATACAGAAAGCATGAGATTTAAAAAAAAGGTATTGAGCTAACATGCCTTGTACCAAAGCTCTAAATAAACAACCGCCATGTTATTAGTCACTGCAGAACATGAATAATAATGCCTTTAAACCATTTTCTCTCTCTCATTTTTCTCTTCCCACATACATGTCCATTGCTAAGATAGACTTCAAATCATTTGCTCTGATTTGAGTAAGTTAACACTGAATGACTCCCATCCTTAATGGGGAATTTTGTAGCACATGGTCTGTGGAGTATCACCACAGTTTTAGAGATGAGGTCATTGTCTCCAGGAACAGATAACAGATACCAAGTTTTTATTTCCTTTGTTTGGAATAGAATAGGAGTATTTTATATTTACATAAAATACATAGTAATAAATATACATTTATACATAAAATTAAAGCCATAAGCTTGGTAAATACCAAGCCACAAAATAAACATTTTCAAATAATATCAGTGATATGAAGAATTAATAAAAGAATCAGATTATCTTTGTAAAAAATGGGAGAAACTCATAAATTATTTCTGGTTAAGGTATCTGTAGCCCTCTAAAGGGAAGGTCTCATTAGGATATTTAATCTCCAGCCCTCTCAGTAGAAAATTACATTTGCTTGTTAGATAATTTTTTGAAAGTAAAAGTGTTATGAAAGTATTATGAGAAATATGATAAATTCATTTAAATTAGATAGTAATAACAAAAGTAATGAATAAACTACTTAATTAGCGTTTTAAAATTACATTAATAATAATGATAATGGTGTGTGAACTGTGCTAAAACTGTTCACCATATGATAAGAACATACAAAGGGCAACAATTTAGTTGAAATATAGATAAGTGTCTACACAAATCCTGGTACAATCTAAAAGCTTGTAACTGTGATGCAAAGTATTACTATGTATGAACAAATGCATTACACCTCAAGAAAGACAGAATATATTCACTGTGAGGTAGTGGTGATCTAGGAAGAATACAAACCTGCTTTTTGTCTGCATTGACTCTATTCATCAATTAGCACAATCATTTGCAGAATGACTGTGAAACATTTCCTGCATAATTTAACAAATCTGTTACTGAGTTTAAGCTGTTTTAAGACAACTACATGACTGCAGGGTGACACAATGCAAGCTCTCTATCACAACATTTTTTTACTAATTGCAAAAAATTTCACATTTCACTATGTGCAGAGAATCTTCATTGTGAGGGAGCTCTGTAACTCTTTGTGGTACATTTTTATTGCACTCTCCCTAAGAGATCTCTTTGAAGAGCTCCAAGAATTAGGCTGTTTCTCAGTCTCTCTGTCTGTAATGTTGCTATCTCCCTACATAAATACACAGAAAGTTAACATTCAGTGCCACTATTACTAATATTATTTATCAAATCAACCTGTACTTATTGACAACACTCCATTGTGTGTCTATGAGCAGCAAGCCATTCTGTTTCTACTTGGTTACAATGACAGAGATAACATCTGTATCAGCTGGAGATGCTCTAATCTTTTTGACTGCATTTATTGGACTATAAGAATGACTACTTGAAAGCCTAAAGTAAGCCTAAATTTTTCCCTATTCTTTTTTTTTTTTTCTTAGTTTAGGAGACACTTCTTTGAATGGTTAAATTATTTATTTCTTTCTTCTTTTGGGTCACTGAAGAAAGGGGGGAAAAATCCATAACTTCTCCTGCATATTGTCTCTTGTCATGATCTGAGAAAAAAACTATGATTTCTGTACTCTTATGGGGCTCATGTGTTAACTGCTGATTCCTTACAACATCTGTCTTGCACCTCATCTTCAATTTGCCACTTGAATGCTGGCTTCAAAGGTGATTTGGGTGATTTTAAGTTCCTACTAAGAATGAATGAATTTCAGAAGTATTCAGTTCTTTTTCCTCCCTTGATCTCCTTTATATTATCTTGTGTAGTCCTTTCTACAGTGCTTTCAAATCACTTTTTTATAACCATACCCTGTGGACCTGTCCTCTGTGTATAAGCAACAAAAAAGATTTGTACAACCTAAGTTCCCAATATTTTTGTGTTCTTCTGGTTAAGCAAATATTCCAATGGAGTTAAATTTCAAGTTAGTTATATTTTCACTTAGTTGTCTTCAGTTCACATTAAAGTCATGCACATGACCAAGATGTTTATGAACTAGTCAATAATATCCATCTGAAATGTTAGTATTCAAGTGCACAAAGGGAACTCAGAAGCATTTTTATTAAAATTGAAGCCTTTGAAAACCACTTCCGGACAGACACAGAGAGAAGAACCCTACTGTTTCATTGAGGGCTGGTTGACTTTGAGTTTATTTGTAATTATGGAATAACTCTTAATTTACAATCTATTGAGAGTACTGAATATATTTGAAAAAATCTTATGTTCTGTAGTTGTTCATGCTACACTAAAGCAATTCGTTAGAGGAATTGAGATAGCTTATGAACAGAATGTCAAGGGAGACTAACATGAACATTAACAACACAGCAATCAGCTGGCACTTAATTTTGTGAAATTATTTGCCAAATTCACTGACAATACAGCACTGAGAAGGACTACCTAGAATCAGTGTTAAGTCTCTATTGTATTGCTTTGGTTTCATGCTACAGTAACTTCACTGACATTTGAAAAATTATGTCAGTGTAAAACTAGAGTTACAGAGCAATGTGTCAAGTTCTAACTGGTATTCCAGTATATTTCATTTTTTTTCTACAATATTTACTGCAAAAACAAAGTATCTCTTCTTAGAGAAAAGAGAAGGATTTGTTGCTAATGTGTTTCATATCAGTCAGCTCAAGTGATGTAGTAAGCCTCCCTTAGAGGAGATATGGGATCTGTAATACTTGATCCATCAGTATGTACAAACAAATGTAAACACATACAAGCATATATTTTTTTAAGTTCCTTTCCCTTCCTACATTGTCCCAAACTGTTGCTTTGTGACTGTATGTAAAAACAAGAACAATCTACAGAGGAGGCAGATAAGATTTATAGATTCCTGCTGTCTAATTCATTCATATCTTGTCAGCAGATCCAGGATACCACAAAGGGTTCCTTCACCGTAGTGGCTGGGAGGCAAAGAAGGAAGACAAGGAGGTATGCTTACCTTCAAGCAAAAGATGTTACAGAAGCAGCAATCCAGAAGGTCAGAACAGACTCATAGTTTCCTTTCAATACAGAGCTTACTCACAGGGAACATTAACTGGATTAGGGGACGCACAAGTACCTATAGCACTGCGAAAAAAACAACCAGGAAAAAATGTAGGAACTAGCTCATATTCATATTTGATTTTAGTCATATTTTGTATCAAGGTTATGTTACCTTTAGTTACTGACAAGAGCAATTTTATTTCAAACTGGTGCATCTCGGAGCAACAAACTGAGAAAATCTAATATCAGTTTTGATTATATGATCAAATGGAAAATTACTATGAAACCCAGGATGCCATGCTTTCATTTATTTTAATTCCAAGTGAAGAGAGTCTGCACAGAATAATTAACAATATAATGTTCACTAACTACTCTCCAGCTATTGAAAATTGGCATTAATTCATTAACTGCACCTGCATTACTCTAAGTTAAGTAAGTAGTCCCATCACTCAGCTTCAAGTTTGTACCATATTCTGGCAAAATAATTTAAGATATCAACAATCTATGTTCCTAGGTTATAGACAATTGCCCTAAACATATTTTATTTTTTTAAAATGTAATGTGGTTTCATTAAAATGTCGGACACTCTGGCTGGAGGTGAGAGAGCCAAGCAAGTTAGAATTCAGCTTTTCCTGTTTTCATAATAGCTTCTCTTTGAGTGTTTTGTCACCATTATAAGTTATTAATGTTTTATAACCTTTCAGATTAGCTTTTAGTCTCCTGAAAGTAAAAAAGGAATATATCTTCTCACTTTGCAAAGACAATCTTACTTGATGAAGCTTAGCTTTCTTTGAACAAACGGTAGATCACAGAACAAAGAATCAGCTATTGTTGTATGAGCTACTTTATTTTACTTAGTTTAGTCAATAGAGTTGAAGTGCCAATGGTTGAAGAAACTAATTTTCATTACACTTATGATACATTTAAGAAGAACTTCCCTAGTGACAGTTAACTTTAAGTGCAAACATGCACACTAAAAGGCCTGTTTTGGGGTTTGTGTGTTTGTTGGGATTTTGCCTAGCCTAATGATCGGTTTTCAGAATAGTTCTCTGTGAACTGTTACACACTTTCAATATCTTACTAAACTAATAGCCTAAAATTACCCAATGCCACACTGAGGTCTTATCTTTCCTCCCCTTCCCTGCCTGCTCCTCCCCTCCTTAGCATCCATTTTACTGCTCACAACATGGCCTTTCTGCTGTCTCTTTTTGATATTAAGGGCTGACAATAAGCTTGAATGTAACTTCAGTTAGATCTAATTGCAAAGTCTATGTGCATATACAAGCATGCAAGTCCTGAGAGACAAAAGGACAAACATGGGGTATATGGTGTAACACAGACATTAGTCATATCCTAGAAGAAATAAAACTACCTTTTTAGTTATTACTACACCAAGTTCTGATCGTGCTTGCTAAAAGAAGTTGGAGAAAAATGGAAGATTATACTATAAATTGTGTAATTATTATAGCCAATGATGTTACAATAGATACGACGTTTGTTTGGGGTTTTTTTTTTGTCCTGCTGCTATGTTTGTGGAAGGCACAAATGAATTTAGGCTTATATAACACCATTTTGTGTTATTAGAATTAAATGTATTGATGAATGAATATACGATATACTGCTAACAAGTTTAATTCAGACCTTTAGAAGTCCATCCACCTTCTTCAGGCCCAATGATCTTTTGTACATTCCATAAGCTGGCTTTCAGTAACTGTAAAGCATGTGCCTTTTAACCTCTGGGCTTTGCAGTACTAAACTTTATATAACACATCTTAAAAATTTATTTTTTTTTTTAAAAGCTACAAATAATATAGGTCATCCCTCAACTATTAAATTAGGCTAAGTCATGCAAAGAGGAAACAAAATAGCAGACATTTGTAATGGTTCAAAATGGAAGCAAGAAATAAGCCAGTATTTGACCAAATCAGTCTGACCACAAATAACAAATGAGATGTGTGTATTTGTCTTAAGATAGAATAATTTTTTATTCATGAAAATGGAACAAAAGAGGAACTCCAGTCCTGGCTCTGAATTTACTCTCATGTAAATATTTCCACCTGGCAGATTTCCTAACAATTTCATTAAAAAGTTATCAGGTACTACTAATGTTGGGCCATCTTTTAGTTTATTATTTAAATCAAACAATCTATAGCAATTGCTTACATACATTAATTCATTTACTATGTATTATTGACTTTGAAATTCTTTTTTATTCATTGTATTATAGTTAAATGCAATGAAATTAATATTTAAAATAATGTTTTGAACCTTTTTTCTCTGCATCAGGACCCTTGAACTCACGTGTTTCCCAGATCTTGACTGGGGTCTACACAGTCTAGCCAAGAAATTTCAGTTCAACTCAAAAATGAAAAATCTCAAATTCAGATTAAAATTAAAAATGTAATTTTGTCTTCAAGCTTTAATAATTTCTTCAGATAGAGGAAGAGGAAATGCATAAGTTTATACTAGAATATAGCCATAATTTACAAAGTCCAGGAGGAGGAAGGAGACAGTTTTGCTGGTATTCATTTATAAATCAGCTCACTAGTTTTGGAGGTCTTGTTCCATCTTAAAGAGGAGTCTGAAATCAAGATCTGCAGACAGAAACTTCTGCAAGAACATGATCTCAAGGCTAGAGGAATGTGGTATCAGAGTGAAGCTGCTTTTTTATCATTACTCACACAAACCTATTTTACCATACAGAAGGCAAAGAAGCATACCATCTCCGGGATGCTTAATCAGTGACCTACAGCATATCAGAAAAATGCAACACATACCCCTCCCTAGCTCTAAGTCTGAGAGTTGAGCCTATAGTTAGCCTCCAAATGCATGTATATTTTAGAAGTAGCAGAAATTAGACTACTCATTATTTGTAAGTTTTTCCCTTTTTGTTGACTAAACCATATATCACATCTAACACAAATTCCAAGGCTAATTTTTCTTGTCTGCAGAGCTTCATTTTTAAGCAGATAAATGTTTTACAGAATGTCCCAAAATCAAATGTTCTCTGACATGAGCCACCTGCAGACCCAAAGACAGGAAATATACTCAGCAAAGATTACAACAACAGTATCCTGTATAGGTATGAGGGCCAAGACAGATGTTATTAAAATAATCAGCAGCACAGAGAGGGTTAGATTTTCCTCCATTTCTTCCAATAAAAGTAATAGGGAGTTCTATATGAAAGGAGGAGGCAGATTAGGACAAAGCAGTGCAGAAGGTTCTCTTCAAAATGTGTGGTAAAGCTAAGGAACTGTTGCAGGAGAAAGATGCAGATGCTAAAATTTTACAACAGCACATGGGGAGACTAGCCAATCTGATAAAAAAAGGAAGCCAGTAGGATCTATATACGTAACCAGAATGATTGGACACTGTGAGAGTACTGAGGAAAAGTATCATGTATGTTCATCCTGTTTCTCTACTCTCTGTTAGGCATCAGTTTGCTATCAGAAACAGGTTAGATGGACCATTGCAGTAATGCAGTGTGTTCACCACTATATTTTTAAGAAGTTCCTGAACCCAGAGCATCACTATCTGGGAGAATTCTTAGCAATCTAAATCCTAAACCTATTGGTCCACTGTGGATTAAGCTATCTCTGAAAAATTGCAGACTTAAATTCTATCTATCCACAGTTCTTTTCACTTTAGAGATGTTTTAATACAACAGATAAATCAGTCCATAAACTCCAATTTGCTTAGATCTGTCATCAACAAAATCACAGGAAATAATATAGGGGGGGGAAGCTTTCCAACTAATCATTAGAACTGAGAAGGGACACAGTTCCAGCTTCTAGACAGAGTATGTTCATATCCTTTGTATTCTCCAGATTTATTGTTTCAGCAGCTGGATCAGATCCAGAGACATTTTTAACATCTTTATCAATGACCTGAAGAATGTAATGGAGTAATTGTTAATAAAATTTGAAGACAAAACCAAATGCCTCCCCCTCAAGTTGAGGTCTTTCTCAACCCAAATTATCCTATGATCTGATAGTCCTTCTCTCCTTCCTCCAGTCCCATTGTTCCTTGAAGCCAGACCAAATCAAAAGAAGAAATACCAGAAGTCCACATTGCAGCCAAATATTTAAAATTTTCAAACTTTTGTATCATGAAGCATCTGCATCTATGCAAACAGTATCTGACTCTACGTACTGTATTTTACTAATTGGTGGTAAACCAAACGCAAAATTTAAAATAAATGTATATTTGTTTTAATAATGCTGTCCTGGTTTCAGCTGGGATAAAGTTAATTGTCTTCCTAGTAGCTGGTACAGTGCTATGTTTTGAGTTCAGTATGCGAAGAATGTTGATAACACTGATGTTTTCAGTTGTTGCTCAGTAGTGTTTAGACTAATGTCAAGGATTTTTCAGCTTCTCATGCCCAGCCAGCGAGAAAGCTGGAGGGGCACAAGAAGTTGGCACAGGACACAGCCAGGGCACCTGACCCAAACTGGCCAACGGGGTATTCCATACCATGTGACGTCCCATCCAGTATAGGAACTGGGGAGTGGGGGCAGGGAATCGCCGCTTGGGGGACTGGCTGGGTGTCGGTCGGCAGGTGGTGAGCAATTGCACTGCGCATCATTTGTACATTCCAATCCTTTTATTATTGCTGTTGTCATTTTATTAGTGTTATCACTATCATTATTAGTTTCTTCTTTTCTGTTCTATTAAACTGTTCTTATCTCAACCCACAAGTTTTACTTCTTTTCCTGATTTTCTCCCCCATCCCAGTGGGGGGTGGGTGGGGAGTGAGTGAGCAGCAGCGTGGTGCTTAGTTGCTGGCTGGGGTTAAACCACGACAAATGTAAAAGATTCATTCTATGCTAGTCAGAAATCTCAACTGTAAAAAGAATAAGAAAGTTTTCAAATTAGTTCAGTGTTAAAATTATTTAAATATGTATGTATACATATATATATTGCAGAGTAAAGATGTTTCTTGACCATTAGAGTTGAGAATGTATATGGGCTACACTTTAAACACAAACTTGTGCAATTAAGGTCACTAATGTATTTCTTTTAATAGTGGGTAGCCATATATTTCTTTTCTAGACTTGCGTGTTGTTTTCTTGTCTTTCAGTCTGCTAACATAAATACTAAAAAGACAGGGCATGTTTTTCCTTACACTGTGAAATGTACTGATACTGACTTTCAGTGAATATCATATTCTGAATTTACACACCTGATGCAAAGATAACTAACAATTCTAAGCCTTTGGAAATAAAAGTGCTCTGGCACTGCTGTCTTTAAATTGACAGTCAAATGGGGTTTCCTAGTCTCCTGAGATCTAATTAGACTTGCAGTGTTTTACGTGCCATTCCTAAGTGGATGGGAGCTACACAGCATCTTCTATTTATGCTACTGGTGTCAATGCTCTTCTATTCCAGAAATGGTTTTGGCATAAGCAGGATTACCATTCCCTCTATAAAAGAAATTTTCATTACTTTTATGTAGTTTATATGAGCTGATGTAACTATGTTTTCTAATGCACAGTATACTGATGTTTTGCTACATCTGTGTATATTAAAAAGACACCAGAGAAAAGTACACAGAAGGAAAATATCAGTTTTAAAAATATAGTTCAAGATACCAAAAACAAAAGTCCATCTGTCACAAAGGAATTAGGTTGACAGTTGTAAAGAATTATTTAAGAGACAGATTTCATTTGGGTTTTGGTTTTTTGTTTTTCTTCTTTTTAAGTTGAGAGTTTTAAATGCATTAAGTATAACTACTGGTCATATTACGTGGATTTCTCCAAAGCACAAAACAGGAGCAAGTGACAACATAACACTTGCTTTTCAACTCATAGGCATATTGTGCTCAGCTTTGTGATGTACAACAGAAATGATAAAAAATGAAGAATCAAAAAATGACATGTCATCAACCAAGAACTAGGGGAAGAAAAGGAATGCATGGGCTTTGTAATGGTAAAACTGAGGAAGGTGATTTCCACTGAGAAAAATCAGTTTAATAATAAGAACAGATGAGTTATCTTCAGCAAGATATTTTGTAATAGAGTATTAGCTATCTTAAAAAGGGCACAGAAGTGGTCTTTCTTTCATCTTTTATGGCAGTTGTTATTTTACTTACATAGCAGGTATATATATTTTACTTTGAGTTCTACATAGCCACAACACAGGCAAAGAGCAAAAAACTATTGTGGAGACATTTGTTTTGTTGTTCTATAGGCAACCTCTGAGCATAATTAAGACTATGTGTACTTTTAATATCAAGACTGCTCCTGTTTTGACACAGTTCCATTACTAGTTAAGGCAGAGTGAAAAGCAGTAAGTACTGAGACAAGGGGAGTCAAAAGAATCTCAGTAGACATAATAAGGGGGGATGAAGGATGATGTTTAGCGCTTACATTGTTGAAATTAGCTGAGGCAAAGACAGTCTTTGATAAGAAGAGCTAGTCCCAAGGACCAGCCAATGAGGTAAAGACAGCTCCTGATAAGAAGCAGGAGCAGGCCCCGAGAGCCAGCTAAGACTGGTCTTGCGGCTTGGGTGAATACCAAGAAATCACTGAGCCTGCGCAAGAAAAAAGGTTACTAGCGGTGACGAAGAGGAGTCATCTATCTTCATCTCTGCAACCACCAGACGACCACCATAAAGAGGCACTGCGCAAGCGCAGTTGAGAGGACACTATGGAAATGACCTCTCGGAGCTAATTTTAATATGGAGCGGGGATAGGTCATGCATATGTATAGGCGTATTGTGAATATGTAACACTTGACTGTATAAACTTGAGACAAACTGCCGAGTCGGGCGTGCACGACTTTGGTGGGACTACCCCCTGTGCTGCCCAGCGCTGAATGAACATACCTACTTTACAATCTCACTGATTGTGGAGTCTGTTTTCCACACATCAGTACCCTTGCCCTTTTTTTTTTTTTTTTTGAGAAGACTATAGTATTGGCAATGTATTTTTCAGTGTATGAGGAACATCTCTTTCTACGCAAAGCAGCTTTGCATATCCCTTAAAAACTTCTACAGAGGCCTTGTTTAGCATGTTCCTAGATGGACTTAATAAGAAACGGACCAGCCATAGTAGGTAGAGACTGATACCTCTCATGGACTTCATACAACATGTAGTTTGAAGGTTACTGAGGTGGCTTCAAAAAGGGACAAGATCACCTTGCTTATACCAGATAGTAGTTGTTTGGTTTAACAAGTAAGTGATCTCTTGTTTCTGGTATCACTACCTCTTCCTACTGCCAGCCTCGAATCAAAGTACAATATTCAGAGACATAAGAAGGAGAATGAGCAATTCAGAACTAAGATTATTCTATACCAGTATGACTAATCACAGACTGCAGCCATTATACAGCTTTTGCAAATGTCTTTTTGAGTCTGAGCAGAGAGTGCTTTGCATCCAATTGGGAATTCTGTCACCTTGGAATTTGCAGACACACTAATAAAAATGTACCTGATTATACAATGAGTAACAGCAGAAGTCCAGATTGACAAGGAGGGAATACTTAAACAGCAGAAATGCAACAGACTGGAAACCTGAGACAACATATTTCTCTAGCAGATGCACAATGCCACACATTTTAAAAGGTTTCTGTGAAACTCCTCAAGCTCAATGACACAATGAATATATTTAATATGACTATAACTGAACATCTTAAAAATTTTAGACCAAGATTCCAATTTCTTTCCTTTTCTTCTTTTTTCTCAGAAGTAAGGCTTAACGTAAGAAAGGGGAAAAAAATCACTGAAATATTTTCCCTGAAGCGAACATCAGGCCTTTTATGATAAAAAGAGTGAGAAAAGTAGAAAGACTAATTTTAAACCATATGACCTTTGGACAGCAAACTTTTAATTTTTAAAAGGTTGCTTTGTATTTAGCTAGAGCAAAATAAAATGTTAATAATTGTGGGGTTTTTTTCTAAAATAGCAGAGGGGGGGTTGTTTGTTGGTTGGTTGGTTTGGTTGGTTTTTAATGGCCACTGATTGATTAACAACATATGCACCCATGAATTTTGATATTTAGCACACTAGTATAGACTACATATTGTCTAGATGTCAGCCTCAGTTTAGCCCCAGCCAACAGCTAAGCACCACACAGCTGCTCACTCACTTCCCCCTACCCAGTGGGATGGGGGAGAGAATCAGAAAAAATGTAAAAGTCATGGGCTGAGTTAAGAACAGTTTAATAGAATAGAAAAGAATAAAATAATAATGATAATAGTAACAATAATGAAATGACAGTAATAATAATAATAATAATAATAATAATAATAATAATAATAGGAGGATTGGAATATACAAAACAAGTGATGCACAATACAATTGCTCACCACTCGCTGACCAATGACCCGTTAGCTCCTGAGAGGCAATCGTCTCCCAGGCCAACTCTCTGGCAACTACTAGGCATGACATTACATGATATGGAATATCCCTTTGGCCAGTTTGGGTCAGCTGCCCTGGCTGTGTCCCCTCCCAACTTCTTGTGGCCCTCCAGCCTTCTTGCTGGCTGGGCATGAGAAGCCGAAAAATCATTGACTTAGTCTAAACATTACCTGGCAACAACTGAAAACATCAGTGTGTTATCAACATTCCTCTCATACTGAACCCAAAACATAACACTATACCAGCTACTAGGAAGAAGATTAACTCTATCCCAGCCAAAACCAGGATAACATCACATCTAATCAGAAGTGCTGAGATTATCAATAGCATTTTGTAGTTGCACTGTATCAATCTCTACAAAAATGTTACTTCCCTCTCTCAGGATATCTTTCATGTCTTTTAAAACCATGAACAACCGAGGGGCTATGTTGAAACTTATTAGGTCTTGAAGTACCTTTATAAGTGGTTTTGTTTTTATTTGTAACCTGTGTTAACATGAAAACTTTAAAAAGTAGACTAATACAATGTTATAAAATATCAGGAAAAAAGCTAACTTCTCAGAGTTCAGATACTGGAAGAGCTGCTGACAGCTTAAGGATATTAAGACAAACAAGATTTTTTTGTATTTATTGAGAACAATCCCAAATTCAAATCCAATATTCAGACTAACTAGTTGACCAGGTAATTCAGGACATGGACTTAGCTACTAGCTAATCAATTGAGAAGGCAGTATTTTCAGTCTCTTTTTCATAAATCTCAATAAGTTTGTTTGAAATTGATGCATCTCAGCCAAATATATCAGCTTTAATAAAAAGAAAACTTTTGTGAAAGTTCTTTTTCTCAACAAGTTATATAAAGTTGTGGCTATCAACGCCTACCAAAAGAAAAGCTTTTGTAAATTCCTCATTTGAGTAAAATTACAACCGAACGTTTTCTTAAGCTATCTATTTCTTCTCTTCTTGCTGAATAACAGAAAAAAAAATTGTAATTGGAGGCAAATGTAAATTTTGATTGGATTATTAACACTCAGGATTCATAGTCCAAGACATGTGAGAAATTCTCTCTGGACAGAAAAGAAGAACAGCAGTTCAGGAAGCCAAAGTGATTAAAAAAGCTCAGAGGTAGCAAAGATGACAAACCAGTAGTACACAGTAAGTAGCCATTTATGGTTTAGAACATAGGAGTGCTGAATCATGACACCATTTCTGCACATCTTCTGCACTCTGTGCAATTATGCTATCATGGCTGCTTAAACCATGATGTTTGGTGTAGCATAACGGACTTGACATGAAAGCTGCTGACCTTTCCCTAAAAGCATGTTGCATATACCCTTCTCCTCCTGACTGTTCACTCACCACATCTTATGCTTAAAACTGAAAGCTGTCTTTTACTGTGGACACTAAGTCCAACACTGTGTCATTATGAAACTACTTGGTCCCACCAGAAAATCTAGTTGTAGGTATTTAAACTGTATGAAACAAACAACACATGTGTGAGCCAAATTATGAGGCTCTTAAATTCACTGGTTAGAATTCTTCATATCATGTAATAAACAGTCTCACTTTAATTAGAAAGGTCACTGCAAGCGAAAGGAGGTGTTTGCCAGAAACAACTTTGACTGTCATCCTCAAGATCTATCCCAGGAACGGTAGAACAAGGAAAGTAAGCTTAGACATTACATATTTCAGGCAACACTGGGACTGGTCTTTGTCATTTTATGATGTGTTTTGTGCCACTACTGTCAAAACTATTTCACATAAGACATATATATATTCTGTTGTACTGGATAAATCATTGTGAGAAAAGTAGGGATCTTCTTCATAGCATGTAAGTGAAAATAACAATATTAAGATAAACACACTGTAGGTCAGTAGGTGCAGTGACATCTTGTCAGGCTTGATTCAGCTCCTGTGTTGACTAATAAGTACCTGCATACAGTTATTCAGTCTGAACACAAGAATTCTTGTTGCTGCTACTGCTGCCCTTGCTCTAAAATACTTCAAGCAGGGAAATATTTGTTTTCTGTGTGGCAACTAATCCAATTATTTATGATTCCTAGAAAAGGTCACGAAAATATTTTTTTCCCTCTATCTTTCTTTCTCTCATTCTTCCTCTCCCTCTTTCCTTTCTAACAAATAACTGGGGAGACTATAGCCAAAACTTCTGAATTTGGGTAGTAGAGTTATTTTTATGTGCAGCTACAGGGATTTTTGTTGCAGGCAACCAAAGTCAAAACCAGGAAAAGAAATAGTCACTTAAAACAATATTTCCTATTTGACACAACAGTGTTTACTTAGCAAAGGTGTCCACTAATTAGTAAGACAGAATAAAAGTGGAGTATTTGGTTCTATTTTTATATTTGGACTGGTGTGTTTTTCTCTTAGAGCATGTTTTACTACGACTGTTGTTATCAAAGACATACTACAGTTCATTTCAGTCAAAATACAGCTAGAATTATTATATAATCATAAAAAGCATGAAAGTGCCTAAAAAAGAAAGAAACAATTTAAACTGTGTCAGGTGGAACTGGAATTCTGGTACCCTAATGCACGTTATGTCTACGTTAGTGAGTAAAAACCTCTGCTATCAACTGCAGTGCATTAAAGGCACTCCTGGAGCAATGTATTTCCTTTCACAAGTCTATGAACTTTGAGAATGATCTAAGATGCAAACTGTCTTAAGTGGGAACAATAGTGAGATTTGCTTGAAAATGCATTCATGATCCCAGCTGAAACACTAATGAAGGCAAACCACTTTGAATAGCCTGCAATTCCAACACCAGTCTTCTGCTGATACTAGAAAGCTACATTCTTGACATGAGAAAGAACTCAATTGTTTACTGTGTAGGAAGTATAAAGCTTTGTCCATTCCAAGTAATTAAATGGAATGAATTTTGTAAGAATTAGTTCATTATATTAAAAAGGCAGTATCTATTTAATCATTTACATGTATTTTAGTGCCATCAAAATAAAGTAAAACCAAATGATACATTGGATGTGTTGTGCTGGAATTTGATGTAGCACATATCTGTTGTCAGCTTGAGAGCAGGGCTCAGACTAGGCCATACACTTAGAATAAAAGGAATGAAATTGGCATAATCCCAATAAGAAAAAGCAAGAAGGCAGAAATGACAGAAAGCTCTTAAAACCTTAACCTCAGTTACGCTCATATTCACTGCCACCACAGAAACTACCTTACAAAGCAAGTTACAGAGGAGGGAAAAACATTTTCTGTCACCAAGCAGCACCTTAAGAAAATGAGGAGATTTACAAAGTCCCCAATGTCCTGAGACAATGACTACAGTTCTACAGAGGCATCATAGTAGCCCCTGCACTTTTTCCTCCAGGTACTGTGTCTGACTCTGTGCACGTTGTAAGGTCATTTTCTCACTCTGAATACAATTACTTTGTGTCTGCCTGAGCCTCGCTGACTGGCAGTCAGCAAGTCCAACACTGGTAAAATCAAGAACATGAAATGCTAAAACTTGTTCACTTCATAATACAAAAACTATTTTAATTTCTGACTGGAGCTCACGAATATAATATTACTCATGAATCTTCTAATTTTTTGTAAGTCTTCTTACCGGCACCTTCACACTCATAAGCATGACATCAGAATAAAATCTTTTAAATAACCCCAAAATAATGTAAAAAGCAATATGATTTTAAAGCTTCTTAAAATTTTTTCTGTTGAATAAATTGCCAGTTTTACTAATTGTTCAGTACGAGTAGTGCAGCTGACAATTACAGATTTGATCAGGACCTTACAGACAATTTATATTAATCACTTGCTGATTAGGTTTGTTTCATAAAATATAAATCAGCTGATAGCACAAATAAGACTTCCCAAATAAAAATCTTGATCACAATTGGTCAATAAGAATTTTTTCTATTGACTTTTAAGTTGAAAGATTTCATTCCCCAAATGATTGTCCAACATCTTAATACAGAGGTTGAAAGTAAGACTATTTTTTGTTGAATAATTTCTGTATCTTAAGTGACATATCCAGGGCATGATTAAAAATACCAGTAACTAGATTTAAACTTGATATAATTAAAGGTACTGAATTAAATTCTTTTGTTTTCCGAAAAGTTAGTGCAAACAAAGCATTGTGTTGAATGCATTTTCGCACATAGCATCGCCCAAAACATCCAATAGTTTTACAGCTAAAAGCAAGCCTTAAAAATACAACAAAGTTACACACAAACTAGCTGAAGGCTAATCTTCATAGATGGTTAGATAACCCCCAAAATGGTACAGACTAATCATTAAAATGGTTAAAAATGAACAACATAACAAAAAATTGCATCTCACACATGTATTTATACACATAGCCAAGCTTTTAAAATTTTTGTTCCTTTTCAGTGGGGACAGAGGGGAAGAAAAATGTGTGCTCATAGTAGGTGGACTGTCCCTGGGAATTTATTTAAAGCAGATATGGTTAAGTAAGTCATATGTTATCCAAAAGCTAAGGCATCTTTTCAGAGTTTGACACTGGAATAATAATATTGATTTGAATGGAACCGTATTACATTAAAGGAGAGTGATAGAACAGTCCAACTGATTGACTTTAGCAAATGTCACATAGTTAAACCACTATGCATTACTTTTTAAGTGTATTACTGTGTTAACAAACACAAAAAGCAGACATTATTACATAGAATGGAAGGCAGGCTGTTGTATTTCCTGATGTAAATTATGCATGATACAAGGTATGTACATGGTTTAAGAAAAATCATGTAATGTAATGCCACAAGAAATACTATTCCAAATAACAACAGTCTTCTTGAAGATTTATTAATAACAACTTGATCTTCTAATCCTTTTTTTTTTCAAGTTAATGAGCAGGTGAAACTATTAATAGACCAAACTTCAGTGTAATTTAAAGTACAGGTATTTCCTCATCACTATCACTGTATATGAAGTAGCATTTCTTGCTACAAAAAATAAGGCTGAGGGCAACTGCACCAGTCAGAATATGAAACAATATGTGTCTTACTATTTTTTAAACATAGTCAAAGTCACTGTTGTCAAAACTGGACTGGCTATTTATTTCAGGTTTAACCTCACCTGGAATTAGGTTTCTACACCAACTAACATCTGTTGAAAAAGTCCTCAAGCAAAACTGGAATACTTTAGTAGCAAAATTGCTTCCCTGCACATTCCAAATATTAAAGAAGTCGTTGTTGATTTTCTAACTGAAGAATCAACAGTCAAGAGTTAATAGCTCATTAAATAACCTCCTGCTGATTTTTTCAATGCTGAGTAACAACCACCTACCTTATCATTCTAAAAGGATCACTGTATGAGAATAACTTCAGTGTTATGACTCAAATCCCAACGATGTCTATTATTTAATATCATACAAAATTATATATGTCTTGAAATGGTTCTACAGCCACTAGACATGAATCAGTTTGAATTATCTCAAATCCACTGTGGTGTAAAACAATAAACTAGGAATAGCCTGCTAATCATTATTTGGACAATGACATGTCAAAGATATGTCAGACAAAATGTGCAAAGCAGTCAGATACATTAAGTAACTTCAATATGTCTCACCTGTAATGCCTTAAGTTTAGAAGAATTTGGGGGTTTAAAACAGAAAATAATATACACAGTCCAAAATTATTCTAAAAATCCTCTATTTAACTATGGAAATATTTCATCTTGTGAAAGAATGCTAAGTTCTTGGGTAGGTAGAACTACCCAATACTTGATTTTCTTTCTGGAATTCAGCTGTTCAGCTTCTTCAGCCAAAGGCAAGGAAGTGGTGCACACTGGATGACGATAGCAGGGATAACATATGTTCAAGGAATCAGATTGCGAAAAGTCTTACTGGTTACATAAACTTTACCATCTTAAGTAGCCCACAGGACTATGCCAGGGAGCAAAGGCATGACTTTGACTATCCGGTAATTAGACTATGATAATAATGTATCATAGGCCTTAAATTATTTTCTTACTCTAAATCTAATGATTATGCACTGAGATTTTATTAAATAGATATACAGACAAATGTAAAACTTTTCTAAACTTATACCTAATAACATGTCTACTAACACAGGCAAATTGCTCAGTGGAATATCTGCTAAGTTAAAAGGAGTCCTGGTTTAAAATAGAGACTTACACATTTATTACTATGCTGTTCAATTACTGTGCCTTACTGAAGAGAAATGCATCAACATATTTATTTAATAAATGGAATGAGCTTTCCACTTAACCTGATAGCAATTATTTGGGAAATTTATATGCTTCTGTCACAAGATACCAATTCAAGAAAATTAATAGACCATCTACTTCTAGCTGGCTTATATATAACTGTTAGGAACTGGCACTGCTTCAGCAAGCAGGCAGCACTGCATTGATTGCCTTTGACAGGTGTGGCTTGTGGATGAAATGGGAAAATTAACTAAAGGATTCAATGAGGAACTTGGTATATTATGCAATGTGACTGTTCTTATTTGTCTTTTGTATTTTTCTTAAGTTTTTTTAAAAACTTTAGAAATTCATTGTATCTACTAGCATATTACTAACTCAAATTTTTCATTAAGCAAGGAATATCTATTTCCTCACCTCTCTGAGTTTTGTCACAAGGTTATTTTCTGTTACATGCCACATTTTCTTCTAGATTTCTACTATGTTCTTGTATTATAAACACATCATAAATATATTACTCTTTGTAACTTTTTCAACTTCTTGATTTTTTTTCATGATGACAAATACATAAAGCAGGAATTATGTTTGCATTTCTTCTTTGTAGTACTTCCTATGCATTAACATGGTTTGGACATTTTATTTTTGTGAAACACCAGAGTGGAATAACAGAGGGGTAGCCTCCAGAGTAGGTATGTTTTCCAATAGATAAAATAGATTGCTGTTTTTCACAGGAACCCCTCTCATTGGTCTGTAATGTCATCTGCTGGAAGCTTTTAATGCTTTTACAAAAAGCATCTAAGAAAGGTTATACAATTTGGACTGACCCTCTCATTTTGTGACATTGTTTGTAATTTGATGGGTGCTGCCATCAAGGAATTTAACTATCTTTGACAAAGTAACCATCAAGAACCTATGTGGCAGTATAACACTTAAGCATTCTAATTACATTTTATAAATAAATTTCTATAAATAAATCTTTATTAAAATTGCTCTGTGGAGCATGTGCCTTCTATTTCCTGCCCAGTCACATGATACAGTGTTACTATATAAGGATTTTTTCATTTCTGTGTTGCTGAAGTTATACAGACAAGGAAGTGATGCATTATTAGCTTCATATTATTTTCATACTCACTTTTAAGACTTATGTATGTGGTGAATGGGAACACATTTTGTATTAATTGGTCTATACCTGCCTTAGATAAGGTAATTCATCTCTGAGAATCTCAGAGCACTCAGCAAAGTCAACATTTCACAAAAACTTCCTTGTATAGGAAAAATATGTTTAGTTTCTTTTTTATAACTGAAAGAAAAAAATTGTTAATATTCATATACCTGTGATAGGCTAGGCACCCAGGACAAGCTGTGTAGTTGGAAATAATATGTTTTACTAGAATAATTTGGTAAAGTTGGAAAAGATTTGGCTGATATTTTTTTCTTCCAAGCTTTCTTCAGATCTGAAATAGACTGCAAACTTTAAAATTCAATAAAAGTTAAGGTCAAGAGTTTAGGAGTTAAGTTATAGATGGAGCAAATAAATGTCTATTGGTAGTTCGTGGAACCAACTGTGGAAAAAAGAGAGTAACAAGAAAAGGATGGTGTTAGTGGTTATCTTACAGGCAACAGACAGAAACACATAATTCAAAACATTTGGAATAAAATGGAGTGTGTGTGGAGAAAAGGCGGGGGAGAATAATATGCAATAAAAGCAATTATGAAGAGACTATACTGTGTTATAAAAGATTGTTAATGTGCTGTAAAAACAAAAAACTCTACTGAACACATAGGTTAAATTCTTGTGAAATAAGTGACAAAGATGTAGTGTCTGCTAAATAAAAGGTATTTGAAGAGTGATCTTGAACCCTGTGTCAAAACAGCTGATTTCTTTGCTTGCTCCCAAGCTCTGAACTATTTTTTCTCTCCATACCTAGCCATGGTTTGGGATGTAATTCACTTCAGGGACCCCTCTCAAAGGGAAGGTGGGTGAAATTGCACTATCGTGATTTTGTCTGTTGAACACAGCCTCAAAACGCTGTTGCATCAGGTTTTGTATATAGTGTCCCCATATGCCCTCATGTGACAATTCACCACAACATAGTACATATTGCCTCTGCTTCATGCCATCTGAACTGCAGTATAGCCCTTACCATTTCAACATTGTCTTACTGTCCTGTTTCTAGCAGCTGAGAACTGCTATAGCTTAAGGTGCTATAGCTTAAGCTTTGTTAAATCCAACAGCACTAAAACAAGAGCTCAGCTAACAGGATGATCATATAAGCACAAATGCAGATGCCTTTCCTATTCACTACAAAACATACTTCACGCACCACATAGGTAAGGATCTAGTCCCAGAATGTTTGTCTTCTAAACCTGAGATTATTTACCGCTGCAATTCAGCAAGCCCTTTTATTTTTTCATGTTTTGGCATTGAAGTAGTCTTGGAGAGAAGAGTACGTAATATTGGTTCCATACCTATTTTAGACTCGGTTAAATACTTCAAGAATAAAAACTAATTTTTGTATTTATGTATGTTCATTGTAATAATGTGTTATGAACTCTGAAGATATTGCATGTTTTTATGTGGTCCATAAAACCACACAATTTAGAAATAAGGGTTTTGAAAATATTATGTTTGTTTCCTGCTGATATTGTGCACACATTTTGATACGTGTTTTATATTAAGACACAGATAGACCCATAACTATTAAAACTCCCACATCATTAAAAAATAATAAATTAAATACAGTATCTGCTTAGTATTAAATTGCAAAGTTACTCTACTGTGTGTCCAACAGTCACTTATTTTCCATGTTTGTTCTGCAGTATCAGAAATCCTCTCAAAAATGGCTTCTTTGGAGATGTCAGCATTTGTAGTCACTATACATTTTAAAAGCAAAGATTGAAGTTTTTCATTCTAGTAACAGAGATTAAAACAATAACAGAGAAAATTAGCTTTGTGTCAGTCAGGGTTACTCACAATTGTGTCGTGAAGCTACAGGAATATTCCTGAATGAGAAAATAAGACGGTTGACAGGACTACCGCCAAATGTAGGTAGCTCTAATGAAGGAAATAGATGATTGAGATCTTGAAATGGTACTGAATTATTATGTATTCTAATTCTACCTACCTTTAAAATGAAATATAACATTAGTTTATGTAATAGAATAGACAGTTAGGGGGGAAGCCATATTGCTCAGAATTTCTTTCTTCCTCTAACTTTCCAAAGCAGTGACATTTTCCTTCATAAAGAAAACAATAAGATTTTAAGTTCCCATAGAGGGTTTTTGCTACTTAATAAATAAAAAAGGAAGGAACTATAAGACAAATAGAACAATCTGAATCAGTTATCATATAGAAAGCTGTATGGTAATTTTGAGAAATATTTACTGCAGAAAATATAAATTATTTTTTAGGCACTCCCCACAGGTAAAGAAGAAAAATACCACAAAGGAGTTGAATATTTTGCATCAATTGGTAATATAAACTGTTACTTACAAATCATAAAACAACTGAAAATGTGCAGAGATATCAAATTTCATAATTAGACCTCTATCCATATGATATAGGTGCTTGAATAAGACTGTTGACTAATATAAAGAGAATTTCAATAATGACATAAAGACATTAGGTCTTCAAAGAGGTAGAGACATTGGGTCAATAATTACAGCTATTAGGAATAAAATGGTTGAACCATCCAAACCATGGAACAGAAATTCTGCTTGATAGACTCTGTTGGATGCCCTGGAAGATAGTGTGAAACATTAGGAAACTTTGCTGAGGAGCTCTAAAATAAAAAGTCAGCAAAGGGCTAATGCAATTTTTAACAATGTTAGGCTTTCTTAAACAAACATCTATTATCAGAGAATTCATGAGCTAGAAGAATAACACTAGAACAGAGCCTCAGAAAGATCTTTGTTTTCTGAACATTAGCAAGTGTCCTGGTTTCAGCTGGGATACAGTTAACTGTCTTCCTAGTAGCTGGTACAGTGCTAAGTTTTGAGATCAGTATGCGAAGAATGTTGATAACACTGATGTTTTCAGTTGTTGCTAAGTAGTGTTTAGACTGAAGTCAAGGATTTTTCAGCTTCTCATGCCCAGCCAGTGAGAAAGCTGGAGGGGCACAAGAAGTTGGCACAGGACACAGCCAGGGCACCTGACCCAAACTGGCCAACGGGGTATTCCATACCATGTGACGTCCCATCCAGTATAGGAACGCGGAAGTGGGAGGCAGGGATTCGCCGCTCGGGGACTGGCTGGGTGTCGGTTGGCGGGTGGTGAGCAATTGCACTGCGCATCATTTGTACATTCCAATCCTTTCATTATTGCTGTTGTCATTTTATGAGTGTTATCATTATCATTATTAGTTTCTTCTTTTCTGTTCTATTAAACCGTTCTTATCTCAACCCACGGGTTTTGCTTCTTTTCCCGATTTTCTCCCCCATCCCACTGGGTGGGGG
This sequence comes from Harpia harpyja, assembly GCF_026419915.1. Lineage (NCBI taxonomy): Eukaryota > Metazoa > Chordata > Aves > Accipitriformes > Accipitridae > Harpia > Harpia harpyja. The sequence continues at coordinate 68,795,013 of NC_068969.1, read as the reverse complement.
GGGAGTGAGTGAGCGGCTGCGTGGTGTTTAGTTGCTGGCTGGGGTTAAACCACGACAGCAAGTAAACTGGTGGAAAAGAAGTGAATCAACAGATTAAAGTAGTTCGTATTGAGACCTCTATAACTACACTCTGTGAGATTCAGCATCTTTGCTTTGAACTACATTTAGTTTCACCATGTTCCCACTATGCCTGTGTTCCAGAGCTATTCAGGCATCACTCACTGGTTCAGACCATTACCTCTGCATTTTAGGGTAGAGATTATTTGGTAAGCATCAGATTTGCAGTTTCCATTTTAATGTCCTCAAAAAGTAATTTATTTCAGAAGCACAAAAATCAATTTGTGAGCAACGTACAATGAGGGGGACAATAATGGAAACCACACTACTACTCCAAACTAAAACAGGAATACAGGCTCACATAGTGTAAGTACTTTATTTTTATTTGTCAGTTAAGAGGAGAACTTCGCTGAGGGAATAAATTAGAACAACGCCAATGTACATATGCTGTTATTTCAAAATCTTGCTTTTAGATGCTGGTCAAAGGTGCTGATGAAGCAGAGTAAGTCAGCTGCCGAGGGATAGACATATGTAGTGTGACTGGTAAGCGTAGGGGATGGTCTCTAACTCCCAGCCTAAGACTCAAGAAAAAATGCTATAGTTCCTCTGAAGATAAAGGCAAGAGGCCTACCATGCAAAGGGATGCATCAGAGACTAAAGACAGACAAATTGACCTGAAAGCCGTGTTGATGACAATAGTACGTTGTTTGGTAGTGCTGAATGGAAGCTTGTAAGTTCCCCATTTAAATTTCACATGGTACACTACCATAAGATAATAGATAGCTTCAAAGAAAAATAAAAACAGTAATTCACTTGAGAGACTGCACTTGTATTATAAACAAGAGTGCACTGCTTGGGCAGCTTTGATAAATGGTAACTAAGCTCTAGCCGTGAAGTCAGCTGTGTATTACAAGGGTGTGTGAATAGTATGTATGAAAGAAGGAAAAGGAAAGTCAGCCCTGTTCTTACAAACCAGTGCTAAGATTTCAGAGCTCCTAAGTTAGCACACATCCCCAAAATACTCTTTTTCAGAGAACCATATGAGTATAAATCCTCACTGACTACCCTTCATTGCTCACATATGATTTTGTTCTTGCTTTGATCTTATATTTTAATCAGTCCAAAATCCTTTTCACCATGTCTTCATCACACATGCTCTAATTCTTACCAAGGCCTGATCCTCCCTCCTTTCTTTCTGCGATTTGCCATATTGGCCTCCAGGACATGACTTTTTCTATGCATTCAAGCTGGTCTTAACAGTTGTCCTTTTTATTGGTTAACCTTTTTGTACACCACTCTGACTAATGCTCAAGGAAAAGTATACATGGCTTTTGGTTAACAAAACTGATTTAGTTAGTCAATTTGTTTTTTTTTTTAATTGAAAATGATACCTCCTGACATGCATAGTGCAGACATTTTACACCTACACCTAGGTAGCTTATGTTCTGTGGTAACGATACAGCTGTCCTGCTCTTGGTGACAGTCATCATCAGAAATTTAATTGAATTATGAAACCCACCTCTTAAATATGCTATGGAAAGAGGGGAGAAGAAGAACACAATGAATTTAAGCTAACACTTCCAGAAAAATGCTTTTCAGCTCTCTAGAGAAAATAAAAATGCTACTTAGAGCAACTTTTAAAAAGAAGCTGCAATCTAATTTTCCACATAAATCTTTCCATTGCGATGGATAATAACTGACTAGAGAAATAAGATTCAATAGCACATGGGTTTTCACATGCCTACAGTAAAGTTTTAAATGCAGCTTTGTTCCTTAATTCACTTAGATAATCTTGAAATGTTTTACTAGATTTTTATGCTGGGATAAAACACTTTTTTGATGAACAGTTAGTTTTCAACGAAATCTAGACTCCTAAGATTATATTTTACTAAAAAGAAATTAATAAGAGAATGGTAAGAAGCAGATATTTCAAAGTACAGTTCTAAAATAGGTGTGTAGACTGATATTCTGCATTTTCTATATATTTTCAGAATTATAATAATCATAACTGTTAAAAAAATAGCCTTTACCTGAAAAGGCATCATGTTTCCAGGAACAGTTTCTCACTGTCAGGTGATATTATTTGGTCCATGCCTTATTCTTGAACACACTGCTGACTTCTGGCTGTACTTCTGAGAACTACATTAATGGCATACAATCACCAACTGAATCAGAAAACTCTTAAGTAGAGCTATGCTGGTTATTAAATTATCAATTTATCATTTTTTTCCAGTTTGGCACAGTTCTATTTGCAATCAATAAACTTCTTTATTAACTGAGGATTCAATACATATCAGTACTTCTGGGCTTTGTCTTATTTTTCATTCCCATGTGAAAGACGGCTGATAGAATTAGTGAAGCATAACTCTCAGTTTTTAATCTAGGAGGTTTTTTTGTTTTATACACAGAAGATTTCCTTTTATATTCATATCTAATAATGTTCTTTCATAACCTCTTTAATTTCCTGTTCATTTTCATGCAATATGCCATTATAATGTATTTAGTTTTGTTAAAGTGGCTTAAAGTGAGCTTATGAAGAACTGATTAGACACCTGCCTGTCTCCTAGCATATCAAAATTCCCACATTAAAACAAAATGCTCCCAGGTTCAGTGGCCATTCGTAAGTTCTCATTAAAGTAATCTGAAATTGTACTATTTATTTCTTCCAAAGAAGCTATGATATCCCATGGATGTAAACTGTGACTTTCTTGACCATGTAAAATCCTGTTGAATATTAGTCCAGAAAATTTTGCATATATATATATATATATATGACAGTTGTCTATTATTCAGACTAATAAACATATTGAAAAGCCAAACATGTATTCAGGTCCCACTGATTTAAGCATATAAATATGTACAAGTTTGGATGATTTGCCTTTTTTGAGGGGAGTGGAAGGGAACCTGGAAGGCTCTGAGAAAAAATAAATTTTAAAAAAGTCATCCTTTTGAAGATGAAATAAATAATATAATTTTCTTAAGGTTCTAAAACTTGTGTCTTGGGTGACTAGGATCTCACCATTAGCATGGACTGTTCTATCTTCCTTTGTAGAGAACTCTGGATGGATCTTTGCCAATGGAAGTAAAATGTCTGTTCTGCCATCAGATAACTGTCAGACATAACAGCTGAGATCTTGCATTTCTTGCTTAACAGCTATGAAATTCTTACTTCCTGCTTTCTTCCACTGAGATCCCATTATTAACTTGGTAAGCATATAAGCTTCTTAGAACTTCCCTTTAAAATCTACATGAAGAGGAATTTTTTGCAAGCACCTATCTCAAACTAGTTTATGTAGAGAATAAAAGTATACATATAAGGTTGATTAACTATAATAAACCTCATTAAATGAAGTGGGTGTTCAAGAGGCTAAGTCCTTCTTACAAAGCAGAAAATTCATCTTCCATGGTTCACCCTTTAAAGAAACATAGTGAAAGAAACAATGATCAGGACCGAAGAGAAGAAACCCATTTTCAAAAACCACTAGGGGACATTTCAAACCATGAACAAGATTGTGTCTTCATGGACACATGACGCTGAGAAGGGACTACATTGCAGAGTAATAGCCTCAGAAGTCCACTTGCTTCTGGAGTCACGTGCTGAAGTCTTTGCCATTCTCACACAGGACTGCTTTAGTTTGTACAGCTATGGAAACAACGTGGAATAAACTAAATTGCAGAATACAGAGGGAAAGGGTTTGATTCATTCTAGGATATTCAAGTGTGCATTTTGTATAACTAAGAGCATGAAGTTTGCACTAAGTCCTGTAGATAACTAACTACTGACAACCCCTTTTCACCCATAACAGATGGGGAAACTATAGATGAGGGATAACTGGAAAAGGTTACTGGCTAAAAAATTAAAAAAACATACATATTCTGAATTCATTTGCAAACCACAGAGTAACCGACACTTTGTGTATCAGAGTATGCCAAAAGCGAAGCCAGAGAGAAGCCAGTTTATCTCTTTCTTATCAGTGAAGCCAAAAGGAAGCACATTCATGTCAATATATTTAACTTATTACTATTTTATACATTACCTTTCACTTATATATGTCTGGCAAACTAGTTGTAATAATCATTTTCCATAGGAAGTAGGTTTATTGTCTATAACCACTAGGCAGTATGTCTACAATACATACAGCAGGAAATTAAAGAGGAAAGAGGCTGTTCCATAGTTCTGAGGCCAAATAACATGGTAACATTCACATCCAAGCACCTGAACTCCCTTACCTACCAAACAAGGGTGGTAGCATTCAGATTGACTATCTCACTTGCCAGCACCTGAAACACATCTGGGCATTGTCTGGGAAAGTGCCAGCTATCCTCGGCTAAAGCAATGTTGGGGACCATGGTAACAACTTCCCAGTATAAGTAACCATGGACCAAAGCTCATGCCTCTCCCCTGGCCCTGTTTGGCTTACTGATTTAGTAGCTGATTCAGATTAGTTGTAGGGAGGAAGCCAATAGGGAACAGGTAGTTTGGATACACTTACGGTGCCTCTTAACTGTTTCCTGGCCTGAGCTCCCATTTAAACTTCTAAGGAAGAATAAAAAGTCTACCTTATATCTAGAAAGCCAATATCTCCCTGACACAAATAATCTGCACATGTATCTTCTTGTCCTGTGTGGCTAGGCTATCTAGCACATCCAAACAAAATATTCAAAACATTAGTTATGTCTGAATGCATGATAGTAGTAAAGTTACTATACTAGATATCCAACTGGAGAGCTAATCAACGTATATTAGAAGAGAAAGTGTCTTACCAACAATATAATTGTCCTGGTTTCAGCTGGGATAGAGTTAATTGTCTTCCTAGTAGCTGGTACGGTGCTAAGTTTTGAGTTCAGTATGCGAAGAATGTTGATAACACACTGATGTTTTCAGTTATTGCTAAGTAGTGTTTAGTCTGAAGTCAAGGATTTTTCAGCTTCTCATGCCCAGCCAGCGAGAAATCTGGAGGGGCACAAGAAGTTGGCACAGGACACAGCCAGGGCACCTGACCCAAAGTGTCCAACAGGGTATTCCATACCGTGTGACGTCCCATCTAGTATATAAACTGGGGGGAGTGGGGGCGGGAGGAATCGCCTCTCAGGGACTAACTGGGTGTCAGTCGGCGGGTGGTGAGCAATTGCACTGTGCATCATTTGTACATTCCAATCCTTTCATTATTGCTGTTGTCATTTTATTAGTGTTATCATTATCATTATTAGTTTCTTCTTTTCTGTTCTATTAAACCGTTCTTATCTCAACCTGTGAGTTTTACTTCTTGTCCCTATTTTCTCCCCCATCCCACTGAGTGGGGGGGGAGTAAGTGAACGGCTGTGTGGTGCTTAGTTGCTGGCTGGGGTTAAACCATGACAATAATACATGAAGAAAAATCTTTTTCCTCAAGCCTAGAGCAGGCAACAACCACAACTTCAGTCTGTTTTAAAGTCTGGAGCAATTTAAGAGTAAATTTTGAAATGTTTGTTTCACATTCTTAGTTTCACTGCAGGCATTAGCAGCCATTAATCAGCCTGTACTCTTAAAACAGTTAGTTAAGTCTAGTTAAGAGAAGTAAAATGGTAAAGAAGACTCCTCCTGAAGGTGTTCAGATGTGCTTCTACTTGTCTCAAGTTCACTACACCATATATTCTTTCTTACCTATTTGCTCCGAGGAAAGTATCTACATACTGTAACAGTGGAGAGATGGGACCCTCTAACATACAAAGTTATTAGTTAAAAATGAGCACCTCATTGCAAAGGTGGAATCACTAATAATCTCTCCATCACAGAACACAGATTTCTAGAACCCGTTATTTCTACCACAGTTTGAGATGAAAATCATTTCTAAGGGTGCTGAACAACTCAAAATACATAAAATGTGGGGAAAAAACCCTAGTATCTGTCCTTTTATTTTTTGTGTGGTTTACATCAGTAAAGAAAACCACAGAACTTCTTCCATTCCGAATCACTGGACTGTAGACTAAGACTAAGAGAAGAGATGGGCTTTCAAAGAACACAACGCACAATGCACATGACCCTTTTCTAAAAAGGAAAAAAAAAACCCAAACCCCAGTACAACATCAAGCAATTTTTGTAGAAATGTTAAAGAGAAAACTGACAAGAAAGATTGTTTGAGACTCAGCACTGTAACCAGCAAGATATTAGTACAGCTGCAGGTCATAAAAATTGTAGCTCTGAGCCACTTGCCTTTGTTCTTTTCTACACAAAAGTTTTGAAAATGTTTCCATGGAATTAAAGTTATTTTTGAAAATATTCCTTTATCATAACAGACCAAGCAATAAGACCATATGGTTAGTCTGTAACTATATCAACCATCAGAAATTTTCCTCTTTTTGTTAAACCACATAACCAGAATTTTCGTCAAAAATATGGGGAAAAGAATCCCATTTTTTATGTGCCAGTGAAAAATTATTACAAGATGGGGAAAGTACCTTTTTAAAAAGTGCTCTTAATGACATATTTGCCTTACTTTCTATTCATCATTATTAGTTTCACTCATATTACCTTATATAAAAAGCAGCCACAATTTTCTTTAAAATGCTTAGGTAACTGACGTAAAGTATGTTTCTCCTTTAATTTTACCCTAGAAAGGGTTTGCTTGGTAAAAAATAGTTATTTCTAATGGTCTCTAAACCTCTGCCATAATGAGCAAGAAGGTAAGATTTACAAGAATCTGCAATTAAAGTGGTTTGACATCTGTCTGTTCACTAACACTCCTTACCACCATTTCCTTCTGTTAGGAAGACTACGTAAAGCTTAAGTCTCTCCACACACAAAAAAGAAACCTGTCCCAGCCATTTAATACTGTTTGAATGTACACTAGTTTTGATGGTTGCCCACTTGTTAGATGTTCTGTAATTTAGGATGTTGGCAAACTAATTTAACTTGTCTGAAGTGTAAATGGAAAAAGAATTCGTCTAAGCCACATGGTTTGAACAAAGTTCTTCTCATAAATATTTATTTTCTAGTCCAATCTACCGTTTGTTAGGAATGGGACTCTCTTCATAGACAGGAAAGAGGACGTTAGTCTTCTGAAAGGCAAAATGAGTTGCTGTCCAGTTGGCTGGTCAGGTGTTTGCTTTGATATCTATTCATCAGCTTTTCAATTTTTTCTTTATACACAGTGGTCAAGGTCTACAGACTCTGAAAGCTTTTTCTATAAATTGTCCAAAATTGACTGGAGTGAACTTCTGTTCTGTTTAATGTTTTCTACACTATGAGACAAGCCAATTTAGGATGAGCAATTATACCATGTAATATGTCCAGACAAGCTATGAAATTTATACACCTGTGCTCTGAAGATTTTCAGGTTAACATCCACTGGGTTTGGGTTAGGCAGACATAGCTAAAATTGTGTCAGAGCTATGCCCTGTAGTGTTAAAAAAAAAGGCAGAACATCAGAATTTCTTTCACTATGTAATTATTGTAAGTATCAGATTATTATCTGGAAAGACATTATGGATAAGAATTAAAACAGAAGTTCAGTGTTACTAATGGGTACACTTAGCAATGTATTAGTTAACTCAGAGACAAAGCATAACAGAAAAGTCTGGCTTCATATTTCACTAAGTCTACTGAACAGCTGAACTTCTGCTAGACTTTTCTCTTCTGATACAGCTTAATTCTTCTAAAAGTTAAAATTAAGTAATGGCTCAAGAATTGTCAAGTGGCTACAGTAGGAAGTATTTAGCCAGTATTTGTTAAGACTGGTGTAGTTTTCCAGTAAGAAAACCCTAAAACTGTCAATACATAAAAGGTAACAGATTCAACAGAAGAGTGTTATTTAGAAAAAGCTAACACTCAATATTTACAAATAGAAAATTAAGTGTCAGGAATAAATACATTTTAAGAATGTTGTTAGAAGTTATCAAAATAACTAAAAATACTATTAAACATTAATTATTCTATAATTATTTACAAGGCAAAAGCTAGATATGCACAAACATGTTTTAGTCTTTGACAGTATATCATATGTTAGTAGGGATTAAAGTGATAAAATATACACTTAAAACTGGCATTTCAAAGGATGCAAATGTTGCAGTCTGTTTCATAGACAACCTTAACTTTTACAAACCCTGTGCAATGCCCAGTTGGTAAAGTACAGTACTGGAAAGTAACTTGAGAAATTTGCAACAAAATGTGGAAGTAGTGCACATACCACTGCAGGAAGCACTGTCCTTCAAGATGGGTCTTGCAGGTGTACTGCATTACAGTGAATCACAGGAGTTTTAACTAGTGGATTAGCAGTTGGCTGTCAGGGGCTTAAAGTCTATTCAAACAAGATATTGATTAACAGGGAGAAAAGGACAAGCCATGAGGAAAAACTAATCTAGAAGTATTTAAAAGTAGATATGTGAATATTTAACTGTTGACCATTTTACAGCTAATGGTCAAAGGAATCTGCAAAAGGTGCTTACAGACTGTAAGGACTTGAAAAGGAAAATAATCTGTTTTCATAGCAGGAATTTTCACCTTAATAAATTATGCAGAAATACCATTAACAATTTATGTAAAACCTCCTAAATGAGAGAAGGAAGAGGTGTAGCTGAAGGAAAATTTCTTTGCCTAAAATCTGACCAGCAAGCTTTATCATTTTGATTTTAGGAGAAATCACACAGAAACTTTTCAGCTATTACACAGAATTTTCCAGTAAGAGAGAGATGGACATAGTGGAAAGAGTCCAGTGAAGGGACAGGAAGATGATGAAGGGACTGGTGCATCACTCATATGAGGAAAAGTTGAGAGGGCTGGGGCTGTATAGCACAGAGAAGAAAAGACTCCAGGGGGATCTCATCCATCTATATAGATACCTGGAGGGAGAACATACAGAAGATGGAGCCAGACACTTCTTAGTGGTACCCTGTTGTGAGAGACTGAACGGTCATCTTGAGCCATTTGTCTCAAAGATTGTTTGCTGTGAGACTGAACTGTGATCTCAAGCCATTTGTCTCTGGGATGGCTTGTTTAAGCAGGACACTGTCCAAAAGGACGATTACCAGGCCACTGAGGCATCCAGGGGAGGAGACGGGCTGGAGCTGGTGAAGCATGCAGGAATGTGGAGACTACCATTGTCATGGAAACCGTAGTCTTTGAGATAATGTACTGGGTTTTGGTGTTGATCACGCGAAGGTGGTGTAATAGACAAAACCTGCAGTGTGTGAACAGTACATATGTGCGTGCATCAGACTACACCCTATAAAAAACCGTGGAGACAAGCCATGGTGTGCACTCATCACCGAAGAATTGCAGACTGAGGACCAACGGGACGCCACTAGTTCCATAGCGGTGACTATTCTTGCAACTCTATCCTGACTGCTTGCTTGATTTCTGCCTTTTTCTTCCATTCTACCCTATCGCTACTATTTTCTACTTTTGATACTTCTGATAATAAAAGCTGTTTTGGGTATACAGCATTTGACCTCATTTGTGTCTTAATCTCACTCTTGGGATCATATTGAAACCTTCCCCAACATTGGATTGGGACACCTGTGACAGGAGAACAGGCAATGGGAACAAACAGAAACACAGGTAAATCCAATTAAGCATATAAAAGACTGCTTTACTGTGCGGTGGTAAAACACTGGCATGGATTTCCCTGAGAGGTTGTGGAGTCAACATCCCTGGAAATATTAAAAACCCAACTGAACACAGCCCTGCCAACCCTGCTGCAGCTGACCCTGCAGAAAGGAGGGAGCCTGGACTAGCTGATCTCTAGAGGTTCCTGCCAACCTCATCTGTTCTGTGATTCTGTATTGTTTTCAAAAGAATATGTGTGCTTTAAGCGGCAAGAATATACAGAACTAACATTTACTCTGAGCATGTTGACAAAGGCTGACTAGAGAAATGTCCATGATTTTTGTTCATATGTAGGTTAATGAATGACGAGTATATCACGAGGCTATTCGAATATATTGAGAAAAATCTTAGTATCTCAAGGACAACTTTTCATCAAACTACCTGTGAATATAGCACTGTAAATTGTTACATTATATTGAATTGGAAACTAGCAACACTGGCTACTATGTTCCACTGTTTAACAGGTGTGAGACGTGCAAGTAAGAGGTTTTGTCTGCAGGCACTGATTTTCAGAATTACAATCACTGGTGTGCTGAAGGATAATTATTTATAATAAAGGGCAGGAATCATCATATTGGTCATGTATCTCCTATATGACCTATTCTGTCTCACACAGCATGATTTCATATGCCAAATATTAAATGCAATGACCTGGAAAGGTTGCTTACAGTCTATCAATGCCAGTAATTTATCCCTACAATATGTTTTCATTGTCCTAATAATCAAAATGACAAGGATAAGTGGTTATACATACAGTACATTAACGTACTTTGATATCATCTCTTATGAACTGCCAGAGATTTGCAAGCCTCTATCAGATGATGTACACAACTCCCAAGGATGCCATGTGCTTATGGGTAAGCATGTGGTCAAGCATGTAGTTGCTTTTGAGCATTAAGTCTCTGCAACACCTCCAGTGCAGCACCATGCAGAGACACCTGAGGATGTCCTGTAAGAGCTGGAATGCCTATATTGCATACTACCAGTCACATGATAACCCCGTATATGAGAAACTGAAATAATTAACTCTTGTGTTTGTACATGGCTATGCAGCTTCTGGCTCTAAACCCTGTTCTTTGGGAACTGTAGCTTAGGTATCTCTACTCAGCCTGCAGACAATGTAAGAGGAACAAAAACGTTGTGAGGCACAAGAGGTGGAGAAGGGTTTGTTGAAAAGGTCCATCAGTCAGCAGATACGGCTTTGACAGTTGTTTGGACAACATTCTGAGTTTTCATCAATGAATAAAACAGTCTTTAGGAACAAAGGTGGAAAAAGACCCACATACAGCTAAATGCCAAAATTGCCATTCCTGCTTGGGAGTCTCCCAGCTAGTTCTTTCTTAGGCTGGAGGTTTTGAGGGGAAAGAGTACTCCAGGAATCATAACCAGAAGCAATTTGGACAAGACCCTGCCAAACTTGATTCCCTCCCCCTTGAGTTCTACAGAGTCACTCAACAGTATCCCAGCTTTGACATAAACAATATTTGATGGAGCTATTTAAATTATCTTTACTTTTATGTAAATTAAAAATATTAATTTATTAAAATATTATTATTTATAATACATAGCATTATATTTTGTCTTATAAGATATTATACTCTAAGCTAATAACTATGTCATTGATTACAAAATTAATAATTTACATAGAATTGTATTTACACTATTATATTTAAATTATTTCAATTATCTGTATAAACATATCTGAAAGAATTATTAGCGAAAGGGAGAAATATAGGGAGAAGAGATTTACCAAATAAGGTTAAAGAAGTGTCAGCTTCATACTGCTGAAAAGAAAAATGAACTACAGAGGAGAGCCGAAATTCTGAAAGAAACAGTGCTTGCCAGAACTTTGGGAGACAGGTGTGGAAAAGGGGAAGAGGCAGAAACGTGGAGGACTGTATTTTACTCCCAGCTGTCATGGAGGAATATACAGACAAAATGTAGAGAATTGTCTAGAAATATAGTTCTCCTCTTCCTCCATCTACTTCAGCCTAGCTTACCGTCTGAAGGAATGATCTAGCCTCTATGAAAGTACATTTATTGGATCCCACTATCTGTTAGCTCCAGTAGAAAACTCTTGACTTTTTTTTTTTTTTAATAAGAAGAACTAATATTTTAAAAAAATGAAACAGTTCCATGGGAATTCCCATACAGATCTCGGGCTCACTTGCTGCAGGACTGTCATAATCCCCTATCATGATTCCACGGCATTGACTGAGAGTTTCACCCTATTGCAAAAAACTGTATAGTAGATACATGTGAACCTTTCTGTATTGAAATGTAATTTTACTATTTTAAAGAAAGATTTATCTAGAATTTCTTCATAAAAAGATTCCTCTATTAAACATTCAACAGCCAAATGGAAGATTGACTCACTATTTTTTGTAATTTTCAGACTATCCTTTATTGCTTTTGCCCTTTTTCCTCCAAAATGTGTTTATTCAACACTTTCCCTGTGTAAATAAGTTAAAATCTATCACAAAGTAGCAGTTCATTAACTGAACTAGAAGAAAAAGAAAGGAAATCTAGAGAGAAAAAAACTCTAATTTGGGACAGAAATGAAAGCCATTTGCTTTATTAGTGTCATTTCTTTGTCACTTTTAGCTTGAAGATGTTCCCTCTAGATGGGAGGCCAGTTAAAGAAAACAAAAGAACCTTTAATGAAAAAAGGTCTTCAATACTCCATCTACAGATATGAGAAGATAACTAAAAACTATGGATCTCAATTTTCTATTTAATCTTTGAAGCGTTTTCTGTTGCTGAAACTGCAACAGAAGTCAAAATGGTATCACTGCCTTTTACTAGGCCGGCTCTAAATAAAATACAGAGTTTTTCTCTGAAGAGCTGGTTGTATTAGCAAAATGAGACTCTGTTTTGTATACAGAACTGTAAAACCTTGTTGCATATTAAATTATTTAAAATAGAGAGGCCTTTTGATGCACATTTTGTGGCTTACTTGTTGTCGTGGTTTAAGCCCAGCCAGCAGCAAAGTACCACAAAGCCACTCATTCACTCATCCCCCCTTGGTGGATGGGGAAGAGGAAATATAATGAAAAGCTTATGGGTCAAGACAAGGACAGGGAGGCATCACTCACCAATTATGGTCACGGGCAAAAACCAGACTCAATTTGGGGAAAAACCAAAATTAATTTATTACCAATAAAATCAGAGTAGGATAATGAGAAATAAGAACAAATCTTAAAAAACACCTTCCCCCATCCCTCCCTCCTTCCCAGGCTCAACTCCACTCCTGATTTTCTTTACCTCCTCCCCCCTACCAGCACAGGGGGACGAGGAATGGGGCTTGCGATCAGTTCATCACACGTCGTCTCTGCCGCTCCATCCTTCTCAGGGGGAGGAATCCTCACACTCTTCCCTGCTCCAGCGTGGGCTCCCTCCCATGGGAGACAGTCCTCCATAAACTTTTTCAACATGGGTCCTTCCCACGGGCTGTAGCCCTTCACAAACTGCTCCAGCGTGGGTCCTTTCTGTGGGCTGCAGTCCTTCAGGCACACACTGCTCCAGCATGGGCTTTCCCATGGAGTCATGGCCATCTTCAGGGGCATCCCCCCTGCTCCGGCATCAGGTCCTCCCCGGGCTCCAGGTGGGCATCTGCTCTCCTGCTCCCCTCCATGGGCTGGGGGGGGACAGCCTGCCATCTCACCACGGGCTGCAGGGGCATCCCCTCCTCTGGTGCACCTCCTCCCTCTCCCTCTTCACTGACCTTACTGTCTGCAGAGGGGTTTCTTTCACATCCCACTCCTCTCTCCACTGCAGGTTTCCTCTGTTAAATACATTATCCCAGAGGCGCTACCATTGTCACTAATCAGCTTGGCCTTGGCCAGAGGCAGGTCCAACTTGGAGCCGAGGAAGCTTCTAGCATCTTCTTACACCTGTAGCCCTCCCCCGCTATCAAAACCCCATCACACAAACCCAATACTGTTGTTTATTTATGTGCATGCACATTTACTCAACTTGACAAAAGGCCATTCAGTTCCTATTTAACCAGAACACAGGGAAGAAAACCTGGGGAAAAAAAAGAAGCATGGATTAAGCCAGACCCATAAATTAAGCTAGACAAAATAAAAGTGAAGATATGATTGGGGTGAAGATCAATGACATTTGCTGGTCCCCCAAACCTAGTATGGATATCAACTGGCAAGCACCTGGATCACAGCACATGGCTGCCCAAGGTACCTGCATGGGTTTGAGATTGTGATGGCTTAGGTATCTGCATCCAAAGCATATTTATCTGCTGATAATCAGATGCTGACTGCACATAATTCTCACTACTGTTAGTAAAAGAAAATTAGGTCATCTATTATTAGCAGAATATACAGCTAACTATTTTGATAATGAGAAATAACAAAGTTAATAGTAACATTAAAATAATCTTTAGGTATTCCACTATAAAGGCATAATTTGCTGTCTAATTCAGTATGCATTTTTACAGTTATATATTAAGAACTCTAGAGGATTTTAGCTCCTGCCAGAATAATTGAATGCCAAGCATCTGCCAGCAACCAAATCTGTTAGAAAGCCTCTTAAATAGCCCAGGAATAGAAGAAGGTAACATAACACTGTACTAATAAGTCTAATCCAGAGGAAGCAAAGGGAATAGAATGGCAACAATCAATTTGGTTTGATTAAAATTTTTCAATTTACAAATAATATAAAAGTTATAATTCTGTTTTCATTTATACTTGGTGGCAAGCTTCATAAAATACTCTAAAACAGGATAGATGTCATTCATTAATTACTGAGTGCCAACCAAAATAATTCTGTCATAGAACTACTTTACCTGACAAAGACATATAAATTATGTGAATCTCATACAGCCCTTGCTGACAACCTTTGCACTTTAATTTCCTTTACATATGATTAAAGAGTGACAAAAAAATCCCAAATGGTGTTCTGTTAGCAGCTTTTAAGGAGACTTTCTTATCCGCAAACTCCTTGCATCTCCATTCAAGGTATTTAAAAAAACACTTGAGAAAAATAATTAAAACACGTTTCCAAAAAAAAAAAAAAATTTAAAGAGTCTAATACTTTCATTTAGAGTTCCCTTTTCAAAGCTATTTCTCATTGTAAATGAAAAGTATTTCTCATTGTAAATAATATTTCAGTGCAGAGTGTGCTCTTCTTTTTTACCTTTAATTGAATCCATTTTGGTCTGAACATTTTAATCCCTAAAATACAAAGGTTTTTTCTTAGTATCAAGTACAAATATGTACATCCTAAACATGACCTCTTAAGATAAAGTGAAATGCTCCAAGCTTACTGTCCATGTGAGGGCAGATCTCATATGACCACGGGATGACAGCACTTCAAATGGAGGTTCTTTAACTCCATCTACCATAAGTGGTCAAAGCAAGCAACTTGTAGAATGAAGTCTTTTAGTCTCTCACCATTACCTACCAGCACAATCTGCAGTGACTTCCACTGCTCAGGTACTTCCTTCACTTAAAACAGGACTGACTATATATGATGACAATAGACATTAGCTAGAGAAGTCTGACACATAACACCTTTTAAGTTGTGAGTCTGATAAAATGAGAACTAGTTGTATGAGACACAGAGATTTCTTGTGATCTGTTCATGCACAAATTAATTCCCCTTTAGGTGAAAAATGTATCAAAACTTTCTCCCAGCACACATTCCCATTACAGAGGCCACTTAGCATCATGCTTTTATCTTTTTCCTTCTGCTGCTACACAGCCCTTTCACAAAATGCAACACTGTTTTCAGGAAAGCAACCAATCTGTTATTCATCAAAATACCTCAAAATTAAAAACATAAAACTAACAACCAAGCACATATCATTATTGTTTAAAACAGTAGAATAGCAGGCCAGCTTTGTATAAGCAAGCCAGTGATAGATCTTACTTCTCAAGTCAAGCATGGGTTAAATGGATGGAAAAACATAGTTTCCTGAAAGTGCATTCAATCTCTGAACTAAAGTACACAGTCCTTTTACTGGTGAGTTATGCTGGTGAGTGCATCCTGCACTTTGAATCCTTGTGTTTAGAACAGAGTTCCTGTTTGCCCAAAGCAAAAGCACCTGCACCAAATTAGGTACATACTGCAGAGAATGATGTTTGTAAAAAAAAAAGATACAGACCATGGAAGACAAGATAATTTAACCAGGCTGGAGCAAACAAGCACCTCTGAGGTTGGAGATGACTGGTTATTGAACCGACAGACAAAAGTAGTCTCCCATCAGTAAAGTTTTCATGGAAAATCAAATATTTTCCCATCTTATCTGTTAACAACCCCAAGGAAGATAATCTACATAAACCACAACAAGCACTTGTGAAAACTGAGCAGAATTTGGGATTTCATTATATCATTAGTGATTGGTCTATAGGAAAAAAGATATCTCCTTTGTTAACTGGAGCCAAAACGAGGAGCTTCACAGTATAACAAGACATTTATTTGAATTTCGGGGAATCAAATAATTAAAACACAAGGCTTTACAACATGGTATAACTGTATCCTATTCATTGCTATAGGTATGGATGCTTTTAATCTGAACAAGTCTCTAAAAAAAGGCTTATTGAGCAGATACGTGCAATCAGTAAAATGAGCCCCTGAAGCATAATATCCTCTGAGATATTGCTTGGTCTCATCATAAGGAGCGAAATAATCCATGTTTGTGAACACCATGTTGCATCAAGTCCCTATGGCTTTACTTGTTCCTGGTCTCTCAGAGAACAGAGAACTGGAAAAGTTCTGTCAGAGGGCCAAATTGCTGACAGAGCCAAATGCTAGGAAAAAATGTCTCAGGTTGCTGTCATAGCTACCAGAATGTATTTTCCTTTATATACACTAATGCTTTCTGAAAAAACATTGTTGTGGTTTAACCCCAGCCAGCAACTAAGCACCACGCAGCCGCTCACTCACTCCCCCCCCACCCAGTGGGATGGGGGAGAAAATAGGGAAAAGAAGTAAAACTCACAGGTTGAGATAAGAACGGTTTAATAGAACAGAAAAGAAGAAACTAATAATGATAATGGTAACACTAATAAAATGACAACAGCAATAATGAAAGGATTGGAATGTACAAATGATGCGCAGTGCAATTGCTCACCACCCACCGATCGACACCCAGCCAGTCCCCGAGCAGCGATTCCCCGCCCCCACTCCCCAGTTCCTATACTAGATGGGACGTCACATGGTATGGAATACCCTGTTGGACACTTTGGGTCAGCTGCCCTGGCTGTGTCCTGTGCCAACTTCTTGTGCCCCTCCAGATTTCTCGCTGGCTGGGCATGAGAAGCTGAAAAATCCTTGACTTCAGTCTAAACACTACTTAGCAATAACTGAAAACATCAGTGTGTTATCAACATTCTTCGCATACTGAACTCAAAACTTAGCACCATACCAGCTACTAGGAAGACGATTAACTCTATCCCAGCTGAAACCAGGACAACATATTCAACATGGTCCGAAATCTCTGCTGGGCTTCACATCTCACTGGAGGAGCAACAAGTGGAAGGACATGCTACAGCTGGTGTATATGCTAAATGTATTGGCATCAGAAACTGCCACAGCTCAGTGGTGGCATCACATTATCACAGTATTCAAGAATGCACGGTAGCAGTCACCTTCCACTGATCTGATCCAAAAGACTGAGTCAGCAACAAAGAGTAGTTTTGTGATGGCAAGGAAGGAACAGATAGTAGTTAAAATTCTGTCCTATTAAAACAGTGGAATCTATTTGAGGAAAAAAATCTAAAATTCACCTTCATCTCTCTGCTGATATAATGACGTAGAAGTTAACATTAAAAAAAAACAAGGAAAATTCTGATTCCTGGCTTAAGTATAAAAATAAAACATATTACTTGGCAGCTCTAAAAGTGCAGAAAATCAAAATGCTTTCTTTTTCCTTCTTATCTGAAGATTAGAGACTTCACATACTCAGTAGTACTGCAGGGTATGAAAAGCTGTTATCTTAATGCAAAGCGTCAAGTTCATCATGTGAATATGAACTTTTGTCAAGCTGAGAATGGGATTAAACCATAGAGATATCAGTGAAAAATACTTTGTTTAGATATATAGGCCATAGATTTAATTCACTGAAATATATTGCACAAAACATTATTTACAACTACAAGGCATGTACAGTCCAGAAATCCCCAAAAGAGGAGGTCAGCATCATGGCTCTACAGTTGAACAAAAGTATCTGGAAAGTTACAGTGTTAATGCCCTCATCAGCTGAAAATCACTGCAGCAGTGAAAAACTCATCCAGCAGTGTTGTGATAATAGATAAGCGTTTGTTAATCAAATCTTGCTTGTGTTAGTAGAAAAACCAGATGTCGGCCTTAAAACAGGAAGGAGGGGGTCTTGCATTAGCTACAGATAACTGGTAATGTAAACAATGTTTGTGCAAGCCTTGTGTTTATACAAAAGGTAATAAAACATGTATGTGTCAAGTGAGGGGCCCAGGGTGGTCACAGGAGGAAGACTTGGGGCCTATAAAAGGTAATAAAACACGCATGTGTCAAGTGAGGGGCACAGGGCAGTCGCAGGAGGAAGACTTGGGGGCCTTCATCCCAGCAATCACCAGGAGGCAGAAAAAGACCCCCCTAGCAACAGATCGGCGCAGATGCGGAGTACACCAAGGAAGCCAGAAGGCAGAAAAAGACCCCCCTAGCAACAGATCAGCGCAGACACGGAGTACACTAAGGAAGATACGTATACCGAAAATGACACATATACCGGAAATAGAGGACTATAAGAACTGTGGCTACGGGAAGGGGGGTTGCGAGCCGTTGGTAGAGCAGTGGCTCCCCGGCCGCCCAGCGCTGTTTTGCCTATTTACCGCTTGCTTAATAAATTACTTCTAATTATTCACCACAGTCGGCTCCTGGACCTTTGTCCAAACTTATAACAGTGTCAAATCTGGGATCTGATGACCTCCTCTATTCTCCCAATCTTTGCTTCTTGTTTCAAACAACAACAAAAGTCATTGTGACCACTCACTACAACAGCAATGTTTTAATAAAACTGAAACAGCCAGACTCAGAAAGCTAGCTCGGCTTTTAACCAGCCTCTAAAACATCTAGTATCTTCACAGAAGACCACCCATATAGTGGAGATGCAAAAGGCAGGATACGGGACATAATATGTAGGGCTCATTTAATTAGGTCATCTGTGTTTGAGAGCAGTAAGATAAATATCAATTAAAAGAAACTTTAAATTAATTCATGGTCTGTTTTCTGCCACCATTATGAAAACGTATTTCAAGATGCAGAACCTATGTTGTATATCGAGTCATATCACTTCCACTTTATATGCATTAACACTGGATAATCCTGTTTTTCTTGTACTCTTCATTAGTCAACATGAGATTTTATTTTGATTGGTTTGGGATTAAAGGACACTTTTCCAGATTTGAGCACTGAAAGTTACTGCATACAAATTCCTTCAGTATTGTCCCAAACTGTCTATTCCATCATTCATATTAAAGGAAATTTATTTTTTTAGGAAAGGATTTGAATGAAAAAAAAAAGCTTTAAAATGCTCTTCTCTATCCTTCTTTCTCAGGACTGGAACAGACAAGCCAGAACAAACATTTCTGTAGATGATGTTAGCATTTAAATAGCCAAACAACCTTTTTTTGAGATAGCAACTTCCTTCTGCTTTCTGTTGAATTTAATTCATCAATTTTCATACTCACGCAAAGGTCAGTGTCAAGCTTTCCTACCAATGAATCTGAGGGATAGAAGGGTCTGTAAAACTATTGTTGAAAACTGCCCTGGTCAGCAGCAAATCTAGGGCTAATATTTTGGAAGACATCAAGAACAGGCCCTAGACATGATTAACCAGTTACACCAAATTGATGGTTCTAAGACTTCAGACAAAGAGCTGATATCGTAGGCCCATGGGCTGGAGCAGCATATAGGTAATCACGGGCTTCATTCTGGTGAATTTTATCCTCCCTGTTTCTGCACATCTCACAAAGAAAGAATCTAAATATACCTTGCCTGGCCATTTCTTGGCATCATTTTTGTGCTGTACTATTGGAAGTTCCCTCCAGAACCATTAAGTGTAGCTGGATTTTCAGGATCTTGGTGCACAGTGCAGATTACGTGAGTGTCACCCTATGCATTCCATTGCCCATCAAATAAGTTAATATCCAGTACAGAGCTGGCTTGAGTCTTCTCAATATTCCACTGTCTTTTGACCTGGCTTTTTCCAGTCTCTGCATGATGAAGCAGATGGTTAAAATAGGTCCTGGTTAAACGCTCCAGCTGCTTTCATAGAATTCTGCTTTCATTGATTTATTTTACTTGAGAAGTGAAATCTGAAAAGGAAATAATCATATAGTCCATACTATACCATACCACTGCCTATATGTCTGTAATACAGTTACAGTTTAGAAGAGTTGGCTGAAATTCAGGTATTGTATTTGAGGGAAAAAAGGGATATATTTTGGAAAGTGTTTCAGTTTTGATCTGGAAGAAAAACATATATGATGTTAGTGTTTGTTACAAAGGATAATCTGAGAACATTTCCCAGCAGATACTTAACTTTATATTTTAAAAATAAACATTCTAAATTTAAATGTGTTTTCAAAGAAACTGGTGTGCTTTACATTTGTTCTATTTTAAAATGAATAAGGAGAATTACTTTTCAGAATCAACTGGAACATTTTTCCTTGGCCATCTACTGCCTGTTTAGAAAAACACTTTAAGCAAGAAAACATAATGATTATTTTATGTATCTGGGTTTTAGTCAGTAATAAACATTAGCTAAATATACACACAGAATAGAAATATATGTCTGGCTACACTATCATACAACATGAAATATTGAGAAGGATATTATTGCTACTAACTTGCCATGTCTTGTATTCTCCCATATTCATTCACTTTTTTTGATTTCAACTGCATCAACATGCAAAAACAAATTTTAAACATTTCCAAATTGAAAAGTTTTGAAATAAAAAAGAAATTATTTTAGAAATAGTTTACCATCTCTTATAATCAATATTGCAAAACTATTTTACACAGGAATTTCATTCCTGAGTGCTTTAAACTAGAACTTTCCAAATAGCCCTCCTCTATTCTACCTTGTCAGCATAATCACTGTGTTTTTCCACAGAATTGCAGAATGAAATGATAGAAAATACCTGTTGTCCAGTCCACACATTGTCAATAGCAGACTGTTCATTATTAATTTCCAGGTTTTTCATAAAGGCTGGAAATTTCGATATTCCCATCCCCAGTGTTTGGACCCTCTCCCTTGTTCAAATTTTACTTTTTGAGCTCTTTTCTTGTTTTCTCTGACTTTCTTTTCAACTTGTTTCTCTACATTATTTCTTATATTGCTGCTTTCTACTTTTACTGTAGCCTTATCCATGCAGTATTAATGTCTTTCATAGTCATTCATCCTCCTGAAGACCTCTGCTTTTATTTCTAGCTATCTCGCCTGCTTGCTCTCTAATTGTTAAACATACCTCACATTGAAAATTCTAATTTCCCTGTTTTTCACAAATGAATACACAATGTAAATCTGACAGGCTGTTTCATGTAGGAAAACACTGCATAGAAAGGTCATGTAAAAACAAATCTTGATGACATAACTGGAACAATTACTTCTACTGTACCACATGCAGTTGCTTAAGGTTGTAAAATATTAAGGGCTACAAAATTCTGATATCTGTGCAGTGTGCAATTGATCGTGAGGGGGCAGGAACCAGCACTTTTCAGCTTTTCTAGGACAAGAAGAGCCCCCAAACTAGCAAAATGCAGCATACATATTTAGATTTGCTAAATGTCGTACAGTATACTGAGATGGCCTGTGGATTCAAATGCTTCATCTCCCTTAAAGTACTTTCCCTTGAGTTTTGCTGTTCACTGCTGTCAACTACTGCCTTTTGAGAGACTGTTATTGCACACCATAGAAAACAGCCTATCTGGACCTTGAAACGCATTGTTTATAAAACCTGAGATTAAGCAGTGGTAACCAAGATTTTTAAGTGAAAGAAAATAGGTGTTTTATACACTCTCTAGTAATATAAAGAGCTCTTTCAAATCAACTTCTGAATTCACTTCTAAAATTTACAACACACTAGGTAGAACATACCATGTTGTAACATAGCAAAAATCACTCGGCAGGCATTCTCCTGTATTAATGGGTTTCAGGTCCGTATTATCAAGACACAGAAACTTCCTTGGACTATGGCAGAGGAATCTGTTGAGACACTCATTTGTTTTGCCATGTTACCTTGTAAGTCAAGTCCCACGTGCTACCTTTTTTCCTAGTTATGCCAAGCAGAAGGACAGATAATTCAAGAGAAGTTTCTCCTTGGAGAAAGGAATTCAGTTAGATATTTGTAGCTGATTTAGCCCACACAAACCAAGTTATAAATCTAGCTTTCAAGTTCTGCAGTTGCTTTCTGGATTATATTCTTTGATTTAGAAATTTAATTAATTGATTTGGGGGTTAAAAATATGCCTCCTTCCTTCATGGCATGTGATGGTTGTTTAAATGACAGAAATAATTTCAGTATTCCTTCCATTCTGCAGGAAAGGTGGAGAGTATGTAAAATTTAAAAAAATATTTAATTCAGAGATATAAATTAGGTCTTCCGGTTCAATAAAAACCATAGTTAAATATTTTAATGATTCTAGCAGATACATTCTGGTCTTTTATATTTCTGCCTCCTTTTCTTCCCCTTAGCAAAAGAAAAAAGCAACATGTAAATTGCAAGGAAGACAGAAAAGGTCCTTGTACTTAGTTGAGAAGTAAATACTCAAAAAATCACACAGAAAGAAAATCTAAGCAGTTATCAAAAAAGCGTAACTGGACATTTTGTAGTCTTTGTAACTACATATAAAGCTCTTCAAATGTGTTTGAAAGTTTCTGGGGTTTTAGTAGATCTTGCAATATTTCATTTTTTAATTTCAGTGCAGCAAATAAGCTTGTCTTCTAATATTACTTAAATGTCACTGTATGCAGTATACATAGACTCATAGTAAATTAATTTTAAAATCAAAGACATATTATTATTTTAAACTTAGAATAGAAAGTAACATCCCTCATTCCTACTCCAAGGTAAAACAAACAAACAAACAACACAACTGTGCACTATACAGCATGCTTGCCTTACTTTTACATGGTCCCTAAACCACTTTTTTTCTGTTCTTAAGATCAATCAACACTGTGTTGTTTTTAGTAAAATTGCATGCTTCAAACAAAGTAAACAAACAAAAAAAAAAGATGCAGAAAATATCATTAAGGTCATGTGACACTTTGTCATGTGTTTAAAATGGCACTGTTAGGTGATTAGTGAGAACCCAGGATTGGAAGTTTAGTATAACAAAAGGTAGATTAAGGAATATTTTTAAAGGATCACTAACAAAAGAGGAAGATAGAAGGGATCTGGAAGTCTCTCTGTGAAGTTGCTGGTCACTTTGGAACAAGTTTCATATAACATATATACAGTTCTGTCTGAAGCACATAGCACATCATTGCAATATAAACAAGTTTTAGATCTTTACAGATCTAGGCTACACAAGTTTGCAACAGTATTCATACAAATTACAGTTACAAAGGTTTCACTATAAATAGGCTTAAGTGTTTTAGTTTACTGGATGCTGCAACAATAATCACTTAAATTATTCTCTTAGTTCATTCCTTGTTAGGAAAAACACATGTATTATTTACTGTATTGCTGAACTTAAAATCCTGAAGAAGCTGCACGAGATGTTGCAGTCCTGTACCCATACTTTTATTATCAGTTCCAGTATTATGTTATTGAACCCAGCTTGCAGGGGTATATGAACCTGAGTCTTGCCATAACAAAGAATATATAAGAAATTTGTGGTATTCTGTACTACCATAGACTATAATAACATGCATCACAAACAATAACTAACCTACGCCAAAGGCTGTATGTAGCAATAAGAATTAAGAAAAACAGCAGGCAATGATCAGCTTGCTACGTAATACAGGAGGAGAAGACATGCTTTAGAAATATACCTAAAGAACATTTTCAGGAAGCATTTCAGCACTGGATCTGCTTTAACAGATTTGTCAAGAATGGCTTCTTTTTCACAAACTTTGTTAATCTGCTAAGAGGACAGTAGTAGAGGAACCATGATTTTGAGAATGCTGTTGTCCCAATCCAATGTACAGGAAGGTTTTGATATGATCTCAAGAGTGAGATTAAGACACAAATGAGGTCAAATGCTGTATACCCAAAACAGCTTTTATTATCAAAAGTAGAAAATAGTAGCAATAGGGTAGAATGGAAGAAAAGGCAGAAATCAAGCAAGCAGTCGGGTTAGAGTTGCAAGGATAGTCACCACCATGGATCCAGCAGCTTCCCGTTGGTCCTCAGTCTTCAGTTCTTCGGTGACTGGTGCACATCATAGCTTGTCTCCATGTTTTTTAATAGGGCATAGTTCAATGATGCATGCACATACATACTGTTCATGCACTGTTCACACACTGCAGGTTTCATCTATCACACAACCTTTGTGTGATCAACACCAGAAACCAGTACATTATCTCAAAGACTACAGTTTCCATGAGAATGGTAGTCTCTACATTCTCCGCTGGCTCCGACCTGTCTCCTCCCCTGGATGCCTCAGTGGCCTGGTAATCATCCTTTTGGACAGAGGAGTGCCCTGCTTAAACAAGTCATCTCTGGGATAAGTGGCTCCTCACAGCAAACAATCCTTGGGAAGAATGGCTTGAGATGATAGTCCAGTCTCTCACAACAAACAATCTTTGAGACAAACAGCTCGAGATAACAATTCAGTCTCTCATAGCTGTTTAGGGTTAATTGCTACTTAAAGCATTTTAACAGGAATTTGGACACCCCTCCCTGCAACAATAAAACAACATTACAGTTTGGTTTTTCCCCCCCACTCCAGAGATTATTTGAAATAACATGTAAAGAAACAAACTTATGTAAAACCTAAAGTTTTGCAACTACATCATGCCAAGGCATTATGGTAAAAGACACCCAAGCATGTTTTTAACTCCAAGAGATGGCTCCACTTATGTACTTTTGCTCCTTGAATCACAAGTTCTGTTATGTACATAATTTTTATATAATTATTTTTATATAATTTATAATATAATATATTTTTACATAAATGTTTGCCTCTTATTCAAGTTTCTTCAACTTTTTTCAACTACCAATAATTCTGTCGTGACCTAAATTTTCTTTACAAAAATTTTAAGTTACCACACTGAAAAAAATCCCCAACTCCAACACAAAAACTAGTAGTGGAGGTTGCATAAAATTTTAAAACCAAAATTAAATTGATTTATAGTGATAAGTATAAATCTCACTATCTCTAAATGGTGGTTGTGTTCACAATCAGTTCACCTATCATAATGGTTTAGTGTGCTGATCCACATTTTTTCTGCTAAATTACTTTTTACCCTTTAATATGTTGTGAGGCATCCCAAGAAACCATTGGTTTCTATTATCTGGAATAACTTATTTCAGGCTCTCAGCTCTGCAACTCACGACAACACAATTCCACACAGAGCGCTAAACGTTCTGACTCATTTGTCAGTTCAAATTGTGCTGGCATTTCCAACGTTCCTAAATTGATTGGTTTGGCCTTTTACCTCTGTATTGAGAAACATTAAATGAACTTTTCTTTTCTTTTTCTAAACAAAATTGAGTTGCAGGTAGACCTCTCCTAGTTTCTTGTTTCTAGGTCTGTACTAAGTTAAGTAGCTTAACACAGTGCCTCTAGTCCAGGTACTAGTTGATAATATCAAAGGTAAAACCTATTCCTAGGTACGGAGGAAGCAGAAAGATGGTACTTGTTTCACTTAAAACATCCAGGTCACATTAAGGTTACTTTTCTTAAGGCAGGATGAACCTCACTCTTCACTTTCAGTACCAATTATAAACAGATATCATTTATCTTGGTCTAGATGTCTTACTTTTAACTACGCACTGGAACCTACGTCTTAGTATGACTTAAAAGTGACAAGCAATCTCAGCAAGCAATATCATATAACTAACTATGGAATGTGAAGAAGTTCATTAAAAAACAAGAGGAAGGAAGTCAATGAAAAGGATTAAACCTTTGCAGGTGGCAAAGAAACCCTGGAGGTTGAAAACAAACTCTTATCAGAGAATGTATTTAAAAAAAAAAATCTAACACAGCTAGAATCAAGAAAAGAGAGGTTATTAAAAGCAATCTTGATAAAACCTTGAGTTGTGGTCAAATGAGAAAAGTGGTAAGATCCTTAACTTTGGTAGGCTAATTGCAAAAAATGCAAACTCTTTTTTGGCTTGTTGAATTGCAAAGGTCAATAAAGTTAATAATCCTATTTATATCATCATCAGGAATGCTGATATTGGCCTAGAAGGCTGATGGATAACTACGATTTGAAAAGACTGATCAAATACAAAGGCATGGCAGTACAAAAAAAAGGATCTCTTGAATCTGTTTTTCCTTTCAAGGTGTTGAGGAAGTAAAATTCTTCTTTAAGGTAGACACATTAGATGATTGGTTTCAGACTGAAGTTTAAGTAGAAGTTGAGGTAAATAGGCAAACTAAGTGAAGGTGAACAGAGATAACCCACAATGACCAGGTGGGTTTCTTCAAAAAATCCCAGAACAAAGAATGGCCAAAGTGCCTCTGCTCTGAGCAACTTCTTGCCTAAAATTGTCTCAGCATCAATAGAAAAGAAGATGGTGATTATTGTATTATTTTCTAAAAAACTTTTGAGGAGAACTGAGGAACTGCAGATATTAATCATTTCTCTCTTGTGGCCAATGCAGAAGAAATTACTTCCAGTCACAGAATTAATGAACTCAGAGGCAAACACAGTATATATTACAGGAGAATTAACACAACTCTTGTAAAAAGAAACATACTTCAGGAATGCCTTTGGAATACATGGAAAAAACTTATAAGCATGTGGAAAAGAAACACCAAACTGATATTTTCCTTGTCAGAGGCTAAGAGGTAACTAACTGCTTAAACAAAACCAGAAACAAAGGTTAGGCCAGTTTTCAAATAAAACAATGTTATTTGAGAGCTGCTCTGAAGCCCAGTCTCAACATTTCCATAAATGATCTGGAAAATATGCTAAACAGTGACAGAGCAAAGACTGCTGATTATATTAAGCTATTCAGAGTAATAAAGATAAAAGTTAAATGTGAAGAAATGCAGAGAACTGTATGAGATTTAGTGACTGGGAGAGAAAATGACAGAAGAAATTTAATTTAGATAAATGTCAAGTGGTGAAGCTGGAATAAATCCTCAACTTCATGCACATATTGATGGATATTCTCATGCTCACAAAAAAAGTTGATGGAGTTATAATAGATAGATCTATGAAACTGATGGTCAAATGTTCCGTGATGGTCAAACAAGTGAAATACCTCTATGAAATTGTTAGAAAACTTATTTAAAGCAAGATAGAAAACAACGCTATGCCTTTGTGTTAATTAATAGAAAAAATGAATTTTGAATATGTGTGCAGTGCTGTTAACACTTACTTGTCCCTCCCCCAAAAAGAGAACAGAGCTGGTAAAATGTCATGTTTTAACCCCAGCCGGTAACTAAGCACCACACAGCCGCTCACTCACTCCCCCCCACCCAGTGGGACAGGGGAGAGAATAAGGAAAAAAAAAATAAAACTCATGGGTTGAGATAAGAACAGTTTAATAGAACAGAAAGGAAGAAACTAATAATGATAATAATAACAATAATAAAATGAGAGTAATAATAACATGGATCGGAATATACAAAACAAGTGATGCACAATGCAATTGCATACCACCTGCCGACTGACACCCAGTGAGTTCCTGAGCAGCAATCCACCCCACCCCGGCCAACTCCCTCCAGTCTATATACTGGATGTGACATCACATGGTACGGAATATTCCTTTGGTCACTTTGGGTCAACTGTCCTGGCTGTGACCCCTCCCAATTTCCTGTGTCCCTCCAGCCTTCTTGCTGGCTGGGCATGAGAAACTGAAAAATCATTGACTTAGTATAAATGTTACTTAGCAACAACTGAAAACGTCAGTGTGTCATCAACATTCTTCTCATACTGAATCCAAACCATAACACTATACCATGTACTAGAATGAAAACTCTATCCCAGCCAAAACCAAGACATAAACGCAAATCAGCCACTCCAAAACTCATTGTGAGAAACATATTATCTAGATGAATATTTGTAATCATTGGTTTGTAATGTAGAGAATATATTGTTATATTGAGGTGATATTTTCCTAAAATCATGTTCAACTTTTGGAAGGCAAATATTTCATACAGCAAATTCTAGCAATTTCAAAAATTGACTTAAACAAATAAATAAATAAAGGTAAATTCAGTTTTACAACAGTCTGCAAGACCTGAAATAACTTATAGACTTTTTCAACACAAATAAAATGCAGATAATTTTTTATTCAGCTTAAAGCAATAAAAACAGCATCCTCAGAGAGGTTTCATTAATCAGTTAAAATCATCCATGTTACAAAAAATCTCTGAACTGCTACAAAGTAAGAGAAGTGCACTGATAGTTTAGTACTGTTTGCTAGCTTTTCCTGGTAAGACTTTAATTCTTTCATTTATTTATTTATTAAGAAAAAGTAGCTGTTGGTTGCTAGCCAATATAAATTATACAAAAATGTATGGTTTATGAGATGTAACTACAAATAGTTCTTAGCAGATGTAACTACAAATAGTTCTTAGCAAATAATCTTATACATATATGTATTACCAATCTTTTAAATGCAGATTTTGTTGTGCTAAGTAGAAGAGTAATTTTTTTCTCTTTTAAATAATCTTATAAGTACCCATGCTGTCAGTTGTTCATCACATTTTAATTCGATGATGTGTTTCACAGTATCTTAGCTAAAATTTTCAAGTCATGCCAAAAAAGGTGGCAACTTAATTCTAAATAGGGACAGGATATGGACAGAAAAGTAACCAGTCAAATGCTCTGCCTGGATCACAACGGGGAAAGCTTAATATTTGTTTGCATCCTTCCAAGGCCACAAAGGCTGACAGCATAGAATAAAAAAATCGTCTAAATCAGAGAAGCCCCTGGAACTAGTGATCCTATCAGACCCTACGATCTAATGCAATGCGTGGGAAGCCACTGTCTGGCAGAAGCTGAGGTCATTTCTGCAACACTTCTTTTAAACCTGCCCTTCTGCTACCCAAATTCTTGACTTCCCAGCAGCTTTCTCACACTTTCTAATTCAGCTAATAAATGGCTAATAAATACCTAAAGTCTATTCCCAAATGTTACAAACTAAAGGGAACAGATTGAGCGTGTCTTATGAAAACTGATATGTATACATGTTTTCACTCTTTCTCCTTAAGAGTAAATCCTGTTAATATTTGCACACAGAAGAAAATTATTTAAAAAATATATCAGCTGAATACGCACGCAGAAAAAAAGTATTTCATATGTTACTTAAGTACATGCCGACTGTAATACTGATGACTTAAAAGATTATTTCAAAAGGTAGCATAACTGATATCTAGACTAGATAGATTTGGTAACAAAAAATAAGTGCAGGTACGTGCATGGATGTTTTAGCGTTATGGCTGTTCATAATTTTGGTGGCTGCAAAAGGATACTCACAAACAGTTAAAACTATTAATATATAATATTGAAATATTTTTTTCCTACAGGAGTCTAATATCCAAATAAATATCATAGTTACATTATTTTTTTTCTGCAAGTCACATTGGAACTGTGCTTTACTACTTTGACTCAGTGAATCAATGACTAATAAATCCTCTCAAATTCTTTTGCATGCTTCTTACATTTTAGATCCCTATCTTCATTTTATAGAAAAAATATTTTATCAGGCATTTACAGAAATGTTACTGGTAAATAAACATATATACAAATACAGAACTAGAAAGTGCATGCTCTCTCTGTAGGAATAACACTCTAATCAGCAAATTAGTACCCAATCTGTACTTAGGATAGAAAATGAGATATTTAGCATAGACAAATTGGATGACACTTTGTATACAAAGATCAAGAACACAGAGTTTAAATTGAATTTGGTCCATGGAAGTCAGTAGATTTCTATGTTTGGGAATAACACTCATTCTATCTCACCAGGTAAGTATTTCTATTAACACCATTGTAACTGTGTCAGAAAGCAAAGGTAGAATGGGTAAAAAATGTAGGCATAAGGCTTTAATGTATTTTGTAAAGATTCCATTTTTTTGGCAATACGAGAAGATATTGATTCTCGCTTGTCATTAAAATAATTTTTCAAATTTAAGTTTTTCAAAACTACTGAAGAGGCAAAACAACTTGAAAAAGCATAAAAACTATGACTCAAATTATTTTATCTTTTTCCTTTCACACTTCCCACCCCCACCCTATTTTTCCTACATTTGATCAAAATGGATGTGCTTATTTTCTGGGTATGTTTGAGAGCTCTCTCACTCAGTTGTCCCTGTGAGGAGCAAGGTATGATGAACTAAAGAAACAGATAAACCTTAAAAATAATTAATTATTGCATGCATTCTGGTTTTAATCTCATAAGGTCATAGTTTAGTGCATACCTATTTGGTAAATGCACTGAATTTTTTGACAGATTTCTGTATCCATGTGCTTTATTTGAAAACCTGACAGGAGCTGCAGGCTGATCTGGAAGGCCAAAATAGAAAGCTTGCAACTAACAAGATGATATTCTACGTAGGCTTTTAGTGAATAAATTATTCACAGGAAACTGAACTTCAAAAGTTACAGGTTTTTAAGCAACATAAAACCTGTGTTTTATTAATTGTTAATGACAAATAGTCCTTTTCCTCTCTTCCTCACAAACTGTTTCCCACAGAGAGATGTCTTTAGACTGCACAATGCTGCATCTGCTCTGTAATGTATACAGACAGAAAGGTAGAGAAGGGACTTGACAGCAAATGGGAACCAGGCCGTACACATCCTCAAAGAAAAGACGAATGAACTTTTCTTTAAGAGTTTCAAATTTCTATTTGTGTGAACTATATGAATATTATGTGAATTTCTTTTTGATAAGAGTATGCAACAACACTCAATTTGTTCAGTGGCTCTGTGAAAGGGGCAAGTTAAACTCCATTTCCCAGTGAATAATTGTCTGTGGCATTTGGAATGAGCAAATGTGGAAAAGCTTCTTTCTTTGATAGAAATATTTCTTTAAAAGCATTTCAATCTTATCGAAAAGTCTGAAGAAGACTGTATTCTTTGGAACTGATGATGTTGAACAGTTGTTTTGACAGCTCAATGACTTCATAAATTAGCACAGCAGCCAATCTGCAGAAGTTTGCTAAAGACAGTGAGACTGACTAGCCATCAGGCCATAAGATATCAGTATGGCCGTGTTCATAACATGCTTCCAAGCTCAGAGAAAAACATGATTCAGACAAGAGTTTCTGGGCCATTCTTCCCAGAGCTGCAGAAGGCTACATATCCTGTTGACTAACTTTATATCTAATTATAACTGGATATGGATATAGATGAAAGTTAGGATATTTAAAACAGAGCTAGCCTGAACATTTTCCACAGATCGTGAGAGAGAACATGGTGGGATGGAGGAGAGGAGGGACTGAGGGAGAGAGGGGAAGAAGCAGAGCTGGACACTCTTTCTATTTAGTCATCCTATGTTACTTTCTTTTCTGTGAGCTTGTCCACTCTCCCTTTGATCTTATAGAAACTCTCAGTCCTTGCAGAATAGAAGGTTTGTCTCTTGTTTGTTGCTGACTGACTTTATTCAACTTGCAGTCATTCATTATACTGTTCAGAACTTGTTCTGCAGAGCTACTACTTACACTATAGCTCCTCTTCCTGTATTCATACATCCTAACATAGTACCTGTCCTTACTGAAGTGTGATTCTTTCCTTCTGACCACTTCTCCAATTTGTCAAAGCCATTTTAAACTCTAATGCTGTCCTCCAACAGTCTTGCACCCTCTTCCAACATTAGTAACTTTTGCAAATCTGTTAGACATGCCTCTATTTCATGTTCTATTTCATTAATAGAAAACCATGAATATTACTGGACTTTTGAGCCATCAAGTTTGCACTCACCTTCACAGTTCTTTCATTCAGATCCAGTTTCTATAGCTTGCTTATAAAAATGCCATCTCAAAAGAAAATTAAACATCTACTGCTTTTCTTCTTTCTATATGGCTTATCCATACTTATCTCCAAGGAT
Source organism: Harpia harpyja (assembly GCF_026419915.1). Taxonomy (NCBI): domain Eukaryota; kingdom Metazoa; phylum Chordata; class Aves; order Accipitriformes; family Accipitridae; genus Harpia; species Harpia harpyja. The sequence continues at coordinate 68,763,201 of NC_068969.1, read as the reverse complement.
GCTACCTTGGAAGGAAATTAAACTGGTTTGATAGATTTTGTTCATGACATATCCATGATAGATTGTTACCACTCATCTCTTTGTTATCTTCTAAGAGCTTATAAATAGTTTGATTATTTGTTCAGTAATACATCTGCCCTTTCCAAGCTTCAGTGATGAAAGAGATAAGGCATGAAAAAGAAGCAGACTTTAGGGGTTTAAATTTAAACTCATATTTTGAAAAGTTACCTTGCACACTGGGAAAAAAATCACAGATAGACCTAAACATGATGCAACATCCAAAACAAAATCATCATAAAGCCTAAGTATAAAAGCAATCTTCAACTACAGAGGCCGATATTCTCACTTTTACTTTACAATCAGTGGAATGACAAAATCATTTTAAAAACAGAATCTAATTTAGCCATTGAGAATCACTATCCAGAATAGCATTCTTCTTTCATTGACCAGCGAGGAAATCTAGGCAACTTTAGCTTCTGAAAGCTGAAGTTCACTTAACTGTCTTTACCCCTTTTGCATCAGTGAAGTGGTGCACATTTCAGTTAACTGGAAATTAAACCCATAAAAATGTCTGTTTTCTCTCATCATTTCCTCTTCCTTCCCCACTAACAGGGATGATCAGTGGAGACTAGGTCTTATACCAGTCTTGATTCACCATTCCTTCATGAAATCGAAATTCTCACATAAGATGGGTTTAGGGATCTATGAAGTGGGACCACGCTGCCTAAGCACACAGTTCTAAACCTTTATGTAGCCTTTTGGCACATCATTTCCTATTAAGTTTTTAAATGAAAAATACTCTGATTTGAGATCATGCTGATCTAAGTTTTTTTTCTAAGGCTTGGACTTGCCTCAGCTAACAATACCCTGGGCAACAGCTACACTAAAGGAGGGCTTACTTCAATTTGTTAAGTCTCACTGTGTTCCAAGACATTGCCCACTTTTAATGGATTCATTCAGAAATCATTAAAAGTAACTTAGATTAGATTCTTCTTTAAAAAGTTGGAGTCAAGACACCAAACTTGAGCAAATACAAAGCTGTCTTCAATCTGGAAAGTGCTAACACTTTCCACTTTTTATAATGTAGCTACAGTTCTCAGGAGACTGCTAATTAAAAAAATTGACCACTTAGTGTATGAGCATCATCATGCCTGAAATACTCAGGAATCTCAAGAAACAGCCAAATAAAAAATGTTCATAGTACAGTGAATAAAAAATTACACTTTTGCACTTTTAACAGACATACAACTATTTAAATTCAAGGAAAGGGAAATACTGCCAGCTGTAATTGCGTTGCAACTGAATTAGAACACAAATTTCAGTTCTTTCTATTCATAAATCAATATTTTTAAAAAATTAAGTACAAAAGACATTTAAGAATAGAAAGACTGGAAAATAAGAATTTGAAAATGAACAGTGGCAAACTAAGCAGACAAAATAGTCAAAGCATCAATACAAGAAAGTTCAGGAATAAGCAGAAGAAGACATGAGTATCATAGACATAGCAAGTATATCTGAAATAAAGAAAGGGTCAAGAAAGACCTCAGGGCTATCCATTCTGCCTCCATTCTGATTCAACAATGCGTGAAGTATTGCATTAAAATTTTATTCACCATAAGAACAAAAAAATTGAGCTCACAGGAGAATAGCTCAGGTTTAATTCTGAGGCTCTTTTCTTAATGGGCTTTAACTGCCATAAGGTTGGTAGAGAAGATATGTTATTTCTCATTAAAATTTTCCTTGCATTATTTATTGAATGCAGAAAAAAATTTACCCTTACACAGAGTGAAAGCTATGAAAGCTCAGGCATGCTACTCAGAATAGTTAAAGAGTAAGTACATAGTACACATTCCCCTATTCTAGTCTCTGGAACTGGGCTTTAACTCCTGCTCATTGATCTAGCTATATTTAGGATTACCATCATTCTATTACTAAGCTAATAAAACCTAAACTAAAAAACTAAACTGTAAAACTAAGTTGTTTTTAAATTTCAACAATTTATGGCAGTGGTGCATAATATTTTTCATTTTCCAAAACATGTCAGATTTTTGCAAAATATCACTTTTTCCCATGAAGTAGTTTCTTAAGAAATTGCCAAAGACTGAGTTTTGTTGGTTTCTATTTTTTTCCAGTATTGGCTTATTAGTACCAAAAAATAAATAGTCATGAACTGTGAAAAATACAATTGGAATTTTTTAAAGAAAACAGTAGATTAGGAGAAAGTCAGAAAGATTTGGAGGGCAGATTCTGTGGTTAAGCAGATGGAAATAAATTTTCTGAAAATATGATAGCACTTTATGAAAATTAATTTAAAATATTGTACTTTTCTCAGCTGAGAATTGAAATGAAAAATTTGGCAGAGGTTCATAGCTATAACAAACTGTTAACCAAATTAAAGCATTGGAGGAATATTTCTTCCAGTAGAACCAAGAACTGGAAAAAAAATCTGTAGTAAAATACTTTGTTCATTGACTGTAAAAGCTTTATGCTTACTCTAGTTATTTTTCTGAACTTAAAATAGAGCAAACAAAAAAAAGAAGGGGAAAAAAAGAAAAAGAAAAGGAAAGCACAACTTAAATACATTTCTAAATCTTTTAACATTGACAATGTCAAAGCAAAATTGACATTTTGACTTTTTGTCCTAAACACAAACAGATTTGGTGAAGTAGTTTTTTTGGACAAAGAGCATGATAAATTCTGTATACCTTTATGAATAGCTTTAGCTGACAAAAGTCTGATTTTTCTTTTCTATGGAAAAAAAATGACAGAAAAAGAAAACACTCCATCTTGACTTGTGATTGAGATTTCTGATAGTGCTTATTTCAACAGTTTTGGTTTTTTCTGTCTGTATGTGAATGCTTGGTATGTGAATTAGCTAGTTACAGAGTCTAATGTATTACAATGTGAGTATCTGTTGCAGTTCACTGTGTCTGATTGCTAATGTCCTCCCATTTGTGGGAAGTTAAAGGAAGTGATTGACAAGTAACAAGCAAGGTTATCAACAAAGCACTTCAAGAATATCAAGGATCAACGACAAAATTACGGTAAAGCTGTAATTCAGAGTATTATATCCATCCCAATATTTGGAAACCAATTAAGGAGCAAGATTTATTCTTTCCGGTTAAAACCAGAGGGAAATAAAAATACTAAAATCTTAAAGGAATACCAAGAAAAATATTACATTGAATGGATTCTAACTATTTGGTGTATCTTCAGTTAAGAGACAAACTTGAGACAACTAGGCTGAACTGGATTTGCCAAAACTTGCAAAAGCCCCAAAGATCAAGCAGGAGGAAATGTGCACACAGGCATTTTTTATTTTCTTGCTTGTTTGTTTCATCTGTTATGAACCCTTGGGGTGAATAAATAATACTTTGTTTGAAGAAGTTATGTTTGAAATCACTTTAATCAGTCTCTGTCACAGGGTCCCATAGGAAAATACGTCTCTCAGGTTCATGGAGTAAACAGGAGATTAGAGACCTAATATTCAGTCTGAGGGATAAAATCATGTGGTTTCTCCTTAATGAGGAGTTAACAAAACCTATCTGTAGCAAAAGTTAATGTAAGGATTATAATAAAGTACCTAAAGGTGAAGCAGTCAGAAATAAGGAAAAAAAGAAGAAATAACCACAATAAGCTGAAAAATCCATTGTTCCATAGGCAGCTGTGGAACTGCTGATGAAATAAACCCATATTCTGCACAGCACATGAGGACAATAAAGTAGACACAGAGTTAATTCATTGCAAATTTAATGATGAAGAACAATATTTGGGACAATAGAAACTTTGCTGATCACCTAATTACAGAAACAATACTGTATGTGAGAACACTGCAATATTTTTTAAAAAGCCATTAGGGAGGAATAAAAAATAATTCTGGGGTCAGGAATATATAAAGGACCATGTATTAAATAGATTCAGCTTCCACTATATTAAAACAAACAAAAGGGGTTGTCTGAATGTCTGAACTCATGCTGGATTGGGAGAATGCATTCATAAAAAGGATCCCTGTCATCTGTCTTTGTTTTTATAGATGAAGGTAAAGATTCTTCATCATCACATGTTAGTCAGAAAAATTACTTTCTGTCTCATCTACAGAATCAAACAAGATTTTTCTTTTGAAAAAAATATTTTTCTTTTTTTCCTGTGACAAATAGAATAGAATAGAATAGAATAGAATAGAATAGAATAAAATATTTCCATTGGCAGGGACCTACAATGATCATCTACTCCAACTGCCTGACCACTTCAGGGCTGACCAAACTTTAAAACCTGTTATTAAGGACATTGTCCAAATGCCTCTTTTTAAGGCACTGACAGGCATGGGGCATCGACCACCTCTCTAGGAAGCTTATTCCAGTGTTTGACCACCCTCTCAGTAAAGAAATATTTCCTAATGTCCAGTCTGAACCTCGCCTGACACAGCTGTGATCCATTCCCATGGATGCTGTCGCTGGATCCCACGGAGAAGAGCTTAGCAGCTCCCTCTTGACTTCCCCCTCCTCAGGAATCTGCAGAGAGCAACGAGGTCACCCCTCAGTCGCCTTCTCTCCAAACTAGACAAACCCAGAGTCCTCAGCCGCTTCTCACAGGACATGCCTTCCAGCCCTTTCAGTGGCTTTATTGCCCTCCTCTGGATGCATTCAAGGACCTTCACATCCTTCTTAAACTGTGGGGCCCAGAACTGCACACAGTACTCCAGTTGAGGCCGCAACAATGCTAAATACAGCGGGAGAATCATGTGCTTTTGACCAGCTGGTCAAAAGCAACAAATGATAGCTTAAAGAATAATCACCATTCTCACAGAGATGGGTAAAGCCTATGCCATTTTTAGTTTACCTTAGCTCAACACAAGTATAAATTGGAATGGGATGTGGGACAGCAATTTCAGCAGTCCACTCCAACAATCTGTCCTTTCCTTAGGACACAAATGGAAGAAAATTAAAGATAAGTGCTATAAATAATAGAGCAAAGTATCTCATAAATTTTTTATATTGTGAGCCACTGCACTTAGATTATTTAACTTGTCAGGTGTAGAAAACACAGAAGCTGTAAAAAAAATTAGACAGTATGTCAAAAATCATTGATGTCTGATTTCTATAGAACAAATAATGACAAAAACGTGCATGCATTTTTCAGAACTACCTCACAAGACACTAAGTAAAGTAGTTAGAAATTAAATAGAAGTTAGGCCATTTTAATGATACTGATAAACAAGACTGAGGAAGAAATGCACATCACAAAATACCATTCTCTCTTTAAGGTCCAGGAAAAGCCATCCAGTATCAAAGGTTGGTTGAGCACTGTGGTGGGTTGACCTTGGCTGGCCGTCAGGTGCCCACCAAGCTGCTCTATCACTCCTCAACTGGACAGGGGAGAGAAAATACAATGAAAGGCTTGTGGGTCAAGATAAAGACAGGGAGATCACTCAGCAATTACTGTCATGGGCAAAACAGACTCAGCTTAAGGAAATTAATTTACTTTATTACTAATCAAATCAAAGTAGGATAATAAGAAATAAGAACAAATCTTAAAACACCTTCCCCCCACCCATCCCTTCTTCCCAGACTCAACTTCACTCCCAACTTTTCTACCTCCTCCCCCCAGGCGGCGCAGGGGGATGGGGAATGGGGGTTGTGGTCAGCACATAACGCATTGTCTCTGTAGCTCCTTCTTCCTCACACTCTTCCTCTGCTCCAACTCATGTTGGTCCCACCCATGGGAGACAGTCCTTCACAAACTTCTCTAATGTGGGTCCTTCCCATGGGCTACAGTTCTTCACAAACTGCTCCAGTGTGGGTCCTTTCCATGGGGTGCAGTCCCTCAGGAACAGACTCCTCCAGCATGGGTCCCCCATGGTACTACAGGTCCTGCCAGAATACCTGCTCCAGTGTGGGCTCCTCACCACAGGGTCACTGGTCCTGCCAGGAGCCTGCTGCCACGTGGGCTTTCCATGGGATCACAGACTCCTTCAGGGCATGTTCACCTGCTCCAGCGTGGGGTCCTCCATGGGCTGCAGATGGATATCTGCTCCTCCGTGGATGTCCATGGGCTGCAGGGGGACAGATTGCCTCACCATGGTCTTCCCCACGGGCTGTAGGGGAATCTTTGCTCCGGCGCCTGGAGCACCTCCTCCCCCTCTTTCTACACTGACCTTAGTGTCTTCAGGGCTGTTTCTCTCACATGTTCTCACTCCTCTCTCTCAGCTGCTGTTGCACGGTGGTTTTTTTACCCTTTCTTAAATATGTTATCACAGAGGTGCTACCACCGTGGCTGATGGGCTTAGCTTTGGCTGCTCATGGGTCCATCTTGGAGCTGGCTAGAACTGGCTTTGTCAGACATGGGGGCAGCTTCTGGCAGCATCTCGCAGAAGCCACCCCTGTAGCCCCCATGTTACCAACACTTTGCCACATAAACCCAATACAAGGACTACAAACAGAATGCTGTATATAAGGTCAATTCTAGAAAACAGGGTAGAAGATAAGACAGGGGAGTGTTACCCTTTCTCAGAAAATATCCATAAGATTTGTGGTTTGGCTAAGCCTAATATTTTTTAGAAGTATTAATTCATTAAAGGAAAAATTTAGTTTTTCAATATCAATGATTTTCCTACACAGGTGAGAACATCTCTATAGCAAGTATTATGCTCAATGAAAATAAGCTTCATTCCCTTTCTCGCTTTTCTTGAATCCTTTCAAAGTGTCTCAGAGAAATTCCAACAGCTACAAGCTATATTGAAGCTTGAAAAACCGTATCCACAGATAGACATCATTCTAGTTGTCTTTATCTTAGGAAGCAATCTCCAAGGCTGATATAAAACAGATTTTGAACTAATTGCTATCTTAAAAAGTCCGTCAAATACACTTATTTACCCTTTCTCCCTGTGTTTAGAATTAAAACAATTGATTTTACATTTTCTCATAAAATAAGAGAAGACTGAAATCACACACTGTGATATTGAGGACATTTAAGGCTAAAACTGCATTTGGGCTGAAGAAGTCAAGAAAGCCATATAGCTTATTTAGAAAGAAAGCAGATAAAAGATGGAAGAGGAAGAATCGCTACAGTTTCCAAATCAAAGCAAAAATGAAATGAGTAGGTAAATTATTTCACTTCTACCATTTATGAAATATTAAGAGCTTGAAACCATCAGCAGAACTTTGTTTGAGGTACTTTCAATCACAATCCTTTCAGGCCAAAAATCCTGCTGCCTTTCAGAACTAGTCTTTCACATCTCTTTCACCTGAAAGCTAGATCTCAGCTAGAACTAAATCTGGCTACTATCATAAGGGACAACAAAAAATGTTTTTACAAATTTGTTAACAGTAAAAAGAATCCCAAGGAGAATATCTATCCTTTAATGGATACAGAAGGGAACGTAGCAACCAGTGATGAGGAAAAGGCCAAGGTACTTAATGCCTTCTTTGCCTCAGTCTTTAATAGTGAGTCCAGTCATCCTCAGGGTACTCCACCTCATGAGCTGGAAGGTAAGGATGAAGAGCAGACTATACCCCCCTTAATCCAGGAGGAAATAGTTAGTGACGTGCTACGCCATCTGGACACTCACAAATCTATGAGACCAGATGGGATCCATCCAAGAGTACTGAGGGAACTGGCAAAGGTGCTTGCCAAGCCACTCTCCATCATCTATCAGTGATCCTGGTCAACAGGGGAGGTCCCAGAGGACTGGAGGCTTGCCAATGTGACTCCCATTTATAAGAAGGGTTGGAGGGAGGATCCGGGGAACTACAGGCCTGTCAGCTTGACCTCGGTACTGGGGAAGATTATGGAACAGTTTGTCTTGAGAGCACTCACGTGGCAAGTCCGGGACAAGCAGGGTATCAGGCCCAGTCAGCATGGGTTTACGAAAGGCAGGTCCTGCTTGACCAACCTGATCTCCTTCTATGACCTGGTGACCCGCCTAGTGGATGAAGGAAAGGCTGTCGATGTTATCTACCTTGACTTCAGCAAGGCCTTTGACACTGTCTCTCATGGCATACTCCTTGAGAAGATGGCATCTCATGGCTTGGACAAGCGTACTCTTCACTGGATGAAAAACTGGCTGGATGGACGAGCCCAGAGGGTAGTGGTGAATGGGGTGAAATCCAGTTGGCGGCGGGTCACAAGTGGTGTTCCCCAGGGCTCGGTGTTGGGCCCTGTTCTGTTTAATATCTTTATTGATGATTTGGATAAGGGGATTGAGTGCACCCTCAGCAAGTTCGCAGATAACACCAAGTTGGGAGGCAGGGTCGATCTGCTTGAGGGTGGGGAGGCTCTACAAAGAGATCTGGACAGGCTGGATCTATGGGCTGAGGCCAATTGTATGAAGTTTAACGCGGCCAAGTGCCGGGTCCTGCACTTCGGTCACGGCAACCCCATGCAGCGCTACAGGCTTGGGGAAGAGTGGCTGGAAAGCTGCCTGGCAGAGAAAGACCTGGGGGTGCTGGTTGACAGCCGGCTGAATATGAGCCAGCAGTGTGCCCAGGTGGCCAAGAAGGCCAATCGCATCCTAGCCTGTATCAGGAACAGTGTGGCCAGCAGGAACAGGGAGGTGGTTGTTCCCCTGTACTTGGCACTGGTGAGGCCGCACCTCGAGTACTGTGTTCAGTTTTGGGCCCCTCACTACAGGAAAGACATTGAGCTGCTTGAGCGTGTCCAGAGAAGGGCAACCAAGTTGGTGAGGGGCCTTGAGCACAAGTCTTATGAGGAGCGGCTGAGGGATCTGGGGTTGTTCATTCTAGAAAAGAGGAGGCTGAGGGGAGACCTTATCGCTCTCTACAACTACCTGAAAGGGGGTTGTAGTGAGGTGGGTGTTGGTCTCTTCTGTCAGGTGTCTGGAGATAGGACAAGAGGAAATGGCCTCAAGTTGAGGCAAGGGAGATTTAGGTTAGATATTAGGAAAAATTTTTTTACTGAGAGGGTTGTCAAACATTGGAATGGGCTGCCCAGGGAAGTGGTTGAGTCACCATCCCTGGAGGTATTCAAAAAGCGAGTGGACAGGGTACTCCAGGGCATGGTTTAGGGGGCATGGTTAATGGTTGGACTCGATGATCTTGAAGGTCTTTTCCAACCGAAATGATTCTATGATTCTATGATCTCCAGAGTGCAGCTCTTACCTGAGGTTGATACAGAAGACTGCAAAAGCCAAGTACAGCCAGAGCAGGACAGATTTGTAAGAATAAGTCATCCATGTTGTAACAATTCCAGACCAAGGATTTAGGGAATTGGTGCTTAATTCTCCCTGCGCCAATTAATACTCCCTACTCAATAGGTACTTGCATTTAACATGACATAGTCACAGCTGTATGGCTTATCTCCTCCCCCATTCAAATCAGAAATGCATCTACAGTTCTGGAATACATACTAATTTATTTGGGGAAAGATGCAATTCTGAAATGAGCTTCTTATTTAGGCCAGTAAAAAGACTTCTTCTTCAGTAATTAGTATTAATTAAATTCAAAGTGGACTCTACTATCAATAAAGTTGAATACACTCCAAGACTCAGCCAACCAAAGACTTCTAAATATAATTTATTTGCATAAAATATATATCTGAACAGGGCTTGTCTCCAGGCAATCTCTTCTAATGCTTGATTATCCTTACAGTGATTTTTATCCCTTACATCTAGTTGGAAACTCTCCTGTTTCAATTTATGACCATATGCTCTTATCCTCCCATTCTATATCTCAGTAAAAAGCCAGTCTCCAGCTTCTCAGTAACCTCAGCATAGGTACAGAAAGACAGCTGTTAGGTGCCTTTAAGCCTTCCACTCTGTGAGGTAAACAAGTCCTGTTCCATCAGCTTCTCTTCAGAGGGTACATACTACAACCCTAGAAAATCCTTGTTGCCCCCCACTGGACTTGCTCCAGGTTATCAACATCTTTCTTGTATACGAGGTGGGGGAAGAGGAACTGTGCATGGTATTCCACATAAAGATTAATGAGTGTTGAGTAAAGAAAAATAATCATGTCCACCAGGTCCTTTTTAGCAGAGCTGCTTCCTAACTAGCCAGTCCCCAGCCTGTGCCATTGCATAGGATTAGTCTGTCCCACATACAAGACTTTGTATTTGTCATTGTTGAATTTCATGAGGTTCTTGATGCCCTGTCTTGGTCCCTCAGTGGCAGCCCAGCCTTTTAGCAAATCTATTGAATCTCTCAGTTTGGTCACATTTGCGGACTTGAAAAGGGTTTACTCCACCTCCTACCACCAGGTCAGTCATAAAGATAGGACGCCCAGACAGACCCCTGAGGATCTTCAGTTGTAACCAGCCTCCAGCTACAGTACAATCACTTAGCAGCTACCCTTTGAGCCTTACAATTCACCAAGTTTTTCACTTATCTAGCAGACCATTCCACTGGGGATGATGTCCCTTCTTGAACACAAAGATGCTGTGAGAAACGGTGTAGAAAGCCTTGCTAAAGTCAAGATAAATTACATCCAGTGTTTTCCACTCATCTGATAATTTCATCACAGAATTCAATTAGGTTGTCCAAACACGTTCTACACTTGTACATATACGCTATCTATTGTGTATATGTAGCTGATATGTGAGCCACATCAAAATTATATCAGCCAGCACTCTCAGCACCCCACTCCTCCAAATGTGTATCATCTGATCCTATCAACTTGAGGTTTCTCAAGACACCCCTAACTCAATCCTTTTCAACTACTAGTATTTTTCTCCTCCTTCTACCCTGTGTGCAGGCTTGAGAGGTCTCTTAGCTCATGCACAATGTAATTTATTTATTCCTAAATATTTTTTTTTCTTTTTTTTCATTAAATACATTATTATCAAGAATTTTTATTTTGTTTTGCTTTGTTCATTTGAGCTATTTTTAATCAACCTCAAATGTCACTGGAGAAATTATTCACATTGTTGAACAGATTATACTGGGCTATGAACTACACTATGCTTTCATGTTCACAGTAATACTGAACAGGTAGAGCTACCTATTAGAATAAAACATACTGTTCAGGCTCTTGATTTGCAATGAAACAACTTTAGAAAAATAAACATGTATGATTTCATTACAAATGGTTGTAAGTTTTTATTTTGAAACTCTAATCAGAGCCAATGTTTATAAGGTTCTTCTGTTCAGTATGAAAGAAAACCTAAACTTACTGTCAACTTTTCCGCCACTATTTCATGCATCCTATGATATGATGTTTCTCAGATCTTACGCCTATGGAAGCTGCACAGAGTAGTGCATAGCTTACTCTCCCCTCCCTACACTTTCCATCAGCCAGCCAAACTTGGCAGACTGGATACTATACTTCACAAACCTAGTTCCATAGAGGACTCAGAGTCCAAAGTAAACTCAGCTTGATATCTGAATCTTTAAAAAAAATTCCTCACCTGTTCATTTAAAAAAACCCAAAACCCTAAGCTGCTAAGAGTTAAGAGGAAATGTTCTCTCACATATTAATAAGAGGTCAAAAGATACAAAGAATAAACCAGGAAATTGTTAGTTTCTTGCACAGAGAAGGGACATCAGAAGAGCCTTAACAGGTATCCTAGGGGGTGTGCTATTCATCTTATTCCCAAAATATTTCAAAAAGGGGTTGTAGAGTAATGTGATAATTTAAGTCATCTATCAGAGTAAAAGCTAAAACCAACTGCAAAGTATTACAAAACAATCTTGCCATCTCTAAAAACTAGTCAAGAAAACATTATATGAAATTCAATGTAAATAAATACAGTGATGCACGAGACAATGCTCACTTTAGATACACAGTGATGAATGTAACACATTGTTACATGTTAGAGTTATCCTAGACAGTTTATGAGCATGTGAACTTGATATCTACTAGCATAAAAAAAAAAAAGTTAGAAATTTTTAACAAAACAGTAAGGATCAGAACATATATGCAGCTATTTCTATGCATTACTGTATAAAGCTTCAGCCTAACCAACTCTTGAATACTGTGCACAGTTTAGAAACATAATGCACAGGTAAGCAGTAGAGCAACTCATTCCCCCAGCATGTATTTGACATCAGGAGTTTTCATATGGTCTGAAGCTAATTGAACCAATTTGTAGAATAAAAATGCACCATGGGCTATGAACAGAAAGGTTATAACTAGTAAAAAACAATTTCAGCCCTGAAGCTAGTAGGTTGTAATGGTTTGCATCCAGACAACAAAATTCTCTTCCTCCTCAAAGGGGAATGCCTGCTGGAAACAGTCAATAGCTTGTGGTGTAACCCAAAACCATTTCCAGATGTGTTCTGGGAGAGTACTTGTTGACACAAATCAAATCATGCCTATTAGCATCTGTTCTGTTTAATCATTAGAGTAAGTGCTCAGACTTGAACCCTGGCCACGTCCAGCTGACTGGTATAAAAAAGTAGGTAGGCAGATGTTATGGGCCTGTGACACAGGTGGGATATTCGGCTAAATAAATCATTGCTCTAACACAGTCTGGTTATGTATTTTACTTTTTAAAATCAGCAGGGATGATGAAAAGAAGAATCTGGTTTGGGTTTTATTCATATATTAATGCCATGTCTCAGAGAAGATTAGAAGCCTGGGGCATAGCCAACTGTATCCTGGGCTGCATCAAAAGAAGTGCGACCAGCAGGTCAAGGGAGGTGATTCTCCCCTTCTACTCCGCTCTCATGAGACCCCACCTGGAGTACCGCATCCAGCTCTGGGGTTACCAACACAAGAAAAACATGGACCTGTTGAAGCAAGTCCAGAGGATGGCCACAAAGATGATCAGAGGGATGGAGCAGCTCTCCCATGGGAAAAGGCTGAGAGAGTTTGGGTTCAGTCTAGAGAACAGAAGGCTCCAGTAAGACCTTATTGCAGCCTTTCAGTTCTTAAAGGGGGCTTATAAGAGAGATGGGGACAAACTTTTTAGTAGGGCCTGTTAGGACAGGACAAGGGTTAATGATTTTAAACTAAAGGAGGGTAGATTCAGACTAGATGTAAGGAAGAAGTTCTTTACAATGAGGCTTGTGAAACACTGGAACAGGTTGCCCAGAGAGGTGGCAGATGCCCCATCCCTGGAAACATTCAAGGTCAGGTTGGATGGGGCTCTGAGCAACCTGATCTAGTTGAAGATGTCCCTTGCTTTAATTGCACACTTTTTCATGGTACAAAATCTCCTTTTAAAGACAGAGGAAACTATACACTGAATGACAATTAAACTAATACTGTGTACCTCAGCTCTGCACCACAGATCAGTTCCAGGCTTTTTCTGAGACTGTAGTTAACCGCGTAAAAGATACAGTGACACTTCTTTCAGACAATCTGCAAATATTGTGATTTATCTTATTTCCTCCTTCCTTCCTTCCTAGTGCTCTGGGAACACAGACTAAAATCATGGTTTGCTACTGACACAAAATGGCCTACGATTTTTTTTCAGATTCTCTCATATAACATTGGCAGAGGCATTAGAGTACTGAGATTAAAGACCAGAAGGTTTTAAAAAGTTATCTTTCCACAGGTGAAAATTCTTACAACTGTTTTATTCGAGTGCTCAAGACCAGAAACTTAAAAACCAGAAGAGCAGCAAGAAGGGATTGTTCCTACAAAACAGGAAGGTTGAGCAAAGGTAAGACTTCCTCATCACTACTGCTTATGATCAAAACACGCTAAACATTTTTGTTGATTTTTAAAAGACTGAATTTTAAGAGATTGAATGTGCTGCTTTTGTGAATAATTTATTTGAGAGGTTGCCAGTCTGCTTAGCAAAAATGCTTTTCTCTTTATAAGCTCAGTGCTAAGAAGGAAACATTTTCAGATAAAGTCTTCTCTGTACTACTTCTTGAGACTGCTATAGTCATAGTAGGAAGAACAGATTATTAGTAAAGAAGGATTAACTAGTAAAAAAGTTGCAAAGTTTGATTTGCAACATTATGCTTTGAGACAAGATTCAAGAATATAAAATATCTATAGGTGACAATTATGATAAAAAAGGAATGAAATGTTACACAAAGTTGCCCTAAAGCCTGTCCCTGATGACCACCTTCTCTGCTCTGCAGCTGCAGTAGCAAAACGGAGTGAAGAAAACTACATGAATAAACTAGGGACAGGTTGTAAATGATTTTCCTGACTGATAAATTTTTTACATGTCAATGTACCAAAACTGCATTATTACAGAAGAATAAAAAGTAAAAATCTACAAAATATATTTCTAAAAAACTAAAGAATTTTTGAAATGTAGTATTTTAAATTAATTGTTTTTCAATATTACTTTTGATTTAAAATTACTTCAAATAAAGACTGAAAATTTTGAAAATATCAAAAGAAATGTGAACAATTGGCTTTTTCCAGCTGTTTCAGAATAACTTTTGATTTACTATATCATCATATTCCCACTAACAGTTTCAATGTTAATGAACCAACCCACTTCTCATTTTAAAACAAAACCAAAACCCAACCGACTAATAATTGTTTTGTGTCCTAAAAGGACCTTTAGAGCACCAAAGAATATATTAGAAGAGTCTGTTTCAGAACATTTAATGAAATACACTCTTATTTTAAATTGCAGGGAGTAAAGTGTGAAGAGAAGAAAAATCTATTTTTTCTTCCAGAAAGCAACTGTGGTATTTAACTACTGTGTCCTCTTTAGTGTACTTTAATTTCATCACCTGCAGCTAGCTAAAAGCCCTACATATAACTTTCAGATATAGAAAAGTCAGTAAAGCTGAGATGCTCCTTGTGTGGTGTTAGTTTTTCAACTAGATTTTCCCATTGGCTTTTTTGTTTTTCAAATTCTGATTAATATAGAAATTGGTAAGTTAATTCGCAATAAGTTAGGCTGTTAATGTTCTTTTCTCAGACTGAGTAAAAGAATTTTTGGACACAACTTCTATTGCAATCAAGCATTTATCCATAGAAAATGGGCTGAGACATAGCAGAAAACTACAAACACAGACCTTTCCTCAGTTTCCAGAAATTTCCCCACACCCTATTATTTTTCTGGTTTTGGTAAGTTTTAGAGACAAACCTACATAACTTACACCAAAAGTTTCAAATGTTCTAAGCTAGCTACAAAAGAGAACTAAAGAACTCTAAACTGCTAAAGTTCTCAGAGAGAAGGCCTACTGTTTTCTGATCAGTATTTTCAGTCTGTCCAAATACCTTCTTTTTAGTTGTAATATCTAACCTAGTTTTAAGTTTCATGTACCTTTTCTCAGCAGCAAAGCTGTCTTAGGAGATCTCTAAACCAAGTCATCCATTTCCAACACTATAACACATTTTCCTTTAGTTTCATCTACTTGTCTCTTTGAGGTTGAATTGCAAAACAGATCACTGATGTGAGCAAAGTAACAACCACTCTTGGGAAAAGAAGTGAGAGATTTAGTGGTTTGCTGCTCCTCGAGAACTGATGCCCTTCTACTGCCTTCTCTTTTTCAGGCTGTGTTCTCACACAAATTCCCTTAACTAGCACTGCTGTTTGTCTGACTGGAAGAAGGTAATGCATTCACTGATCTGGCAGAAAGCTAATCCACATAAGGGAAAAGCAAAAAGGAAAGAGTCATTTTTTTGTCAGCTTAAAAATCAACAAGCTGATTCAGCTGTATGATACACCAGAAGAAGAATATAGGTAGGAGATTAAACAATGTCATCACCTTTCTTCACAGCAATAAGCCACTGGATTATCTCAGCTATCTTGTTGAACAGGAAATACAAAAACAAAACCAACAACAACAACAACAAACACAAGAAAAGGTGAGAGGGGAACAAACAACTAGTATGGGCAGGTATCTTTAAAACTACCTTTCAGGTATGCAGAAGGTACCCATAAGATCTCTCAAGCAGCTATTGCTAACAGCCATTATCATTTAGGTGCCTTAGTTTGGGTGTACCAATTAGTATTTTAGCAAGATTTACAGTAGCAAGCACAAACATTTCTTCCTGCTACATACAGATCTTTCACTTTAGTCTTGGGACCCACTTACCAAGCCCCTATATGTCAAGAACCAGATATCAAGGTGATCTCCCCAGGACAGCTGCCTGTGCATTCCAAAGCATTCTCTTGCACCCACAGTTCAGCTAGTCCTGAACATCTTCTAGGATATAAAGTATTATGGATACAAAAAGGAAATATTTTAGGGTGATACAATTTGTTTTATACAATCTGTTGATATGCTTGGAAAGAAAGCTTGCCCACTGGCCACATGTAGCTTTCTTCAGTTAACAAAGACATTTCAAAAATAATCAATGGACAGCATTCAAATGCCCAGATGCAGTTCATGCATCACTTTTCGGACACCAGAATGCATCTAGGCTTCCTCTTTACCAAGATTATTCCTAATTTCTCCAAGCGCTTTTTTCTGTATTTCTTTCAACTCTTTATTGTAGTTGTCTTAAGTGGTAGGGAATAAAAGTCATAAGCTGGTTGAAACTCATTCCAAGTTAGTAAAGTAGCCTCACAATGTTTGCATTGGTTAGGAAGCCAGCCCGCCATAAAAGGACAGTTTAAAGTGAATGAGCAACTGAAGTTTCAATAACAAGAAACCACTTGGATGATCAATAACTGTTCATAGTCAGTCTGAGGCAGGGCTGTTTTGCTTTCTTCTTGTTGAATGTTTTTGACTATTGGTGTTAGTTAAAAGCATTAATTTCACTATGCTTCAACTTCAATTGAAAAGACATCCAGCTGTTCACAATAATTTAAGGAAACTGAAATATCTGTATTGTCACATGTGAATTGTCTAGGATACTAACTAGACAATGTGTCTACACATGTGTCAGGACCACATTTTGAGCCTGAATCCCTTATTTGAGCAGCTATTGTTCTGTATACGTAAAAAAGAAGGGTAGTTAAAGATTAAGCTACAACATCGGCCAAGATAGTATTCAACTCTTTGATGATTCTTAAAAATGGATGAAAAGGAACAGCTGAAATCCAGGAAAATGTTACCAGAATGTCAGATAAAAGGCTGCAGTTTATCTAATAAAAATCAGTGCATCTTAAAGTCATCCCAAAGGATGAATAGTCATAATAAAGCAACATACAAAAAAAAAAAAAAAAAAAGCCAAGACTAAAAAATATGTAAGTACCCTTATGTGCAGTGCAATCTGTATGTGCCTGCATTACTTACATGAATCCTGCCATGAAATTCTTCAGACTATTGATTTGGTTTTAGGTCCCTGTTGGGAGCTCAGTCTTTGAAATAAAATGCACACAAGTATAACCAACTCGTGACAAGAATCAGTTCTCTTAAATTATTTAAATTGTTCTTAAATGTGTAAACAAACAGAGCTCACAAAGCAGAAGAAATACTGATGCTAAAATCAAGCCTACAGTATTTTACTTCTTAAGTGTTCATCTGAATTCAAGTCTTAAAAGTTTATAATATACACTGCACTGTGCTCTTTTTATTATCATTGTTATGACCTAGAAAACACATTATATTAAAAATTGTGGCCTTGTCAGGAAAGCCATTTACATTTTAACTGTTTGAAGCTGGAAGCAGAGGCAAAAAATCTTCAAAGCATCTTTCTGAAATGAATGCCACAAATGAAAAATATATATTGGGGGGGAAGAAAAGATGAGGAAAGGAGGAGCAACTAATTTATAGTCCACTAGCATTTTCTTAGATGTTAATTAAAACCATGTAAACACTTCAGATATAATTATGAAAAGGACAAATACTTCAATGCTGTAAAGATTATCCCTTAAATAATCTACACCTGATATTAATTATTGGATTAATAATTAGGATTATTATTGGAAGGATTGGAACATATGAGGCAATAAATGGTTTTAGAGGGTTATTACCCTACATGAAAAAGTGAACTTTATCTAGTTTACATTCTGTATGAAAATTAATGATTTCCATCTATTTAAATATGATTTGTGTCTAATTTGTTGATCAATAAACCTTACATAAATGTCTGCAAACCAAGATTTTAAATCATAAGATACAGTTTACATAAAAATTTGATACTTCATTTGTCTTGTTAATACTCAAGATGATAGAAACACCACAATGGTTATATTTAATTCACTTTATTCACTTAGTGAAGACTCACCATTGCAAGGCATTGAACAACCTCACCTCTGTTGAATCTAAAGAGTATGGGGCAAGTCCAACCCGTTATACCATAGGGTTCTAAGCAATGATTTACACTACTATGTACATAAGAAAAGAGTGATTTTTGTATTTTGAAAGTAATCACAGTTGTGTGAAAAGGTGGTATATGCTGTATGCATATGTATGCTCTATGTATATGTATATTTGGAATAGATTTTTCTTCTAATTAATGCGCTTGGTGGGTAGGGTCCAAACAATGAGCTTCTGAGTGTGTTAAAAGCACAAAGGAAGCATACCAGCTATGGAAAGGTGCCAAATAGCCACTGAGCATTACAAAAACCTTGCTAGTGCATGCAGAGATGCAGTTAGGAAGGCTAAGGCTCAGCTAGAACTGAAATTTTTAAGAAAGTGTTCTTCAGATATGTGAGCAGAAAGCAGAAGCACTGGGAAGACATAGGCCCATTACTAAACAGGGCAGGGAAAGTAGTCATGACTGACACTGACACAAGAGAGACTCTCAGTATCTTTTTTGCCTCTGTCTTTACCACTGTTGCTGGACCCCAGATCACAGGATCGAGTAGCTACAACAACACATGTGTTAACTCACTGGTGGTGGAGGAAGGACTGGGCTGCAGCCTTTTACAAGGGCTCAACCCACATATATCTATGGGCCCAGACAGAATCCACCACAGGGTGTTAAAAGAAGTGGCTGACCTGTTGCAAGACCACTGTCTATAATATTTGAAAAGTTGTGGAGATCAGGGGATGTCACTGATGAATGAAAGAAGGCAAATGCCACACCCATCTACAAGATGGGCCCAAAAGAGGACCCAGAAAACTACAGGCCCATTAGCCTTACTTCAATCCCTGGGAAAGTAATGGAACAAGTCCTCCTACAAACTATTACAAAGCAAATGAAGCAGTGATTGGGAAAAGCCAGTATGGATTTACCAAAGGCAAATCATGCCAGACTAACCTGATCACCTTCTACAACAATACAATGTCTTCTGTGGACATGGGGACAACAGTGGATGTTGTTTGCCTGGACTTCAGCAAAGAGTTTGACACTGTTTCCCACATCCTTCTCCTGGACAAACTGGCAAGATGCAGATTGGGTGGGTGGTCTGTGAGATGGTTAGGAAACTGGCTTAGGCTGCACTCAGGAGGTGGTGATCAATGGTTTTTAATCAGGATGGCAGCCTGTCACAAGTGGGGTCCCCCGGGGATTGACAACAGGCCCCACGCCTGTTCAACATTTTCAGAAATTACCTGGATGACAGGATTGAAAGCACCCTCACCAAGTTTCTTGTGATGCTTAATCAGGTGGTTAGGTGGACACATCAGAAGGGAGAGCCATTTTATGGAGGGACACAAACAAGCTGGAAGAGTGGGACAGCAAGAACAGTATGAAGGTTAACAAAGACAAGTCCCTGAACCTGGGACAACATAACTGAAGAGCCCTGCACAGACTAGGATCTGTGTGGCTGGGGAGCAGCCCTGCTGAAAGAGCCCTGATGGTCCTGGTGGACAACAAGCTGAACATGAGTCAGCTGTGCACCACTGCAGCAATGAAGGCAAATCAGATTCTGGGCTGAATCTGCAGGGCCATTATGAGGACAGATAGAGAAGTGATCATCCCACTCTACTCAGTGCTTGCCCTACTACACCTGGAGTAGAGCGTCCAGTTCTTGTCTCCACAATTCAAGAAAGATGCAGACAGAATGGAGACAGTCCAAAGGAAGGCCACAAAGATGACCAAAGGACTGGAGAGACTGCCCTATGAGGAAGGACTGAAGAAGTTAGGTCTTTTTTCCCTGCAGAATAGAAGGCTCAGGGGGACTACAACACAGTATTCTAGTACTTGAAGGGCATCTCCAAAGAGGATGGAGGCTCTTTCTTCACAAGAAACCACATGGAAAAGACAAGGGGCAACAGGTACAAGTTGCACCGGGAGACATTTCATCTTGATATAAGAAGGAAATTTTTTACAGTGAGAACCATCACTCACTGGAACAACATCCCCAGGGACATGGTGGAGTCATCATCACTGGAGATTTTCAAGATGCAAGTGGACAGAGTGCTAGATAATCTCATCTAGGCTCTCTTTCCCTTGAAAGTTTGGACAAGATGATCTTTCGAGGTCCTTTCCAACCTGTGCTGTTCTGTGATTCTATGGTTCCATGACCTTGTCCTGTTTCGCTTCCATTAGCAAGATGATTTACTTTTGTTCTGTAGGTCAACCCCCTGCCTCCCCACCAAGCAAAAAAACTAAAAAAAAAAAATCAAAACCTACAGTGAGAAGTTGTATCAAGTTAAAAAGATCTCTGCATGCACAAGATCAAGTCATCTCCTTAACCAGCCTATTTTTGACATGAGACATTACAACCTTAATATGGATATACTGCCATAAACATGACATAAGGCGCTGGGCTCAGAGACTTGGATTTCAGTGTAGTCAGGCCACTGTCTCATTCATAAATTATTAAGAAAAACAGATTGTTCCTATTTGCTGGTCTGAGCTACTGTAATTTATGATAGTACAAGTAGTCTCATGTATACTCCCAGAATAAAAGGGTATGAACACAAGGAGAAAAGTGAGGGAAGTCTTTTTTAATTAGAGTAAGGATGGCAAAATAGGCATACTGTTTTAAGATAAAGACACTGTTTTTCATGAACAAGACAGCCCTGCTGCACCAACAGACATGGCCAGGTTTTCCACATTTTTTTCTTAAAGCCTTACATAGCAGGGGAATAGTAAAGTTATTAGTAAAGGAAACACTGTCTTTCAGAAAAGGTTCTGTTCCTAGTAATTAAATAATGGGGATGTTATTTAGATGCTCTGATAATTTCACATATCGACTGGTCAAGTTAGTGTGATTCAGAAACATTTCCCAGATAAAGCCCCACAAAAGGATGTTATGGTCAAGAAACACCTGAGCATTTCCAGGAAATGGGATTTTCATGGTGTATGCAGTGAGTTGGGAACCTCCAACAGCAGCATTAGCTCAGCAGGGATTTTAAATCTCAGTTATTTGGAATTTGTGTACCACGGATGGAATGTGAAACATCTAAGTTCCATCTTCGCTTCAAAGAAGCCATTTTCCTTTTTGCTTTCTTATTCTGATTTACTCAGGTGTTAGTCACACATTTGCACTGATGAGTTTCTTCTCTGCTATAAAATTTCTGCACATACCATGATAACAAATGGACCCCTACTCAACTTAAGAGTACTGTAGACAGCTTGAAAATCTGCCAAGGTCTGTCTTCAGTAATTTTTTATATACCCAGTGAATAAATGTTGTATCCACTTTATCTGCCCAGTTATAAAACCTCATACAGAGCAGCTGTAACAGCAGCTTTGTATGACGATGTAACAATCAAGAAAGTGACATCTGTATAAAATACATTTCAAGTTATCATGATCTAATCATCCACTGCAAATATAAAAAATAAAGACCAAAACAGCATGCTTGTAATGCCCCTATATACTTGTTTCATCTGTTTCATTTGGCTGTAATTTCATACATAATTAAAATGAAATAGAATTTAAAATTACATATAGGGCTGAAGTAGACATTCAATGAGCCTTTGTCAACATCAATAATTAGTTTTTCTGTATTCAATTTTTTTAATGTTTCATTAACGAAAATTTAATGGACAAAGTGGACTTCAAGGTAAGCTTTCCAGTCCCACAGCCTAGGCAGCAGCAATTAAATATCTGCTGTATAAAATAGATCCAAGGCTGAACTATTCAACCATATGGTGGATATGACAGTGAATCAGCTAGAGACTGCAGTGATTAGCACAGAAGATGCTGAAGATGAAAACAGCTGCCTCACCCCCTCTTTACTCTTTCTTCAAAAAGCATCAGTTGGGTGCAACAAATGTGTTTATAAGACAATATCCCAACATACGCCAAGATGGTGGTATTAACATTGTGACCAACTGCCTGGCTCTACAGCATCAGGAGGCCAAAACCATTTTTTCTTGTTCTGTAAACCAAGATTACATCCTTCTATTATTATTATTATTATTATTACTTGCAATGCAATTTTTTCAGAGTAGAAAAATCTCAAAATCATGAATAATGGGCAAGGAAGTTTCTCCAAACTTTGCCATCAACATGGTGTGTGTTATCCTCCTCCCACAATGCACAGGCGAGCCTACTGGCTTTTATCAGTATAACAGATTGTGAGAGTTTGTTTGAATGCCCAGAACAGTGTCATAGACGTACTCTGACCTTCTGTCTTCCACTTCTGCAGCCTGATGTTGAGCACCACCAGGTGCCCACTGGGTATGGTTAGATTAATGATACAAGAGGATGTTTCCTGGTCACATTTGCAAGCAAGACCAAATGCAGTGCAATGACTTTCTATAAATCCATCACTTCACACAGTTTCATACTGGTAATTAGTGACTGTAAACTGTACTAGTAAGAAGTAAGGGATGGCCTTTCTCACTGGGTCATATTTGTAGTCCTCTCATCTGAGATGGTGTTATACAGAGATTATGAGTGACAGTCTGAGAGAGTTCAACTCAGCCTTGTGTGGCTGCCTGGGTCAAAACATTGATTCAGTTATGGAAAAGCAAAGGAGTAAAGTAGTAAAGTAGAAATAACAGTACAACTGAGTGGTGAGGTTGGTTATGAGATGCAACCACTCCTGTTGTTAGTTCAGCATAGTACAGTTATCTAGAAATTACTCTTAATATATTTTATTTACCATAGCACATTCCATTCACAGCTTCTTTTTGTTTGGGGTTTTTTGTAATCAAACCCCATGTAGGAATGTTGGGCTGGTTTTTTAGCTTCTCCTGAGAATAGGAATGATAGAGGCACTCCTTGAAAAATTCATCATGTGATGCTAGGAATAAACTTTTGTCAAAGAACACATTTCCTCATTTCTTTAATTTGTGGTCCTATCAATGAATTCATTGTTGTTACAAAAGGGAAAGGAAAAAAAAGGGAAAGGAAAAAAAAGGGAAAGGAAAAAAAAGGGAAAGGAAAAAAAAGGGAAAGGAAAAAAAAGGGAAAGGAAAAAAAAGGGAAAGGAAAAAAAAGGGAAAGGAAAAAAAAGGGAAAGGAAAAAAAAGGGAACGGAAAAAAAAGGGAACGGAAAAAAAAGGGAACGGAAAAAAAAGGGAACGGAAAAAAAAGGGAACGGAAAAAAAAGGGAACGGAAAAAAAAGGGAACGGAAAAAAAAGGGAACGGAAAAAAAAGGGAACGGAAAAAAAAGGGAACGGAAAAAAAAAAGGGAACGGAAAAAAAAGGGAACGGAAAAAAAAGGGAACGGAAAAAAAAGGGAACGGAAAAAAGGAACGGAAAAAGGGAACGGAAAAAGGGAACGGAAAAAGGGAAAGAAAGGGAGAAGGGAGGGCTGCTGGTGTTATTAACCAGATTTGTTCTTCAGTTTAATGCTCTAAATAACTACTACTTAAAGGCACACAATAAACAAAAAACAACACCAAAACTGAGTAAAATATATAAAAACTTACGGAATTCATGTTCAGTAGAAGACAGGTTAAAAATACAGGTACTGTGTCTTTTTATACAAAATCCTCCCAAACCAAGCCTCAGCTTGTGTCATGGGAATCACGACCATAGCAAACTCGCAGTCTTAATGATGATCCAGAATTTGTACTGTAAAACAAAAAAAATATTTTTGTTCCAAGAGTCTGAGAGAGCCTTAAAGGCAGAAGGTTGCTTTTAATCCTGCCCAAAATTATTTGGAGAGAGGTGGCCTGTAGCATGCCACCTATTCAGAGTCTGACATAGTCAAGATAATTAAATCCTGCTCCAAAACCAACAGGATATTCAAATATGGAAATACTTTTGTCATAGAAGGAACAGAGACAAAATAATCTCAGAATGGCAAATCAACGATTTAGTTGTGTGCCAAAGCTATTAATTAATGTTTGCATAGACCTAAGCTGTTTGTTTAGAAAGCCATTAAGAGTTAAGAGAAAACTGATCCTGATGGACAGTAGATTCAGTCATACTGTTCACAGAAGTCACTAGGGTTATAGCACATCCCATCGTTTAGTTTAACTATTTTGGTAAATCATCTTCTAATGTTTGCTTACCAAAAGCATCTCTACTCTTCAGTGTCTAAATCACAAGGTAACAAAGCTGAACACAAGAGCTGCTACCCTTCCATGGATTACAGTAGGACTGTGCCAGTTATCTGGTTCCTCCTGGGAATGACAGGGGAACAGCAATAGGTACTGTCAGAAGTTAATTCATTTAATCTCTCCTCGCCAAAACAATGCAACTGAAACAAAACAAGGAAGTATAACTTACACTAAAACTAATAGCTGACTGTGTGCTTTCCCTAAGAAGGGATAGGAGGAAGAGGAAAATAAAGTCAGGAACATTTCAATTTGTGACCTTAAACATTACTCCTGGTCATAACCTCCAGTTAGAATCTAGGCATTATACAAGAGCAAGCTATCCTACTGTTGTGTAAACACCAAAAAAACTTTAATCTCAGGTGACTAGTATCTATGGAAATGCTACAAATTAACTCCCTTTTGCTAGCACTGGCTAACCAGTTTATAACCAGTCAATTGCACAAGCTGGATTCCCTGATTTGCAGTACTAATATTTATATCTTGCTCAACATGAATTCATTTTTTATTGCTTTTCCAGACTTAAAAGACATAACGTGGAATATTAGCTGGTTATGCTACCCAGTCAAGTAGAAACTATTATCATAGCTGAAATAGAGCAGGTAGATTTGTTGCCCTAAAACTGGACATGAAGTAAAGACGTAAAACATGCAAAGACCATATCAACCAGGATGATGCAGCTTCTCTTGGGACTCATAAATGAGTAGTTCATCTGCTCAAGAAAAACTCTTGCTTCCCGAAAAATGGAACAAATGTTTCAAATCCCAGATGCTATTGGGTAGTATATTCTGGTGATTCTGAATGAAGTAAGAACAGTATCTAACAATATTCAAACTTTTCCTTGAGTAATTTATATTTGAAGTTCAATCCTGCTTAGTCAGTAGTCATTTAATATGAATTTATTTGATTCTAATGAAGTGTTTCAATATCATCTGCAAAGAATGTTTCTGATTTCATTTAGAAGTAGACCATCTTACTTGCAGAGGGAAACAGAACACTATATCATATCACACATTTTAATCTCCTTTCCAGTTCTTTGACACCTTTTCTATGAGCAGACTACCATGGAATTCCTGACACCTACCATTAAGAAGGAGACCTGAATCAGGATATGTAAGATCGTGTCATTATACTCTGTTTTAATAATGCATATAACAAAGGCAACATTCCCCGTCCCCATCTTCTTTTTTATTAAATAAAAACCCTCTGTTCTTAGACTGCATAGACTTGTCTATTATTCCACCAAGCAATTAGACACATGCACATCTTAGAAACTTTTGGCTTACTTCAAGATAGAATAAAAGGTTAGTTAAAGAGACTCTAAAAGGAGCAAAAACCTTTTTGGCTACTAGGCAAGCAAAAGATACAGTTTAATTTCTTCATCTCATCAGAGAAACAAACTATCTATTTCTCATTTCTGTTTCTGCAGAATTTTAATAATCTAAGCTAAATAACATTTCTCATGTAAAGTCTTTAGATCCTTATTTCACTTTACCATCTTCAGCCAAGGCCTTAAATCAAGCAGACCTTTTTGATTTTGCAAAAATAGCATACTCATATTTAGAAAAAAAAAAGAAAAGAAAAAAGAAAAAAAAAAAGGAAAAGAAACCTATGAGAAATTCTGGAACAAAATGAAAGTCTTATATGTTTTCAAACAAAACCAGATACTAAGCAGTTTCCTGTGGAAGTTATCTCTACAGCTGACAAGGTCAACATAATTTCCCTTTTATAATGATCAAAGCATCAGACTATAAGAGGATAAAAAAATACTAATTTAGTCACCATGTCACAATTTTATCTCCTGACAATCTTCAGAATTTCCAACAACTACAGAAAAACTTCATCTTTGAGGTTTTTTTTCAAATGTGCTTGTAGCATGTTTCTTCTCTATCTATTGCCTCCTAATTGAAGGAATAAATGCGAAAATCACTAAGTAACTTCTATTATATATTTTTGGTAGAAGATAAAGGTGATGAGTACATATCTTTTTTAGTTGGTTCTAAAAAACCTTATTAATTCCAGCAAAAATTAATGTGGAATCTTCATGTGGAATCATACTGATATTTAGTATAACATATTTGTCTGCAAAATTTGGTTGACACAAGGGAATAGTATGCAACTTAACCCCAAATCCACTTTTTTTAGATGAAATGGAAAATACTGACAAAAAGGAACAACTACCTACAGCAATTGATCAGATAGTTTATTACTACTTGGCATGTTAGGTTTTTTGGTTTTGTTTTTTTTTAAATTTAGCTCTATTTGTAACAGTTAACATGAATGAATACAGAGGGTTTTTTAAAAACTGTTCATATGCTGTGGAAAAGAAAGTTTTACCCAGGTTACAGGAAATCTCTGAGCAAAGCTGTGGCTGGCTTACTTGCACCCAGTCTTAGAGGCAGTATGCAGAGTTCAGTATGTAGGCTACAAATTTAATCCCACAGACTGAATATAACTCTCGAAAAGGTGACTGGTCAGTGACCTGTGTCATCTGCAGATAAATTCCTATGGTTCTTCAGCAGTGCATCTGAGCAGATTCCTGGCTTCACTGCAACTTTAATACCATTTTTACTGTGCTTGTGTAAGAGCTCCTCATTTAAAAACTATTTCTGTCATGCAGAAGCCTCTGCAAGAAAGGAAATAATTTCTTACTAGAGCTCTTCTTATCAAAACAGTAAAGGACATCAAATACCTCTTCACCACCACTCAAAGTGAAAGTAACAACTTGTCCATTCTATCTTACTCTGGTTCTACTGCGAAGACATCGACAGGAATTTTACAGTTTAATGGTCTTATTTTCTCTCCTCTCTTCATGTTCTCCAAGGCATATATATATATGTATGACCATGGAAAGCCATGTACAATTCCCATAGAGCTCCTGACACAAACCTGACCTTAAGTATGTAATTAACTTATAAACAAATTAGTATTACCACTCTATGCCTCCATTCTTTTTAGAGTGGAAAATATTCTAGTGAGTTAAAAAATATTTTCTTCCATGGTAGGAGATGTGCCAAAAGTCTTAAAGTTCTTATCTGCTTTAGAATATCTCTTTAATTTAAGAACTGAAAAGAGAAAGAGAGGGATGCAAATTTGGTGCTGCTTGGAGTCTTTTCTAGGGTTTAGCAGTAGTTTCCTTTTTTTTTTTTTTTCCCAAAGCAATTTCTTTCACATGTCCCAAAATATGGCTAAGAATCTTCCTGTACTCACCTAGCAAACACAGCTAATGCATCTTGAGTGGATCAAAAAAAGAGGAACTTACCAGGACTAAGTTCATATATCAAACAATGCATGTGATGCATTCAGAGTAAAGATACAACAGATTATATGCAGGTATTTTGGGAAGAGACTTAGTTTATTTTCAGTGAGATCTTGGCATGCTTCAATAACAATGTATAGCATTTGCATGCTTTTTTACATCTTCTTTAAAAAATATTTTAAGCATCAGAGCATTCTTAAACTATTATATGCCCTAAAATATTCCTGCAACTTATTAACTTAAATTTACTTCTTAAAGTTACAGAAATGCTCAGCAGCACAACTGCCTCAGCTCCATACTGGATACTCCTTCACCTCCAGTATGGTAGATCCCAACTGTCCTATGTTTTTCACTGTAAACATGATGAATATAACATACACTAGCTTCAGGACAGTATTCTGTGTATCCAGCAGTGCTTTTAAACTCCAGGCACAGGATCAGCTAAAACCAACCCAGTGACTATAAGCATATTTCTATTGATTTCATTTGCAACTTAATTTTAATCTGAAAAGTAAAGACCTGATTTCAAAAACTTAGAATCCAGAAAATAGGACACCTGCCTGTCCTTGTTCTAATTCATTTATCAAGCAACACATATGAAATCAATACCAGAAATATGCATAGCTGAGATTCATATCACTAGACCAATCCTCCTCTTCCTGTAACAACTTCAAGTGTTTATAGCTAGCAATATAAAGTCTTCTCTCTCAGTAGGTACCTTCTGAAACAATTCCTTCCACACCTTTATCTTTACTATGAATCTGTTAGAACATTAACCTTGCATTTGCTCCTTTTTTTTTGCAAAAGAGATTGTACTGACTTGTCCCTGCAGTAATGGGAGATAACATTATACTTGTTTTATTGTAAGGAGGCAAGAAGTAAAATGCTCCTTTCATTCCAGGTTTTCAGAGCACTGCAAAGGGCTAGGAGAAGAGAAATAACTCAAAGTAGCTCACTAGTCTTTTATCAGAAAGAAAAGACAGTGGGTTTGAAGGCTGTGGTTTTGACAAGTCAACTGTATCTTCTTCCTCTAGTGGAAGAAAATTAGGTCAGAAAGGACAAGAAATCTTGTGAGGAAATAGAAGTTTACATATGGATACATTAATTTTCATTGTCTTTATATTGCAAAATACCAGCCATACTTTAAAAATATATACAGAAATACATTTGCAGGACAGTCATGTATTTCTCCCAGACAGCAATATGTTATTCTGTAGAGAATCTGACAGAGAAAGTGCAGAGCATGAAAATTAGCTGTATGTTTTTAATGGCAAAATACATACAATTGTATGAAACATATGCTTTCTATCAGCCTGGGGAGTACGGTTTTGAAGATAAGTATATAATCTGCTGCCTGGAGTTCAAAGTCCTTATGTAATCTGGAGTTTTATATTATGCTATACAGTCATTAATACCCAGGCAATCATTATTAGTTTTACACATAAACTTTTCTATACTTTCTCCAGCTTTCAACTTCCACACTTCTAGTAGCAGAAACTAAACTATCAGCACTGAAAACAAATATCCTATCCCTGAATTGACACAACTGCCTGTTGGTATTTTCTTTCTTATCTACTAGAAGCATCATTAAGGGAATTTAAACCTATGGATAATGAATCATACTTCTTTTAGATGATATCTAGCTTAGTGTTGCAGTTCATACTTATGTCAACCCTGGGGCTAATGACAAATATCTCTCACCAACTAAAACATCTATGATTAGAACATGAAGGCCTCCAAACTTCTTAAATGGTATGCACCATAAGAAATGCAGTCTGTTACTGTGCGATCACGTTTGCTGGCTTTCAACTGAAGGCTAAATGGAAAATTTAGCTGTAATCTGAAAAGAATCAAACAATTTTAAGAAAAAAGATCTTACAATACATCAGTAACATTGCTACAATTAAACATATATTAACAACATAGGGGCAAAACATTACATACACATATATTCTTCTAATGAACTGCTGCTGTGTAGAGCCACATTTTCATAACTCTAAAATTAGGCAGCATGTTCAATGATCATTATTCAGTGATCCTAGAACAAGAATAAATTAAAATATGTTGAGGTTCCACAACGGAGCATCTGGAAAATATTATCTACCAGAAAAGCATAGTCTAAAAGGCTGTTAAAGGAAAACAGGAATCTCATCTTGGAAAAGCAGCCAGGTGTACTGCAGTCACTAACTTGGTCACTGCCCTGACTGGCAATATAGGTAGAGCCAACTATAGATTGTATATGAAAGTCTGCAATGAAAATCACAGTCACCCTTACTTCAGAATCTGGGATGTGAGATTCAGTGAAGTATTCTGTATGGCTACACATCTATGTATCATTTTATTATCACAACAAGGACTACCACCATCCTCTGACCTAATGCCCTCCCTTTGAGGTTCGGTTATAACCTGGGTGCAATGACTTCAGTACCACAGCTATAAAGGAAATTGAAAGTGTCCTATTGATCCACTTTTTCTGCAAGTCATTTAATTTTACCCTGTTTAGTTGCTTATTTTTGATGCTGAGCATGAAAAGTTACATAATATTAATTGAAACAGCAAAAGAATGTAAAACATTATCAAAACAAGACAACCCATTGTGAGCATCTTATACTTGAATACTAACTAATTGCATGTTTTGTCTTCTATTTCAGGATGAAAATGCATGGGATCTATTTTGCCTTCTAAAAATTGCATCAGTCTAATTTTTCTGCTACTTTGGATCTTGCATAGTTTTTAAAGATGCATTCAGGATTTATAAAATCAATATTCCTGACGTACATTAACTTCCATTCACATTCAAATTTGAATTTGAATTTCAAACATCAGTCCTAGCATTCAGGTACAGTGGGTATCAAACAGCACACAGCTGCCAAATTACCAGCACTACTTAGCTTGCTTGGCATATTTTTGCATAAGACTTGCAACAATGAAAAGCCTCCCTCATTTTTTAAATGGGCCCTGAAGACAGAAATCCTTTTCTAATTTCAATAACTGTTTTCTTTTTTGGCAAGCATCTTTTCAAATGAAGTAGACAACATAGGCACAGTTTTCTCAAAGATCACTTTCACAGTTGAAGACTGTTTAAGAAGACTGCCTATAGTTGACAATACAGTCATTACTATTTTTACCAGTATGGTTCTATCCATTTCAATTATACCAGCTTAGAAGTGAAGTGGCAAATTACACCCTCTGGAAACTACAGAACAAACTGAAAAATGTTTCAGTTCCTATGTTATATGGAGCTAATTTCTTATCTCTGCTTTCACCTACACTTAAATGACTGATATTTTTGAGTAACCTCAGCTTTCACATCTGTCAGTGAGGTGAGAGGTTCAGGACCTGAGGCAAGAGGACTCAACTCATGTATTTTTTTTTTTTTTTTTTTTAAAAGTGACAAAAAGTCTTCTGATAATGAAATCTATAGCTTCATTATTTTCTCTGTTTCCCTCAAGCACCACTCAAAAACCTGTATGTTACTAAAAAGAACTTATTTGAAAGACTTGGTGTTGGTTTGCTTTTTTTTTCCCTTAAGGACAATTCCTACGAAGAATTTCTAGTTAAGTATTGTTGAAGGTATCTAGCATTATGGATATTTGTACTGCATGAATAATTGTTGCCAGGCTATTTTATCATTAGTTACAAATATAATACTATCTGATCCTATATAGACATGCCTAATTTTCTCATTCACAGCAAAAGCCTCTGTAACCTACTTATCAGTGATAAATGTAAGCATGAAAAGCTTGTATTCATCTTGAAAATGTCCTAAAGCACTCCTGGTTAAGCATACACATTTCACATAAAAGGAATCTGAACTACGTGTGACAATTAATTATCTGGAAACAAGGGCCATGAATACTTCAGACAACCAAATAATTGCTTATTTAAATTGAATTTAGAAAAAAATAAAGATCTAAGTTACACATGCCCATCTTGAATTACTTGACAAATAAAATCTTGCAAAAGTAACACAGTATATATCATGACATTAAAGCTCAGTTTTCTTTCTTACTGGGTTTCTTTTTTGTTTTTGTTAGTCATCACAATGGAAGATAAGTACATTTTCAGTGTAATTGGAAAATAAATTCCAACTAATATACCAAGTACAAAATTTGGCAAACTGCAGCAAATTTTCTTGCCCACACCCTTATTTCAAGTCCTTCAGAAAAGTGTAGAAAGTTAATCATGGAAATTACAAGATGTGGTGAAGAAAAAAATCACTGAATTCCTTGACACCTGCAGAAACAACTTCTCTTGCTCACTTACTTTGGTTCTTTGGAGAGTATTACAGTAAGTATTTAAATAAAGACTGCAAATATAGTAACGACCTACAGATACAAGAAAAATGTAATGGCTTCCTGTTTAACATTCTGGTCCACATTTTGATTATATGAAATAAGCATACTTATAAATAAGAATATATACTTCGCATAAAATTACCAGCTCTGTAAGCTGTGCTATTTTCAACCCTTCAGAAAGTTAATCTGTGATTTACCAAAAAGTTATTTTTCACCTGGTCTCTCATCATGAAAGTCATCTCAGTATCTGTCTCAGGGGACATCCTCACTGGAAACCGGAACTGTGTGCCTCTATCAGCTTGGCTAATAACTCTGGGATACTTGGGGTGGGGACAAACACACAACACCTGTGTTTCAGTTTCAAAGACACAATGATTGCCTGCTTCAATTTACAAAAATACATGTTCTACCAAAGTAGCAGAACAAATCTTGCAGTCTCCACAACTTGTCATTAAGGAGTTCCTCTAGTAAGAAGTAACAAGGATTAATGCAGGTTTTGTCTTCAGAGCAGCAGGCTACAAAATAACATCAAGACACCGGCATAGATGGACCTCCCACCTCCAAAGGGGTGCCTTCCCACTTCGGAGCCTGAATTTCCCAACTGGAGCTTAGAACAAACCTTGTTCTGTTCCATGTGACAGGTTTTTGAGGGGCATGCAGCTGTGACAAAGACACTGCTGATATCATGCCTGCTATTTACAGGCTCTTTGGTGAATTTCTGATGACAGCTGATTACTTGATTTTGCCACTGACAAGAAGGCATGGCAGTGCACTGCTTATCCAATGAACTTTAGAGCAGGAAAAACAGAGAAATCATGCCCTTTCTTGCATCTTTTTTTTCTGCATTTATACTTTATTGGCTTTCACAGGCCTGTTTAGTACTCTAACAGATAGGTACAACAGTGGCAAGAATTCTGATCTCAAGGTTTTTTAATACTGTGGGGGAAGTTGCTAAATCTTTCATGTTAGCTTCTACTAGCACAATAGGCTAGCTAACACAATGGTTACTGGTACTCTATGGAAAGCAGAAGCTATCATGAGATATAAAGTCACATTCTTCACAAAGACCAGATTTTTTTTTTTGTCTCATAGTTCTCTTGCATTGTTCTACATAAAAGTGTAAAATTGAGCTATGCAAACAGCTGAGGCAAGACCCAGGTGGATTACAACTTGTTACTCTTACCTTACACCAGGCTTCCCTCTCATTCTGCCTGGCCGGTCTTGACTACACTGGCATGTGGGTAGTTTCTTCAGATGCTCTGTACAAAGACTCAGGATGGAAGATTAGATACCCACCGTTGCAGCAGGTCCCACATGTTCATAAACAGTGTCAAGTTTGCATCCCACATTTGTGGCAAGTGCCAGACCAAGTTGTCTATGTTATGCATTCACCCGTAACTGTGCAATAAGTCTGATCCATCCAGAAAAAAAACAAAGTTTACTGCTCAAAGACAAAACATCAGTACAAGTGAAACAATAAAATTTCATGCTTTCAAACTTTTTAGGGCCTCTGTACATGTTCTTTAAGGATGTCTGTGCATGCAGAGCGAACAGGCCCAAGTTTTTTTAGACTGCTCAGAGTCCCTGCTACTGCTTGGCCCTGAGAATCTGAGATCTTGGACAAAATCCACTGCTTTAAAAGAAATTATATCTGAAGGAAACAGGTATGGTAACCCACTGATTGATGGAAAGGATGAAAAATAAATCTTGAAAGAAAAATAAACCTTGGCTAGCCCTATTTTCAAAGTTCAAAAACCTACATTTTGGTTAAATCTGAGATTCAGTCAAACAGAATAAATAGAGGCTTTGCATTTCTGTGATATCCATCAACTCCTTTTAACATATGAGGAAATTGACAGGCAAAAGCCAAGGTTTCAGATGAATCTTAGTTCTGCGTGTCTCCAATGTGGAGTATTCATATGCAGTAAACTCTACTGACAAAAACCTGTCCCCCACAGAACATTTCAGATTACGTAAGAAGTTTAAGGCAAAGCTGGGAATAAATCTCTGTCTCCAAAGCCAATCCTTAACTACAAGTTGATCCTCCTTCTGGAAGGCTAAAAACTATGTCATAATGACACTTCTGTTTTCCTGTTTGCACTCCTGTAGCTGTTCTTGGGGACTCCAATCTGAAATCCAGGCTAAAACTGATGCATTTTATTAAGTATAAACTTCTTAAATATCTTTTGAGAAGTCAGTAAAGAGTTCTCTGCTTTTAATTCACTTAGGAATTTCTCTTGCTATTCTGCCTGGCTCTTCTTAAAGAGACTGTTTAGGCCCATTTTTAACCTCTAAGCATTACTAAAATAAGTAAAAAGGTATCTCTTCAACAACTTTCTTCCCAGAATAAAGTCTAAATGTTTTGTTTACACACGACTACATGCAGACAGCTTCTGCCACCCTCAGTATTGGTAGCTCTTATTAACACTCTTATTATTGTTATTATTTTTCACAATACTGTGTGAGTAATTAAAATCAACCATAAGAGCCCTGCATTACACATGACAAATTTATTTACAGATCATTTACTAGTCTGCCTTCCAAAATTTCTGTAGGATTCATGCAACAAGTAAGAATTATTTTCTGATATTGCTGACTTTAGAAAGAGAGAAAAATATAAAAATACAAAAATTATTCAAGTACATATTTTTATATTTTACTATACATAAAATATAGGCTATTTCTTTTGGTATATATCAAAACATAGTATATACTATATATGTCAAAATACAGAATATAGCAAAACATTTAAGAATATATCAAAATATTTCAGTATATCATTTTTCTATATCATTTTTCTCTACAAAGAAGGGTACCTCAGGGTCTCCCTTCTGTGTTCATCACCCTAACAGACTAAGTTTTAAGCTTTTCAGTTCTTTTCTTGTGCAGTGCTATCTGCAAAGCAATAGTAAAATCCCATTCCTCCTGAATCTTCAGTCTACTAATTTTATTTTAGACTACATTGACTGTAATAACTGGCAACTGATCATGGCACATGGTCTTAACACATGGTGTAACACAACTGCAATACCAGCTCGTATTTAGCACCACAAAAATCCTGAAATTTTAAATTTAAACAATTTGAAATATTCTGAGGAATCTATACCCTTGAGAGAAGTCCTGTCAAAAATATGACTGCACCCACAGCCCTGGCCAGGCACTGATCAGGCCTGAGTTTCAGTGCAATAAGAAGAAAAGGATATAATAATAAAGAAATATTTGCAGTGGGGTGTCAGGGGTGGAGACAAGATTAATTTTGTAGATTTTCAGCCAAGGGTAAGTTACACTGGGAAAGTTCCCCGAGCTCAGCTTCTTACCAAAAGCTGTTGGGCAGAATTGAGGAGGGCAGACATTGCTCAGACGTGCTGAAATGAAAGGACCTTTCAAAACTGCTAAAGTGCAACTTGAACATCAGTGTCTGAAAACATACATGTTAATGGTTTTAACCACAGTTGCGAGGTCTGACTCAGGTAATACAGGATTACGGGGGATAAATATTTGCAGGGACTCTCAACAACGGGAACATCCAGCTCCTATTGTTGAAGGAGAGCTAGTCACCTATATTGACACTTTAATTTTGCCCTTACTGTGCTGATGAGTAGGTCATCTAATTGAGCAGTTCAATATATTGATTTGACAACCACTTAAAAACCGCATTTGGCTTCTGGCAGTATTAGCAAGTCTGTAAGTATGCAGCATCTTTGAAGCAGACACTCTAACATGAGAATGAACTGCTTGATAACACTTTCTGTACACAGCTTTAATGTTCTCGCAGCGTTATTCTGGTGTGGTTTTGCCTGCACAATATGTATTAATCAGTATGCTTGTTTCATTTCTTTTAACTGGTAAAGAAATACCAGTGACACAGAGATGATCTAAAAGATAAGCAAGCTGTGAAACAGTTCTGTTGTCAGCAAGAAAACACTTGCCAATGAAATTCTCACACTTGTTTTACCCCTTTATTTAATGGTAGAAAGGAAAAACCAACCAACCAACCAACCAAAGAAACGTAAATATTTCTCAAGAACTCAGTTCCTGCTAGAAAATGTACCACACCAAAGATACAGATGGATATCAGCTGTTAGATTTCCTCTTGACAATCAGTGCACAAATCCAGCTCAAGCAATGTGCCAAGTGAGCTGCAGCATAATGCCATGTCAGGATCCCAGGCAGCTCTCAAGTTCATTTAGGGGTATGAACAGACTGTAATTTGGCCAGAATGCCTAACTAAAGTACACTTAGGGTTGCTCTGACAATAAATCAGTCAACCTAGGAGAATTTGGGGGGGGCAGGGGAATGGTATTAAGGGCACCGCTCAAGGAAATAATGTTGTCTGAACAGTTTCGTTTATTTAAATACACAAATGTGTGTGTTAATTTCTCAGTTGCCTCCACTTCCTTCTTTTATTCATCATATCACAAGTTGGAGTGTTTTCAGAAGCTGTTCTTTCACTAGGCTGCAGCAAAACAATTAAACCAGTATTTTTTATTATTTTTAAGGCCTCTAGGTTTTATTTGCATAGCCTATTTTTTTATCAGTACATTAACAAAGATTTTTTAAAAAACACAAGACAGTTCCATTCAATCTGTTCCCAACTATCAATTAATTTATTAATATTTTGAGAAGAGTAACACAGATGCCAACATTAAAAACTGAGGTCATTTTGATAACTATAAGATTTACTTTGTTTGGACACCTGGCAAAATACTTGGTGATATGATTTAGCCAACTTCACAATAAGAGGTACAAGACAGAAATGATTATCACTATCTTCCATGCATTTTCAGAATATGCATATATAAACAAACAGAGGCACATACATCTACTTTATCATCTCCTGTGTTATGACTTAAACAACAACAAGCAACATAGGCTTCTGTCCAGTAGGAACATGAGGGGGAGACAGAGAGGGCCAGCTTGTGGAGTTACAAGAATTATTTATTAATTTAGTGTAAAGAAAAGCAAGATCTTGGCTTAAAGTGATCACTGGGTAAAATCATCGAGCCAATGAATTTCAAAAGACATATAGATTTTCTTTCCCCCTAGGATAATCAGGAACTCACATGCCAGAAAATAGCTTTAATTTAACTAACAAACACTGCAGAGAGACTTTTCATCTTCCAATGGTATTACTTGCTTTAATTAATTTATAACCAATGTAATTTCCCTAATTTCTGGGCATTCTTAACCAGTATGGTGTTCTATAAAATATCCTGTGGATTTTAATACCACAAGAGCACATGTTATTTTAAAAAAACATGTGCACTATGGTCAAAGCTGTGAAATACAACTAAAGTTCAAATTAGACAATTTGGAATTCAGACTAGGTAATTTCATAACAATAGTTAATTTGTGAAAAAAAAAAATGCAATAGTAATGCATTTGTGCATTAGCTCAGCTCAAATCAGATTTTCTGGAGGGGGAAGGGAAGAAAGGGTCAGGTGCACAACAGTGATGGGCAGTCAACTGAAAAGTTGTTGCCCATTATTCAGTGATCTAGTAGCTACCTAAGGACTTTCCTAGAAGTGATTAGACAAGAGAATGCGCAGAGTTCAAACTCTGCAAGAAAAATGGAAAGACACATTCGCCATGCTAGATGACTACAATACATAAAAAGATAAAGGTCATCCTGAAATTGCATTCTGTCAAACTTCCTGTTTGGTCTGCACTTCTTTAATTAGTACAGTCATCTAGAAATTGAGGTGCTATGTGGACAAGTGTTTTACTTGTAGATCTGTATCCTATCCCACAAGGGGTGCACAGATACTAGGCATTGCCCCTAGTAAAAACTGAGAATGAACCAAACATGGAATTATGTAGAAAGGGTGCAGTCAATATATATCATGGTCCATGACCTTTTTAAATACCTAAAACAGTTCTAGGAAAGCAGTGTTTGGCTTGGGCTAGAAACAGAGACATTTCAGTATGAAATACATAAAGGTGTTAAGTGGGAGCCACTGATATGGAACTGCTTTTAGTAGCTAAAAAAAATATAACAGGGAAGAAAGGAGAGTTGAAGGGCATAACCTGAGGTATAGGTATTTCCAGAGAGCTCAGCCACAAGCCCCTTTACTAGCATAGTCTCACATTTGCAGGTAAAAATCTTGTTACAGAAACTACACCAGAACTACATTTTAAGAGTCATGCAATCAGCTACAAACCTACATCCCACAAAAAAGAATACTCCTGCCTTTGTGTTTGGGTATCTTCTAAAAGTATTGTCAATTTTCCTCTTGGAAAACTTACACAGCAATTTAATAGAGAAACAGTAACGACAAGGTAATCTGATGTGATTTGTCAAAAACATAGTAGTATACTGATGGAAAGCCAAGGTTCAGCAGCCACCACCAATTTAAATCAGAAAGATTCCTTTGGCATTTTCAGCCACCAGAAGTATCCATGGGCTACAACATGGGAATTGCACAGTAAAAGGCTAAGTCCAAGATAAATAAAAATAAAAACAAAAATTCAGAATCTATTGCCCTTCTATGCATTGGCCCCCAATGTTTGAGCATTTTGATATCACTTTTGTTTCTCCTGTTACGAAGATATAGATTAACACTTGAGTTCAAAAATAAAATTGGATGCAAAACTTGAGACTAAGAGCTCTTCCTATTCAGAAAATAAAATACTCATGTCCAAGACTTCATGGACTGTGGTAACACATTTGGTAGACCCATGACTTTCCACTGAATATTTTTTTTGCAAGTTCTACAGTTCCCGTGGATGTTCTGAAAACGCCTTGATTTTAAGGGCAGCATGTGAAATAAACCAGTTCTTAATATTTTCCAGGCATGCCCCATATACAAAAAGTGAGAGGCATCCCAGTTTGAAGAACAGAGAGAAAATGACTGTTTGAAAGAATTTCAGTTTGTTTTTCTGTTGAGTTTTTCATATTTTTCACACAGTCTTTGAAGCTTACAATTAGTATGAAAAAAAACAGGCTAGTTATTAAGCCCAGTGTTACCATACTGGGTATTATTTAAGAAAACTTTATTTTTTCATAGCTATTTGCTGCTGTCCATTTTATCTAAGAATTTCAGCTGTTCCCATTTTACCAAATATAAGATAAGCATTCAGCTGCACCTTCCCACTTTTTGAAAAACAGGCAAGATTATGTAGATTCTCAGCTCTACTTTAATGGAGACAACCACCAAATACTGCTATTCAGCTTGCAGTCAAGTAAATTCATACTGGATTAAAATAAACATATGGATTTTTTTATAATAAAGTATCCTTCCCTGTCACCCTAAAAATTAATAAATTGACATTTTCCTATTATATTCTGTTCTCATGCTGGAGTTTCATCCCCCTGCTTGTGCTGATCAATATGCTCTTTCACTTGAATGGACAACCAGCAAAGTTCTGAACAGCACCATCTCCTTAATACATGAAACCCTGGCAGGTTTCACATTTCAGCAAAGAGTGTTTAGTTTCCTGTAAAACCTTGGAAATAATCCACTGAATCTGAGAGGACTACTCTTCTGCACTGACTGGTGAACAGATAACATGAAAGAAATGTAGATGTTTATAAAAGAAAGATATTTGTATGTTTGTAAAGATCATTCCTTCAGAGAGGTTACATCCAAAAAAATATATCAATATTATAATGCCTACATTTGCAAGTCACACAAAAGAATGGTACTTGAAAGGGCTCTGCCGGTATGCATGCTTGATATATTTCTACCTATAGTGACAAGCTTGCCAAAAAGTAACTACAAAGAATACTGAGAAAATAGATATATAAAAAAAGAAACCAGAGTGACAGACTGTATATGAGAGGGAAAAACTGACAAACAAAATAAATAGACTTAAAATGTGAGAATATATTAATCCAAACAATTGGTGTCTGTATTACTATAGTGTCTTCTTATCACACAGTATTATTTATGCAGATAGAGATAATATGCTTTCAGTTACTATTCTTAGATTTAGAATCTGCAAATATAACAACACTTTTTCTCTTCAACTTGCAAATAGAACAGCATTTTTTCAAGTACAATGTGATATCTTTTATTTCTGAAGGCTGCCATATAGGCTTCAGTAGTCACCTCATTAGAATTTAGCTATATATCAGACTTTTTTCAACTGAATCTCACATACTGCTCTTACTCCTATCCAACATGACCCTCTGTTAGGCAGCACATGTACTTTCACAGCAATATGTAATAAACCAGATCATAAAGCGATAGGCCTGAAAAACACCATGCAACCTCTATTTTTTTCCCCCACTTATTTTTAACTCAGATAAATTTTTCTGTTCTGGCTTTTCACATGGCCACACAAAATGCTGGCACACACACAGAGATGTTGGAGAATGAGCAACCAACTTCCCTAAGGAGCAGCAATGAGCTTGTTGCAGGTAATTTTGTCCGTTCTTGTCAGAAAAAATCTCACTATGGCAGCTTTCATATTAATAAGGTGAAACTATCTAATGATATCAAATATTTTGAATCCTGGGTGAACAGTAGAAATTAATTAATCAGCTATAATAAAAAATGGGATTTTTGTGCTTTCATTCTTAACAAAGCACTTTCGAACATTCCATTGGACTTTCACTATCCAAAAGAAAAATACAAACCTAACAGCAAGAATTGCTGCTTAGAGGCATAAGTTCTTGTGTTTGTTTTTTTTTTTAATTGATGATTTACTACTAAAAATACAGTGCTCTCTGGTGTTATAATCCAGAATAAGTAACTATTCTGAACTTGGAGCCAGCCAGATAGGATCTCAGAACAAAATCAAACAATTTTCAGTCCACAGCATTCAGAACGTACAGGAGGAACAGTTTCCCAGCTTAGTCTGTCAGCTGAAGACTAGATCCAAATTTTGATCTCATTTATACTAAAGGTGTCATTGGTCTCATTTACAATAATACCCCAGTTTTCCTCTGCCACTTAAGGAAATTGTTTTATTTTGCTTTTAGGATGGAGAACGTGTTTCCTCATTTGTGTAGAATACATTCTGTGTCTAAAGGGGGACTTTACAAACAGTCATGTATGAAATGCAAACATGTGCAAAGATGACACTTTTGATTAGGAACATTGGGGATACACTAGTATCCATGGTAATGCATTGCTTCAGAGATTGCAAGGCAGCTAAAAACCTAAGAGTAAGAAACACTATGCTGTATTTCATCTGCCTAAAACAAGGAGATACATGAACGAAAATTCTATCTTCAAATATTAAACAAAAGTGCAAAA
Source organism: Harpia harpyja (assembly GCF_026419915.1). Classification (NCBI taxonomy): domain Eukaryota; kingdom Metazoa; phylum Chordata; class Aves; order Accipitriformes; family Accipitridae; genus Harpia; species Harpia harpyja. Next base: position 68,722,319 of record NC_068969.1, on the reverse strand, counting down.
CTGAGTTCACCTTGTTTATTCAGTGATCACTTATCGCTTGAGGTTCCTCCACATGAATTATCCCATTTCATAGCTAGTTGAGGGTATCAGCAAGAACATCACTGTGCTGTGTTGAAATTCAGCCATTACAGCCCTGGCTCATAACAGGTGTAAAGATGAAGTTCTGAGCATGCAGAAAGGGCTCAGGCAGTTCCTTTCTTATGTGATTAAATTCAATGCTAATTTACCAACCTAATATTGACTGACACATGTACATAGTTTCAACATACTGCATCAACAATATATGGTAGACAGACAAATTTGCACATGGTTTAAAAGGGTAGAAGGATTCTAGAGAAACTGGATATTTAGAACACCATATGCCTCTGCTAATTCAGCTATTATGAATTTGTATTGACAGTACAGTTCTAAATTAAAATTCACATTTTTTTATTTTACAAGAGGCATTCAATAGGCTCGGTACCATCAACCCTAAAAGACCATGTGAAATCCTCTTAGACTACAAGTAGCTTCATGTTAATAGCAGACACAAAACATTACTGCGTAATGACCCTCCAGCAAATAAAAATGTCATGGATAGCAAGACAGTTCTGCAGTCATCCTCATGGTGAGACCTTCCCTTTACCTCCAAGAAAGTTTTGCTCCATAAAGCATTTTCCCTGTTCAAAGAATAGGGAAGGGAAGAGGAAGGGAACCATGGTGAGTGTATATAACAAAACAGAAGTAAATATTTCAGATGTAGTTGTAAGTGTTTGTTCTTAGCTGTTAACAATACTTCTTATTTTGCTCAGTTGTCTGTTATAATTAAAGGATTTTGTGATTTAATTAAGTTCAGCTAGAGATTGTTTTTCTCCTTGTCAGCTTTTATATATGTACTTAGCTGAAAGAACAATTTAGACAACAGACCACATGGGTACATGTTTGTCCAAATACATGATCCTAAGGTATTGTTTGTATACAAACACATATATATATATGCAAATACCGATATAAATACTTATGTATAATATTATATACACATGCCTCCTTACCAACACACCATTGTATCACAGCAGTGACATAAAGCTTGCTTTCATATTGTCTCTAAGTATATGATTTCCACTCAAAACAATGTAGTTGGTAATGAACATTGGTCATCCACTGACACACAGGGATACTGCTTTTGCTGATTTTTAAAGATCTATGTTTCTAGTTTACAAACAGCTGAACACTGAGAAACTTTTGATACTGAAAAAGAGTGACATACTAACTGTATGTATGTAACTGAGCACACTACTGTGATGTGATGCATACTGCTTTACCAAAAATGTTCAATAGAAAATGAATGCACACTTTTCACCAATTAAAAAAAAGACATTTCCTGCCTCAGAACAGATATTGTACACTGTGTCTAGTGTGCTATACAACCCAGTGGTAGTTATTCGACTGATCTTTTATTACAACCCCTACTGTTAAAGGCCTGTTGGCTAGAAATTGAGCTGCAAGCTGAGTGCAGCTAGGAATTTTTCTGTCTTCTCGATTACGTGTAACCACTTATATTAAGAGCTTTTAGTAAACATTGCTCATTATAATCAATTTCCATGAAGAAATGTCATTTTCAAATGAATATTTAAACGCAGCTTTACTTTTTGTTCCCTTTTCACAGAAGATTTTGTTCAATAAGCATTGGAATGCAAAGAAGATGCAGACAGAGATGGAAACAGGCCATTAGAAAACATAAAAAGAAAAGAAAACAGAAATAGAAACTGTTCTGCAGTATGAAGTGGTGAATTAACAAACTAAACCAGCATTCACCCACTCCGCTACACCTCACATTGTCAGCACTGCTATTTCAGGGCTTTATAACTAGGTTACTTATAATTGCATTGAATTAATCTGTAGTCATACCAGGTATGACTATTTCTGTTGACAACCTCAGCATCAATAAACTCAAGAACTCAGCAAATTTGGTATTTGAACTACCCACCCTGTAACAAGAGATGGCTTGTGCAGAGTTCAGGTATGTAGAGTGATTTTTAAAGTCATATACCATAGATATCAATGTAGCAAAAGAAGTTTTTTCACATCCATCATAATGCAAAATAGAGCATACTCTGTGCATGAGTAGCCTTGTTAGACTTAACCACTCTGTTCCCACTTTCTGTAACGTTTTGTTTTTTCCTGAAATTCAGGAAACTAAACTAACCATTTGTATGACCTAGCTCTGTTCAGGCACTGTAGACTATCACAAATATTGCTGAGGTACAGATAGATCTTTGTGCTGTTGATAATCAAGTTAGAATTATTCGGATGGGAAGTCTGGAGAAGTTCCAAATTAGTTATATTTGTAGGTCACATTGTCATGTATCCAAACCACTTGTAAGGAGCACTTTTAAAGAGACTGATTTAAAACTATTATGAAACTTGTACTTTGGTCAAGATCATCTGAAGGGTTACCAAAGCCTGCACAAATAAAGTACAAATGTACAAAGTGTTCCAGCATTTTGACATTTGCTTTGGCTCTAATTTGGAATCTATGTGCTGTCAGAGTTTTTTCTTGCTGGTTCTGTTCACAATGTTATTGCATTATTTGGCCTTTTCAGATTACTCTTATCTTTTTTTCCTTATTTCAGATGTAAATACAGAAGCCGAAAATGAGGCAAAAATGGCCACATTTCTCAGTGAAATTTTTACCTTGGTGAGCAAAACCATAGCATCACAGCCCAATACCCAGACTGGAATATTTTGCTAAGAACAGAAACTGGAGAAAAATCCAGACTACCAGTAGATTATTCTCTAGGAGAAATCGTTCTGCAGTATGATGAAAGAGATAAATGACAAAAGCTTAAATAGAGCAGATTGGTCCAAGGTCATGGCAATCCACTGTCGACACTTTATGCAAAGAAGCATCATAAGAAAATGCATGAAAAGGCAGGCTGCTGAACTCGTTTAAGTAAACAAAAGATAGAAATGGTTGATGCAGACCAGCATTGGGGAGATATGCCTCAGCACCATGGAATACAAATGAACAAATTGACAATTTGATAAATAAGAAATCACAATAGATCATCTTGGTTACTTTATCTTCACAGCCACCTTGTGATTTTGGCCTTATAAGAATGTAAATTCAGCACTGTCATGTATAGGACATGACAGGCTAGGACAGTATGTTTCGGTATATTCAGAGTTCTGCAGCATACCTATGTAACTGAAGAACTCAGAAAAGCCATGGAAGCATTCACGAATTGGACAAAACTACTTGAATAAAAACAATGTGGCCCAAGCAGACAGATACAAGATTATGCATTATATATATACATACATTATACAGCATACTTAGGCCCATAAATTTGGGACCTTCCAAGGACACTTCCCCTCACCCTGCCCCAGTTTCTGTAAAACCCTAGAGTAGGGCTCAGACTGGGGGGATTGGCCAGCATCTGTCTCAGATTCCCCGAAGTGTCAGATTGGACAATGTCTAAAGCATATATGGCATGTCTGAGCACATCTAAGACAATTAAGATGGATAGCACTGAGTTTAACAAAAGGCAAAGTAATTATGACTTTTATTAAAAGAAATTAAGCAGCCTGAAAGACTATTCGAGGTTGTAAAACAGAGTAAGAAGATCCTGATTCACTGCCCTTTCCAACCAGCAGCTTGAACCCTGAACTTTCAATTCCCTGTGATTAGAAAACTGCCAGGTTTTGTTAAAGCTCTGTTACTGCTTCAAGAGGCAAATACTGAGATAGGGCGCAAGAGTGATCTTGTCTTGTTAGTCTGGAACAGTCTTAGAGGAACGTATGCCCAAGCAAGAAGTGTTTTTAGACTTAAGGAAGTAAATATTTTTGCAGTTTTGTTCTGATCTTGTCTTTATTTAAAAACAAAGAGACATATAAATGGCAGTGAAGTCTGAAGACTTTTCCACATCACCTCAAATCCTTGATGAAAAAAGATAGGGTTTTTTTTCTGTAAATTGGCTGCATATAAAATTACATTGGCACTGACCTTGTTAAGGTTAATTGTTAATAACTGCATTCACTGGCAGTATCAAAGATAATTCAAAGAGGAATGAGTAAATGAGAGATAAATTAGATGCCAGGCCAGAATGCTGCATTGCAGGAAACTCACTAAAAACTTTTTGAAATTGCTGTGTTTTATCTTGCAGAATCATTCCAGATACTTCCTTTAATCTGCTTGGGATAAGCATAATTTTGTTGGTTCATTTTCCTCTTCATTATTAACTTTCGTTGAGGTTATTTTATTTTTAATAGCAGCTAAATGTTTTTAAAGTAATCTAAATAAAAATTGCTTGAGAAACTTAGGCTTTCCTGCTATAGACATAATTTATACATGGTACCGTGAAAACCTCAACTTCTTCCAAATTTCCTTATGACTGACAGAGAAAACTCATGTAGTCAGTGACTACCCAGACCTTCAAAAAGCTCAGGGCATAGAGAAAAATTTCTCTTGCTTCCCCAGGCTTTGGAAGAGGTTTTTGTCCTATGAGATTTGGGGACAAGCAGCTTCAAATCCCATCACATCAACAAAGATCTGATTTTTCTTTTGCAGGAATTGGAAACATCCAAACTTTTGTGCTGTTTGACAAGAAGGACATTGTACACCATATTACTGGAGCTTTCTCTGACATAACAACCAAGTATCCCCCCCCCACATTCCCTGAGTACCCTCTAATTGTGTTTAGGCAGGATGCAAGAGATGTCTTCACTGTTCTTTCGTGCCCTCCTCTACCTTATTTCCACATCAGGTAACCCGATACTTGGACAAGGGGGAATCTGTTATATCCCCTGTACAATATACAGTATACCATTAGATGCTGAAATCCAAACCTGAAATCCAAGAGCTCTGCACACTTGATACACAGGATCAATGTAAAGCCATCTTATTTTCTTGCATTGAACTTCCTAAAATAAGTGAAGTTGAGCCTTTATGTATATCCGCTTTGCAGTTCTTAAGGCTGAATAGCAGCTATATCACACAGAAACCAAGTGGGATCAAGTGAAGTTGACCTTAACCAGGTAGGAATTCTTACAGCAAACACATCAGCTTTTGGCTAGCTTTCATAGTTTAGCACTACAACAGCAAGTAACTGAACTCAGAAACATGAGCAAAATTAGGTCTGCAGTTCTATCTCCCTCTGTAGTGGGCTGTGATTTTGTGAGTGTAGGGTTTGTTTTAACTAGGACTCATGGGACGACATTAAGATGTCACAGAAGTTCCATTACTTCTCTTGATTTCCACCTTCTAGGCCTTAAACAATTAAAATTAAATTTCAAAAAAGGAGGCTGGGCGAGGTGGAGAGGAGGGTCAAGAAGCATTCAAAAGAATTATCCTCTGGAGGGAAGAGAGGCAAGATGATTAAATAGTTTCCCTTCAGCTCTTGTTGCTATGATTCCATACTCTGGACAGTGAATATTTTGAAAAGAAAATGTCTGTCTTCCAGACAGAGAACATCCTCCTCAGACTCAAAGTTCATGACCAGCTCAATTTCCTTCTCCTTAAAGATTTTTGTGCATGTTTCCTGAGCATTTAATTTCACAATTTGTTGAGATCATTAAAATTAGGTTTTGTCCTCTAACTTCTTAGGAAATACCTAGAAAAAAGCTATCATACAACAGAGCACAAACCCTTCTTTGACCTGACCTGAAGCTACATTTTACTGCTTCTTGTTTGGTTTGAAGGGATCAGTTAGGAATCGTCTCCTTTTTAATGAGACTAATGAATGATTTGCACTCTGAGCAGGCAAAAAAAAAAAACAAGTTGGGATAGGAATATTCCTCTTTCCACTCTTACAAAAGAATATCTACCAAGGTAGTGATTTTCCTCAAAATACATTGAAAAATAAATAAATAATTAAATAAGTGTAGTAAGTGACATGTTGACAGGTTTTTTAATAACCTACCAATTCTCTTGACACACACAATAGAAAAAAAAAAATTAAGTTCTTGAGTATGTATGGTCAGATACCTGACTGGACAAAACCCTAAGCAATGGAGTCTGAATTCAGCATAATTCTGTGCTCACCAGCTTGAATGATTCTGTGATTTTGACTTCACACCCAGCTTTCTCTTTATAAGGAACATGGAAATGTGTTATATGTTATAGATTTTACAGATACTGAAAAGGACCGATCATTTAGAACAGGTCATAATTTATTTCCCCATCTGTGTCTTCCTGGCACTTTCATATATAAATAACACATCTCATCTTCCAGGAAAAAAAAAAAATTCTTTATGGAAGCAAAAATTTCACACAGTTTTGCCTTATTTCTTTTTTTTTTACAGATCAAAAATCTTACTTCAGGAAGTTTTCAAGAAAAGAGCAGTGTAAGTATTAAAATGTATTTGCCTTCGTCACTGATATAAAATACATCTGTACTTCCCCAAATCAGCTCAGGTTTTCAATTTCTTCTTACAAAGGTTTTCCCAGCAAAGACACTGCAGAAGCATGTACTTTACATTCCTGCCATTCAATATATTGATTTCTTTGCATTTACAATATGTTTCACATAGTCAAGCAAGTCTAATATGTAAACTATTGAAAAGGAAAACGTATATTGTAGGTTTTTGAAGAGTTATATCTGGCATGAGGGAGGGGAGTCAATAAAATTCATTGCAACACCAACACTGTATTTGATGTGGCAGCTGTTTCTTTTGCTGCTGCAAGAACTTTGTTTCGACTACAGCTAAGTAGCAGATGTTTATGAGCAATAAGGGTAAATTTATTACCTGTTTCTATGGGCAACATAAGTCTCTAATACTTGAATTTTTTTCAGAATTGCTTACTTAGATCACAAAGTGAATGCCGAACTGATACTATGAAGGATATCTAATAAGTTTTTTAAAGTAATTTTGTGCCTTCTATTACCTAATTAATTTATCTAAAGCTTTATGAAATTATTGACTCTTACTGAAGAATGGCGTTTTCTATTGTCTGCACCGAGGATGTCACTTCCTTGAAGGCAGAAGCAACAGGATTTTTCAAACACATACTTGAAAGTGGGTTTGTAATAATATAGATGGGAAGGAGGGCAGTCTGCCACCCTGTAACACAATTCATCTCTACTCCTCTCTGCTCAAGCCTGCTGAGCATGACTTCTTCAGTTGCAGAACTCAGAATAGACTTTCTACAACACAGCTTGAAAATGTTGGCCTCATTTTGATCAGCTGAGCTACAGGGCATGCAGGAAGATAGATGGAGACCTATAACTGAGAGAGATTTTCATAAAGGCTTGGACGGCTTGGATGGACCTCTCAGCCTCTGGGATGATGGATGTCACCTTTGTTAATGATCTGAATACCTTCACACAGGAGGAAAAGTTTACCTTGAACTCCACACTCCATGGAGAGCCAAAAGCCAACAACATGGAGCAGAAAGGACTGCAGGGACTGAAAATTAAAAAGTCCAATTGGAAGCAAAGCATGTTACTAGTCCCAGCTCTCTAAATCACCTTAATTTCTCCCACTGAAAGAAATCGTCTAGGTAACCAAATTTAGTGAGAAATGGAACTGAAAACTCTTGCAAACCTAGAAACAAGCAATGGTGTAAAGCAAAGCTGGTATTAGGCTGCAGAAGAGATTTCTGACTGAAAGATTAGACATACCTTTGATTTGACTGCGTATTTTAATATTTTTTCCTCTATGACCTCTCCCTAGTATTAACATGTGTAAACTAATTGCCTATAAAAATAACCATAATGTTCCAATTATCCTTTCCTTTTTTCAAGAATGGCAAATGTGATGTAGCAAGCACACGACAAAAAAATATTATAGTTTAGCACTGCTGACTTCCTCCTACACTCAAGGTTTATGGCTCCAACAAATTAGTGATAGCTTCGATGACATTGTACAGGTAAAGGACTGAATTTCCAAAGGTTGTTCTTTAGACCTGTCTTTGGAACAAACAGGATTTGAGATAGCATTAGCTTTTATCTGATCATGATAATGCACTTCTATATAGTCAGGATACATAAGTTTGGAAAGTTTCAGGTATGTTTTAAAAGAAATATATATAAGTGAATAGAAAGATTTTCTGTTAGTGTCTAACATGAAAAAGTAAGAACTATTTTGTACATAGTTCTGTGTCCTAATCAGGTAAAGTGACACCCAGCAAGTGCAAAGCCAAATCTATCTTTTTTGTTAAAAAACAAATCAAAGTGTTTTTTAAGTGTCTTTTGAATGGATGCATCTTAGTGTCTGGTTAATTTAATACTTGCCTGCCTGCTTGGATTAGCTGTCCTTTCAAAAGAAGGTATAGTGTACTAACATGTTACATGATGATATAAATGAATATCATGTAATAGTAGATACATTCATTATGGTATTACAAGGCTTACTGTGAACTGCTAACACATACAGACCAATGACTTTTACACTTCTGTGAAAGAATGATGATGATCTCTCCTTGCCTCCTGTGAAGACCTTTTACACCCTTAAGACCTCTGCAGTGAGGATACAGAAGGGTTACGCTAGTGATAGTGTATAAACCTAACTGAGCAGAGAAAACAGAAGCTAGGGAATGTGCATCACTGTCTTTTCAGCATTATTTTTTGTTTAGAGGTTAATTGTTTTACCCTAAAACTGAAAGCGAAAGCTAAACATTAAAATGAAGAAGGCAGAAGGGGAACGGTTTTATTTCAGACACTCCCTGTAGGCAGCTTTTTAATCACAAAGAACTGACATTTTAATTTAAACAAAATAATTACAAGCAAGAGGTGAGTGAACCTTTTTGCATGCAGTACACAGTCACACTTTTCTTAGTTCTAAAGAAGAGAAATTTTAACTATTTAGAATTAATTAATCAAGTCCATAAACACTGCTATATTTCTTTTTCTTCAGGAAATCTGAAGCAGTTTTACTTTTACTAAGGACCAACCTCTACATTCTTTAATAAAACAGAGGAATGAACAAACCCCATCCAGTGCTGGATTTCACCTTCAGGATGTGACCCAGCTTCATGAGGCTGAACTGTGTGAACTCAGCCCAGTTTCTTCATGGAAAAAAATTGTTGAACTATAGCTAAAGCCATTAGTTTGTAAATGACACAGACAGTGCCACTTACACAGACAATTGTTAAGTCAGCGATATTAACTCAAGAGGGGTTGGGGAAGCAAGAGCTGGAAGGCTGTTACTGCCAGGTGAAAGACCATCCTATCCCAAGGGAAAAAGGGGCTGGCATTTACCTGCCTCACTGCCAATTGCACAGCCAGCAAGGACTCACTGGTGTGCATAGTTACAATGAGCCTAACAGAACTTACTCAAGTCCCAAATTGCATGATCCTCCTTGCAAGTCTGCACTCAGGAGGAGAAAAAAAAGTTAAATAAAGGGTTACAGCTATGAGTATTTGTAAGGTTGCAAATATGGTTTCAAAGTATTTATTTCCCAAATAAGTCTACTGAAACATCTTGGTATTTCTCAGTGTGGGGACAGCAGCATTCCAAACCAGCTAACAAAAGTAAAATTATCATTTCCCCTCTTTGGGATTGCCAAGCGTTCTGAACATGATAGACCATGATTCACATGTTACCAGTGTGAACCATCACAACACTTACTACGCTGTCCAGCTAGTATCTAAGTACACATGAGAAAAGTGAGAGGAAAAAGAGGAAAAAACAATAGTAAAAGGAGAAAAATTCATTTTTAATTCTGGAAGGGATTTTCTCATTGAAATTAATGACAGAACCAATTCTCCATATAGATAAGCATGCAAAAACTTGTACATTATGTATGTAAGTAAATTGTACCACCCATGGCAATACATAGCAGAGCAGTAAATCTGCCTTTAGAATCACAGTACCTGTTGAAGTATGCAGGCAGATGACTATGCTCTGGACTGAGGTTTAGCTAACAGAACATGGAAAGCTACTGGACATAAAATGAGAAATTGGTGAATGTTAAAAAGTAGCATAGCAAGAAGCTGACAAAAGCCATGAGAGCGCTAGGATGAATGCCCAGATTTAACATAACATTAAGCTAGGGGAGAAATGGCCAGACTTCACAGATAAATGCGGAGAGTATTGGGGACCTTCTCGGGAGCAGAGCCTTGCTGCGCCAACAACATCGCAGTAACCACACTAGTCATACCAAATTTAGGTACAGATGTAGTAAAACTTGGGACAATGGGGAAAAAGTTATTAGGGTTAGGGTGGTTTTTTGGGAAGAGAAAGGAGTCAAAGTGGATGGGAAAGACTAAACACAGGAAAATGGAGATAAAAGGGCTTAAAAGGTGCTAGTCACCCATAATCAAGACATTGATCAGTATTGCTTATCTGACTGATATCTGTGCCTGACCAACACAGCCTGTTCTATCCTCTTGTTAGAGTCTATTTCATAGAATCATAAAATCATAGAATCATTTAGGTTGGAAAAGACCTTTAAGATCATTGAGTCCAACCATTAACCTAACTGCCAAGTCCACCACTAAACCATGTCCCTAACTGCCACATCTACATGTCTTTTAAATACCTCCAGGGATGGTGACTCAACCACTTCCCTGGGCAGCCTGTTCCAATGCTTGACAACCCTTTCATTGACAAAATTTTTTCCTAATATCCAATCTAAACCTCCCCTGGTGCAACTTGAGGCCATTTCCTCTTGCCCTATCACTTGTTACTCGGGAAAAGAGACCAACGTCTACTTCACTACAACCTCCTTTCAGGTAGTTGTAGAGAGCAATAAGGTCTCCCCTCAGCCTCCTTTTCTCCAGGCTAAACAACCCCAACTCCCTCAGCCGCTCCTCATAAGACTTGTTCTCTAGACCCTTCACCAGCTTTGTTGCCCTTCTCTGGACACGCTCCAGCACCCCAATGTCCTTCCTGTAGTGAGGGGCCCAAAACTGAACACAGTACTCGAGGTGCAGCCTCACCAGTGCCGAGTACAAGGGAGCAATCACCTCCCTGTTCCTGCTGGCCACGCTATTTCTGATACAGGCCAGGATGCCATTGGCCTTCTTGGCCACCTGGGCACACTGCTAGCTCATGTTCAGCTGGCTGTCAACCAACACCCCCAGGTCTTTTTCCACCGGGCAGCTTTCCAGCAACTCTTCCCTAAGCCTGTAGCATTGCATGGGATTGTTATGATCCAAGTGCAGGACCTGGCACTTAGCCTTGTTGAATCTCATACCACTGGCCTCATAAAATTTGTAATGATTTTCCTGATTGTGGTCTCAATTCTGTGTGTAGATGTGTAAGATATTAGTGAACTTCAAAGTGGCCTAGCCTGTAAACCAGACAATAGGTTTGGGCCAGCTGCCAGAGTGACCCATGAGGATTTGCATGCAAGACATGAGCAAACTTGAAACTGGACTAGCCAGCAAGTAGAACAAGGGGTCTGAGGACTGCATACTAGAGGAACTAGGGGTCTAGGGGCTGGATGCCTGAGGAAACCACGTAAGATATTGTGGGTACATTTCAGCACAGATCTACTAACAAGATTAAAGGTAAGCAAAACAGGATCAGATCTTTTGTTTTTTTCATGTTTATGTGAGTGTCATTCAAGTGTATGTGATGCTTGTAAAATCATTATTTTGTCTTGATGTGTTAGTGGTCAACCAAGTCTGTATAGCGTGTGTGTGCCTACTGGGAATATGCACCCAGACTCACTATTGGGTGGAACCAGGGCTAGGGATCTGCAGCAGCTTCACATCTGCTGGAACCCATGGTCCTAGAGTACGCCAACTTTGTATCTAGCTGACTGGGGAGGAAAACTCCCCCCAGGTGCACTGATTTCACCTAACCTCAATGATAACAAATTTTAAAAGATGCTAAAACAATTATTCCATACAGATCTGTTCTGCAGGTTCAAATCTGTCGTAAAACTTTTGAGAGTAGGACACCTGGACACTGATATACTAGCAGCCATAGTTAGTCCTACCACAGTAAGCACAGATTCCATGTCATGTAAACTGGCTAATTTATCAAACATATGTTCTTCTTCTAATTTGTAACCCACCAAGTTTGTTCTACTAAACATGCATGGTACAATCAAATGTGCAAAACGGTTGCAAAGAGTGGTAGATTAGAACAATAGGATTTTATACATATGTACTGGGTTTCCGTGGCAAGGTTTTGGTAGCGGGTAGCTTCTGTGAGAAGCTGCTAGAAGCTTTCCCATGTCGAACACAGCCAATGCCAGCAGGCTCCAAGACAGACCCGCTGCTGGCCAAGTCCGAGCCCATCAGCGATGGTAGTAGCACCTCTCTGATAATGTATTTAAGAAAGGGAAAAAGTTGCTGCACGACAAAAAAAAAAGACCCTGCATCTGGAGAGAGGAGTGAAAATATGTGAAACAACTCTGCAAACACCAAGGTCAATGAGGAAAGAGGGGGAGGAGGTGCTCCAAGCACTGGGGCAGAGATTCCCCTGCAGCCCGTGGAGATTAACGGTGGACCAGATCTCCACCTGCAGCCTGTGGAGAACCCCACGCCAGAGCAGGTGGATGCACAAAGGAGGCTGTGACCCTGTGGGAAGCCCGCGCTGCAGCAGGTTTGCTGGCAGGACTTGTGACTCTGTGGGGGACCCACGCTGGAGCAGTCTGTGCCTGAAGGACTGCACCCCATGGAAGGGACCCATGTTGGAGCAGTTCATGAAGAACTGCAGCCCATAGGAAGGCCTCACGATCGAGAAGTTCATGGAGGACTGTCTCCCGTGGGAGGGACCCCACTCTGGAGCAGAGGAAGAGTGTGAGGAGTCCTCCCCCTGAGGAGGAAGGAGTGGCAGAGACAACGTGTGATGAACTGATCGCAACCCCCATTCCTCATCCTCCTGCACCACTACAGGGGAAGAGGTAGAGAAAATCAGGAATAAATTTGTGCCCAGAAAGAAGGGACGGGTGGGGGGAAGGTGTTTTAAGATTTGGGTTTATTTCTTATTATCCTACTCTGATTTGATTGGTAATAAATTAGGTTAATTTTCCCCAAGTCAAGTCTGTTTGGCCCATGACAATAATTGCTGAGTGATCTCTCCCTGTCCTTATCTCAATCCACAAGCATTTTGTTATATTTTCTCTCCCCTGTCTATTTGAGGAGGAGAGTGATAAAGTGGCTTTGGTGGGCACTTGGCGCCCAGCTAGGGTCAACTCACCACAAGATTCCACAATAGGTTACAATTAACAAAAAAAAGGTGTGTTGGGGGATTGACTGTCATTTTACCATTGCTGAGTGAGTAAACCCTACATGTCCCTAGACAGCTGTAGTAGAAAAAGTAACCAACTTTCTGATAGCTGATCTGCTGTCATTGAGGCAGAACTTTCCAACAACTTGTCCATTCTTAGTCTCTGAACAACCATAGGTATTTTAAACTTCAGTTTGTTCTTTTATTACAGATCATATGAAGCATAATAAAACAGAAATCATCAATTAAAAACTGTTACAACAATCAGAAAGCAGTTACCCACGTAGATGCAAAGAAGAGAGACATCCATGGTACACAAAGTAACGTTATTGGTAAACTTTTTTTTCACCTTATCCTCAAGTGGCCTGCATCTCAGATAACAATTTATAAAAGACAGAAAATGGGCAGCATGTTCTCCTGTCAATAGACAGTCACTAGCTGGCATTTGCACAGTTTATACTAGGGCACTGTCTAATTATTATGTTACACTATTCTTTCCAAATTCGCCCTTCGATAGAAGTGTCATTTCTATCTGATATGACTGTTCTCTGCTACTATCAAATACACCCCTGATTCATAGCCTGAGAATAAAGTGAAAGCTTCTTGCCTGTTGCCAGGATACAATTAAGAAAGCGTTGTAGTTTCTGCTCATTGCATGTTTTTGTTTAGGTACTCGGTCTGTCATCCTCTAGTGTACAGAAAGAATCCAATTCTAAGCATCTTAGTATGGATCACAATGGCCTTTTTATTCTTTTTTTCTGATCTAGATTTTTCATATTTCCTTATTCTCATTCTTCAGTTCTTGATTAGCTTCCTCAGCCTAAAATAAGTTTTTCACCAATTTCATCCTGGGCAGCCTTACTTCCAACAGAAGTGACACAGCATGAGTAGTAAAAGATCCCAGCTCAAGTAATTGACTACTACTTCAAACGTGATACTGAAGCCTCTGCCACGCATTATCAGGCTGCAACTTTCCTGACAGCAAGAGGAAATCCTATCCTTCTCAAGGCTTGTTCTGAGCTCAAATCAGCATGAAGATACAGAGAAGGATAACTGATGTCTTTTAATGGAAGATGGATATTACTCTTACAGTCATGCAACTGATATCCTGACTAATTTTCAGCTGTTGTAATGCATATCATATTATAGTAAGGAGTACAGTTTTTGGGGAAAAGAAGGGTGTATGTCTCTTTACATAAGCAATTTTTGGTTCCTCTCGAAAATGTTCTTCAAAAGACCCATGTTCTTCCTGTAGGTGATGCTGCCATTGCAGACATCTTTTTTACAAAAAGTAAACCACATGTGTTTTGAATGAGTACATCGATAGCATAGAATTACTGGAAGATCCTCCTGTATGGTTAATACAATGCAAAGGACTAACAACTTTAACTCACTTTTTCTAGTGCTTCAGAAACAATGAACAGTCTTGGTGACAGACTCATTAGCTGCACAGCAGCAACAATATTTTTTTAAATAGTGAGGTTCCAGTCTAAATTTCATAATAACTTGATTGACACAGAAATGCAACTTCACTAGGTCAGGATTCCATTAGTATCACAATACACCTACTCAAATCTTATGCTTGTATTTGCAACAACTATCCCAAATGATTCAAATTCAGCAAAAGTTTCAAAAATGAAGGGATGCAGGATATTATGTCTGAACATCTGTAAGTTCCTCAGTCAAACAGATGAAGATTTAAACTTACTTTCATAGCATTACACTAGCTTCATGCCATTATGGAAAAGGAACAGGATCCCTCATAAACTGTAGCAGAAGTAGAATTTAGCAGCATCATAACTATATTTTGGTCAAAAACAATCATTGATAATTATGATAATAATAAAAAAATACCATGACTTACAATTTAGTAAATCAAAGCACAAGTCTCCAATACACAGTTTTTATATGCAAGCAGAAAATAGGCATCCTTGTTAATGAGAAAAAATGGATTATGTGACAATTTAATCAGGTTTCACAAGATTACCTGAATAGTGTGCTTGAGTAGTTCTTTAGTATCATGTTCCATTTTCCTCTCTCTTAATACTCTATCCCAAAACAACATGTTTTATTCTGTGACCTTTATTACATTAGCACCAGCCTGTATGACTCTTCGCTTTAATATGAATATGCTTGATTTAAAGCACATATTTAAGTCTTATGAACTGTCCATGACTAGTTATTTCCCTTATCATTACTGGAGTTGTATGTATGCAGATAATAATCAGAGACCTTCAGTTTATTTTTTCCAAAGGATTTTATCTTTTAAGAAATCAACTTATTTTTGAGTTGCCCCAAATCACCTTGCAAATCCAATTGCCTTGCTCATCCTTGCCCTTTCTATTTTTCATCGTACAGCTGAGCACATAATTCTCAATAACTTTTACGTTATTCAGAATTTGAGCTATAACAGATAATTTACTCACAGTCAGGTCACATTAGATTTCCTTCTCTAGTTTGAATTAATGTAATCTTGGAATTAGTTTCCAGTGCTCAAGTACAAATCTACTTTCTTTTTCTTCATTAATAATTTTCAGTGACCAATTACATCCAAGCTACCAGATACTCCCGATCACCTGATTCTTTTGCTGTCCCCCCATTATAAAATAAATAGATTTTCCATTCCTGCATGTCCTATTTGTTCGTAAGTGAAAGTTTATAATATTCTGGGTGAATTTAACTATACTTAGGTCTTTTACCTGTCAAGCATGAAAAATGTTCCATTTTTTTTCAGCAATTCATTTAAAAATTACATTAAGGTATAAAGTACAAAGGAACATTTTGTGCTATTTTACTTTCCTCCACTTTTACAAACATGACTGTCTATTGTACCACTTCAGAACCAAAAGCATTCAAGTGAACTTATTTACTTAGAATGCTTATTTGTTGCTCTGTTCTTATGATTAGTTCTATTAAAGCAAACAAAAAATAATTATGGAGTAATAAAGTAAGACTCTATTCATCTTTTGACTCTAGCATCTTGGCCTATAAACAGATTAAGTCTGACCAACAGTCTTAGAAGGTAAATAGAAAAGTTCAGAACTTAAATAAAAATCCAGTTGACAGAAATGTAGTATGTAATGCGGAGAGCTTCAGTAGAACCCACTTCAGATTTAAAACATCTGTTACAACAATTCCTCTGTAACATGTTGGAAAAAAAAACAACTGAACTTGTATGTTTCCGTCTGAAGTTTTAATTTCTGAAGTGTTAATATTTTATGTTAGTTTTTCAGGCAAAGATCTGTTTAAGGTATGTACGCATGCATATATATACAGTTATAATTATTCAGTCCAACGTAATAGTATTAAATACTAAAGACACAAAATACCAAAATAACTAGACACCAAGCCCAGATAATAGTATCACAGAAAACACGATAAGCATATAAATATTTTTTTACTATGCATACCTATACCTATGGCATTTAATTCACATTTAAGTCTTCCTTGCTCTGCAACACCCAATTTTACTTTCCTTTCCTGTGGCCTCTTCCAGCTGCCACCTTTCCCTGCCTCTCTCTCAGCCCAGCTCTGCTGGTGCAGTGTCCACAGTCTGTGACTGCCCGAAGGGGGATGGCAGGGGCAGGCACTGGTGCCAGACTTAGGATCTGAGGCTACAAAGCACCAGGAAGAAGGGGCCCAGTTCCTTGTTGACCTACTTCTCCCATCTCAGAAATCTTCCTGGCAGAAATCTCCAACGCAAGCCACCTGAAAAAAAAAAACAAAAAACCCAAACAATTCATGAAACCCAGCAACAAAAAACCTGATACCCTCCACAAATTACACAAGAGGAGGAGAAGAGAAGCAGCATGTAGAGGAGGGAGAAATTCTTGCTTCTATCTACAACCTTGCAAGCCACCACAAATCATTTTACAAAGGAATTAAGACCATATTGCAAGCATCCAACACTGGGATAACATTGCAATGGGCATAGCTGTCAAAGTGTTGGTAGTGGGGTCCTGCAGGGGGGCCTCTGCAAAAGGAGGTCAGGGACTACCCTGTGCCAGACACAGCGGTTCCAGCTGGCTCCGCAATGGGCAAAACAGACCCACCATGCACCAAAGCTGAACCAGGCAGAGGAGTTTCTGGAGCCTCTGCAGAAATATATTTAAGAAAGTGTGACAAATGCAGCAAACACCACCAGAGTTAGAAGAGAGAGAAGAAACAATGTGAGGGCAGGAGGACATACAGGAGAAGACACAAGGGAGACACCAGAGCAGGAGGGACACTGAGGAACAGTGGAGGCACAAGCCACAGTGCCCAGGGCAGGAGAGGTGCCTGAGCAGGAGCAAGGGAAAAACAAGAAATACTCAAGGGAAGGAGGGACAGTAGAGCAGGAGAAATGCTAGAGCAAAACTAGCCACCCAGAGCAGGGCAAGAGCCCCAAGCAGGGAAGGAGCAAATAGCTGCCCAAGCAGGGACTAAGACGCAACCAAGAAGGATGTATGACTGTGGCCAATGGAGGAGACCACACCGGAGCCACTGAGTAGGAAGCCCAGTGGCTGAACTCAGCCTCCTGCGCCACCTGTTCCCTCCCCAAAGGAACCGAGCGTAACCTGTGGTGATGGGGGACCAGGAGGGCACAGGGCAGGTGACTGGAGGGAAGCTGAGGTGTTTTCTGTAAGTGTGCTTATTTGTTTGTCTGCTTTTATTGTCCAATACCAGAAGCAGTAATCAAAGTTCATTAATTGGCAATAAATCAAACTGCTCAAAATTCACCAACCTGAAACTGTTTTTCCTTCCCACAACAAATGTTTACATTTCCCTCAAGAAAAATTCCCCAAAACTCCCTAAAATGTGTCAAAGTTTTCAGTGGTTTCATATATCTTTGATTTAGACTCAAAATTGGAGTTTGTTAAGAATATCCTGATTAATTTCTCAAAAGTTTCAAACACACTGTACCCTGATAGTTTTGTGTTGGTCTTGAAGTTAAAATGGGTGGATTTTTTGTTCTTACCACCTCCAACAGTTTAGAATGATTGTTCTCCCTCTAGCCTAATCAAGGTTTTGTGGAGTTTTGTCTCCATCCTCACCTAGGACCTCTTCCAGAGCAGATACTGAACCAGCTGAGCTCATCTCCCAGAGCACGTGAGAGGTAGGTGACAGAAGCATGGTAACATCTGCCTTCCTCCTCCTGTCCTGCTCAGGCTCCAGCCTCCATGCCAGTCTCTTTCTATAACCACAGAACTGCAGAAGTCTTTAGTAGGCCACTCAAGGACATAAATGCAGCATGGGTAAAGTGAGTCATCTAAAGATACACAACAAAATTTATTAGCTAAGTGCTTTACAGCTTGAAGGGATGTTGAGATAGTAGATCTGAAACCATCTAAACACATCTCCTGGTTTTGATGATCCCACTTGTAACACGTAAACATTCCCACGTTTCTGCAGAAATGAAAAAAAAAAAAAAAAGGTCTGAAGGCTCTTTCCTGCTGGGAGGTTTTGTAGAGAACCCTGCTGGAAGAGAAGCACTACTCCATCTATGCGGATACTTCATACACAGAAGAAAATAAGGTTTCTTCATTAGAAAGCCAGACACTGACACGTTCTGTCGCATCTCCAAACTGCATGCAACCTTAACCACTGTAACCCTTGATGTTCACTGTTTCCAACTTGAAAAAATAGTCCTTTTAAATAACTTAAGTGCAATGAGGATCCTGAAATGGGATGAAGCACAGAATGATTAATCATTGAAAATTTTTAAATATTTTATATGATACCCACGAGACCATAGGTAGAAGGAAAAAAAAAAATCTATACTATATCTAAAAGTTTCCTCCCTGCTTAGAAGTGAAGTAGAATTAATAGGCATAGTTTTGGAACACACTTTTTCACTCTTCTTATATCCTATGACTGGTATTGGCCACTATATGTACAACAAATGAAAACTAAACAGAAGTATTTTGCATTTTCAATTAAGTACACACACTATAATGAATTATTTTCTACCTTGTAGAAGTTGAGGAACATATCAGAAATAAGTTAAAATTGTAAAGCAGATATTCTGAAAAACCTACTATGTAAAAAGTTTTTCAGATAAGTTATCCAGCTTTTTTTTCCTCAACTATCTGACTTTATGCCTTTAGATGTTCACAAAAGAAAAAAATTAATAGAGGTGGGAAAACCTTACTGAAGTGTCAATATTTAAAAGGACAAATAGGATGAGCAAGGTAATTACAAGGTGACATAAATCTCAAAATAACAGGATGGCTAGTGAGAGTTTGATTCAGACTTAGATGACTGTAATATAAATAACGCCAATCAGCACAGGTTTGGGGTAAAGCAGACCTTGTCCAGTTAAGTAGATTTTTTTTTTTCCCCAGATGGGAATATAAGCTTAACAGATAACAGTGATATTGCAATAGGTTTCTATAAAGTATTTTGACTTGGTACTGCATGACATGTCAATTTAGTGCTCTGAATGACATACAGTTACCACATTATGAAGACTAAACCAGCGAGTTCAGGAATCTTAAAAATGCAACTGCACATTAAAAAAAAAAAAAAAGCGTAATTTCATTAGTTTCTCCAGGGACTGTTACTTTGCACTGTACTACACAAAACTTTTCTTTACTGAAAGCACCACAACCATAGTGACTTCAATAATGAAGTAGGACATGTGACAGATTTGAATCTCTCTCCATCCACATGGTACCAAACTCTCATTCAATATAACCAGAATTAAAAAACACAATCCATGCACAAAATGGTTGACTTAACTGGAAAGAATGATCTCTGAAGAAAAGGTTCAAAGACATTCAGCTGAACTTTATACCCAGACAGTATATATTTTCCTGATATATATATATATAAGTAACAGGAAAAAAATTTTGCAAGATATACTACCCATACATTTTTCACTGTTGCACTGCAATTACACTCCCAGTTCTAGCATTCACAATGTAAAAGTTTTTGTTAGGGTTTGGTTTTTTTTTTTTTATGGAGAAAATTCAGAGCAGTCACAAAGCATAGCAGATATGAAAATGTTGTTTGTAGTACTGTGGTCAAGCAACTAATGAAAACAGAAGTTAATCAAAGAAGAAATTAAGAAACTGAAAATGAGATTAGGATAACCTTGACTTCCTTCTCAATAGATTTATGCTTACAGTGTTCCCAGAAAACCCCTTCTTCCAAGACAGAGTCCACAGGTTCCCCTGGCATAGTACAAACATTATTTTTGCTTAAAGTTGTTATTAAAATACTTTCCTAGTATCTCATATTGCCATAATGATGTTTAAATCAAGGCATCACTTCTTATCTTGGCCACAGAATACACTGTTCCCTTCTTAGTATCAGCCTTTTTTGTGTATAAGGACAATCTCAATCTTTGTGTCTTTAAGTCAAATAAGCCTGATTTCCTCATAAATCATTAATTTTAGAATATTAACTGTCCCTGCTAATTTTCTGGACTCTTTTCAATGTATGTGTGTACTTAATTACGTGCAATACCCCAAATAATGTTTACTGGAGGAGGAGCAAGGATTACTTAATGAATTCTGTAGTCCAAATTCCCTTTTATAAGGACCCTAGTATACTGTTCGATTCCTTCATTTTGCTGCAGCATTGGGTTCCTCATATTCAGTTCATGATTCAAGCAAGTCTACAGATGCCTACAAACCTGAAAAGTTGTTCTGCATCCTGTATTTGGATGTTTGATTATCTCTGCTTTTAGCACATCACTCTTCCCCACACTTTTCACTTTGTCAACACCATTTTGAGTCTTACTGTGCTGGCACTCTGTTCCCATACTGTTATCTTTAAATTTAATAAGCATCCATCACCTATTGCAAAACCAGACCCTGTCTACTTTGGCTCTTACATGAAAGCAGAATAGAGCACTATACTAGTTTTGTTTTTGAAGTGTAGCTGTCCATTAGTCCCAAATTAAAAGAGAAATGCTGTTTGTGGTGTCCTAGCTTGTTCATTCAAGGAGTATCTGAAGTATCTGTGTGAAGTGTCATGTTGTCTAGATGTACCTAAGATCAAAGAGCAAGAAATAAAAGCTAGGAAAACAAATCCTTAAAGCAAGGATCAAAAAAAATAGAGAGAATTAGCTGCTTAAATACATCCACCAAAACCTTATTACTATTTAATAAAACAATGAATGTTTTGGTACAAAGTACTTTAAGTGAAACAATCCAAATATAAAGAAGTCCTAAAGATAATCCTACATAAAGCCAAACTTTAATCACAATGATTCTAGCTTAGGAATCCATATGAAAATCTAATATAGATGCAAAGATACCTGAAGAATTATTTCAAACATTAGTGGCAAAGGACTCACTCTGAAACCTGTCATGTTACCAAAGCTTAGCAAGTGTTCTATAGACATTCTAAGAAAAGGCAACAAAACTACATAGCTATATTAATACTTAGTTATTCAGCCAGAATAGTAAAAGACTCTTTCAAGTTTTGGCAACACTTAAAAGTGATGGTCAAACAATTAATATATAAATACTAAAGAAATTAATCATATAATACATTTACATTAATTTGAAAGCCATAAAAACTATTTCTAGAAGTATTTTATAGAAACCGTGTAGAACATTGAATGTCTAGAATGAAAGCCCACTCTCATTCATGGGACATGGAATTAAAAAAGGCTTTAGAAGATGAAGCAAGAAATTCCCTAAGTCATGCTTTAGAGTAATTCAAAGGATTATGCATAGCTGTCATTTCTCACAGTAACATTTTCATAACACTCTGAAAAAACTGTAGAATTTTATTTAAAACAAATTTTTAATTAAAAAAAAATTTCAAAAATATCATAATCGTCCTATGCATTCCAATAGTTAAATAAGTAGAGCAGTGTAAAGTATACACGAAGAAAAAATCCATGCTCATACTACTGTTGAGTGAAGTTTTTCTACAAGTTACTCTTATCCAAGTAACTTTATCTGGTTAATAACAATGAGAAATAGGGAAGTAAATATGTCATAGAATCAAGGACATATAAGCCTACATCCATGCAAACAGCTGACCAGTTCCAAAGGGCAAACAAAACCACTGAAGGATTCAATTATATTCAATATATTGAATATATATATATATTTGATGTATTTTTGTGTCTTGGGTTATTTAGGGCACAGAATTCCTGGGGACAGGGAGGAGAAGTAGTAAAAAAAAGTAATTTCTTCCACTAAATCCCATTTCACTTTCAGTGCTTTGTCAGACTCTTTTAATTCCACCTGAAGGGTGAAGACATCTCCCACATGTCCAACTGTGTCTTAAGTCCCTGAAGTCATCTCTATACTGAATAACTGTCAAAAGAACCTCAAGCTTTTTTTTTTTTGTTAAAATCTTTGTTAACTTGTCTGTTGAATAACAGCAAAACATATATCAGGTGTGAGTTAACCTTTCCAGAGCCTCTCAGGCTCCTAAATATCATCTCTACCATTCTGTGTCATCAGCCCTGAACCAAACAGCAATAAGTGATTGCTTCAGAGTTCAGCAGTTCAGCAAGCAGGGGTTTTGCTGAATAAGGTCTATGGTATCAGTTAAACAACCTTCAATTTACAATCCCCCCCTCTATCCCCCTTCTGAAACATTTCTACTTGCTAAAATGAAACTGCTAAAAAGTTTTTATCCTGGTGTGTGTGTTGAGAGGAAAGTGACGCTTTTCAAGTAACACACATTCTATTATACTACCTTTAGAAATTCCTTTAATAGCATAGACCTTGAACCTCTAATCACAAAAAACATTATCCACACTGTATTTAATGCAAAAGAAAGAATTTTATTTTTTTTTTTTAGCTAACACCTTCCAGACAACTGCATATGTAAATTGAAACATATTTTTAAAAGGTAGTACGTACAGTAAGTTGTAGCGCAATTTCTTCCCTCCTTCTATTGACAGAGCAAAAGGCTATTAAGAAGGAAACTGATCATTTATCCTATGTCTTAATATGACATTCATGTTATTCCTACATATGGTTAATGATAACTAGCTCACCTTACTGAAGTATATAGTTTGATTAATGTTTGTTAGTTCAGGAGACTAAAGAGTAAAGAAGTAAAAGCTTATGAGCAGTTCTCTCCCTTGAAGAGAGTCACTTTTTCTTGGAACAAAAATTATACTCACTTTCTTGCCCCAAATTCCAGCAGACAGAACAACCTGAGGTAGTGCAGAATCCTTAAATGCTAATTTAAGGCCTTTTGATGGTTTGGTATTTGTTCGGCTTTAATTTAGCGTCATTGATTGCACTAGCTTACTGGAACATCCTTTTAGCAGAAACCTAGCATTTTATTTCATCTCAAAAGTCATGAAAGTTAAAGAAGACTCCAAACCACTGTAAAGAAGGAAAGCTTTTTATTTTTTATTAAGAAACAGCTCTTCTGGTTCTGAACAATGCATGAACTATGTGGAAGCATCTAGCTTCCCAATATGCATCTGTATTTTATAGGCATGATGGAGAATCTATATTTTCTTATCTTAACTTTAAAGTTATTACAAAGTCTTTTTACATACAGAGGTCAAATTGGATTCTGGAAGCCAGCTGACATGATTTTATTAAATATACAGTCAAAAGTACCAATATTAAAAAAAATAAATCTGGATTTAAGATCCCTGGACTATATTAAAACTGATGAAACAGAACTCTTTTCCCAGTTACTCAAAAACAATAAACCTTGCAGTAAGTTGTAGTTTCAAACTGAAAACAAAGCAGAAGTGCTAGTTTTGAACCAGTCAGTATTGCTCGTGTAGGAGACCTGGAGAGTAAGCCAAAATATCTTATGTGAAATGCTTACCTACAGAAGCTCCAGATTCTTTAGTTATGCAGAATAACTATATTGACATCTTAAGTCATCTTAAATTCCATTTATAATGCACTACTTCCTGTCTTCTGTTGGCTTATCCCCAGTTGATGGAAACAAGAAATTTGCTGAACAAGTTAGGAATCATTAAGGCAGATCCCTCATGTTCAGAGTTTGTACATACTCGAAATTCAAAGCAAACCTCTGTACAAACCAATACTGTAAATCAACAATGCAGAGAAACCTCTGAAAAGTAAAAATTGGAAGTTTAAACTATATTCAAATACGTGCCAAAGGAAGACCAACTACTTCTGAGAAGCACAGTAGGATAGCTAGAAGGCATGTTCATATATCTGTCTATCGAACTACATGATAAACAGGAAGTCAAA
This sequence comes from Harpia harpyja, assembly GCF_026419915.1. NCBI lineage: Eukaryota > Metazoa > Chordata > Aves > Accipitriformes > Accipitridae > Harpia > Harpia harpyja. Next base: position 68,698,068 of record NC_068969.1, on the reverse strand, counting down.
AGTAGTTTTGTTTTTCAGTATGGAGCATACAGAAAAAGAGAATAAGGACACGAAGCTTCCCAAAACACTTCCTGATTGGTGGAGGGAAGAAACTTCTCCCTGACACTGCCATATGCTAGCCTCCAGCTTCTGCAGACAGACGAAGGCAAGGAAGGCTGTCCAGTAAGCATAACATTGCCAAGATTATGTAACAGTAAAACCAAGGGATTCTTCATGCACTGCAAAACCTGTCCTGTAACTACAACTGCACTATACAAATACCAGCATGCAACATCTATTGATCCAGGTATTTGGATTCATCTTGACTGCACATGGTGTGTAAGATACAAAGTCTCTGCAGATGGTGCATTGCACATACTCTTAAAGATAAGAAAAATGTATTTAGTAAACAGTAGTTCAATCCACCTCCAGACATACAGCAAACGAGCCCTCCAAACATACAAGCAAGCGTCTGCACTCTGCAACTGCTCATTAACAAGCAATGACCTATCCAGCTTCCCCTGGTGGGGACCAGACACTTCACATACCTTTAAGGATGTAACCCTGGAAAAGTAGTGAGCAAAGATTGCTCATCTCCTCTATGTGCAGGAAATCCAAGTCCAATATGGACATCATACCTACTGAGCTGAGGATAAGAGGAAAGAATGCCTTCAGGGAAAGGAGCAGCTGTGGAGAACAGGATAGCCTGAGGCACTTTGGTAAAGTTAGTTATTAAGACTGAACTAAACAATTTCCTACTCTGGAAGGGTTATTTAGCATATTATTTGTGCATAATATATCCTGTATTTCATATTTGCATAAGAAAAATGAAATCTTTCTTATTTTCCTGGTTTTGGTTAGACTAGAAGATTCTAGACTGTATCCTAGGTTAGAATTAAAAGTTACTAAATTTGAAATGGATATCGCGAATTTAAGTCTTACAAACACAAACCTCTTGTACTCAAATATGATGTCTTGGAAGACATACAGGGATTCACTCGGAAGGAGAATCCAAGGAAGCACTATATATTTTCACAGTACGTTCTTTACTCCACATACAGGACAAAGGAAATCATTATCACGGACAAGAAATAAGACAAGAATTGTCATGACCCCTGCTAAAAATTTTCCCAAGCCCAAGCTTCCCACCAGCATCATGCCCTAGTAGGGATCAAATATCCAGCTGACATATTCACAGTCCCAAAGTGGAAAGGGTTTCCCAAAGTGGAAAGGGTTTCCCAGGTCTTTCCTTTGAGTGACAGTTTTCTGTGAAGCAGACCATTATTTCAGCATGTTTCATGGCAGTTCTCCTTGTTCATTGCTGACACCTGGAGAACCATGAACTAACAAGTTATATCCTGCTGTTACACAGAAAGTAGGAAAGAGTGAGGCAATATAGCATAATGAAACATAGAAGCCAAATTACTATTCTATGTAGTGACACCAGCTCCACGACTGGAAAGTGTCATGTGAGCAGAAAGGACCAACAACCTCACTTAGCTGGGACAGTAAGCAATGCCAAATTTAAGAAATTTGCTCCATCAGCCTGCCCACTGACACTTGTATTTCACAGGTAACACTGAACATGACCAAGAATTCTTCTAGAAAACCTTTTCATAATATCACTCCCTAAAAGGCTGTTGGTTTTCATGTCATGGCATATGTAGGCCAGAAAACTTAGGCTTCAACTACTTTTAAAGCTTGACTGCAGATTTAGCATTAAAAGCAGAGTTTTACACTGCCAAACAAAGCAATAATGTCTAACCCCTACTGTACTAATGCTAGTAAAAGCCAGACAACAGCAGCCCTGCAGTATAGATTATGACAACCGTAGAGAGGTTATGAACATATTCAATCTCCAAAACCTTTACTAAGACCTCGAAGGCCAGTTTTCCTCCGAGTTCAGAAATAAGAAGCTAACATACTGTGCATCTACTTTCTCTGCAACAAAACTGGAGTGACTGTCTACCTGGTAATGAACTAAGAGATAATTTATCAGAAATCCCTGACCTGTAAACTCCCTTTACAGTGTCTAAACATTTCCCATCCTTTCTCTCAAAAGAAGTTTTGTGAGCAGTAATAGTGAATACTCTAGGTAAGAAATAGTGTAAAGATATGACGTGGTTTAACCCCAGTTAGCAACTAAGCACCACACAGCCACTCACTCGCTCCCCACCACAGCAGGATGTGGGGAAGAGAACTGGAAGGGTAAAAGTGAGAAAACTCACGGGTTGAGATAAGAACAGTTTAATAATTGAAATATAATAATAATAATAATAATAATAATAATAATGACAACAACAACAATAACAATAATAATAAAATAATGAAAAGGAAAATAACAAATGGAAAGAAATAAAATCCAAGAAAGGCAAGAGATGCAAATGAAAAAAAATTACTCACCACCACTCGAAGGATGCCCAGCCAGTCCCCAAGCAGCAGCCACCCTGCCAGCCTTCCCCCTAGTTTATTGCTCAGCATGACATTGTATGGTGTGTAATATCCCTTTGGTCAGTTGGGGTCAGCTGTCCTGGATGTGTCTCCTCCCAACATTTTGTGCACTTGCTGGTGGGGCAGTGCAAGGAGACCTTGACTCTGTGTAAGCACTGCTCAGCAGTAACTAAAACATCTCTGAATAATCAACACTGTTTCCAGCAGAAATCCAAAACATAGCCCCATACCAGCTCCTATGAAGAAAATTAACTCTATCCCAGCCAAAGCCAGCACAGGACAGAAGGCACATAAGCACCTATCCAGCAAAGCAATCCTTGTATTGAAACATTTTAGGGATGGTTATTCCTTAGCCTTAAGGAAATATTTGCTTAGGCGAGCCTGTGTTAAACTTCTCCTGGCACACCAGAGTTGTCTAAAGCTTGAGACATTCTACTTAGATTTCTGTACCAGGGCAGAAGTCGGACTATCAGTCCTCCTGTTTCATCCTTTGGCAAACAGCATGTGTTTTCCTTTTTTTTTGAAAGCAGGAAGACAAGAACAGAATATATCTCTTTAATCAGCATTCTTAAGGAAAGATCAAAGGAGTATTTTGATTGGGCTCTATATATTTGGTATATATAAATATAATTTAAATATATATAAAATATAATTAAAAAAGGTATATCCCCACCTAATTTACCTGTTCTATTAGACTTACTAACTTGTGTGAACACAAATAATACAATTCATAAGGAAACTAATACGGGAGAACAATATTAAATATAGATAACATGCTATTAACAGAGTACTTTTCCAATATGTTACTTTATCTGTATTTTAAATGAGTATTAACTCATGTGTTCATTAGGTACCTAATAGTTATAGATCAGCAGACAGACTTTAGTATGGTCTTCAGTTTCACTATTGCCAGGTGGAAGTTAGATAAACCAGTCAAGATTGAAAACTATGTACTACAGAGTCTCCATTGCTTTTAGTAGTTCTAATAGCAAAAAAAAAGCACTAGATACAAGTAAGTGCTTCTCTGAAAGCATTTTCTCAATATACAATGTATCTGGAAGTTTTACACTAGTTCCCAGTTCACATAATTAAGTTAACAGAGGTAAAAAGGCTAAATTCTACATCATTTTACTGTGAGAATTCCTGCTGGTTTAGTGAACAAATGTGGCATTGGCACACCTAATATTACATTTTTAATATATGCTTCTCCCAGTACCTCTAACAGTTGCTGATGTCTGCTTATCTAATATTGACTGAAAAGCAATCTGTAGAGAGTTTATTCAAGGCTATTTCTTCCCTAGTTTCCACTTCAGGCTTCACTTTTCCACTGACTGCATGTCTAATAACTCACGCAGTTTCAATTTTTCCATGTCTTCTCAAAAATAAGATAATTTAGAACAAAAATAAAAGACAGAGGGCAACATGAGATCATAAATATGGAATGCCTTGTGTAGAAGTAGGATTCTATTTAATTCAAATTACCAGCCTGGGAAAGAAGGTGATGGAATAAGGTCAGACTGAGTGACAGGGCCCTATACAATCAAGATCATGAACAACTGTCTTCATGGTCTCTTTTGGCAGGATTATAGCCCCTACGAGTGTTCTAAGTCAGATCAGGGGTTCACGTGGCCTGGTATCCCACAAAACAGCCAGTTATCTTCACAAAATTAAGCAGAAGTTAAGTGTAGTATTCTCCAGGACTCTTACCTTGCAGTGATTTGCAGCTTACACGCTTAGGTCAGAAGTGCAAGTTTAACAGCCTTTCAACTTTTTTATTGTCGGTCTGTCCACTTAATTTAGCCTAGCCAAGCTTCTTGTGTTCACTGAATTTTATGACAAAGCCTCCCAAAGCTTTCTGGTGTTTTCTGCAAAGAGTGGCCTTGCTGTACAGGAGGGGCAAGGTAAACTGGGGATGGATCTTCAAGCACTTGCCACAAGTACTAGCAGACTGGTTCAAAAACCAGCTTGACAGATTTGAGGAAGAAAAAGCTGCTAGACACAACAGACACCACCCCTGCCTCACGAGTCCTACACCACAAGTCACTGGAGACTAGGAGAGTGACGCTCCATGTAATTTTCCACTGTTTTTATAGTCTTTCCTTCACAGCCACTACCAGACGCTGTCAAGCATGAGAGAATTGTCTAGATACATGTAACCATTGCTATTTATATTACAGTTTCACATTCCTATATCTAGATCTAATTACAGAATGCTAATTAACTGGTCTTTTTCACTGAGAGCTAGATTACATTGCTCTCCACAGAAGGAAATGGTGGTGCCTAAGTGTTTCTCAAGCAGTCAAGACTACAGACAGAGGAGTCAGCCAAGAAGTATAACATATAATCCTTCACAATATTCACCCAAAGTCTAGGGAACTTCAGTCTGAAAAATAAAATACGTATATATATATAGTCTGAAAATATATGTGTAAAAAAAGCTGCAGTTGGAAACTTTCAACTATGGAAAGTGGAAACTTTCCATAGAATATCTTCTGTGTTTCAGAGGTTTGAGATTTCAGATTCATGCTATAATTACCTGTAGAAAAACTTTAGCAAATGAGACAATAGTTGTCAATCATGACATTAAAAAGCTCTAATTCACACAATGTGTACCAATTTGAGAAGTTTTTAGCTATGTAGTTTACTTCAGTAATAAACCAAGCAATACAGTTCATCAAAACTAACTAGATATTTTCATTTTCATTCTGGATTTTCCTTACATATTACTGAAGACACCTTCCATGATGAATGCAGCACAATGTTTTTCTCCATAACTTGACAAGTTGCCAGGCTGTATTACTTATTAAGATGTTGCTAAAGTGTAAAGAAATTGTGGGAATTAGATAAAATGCTAATATTAATAATAGTTATCTGACAGGATATTCATGCTGTCATCTTCTGCAGAAAGTATGACACAGAATGAAACAAAGAAACAGAGTAAGTCATGGAAACCATGCCATTAATTTCAAGCAATGATTATTACATGAATATAAATGGTTTATGTAAAGGCAAAATGACTGTTGCTTTGAGAGCACACACAAAAGAAACTAAATTGATCCCCAGGTACCTATTCTTTAATTGCTTGGAAGATAACTTTGAACCATGAAAAACTTGAGTGGGGAGTTGCATAAATCACATGTCTTCGCAGGACTTCAGACAGCCCAGAGCAGAGAAAGCAGATCCTCTGTATCAGGTGTCTTCCTACCTTTGCCAACAGCAAAAAAAAGAGTAAAGAATACAGAATGAGTTAACAAGCAGGTAATCAGGAAAGAGGGAAAAAAGCAAACCTGACAGAGGTGTTTGCTTCACAGTCACAGAGGAACAGGACAAGCTGACAATTAGGACACTACAAAGCACCAGCACCTTGAACAGCAGGGAGACTGAATAGTATAGCACTGTAGTTAAGAGTTTCCCCTACTCCTCCAATCTCAGTGTAGTCATTAGAAAAGGGTCTTTCTGTTTGCCATGATTTAACACCTTTGTCATGATTTACACTTTGCTGCAACAGCTTTATAAAGCTTTCTTGTTATGCCTGTAGCAGCTACAGATTTTCAAGAACTGGGGTATTTCTACATATCTGACCTAAGGGCACCACTTCACAAAAAAAGCCGAATGTCCATAAAGTCATAAAGTAGATACTGTGTGTAGGTCAAAACTGCTTCAGCTGCAATCCATTCTGTTCAGGAGCTTTTTCATCCTATCAGTTAAGTTTCAGATTCAGTAATGAAGGCAAGTGTTACAGTAAGCAGACAGACAACAATGCCTGAGGTTTAGCTAACTGCACAGCACATAAGGAACTGTCGGACATGACATGAGAAATTACTGAACGTAAAAAATAAGGCTGGGAAGCTGATAAGGCTTACAGAGGCCATGAGAAGTGGGTGGATTTCACAGATGTTTAAGGGGAGTTCAAAAAGAGTACTGCGGGCTTTTAGGGGACCGAACTACGCAAGAGGTGCTCTTGCCTCAGCATCCTTTGACCCTAATTTGCTACACATTTCCACTTCAATGCAAAAAAGTTTGGGTTGTGTGTTGTAACAACCAGGCTGAATTCTGTCATCACCTCTTACAACTTTAAAAAGCAAACTCATTTTAACTCCCAAAATGCACTGGCTTCTTCAGGATTTAAAATGAACTTGTTTTACTTAAAAGGTTTTTGAGCAGATAGTTGGCTACTGAAGCTTCTGGGTAAAGGTACTTATTAGTTGATTCATTATGTTCAAGAGAAAAAACATCCCTTCCTATGCATAATTGTAACAATGAAATGTAACAACGACTGAGACCAAATTTGTAGAAAAATTGTCAGGCTTACAGTCTCTAAAACAAGTTCTCACATACACCTGAGCCACATTGTGAACTGCAGTAAGCCTACACCACCAGCCTTCACTGAGAACCACAACTCAAACCTGTAGCTATAGCTCATCCTGCAGTCCCCTGGCTGTGGTACAGCAGTGTTTCAAGAGTCAGGCTTTGAAATGGCCTCATCAAGTTACCGACTCCAACTTTCTTGCTATAGCAGTGAGGAATCGCAAGGCCTAAAAGAAAGCTACAGATTTCTGAGAGTGATTAAAACAAAAATCTGTTCAATTTAGATAATTCTTATATTTCTAATTATTTCAATTATTAATGCACCAAGACACATTTTTTCCATTTCTAGTGCTTTGAGTACAGGATCCTATCTGGTAGTATTATCATCTAACACTATGCGAGGAGTTCTGTGAACAGAACAGTTATCCCAGAATTCATCCTCTGCTAGGAATGCCTTCCAAGCACTGTTCACACCAAATGTGAATCACATTTGCTATTCTTTTAAATGAAGCAAGCATATGACACTGAACATACAAAAAATATTCATGGATGAGACAGTCTTTTGGCAGTCAGCCTGAGCTAACATCTGTTCTTATAACAGCAGTGGAATAAAGCTTATATTATACTCTACTCCAAAAAATTTAAGCAGGGCAGTATTGTATTCTACTAGTGGTGTTTATTGGAAAGCTCTGAAATTTGCATGTAGCTGAAGAACACTGATGTATTTTTCTATGTTGCTAGGGTTTGAATCTCCATGTAGTACTACAAAGCAACCGTTTATTTAAGCAAGTAAGGATAATCAGTTTTGAAAACTTAGATTATAAACAATTTAATCTTAGATTATAAATAATATCACATATTATTGAGCTTTCATTTCTGAAAGTACCTCTTGTCAGTTTGGTATCAATACTAAAATATTTTCTGTAAAAGTCATTGCTAGTATTAGTATTGCAAGGCTATCAGCTGATAGATGCAAGAAGAACGGTGATACTGAAGTATTGGACACGAGATATTAAGTTTAATATTCATTAAATGATGTGAAGTGAGAGCTTGTATTTCTTTAGAAACAAGAAGAAATGACACCTATCTGGCTCCATCTGCACAGCAATAGCATAGACTGCATTACTTTGTAACCAGTTACTGCATAACTGATCATTTGGAGTCACTATACCAAGTCTGAGAGCTTCACTGTATTTACTCATCAGAACAACCTGGTAATATTATAGATCAACTGAATTATTTCTTAAAGAAGTCCTCCAATTGTAAATGGGATTCAGACTCTGTTTTAAAGTGTCCTAGCACAACAGCAGTGGGATACCATCAACCAAAAGTTTTTGTTTTAAAGCAGTCACATTTTAGTCTCCTGTACCAGAAAAATAAGCATTAGATCAAGCTGCAGTACTTTGCAAAAGGCTAATGATCTCATTAAAACAAGCAAAAGGAATATCTATTAGACATCAATACATACCTTGCACTTGCATTATTTTGATTAAGAGGAGAAACTTTTAGGAGATGTATACCCAGGGTGACCCAGTTGCATTCCCTTCTTCAAGTTGTACTTCCAAGCCAGCATCCTGCCTTGTGCAGAGCTGCTGTAAGATCTTCCATCACAGACAAACATTTTATCAACGCTGCAACCATTTGGTATCTAAAACATGTCCATAACAAGAGCACAGGCACAAAACAAGCAGTGAGGATCTTGTTGTCTTCTTGTTGTCCATGATAAGAGAGACAGAGACAGCATTCCTTAAGTATTTTGCTACCCTACCTCAAGACCCCAGTAGTGCTATGTGGAATTTACAGAGGCACATGCACGGCACTAGCTCTCTGCAGTTTAAATTTGTCTGTAAATCCCATAGCTTATCTTCCACTGAAGTTTAGTAATATACCTCTCAGCATTTTCAAGACACGCAGATTTTAATGAAACCCCCTTTGTCCTACAGCATGGACTGACAAAGGACAGCAGCTATTACTTAGTCTGCAGCCCACCCTATACAGAGATTCACACCACCACTGCACCTCCAGCTCCATCAGCTATTATCCTAGCTGACATACTGGACAATCTTTTCTGTAGCTCTGTCCATAAGCTACAACATACCTCTTCCTTAACAGCCTCTTCCATACTACTTTGTTTTTAGCATACTGAAAGTTCTTCCTTAGACTCTTCCAACAACATCTGAATAAAATGTACAAGTTGAACTTAGCTCCAACATACCTGGACTTGAGGTTTTAGTGACTTGAACTCTTCTGATTCTCTCTTCTTTTAGGACACCAGTCCAGCATATTCCATTCCTGAGACCATCTATTTGCTAACTTAGGCCCAATGCTTCATTTCATTTGACTATTCCAGCAACATGATGGTTTTCCTTTCCCCTCTAGTACAGATGTGCTCAGTGCATTACCCACCTCTCACCACATGCAGCCACAAAAAACTCCCTGAGCACCATTAATCCCTTCAATGCTAAACTAATGTTTCTGTCCTTCCATTACATGAGGAGAAATCAGTGTCCATCTACAAGGAGGTAGCCCAGGTGGGCAGACCAAAACAGTCATTACTGGAGAGTGTTAAATAAAATGGCAAGAAAGTCTTTCTGCACAACACATCTAGAATAGAGATAAAACTCTTAATACAGCTTAACAGTCAATGTAAAGCAAATATAGTGGGTGCACCTTAGTTTTTCGTGTCACCAGGTAGGCAGTTAAAAATAGAAGTGACCAAGAACTGGGGGTCATGTAAAAACACACTAAGCTCTTTGGCTGTCAATAGCACTTAAAGTGGTCACATTTAGTGTTTAGTGCCCTAATATGTTCCATTTCTTGATGTTTCTGTTCTGTTTATTTTTACAGGTTTAAAATGGTATTTTCCATAATCTAAAATATATAAATATATGTGTACACAAATGTGCCTATTAACATTAAGTTTAAAAAAATTGAAAAATGTGCCCAAATATAGCTGCATCACATGCTTTTACAGCTATATACTTCTAAAATATATTCCTATTAAACATGAAAAATACTTTTTTTCCTAGCAAGAAAAGCATACTACACACTCTGATTTGCAAAGAAAAATGGATGCATTTTTGCACACATAAAAAAAACAAAGGAAAACCTAGCATTCCTTTATAGCTACATAAATTAGACAAGGCTGAAAGTTTCCTGTTGAAGTTAACATAAAAAATGAATTTATCTGAATGACATCCCTTACTTGTTCCATTCTCTTTTTCTAGTTATGCATTAGCATTAGAAATGTAATGCATATACTACTGAGACTTGCATTCAGTAAGTCTAGTTTTGGAGAACACGTAAGGCTTTTGCACTGTCTGCTGCAAAATTGATGAACAGGAGAATTTGAAAATTAAAATAAGCATATACAGCATATACATAGATAAAACCATGCACAGCAGAATCTTAATTATCTACCTAAAATAATTGGTTTGGTTTACTGCATAACACTGCATGTCAAATGAATATAGTTTATCATGCAGCTTACATAAATCCATACACAGAACCAGATTGACTATCTTCTTAAAAAAACAAGCTTATGCAAAGAAAGTTTGTAAGGCTGTGACCATTCAGTGATTTATATTGACTGAAAGCACAAGTTCATTTTCACTGGTTTGAAGACAGACTATATTTGATAAATGATCTTCTGTGACTTAGTGTCACAGACAGGTCATATTTGAAAATACCCATTTAAAGTTCGTACACACACATGCACACACAGACACACACATATGTACACTATATATATAAACACACACTCAAATTGGTTTTATATTAGCCATGGCTCAAAAAGCACTCCCTTGAAGTAAAGAATCAGTTGGTCTGAATTATTCTTTTCATAGTGGTTGTATCGGGTCTGGCTGAGATGGAGTTAACTTTCCCCATAGCAGCCCTCATAGTGCTGTGCTCTGTACTGGTAGCAAGAAAGGTGTTGATAACACACCCGTGTTTTGGCTACTGCTGAGCAGTGCTTGCACAGTATCAAGGCTGTCTCTCCATTTTCCCCCCATCACCTGTAGGATGGGGGTGGGCAAGACCTTGGGAGGGGGCATAGCCAGGACAGCTGACCCAAACTAACCAAAGGGATATTCCATACGATATTGCGTCTGCTCAGCAATAAAAGCTAAGACAAAGGAAGAGGAGGGTGGGCATTTGTTATTACGATGTTTGTCTTCAGGAGCAACTGCTACACGTACTGAAGCCCTGCTTCCCAGTAAGTGACTGGACATCACCTGCTGATGGGAAGTAGAGAATAAAACTTTTGTTTTCCTTTGCTTCCATATGTGGCCTCTGCTTTTGCTTTATTAAACTGCCTTTACCTTGACCCACAAGTTTTTTTCATTCTTATTTTCTCCCCCCTGTCCTGCTGAGGAGGGGAGTGATAGAGCAGCTTGGTGGGCACCTGGCAGTCAGCCAAGGTCAACCCACCACAGTGGTCTTTACCCATGGGTCAGAATTTAAACAGATGAGAAGGGCAGTGATGGAGATCTGATGTGCTACCACTGTTGCTCATGCTGTAACTTTTGTATAGGTTCAGTGCCTTTTACTAATGTTAAACTCACTTTGCAGAACATAAAAAGTTATTTGAAGTACTTTATAGAATTCTAAAGTGAAGGAAAATAATTAGGAGAACAATAAAGTTCAATAGATCAGTCTGGCTTAGGAAGTCAGTAATTGCTGATAAAAGGAGTAAGAGGTCAAGGACAGTGAATGTCAATAGGGAAATACAAGCGAATTCTGCAAGAACCAAGTTTGGACAGAAAATTAATTTGGAATTCACACCTTTAATATTATCACTTGAAATACTCGAAATCTGACTTAGACTACTTCACTGGCTGCCAGATCTTTCCACTCAAAGTTAGAATTACTTGTTTCCATATCAAATGCTACCTTTTTGAAGAAATATCAAATTCTGGTTTTCTGTCTGCCTCTATTTAGTGAATGAAAGCACCTGTTACTGTTATTCACTAGACACCATGCTCCCATCTGATCTAACTACAAAATTGAAGGTGTTCATTTTAACTTAGTGCACAGAAAAAAACACTATTTCTTAAGGATGTTCTCCATCAGGCCAAGTGAAGGAAATAGTGTGCATAACAAGAAAACAAAGAGCAAGGGATAACTGTTTCTAGTAGTGTTGGCTTTGCTTCTGCAACAGTGATTCCTTGCCTTTACCCAGGTTCTGCCAAAGACTGCAGAAAAGCTGCCACGTACTAGGATCAGTTGCTCTGCAAATTGAAATATAATGTACATCCTTATCTAGAGATCTCTCTGTTATTGCAAACATAGCTGATAGTTTAACTCCAATGACAGGCTTGAGGAACTGGCTGGTAACAGAGTCTGGACTGCTAACCAGCTGTGGATTTGCCAGGACAGCAGCAAATTACACCAAGCAAATGTGTACTTATTTTTTACAAAGTCGGGTGCAATGGGGCTCTTCCCATCACACAGTACAGTTGTTCTCATGACCTTTCCACTCTTCTTTACCAAGTTTGGAGCAGCATCTGCTCCTGTTTAGCTACACAATTATGTTTAAATATAAATTAGGCACTGAGGACCTGGACAGACATTGTTACAGCTTAGCGTGGTGGTTTTTATCTGAACCAATTATCATTATGATTACGATCTTTATGACCATGTATTTAACCTACTGTGAGAGGGATGTAAAACACGTTAGCTTAAGTATCATCTAATTTATTTTTTTTTCCCCTAAATTCCTACATAGATTCCACAGTCTTACAAGTTTTTTGAACATGGTTTCAGAGGACAATCACATGACTTCTACACATTATAAGACTTAATTTAACAAAGAGAATTATATTTTCAAAACAGAAAAGATGAGATCATGTGTCTTACATCATGTCTGAACCCTGACATACAGGGGAAAAGTCCTTCAGCACAGACAAGGATTCTAATTACCACAGTGAGATGTTTAAAAAAATTAAACTAAACAAAAATCTTAAAATAACAAAAAAGAAAGATCACCTAAGATGTGTAACCACACTTTACCACCTAAGAGTCATGGACTTTTTTAGTAATAAACACTGAGCTTCTACTACATAACCTGATGTTGTCTGCAATTTATTTAGGAGAGAATGACAAATTGCTTTTGTATGACTGCATCTTGTAGTGGATTCAGCTCTTCAAAGATGATGGTCTCCTCTGTTCCATAACTGAGATGGTTACCGTCCTGGTTTCAGCTGGGATAGAGTTAATTGTCTTCCTAGTAGCTGGTACAGTGCTATGTTTTTGACTTTGGTATGAGAAGAATGTTGGTAACACTGATGTTTTCAGTTGTTGCTAAGTAGTGTTTAGTCTAAAGTCAAGGATATTTCAGCTCCTCATGCCCAGCCAGCAAGAAGGCTGGAGGGGCACAAGAATTTGGGAGGGGACACAGCCAGGGCAGCTGACCCAAACTGGCCAACGGGGTACTCCATACCATGTGACGTAATGTCTAGTATATAAACTGGGGGGAGTGGGGGCGGGAGGAATCGCAGCTCGGGGACTAACTGGGTGTCGATCAGTGGGTGGTAAGCAATTGCATTGTGCATCGCTTGCATATTCCAATCTTTTTATTATTGCTGTTGTCATTTTATTAGTGTTACCATTATCATTATTAGTTTCTTCTTTTCTGTTCTATTAAACTGTTCTTATCTCCATCCATGAGTTTTACTTTTTTTTTCCCCTGATTCCTTCCCCCATCCCACTGGGTGGGGGGGAACTGAGTGAGCAGCTGCGTGGTGCTTAGTTGCTGGCTGGGGTTAAACCATGAGAGTTACATTCCTTGTTTAGGTGGCAGTGTAACACTAGAACATTTTTTAATGTCCCGCTGAGATGTCGGGTGTGTCATGAGTACTTCTGAATCTAGATGAACATCCACAGGAAACAAAAATTTCCTTTCTTGTTATCATTGTAAGGAATTTCATGGAAGTCAGCAAACTTACTTAGTGTGCACTCAACTCCTGTGTCCAGGTCACTTACTTATAAAAACATTGAAGAGAACTGGCCATAAAATTGAGCTCTGGGGAGTACCACTAGAGACTGTCTGCCAGCCTGATGTCTTGGGCCAAATTCTTATCTGTTATCCTGGTGCTCGCTAATACCGGACTCATAAAGGCAACAGAAAAAAAAAAAAAAAATCTTCGCAGGTATACTGGCGCCAAACCATAGCATGTTTCTAATCCTTATTTCATGACATTATATCCTGTATTGCTGGTGGTCAGAGTCATAGACCCATTCCAACTCTTCTGTGCACATATCCCTATTTCTCAGGCTTTTTTATTATTAACTGTCCCTATTCCTCCATATTCCTGACATCATGTAAGATTAATCATCAGCATATGACCAGGTCGCAGATAGAATGACTGCTCCCCATCTGTGGGAGCATGGATTAGCACGGTGTTTTAATACTCTTATTTCCTTGTATTGGGTTTGCGTAGCAAGGTTTTGGTAGCGGGGGGCTACAGGGGTGGCTTCTGTGAGAATCTGTCAGAAGCTTCCCCCATGTCCAACAGAGCCAATGCCAGCCAGCTCCAAGTTAGCCTGCCGCTGGCAAAGACCAAGCCCATCAACAACAGTGGTCGTGCCCCTCTCGTAACATATTTAAGACGGGCAAAAGTTACTGTGCAACACAACTGCAGCTGAAGAGAGGAGTGCAAATATGCGAGAAAAACAACCCTGCAGACACCATGGTCAGTGAAGAAGGAGGGGGAGGAGGTGCTCCAGGCACCGGAGCAGAGATTCCCCTGCAGCCCGTGGGGAAGACCATGGTGAGGCAGGCCCTCCCCCTGCAGCCCATGAAGGTCCATGGTGGAGCAGATATCCACCTGCAGCCCGGGGAGGACCCCACGCTGGAGCAGGCTGATAAGCCCGAAGGAGGCTGTGACCCTGTGGGAAGCCCACACTGGATCAGGCTCCTGCCAGGACCTGTGGACCTGTGGAGAGAGGAGCCCATGCTGGAGCAGGTTTTCTGGCAGGACTTGTGACCCTGTGGGGGACCCACGTTGGAGCATTCCCTTCCTGAAGGACTGCACCCCGCGGAAAGCACCCACACTGGAGCAGTTCGTGAAGAACTGCAGCCCATGGGAAGGACCCACTTTGGAGAAGTTCATGGAGGACTGTCTCCTGTAGGGAGGGAACCCATGCTAGAGCAGAGGAAGAATATGAGGAGTCCTCCTCCTGAGAAGGAAGGAGTGGCAGAGACAACATGTGATGAACTGATCGCAAGCCCCATTCCTCGTCCCCCTGTGTTGCTGGAGGGGAGGAGGTAGAGAAAATCAGGAGTGAAGTTGTGCCCGGGAATAAAGGAGCAGTGGGGGGAAGGTGTTTTAAGATTTGGGTTTATTTCTTATTAACCTACTCTGATTTGATTGGTAATAAATTAAATTAATTTTCCCCAAGTTGAGTCTGTTTTGTCCATGACAGTAATTGTTGAGTGATCTCTCCTTGTCCTTATCTTGACCCATGAGCCTTTAGTTATATTTTCTCTCCCCTGCCCAGCTGAGGAGGGGAGTGATAGAGAGGGTTCAGTGGGCACCTGGCATCCAGCCAGAGTCAAGCCCCCACAGTCCTTGAACAACAAACATCTATATAGACCCTTCCATCAGGTGAATGATCATTCTGAATAAGATATCTGAATTTTTTAGGCTGATGATTTGGAAGACTGAAGAGTGTAAAAGCAGGAAGTATAATTTGATATATGCCAAAATATAAACACAAAAAGTCTTAATTTCATCTTTTCATACCCATTCATACAACTACAGAGTCGCAAGACGTATTTAGGGTTTCTTTTTTTCCGCAGTGCAAGCATGTTTGTGCTACTCAACTGTTTGAGTAGATTTTTATGAGCTACTTCAAGAGTCTACTGTAGTTTTAAATTGTGAGTTTATAATAAAGAACAAAATCACTGTCATACAGTTATGTATCTTAGTAATGGTGCTCCTGGCTCTTTTCATCATAATAAAACATTTCCTTCAGCTTACAGGCAGCTCACAACATGATGGGAAGACAGCATAACCTGTAATGCATAATGATCTTTAAGTTGACAAGAAACTTTAATAAATGGGAATATCAAGGAGTACTTGTCAAAGTATCATCTCAAACTTACAGCTTACTATACTGTTGCTGCAATTTTCATGAAAGAGAAAATAATTTGTGGGAACCTATTTTAATATGGGTAGGTAATTAACAGGACTTCAGAACTGACTGAACAAAAGATGAGATCATGAAGGCAGTGTCAGATGGGTAAGAACTATGATGGTATAGAGTAGGGGCTTTCCACTTCTTTATAGATTTATAAATATACACATATTTTCTAAATCACTAAAAGAAATTCCATTTTATATCAGTGTTGATAAAAGACTGATGGTTTACAAACACAGGACTTGTCTCTCATTAATTTGTAATCAGTACTGAGAATCCTTATCATTAGCAAAGAGGAGATCCAGTCAAAGGAAGTAAAAAAAACTCTGGAAAACTTCTAACAAATTTCCCCACAACATTAAGCAAAGGCTGTGGAACTGCTTTCAGTTCTATTTGGAGTTTCAGCTGAGTAGCACTTTATCCCACTAGTCTCCCCATCACTATGACTACTGAAGCAGCAGTAGTCTGGAGATTTAGCAGAATCTATCTCCTTACAAGTAAAAAACATAGTTGGAAAATAACTTACAGTCCTAATTAATGGTGTGACATCCTGTCATTCAACCAGTAACTATTACATCAGTAGAAAAATTAGTGATTGCAAAGTATGACTTTACTCAGCCATTACATTTTTTTTTTTGACAAATATCAAACATTTGTAATTATGAAGAAAAATCCTACCCTCCAATACCATTCATATCATGGGTGAAAGGTCTGGAAAAGGAATGCTTACTAAGGTTATTGTTGTCATTGTGAGGTATGACTTCAGAAATAACTATTTGCCTAATCTAATACTGTAAAGGTCTTTTCAAAGGATAAGAAGACAACATAGGCTATTACCAGCTGGGGAGAAAATTTAAAGAGTGATTAATCTGAGGAGTTTTCTTTCATGACACTCTTCTTAAAATGAAGGAAAAATCCCCACCCAATTACAAAAGGATCACCTTCTTGAAAAGGACTTTCTTTGCTGAAATCTCAGTCAGCATAGGAAACTATTTCCCTTGAAAGAGAATATAGACTTTTTTAACTTGTTTTTTTCACTGAGGCTTTTTATAATGAAAGCTTCATAACTACTGCAGGCATAAAACTTCTGAATACTGAACTTCATCACAAACTGGAAACAGAGGGAAAATAAATCAGCTATAGCAGAGAAATTTCTGCTACTGGCAGTCTTTCATCTGACTTGAAGTACAAGATGCTAGAAATTGTCCTACTACCTGTAAAATAATTTATACTATTGCCGTTTCAATAAACAGTATTTTTAATGGCTATGAAGAAGATGAGTTAGAAAACATCACAGTTTTTATCACCTAGTTCTGTCTGGCTCTCACACAGCTTGAATTATAGAAATCTAGTCAATCAAGTAGGAAATAATACATATCTAGTATTAACATATGCATTTACATTTACCTAGAATAAGGACTTTTCAGCTTTATATTAGCAGAAGCCTTCCTGCATAACTAATCTAGGTAGGCTTTCCCTCAGTTGGTAATTTTAAATGGCAGTCCTGTGTCAAGAAAGAACAAGTCCTGTGTTTATTGGATGTGGGGGGAAACATAGTGACGAAGTATGTGGAAAAGGCTGAGGTACTTAATGCCTTCTTTGCCTCAGTCCTTAATAGTAAGACCGGTTGTTCTTGGGGTACTCAGCCCACTGAGCTGGAAGACAGGGAGCAGAATGAAGCCCCCATAATCCAAGGGGAAATGGTTAGTGACGTGCTACACCACTTAGACACAAACAAGTCTATGGGGCTGGATGAGATCCACCCAAGGGTACTGAGGGAGCTGGCAGAAGTGCTCACCAAGCCACTTTCAATCACCTATCAGCAGTCCTGGCTAATCAGGGAGGTCCCAGTTGACTGGAGGTTAGCAAATGTGATGCCCATCTACAAGAAGGGCTGGAAAGACGATTTAGAGAACTACAGGCCTGTCAGTCTGACCTCGGTGCTGGGGAAGGTTATGGAGCAGATCATCATGAGTGCTATCACGTGGCATGTACAGGACAAGCGGATGATCAGGCCCAGTCAGCATGGGTTTATGAAAGTCAGGTCCTGCCTGTCTAACCAGTTCTCCTATGACAAGGTGACCTACTTAGTGGTCGAGGGAAAGGTTGTGGATGTTGTTTACCTGGATTCCAGTAAAACCATTGGCACCGTTTCCCACAACGTTCTCCTGGAGAAACTGGTTGCTCATGGCTTGGAGGGGCATACCCTTCCCTGGGTAAAAACCTGGCCGGATGGTCATGCCCAAAGAGTTGTGGTGAATGGAGTTAAATTCAGTTGGTGGCCAGTCACAAGTGGTGCTCCCCAGGGCTCTGTATTAGGGCCATTTCTGTTTAATATCTTTCTCAGTGATCTGGACAAGGGGATTAAGTGCACCCTCAGTAAGTTTTCAGATGACACCAAGTTGGGCTGGAGTGTTGCTGTGCTTGAGGGCAGGAAGGCTCTACAGAGGGATCTGGACACGCTGGATCAATGGGCCGAGGCCTATTGCATGAGATTCAACAAGGCCAAGTGCCGCGTCCTGCACTTCGGTCACAACAACCCCATGCAGCGCTACGGGCTTGGGGAAGAGTGGCTGGAAAGCTGCCTGGTGGAAAAAGACCTGGGGGTGCTGCTCGACAGCCGGCTGAATATGAGCCAGCAGTGTGCCCAGGTGGCCAAGAAGGCCAGTGGCATCCTGGCCTGTATCAGAAATAGTGTGGCCAGCAGGAGCAGGGAAGGGATTGTCCCCCTGTACTCAGCACTGGTGAAGCCGCACCTCAAGTACTGTGTTCAGTTTTGGGCCCCTCACTACAGGAAGGACATTGAGCTGCTTCAGCGTGTTCAGAGAAGGGCAACGAAGCTGGTGAAGGGTCTAAAGAACAAGTCCTATGAGGAGTGGCTGAGGGAACTGGGATCGTTTAGTCTGGAGAAAAGGAGGTTCAGGGGAGGTTGTAGAGAGGTGGCTGTCAGTCTCTTCTCCCAAGTAACAAGTGATAGGACAAGAGGAAACGGCCTCAAGTTCCAGGGGATGTTTAGATCGGATATTAGGAAAAAATTCTTCACTGAGAGGGTTGTCAAGCATTGGAACAGGCTGCCCAGGGAAGTGGTTGAGTCACCATCCCTGGAGGTATTAAAAAAACGTGTAGACATGGCACTTAGGGACATTGTTTAGTGGTGGACTTGGCAGTGTTAGGTTTACAGCTGGACTCGACGATCTTAAAGGTCTTTTCCAACCTAAATGATTCAATGATTCTATGAAGACTGTGATAGGATTGGAATAAAAAAAATGTGTTCAATGATCATGTGTTGTTGCAGCACTGTCACATTTTTGTCTGCATCTCCAGTGTAGTCCAGAAGGTTTTATTAGCTTTTAGAGTTCCAGACAAATTTTTTTCGCTTGTTTGTTATTGTCAGAATCCACACAGAAGCCTCATTTTAAACTTTCTAAAATATCAGCTATGGATATTTAATATGCATACAGAATTTTCTAAATTTGTCTTTGACTTTACCAACAAATAGCAAGCCTTAAGTATAACACTAGTTACTTTCTGAAATGGTCAAGTAAAGTACTGCTTTTTAAAGGGTCCAAAAAGGACACTTTCTATGACATCTGCAGGGAAAATTATATAAATTTAGCTGTCTGAGACACAATAGTTTTATGCAGAAATTTAAGGGGACCTTCAAGACTGCAATGTGAAGATTACAGGAGGCTGTTAAAGTCATCTGACCTTTATAGAACTTTTATATTTCAGCTGTCTATACCGGCTCTCTACAACTTCATTAT
The DNA here is from genome assembly GCF_026419915.1 of Harpia harpyja. Lineage (NCBI taxonomy): Eukaryota > Metazoa > Chordata > Aves > Accipitriformes > Accipitridae > Harpia > Harpia harpyja. The sequence goes on along the minus strand of NC_068969.1, from coordinate 68,678,422 downwards.
TTATAGCACCCTTCACAAAAAAGTCTCCAAGTGCTTTGTATCAAGAAGGAAAAAAACCAAACCCAACATTAAAAGAAAAACAAATCAATAAAAAGATTAAGAAAAAAGGGATTTATTTTTCAAAAAAGGAAAACAGTATTTAAAGGTTTTTAATGCTGTTTTAGACTAGGCACTATTCAGGACACAGATCAGTGACAGTGATGGCTGGAAGTGTTTCAGTCAGTGCCTGGCATTAAGCAACTGTTCACCTTATCGTGAATGTTGTTAGCTTCCATTGATTTCACTTAAGAGTTGGAGGCTAGCTACCTACACAGAATAGAGCCCTAATCTCTATGGCAAAATGTTTATTTAGCAGTAGCAAAGAAATTTCAGATCCTGAAAAGAAATAAATGCTAACTTTTAGGTTTTATTTATGACATGGAAATGGAGCGAGCCATTGCAATCCACAGCTGAGACAAATGGCAGCCCAAACTCTGTTTCAAAGTCAAGGTAAAGAAAGGAACCGTATTTCTGTCACCAGCTCGCAGAGAGACTGCAGCTGAAGTCAACTAACTATACACACTTTATTAGAACTGAACCCCAGTTTATAAGAAAAAAACAAATTGACATATTTACACCATTTGACTTCAGGCATTTGAGTTAAGGCTCTGAATACCACTTTTCATACACTTGCTTGCTCTTTTGACTATCTGTTAGGTTCCTAAGGGTACTCCGCATCATACCAAAATCAGATAAATTGTTTGTACAAAGAACTGTCTACATCTTAAATCCTAATGCTGTCTTGGGGATGACTTAATATAAGCTTTGTGGCTAACCACAGCTAAAATATAAGGCAAATTGAAAGCCATGATCAAAAAAATCGCTAGTTTATGTTTTTGAAAATTCATTTTAAATCTTGATCAGAAAGTTGTGCTTGAACTTATAGCTTTTTAATAACCAAGCCCTGATTAAAGAGCAATCCCTCAGACAAATATTGTGCTTATCAGTCTCAGTTTATCTGCTAGATGGAAAGTATATGAGATCTTAAATCATGTCTAGACCATCTCGAAAACAAATAAACACGCAAACCTAAAAATACATTTGGTATATTAATATTATACCTTGGACTACCAGAACAGTGTTTTTCTTGATTTTTTTTTTTTTAGATGCATATATATAGTCAAAACTGACTATTGCTTTTAACAGTTTACAGCAATTAAGAAAACTTTAATTCAGTTTTGGAATAGTGTTTTGGAAATCTGCAGCAGATGCCAACAGGTTCACAGGAACCACTGAAAAATGGTGTTCCTTGTATGTGAGCATAAGATAGTGGATGCATAAACTAAAGAAGGGCACAGAAAATATCAGAAGGAAAGTCCTTTCCATGCTCTAAAACTATTTTGTTATGTGGGGGTGAAAGGTTTTACTACCACAGCTGGAAATGTTTTGGGTGTCTTCTCCCTCCCTGCCCACCACCCCGCCCTCTGCGAAGTCCATCTATGGACTTTAGTAAAAATACTGTCTCTAGAGGATACAAAACTCACCTTGAAAAAGGAAGGTTTTACATTTTTCAAAACTGCATACAATTAGTCTAAATGGCAGCTACAAAATCAGAGGAATGCAAACTCCAGCTCTCTATAAACTTATGCAAAAGGGGCTAATTTATTCAGTAAAAGTGACAAGCCCCTGCAAGAAGTCATACCTTAACTTTGTGGAGGACCAAATTACAGTATTTCAACAGATTTAACAGAAGGGATCCAGCAACAGAAATTACAGCTGTGAAATAAACTTGTAACTTAATTGGAGGTTTGATAATGCCCCATCTGATATTTGCAAAAGGAGAACAACAGCTAGCTAATTAAAGGTTCACTTTGGTGCAATTTTGCACTCAGGTCCATAAGCACAGTCTACACATAGTTTAAAATCCTGAGGTCCAAATCCTTACCTAAGAAAAATGTTTATGTTGCCAGTGCCTTCATTACAGACCGATTTAGTGGGTGTCAGTCATTTTGAGATTAATTTTACAGCTGGGCAGTTTTTGTTAAATGCAATCTTAAAAAAAAAATAAAATGCTTTACATCTTTAAAAAATACATATCCCTTTGAAGTATTTTGGAATAGAGATTTTTTTATGCCTCATGTGACAGTCTCTTAATATGAATGTTAGCTGTAGTATGTTCTGAAATCTATAGATAGCATGATCTACAAATATGCAATGCAATTATTATTACTGTTAAATCCTATTCCTCCTACGTGAAATAGCCCCCTGAATGAAAGAAACATAGTATTACAAAGACATATTGGCACTGGCATAATACACTTCATGAATAAATTGTGCCTTTATAAGAAAGTGGTGTTATTACATTTTCTAGACTCTGAACCAAGAAAGATAAGGCTTCAACATGCCCCACAGACTGAATGATCTGAGGACTCCTTAATGTACAGTCATTCTTATTACATAAAATAATGAAATTTAAACTGACAGTTATTAATGTCTGCTAAAGTAATAATGAGAAATGTGAAGATCCCAGGACATACTAACTCTTTGTCTTCAATTACTATTGACCCTTGGGGTTTGGCCCAAATTTAGAGTTAAAATGTCTGTTTGTTCCTCCTTTCCTTCGCCATATTTCTAACATTCAATTTCAAAAGAAATGCAAATACGTTTCAAAGCTGTCATGTACATTGCATTCATATGCTGTTTTCATCCAAAAGTCCATGAAGCAACAATGACTTCAGTTCTGTAATTAGTATTTATTAATCATAAATTTAATTCTAAAGGGGTACAAAATACAGCTGGAACAATGGCTAATTTCCAACAGACTTATTTCACCACATATCAAAACTTTCCTTAAACAAGAGGTAGACATTACTTTGAGTTCATTTTAAGAAAAGAAAGAGAGTATCCCAAACTGAGAACTGAATTAATCTTATTGAACAGCCTTTTGTCCTTTCAAGTATAATGGTAAATGGGTCATAAGTAATAATTATGTTCATAATACATAAATGAAGAAATTAAGAGTATTGCATTTTTATAGATGTTTATTGAGCGAACTTGAAGAGCAAGTGTACCTACATTATATTCTTCCCCTGTCTAACTAATTACACATTGAACTGAAGACTTGCACATATATCTGCACAGAACTACAAGTGCAACTCCACTACTGATGCAAATTTTATCATTTCAGCTGGGACATCCCCCAAGTTGAGTTAGTTTTCCTTTGTGAAATCGTGTTCAATGTGGTAGACATTTTGGTACATCTTTTGACTTCCAGATTTTAATTATTCAGTGAATTGATAGATATTTTGATTGAAGGCATTAGAATTGCTGAGAACAATATTCTGACTCATAAAATTTTCACATACTAATTAAAATGTTCAGTAGCTGACTAACTTCTAAAACTAAATACGGGCAGGGAAAAACAGTAGATACAATCCATTATTTTTCTCTAGAAATAAGTATTTGAGTCTCTGTGAGTTCACTTCAATTAATTATTTTAATAACATGACATTTACTACAATGCTTATGAATATTCTAGTGGGAAAAATACTTAGGTCATAACTTTTCAGTTAAAAAGATAAGTTAAAAATAAGCCTTGACATGCAAGAACTCTCCTATGTTTTGCAAACATGTTACTAGAGGTCAAAGATAGTCTAGGAAAGAGTAATTTTGTAAGTCAAAGTGTAGAGAAATAAGTTCATAGTATGATATTGCAATATTATTCTTGGAAGCCAAATCAGTGATTGTTTGTATCCTGGTTTTTGACATCTTTAGGTAGCACTTAACTGAACATGATTCATATGAAAAATCCTTCAAGATCTCCAGCTTCTCAGATTCTTTCCAGAGTAAGAAATAATCCTTTGTTTTGTTCATCTTGTTCATTTGATTTCCGCTTTTGTATAATAAAAGGCTTCTCGGGTGTAGTTTATCAGTGACTACTTTCTTTGTGTCGGATATACATACCATACCATGGCACTAAGAATATAATGATGAACATTAGCAATGCAATGAGTAGGGTGAAATACATGAAGAATAATTTCCCTTCTTTCATTATCAATGAGCCAACAACAAAAAAATAATTTGAAAAAAAAATCTATTGGAACCTCCTTAGGCAGTAAATTGTTAGAATGCTTTTTGGAGCTGTATGTAGCACAGGTCTTGGTTAGCTAGAGCAATCTTTAGGTGACTGCCAGCGTAGTAATGGTAACTATGAAGATGCGTTAAATGTACTGCAAGACATTTGTAAAATACTATGGATGAGATTCAACTTTGAAGGTCTACCTTCTTATCTGGCCTGGTCACTTAAGCTTCCCTTTTCAATCAATAGGCACTTAATGGGTGTGATCAATCTTGTCCTAATCAGTACATCTAGAATTAGGCTAAATGATTACAAACATCTGCTTTAGGATGAGATGAACTGCACTCTAGTAATGCATACTTTTCTCCATTGATTACAATGGAAATCTCAGGTGACTAGACCAGATTTGTAAGCATTCAGAATTATAGAAGAGAAATCCACCTGACACACTTTTGTGCACTCTTTTACTAGCATATATTCATTTCTTATTTTGGCAACTGTGAAACAATTGAACTTCAAAAATTCCAGGATTATTCTGAGCGTTGATGATCCACTTATCGCTACACATCCATTATATATCCATTTTATTTATCTTTGATTCATGACAGTAGGTTTACACTGCAGGTGAATTGTAGAATATGGACATAATCACATAGAGATGGTCATATCACCAGGACATGACAAGTCAATTTTATACTTTTTTGGCATTGGAATTTTTTTTTTTTTAATATATAGATGGCACTTTAATTTTTGCAATTTCTGAAAAATCAGCTGAAAGCTCCAAGCTTATCTATCCTTCCAGTATTCATTATAATCCCTTTATAACTTCTACCACACAGTAAGAATTTCAAAATAAATTCTGCCTTAGGTATTTGCAATATACTTCATCTAGTGATTTAATCCATGAAAATGAGTACCTAAAAAGAATTGTTCCAAATGGAGTTGCTGCTATTGCAACCATTGCCAGCACATTCAGGTTCCTATAATAGGTAAGGAAATATCATGAATTTAGTTATCATGTGGACATGGTAGAAATTCTTTCTAATCTAATAAATTACTGCTCTAAGTTTTATACAGCTTAACTCCAGTTATGAGATCGCTCCACGGTTTCTTGAGTAGAAGCCTATGCTAAGATCTCAGATTCTGTAGAACAACTTTTCCAACTATGTCTGCATCAGCAGTTAGTGAGACCTAGTAAGAAGAGATTTGCAGAGCAAAATAGTTGGTGCTGAGAACCCAGTGGTTATCCCAGACATCTTTTGGAGCATTTTATATCAAGTATATTCCAGTCTGGCATCATGGCCCATTCATCTGTTGGTGACTGTATTGCATTACCTAGGCTTCTGGAGTGCATCTCCCAATGTTTCACCCAAAAGGAATGCAGTTTATGCACCCCAAGACATGTCTGCAGCATGAACCAGAGAAGAGTAAGCGGAGACACTTGGTAGACTCACTTGAGTAATAGTGCACTCCTAATCTGAACAAGAATGCAAATGCAGACTCACACTTATACTTGTATCAGGGAAACATTTAACAATAGCAGCCAAAATACTGCACATGGTATGAATATTGACAACTCTGAACATGTTTTGCAGTATACTGCATGGGCTCCATCACGTTCCTCCTCTGCTCGTTAAAAATCCATGCCTGTGTGATTTACAGACTGGTTAGCAGTATCAGGACTTCTGCATTGCAGGACAGTTAACATACTGTTATCTGCAGGTATCCAGGGCATCTCAGCTTGCTGAGACATAAGTGTGAATCAGATTATTGCATGTAACAATCCAAGTTTTCCTTTGATCCATGTACAGCACATTATCTTTCTAAATCCACTAAAGTAAAAGATTTATCACCTTCTCTGATACTATTCTCTATCAGTGCTATATAGCAATATGGTTCATCCTCTGCTTAATGCTCTCAGTGGTAACTGGCTTCTCAGACTGTGAGCTAAAAAATGGAGACTGAATAGAAATTTAATTTCCATAATGCTATTCCTCTCCAAATATTGCTCATCTATTATGCCAGTATTTTGTCCCAGGTACGATGCATATGAGGATTGTTGGCACTATAATGCCTTACTCTGAAGCTAATGCTAATTTCTCAAATCTAGAACACACATCAGTCAGCTTTTCAATAAAATAAGTAGTGCTCCACTTTATGTAATATATGAATAAACTCAAAAATATCTGTTAATGACTTCACAATAAATGGCAGCAAAATGTGCTATAAGGGCAATTTTTTCTGCATGTACCTCCATAAAATAAGTTTTCTCCAAAAGACATCAATTTCTCTATCTGGCAGACAAATGTAAGTCTTTTTTTCTGGTCTGTTAACACTGAGTGAAAAAAGCTTTTGACTAAAGTCATTTTTTTTTGAACCTTGATTCAATTTTCAAGGTTGAGTGAGTTGTGGCCTCATCACACTTCATACTTCGATATCATGTCTTGCATGTGAAGCTGGTACACTGAACATCTGTTGTCAGCTTTCAACCTTGACTTAAGCACTCGATTACCTTTGGTAAAATAACCCTCCAAAAATTGTATAGGTATATGATAAGTTTCTCTATTTGATCACAATCAAAAATTAGGGCTTTTATAAAACCATCCTGTTTATATTGTTTCCTGGTAAAATCTGATATTTCCAGTCTTTCTTACATGAAAGAAGTCTTGCAGTGATAGTACAGTTAATCACTTCCAGATTTGCAGTGATTATCTTTAATGAATGTAAATAGTTTTTGATATGGAGCATTTTTTAATTTGGCAATATTTAGAGTCAATACCATGAATTTCATATTATACATGCTTGTCTTTTCCATTGTGTGTGTGTGTATAAAAAAAATATGCTGCTATGATTCTGACAGCAATGGTGAGGATACTATGGTAAATCCTTTCTGCAGCATAATGCTGTTATGCACCTGAATAAAGTTTAAAATGCCACTACACAGCATTTCATGACTACCTTGTCCTCTTGGGTATATGTTTCTTCTTCTTCTAGAGTATCTGCTGGCCTTGGCATTTCATTGGAATCTCTCTCAGTGGCTTCCTGGAAGTCTTTCCCTTATCAGAAACATTGTTATTCTGCTTTTTTTAAGAAAATAGTTTCAAAGTTATATTTTTAGTGGGGTTTTGTGTTATTGTTTCTTACTTTTATGTGGCATTTCCAACCATACTATATCTTATCTATTTCAGCCTTCTTCTGCTTTTGGCAATGTCTAGAAAAGGAATATTTTTGTAGACCCAGCTGAAAAATCTGAAAAAAACTGTCCCTGCTCCTAAGTACTTTGCAATGCAGAAGATGTGATATTTTGAGAACACTATTTTAGCCATGCTTATCATCAGCTTAGCAGCAAAGCATGTCAAACACCGTAACACATATTTTCTCTTAAACAGGAAATTTTTACAGTAAGTCGGTATTGAATGGGGTAGCCAGTAGTGGACAATAGTTTCATAGCTACTGATGAGAGTATGTAGTTAAAATAAATAGCAGAAGGTAAAAGAAGACCTGAAGGACAGAGGCCAGTAAAATACATACACAAAACTAAGTGGAAAATAAGGAGCTTACCACATATCCACAGGTAGAAAAGAGATAGTCTTGGAAGAAAACCAGGAATAGGTGAAGTCAAGAAAAGTAAGTGAGGGGAACATATAAACTGGTCTATAGACCTATAGGTTGAATGGTAGTTGACAGGTCAAGCAGAATGAGAATTCTGGAGCAAAGTTCGACTTCGAAGTGATTATTAGAGATGCTGACGTGAACAGTTTCACCTCAGTCCACAAGGACTCAAAATGGTTTAGGTTGAAATTGAAAGAATTACAACCCACTGTTTTTCAGCACATTCAATGAAGTTAGGAATGAAAAGCAGAAGGGACATTACAGCCCAGCTGAGAGCTGATAAATGATACTCTAAAAGACATTAAGCTTGGATAAGTCAGAACATGAAATGTTTAATTTGTTTCCTAAATAGAGCTCTTTGATAAATTTCTTATTTGTTCTTTTATCCTCTTAAAGCTTATGTCTATCAAAATGATGAAGAGAGATATTTAACAAGAAATGAAACTTAGGCATCATTTCACTCTCTACACTACCATTACAACATACTTTTCCATTTTACTTTTATAAAAAACATTTCCATTTGAATCAAAAGATAGCAGGAATAGCCAAATCTATTCTATCTACATATATTTAAATCAAAATCATTATGTATGTATTCTGTTTCCTCTCTTACCTATATCAAAAAATCAAAGGGCATATGTATGATTATACATAATACAAAATACAAGCTGTTAATTTTAGTCATCTGGATTAGAACTTCATGATTGGGCTTGCTTATATATACCAGAATGCTCTAGGCATTAACTAAGGAAACCACAATTTGGCATTTTACACAACAGTCATGAACAGTGCACATTGTATTATTTAGTAGCACTTGCTTTCCAGTTTTGCACAAGTTAGAAGTTCTTGGCAGCACTTCACAAGGTTAATTTCTCCCATCTTTAGTCTCACTTCTTAATAAATAAATAATAGAAATACTTTATACTTCACTGCCACCTTTCATCCGAAGATATCAAAACACTATCAAAGACGTGTAAGTACAGTGGTCACAGTAAAAAAAGTATTTCTATATGTTTGGGAGAATATTTGCTACTTAGTGTAAGAGAAATACCTGTGAAACACAATGAATTTTTCAGATTAGTAAGAATTTCTTAAGTACTAATGATGGCGAACCATGCAATGATGTTAATATTTGTGATAATTTAAATCCTGTTCTATCTTTGGAAATGGTTTGTAATTTTATTGGTATTTATATGCATCCCATACACCAAATAGTTCTAGACTGTTGAATAATACTTGAACAATTAGTCACAAATTATTATGTTTAACTATTTAGTCATTTTTCCTCTTAATATAACAAATTATAACATTTCAACTAAAAGAATTTAAAAAAATACTAGCAGAGATGCAGAAAGCAAAATTTGAAACACAAATTATTGGATGACCATTAATTGGCACTAAACGCTGTAAAAATTCCAGTGTTCACAACTATTTGCATGACTGTCCAGCTATATAAAGTATGCTTGAGTAACATAAGCTGATAAATTGCCACCTGTTTTTTTTAAATACTTACACTTGTAAAAAGATGGTGGGGGAGAGAAAAGAAGTCCTTAAATTCAGTTCCTCACTTTCTGTTTTCACATCACCATAGAAATTCCTGTTAGTATTCATTTTCTATGAGTCCGGCTCCAAGTCTTTGGATTAAGTTTGTTTGTGACTAATTATCACGAACTCTTCAGTTTTCACATTTGGACAGTAAATTCTCACTTTTCCACATGATCCATCCCTGAAAGACGCATCATAAAAATAAAGTTTCTCAGCTTGTTTTTACAGCAGGTGAACAAATACTTCAGGAAACTACCCATTATAGCACATATGGAAGTTTTCAGAAAATTCTTGTCTCTCCACAGCAAAACCTTTGTTTTGTTCATTGGACTCTAGAGTGGTCTTGGAGAATCAAAACTTTATGAAATTATTTTTTTCAAGAGGGAATGGAATCCTGGAGCACATCCTTCTTCCTGATTCTTAGGGTCTGAAAAAAGACTGACTTACTGCATTCTACAGTGCACTTTCTACTGAATGTAATGGGCTTTAAATAAACCATTAGTGGAATATTTCCCATAAATACAATTTCTTTCCTACTGGGTATCATAAAGATTCTTGCTTAAACCTAAATGCCTTATTAAGATTTTATTGCATTTTGAAATTTGCCATTTTCTCAGGGTTTTGTGGTTTAGGGTTTTTTAAATTCATTGAGAAGTCAAGCTCTTGAGGACTGGTTTTGTCCTGAAAACTTCACTTACTTCAAGATACAGTTGTTGCTAGGGAAAATGTAGCTTCTTCCTCAGACAGAAGAGGACTCTAAGTAAGTGGAGGTCAGAACGATCACAAGCTTAATGCAAGTATGTGATCTACTTCGTTCACATTTACACCTGGAATGGCTTAAGGAAATAGTAAGTAGTCATCAGCCTGTCACTATGAGAAAAGTTTCAGGAACTCCTCCAATAGAACAGCTAAGCATAGCTGTAGTTAGAATTAAACGGAAATTTTTCACTGTACCAATTAGCAAAAAGTGGTTGTTTCCAGCTGGATAATTCTGATTGGTTTTAGTAATGCAATGGTGTCATGAAAATATAGATATTTTCCAGCGGTCATCAAGGATCTTGCCTTAAATGTTATTCTGCTGTTCTACAGTCAGTAATTATTTTCTATAGTTTTACTTTAGCTCTCATATATGTGTACACGTGCAAGCATATGTAATTATGTAAAATAATGCTATAGAAGATGTACTGCACCAAATTCCTAAAAAAATTCCCTTTCAATTCCAGTCTTCTGCCTATAATAAACAGTTCATTAGGGGGACCAAGTTCAAACAAATATCAGAACTTCCAGTTAAAATTCATAAGTTCCACAAACATTGGAAATCCTATCTTCTTTCCTCCTTGCTTTTATTACTTACTTTGAAGTACATGGAGCTGAGTGCTTTCTCTTGCTGGCACATATACATCTGTAACCACATTAACTATGCCAGTCAGCCAGAGAATCTTAGATATTCTCCTAGGAATGAAGAATGAATCATTGTTTTTCTCTTTAAATGTAACATTAAGAATAAATTACCAATTTAATGTTTCTAAATTGAAGTTAAAAATAGACTGTATTAGCAATGGAGGCAAAATCTTGTTGATAGTTTCTTGACATTAAGAGTCATATAGTGCTCTATATGTACTGTTTTCTTCTCCCAGGTCTCTGTTACATTTTTTTTTGCATCTTTTGTCACATCTTTGTTACATTTTTTACTAACTAGTACAGTGTTGAGGTTTTTTGTGTAGCCATGCAATAATTCAAGACTAGCCTATTAAATTCATAGATAGTAAAAAATCTTATGAGCTCTCTCTATAATTTAAATAACTTAAATTGAAGAGAAAACCTAAGATATTCAAACAAGTATTACTTCAGTAATCCTGACAAAGAACAAGAACATAAAAAGTAAAAGAATTCACCATCGCTACACAAGTAGAAAATATTATTTAGAAGGAAGTTAGAATTGCCTTATAGTCTTCTAAAAAGCATCGAAAAGTTTCTAGTTAGTGGTCAGTAGAAAGCCCACTAAGTAGGTAGCTAATTAGAATAGATTGTGAATGGTTTCCTTTCATCACCTTTTACAGCGGGATGGTGCAAAGAAGGGGTTTCAACACTGAAGTTGTTCAACACTGGAAGTGCAAAAGTTGTTGAGCCTGTATGTGTTTGAAAATAGCTCTGAAATGGTGGAGAATATTATACTCCTTGGGCAGAGTCACTAACAGGATATGGACTAACAGCAGACCATACTAATTATAAATCAGACTGTCATAGGTTTATGAAGCACTGGAAAAAGGCAGGCTGACATGAAGAAGAAAAAAAGAAAAATCAAAGGAAAAGTAAAGACACACTGTCTTTAATAACATCATCAGAATGAGAGCTTGAGCCAACATGGCTAGTCTGGTGGTCTGCAGAACTGCTAACTGATTATAGACAGATTTTCATGGATATGGTCCGAAGGACTGTCAATTACATAACTGTGCCAGATCCTGACAGTATTTCTGTTTACTGCCACCAAAAGTTTTAGCCAAATGAAAGCCAAGGCCTTGTTGTACAGTGGTTCTTATTCGTAATCAGCTTGTGTGACTTTTCCTGTCATCAGAATCTTCAATACTTTCTTTTTTTTTGTCCAAGAAATCTCCCTTGTTCACCTAGTATTATCACCTGCTATATATTGGTTGTCAAAGGGTTAATTTAGTGATGCATTTCTTACAGCACTGTTCCAATATATCTGGAAGTACATCAGATGTGGCAGACTATATGTTGCATAGAATGTTGAAAGTCTATTCAGTGTTAATACCTATATTAAAAACACTGACAACAGAAATGATTTGTTACAACACAATGAGTGTCTTCAATTGAGAAAGATGAACAAATATAGAAATGCAAGAGGTAACAATCTTGCAGGGTATTATTTTTAGTAAACTTTAATTCCATTAATATATGTGTTATGTTGCTATTTTTATTTGTTTTAGCACAGTTATAAAGTGTTTAAACAAGTTTTCTTTTTCTTTTTCTTCTTTTCTTTGTTGGTTTCCAAATTGTTTCACCATTTGAGGCTTTTCCCCCTTGACACTATGCTAATATTTCTTTGGAGGCTTTAAAGTTACTTTCTCATGCACATTGTTTCCTAAGTTCTGTACTCACTCTCTCAAAACTGCTATAAACAAAATCTTACATCTTTCATGGCTAGAGATATTTAGCCTTTGGTACTGGCAAAATTAAAATATCCAGCTATGGTCAAAATTGGAAAATAAAATATTAATCAGTTGTTCCCACTGATATCAGTGAGATTCCCTGTGGGGGAAAGGTACTAGTTTTTAGGAAGTGTCTTTTATTAACTAAACTATTCAAATTTAAAAACACAGAAGTTTTGAATCAATATATTCCCATAAAGTGAAAAGCTACTTTTCATGAGAGACAAATTTAGACCATGGCAAGAAACAGATAATAATTATTTTCTAAGCTAACATTTTTTTCTTTACAGGCTTTCAGCTCTTAACTTTGAATTTTACAATTGTTTTTACTTAAAGCACAGTGATATTGAAAACAGTGCTATTTGGGACAGGATTAACCTTTCCAGAAGGGATTATTCTTTGTGCTTTCTCTTCAAAATACAATTACTTTTGTGCTAATATCTTCCTGAAAAACAGAATGTCAATACAATGGGTTTACTGAGAAGACAACCTGCCTCCTGTGTTGATGGTATGATATATAGTAATTTAAGTGCTTAATACATAACCTGTTCAGTAATTCCAATGGGGTATATAACAGATTTTTTTGTACAAGTGAGGCCTACACATGCTTCTGTACATTTGTAGTTGCTACAACTCACTAGTCATATTACAATAACCTTGTAACTTTCTAGAAAGTATATCTTTAAGAAATAATTACCATTTAGATCCCTCATATGTGACTTGCACCTCTCTTCATATGTCCTCTGTTCATATGGTTAAGTATATAAATACAGACCTTGGCATTTTGACTTTGTATTCAATCACAGACAATGTCAGGAAGCTTATATTCTCAATATCATTTTGCCTATCTTCTGCTGTTGTTTACCCTTAGAACTAGCCAGGTCTATTTAGACCCCCACCCAGAAAGCCCTAGCCTCCTATCTTCCAGCCTTCACAGTTTCAAAAGAGCAAAAACAGCTACTGAAAAAAACACATCAAATCACACTCCAAAGAGCCCTCTCACTAGGTCAGGCTCAAATACCCAAGGGATCTGCATAATATTCCCAATCTAGCAGAAAGTTATTCTCTCACAGCTGCTTATGTCATCTCAACAGCATTTGACTGCTAACAGCCTGACTGTTAACAAGTCCTCTGAAATCCAGACTGTCTGCTCAAATCTGAGCCTCTAGAAATCCATCTGTTTACCTGTTGCATACTTGCTTGGTGTAAATCATATCGGAAGGTATTTGTGTCAGTATCTTTTCAATATGTTAAGGACCAAGGACTATTCTTCAACCACTTCCACAATACCAATAAATGACATTAAGGCCTGGGATTTTTCACCCATCATTATTGACCCTTTTCTGATAATCCCAGCAAGAACATCAGTGAAAAAATTGACTCTATGTGGGGACTGGAATTCAGGTGATAGTATGAAGGCAATCAGAATGGTACAAATGAAAGCCTAATTGTTGAAAGTACATGTGCTGTGGTTTAACCCCAGCCAGCAACTAAGCACCACGCAGCCGCTCACTCACTCCCCCCCCACCCAGTGGGATGGGGGAGAAAATCGGGAAAAGAAGCAAAACCCGTGGGTTGAGATAAGAACGGTTTAATAGAACAGAAAAGAAGAAACTAATAATGATAATGATAACACTAATAAAATGACAACAGCAATAATGAAAGCATTGGAATGTACAAATGATGCACAGTGCAATTGCTCACCACCCGCCGATCGACACCCAGCTAGTCCCCGAGCAGCAATCCCCCGCCCCCACTCCCCAGTTCCTATACTAGATGTGATGTCACATGGTATGGAATACCCTGTTGGACACTTTGGGTCAGCTGCCCTGGCTGTGTCCTGTGCCAACTTCTTGTGCCCCTCCAGCCTTCTCACTGGCTGGGCATGAGAAGCTGAAAAATCCTTGACTTCAGACTAAACACTACTTAGCAACAACTGAAAACATCAGTGTTATCAACATTCTTTGCATACTGAACTCAAAACACAGCACTGTACCAGCTACTAGGAAGACAATTAACTCTATCCCAGCTGAAACCAGGACAACATGTTACTAGATGTGAGAGAAAATTAAAAGTATCCTATCAACAACTGCATCAAAAAAAGAAGCTTAAACCTGTCTTTTTAAAAAGATGGAGTTCTCTTGCATAGAGAGATTAATTTTGCATTCAAATGACATGCTCCAAACACAAATCATGTCTGCTTGTCAAATATGTATCTCTAGAATACTTAATTCATATGGATGTATTGCAGTGATCTACACTTTGTGCTTTAATTTGTTAAAAGATGTGCAAATCATGTTTAATCATTCTACAAATTCTCTTTCCTCCTCATATTGGAAAGGAAAGCAGACTCAAAGGACAAAATAAGTTAATTCCTGAAAAATATGAAATCTGTGCATAAACTGTTTGCTACATTTAACATCCACTTCCAGATATTACTAGTATTCTTCAGAACTGGGTAAGGACAGCTAACTTTTAACAAAGTAAAATGAAGCAAAAGCATGTCAGCCAGGGAAAAACTATTACTCCTTCCCCTCTTACTGATAAAGTGCTTCTGAATACTTGACTGAAATTTAAAAGTTGATCAGATGATGCACTTGTAACAAATCCAAAGGTACATTTCATGCAATCCAGGGAACATAGAAAAGAATTTACACAAACAAAACAGTAAGAACAGCTTTCAACTGTTTCTTCTGAGTCACTCCAGAATTTCAAAGGAACAATTCAGCAATTACATATCTACACCAAAATGGTGTATTTCAGAATTAGAAGATAATAAAAATTGTAGTCCAGTATGAAAATATAAAATCTGGTCTTTTTTTAAATCAAAAAACCAAGGTGAATTAGTATGAGGATGCAACCATAAGCTTTATGTACCTCCACTGGCAATCTAGCACACTTCCCATAGAATCTCAAAAAAACTGAAATGTTTGGGACAAAGGAAGAATGTTTCAAGGCAAGTCAAAGATACTCTGATGCTTTATTAGGTTGGAAGATTAAAGAGGGGGACATCCTGCTACTGTCCAAACAAGCCTGCAGGAATCATATAAAAAACATAATAAAGTACAAAGCTGGTTTAAGCATCTGCCAGGCTCTCAACACTGGTTGCAACTCCATGATGACTCATAATGTCACATGATCACCCTGTCATTTACATGCTGTACTTCTTCTGCATGTCAGTGGATTTATGTCAGTTTAGCCCTTCTAAAGATACAGCAGCAAAACCCTATTGCTTCTTATGACTGCCTTCTTTTATTGATTTAAATCTGGGTTTTTTTCTGTACCATTCTATTTTTCTGCATTTATTTTCCCATACCTAAAGAAGGAAAAATATTTTCTCTGTATAAGATACTTAAACTTGTGTGGAGTAACTCTCAGATTTTTGTTACCTGCATCAGCTGGTCATCAGAAATGAGAGGGCAGAGAAACTTTGTTGCTTTACCTGACGCTCTGACAATAGTAGATCAAATGTGTATAAATTGCTTTCTGTCAAATAGCCATGACACTGCCATCTACAAAGATTTTACTGATACTTCTGTGACTCCAAAATGGAAGAATCAGCTTCATAATACCTTCATTCAGGTTTACTAAGGAGAAACAAGTTTCTGTCTGGAAGAATATCTGCTAGCTCCTCGGAAAATTCAAGGGCATTCTCCTTCCTTTGACCACCAGATCCAAAGTCTTGTCTTTTATATGTATACAGGAGGCCACTGAAGAGCTTCATGCCAAAAAGTTCCCTATCCTGGGCTCAATTAAATAAAGTTCTACATATACCTCATCTGACCAAGTTAAAAAAGAATCATTAAAATGCAAAATAAGACCATTTTGCAAGTAGATGAACAACAGAGCTTTCAGAAATTTATTCTGGTGCATGGACATGGTAGGAAGCAAGAGGGATGACAAAATATAACCTGTCTGAATATAAGGGATTTTCAAAGGTAGCCTCACCAAAGCTATTACTACTCTTTCAAGCATCACTGATATTTTTTGTCAAGGCCAATGCTTGTTACCAGGGCCAAGGTAAAAGGGCCTTTTGCACAGCACAAAAAGGGTGTAATTGTTTCAGGCACATCTGACTTGGCCTAGTCACAAATCTGTAACTAATCATGGTCAGGAATAGTTGGAGAAGACCAAGATCATGTGCCTACAGTGCTCAATTAGGGTAAGTAGGGACATGAATGGGGAATTTCCTATATCAAATGTGATAGTTTTAAGCACTAGGCTAAAGAACCAACATTATTTTTTTAGAATTATGGAGAAATTTTTAAAATTACTTAAAACTTTATAATATTTAGAGTCACCTAGAAACATTAAGTTATACAAAGTTGAATAATGTTAAACACAGCTTCCAAAATCCATCCCCCTCCTTATTTTGTCAGCATATTTCACTGGTACATTTCAGTGTGAAATACAGTTCTCTGCCCCAGTAGAGAGGTTTTTTAAAAAGTATCTTTTACAAAGTTGCATATTCAATAAAAACAGCTATCACAACTATAACAATTTTTTATTAAGTTTAATTGGATATAATTAAAATTGGATATAATTAGAAATAATTCGATATAAGTAGAAAAGCCATAAAGTATTTAATATCTTCCAAACTTCAGCCCCCTTCCAGTTTCTCTTTCTAGGAATTTCTTTCCTACTCTTTCTAGCCTGAGAATTCTTCCAATGCTATAAATATCCTACATTCTACAATGGGAATTCTTTTCTTTCCCTCCTTCCAATGTAATTGGAGAAAACAGATTTTGGGTTTTAGATGGAAAACATGTAAAATTCAGAATGGAATGAAGAACATACTAAGAATATTTGGAAGTGTTGGAAGTTTTCAAAGTCAAGTTGAATGGAGCTTTGAGCAACCTGATCTAGTGAAAGATCATAAAATCATGGAATCATTTATGTTGGAAAAGACCCTTAAGATCATCGAGTCCAACTGTCAAGATGTCCCTGCCCATGTCAGGGGGGTTGGACTAGATGATCTTTGAAGGGCCCGTCCAACCGAAACCATTCTGTGATCCTGTGATTCTAGTATTTCTAAACACTGTATTCTATTACAGCACCATTTAAGTGTCAGCACAGAAACACAGCTACTTTACTGCATCAATGTTGCTAACAGCTAGATATTGTCATCTGGGGAAAATTCTAGAGCAGAATTACAAATTCTGAAACCTGGGAGTGTTTCAGTACAAGAATTAAAATAGTTTGGATGTTCAATGGGAACTTATTTGTTGTATGACATAGGCAGAAAAAATTAAAAATTCTCTAACTTGACAATGTTGTGGTTTTTCTCCACATGTCAAATGCTTTGTCCAAAGCTGCACCTAGCAATTCTAGCTATATAAGACTGCGAATTTGGTGCATGAGAATTTTGTTAGGGTTCTTTTAATTAGACGTATGTCTGTGACTGTATGGCCTGGTGACTGTATGGCTCAGTGACTATTGTTGTCAGAGATTTCCACAGTTGTGTTAATCATCTATGTATTTCTCATTTTCATTTTGGTATGAGTGCCTGGGGCAATCTTAAAATCTTAAGTAAAGAGCTGTTGTTTGCATAGGTGTGTCAACAGTAGCACATCTGTATCATAACTTGATAGCTGTATCTTACCAACAGAAAAAGATTAATACATCTATTGAAGTCTATAACAATAGTTTAGAATTTGCAGAATGTAGACAAATATATCAGAAATATGCAAGGACCCTAAAAGCCAGACCCAGTAATTTTCTCATGGGTGCAATTCCATCGCAGTTAGTTCTGTTTAGCACCTTTTTTCACCTGTAAGTTATCTAATTAATTTATTGTTAACAAGATATTTAATAGCTTTATAACTTACCAGAAATATTTCCAGATTTTTCTTATATAAATTTGTTTAGGAGTTGCTCTCAGTAGGCTCTCAATTAGCAACACTAAGCTCGTAACTGTTGAATTGTTACTTTATGAAAAATAAGCAGAATCATATTGACTGATGAGAAGGTTTTTGTTTGTTTCCTTGCTCACCACGTTATTAGCTTTACTAAGTTCAGTAGTGCTTATAAAAGCCATAATAAGTATGGATTTCCTCTTTGCCAGTAAGAAGCTTAAAATTCCAAGGAACTTTGAGTTTATAAAAATAGAGAAATACAAACAGAACTGATTGTTTAAATTAAAAGCTAAGCCATGCATTTGTGTTTGTTTCAGGAACACATTACTTCCTTATTTTGTCTAAACACCCCTCTCTATCCTATCAAGTTTATATTTTCCAATCACTTTCATAAAACTGTTTCCACTGATCACAACTGTGTGTCTTTTCAGAAGGCTGAAATGAAGATTATAATGTCTGTTTCAATGGTAATTCAGTAGCCTCCTAAAGAACATTTTTCAGTTTCACCAAAATTTGTAAATTTTACTCTCCCTTTGGTTAAGTGCTATATAATTATCAACAGCAGCAAAAATATACTTACTGCTGGTGTTACTGCCCTACATTGGGGAGAAAGATAAGGACATTGTTTACTTCAGTTAGAGCATTTACCTGACTAGCAACAGAATAAAACTTATGTGACTAAATAATTTTACTGCTGCCAGTAGGGTTAGTTTCACTGCAGTTCAATTAATTATGCCAGTTTTACTCTGCTGTTGCTATAAGCTGTTTGTCTAGCTTAAATTTCATACTTGCTACTTGTGGGTTTTTTTATTAGGCCCATTTCACATGTAGATGAATGGACAGTCAGAGAGGATTAGCAATTTACCTAAGGTTGAACAACTCTCACTACTACAGAGTTCAGCAAAACCAAGAAACTTTACCTATCATTCTCTTTTCTCAGTGTAGTCACAGAGAGAAATCTTAAATTACGGAAGCATTTTGGAAATCCTCTGAACACAGACAGATTGAAAACGTTTGAAGAAAACAGTGAGGAAGAGCCACTTACAGATGACAAAGAAAAACTTAGTACTTGGTCAGGACTTAGGCTGTTTGGATGTTACCCTGAAAATCAAAACCAGAATTCCATAGGAAATACTAAGGAAAGAAGTTGCTGTGATCATCATTCCTGCATTAGAATAGATCTTTTTTCCAAAATTGGGCTTGCCTATATTATTCATTTGGATTTTTTTTTAACAGCGTTCAATAAATAAGGTTTCTTTATAACAGACTGAGATTAAAATTTCAAAATTTGATGGGAACACTGGCAACACTTGATTCATTCTGGTTAAATCTAAGTTGCTTCACAATTCATGTTTTCAACAACATCTGTCCAAAATATGGCTATTTGCTTTTATCATCCCATCATTAAATTATCCCTTAAATTACTGGGTTTTTTCCTTCAGTAATGTCATTATTTTTAACTTGGAGGAGTCTTTTTGTGCTTTATCACACAAACTTGTGATTGCTATCTTTCCTTGTACAGTGCTGCCATCTTATTAGGTCTTCTGTCCTACTCCAGATTCTCACAACACTTTACAATAATTGTTGTTTGAATTGTTTTGATTCTCTCGCTCTTGAGGCTTAATGTCTGAATCAGATGATAATACAAAATGCAAATGATACTAACAATAAACTGATCTTCAGTTTCTGTTTGTGATCTTCATCAAGTCACCTGTTATTGTTTATACGTGAAGGCACTTACCTCCTGCATTTAATTGGTAGTCCCCAAAATTCAGTGTTTTATCTACAGTTCATCTCTCTCATTCATTTCCTTTTTCTGTGGCAAATTATTCTCACTATTTGTGCAAAGAGTGATCTGAGTTTACAATCAGCTTCCTTTTGACTTCTCATTTGCTACATGTTATTCAAGTGGATTGAATTAAACCTATGCTCAGTCTGACTGATTTCAGCACCATCTCTGGATAGCTATAGAGGCTTGAGAAGCTGCTAACCCCATTCATACCTTAACTGTAATAATAGTAATCAATTTAATTCTTACCAGATATTGATAAGCATGGGCTCTGATGAGGATGGTAGAAGTCAGTCATTTAATATCTCTCCCTCTCTTTATCTCATTTCTCTTCTACCTTTAAGATGTATTGTAAGACTCTTAATTACAGTAATTACAAGAGAGACTTACTCAAATTTTTCATTGTACGCCTGAGGGATGGGATGCCATTCAGAGGGACCTGGACATGCTCAAGAAGTGGTCCTGCACCTGGGTTGGGGTAACCCTGGTATCAGTCCAGGCTGTGGGATGAAGGGATTGAAAGCAGCCCTGTGGAGAAGGACTTTGGGATGCTGGTGGATGAAAAACTGGACATGAGCCAGCAATGTGTGCTCGCAGCCTAGAAAGCCAACTGTATCCTGGGCTGCATCAAAGGAAGTGTGACCAGCGCGTCGAGGGAGGTGATTCTGCCCCTCTCCTCCACTCTCATGAGACCCCACCTGGAGTACTGCATCCAGCTCTGGAGTCTTCAGTACAGGAAAGACATGGAGCTGTTGGAGCAGGTCCAGAGGAGGGCCACAAAAATCGTCAGAGGGATGGAACACCTCTCCTATGAAGAAAGGCTGAGAGAGTTGAGGTTGTTCAGCCTGGAGAAGAGAAGGCTCCGGGGACACCTTATTGCGGCCTTTCAATACTTAAAGGGGGCTTATAAGAAAGGTAGGGACAGACTTTTTAATACAGCCTGTTGCAATAGGACAAGGGGTAATGGTTTTAAACTAAAAGAGGGTGGATTTAGACTAGATGTAAGGAAGAAATTCTTTATGGTGAGGGTGTGAAACACTGGAACAGGTTGCCCAGAGAGGTGGTAGATGTCCCATCCCTGGAAACATTCAAGGTCAGGTTGGATGGGGCCTCTGAGCAACCTGATCTAGTTGAAGATGTCCCTGCTCGTTGCAGGGGGCGGTGGACTAGAGACCAACCCAAACTATTCTATGATTCTATGATTCTAACTTCATAAATTAACTGTATACCCTCAGGACAGGGAAAGAGTTTGATAGGGAGATTAGGCAAAGTAGATAATTTTTAGCCAGCAAATGGATTTAAGGATCTGGATCTTTTCTTGATCTTATCTCAGTGCCAAAACAATTCTAGCCCAGGAAAACTGTTCAAGTATTAATCTAAAATAAGGTTAAGATGAGTCAGCCACTTTTCCAGCCTTTGTGCCAATGAAATGTGAGTGTTCAGCAACAGACAAATTCCAGGCTTTAGTGTTTTTAAAGCAATTTAGGAGAAAGTGCTGAGTTGTTTTATTACCATGCTTTGAAGAACATTTTGAAACTTTATTGGTCACCATCAATTGTTTAATCTGAGATGGGAAACTAGTGAGGGGAAAATGTTTGGTGATCTTCCCAAAAACAAAAATAAAACCCTGAAGTATGGTCTCAGGCATGGTAAGTGGAGCACAATGTCAATATATAAGGATACAAAACCTAAGTTCACTAGCTTCTGGTGTTTCATTTAATGCAAAAGAAACAGAATTATATGAGACAGGACTATTTGGTTTCACAAGCATTGGCAGCTTAGTCACCATTAAGGATTCTGTCCACAGCTAATGTAAATTTTAAGATTTTTGTTCATTAAGTCTACATACATTTAAGCTCACTGCAAATGTTAGAGTTATACACTGACTCTTTGGGCTTTTGGCAACAGAAGCATGTATTCATACCTTTATTTCTGACAAATTTTGTTTCATGCATTGGATTCCACATTTATGTTGAATAAGTTTTCATTGTCACTTTTAGTTCTATAAACTCTTCCTTCTAACATATATTTAAGGGCATTAAAAGATTTGTAGGGGGTTTAATACCCTTTTTTCAGAGAAGAGAAACTGATAAAGGCTCAAAAGTGGTGGTGCAGCCCCTGATAACAGTATCTCATAAAAGGAGTTAAAAAGACCCCCTTTCTAAAGGGAATCTAATTTACAGAAAAAAAGTCAAGAACTGATTAAAGGTCATCTGAGAGGGGAACACAGGACTGAACAATTTATCAAAGGCTGCCTTTTTCATATAACCTAAGCTTCCAAATAGGAAATTAGAAAGTGCAGTGTAAAAGAAATTGTGCCTTTGTGTTATTAAGGGGAAAGGAACATGCAGGTCAAGCATAGAAGCACCTTTTATTCAGAAACTGACTGCAACCAATGCATGAATAACAACTGTCAAACTGACATTCCTGTGACCGGTGATCCAGCTGAGGATTTTGATCCACTTATATACCTTTTCCAAATGCCAAGACTTTTATCTTAGATGATGGTCTATGGTTAAAGAAGGAATTATTGATGTATTACACAGTGCATCTTTCCTGAGCTGGAACTACAAGGAGAATCTTGTCAGACAGTATTGCATGTGAACCTATTTCATGAATTACACTTCTTCGAATGAAGGATTATGGGAAGAACTTCCTTTTCACTTGAAATCCTCTTTATTAAGAGAGAAAGTTATCAGACATTTGGGAGGTCATTCTGGAGCTGTGTCAGCATTGCAGATTGCATGCTGAGTCAGCAAAATATGGAAGTTATTTCTTTTTTATTTTCTATGCAGTACCTGATAGGAGTTAGAATGTACACAAAGCACAATTTCCTACTCAGAATACTTTCTAAGTCTTTATAACTAGTTTTCCTGCTGTATGACTCACAACCTTTTCGGCCTCTCCTCCTCAAAAAATGTGTCAAAGTAAATAACAGCTCCACAAACATAGTCTACAAAAATATCTAAGGCACTGTGATGGTCTGACAAATTATAGCTAATGTCTCAAACATTCCTTAAAGAACTTTGGTGGAGAAGATGGCCTCTGTAAAAGCACTGGAGTTGAGTGAACAGAAAAATGTGGCTGCAGAATAAGGTCCCACGGCGGGGTGGGACCACACTTCTCCAAAGCCACAATTCCTTATCTTAAGCGACCACGAGAAGAAGCACAACATATGCACCTGAAGGAAACTCCAGATAGCAGTCATGCCTGCAGGGAGAGAGAAGCAACACCCCGATGACCCCCCAAGCCAGCCGACCCATTTCCAGAGAATCCCAGGAACGTGAACTGTGCATGTCAAGACCCCTGACTCATTTCTGGAACACTCCTGAGCTCACACTGTGCTTGCACAATGATGGCGAACCCCCACCTACAGGGGCGGACCTTTTAGGTATAAAAGAAGGGAGGACGAGTTCTTGGCATGTGCCCTCCAGAACTGGATCTCTAGACTGGCTGGACCAATGCTGGACCCAGAACTGGTGAAATCCTTTTCTTCTCTCTTTCTTCCTCTCTCTCTCTCAATTTTCCCCCCCCACAGTCCCTACACCTCATCCTTTTAAACATAAACCATTGACCAAGTCTGGGACTAGGAGTAGATCTAGGAGCCCCTCTTTGAGAAGGAGTCTAGAAAGCAAGGGGGTCCACTCTGAACTTCGTGATTCAACAGGAGGGCTCTTCTTAGTTTCTTCTCTGAATAGATCCCCAAATAAGTAAGACTTACATATGGTTAGCATGTGTTGTACGGTTTACTGACAGGGTTTCATGTTCCTTTTTCCATTTCTTTTCCTATACCTTCCTTCTCCTTTCAAATGGTGGTTTAATGACATGATGCAAGGTTCATATTGATAAGTTCACTTGTACTTGTCAATGTTAGCTTGGTTAAATAAATGTTGTTTGCTGTTGAACTCCCCTGGTGTTGTTTCACCTCAATTACGACAAAGGAAATCCACGAACCTGAGTCGCTCCAACCTTGGGAAACGACAGGCACAATCCACAATTTTGGATTTAAAATACACAGCATGAGATGAACCATGCAAAAATGTCTCAGAATCCTGGAAATTCAGATCTGAACAGACCTACTTCTCAAGTATGGGTGCCAATATTCAACCAGTTACTATCTACCAGTGAAGTGCTCCATCCACTTGTCAACTTTAACAGCTGAAAAAATGGATGGGAATTATGCGACCAAAACCTCTGTCTGAAGATGGTTCTTTTATATATTTTTAATTTTGAGTGTAACAACACAAATAGCAATGTCTTCTTATGCTGGATTAAATGCCAGTATTTATTTTATGCACAGTTTTACAGTTATATTATTTTACTTATTGTTAGTAATTGAATTATAGTAGTCGTAGGGTGTTATAACTAAAGACTGGACTGCATTGTCCATAAACACTGGGTTATAGAGAAGAGAAAAGTTCTTACATCAAGTAAATTACAGTCTAAAAAAAAAGGGTCAGGAGTGCGTGGAGGAAGATACATTACCAAAAAAAAAAACCAAACCCCCAAACCTCACAAAAACCTACTTGAATATTGTTTGTGCATATTACTTCATCTCCAGAACACACTTCCTAAATTATGAAATTATTTTATTACCATGTAGTTCAAAGCATTAGTAGACTAGCATTTATATTATGCAGGATGTCATTAAAGATACTAATACATTCCTAATGAAGAAAAGATGCTGAAATGTACAAGATGCTGCTAAGTTTCAATTCCAAGCTCAGTGGTTGGACAGCACAGCTGATTTACACAACTCAATCAGAAGAGATACAATATGTTTCAGGGATTGATCTGGCTTCTTTTTATGGAAATACCAGATAAAAATCATTAATGTAGAAGAGAGTGACAAAAGTAGAGTTGGGAAATAATTTAAACTATATTCATGAGCATGGACAGTTAGAACCACCAGGAAGCAGTCAAGAGGAAAGAATACCAGTGAAGAACTAGCTAGGTTCATTATTCATGTAACTGTTGTCTCCATAAACAAGAAAATGCTAGTTAGCGATTCAAAACAAGCATCTCTGTGTGAATACATGCTGTTGGGAAAATATCCGTTGCCATACTGGAGAAACCTGAAGGTTAAAGTTTGCTGCTTTTTGAGTAAGATCAGTAGTCAAAGAATACTCATATAAAAGATTAGGGAAAAAACTGTCTTGAAAATAGATCTCCGCAAGCATATGTTGACAAAGCAGACTTGAAATTTTTATAAATCAGCATTTTACCTTTTCTACTCATTTCTATTGCTGCAAAACTTAAGTAACAGAAGTCAAACAGAAATTTAAAATTCCTAAGAATCCTATGCACTTACTAAAGTTGCAAAGCTAATGTGCTTATAGCATAGCCTGAGTCTCCTATTACAAGAGCATTTACACTTGTAGCAATACTTAAGGAAGGGAAGTACACTTCTGAAAGAAGTTTTCAGGTATTTGATTCCTAAATGGTAGTGCCAACATGAAACAGAACCAAGACAACAGTGACGGAGAAAAACATTTTCAATATGGGACCAACTTTGAAAGGACACCTAACTTGCACGACTCAGTCCCATCAAGCATTTAGGTTGTTCAGCCTGGAGAAGAGAAAACTCTGGGGAGACATTGTTGCAACCTTTCAATGTATAAAGAGGGTTTATAATAAAGAGAAAGAAACACTTTTTACAAGGGCCTGTAGGGACAGGACAAGGGGCAACAGTTTTAAACTGAAAAAGGGTAAGTTTAGATTGGACATAAGGAACACATTTTTTACAATAAGGGTGGTGAGACACTGGAATAAGTTGCCCAGAGAAGCTCTGGTGCCCCGTCATTGGAAAAGTTCAAGGTCAGGTTCGATGAGGCTTTCAGCAACCTGATCTAGTGAAAGATGTCCCTGCCCAGGGCAGGGGAGTTGAACTAGGTGATCTTCAAAGGTCCCTTCCAATCCAAACCATTCTGTGGTTCTATGAATCTATGATTTAGTTTTGGAAGTAAATCCTTTCATTCTGTCATTCTATCAAACTGGGTCTCTGGATATCTATCAAAATTTCTTTTCTCACTTGCTCATCCACAAAACTATTGATTTGGGGTATGAATCTAGAGTTTATTTTGTTCTTTGGAAATGTGAAATCAGAGGGAATAGGAAGGAAAATGAGTGAGGAGAATGATAAAAAAATCGACAATCTTTTAACTTTATACAGAGGTGTCTATGAAAGATAATATTGAAATTTCACAAACTTGAAAAAATGTTAAAGATGAGATTTAGATACAATAGGTGGAAGTTAAGTAATTAGTGAAAACTTAGAGGCCTGAACTTCCTGAACCTGTATAACTAAACTGGAATCTCTATTTCAATGTGTATACCTGGACACAGGACATTAAAAGGTTGGTTTAAAAGTATATTTTTAAATTAATGTGCTTTGACATGGAAAAATACCTTACTTAAGGTTTTAGTGAACAACTAAAGCAGTTATTTTAGGTCACTTAGGACTTTTAGATTGATAGCTGGTCAAAACACAATGACAAAACCAAATATGACCACTTTTTCCCTTTTAATTATTTTTCACCATCTTCAAGGAATAACTTCCACAAAATAACTTCCTGTCTAGGCTGTTATTGTCACATCTGGGACAAGAAATAGGTGTCCCTGGAAGGTAAAGGTGTGTGCTTTGAGAGTCTTAGTGCTAGACCTGTATAAGGACCAGACTTGCAGAATGAATATGCACAAGGTGGTTTCAGTGATACCTCTGAAAGAAAAATAGCATTTCTTTATCTGGCATCCTGAGTTGGGCTAACAGTGGATTTGTTTGCCCACCATGCTTCAATGCTTGCCTGTCGCTGCTTTTCATAATATAGCCAAGCATTGCATGTTTGATTATCCAGTGTTCTTAAGCCAAGTGTCTACACCTGCATGAGCCCCTTGTAATTATGTTCACAGCAGGTATGAAAGCTTTTCTACTCCATGTGCTTATTTATCTAGACCAAAGCTGATATAATTGGAAAAAAAATCATAGGCAAGGTTGGGGCTGGGCAAATTTGGAAAAGAAAGTTTGTTCCTTACCCCTAAAGCATAGCTTTTCTGACTATCCTGAATATTACCTTTTTGGTGACCATGGACAACTTTTTCGTAACTGTTGTCTGCCTAGAAGAAAGACTCTGGGTTTTGGCTGTGAGCTGGAAAGGAGCTGGAAAGGGGAGGTAGTGGCATTTGTATGCTTTCATTTAGTAATGAAGAAGTTTTTACATAAACTAGATGTTACCTTAGGTGTAATCAGGTACTGATTTCAGCAAAACAAGTGTGTTGCAAAACAGAAGTGAAACTGCTCTAAATCAAAGTATTAAGCTATTCTTAAAAAAAATAATAATAAAAAAAAAATTGTACCCCAGCTTTCACAAAACAGGGGTGCCTTTCTGCAGTAACTCGAGATGCAAAAACATCATCCCACTCTGTAAACTGGAAGAGCTGAAAGCCCAGAGAGCCTGGCATGTACCAGAAGCACTCAACACCACCTAAATTTAGTGTCTCCTTCTCTCATTTACTGTTTTAGGGGTTACAGTCTCACAGACCTGAAATATTACAGGGGTTGAAGCACTCCTGCGAGCACCAAGTGCTGACACCGTCAGCAGAGCAGAGAGCAGCAAAGAGCCAAACAGCTCCAAGGGACAATGCTGCCACCTTGGTGACAGGTCTGCAGCGAGGGCTTGAGCTCTCCCTAGGGCTGTAGCTGTGGTGGCCTCACCTGCAGGAGTTGTGGTTTGCACAGAGTCACTAGGGAAGGAACTGCAAAGAGAGGTGAGCAGGTTGTGCACTGCCAGGGAAAATGAAGAGGAGATTGACAGGCTCTTTGTGGAAAATCAAGACAAGAGCCTGAGCCATACAAGGAAAGAGAAGCAGCTGGAGGCTCTGGTCAGTGGCCAGGGAAGGGTGGCTCTTTGTGTGGAAAAGCCTCAAAGTTTGTGACTGCTAGCAACAAGGGAGAGGATCCTGCTCCACCTGCAGAGCTGCAATTTCAGCAAATGTGTAGTACCCCAAGCACTGATAAGGGTAAACATGACCCAGGAGGGGACCCATCAGAGACAGCTGAGCCCAAATCTTGAGTCCACACAAAGGAGAGAAGGCATGTAACAGTCACAGGAGACCCTCTTGCAAGAGACTCAGGCATCAATCTGTCGACCCAGCCTGATGTCTCAGACAGTTTGTTGCTTGCCAGGGGTCAAGATCCAGGGTGTGGTAGGGGGTCTGCCAGAGCTTATCTGCTCCTTGGACTGTTACCACTTACTGATTTTCCACATGGACACCAACAATACCACTAGGGATAACCCAAAGCATATCAGGAGGAGCTACAGAACTCTGGGGATGAGAGTGAAAGACATGGGGGCCTAGGTGGTTGTCTTCTCAATCCTGCCAGTAAACGGGAAAGGTTCAAGCAGAAATGAACTTATCCAGGTCACACCTGCATGCATGGCTCGTATCAAAGGGACGACTTGTGCTTCTATGACCTCAAGACATGCTTTGAAGAGTGAGGGCTACTGACCATGTACAGAATATATTAGACCAAGCTGGGCAAGAATGTCTTTGCAAACAGACCTGCCAGCCTGGTGAGGAGGGTCTTAAACTAGGTATACCCAGGCAGGATTACCATAACCTGAAGAGAATTGAAGGCACAAATAGAGCAGACGCATCTGATGGACAGCAAGACAGAGCAGGGTCTCACACTGTCTCTGTAAAAGCAGCACAGCTTGGGGCTTACCTCAAACATCTATATGCAAATGCACATAACCTGGGCTGCAAGCAAGAGGAATTAGAAATTGATGCACACCTGCAGAGCTATGGCCTCACTGGGATTACAGAGACATGGTAGAATAACTCTTACGGCTGGAGTGCTGCAATGGAGACATACAGAGTCTTTAGGAAAGACAGGGTGGGCAGGCATGGAGAAAGGGCTGGACTAGACAGCCACTGAAGGTCCTTTCCCATTTGAATTTTCATCCTTTGATTGTTCACTCTGGACTATTGATAATTGTTCTGATGTCTCAAAATCTGGTTAGATGCTATAGTAAGGGACATGAATATAGACTGATGCAAAGCTATATAATGGCTTTGTAACAGAAATTTTTAAATTGGTATTAACAGAGAAAAAATGGGAATGCCTGGGTGTGGAAGCATGAAGGGCAGAAGAAGGAATCTAAGAATGGCACATGCCAATTGCACCTAGCCCAGCAGGTCATCAAGATCACAGCACATCTGCAAGTAGTTTCTAAAGTTGTGGGTTTTTTCAGATTGGGAAGACAAAGGACAGCCTAAACCAAGACTCAAGCTGTACCCAGTCTAAAACATAGGATAGACTAAAAACAGAATCCATTAAGAAATCAAGGGGGGGAGGAAATAAAGAACAGATTTGGAGCTATAAAATACTCAAGTGGGAGATGAAAGACAGTAAGTCATCAAGAATAAAGGAAACTATTAAAATAAAAGCATTTACATTCATGTGGCAAAAAAGGGGTTAAAATTCAGTGCATAATTTTTCTATGCACAGCTGCATAGAAGTTGTCATTAATACTCTAGTGGAGTATATACATGAGAGTGCGTATAGGGCATTATTAATTGATGAACAAGATTTAACAGAGAAGCCAAATTGTTTCGGAATGACAGTATCTTTGGGGATTAGCACTCTAACCTGCCTTAGGGAGATGACGACACAGGCAAAACAAAAATATAAGGATTAGTCTTTATGCTAATATAGTAGGAGGGGTGAATGAATGGGTGAGTAATAACTGAGAACAGTATGGGGGACCATAAACAGAGCAGGACCTGTACTAAGCTTGGATTCAACTGCTACAACTCACAACTCAGTCTTAGAAGACTCCAGTGTTTTGTATTGCTTCCAGAAGGAAAAGTTTTGTACAGACAAATATACCTGCAAGGCTGAAAATGGTCAAATCTGATTTTAGGTTTGGATTTGGAACAATTTATCAAAAGATAAATTTAAGTTATTAATTATTTAAAAGCTTTCTCATGTAGGAATATTTTCAGCATTTTCCTAAGGGTGGTCAGATTATGAACTTAACTAAATAGGTGAAGCCTCTCAGATGACTATGTTTTGTCTCTGGTTCTAATCTGTTTTAGCATGGGTTTTGTGACTCATTATTCAGTGTGCAAAAGATCACTCCGTGATGAGCACAACATAAACGAGAGATGCTTAAGACAAAAGATGCGTACCAGTTTATAATACTGTAAAGCTATAGAGCAAATGTATCTCCACAACTAAAGCTTCACTTTTTAATTTTTCGTTCAACAAACTAACCATACTGCAGTTGTGCTAAAATTCTGTAATTAGAAACACAATATCATTACGGCATCTGTGTACTGTGTAACATGGGAATCTGAAGAGAATCAGTAACATGAGATTTGGATGCATAAAAATGACAGACTAATAGAAAATAAGGAATAAGCAGTTTTTTAAGGGGGGATCATTTGAATGTGTCATAATTAATAAATATATCTGATAATAAGAAAAAGTTGGGTGAACTACTATGGTTTCCTTTTTTGCCCCCATTACCTTATAACCCATCTGGTTTAAGATTAAATCTGTCTACCATATTGTTTCCTTCAAAGCTGCTTTTTGCCATGCTTAATAAGTTAATTTTATTTTATTTTCAGTGATGACTGTTGTCTTTACTATTGGTTTTGTCTTCTTCACATTTTTTGTGATTTAATTGAAATTGTTTTCCGACATTTTACACAATGTACCAATACTACTAACATAAGACACTTGTCAACAAATATAAAAGTGCCCTTAAAGGCTTAAGTGAAGAAAATTTTGACATTATCTTGACAATATTTTAGATTTTGTAAACTTGATCATTAAGACATATCTTTAAGTTTGAGCATGGGAAAACTAGCACCCAGTAGGACCAAGTTGTTCTTGTTCTGCTTTGAATCTGTTTAGGACACAATGTTGCTTAGTATCTGCAACATCTTGTCTTGATATTTCTAATGTAATTTGCACCAATTAAAAAACTTAAACCTGTGAGATTTGAATACTCCAAAACTCCTGTAAGCCAACTGATTTAATATTGTGCTACTTTCTAAAAGATTCACAGGTAATGAGGTTATAAAAATCTTATTATTTCTCTTGGTTTTGTAATACTGTTCATACATTTTAATAAACACTCAACATAGATATTCTAGAAGAAAATAATTTATGAGATGGATGTATACAAGTGTTTGAGATTCAGTATCAAAATTCAAATAAGTACAGAACAAAAATACATTGCAGAGGTAACAGCATGCTATTTTTTCTACAAGTACTAGAAAATTGTTGTTAAAAAGCATGGATGGTATGCAGACACTTTTTATATTTAACAATGGGATAAACATGAAATTGCATCTTGTGAACTATTCATGAACCTCAAGTTGACAGGATTAAGTTTTCTTACCATCAAGCTATTACACTAATTTTATTCTGAGCAGAAATGTTGCTTTTACTAATTTGCTAATTCCACAAGAAGAAAATGTGGCTTATAACACACCTTCTAAGTCTGCTGGATCTGTAGGTTTAGAAAAACATGATCTGTGCTGCAAAGAGACTGAAGCAAGCTCATAGATTAGTTCTGCTTTCATTGAAAAGGATCCACAATTTCACAAAGAAAATGGAGGAATATTAAAAACACCTTAGCATTTGATTGTTGAGGGAACTGAGGAGAAACTAGACACAATTCACTCTGGTTTTAAGCCACATATAATGTAAAGAGAAAGAGATTGAAATAGACTTGGATTGCAGCCAGACTGGCTGGCAGGCAATATTTGATGCAATTAAAAATAATTTTCAAATAGAACTGTTTAATGAAAGGCAACTTTAAAAGTATTTTCCAGAAAACTGTCTTCTAGCATACTTCCCTCCACAATATTAAAAAAAAAAAAAAAAAATCTGTCCAGCTGAAAAAGTAATCTGAATAGCTGTAACAGGCCTTTTTGTCACATTTTTGTAATATGAAAAGCCTTTTGGGGGATCAGGGAGGCTGTTCAATAGGAGGTTGTTTGAAATTTTGGGGGAAATTGGAATTTATTTCTTTTTCTTCTCACTTTAAGGCGTAACTAGTCATTTTTTAATCCAGTATCTGGTAGTGCTTAAGGCTAGACTTAATTTTAAATAATTCTACCTGTATATTCTAATAGTAAATAGGGACAACATTGGTATCTATCAGCAGAAGCTGAGCAATGCTAGACAAAATCTTTTTAGTCACTGGAGTTTTACTGAAATTCTTTGAGCCGCCATAGCTTTGAGTGTATAAATGACAAGGCACGTTCATCAGAATAAGTAAAAGACCTGGGAAAATAAGACTCCTCTTCTAGAAGCCTTTCAAAAAATAGTCACTATTTACAGACGTGGACCAAAGAAATCAAAATTTAAAACAGGGTAGGAGAACACACACAATAAACTAAATTTATTCACTTTGGCAATACTTTCACTTCCAGGGTGAAGCCTGTAAGCATAAAATACATTTTTAAAGTTATTTGACCAAAAAACACCCTCTCTTTAAGATACTGTTTTTACTTAAGTGGCAAGGGAAACTTTAGGGTAGCCTTTCTCCAATAAAAGAGTGTAAGAGAACAAAACTTCCTTATAAAAATGTCCTGTTAAAGCAATCTACAAAATACTTGAGATGTTTGAAGTGCTTAAATGTCATTCTAAAGGCAGATTCGACACAACCAGGATAAAACTTCTCTCTGTACAGAGGAACCACAGCATGTGATTAGGTCAGTGTAAAAAGGGCTCCTGGCATGCTATCACTGCCCTGGAGCAGTGACTAAGGGCATGGCCAGTATAATCCCTCTGCCTGAAATCCACAGCTGCCAGCATAGGAAGGAAACATATAAAAGAGAGCAGTCTGAAGGATGCAAAGGCCAACCAACACCAAGGAACACCCTACATGTGAGCAGACTCAGTGCTCATATTCTGCCATCTTACATGCAGGATGTTGCAGTCTGGCTCTGGATTAACTAGATTCCTGCAATACTCTTCTCCACACATCTGTTTCTAGCAAACTTGAAAGGAAACCAGCAAGTGGCTACTAGACTTTCCAGGAGATAGCATGTAATCCCATATGCCACAAAGCACACTTTCCTAGGTATTCTAAAACAGTGTAAACAACATTTAACTGTAAGAGCTCTTTTTGAGCTTACAAACTTCAAGAAATGTACTTTACCAAGTGCCTTAAACAGATTTGTACAGCAGTCTCAAAAGTCAAGTCCTTGTTGAGTCCAAATCTGCAGACTAATTTCTTTTGCCCCAACTCAGGTTTATTATTTAAATTACTTTGTATATATTTGATCACTGCAGCTTTAAAAGATCATCAGAAAGACTTGTCAGCAACATTTTGTGAAGACAAAAGAGGGAAGGGAATAGCATATCACTTGCCATATGGACAGACTTAATTATATATGAAGATATAAGATTTGGATATAGATTTAGCATGCTTGGTCCCACAGGTCAAGCTCAGCTGCCTAAGGCCAGGTCCATGTAGATCTAGCCACTTTTCCTCTGAATGCATAATACTGTGGAGTGCAAGGATCCTGATGTACCCAGCTTTGGATAACTCCTTCACATTTATCATAAAGCTTTCTATAGTGCCTTATTTAGCACACTGAAGAGGTTTTGCATGAAATTCTTTATGATTATCAGTAGTCATCTCATGATTATACTAGTTTCTCTGATATGATTTTCTTAGAGTGCCAATGATTTTATTAGATCCTGCACCCTGAATTGTTTAAACTCTTTGCAAGCACCAAGGTTGCTTTTTTGGCTACTTGCCTTTACCTTAGCTACTTCTATAGTTACAGATTTTACTTCACAAAAAGGTCTAGGTTACTACCGTATTGGCCTGCCAGACAAGAGTTCCATAAGTCTAAATCAGTGTAATGAATCAGATGAGGTATACAGCACAAGAAAATAAAATCTCTCTTCCAGATAAGGCAAACTAATCAATTGGGCTCAATTTCAGATTTGGGATTTAGATTTATGGTTTCTATGCTCCCAAAACAGAAATTGGGATTTGTAGTGTATGTCCCAGCTTTCAAGATTCAACTGTAAAATTATTTATTCACAGTCCAGCAGTTTAGTAAAACATTCATGTATGAAATATGACCAAAATTACAAGTGATCCAGTACTATTTTGAACATCATACTTAAAGACCTCTCTAAAATCCATCTGATTATTTTGACAAAGAAACAAAATACCAATTTACACTGTTCATAATAGAAACTTCTTCTAAGGTATAAAAAAAGCTCTTGGTAGAGCCAGAAATTATCTATGAGCATCTTAATAAGCAAGTTAATAGAAAAATATATTGTACTGGGTAAAGGGATAAAAGCACATTGGTTGAATGACTGTCTTCATCTTATTTCAAACAAGTCACTTTCATACCTTGTGAGATAACACTCTAATTTACAGTAATTCCAGTTAACTACCTAACATCATGACTATTCTTCAGTGTTGGATTTTGTTTAACAGTTCAAATTGTAGAATCACAGGATAATTTAAGTTAGAAAAGGTTTTTGCAGGTCAGGCTGACTTACCCTTCTGCTTGAAACAGGACCACCTTCAAAGTTAGATGAAGCTGCTTCTGTCAAGTTTGGAGAACCTCCTCAGCCTCTATCAGGGCAACCCAATGCAGTGGTTAGCGGCCTTATGGTGAAATTTTTAATCCTTACCTAAGCAGCATATGCTATCTTGTGCCTCTTGCCTCTAGCCTTATGCAGGACACTTCTGAGGAGAGGCAGGCCCCTCTTTTTCATAACCACCTATTAGAAAGCTAAAGACAAGCAAAAAGGTTTGCCCTCAGCCCACTTCTCCAGGCTGACCATACCCAGCACCCTCAGCCTAGCCTCATATAAAATGTGGTCCAGCCCTCAAATGATTTTGATGGCCCCATGCTGCAGTTGCTTTGGTTTGTCAAAGTCTTTCTTCTACGGGGGAGCCACACAATAATTAAGATGACCTCTCACAAGTGCTGAGTAATGAAGAATCATGAATTCTTGTTGTATTCACTACAGTGTATGTGTGTGTGTGTGTATATATATATAGTTGTCGTGGTTTAACCCCAGCCAGCAACTAAGCACCACGCAGCCGCTCACTCACTCCCCCCCACCCAGTGGGATGGGGGAGAAAATCGGGAAAAGAAGCAAAACCCATGGGTTGAGATAAGAACGGTTTAATAGAACAGAAAAGAAGAAACTAATAATGATAATGATAACACTAATAAAATGACAACAGTAATAATAAAAGAATTGGAATGTACAAATGATGCGCAGTGCAATTGCTCACCACCCGCCGATCGACACCCAGCTAGTCCCCGAGCAGCAATCCCCCGCCCCCACTCCCCAGTTCCTATACTAGATGTGATGTCACATGGTATGGAATACCCTGTTGGACACTTTGGGTCAGCTGCCCTGGCTGTGTCCTGTGCCAACTTCTTGTGCCCCTCCAGCCTTCTCACTGGCTGGGCATGAGAAGCTGAAAAATCCTTGACTTCAGACTAAACACTACTTAGCAACAACTGAAAACATCAGTGTTATCAACATTCTTTGCATACTGAACTCAAAACACAGCACTGTACCAGCTACTAGGAAGACAGCTAACTCTATCCCAGCTGAAACCAGGACAATAGTACATGTATATGTAGGTGTATATATATAAATACACATACATGTTAAATAATTTATACATATATATTCACACACACACAATAGTGATGTCAGTATTCAAAGGTCAATTTCTGGTGGTTAGTTATTCAGAGGACATCCATGTTAAGGCTCAAATTGTATTACTGTTGGCATCATAAACTATCATTGAGAAATGCAGAAAACAAGGATGATGATATTAGAAAGGACTAATAGATTGCTAAAGGGATTATCAAGGTCTAGAGACTGCAGGACTCACTACACAGAATTTTTACTTAAGCATAAAGCACATCAAGAATTGGACTCTGCACACTACTTTAACATGGCATGTGGGTGCTTAAGGGCCTGGAGGGATAGATGGATCTGTTTGCTAAAATAAATAATTTTAGGTGATGGGAATTATTCCAAGAGGCCCTGATTATGAGTCCAAATATTTTTAAGGCCTTCAGTTTAGGAATGAGAAGGAGAGGTCAGGCTAGGAGTAGCATCCAGCTGAACTGAATGTCAGAGAGTAACCATAGGCTTCTCCTTAATTGAAGAAAGAAGATGTGTTGGGTTTCTCACACACACACACACTTCAGTGTTAACAGGGTCTGGCTGCCCTATTTCTGCATCAGTGGAAAACAAAGTACATTTCTAAGTTTTAAGTCTGTATTGTTATGTCATTCATTAAACTGACTAGCAGGAGGCACTAATGTCGTACATTGTTATATCAAGAATTTACAGATTTTCTATCTTCTAATCTCCTCCCACTGTTACTGTTATGAATTACTGAGAATACACTGCTTCTACTGGAGTCTCAAAGCAGATTAAGCCCAGGGCTCAAATGAAGTATTCTGTAAAGGAGCCCTCAAAATTGCCCTAGCTCCTTAACAGCAGATTTATAAAGTCATGAGAAAATGGACAAGGAATCTCTGAAGCAGCCAATGTCAACACATTGCAAGGGTCTATTTCAGATCCGAAAGCTAACATGGCAAATAGGATACACAAATAATATTTTTCTCCTGAAAAGGCAGCATGCTGTCATTACCTGATGGCATCTTCCCATGTTCCTGGGACTCTTAAGTCCCTCTAAATGGAGGTAATGCAACGTTGAAAGAAATATGGCAATGAACCTAATGTCTCTGTGGCTGTGTGAGAGACAATCAACAGGGGTACTTAGGATATTAATTAGCAGTCTAAACTTAATTTCCAGTAAGGAGATTTGACTACAAAACACAAGCTTACCAGACATCTTCTCTACCAGACATAGTTTTTAAGGATTTCTCTTAGCAATGAAGACAGGGGTAAAAGCTGGGAGTATTTCTTGCTGTTTTTCCATATCTTGGAATTTGGGGGAAAATTAATAATATTTATGTAAAATATATTCTCTTAGAACAATGAAGGATATATTAAGATACTGTTTCAAATTATATTACTATAGCTGTAAAAAGTCTTTCAAAACTATTTCTGTGATGTGTAAAATTTAAAATGAAGTACACTTATAATAAGGGTATGTTTAACATAATTTCTGCATAACATCATATAGTTTACACACAATAACAAGTTTAACATGTATGTTTGTACCATGGTCTGCAGCAAATTATTGCACTCTGATGGGATATACATTTGGGTCCATATTCTTAACAGCAGGAGGCATTAGCTACATTAACATGTAAATGAATGCATTAACTTTCCAAGCTTTCTCTAGCAACAAAAGTTTCTTGTGCATCTGCTATTTAAGAGGAGGTCTCTACTTACATACTATTTGTGGGCTCTCCAGATAAAAGCTTTTAAAATGTATTTATTAATTAATAGCATTAATGACATATTTTCACCTTTTTTTCATTATATATTTTTGCAAAATGTGGGCAAGAAAAACTCTAACCACTAGTGTATTTATTAGTCTTATTTCAAAACTAAAGACTTATGTTTACAAACTATAAACTTGCCCAGGGTACTTTCTCCTTCCCTCCTCTTCAACTCTCCCCACCGTCCCTCCCCCACCCCCAAGAAATGGAGAACACTTGAGTGTTTTTATTTTATCCAGCCAAATTTTCCAAAAATTTAAACCTTAATGATGAATGTGTTCAATAATTTTGGCAACAGGATAAATGAACAGAAAACGTGAAACAGAACATGAACAGAAAACATGCTCTCATTTTACACCTACGCTGCGCTCACTTTTGGCACAGAAGTTAAAAAGCTATCCCAAAATGACAATTATTTTCTGTAATAAACCAGAAAAGATTTATAATTTTAAGTTAGCAACAAATTGCTATTGATAGAAGAAAGGAGAGTGAGAATTTCTACCTCTTTACCAGTTGTGTTCTGGCATTTTTTATTCACTTGTTTTAATATTCTAGATAAGGTAGGAGCCTCTGCGGCACACGCTTTATGCAGTAGTACCAGTGTTGTATCAAATGACTATAAAATTGTGTGAAGCTCCATTGACTCCTACAGAATCTGCAGGGGTGGAAACATCTGCCCAGTCAGATCAGATTAAACTAGCTTTACTAAAGCAAGAATGTCAATGACTTAAGAAAGGACAATTTGCAGTATATTCCACCTGATTCATCTGACAGCTGAATGAAAATTACAGAAGCTACTTATCAAACTGTGTTTTATTGCCAGTAGAAAACTTTCTAGGCATACCAATTATAGTTGATAGATCTATTGATCTTGCTAAATTGATGAGATTAACATAATGACTAAATTTATTGTAGAATGTTAGTACAAAGAACTTTTAAAATATGTTCAAAATCTGTTAACTGTTAAGAGGTGACTCTGATAACTTTGTATTGCTGGTCCTTAGAACAATAATTTACTGTATTTATTTATTTATTTATTTATTTATTTTTAAAAAGAGCATTTAGTTCTTAATGGAGTCTCCATATGCATTATAGACAAATACAAGAAACAGTGGCAGTGAATCGCTCCTGACTATATTTATATGCAGATTTAGAAAGAGACTTCAAGACATTAATTCATTTATTTCCACAATATGCTAGTGTGCATATCCCAAGGCCTGACAAGCACAATGAAGCGGAGGACAGCATCCATCTACACCTTTATATTAATATGTAAATTAAGCAATTATATTTTTTGTAGACAGCTAACAATCACAAAAATGGAAGGGAACTCAGATTCTTTTATTCAGCTACATGTTTCAACACAGAATATTTTCTGATTATTCAGAGTACAAGTGAACTATAGTCCTGTTCAGTTCATGCAGACTATTTGGATGGGGGAGCCACATAGACAGAAATAAATTGATGGTGTGTATACTTAATCCTTCCCTACAGTGAGGAAACAAGGGAAACTTAGGCATGCTTTTGTTCCTTCTCCTTGGCGCTAGCTAAAATATGATAGGCTTGCAAGAGACATAAGTAAAAGAAAGTACAAGTGATTTCTAGACAATCTAAATAACATCTAACCCTGGTCTCCAGTGAAAAATAAAATTGAGTGACCTGGGAGCCTTTGAGGGTGTTCATAAGAATACTTCTGAGTCTGCAGAGTGCCCTGATGACAGAATCTGCCTCCAGGCAGGCACTTCTTCAGCTACTTCCCATCACATCGATGACCATTTCCCTATTGGAACTAATGAAGGTAACTTTCAAGATGTTCTGTTTATTATGGAGCCATTTAGCTGCTTAATTAGTTTAACAGCTTTCAAATTGCATTTTGGAATCTGACTACTTTCGGCTACCATTAAACACCTAAACAGGGCAAAAAATTTAAGACAGTTTTTTCTAT
Organism: Harpia harpyja; assembly: GCF_026419915.1. Taxonomy (NCBI): domain Eukaryota; kingdom Metazoa; phylum Chordata; class Aves; order Accipitriformes; family Accipitridae; genus Harpia; species Harpia harpyja. The sequence continues at coordinate 68,639,004 of NC_068969.1, read as the reverse complement.
TACCAGTAAAATATGTCTAATACATATTAGATGTGTCAATCTAACATGATCAACATTAATGCATAAGCCTCAAACAAGTGTGATTACAAAAACCCTAAAAATTTTAGAAATATAAAAAACACTGTCTTCCATGATAAGAAAAACTAAACTGTCAGAATTGTTAATGAATCAGCAAAGCAAAAAACAAACAGCAGATGATTGTTGGATTAGATTAGCAGGACAGCACCTTTCTTAATAGTTCAAAACACTTATTTCATCAAAACCTGCCTTTCAATTGAAGCTATCAAGAAAAAAATAATCCAGATATCTACCTATCCTCCTCCCCCCAAAATTCAGTAGGGTGTGCCATCAATATTGTCCAAATCAAGGATTTTCTAACAAATGGCCCTTCTTAATTAGTATTACGAACAAATTCCTACAACTGGAATCTCAGAAAAATTCAAAAGAATTGGACAATACCTCATGAAATATTAACAACTCTTTTATTGATTCTGCTTTGGATCAATTTTGCCTCTTCTGTGCATGAGATTCATAGAGCAGATCATAAAAATGTGCCCTTATTAAAGGTTTTAATATTGAAGTATCTCATATTTTAATTCCTAGAGATTCATAGTGCAGATCAGAAAATAAAAATGTGCCCTTATTAAAGGTTTCAATATTGAAGTATTTAATATTTTAATTCCTAAGGTGATGATACTTTCCTTACAGAATAAAGTAAATCCACAAAATGATATTTTTACATTTCCATTTAAAACATTTTTTCTTACATCCCCTTATGTGACAGCACTCCAAAGAGAAAGACACAGATGGTGGAATCATGAAAGACAGTGTTCAAGAGCTGTACTACCTCCTCTGAGTAATGCGAAAATATATTGAGCCGAAAAAAACCCCAAAGGAAGTCCACAAGGAGCCTTGGTATCCCCAGTGGCTCTAAGAAAATAGGAGAAGTGTGAAAGAACTATAAATGAATTCTTTCTAGGTTTCGATTAAATTCCCTTTTGTTTCCAGTAAGGAGGCTCAAGGTTTGTATTTTTTTCGTCGGCAAAACCAATGGCCCAGGCTTTATCAGACTTTACCAAATGGGACATAACTGTGTGACTGAAACATAGTTATGACTCCACAGAAAAGTATTCAAATTATCTCCTTCAAATTTGGATTATGTGGAGCAGTTCTCATCCCACTTTTAGAGCTGGCATTTGCAGAGAGGTGCATACACTAAGTCCATTTGCACAATCTGGAAATAGTCTTCACTACCATGGATCACAGAGAGCTTTATGCCCTACCCTTCAGCTTTCAACCTATCTGGCAATTTTGTTGAATGCATAGAGGGTAAATATTAACATTCTTTTTAAAGCCAAAGAGTACTTAAATTTTGCAGCTGTCCAATTATGCTACCTTCTAATTCAGTTCTAATTAGCTATGAGTAATGACCTCTAATCCTTCTGTTAATTAACTCTGTCTTTAGGTGAAAAAGGTATTTACTTTGATGAAATTGAATTGTTTTCTTAGATCTACTTCTCCCCCTCTATTTTTGTGTCCTCTTCAACAACTCCAGGTATATCTCATGTTACCAACCTTCTCATCTATCTCTGTGTTGGTGTGGTGTTAGTTTGGTAAACAATTTTTGATGATAGGAGTTTCATTTTTAGTCATCCAGAGTTTTTTCTTTTAATGTAAACTACAAACTAAAACTTCCTGGATTAAATCAATCATTATGTATTAATTTATATACTGCTGTAATATACATATTCATGTAATATAGACAGAAATTATATAAATTATGATGCGTTTAATACTCAAGACAAAATATCCGTGGTGGAATTGGGTCTTAACAAAGAGGAGAAAGCCTCCTTCATCCTCTTAGAAACTTATTTATGCTTTTTAATGACTCTGACTTTTTTTTTAAGTCGCAATAATTGTATCTGGTGCATCAGCAAAGGGTTAAAACAGCACAAGTACATAAGCCCTAATCCATGATTGACTACAAGCATATTTGGCTTGCTCTTTCAGACATGAAACGCGTGCTAGCCCTATACAGGTCATAAAAATAAAATACAACTCTTACTCCACCAAGTGTAGTATCTACAATGCTACCCCAGAGTGTCCAGTGCCATTATTTGTACTGCCATCTCTTGGAGTGGGGGGAAATTAACACGTGGCTCTGACTCATTCAGCTGTGAGACACTGAAGATTTTGATGTGGCCTTGGAGATTATCATGACACCCATGATATTTTTGATATTTTGACATTTCCAGGACAGTGTGGCTTAGAACACCTAATGCCCATAACCAATGTGTAGTCAAAAAGTACATCACCTTCCTTGCAAGGCTGTTCCCAGAAGCTCTAGCTGGATGAGACTTTAAATAGCATACTTTCCAAGGAAGGAAGGTAATCACCTTTTGGCCTTTCTGATTTTTAAACAGCTTATTAAAAATCAGCAGGAACTCTTAGTCAAGTATATGTGAACAAGAAGTCTGAATATCTCTAAAAGTCAAGGTGAGCTGAAATAAATCACGAGATGATGGCTGTAAACAGCTGTTACCACTACTGTTAAGTAATGGACAGGGGAAGAGGCTTTATTAGCAGAGTTTAGTAAACAGCTATACAGTCATATACTGTTGAAACACATTCTTAATATTGTAATTCCCTGACTCTAAGTAGACTTGCACCCAGCTAGAATAGAGTGGCAAACAGGGTCAACTGGAGATTGCAAGGTCCATAAGCAAAACAGAACTGGCATTTCTGCTTATTCTTGCACATGGGGGATATCCCTCACATTTTCTTTGGAAGATGTTGCCGGCAACCGACACTTCAACAGCAGATTCTTTCCCTGCCATCCACCAACACCCTCCTCCCCAATTAGACATTTGCTGCAGACTTCACAGATTTGTAGGTTAAGCTTCTTTTCCAAAAGGGATTACTCTAACTGCTGTATCACATGGAAGCTGGAATTGCCTTTCAATCTGCTATTAGATGTATTTCCTGAGTGGATATATTTTATTGGCATTTCCTGTTCCATCAGGTACTGATAAAGATAAAATATTTATAGATACCATAATTTACAGTAGACTAAATGAAATAGAGAAACCTCATGATAATATCCTTTTCACAAAATAAAAAGGAATTTATTGTTTGCTTATATTTGAAAGTACACTATGCCCTCTTTTCCAAATGCAAGCAACTGAATTCTAGAAACTGGGTGACCATTGCATTTTGCCTTATTAGAAGTTATTCTAGTCATCTATCCTTTTGAAATATAGTCAGTTGGAATTCCCATTTATTTGTTCAGCCTGCCACTGTAAGTAGTGAAAACACCTCAAATTGACATAGTAAGAACAAATATTGGTATTTATAAGTTCCGTAAGAGCAAACATAGGTACTAACTAGGCAAGTGTAATTTGTATATTCATAGTTTGAGTTGCCCTCCTTTCAGAAAAAAAGTTTATTTGAATCAGTTTCCCACTTCAGTGTGCTTCAAAGAATGTTGACATTGTTATAAAAGTGGCTATTCTGTTTTGCTGAGGATGGCACCAGCTGTTAATGAAAATGAGCTATTCTAATCAATACTTAGTCTCTTCTCTCTTAAGTTTAGGATCAGTCTGACACAATAGGAGTGAAGGAAAAATACTATTGTTTTATTTACTAGGAATTTACTGAAGTGAGAAGGGGAAAGCAACGGCTGGATTTGGAAATAATTGCATATTTTATTTAAAAATTCTGTGTTTCATACATATTTTGGATCTTTCAGCACTGTTACCTGTACCACTTTTTGCTAGGAGCTGTGACTCTCACTCCCTTGAATTCAAGCTCAGCATCAGAGTAGCAATGCTTCCATGGAATTTGGATGGCTCCTTAGCTTTCTAACAGTTTAGACACACATCTAGAGCAAATGTAAAGGATGTATTTCTTAAGCAGGTGTTATATGGGAACATGGAGGGGTACCGCTGCACCGTGCCAGGCACAGTGTCAGCAACCCTTGGTCAGGCTTCTGCAAGTGTATCAAGCCTTTGCCAGTGCAAACAGAAGATCTGCCAGTTAACTGTTGTGCCAGTTTGTTATATAAAGCAAGCCAATATTTCATAACCTCAGTAGCATTTTCTTTCCACTTAATAATGTTGTATGTAAAAGTATCTACGGGGGCAGTGCTGCATTAGCAGATTTTTAGATGCTTGTTTATTTATAGAAGGCCTGGGGCTTTCTTTTATAAAAGGAAGGTTAGTCTAAATGGATTTTGAAGTAAAGTAGTGTGGGTTTAACTGAGATTTTTGGAAATGGTGACAGAAAACAGTAATAGCAAACATCTTTCCAATATTTTATTTGTGTGCTTGGCCGAGGAGGCAGCTTTGTCACTAGGTTTGTTTAACAACTCTAACTGTTCTCGTACTATCCATTATCTGCTTAAAGACTCCACTTACTAATTTACTTAATTGCAGCATCTATTTTAAAAGTTTATTTGATCTTTCCATTCTTTTTCCTTTATCTATCACTATTAATAATAAGTACACTTTATACTGTGCTTTGAGGCAATTTTACTTTGAATCAGAATTATTTTGAATTTCTGATTAAACTTGGTAATTTTGTCAGTGAAATCTAACGTCTATAAACATTCATTGTAGGAATGTATCCTAGGATGGGTTGAGAAATAAGAAAAAAAAATTCTGAAAAAAACTTGACACAGAATAAAAGTATCCAAATTCTAGTTTTGATTTTACATTTTGAAAAAAATTTAAACACCTTTAAATTTTACATGTATTATGAATGTTTTTTGACAACATTGTTTCCACTAACATACCAAATTTGTTCATCATAGTTTTTTGAAAAAAATACTTCTGCAATGCTATTTTACCCGCTCTATAATTGCAAGAAAGCTACAACTGTGGTCTTAAAATGAACAGATTTGATGTGAGAGACTTCTAAATACAGCATGAGTTTTAAAGATCATGGGTAAATAAAATAAAAAATATTTTTATTCCAGAATCCTGCCATGAAGCATTAAATATGGCTTAGATTCAAATTTCTGTTACTGCAGCACTGAATTAATCTCTATATTAGGATGTTAATTTTAGTTGGGTGTTATATATATAATATAATTTCGAGGCTCTTTGCACAGTGACCTAATTAATTTTTTTCTAGTAAGATACAAAAGTCTAACTATATCATAAAAATAGCAACATTTTTCTTTCATCTACAGTGACAACTTCCCTACTTTATTCCCTCTATTTTTGCATTTTTATGTGTTGCTTGCTCACTTGCATGAAGAGAACTGCCAGCTTGGTGCAGCCATTCACACAGAAGAGCTCCTGTGTATTTCAAGGTGCTCATTGTAGCACATGGGATTGGGAGCAGGGGACTCCTGCCCTCTCTAGGTGATCTCCTGTGCTAGAATCTCCTTTCAAGCACTTGGTGTCATTCGACCAATCTCAAACTCAGCTTGCTTAATCTCATTTTTTTTTGCTATCACCATATGTCTTGAATTGTCAGCTAGCAAGTTGTTTCAAATGATTGTCCTTCCCACAGTCCTTACAATTTCTCAGTCTGCTATTATGCAAATAATGATATGGAGTTTTATAGTCTCATTTTATTGTTCAATTTTCAAAATTATTTCAATAAACTAAAGGCTACTGAATTATTTTGGAAGCAATTTACATTGCCACATAATTCTATAGCAGGTCTGCTGCATAAATTAGGAAGTCATGCCACATAATTTAAGCGTAATGTGTTCTACAGTACCAGGAGTCTTGATATTACTTGGTTAATTTCATGAGCAGAAAATATTTCCCTCTCCACCCAGCAGTGTGCATAGGATCCTGATGAATTAGATGTCAGCAAGTTGGAAGTTAGTTTTCGCTAATGACCTACAAATCTGGCCTCCAAGTATACAGGGTTATGGATACTTTCTAAATCACCACTGTCATCCAGAAAACAATTTTGTATACATAGCATGTCTCTCATTCTCATTTCCTTTGATAGGATGAGAGACAGGTACCCTGTTGAAGACTTTTCACTCCTATTAACGACAAAAGGAAGTGAAAAGCTAGTGAGGAATTTTTGAGGTTGTATCCTTCAGTGTCCTCTGTGAAGTCATGACTAACATGTTACGATTCAATAATGAACATCAGTGTGGCCAGTCCAAAGCCTCCAGGATAACAGTTCATAAGATTTGCCCACCACATCAGATTCCAGCTCTTTATTCCATGATGTAGCACCTGCTGACCAGCCAGGCAGGAACAAATCATACACCTCAGTTTTCCCATTTCCCTGTTGTGCAGCTCTAGTTGTTACAATAATCATAGAATCATAGAATAGTTTGGGTTGGAAGGGACCTTTCAGGGTCTTCTAGTTCAACCCCCCCATGAGCAGGGGGACATCTTCAACTAGATCAGGTTGCTCAGAGGCCCCATCCAACCTGACCTTGAATGTTTCCAGGGATGGGACATCTACCACCTCTCTGGGCAACCTGTTCCAGTGTTTCACACCCTCACCATAAAGAATTTCTTCCTTACATCTAGTCTAAATCCACCCTCTTTTAGTTTAAAACCATTACCCCTTGTCCTATTGCAACAGGCTGTATTAAAAAGTCTGTCCCTACCTTTCTTATAAGCCCCCTTTAAGTATTGAAAGGCCGCAATAAGGTGTCCCCGGAGCCTTCTCTTCTCCAGGCTGAACAACCTCAACTCTCTCAGCCTTTCTTCATAGGAGAGGTGTTCCATCCCTCTGACGATTTTTGTGGCCCTCCTCTGGACCTGCTCCAACAGCTCCATGTCTTTCCTGTACTGAAGACTCCAGAGCTGGATGCAGTACTCCAGGTGGGGTCTCATGAGAGTGGAGGAGAGGGGCAGAATCACCTCCCTCGACGCGCTGGTCACACTTCCTTTGATGCAGCCCAGGATACAGTTGGCTTTCTAGGCTGCGAGCACACATTGCTGGCTCATGTCCAGTTTTTCATCCACCAGCATCCCAAAGTCCTTCTCCACAGGGCTGCTTTCAATCCCTTCATCCCACAGCCTGGACTGATACCAGGGTTACCCCAACCCAGGTGCAGGACCACAGACCCCCAGCCTGTATTGATACTGGGGGTTGCCCTGACTTAGGTGCAGGATCTTGCACTTGGCTGTGTTGAACCTCCTGAGGTTCACATGGGCCCACTTCTCAAGCTTTTCCAGGTCCCTCTGAATGGCATTCTGTCCCTCAGGTATGTAAACCACACCACGCAGCTTGGTGTCATCTGCAAACTTGCTGAGGGTGCACGCGATCCCACTGTCTATGGCATTGATGAAGATATTAAACAGTACTGTACCAATACTGACCTCTGAGGAACACCACTTGTCACTGATTGTTGACGCGGAAGTCACGGACACTGCACACAATCAATGTGATCAAGCAGATGCCACTTTATTGTCCTAATAACTCGGTTTATATACTCATTTTGGTTCCCGATCACACATAAGCTGATTAAAGATTGGTTAGCATGTGCTGTCCACGCGCCTAAAGCAATAGTTTGATTGGATAAGACTTTCTGATCACGCAAATGATTCCCTCCACCTGTACCCTGTTCTGTGTCCTTCTTTCCATCACATAGGCCCAACTTTGTCCTGCTTTTTTGTGCTTGCTCCATCAAAATTGTAACAACAATTATCCTTAACAAAGCGTCCTTGAGGCCAGCTGCTTGCAAAGCATCCTTGAGGCCTGCTGCCTGCAAAGCGTCCTTGGCTCACAAGTTAATCAGGTCCATCGTGCCTGGATTGTTCACTATGTGTCCATTACTTTCCAAGTATCCCACAAATCCCTCTTTTTGTTTTTGAACAATCCAGACTTTAGCCATTGTATTCTGTACCATCCCTCCTATACAACTGAGTATACAAGGGATAATTAATAACAAGACTAATAATACTAACAAAACAACTCCCAACATTTTTAACAGATCTCTTATCCATCCCATAATTCCCCAACGGGTAAACAGACTGTCTAGCCACCCCAAACCATCACTAACTTGCAGTTTTTTAACTTGGTCCTTCATCATTTGTATGGCTTTATGGACTGATTCAGAGTGATCAGATAAATTCATACAACACATTCCATCTAAATCTTCACAACCATGACCATGTGCTAGCAATAAAAAATCAATAGCAGCTCGATTCTGCAACGTTGGATGCCGTATGCTATCAACATCGCTAAGCAAACCATTTAAAGCTAGTGAAGTTAAATTACTCTGTTTGGCCAGCCAACAACCTAACTTTCGTAGATTCGTTAAAGCACTTGCAACTCCTACTCCCGGGGCTAAAATGCTGGCTGCCGCAATTTCGCTGGATGACCAAAATTCTACCCGATCATTGCGTTCTGGTTCAAATGCATGGTGATGAATTTCATGTTTTTGTTTTTCGTGCTTTCTTCTATGTTGCCAAATTTGGGTGTTATTGGGAAGTAGTACAGTCAATCGACCCAAACTGCACGGCCCACCTTGCAAACAAGAAGGTATGCCAGGCCAGGCTCGGTCCCCACAAATCAAAAACACTCCTGGGGGTAATTGTATTGGTGTGTTGCTAGATTTCAAATGTTTAGGACTAGTATAATTACACCAACCACTTGCATTGCGATACGCCAGCAATGTTGCATTGACTATCTGTCCTTTTTTAATATGATTACTGCTATAGTTAAACATCACACAATAATCCATTTTTACAGAACCCAAAAGTTCTAATTCTTGTGGTTCTACTATCGCCCCAGGTAACCATGGCATAATCTGGTCCCAGTTGTCAACCTTGCCAGTGCCCATGGTTACTCGTAGCGGAAGTCCCATTGGCGACGGCCATGCCTTATTGTCCAAAGGCACTCCCACCAAGCATGTAGAAAATGGGTTGTCGGGGTTGGCCATAGCCAAACACAGGGTTGATTGATTGGTAAGGTTAGCAATCATGAGCCATATATTTGTCTTGGGTAAAGAAGGAACCCAGAATGCTCCAATGCCTTGACAAAATGTTGAAACAACAAATCACCACGGTAGCATCTTTGACCTAAAATAAAACAAATGACAGATTGGACATGGTGATCATCCGACTTGCTTGATTCTGGAGACAAACAGCTGATGAAACTGGTGGTACACGATTGATCACCATCCCTTCAGGTCTCTGTCAAAAACAAAAATTGAGGAAACCATGAATCAGATATCACTTTCCCTGTTTCCACAGTTTCACCCATTGGCTTGGCACCCATTTTGGTCCTCCATCTGTTAAAACACAAACATAACCACTACCGGTTAATTTCACTTCTACTGGACCGTTCCATTCTCCAGTTCGTAAATCCTGATATAGCACTTTAATTGCATCAGTTTCTTTCTGAATCCCTGATCATAATGACATGTGATGAATTACAATAGGAGGGGAGTCTCTTCCTTCTGTCAAACGTAAATAGTTCAACACATACAGCGCTTTTGCAAGTCTCTCAGATGGTGGCAACAGTTCTCCCTCTTTTTGTTTTTGCAAAAGCGATTTTAGAGTTCCATGAGCTCTTTCCACAATGGCTTGTCCAGTGGGTGAGTGAGGGATACCTGTCAGGTGACGAATTCCCCATAAAGTACAGAATCTGTTAAAAGAAGTTGAAACATATGCAGGATCATTATCTGTCTTAAGTTCCTGTGAGATACCTAAGACTGTAATGGCACTATGCATATGCTTTATCACATGTTTAGCTGTCTCACTTGTTTGAGCAGTTGCCCAGATTACATGTGAAAATGTGTCAATACAAACATAGACATACTTTAAACGGCCAAATTCAGGTACATGGGTGACATCCATCTGCCACAGTTGTAAAGACGTTAAACCTCGCGGATTCACTCCAATGCCTAAGCCAAATCCTACCTTTTGACAAGCGGGACACGACTGCACAATGCCTTGCGCATCAGAGATTTTCAAGTCAAATTGTCGTGCCAAAACTTTTGCCGACTGATGGAAAAAGTCGTGCGATACTCGGGCCTGCTCAAACAAGTTAGTTCCATGTTGCTGTCATGCAGGAGCAACTAATTTATCTGCAATATTGTTGTTAATAGATAATCCATGCTGAAATTGATGACTGCGGATGTGAGTAATAAAATATTTACTTTGTCTCTGATTTAACAAAAATAATAAGTGCATCAACAACATATGTCAAACAGGATTTCTTACTTGCTTAATCATTGCTTGTTCCAATCTTTGGGTGGTTCCTACCACGTACAAGGAGTCTGAGACAACATTGACAGGTGTATCAAGCCAATGTTGAAAAACTTACAAAACTGCTTGTAATTCCAGAGTTTGCAAAGAATCTCCAGCATGTCCTGAAAGTAGCTGTTGATGCCATTGATCATTTTCATACCAGGCTACAGCAGCTCGTTTTGATTTTCTTCCTGCATTTGTAAATACTGTTAATTCATCAACAGGAGTTTCTGACCTAACTGGTTTTTCTTCAAATTTCTGATTTTGTAACAATGGTAATAGTTTATCAGAGGGATAATGATTTGTGATCTTTCCTGGATATTCTGCTAAGGTAATTTGAATTGTTTCTGAGGTGGCCATGAGCCAGTCTAAATAGTCTTGCCTTATGGGCACAAGAATGGTTTCAGGTTCAAGTCCTGAAATTTCTAAAATTCTTTTTTGACCTTTCATCATCAGATGTGTTAGTTGGTCAATTTTAGTATATACAGTAGTTTTAGGTTGAAAAGGTAAAAATACCCATTCTAAAATAGCAATTTTTTGTTTTGTTATCTGAACTATCAACCCAATAAGATGTTTTCGTTCAACAGAAGTATTAATCAATAAAAATTGTAATGGTAAGTCATTTATTTTTCTCTGCACACTGTTAGAAACCACTTTGTCAATGACCTTATCGAGTGTGTCTTTTTGTTCTGATGATAGTTTTCGCTAATCATTTGCTCCTGTTGTTGTTCCTAACAATGGCATCAAGGGCTCTAAATCATCATTGGTAGTTCCCACAACAGGTCTTAACCATTGAATGTCTCCCATCAGTTTTTGAATATCTGTAAGATTTGAAATTTTGGAATTCAGTACAATTTTCTGAGGCTGTACCATACTTTCTGTAATGACCCAGCCTAAATATTTCCACGGATGTGAACACTAGACTTTTTCTGGGGCTATTTTTAAACCTTTAGGCTCCAAATTTTTAGTGATCTCTGTTAAGGTTTTACTTGTGTCCATATTTTCTCCTGCAATCAATATATCATCCATATAATGATATATCAACAATTCTGGATTGTTTCTTCGAAAAGACTGCAATGCTCTTGATACAAATGTCTGACATAATGTAGGTGAATTTTTCATGCCTTGGGGTAACACCACCCAATGGTATCTTTTGGCTGGTTCTTGCTTATTAATTGAGGGCACTGTAAATGCAAATTTTTCAACATCATTGGGATGTAAAGGAATTGTGAAAAAACAATCTTTCAAATCAATAATTAATAGTTTACAGTGTTCTGGAATCATAACAGGGGATGGTAGACCTGGTTGCAAAGCACCCATATCTTGCATGACCGCATTTACTGCTCGAAGGTCGTGTAACAATCTCCATTTTCCTGATTTTTTAGGGATTGCAAAAATGGGTGTATTCCATGGACTTGTGGAAGATACGATGTGTCCTGCTGTCAATTGTTCATCTACTAATGTTTGAATTATTTGCAGCCTATCTTGTTTCAGCGGCTACTGATCCACCCACACTGGTTCATCTGTTTTCTATGTGAGTTTTAATACAGGCTGCTCCTCAGAGGCCGCTCCTGAAAAGGCTGTGTAACTAAACAAGCACCCATTTGGGATAAAAGATCCCAACCAATTAGAGCTATTTGTAAATGCATCACATACAGTCGAGTTGTTAGTACAGTGCCATCTGAAAAGCAAAAAGAGATTAGAACTTTGTTGATCATTGTTTGTTGAACACCTCCTACTCCCACTACCCCGGTAGCCGCGGGTACTAGCGGCCACTCACTAGGCCATCTGCCTGTAGGAATGATGGTAACGTCAGCCCCAGTGTCCATCAGTATTGACATTGTCAGGGATTGTCCATTAGGGTGCAGCATTGTGATTCTTTCTTCAGGCTTTCCTCTAGCAATGTCAACAGCTAGCAGGACTTGAGGTTGGCCCGTGGAACCAAAACCCCCGTGGCCTCGTTCCACAGCCTGCGCTCTGGGCACACATGCATGAAATGGTACCAATTGGGTTATTTTTGATTGAGCTGGTATGGTAACAGGAGGAGTCAGTGTATAGACCATAATCTTTACCACACCACAATAATCTGCATCAATAAGTCCTGGCACTATAAAAATGCCTTTTCAAGAAACGGAAGAACGACCTAATAGCAATGCATTTAGCCCATGTCCCAGTAGTCCTTTTTGATCAGAATCTGAGTTGTACTTCAGAAGTTATCAGTGTAGTGTCTACTGCTGTTGTCAAGTCCACCCCTGCGCTTCGGCTGGTTGCGGCTGCACAGCGGTCCAGGCACCCTGTATTTGTGTCATCGCGCGTGGGTGAGTCACGCTCTGCAACTTGTTTCCCGATCTCTTGCATTCTTGGGTGTTATGATTATTTCGCTGACAGTTTGCACACCATTTTTTCTGTGGGTTACTGGGGTTAGAATCACTTGAGCCAACAACTATTTGGCTCTTGTAATCCTTTTTGAAATGTCCCATTTTTCCACAACGAAAACATTTTTTATCTTTTTGTCCTCCTTTGCCTTTTATTAATAGAGGTTTTACAGCTGCTCCTACCGCAGCGGCCATCACTGTTGCTTTTTCTGATTCTAACATTCACTCTGCAGCTTCTAACAGCTGAGCGGTGGTAGAACCTTTTGGCAGTATACTAAGAACTTTTCTGGTTTTTTTCATTTGCATTATCAAAAGCAAGCATGTCCAAAAACTTAACTTTCATGTCAGGTTCCAAATCAGGGTGTGCTATGATAGCAGCATGTAATCGATCTATAAAAGCTGAAAATGTTTCTGTGGGACCTTGCTTCACTGAAGTGAAGGGATGTTTAATTTTTTCATCCTGTCCACTATTCAATGTTCTAAAAGCTAAATCTTGACTGAGTTGTAACACTTCTGTAGCAAATTGTGCCTGCCATCTCGATCTGGCATAAGGACCTGCCCCCAATAACATTTGAGCTTGCACTCCGAACAAAGGATCTCCGTTCTGCCGTGGGATAGCAGCTGTATTTTCACAGGCTGCTTGCCAGTTTTGATAGAGCTGAATCTGTTGGGATGGAAGTAGTAACATTTGTACAATCATTTTAACATCGTATGGTGTCAACAAATGTGCAGAAAATACATGTTGAATAACAGATTGACTGTATGGTGATTTTAACCCATACTGAGTGACTGCTGCCTTAGCTTCTTTTAAAACTTTCCAGTCTAATGCTTCCCAAACAGGACCCCCATGTGCCCCTGCCACAACTGGGAACACAGATGGAATAATTTCCCTTTCAATTAAAGCATCTCTGATTACCCCCTTCCATCTTTTTGCCAGATCTCCCACCCCCTGTTAATAAGGTTTTCGGAGGTGATGGTGGCAAAGGAGCCACGGTACCGATCTCACCTAATACGTCCTGTGAAACACAAGGATTCGTCGGAGGCGGCGGCAGAAAACTGTCACTGAGAGGCGGTGGAGGCACAGAAAAAGTTGAAGACGCCGGCTCAGGCCTCACTGACGGCTCCAGTCAGGCTTCGAGAGTCTCTAGTCTGTGTAACAGTTCTTTTAATTGCTGATCTCCCAAACCTATCGCCCATTCCTCCTTTCCCTCGAGCGGGGATGGAGGAGTGGATGGTGGCAGTGGTGGATACAGGGATGAGGTAACTGGTTTAGGTGATGAAGGATGAGAATTAGAGACTAAGTTGATTTCCATCTCTTCTGCTGGTGGTGGTGGAAATTCTGCCAGGCTGTCGGCTTTTTCCAAGGGCTGAACTTTGGGCTCTGAATCTGCTACTGAAGATTTCTTGGCTGCACTAGCCCCTGCTCCAGTTACACAAGTTGGAACAACAGCTGGAATTTGTGGTGGCGTAAAGGTGAAGCTCGCTGGGGATGGCATCCCTTGTGACCCTTCAGGTTGCAGTGCGGCAAAAGCAGAAGCTGCTGCCAAACGTTCTGTTTTCATATCTTTTAAAGTTTCTATAATTAACTTCCACACGGTGGAGTATCTGCTCGCCTCTTTTGAACCCGAACTTACGTTTTGCCATAGTTCTTGCCCTATCTTTTCCCAAGTAGGGATGGTAAAAGCATCTCCAAAGGTAGGGAGTAAGCTTTTTTCTTTTGCCCATAGTAGCAGGGCTTTCAGGGTAGACGAGTCATAACTTAATCCTCTCGCAGAGAGCATATGTTGGAGGAGCTTAACCACTGCTGCCTCTTCCTTGGACACAGTGGATCCCATCTCCTCCCCGGCCACTCGCCTGATCAAGACGAGATTTCCACAACAGTACCGTTTTTTCCCGAGTGCTGGGGCAGCACTCACCTACGGCCGGCTTCCGCACCCTCTCTCCGTCGGCTCCTGTCGTAGAATTCAACGCCAATCCGAGGGTCCCTGTTCGGGTGCCACTTGTTGACGCGGAAGTCACGGACACTGCACACAATCAATGTGATCAAGCAGATGCCACTTTATTGTCCTAATAACTCGGTTTATATACTCATTTTAGTTCCCGATCACGCATAAGCTGATTAAAGATTGGTTAGCATGTGCTGTCCATGCGCCTAAAACAATAGTTTGATTAGATAAGACTTTCCGATCACACAAATGATTCCCTCCACCTGTACCCTGTTCTGTGTCCTTCCTTCCGTCACGTAGGCCCAACTTTGTCCTGCTTTTTTGTGCTTGCTCCATCAAAATTGTAACAACAATTATCCTTAACAAAGCATCCTAGAGGCCAGCTACTTACAAAGCATCCTTGAGGCCTGCTGCCTACAAAGCGTCTTTGAGACCTGCTGCCTGCAAAGCATCCTTGGTTCACAAGTTAATCAGGTCCATCGTGCCTGGATTGTTCACTATGTATCCATTACTTTCCAAGTATCCCACAACTGATCTCAATCTGAACATTGAGCCGTTGACCACTGCCCTCTGGATGCAACTATCCAACCAATTTCTGTGGTGGGTTGACCCTGGCTGGATGCCAGGTGTCCACCAAAGCCATTCTATCACTCCCCGCTCCTCAGCTGGACAGGGGAAAGAAAATATAACAAACGGCTTGTGGGTCGAGATAAGGACAGGAGACATCACTCACCAATTACTGTCACGGGCAAAACAGACTCAGCTTGGGGAAAATTAACTCAATTTATTACAAATCAGCCAGAGTAGGGTAATGAGAAATAAACCCAAATCTCAGAACACCTTCCCTCCACCCCTCCCTTCTTCCCGGGCACAAATTCACTCCCGGATTCTCTACCTACCCCCCCACAGCGGCACAGGGGGAGGGGGAATGGGGTTTACGGTCAGTTCATCACACGTTATTTTCTGCCGCTTCATCATCCTCAGGGGCAGGACTCATCACACTCTTCCCCTGCTCCAGCGTGGGGTCCCTCCCACAGGAGACAGTCCTCCACGAACTTCTCCAACGTGGGTCCTTCCCATGGGCTGCAGTTCTTCACAAACTGCTCCAGCATGGGTCCTTTCCATGGAGTCACAGCCTCCTTCAGGCACCCACCTGCTCCAGCGTGGGGTCCTCCACAGGCTGCAGGTGGATATCTGCTCCACCGTGGACCTCCATGGACTGCAGGGCAACAGCCTGCCTCACCATGGTCTTCACCACGGGCTGCAGGGGAATCTCTGCTCTGGCGCCTGGAGCACCTCCTCCCCCTCCTTCTTTACTGACCTTGGTGTCTGCAGGGTTGTTTCTCTTACATGTTCTCACTCCTCTCTCTGGCTGCCATTTCTTGTCCCAGCAACTTTTTTTCCTTCTTAAAAATATTATTACAGAGGCGTTACCACTATCACTGATTGGCTTGGCCTTGGCCAGTGGCGGGTCCGTCTTAGAGCCGGCTGGTATTGGCTCTGTCGGACACAGGGGAATCTTCCAGCAGCTTCTCACAGAAGCCACCCCTGTAACCGCCCCCCCCCCCGCTACCAAAACCTTACCACACAAAGCCAATACAATTTCTCATCCACTGAACAGTCCACCCATCAAATCTGTATCTCTCCAATTTAGAGGGAAGGATGTTATGGGGGACCGTGTCAAAGGCCATAATATCATATCTTAATGTTTGTGACAGGTGTTTTCAAAATTTCAAACATCCAGTAATTTATACTGAAAGTGCTGTCCCCTGCAATAGAAGAAATAGCAAACCAGTTACTTATCAGTCTTGCTGATAAGAAGAAAAGGTAAAAGAACAGATTTTAGTTTAAAATAGTTAAAGCACACTGCAGTACTTATCAGGTTTACAAAACTTATTTTTCCCTAGAATCGACGTTTCTTAAAGTTTATCTTTTTTCACAGTGAGTAGTCACTTAGTGTATGGGTAAAAAAAAAAAAAAGCAGACAGAGGATGTAGGCTAAGAAATTAAGGGAACAAGAACATGAACTAGGTTCGAAGGGGGCAAGGGATAAAACTAAGTGCACCAGAGATGAGCCTGGGGGCAGCGTGCCGATGTTAGGGGTGGATTCGATGACCCAGTTCAAATGCATCTATGCCAACGCACGCAGCATGGGCAATAAACAGGAGGAGCTGGAAGCCATTGTGCAGCAGGATAGATATGACTTAGTCGCCATCACGGAAACATGGTGGGATGACTCCCATGACTGGAGTGCTGCAATGGATGGCTACAAGCTCTTCAGAAGGGACAGGCAAGGTAGAAGAGGTGGTGGGGTGGCTCTTTATGGTAGGGAATGTTTTGACTGTTCAGAGCTACACGATTCTCATGACAAGGTGGAGTGCTTATGGGTGAGGATGAGAGGGAAAGCCAATAAGACAGATATTGTGCTGGGAGTCTGTTATAGACCGCCTGACCAGGTTGAAGAGATGGATGAATCATTCTACAAGCGGCTGGCAGTAGTGTCAGAATCGTGTGCCCTTGTCCTTGTGGGGGACTTTAACTTTCCAGACATCTGCTGGAAATACAACACAGCAGTGAGTAAACAATCTAGGAGGTTCCTGGAGTGTGTGGAAGATAACTTCTTGACACAGCTGGTGGGTGAGCCAACCAGGGGAGGAGCCTTGCTAGACCTGTTGTTTACGAACAGGGAAGGACTGGTAAGAGGTGTGATGGTCGGAGGCCGTCTTGGGCTTAGTGACCATGAAATGGTAGAATTTTCAGTTCTTGGTGTGGCAAAGAGGGTGGTCAGCAAAACCACCACTATGGACTTCCGGAGGGCAAACTTTGGCCTCTTCAAGGCACTGGTTGAGAGAGTCCCTTGGGAGACGGTCCTGAAGGGCAAAGGGGTCCAGGAGGGATGGACATTCTTTAAAAAGGAAATCTTAATGGCTCAGGACCAGGCTATTCCCACGTGCCGCAAGTCAAACCGCCGAGGAAAACGACCGGCCTGGCTGAATGGGGAGCTTTTGCTAGGACTTAAGAAAAAAAGGAGAGTTTATAATCTCTGGAGGAAAGGGCGGGCAACTTGGGAGGAGTACAGGGATCTTGTTAGATCATACAGAGAGAAAATTAGAAAGGCGAAAGCTCAGCTAGAACTAAATCTGGCCGCTATCGTAAGGGACAACAAAAAATGTTTTTACAAATATGTTAACAGTAAAAAGAATCCCAAGGAGAATATCTATCCTTTAATGGATACAGAAGGGAATGTAGCAACCAGTGATGAGGAAAAGGCTGAGGTACTTAATGCCTTCTTTGCCTCAGTCTTTAATAGTGAGTCCAATCATCCTCAGGGTACTCCACCTCATGAGCTGGAAGGTAAGGATGAAGAGCATAACATACCCCCCTTAATCCAGGAGGAATTAGTTAGGGACCTGCTACGCCATCTGGACACTCACAAATCTATGGGACCTGATGGGATCCATCCAAGAGTACTGAGGGAACTGGCAGAGGTCCTTGCCAAGCCACTCTCTATCATCTATCAGCGTTCCTGGTCAACAGGGGAGGTCCCAGAGGACTGGAGGCTTGCCAATGTGACTCCCGTTTATAAGAAGGGTTGGAGGGAGGATCCGGGGAACTACAGGCCTGTCAGCCTGACCTCGGTACCAGGAAAGATTATGGAACGGTTTGTTTTGAAACACTCACATGGCAAGTCCAGGATAAGAGGGGGATCAGGCCCAGTCAGCATGGGTTTACGAAAGGCAGGTCCTGCTTGACCAACCTGATCTCCTTTTATGACCAGGTGACCCGCCTAGTGGATGAGGGAAAGGCTGTCGATGTTATTTTCCTAGACTTCAGCAAGGCCTTTGACACTGTCTCTCATGGCATACTCCTTGAGAAGCTGGCGTCTCGTGGCCTGGATAAGTGCACTATTCACTGGGTGAAAAACTGGCTGGATGGACAAGCCCAGAGGGTTGTGGTGAATGGGGTGAAATCCAGTTGGCGGTGGGTCACAAGTGGTGTTCCCCAGGGCTCAGTGTTGGGCCCTGTTCTGTTTAATATCTTTATTGATGATTTGGATGAGGGGATTGAGTGCACCCTCAGCAAGTTTGCAGATGACACCAAGTTGGGAGGCAGGGTCAATCTGCTTGAGGGTAGGGAGGCTCTACAGAGAGATCTGGACAGGCTGGACAGATGGGCTGAGGCCAATCGTATGAAGTTCAACAAGGCCAAGTGCTGGGTCCTGCACTTCGGTCACGGCAACCCCATGCAGCGCTACAGGCTTGGGGAAGAATGGCTGGAAAGCTGCCTGGCAGAGAAAGACCTGGGGGTGCTGGTTGACAGCCGGCTGAATATGAGCCAGCAGTGTGCCCAGGTGGCCAAGAAGGCCAATCGCATCCTAGCCTGTATCAGGAACAGTGTGGCCAGCAGGAACAGGGAGGTGGTTGTTCCCCTGTACTCGGCACTGGTGAGGCCGCACCTCGAGTACTGTGTTCAGTTTTGGGCCCCTCACTACAGGAAAGACATTGAGCTGCTTGAGCGTGTCCAGAGAAGGGCAACCAAGTTGGTGAGGGGCCTTGAGCACAAGTCTTATGAGGAGCGGCTGAGGGATCTGGGGTTGTTCATTCTAGAAAAGAGGAGGCTGAGGGGAGACCTTATCGCTCTCTACAACTACCTGAAAGGGGGTTGTAGTGAGGTGGGTGTTGGTCTCTTCTGTCAGGTGTCTGGAGATAGGACAAGAGGAAATGGCCTCAAGTTGAGGCAAGGGAGATTTAGGTTAGATATTAGGAAAAATTTTTTTACTGAGAGGGTTGTCAAACATTGGAATGGGCTGCCCAGGGAAGTGGTTGAGTCACCATCCCTGGAGGTATTCAAAAAGCGAGTGGACAGGGTACTCCAGGGCATGGTTTAGGGGGCATGGTTAATGGTTGGACTTGATGATCTTGAAGGTCTTTTCCAACCGAAATGATTCTATGATTCTATGAAAACAGACTGGGATAGAATTATTAGTAGGTGAAAAAAATGGAAGATATCTACTTCCTGGGATATGTGAATAATAGAAATATTTCCCAAAGCTCCAAAGAATTAAAAGAGAATGTATTACTCCTCAGTGTATTTTTTTCCCCTCCGTGATACAAGCTAGCTAGTTCTGCTGATGACATTCAGCAAGCTTAGAGCTACGGTAAATTACCCACTCCCTGACAAAAAGGTAATCAAAGTGAAAATGCATTTATTGTCACAACCATAACTTTCTGATGGTCTCTATTCCCCTGGCTCCAACTCCCAGTTTCCAGCCACAGACCCAGCTAATCTAGAGCTCTGCACCTGCTCCTTGCCTGAGCACTCTAGCCCTCTCGATCCTCCTCCCCAGGTCCCTCAGATTTGCCTCTGTGTATCCTAGGGGAACCAGACCCACTCTGACTTTTTTGAGTATGGAAACTAGCTAGGAAACACTCTCTTTTTCCCAGTTTACTACTCCTGTGCCCCTTTAGTGTTTCATGTCAGTGTTTTATTCCCTCTACATTCAAGCCTTCCCTCCTGCATTACTAACACTGAGAAGGGGAATAAACTATTCAATTTCCAGAAGAGAAAGGCCCTCTGATCCATCTTCATTAGGAGCGTGCAGGGTTGTAGCTGTGCTGAAATTATCCTTTTGCCCTGGACCAAACATGCTGAACAGGAAACAGCTATATGGGGAATTCAAAACCTACAATTCTCAGAGGTCTTTATTTAATGCCTATGAATTTCCATGTTTCCGAGACACATAATTTAGCCCAGCTGGGTATATTTTCAGAAGGACAGGAGGCAAAAAAGGAATATGCTCCTGACAAAAATTTATTTCTTCCTGCTCTAGACTATGGAAGGACTAGCTTTCAGCAAAAATGAGGAAGAGCTTAATGGTTTTAATCATACAATATCTATGTATTTCTTAGCCTCGACTTTGGTTTTTTTGGAATGAAATTTCATCAAAACATAACATGACTAGCATCAACATTTTCTACACAAATGATGCAACACAAAACAAGTTCTTATAGCAAAGGTAATGATATCAGACTCCCTTGTGGAATAAACTATGAATGGATAAAATTTATTTTTCAAAAGCTTTTAATTCCATTGAATTACAAGAGATTTTCACTGGAACACTCAAAGGCATTTATTCATGAAAATTGTTTAACCACATTTTTTCTTTTGCAATACTGCTTAATGCTAAAATCTTTCAGAGACAGTCTTGGATGAAAAACTACAAAATACAAAAGAAATTATAAATTCGGACAAGACAACACTATTTTTAGGTCTGCTTTCAAATAATCTAGTTTTTCAGTCCTTAGAATATGATCTGCCTTTAACTTACTTAATTACAGCTTGGCTATGACCAGTTTTATAGTGAATTTGCAAACTTCTAAACATAATTACAGTTACCAAGGCAAACTCTCCTTAAAGAAAAAATGTTTTCTACACACGTCATTCTGCCAGACAGAATCAGCATAGGCTGTTACACTGCAAATTCAGATACTGTTCTCTGAGCAACCTCATTCACAACCTGAAGGGATCAGGCCTTTCTCAGAGAGAAAAATCATTTGTACTTTCTCCAACTTGAACTTTGGGCTGAGCTGAGCCTCACAATCTGTTCTTGACAAATTATCTATTCTCTATTGATCACTTAGGACCGAAGAAGTCAGAGGTGAACCCTTCCTGGGTTGCTTGTTTGTTTTGTTACTCTGAGCTTTCTTACCATCATTAAATGTCAGCAACACAGCTTAACAAGCTGCTTGTTACTGGCAGAACCAGACAGATATTTCTTGGATTGCAGCTGTGCAGCCTAGGTCCCCAAATTCAAAGACAGCTGTCTAGAATACTCATTTCTCACAGCTCAGTCCACAGACGTGGCACGTATGCTGTAACGGACAAAAAAGTACTGTGGTGGGCACTTACGGATTGCAAGTCTTCACTATTATCTCTGATTTTATTAAGATAGTATTATAATTTCATAGGGACTACACAAAACCACAGGAAGATGAGTGTCTTCTAAAAGACATACCTTGTATTATTAAGGATCTCTAATAATCACAGCAGTTGGAGTACTGAAAATACCACTTCTAAAATGTTTTCTTCCTTCTTAGTTAAACAATTATCACTGATATTAAAGGATGCACTGATTACTTTAAGTCTATCTTCTTTTCAAATGAGTTTTATATGGTGAAAATCTCTAAACATTTGTGAAATATTTAAAACATTTAATTGACCTACTTTACCAAAGCCTATATTAATGCGGAAAAGTGACTTTTTTTTTCAGCTGGAGCCTTGTTACAATGAAAACCCAAGGTAATTATTTCAGTCATCAACATAATCCCAAAAGGTGAGATTTTATGTGGTGATCAGACCTCTCTGATATTTTTGCCTCATTGAGTTTTATAATGCTGCTATTCTTGTAAGCACTTTGTCCTATAAAAGCAAAACCACAGCAACTAGAACCAGCCAACAGAGACCAAGGGGACTCAAGAGACACAAGCAGATTATTCTATTGTTTTTCATTTTGGGGGTAGTCCAAGTCATTTCAAGAGTAAAAGATAATGAAGTCCAAGTAAACAACATTATTGGTAAATTTATATTAAGGACCTGAGACAAAAAATTTGGAGCCGAGTTTTGATTCCCATCAAGTTTCAAGCATGCTCAGACTGAAAGCTCTGAACAGAATCCATTGATGGAAAAAAAAATGCAAATGAACACAAAGACCACAAAGCAAAACTGGCAAACGTTCAGCTAAAACAAGATGCAAAGCACAGATGGATGAAACGTACAGTAGCACAGCACAGATGGACCAAGTTCTGTTCAACTGCAGGAGGTTAACCCTTACTTGGGGGGTTTTTTTGTTTGTTTCAATTAGATTTATCTAGAAATTAATCCCTAATAGGACTGCTCTGTCTTCAATACAATAAAATTACAGATTAGAGTTAGAAACTTTTTTGATAGATGGTATACTTATTCAAGAATAATGTTTTGGGGAAATTAGGATTCAATGACCCTCAAAAAGTGGAAGACACCTTATATAAAAATAACAAGAAATTTACCTTGGTGATTTTAGGGAAAAAAATCTTTATCTGAAAGCAAGAACATTTCAAGGTCAGCATGAAACTCTTCCATTTGAAAGAGCATTCTTATTAAGGAATGACCAACATGTAAGAGAAAAATTTTTACACACCCTCCACCCATGACATTCTTATCCAAATGTGTTGACCCAAAACATTTGCTTGAAAGCAAGCAAAAAAAAAACCCAACCCAAATTTCCATTGGGATCAATGGAAAAAATCCAGTACTCCCCAGCTAATCACATTCCTGACTATAAAAGCAAACTGTTCAATTCTTAAAATATTGCAGTGAAGCATTTTTATTTTTGAAAGAAAAAAAGTATTTTTCTGCTGAACCTATTAATGAATTTAGTATGAATTTAAGCATAAAGTGCTTAATCCTATGCTGCAGTTGTACAAGCTCTGATAGACTTGGACCTGTCCTATAATAACCCCTTCCTACTTCATTTCTATATCTCTATGCTCTCATACAAATCTACTTCATTAGGAAAAAGAATATAAGGAGGTTCTTCAAAACTTACCAGTTGATAGAAAAAGGGAGGGATGAAGAAAGAAACTGGCTTTCTAAATAGTGAAAAATTATACTATTGGATGGCAAAAAGAAGAAAAGATTGAAGTAAAAGTTTGGAAGTCATGAACAGCAGCAGAAAGATCCCTAAATGAATATGCTACAGGAATATAAATTATATTGCAATTACAACACTCCTAAAAAGTGTGATAGACAATTTAACTACAATGTTATTGAAATACAAAAAGTATTGAAAAAGGGATTCATGAATCTGCTCTTAAAAAAAAACTAATTAAAATAAAAGAGCTGTAATAGACTGTCCTTCAGAGAGACTAATAAAAGTGATGGGAAAACTTGAAGCACTTATTTTCATTTTTTGATGAATGAAAGTGAATTTTAATCCCTCTGCATTAGTCCTACTCTTCAACCTGTCCTAATATTGGAGATAGGAGAGAGTTGTTTATACAGCATATTTAATAGCTTTAGTACATTTGATTTGAATATAGAATAAACTATACAAAATAACAGATTCCTACCACATTTACACTGGTAGAAATGTAAACTAACTGCCTCGGTTTGAACTGTGCTCTTTTTATCACCAGACCAATTTAAGAAACTTTCCTCAAGACACATTTAATTTGGATTTATACCAGTATAACAAAGGACATCTTGTTTGACACAAGTCTGCTTACTCACTCTTTCAGTGCATCTTAATCTTAACTTGCAACAATCTCATCCATTCTGTTCCTGAGCATCTCTAAGATTATCTGAAAAATGTGTTGTGTTTTGCAACATGGTGAGCCAGCCAGCAACTTATTAGAGAGCTAATTAATTCCACAGATGATTTATAATAAGTCAGATTGGAAAGCAGGCCATTTCCAGAGGTGACAAGCTAATGTATTAGCACTGTGTAACCTTAGCCCACACAAGAATATAATTTAGTTTTTAAAATGATAAATATCCGTATCTCCAAATTTGTACTAATTATAAGGCTAAAAGGTTCTTTCGGGCACTCATTCCTCCTATGTTCTTTTATATTAAAATATTTTATAAAATTGTAAAGGTGTAGATCACAGCACTAGAAGGGTTGAACCAATTAGAAACCAGACACAAGGTTAATAGGAGAATAAGTCCCCCATTTAAGATCAGTTTTCTATTATTGTAGGAGACAAATATACTAACAACAAGTACACTTACACTCCACATTAATGCTGTCAATTATTATAGGGCTAAGATGTTGTACATAGAGGATTGCATACCAAGTTACAAGTAAAAGAAAACCTAATCCCTGAGAGATAAACCAGGTCAGACGATGATGGCTTTATAACTTATGGGACTGGTCTTCTTCATCTGAGTGAAAAACAAGGAAAATTAATCAGGATGTACAGCACAAAGATGGATTCAACATGATTGATCTAAAATATCGTGGTAAGAGAGGCATATAGATCAAGCTGAAAAGGGTAATGTGTTTCCCATCCATGTAACTAGATATACAACCAAAGAAAGAGAGACTATCATTCAGTTACTCACTAACTTCTTTCTTTTTGCATTTCCAAAAGACAGTGTAAGCAAGCCAGACAAATAATTGAGGGAATATTTTGGAGCAAAGAAAACAGTCAAAATCCAACCCCCAGCACTCTGATGTCAATTTTACCATCAGCATCTTCAGCATCTGTGCCATGTGTTTGCCATGATTTACTAACATATGTACTGTGTTAGTACAATGAAATTACATAACACTTCCAGTGGTTTTTAATTTAGCAGCTTCATTGTCCTCTTAGGTTAAAAGCATCTCGGGTAGTAAATCAATGTAACAACTCAAAATATTTTATATGTAAGTGGGGAAAGGGAATAGGAAGAAATTTTCTACTTAAAAGCTGAAGCAGGAAGGAGCATGGTAGCAAAAGTTAAAGTTGTGATTTAGAGGGATAATCCAATACAATTTGATGCTAAATGTTAACCATACTGAAGTTATTGTAGTTTTACTACTGCAGCATCGGTAAGTCTAGTTTTGCACTCATCTGCATTACCCTTTGTAGCTTGGTGTCTCTTTCTGAAGCCTTAACCCAAGCCTGCCATCAGACAAGCTCCCTCTAGCTGCATCAAATCATTTAGAAAATAATGGATACAGGGATGCATGTGAAGTAGTGTTTTCTGCCACTATTCAAAGCTCTTCAGTAGTCCACTGAACCCTTATCTAAAAGGATTATAATTTGTAACAGCTGGTGGCATCATGGATTTTTGTTTTCTGTCAGCATTATGGAAAGAAGGCCCATCCTTAGTCTCTGATCCATTCAGTTTCAAATATATGCATATTTTAAATTTAAGTACATAGAACTGAATTGCACCTGTTCAGGATGAGCTAGAAGACTGAGGGTATCGTGTGTCTCCAGGAATCTGCAGATTGGGATAGAGGGCTAAGGCTAACTGAGTTTTAACCACATGAAACCCTGACTATTTCTTTGCTGTAAAACACATTATGTTCAAGGGTAAGCTAAAGAAGTTTATTTTTACTAAACAGAATTGAGGTTTCACTGAAGAGTAATGATTGAACAGATAGTTAGGATTTGAAAAAGTTCAGAAACTTAAGTCAGGCAATGTGTGAATAGGAAAAAGATTCTGAAGATGTTCCTGTAACTTTGTCAGTTTTCTTAATACGGTGTTGTTAAGAAGGATTTATTGTAATGCTGAAAATAAATAAAGCTCATGCATGATCCTGAACTTTCAAATCTATGTGTTTTTCAGAAATAGTGTTTAAATTCATTGTGAGGACATCTTGATGTTAATAATAATAAATAATAATAAGAATGATACAGTGATGAAGCATTTTCAAAACTAATGAAGGAAATTTTTCACTTGCTTTGACCAGATATGGACAATTTTCACTTGCTATCCTTTTTTTTTTTTTTTTTTTTAAATACAGCTAGTATTCTAACATTCCAGGTGTTGGATAACTTGCATATCATTTTGACAAGTTCCACTTCATGTGTGGTATCACTGTGAGTGGTAGCTCTGTTTTGTGTGGACATATTATTGGGAAAGGCTGTGCCCAGTATCCTATCAGTATCTGTCAGATAACACTGTCTGTCTGATTGCCACAACAACTTGGCTTTGAAACAGAGCATTTTACAAAATTACAAATAATTACAAAACCTGGCCCTCTTTTCCAAAACATCAGACAGCAGAGGGGAGGAAGGAACTGGAAACAGAACATAGTCAACATCTACTTCAATTTTAAATTAAGAAAGAACAAAGGAAAGAGAAGACCTCTCTCAGAAACTTTTTATACCACAAACAGCACTGCACCATACCTCAAAATTCTTCACTAACTACAAGGGAAAACATGCCAGATAACAGTCTGTTCAGGATAAGCAACTGGAACTGGAAAAACTGTAGACAAGTGTAAGGTGCTGAGCAATCACACATAAATTTTTACTGTTCCATAATTTACTATAAAGCAATAATAATTACTTTTGCAAGACAAAAATTCAGCAAGACTTTCATGACATCTAACAAATGCTTTTTATCTTAAAAGTTAGACTCCCTGTTCTTGTGTCACTTAGCAGAAAAAATATACCAAGACCACTAAATAAACATGGTATCAATACTTTTACATGTGAGAACAAACAAAACAAAAACCCCTGCTCCTTGTCGCTTTATGATCCTTGTTGGATCTGAATGACTACTCTTTTACAGTAGTCAACTACATACAGACCAACTAATGCTATTCTGGAAAGAGTATTCTCAACACAGCCATGTCTTCAAAAGAACTTGAAATTGAAATGAAAGTGAAGGAATTTTCAGCTTGACTTTCATAGCTTTTTGCAATCTTGTCCATACAGGTTAGAATTTCACACAGAAAACACCTTTCTCTTTCTTTAAAAGGATCGGAAGACAAATTTGTTGCCTCATCCTGACCATGACATTCTTTGCATCCCTTCAAGCAACAACCATCCATAAGAATTTTAGCAAAGAACTCTTCAGTCTCTCTCCATCCTTTCTCAGTAACAGAGCTTGTGTGTCGTGAAACCAGAGGTAAAAATCCATGCACATCTTTCTCAGCCTTTATATATATCCATTCAGCCAGCAACACACACTCACTCAAAATCAAGCTTATTCAAAGCAAGTCTTTTTTTTCCTATTACAATTTCATGCTCAGCTTTCGCACTGATTTAAGAATTTCTCTTCATTTAGACAGACTCAGTCTATCTGCTCTTTTGGTCAACAACAGGCCTAAATATAATCTTACTGCAAACCAAGCAAATAAAAAAATGTCATCAGTTTCAACAAAAAAAAAAAATTAATGTTCATTCTCTTCATGCATATCTGTCTAAATATAGATATTTAGAAAATTATATAACATATAGCTTCCTTGATATGAACTGTGGGACAAGTAAACTAAAATCCTGTCATCGGAGAGCTCCATTCATTACTTGAGATCAGCACTCATGAAAAAAAACCTTTTAGCTCAGATCAGTACCTAGAAAGAAGTACCTAAATCATTCTGTCTAAAGCTCTCTCAGAGATTCTTAAGCAAAATTGACAGGTTCTTTAAGAAGTTGTATCTATCCCTTCTCACAAACACATTTAGGTAAGGCCCAGAGCACTTTAAAAGTTAGATGAAAAATAATTTGGCCTTTTTGAGGACTACCATACAACAAAAGGCTGGGAGATTCTGGGAAAATTTTTATACAATATGGTTCTCTTCTTTCAGGTGAATTTTGCAAAGTTAGTTTTAATATATCCTCTATTTTACTACAAGCATTTCTTCTGATTTTGCTTTAATTATCTAGACAGATACTATCCACAATAGTTATTGCAGTGTGGTAACCTTTGTTCTCCTATTTCATACTTGAAAGACTTTTTCTGAAGGAACAGAGATAGGGTTTTTTGGTGTGTGCTCCTGCTTTGTCATACTGAATTATAGGTTCCTTTAAAGATGATCAAAACAAGTATATGTAAATGAAGTTTAATTCACTGACCTACTTCAGATCTAATTCAGCTTGACCTCATCCACTCAGGTTTCCTGACCTGCAGTGCTCCCTTCCTCACTTTCTTTTTATCATTAATCTCTACCCCTCCCTAGCTTCTTCCTCTGCATTCATTGATCTTTCTCCCTACTATTATAAAGGCATTCTCACTTGATTGTAATTCTCTATCCCTCCTCACAACTCCTACTGCTAGTCTCTTGAAAATGGATATGAGTACTAATCTATATCCATTTCCTCACTTCCTTGTCTTCATATCAATTCCACATTTCTGTTCTATTCTAACTGTCCTTACAAAAGGACATGATAACCTCTTTTGTTGATCCTTCAGATATGAAATCATCACTGCTATGATACCTCGCTGTCCTTGTACAACAATTTTTTTTTTTTTTCCTCTTTCCTTGTTCTCTTCCTCTTCACGAAAATCTTTTTTCTTCATTTTACCAGCTGATGTTTCTATAGTGGAAATTGCCATTTCTTCCCTAAGGTTCATCCATATTTCTTCTGTTGAGAACTTATTCTATTCCTGGTGCCTTACGTTGTCATGAAATAAGTGGCAGAGAACTTACTGCAGCTGTGCTTTCTGATCAATCACACCTGTGAACTTATCACGCTCCTTACTTGGGCTCAGCATGACCAAATTTGAGAAAGTATTTTCTAATTAAATGCCTAACTCTAATTTCCTTCCTAAAATTCTTACTGCAGCATGAAAGGCAGCCATTTTTTCAACTTAGTGAAACTGCTCATGTCTCCTAAACATATCCCTCTTTCCTGTCTACATCTGTATTAGTTGGTCTATAATCTTACCATAATGAAAGCAAGACAAACTTGAACAATTATCTGGACATTTCTCCCCAGCATTAATAGCTGAAGTACATCAATATTACTTTGAACTGATAGATTTTCTTTATAAAGGAAATATTAAAAATAAAACAAAAAAACCTGTTGTGTAACATTATCACTATGGGGAGAAGAAAACTTGCAGTAATGTAAATAACAGCACCTACAACACCCTCCACAGTATTCAAGGGAGTTTGTGTGCGTGTATATGTAAATATGTAAGTATGTATGCACATCTAGATGAAATAAGTTTTGAATTAAACATAGAAGTTGAAACTGAAAAGACTAATATTAGTGTGATTATTCAACAGGTATACACATCATCTTGTTTGAGGCACAAGGACACCAAGACAGTCCATCCTGGAGAAACCATTCCTGTTATATTTACAAGGCAGCAGGCCTGCTAAGTGTAAAAACTTGCCAAGTCTAACACAGAGGAAAACTTTATTAAACTCTTGTCATTAAGATGAACCCTAAGGCTCAGATTTGTAGCCCCCTCACTTGTTGTATGCAATATATCTTTTCCAATACTTTCACATGAATATGTTCTCTCCGTGACTTGATGTTAGCTTCAAAGTAGAAAGTTGTTACTAATGCAGTTTGCAGTTACAAAGGAAACCTTTCCAAACCCAGCAAGTTCCCTACATTACAGGGGACACAAGGCACTTCAAGAGCAATCCACTTTTTTTTTTTTCACTTTTTATTCTCTTCAAAATGAAGCATTTGGTAGACAATCCTGAAATCTCTCTTTACACCTGACAAAAGGCAGGTAAAACAAGGAAAAAAAATGAGCCTCACTGTATGAGTTAGGACATTAGTTAGTAGGAAAACAGATATGAAAAAAGAAAACCCAAAGCATGTTAGCTGGCTTGATTGCCGTATGGCATCTGCATTTCCTTCAGGTCAGAGCTGACAAGACAACTTTGTAGCTTTTCAGTCCTTAGTCCCATTCCTCACGTTAGGTATATCCTCCTGGCTTTGTCTCTTTAAACAGGAACTAGTTACTTGAAGCAAAGTAGAAATTTCATCAAAAATAAATAAAAGTGAACTTCTAGGAACTTCCTGTAATCCAGAGTCTTGGTAATTAATGCAGCTAGAATACTGTAAGCCTCCCGCTCATCAAAAGCTATCTGAGACCACATTTCCTTTTAGTACAAAAGAATAGTTCTTAGACATTCTCTCGTACTGGGTGTCCCACAAAGAGTTATCAACTACCTTGTCAGTAGAGAATTCATGTGATACAAATGTGTTCTTTCCCAATAAACAGGTGGTGGGTTGAATCAGACTCCGTTCTGAGCTTACATCAATGTGCGTGTATAACACATTCTACTAGATTTACTAATTACACAAATATTTTAGTGGTGAGAAATATGTTAGTATTCATTTTAGCTATTTAAAATAAACATGGTGAGTACAAAGAGAAAGGATTTGCTACTTCTCACTGCCATCTATCAAAGTATCAAAAACCTACGCGAGCCGATATACTCATTAAAAAGTACCTTTGAGTGTCTAGTGCTATACTAAGTCAATGGGCATGAGTTTTCTGTTACACACATATTAAGGGAAGAATAAACTCGAGAAAGGCTTCAAATGTTTGGTGCAAGCACAAGGCCCATTGCAAAGAATGGTGCCATGCCTGCAGGAAATAAAAATGATCCCTGTCAACTGCCAAGTGATTAAAAAAACCAAACTGTTGTCTTTCCACCTCCTCCTCCACAGGACATTAACATCACCATGAGATACAATACCAGTTGCCATTACCAGTGTCTTACCTGCCACTTAAGAAAGTAGCCTGAACAAAAGGTTAAGAACCCAGCTGAGGCTAAGGGTCATAGTATCTTTTTAATTTTATTTTTTTCCTTTAAGATCTCTTTCATGTCCATTATTTGAATTATTTGCTCCTGCACTTTCTGAAGGATGTTCAGTGATTTCTTTCCAGTTAAACAGTCGGGGTGTGAAGCTGACTGTGGTCAGCTGCCTACTCTGCAACAGAATTGGGATTCCAGAGACAAACATTTTTATCATCACTGTTCACGTTTACAGTGATTTAAAGCTTTGCTTATAACCACAGCAGATGCTACTCTAAGCACCAGTAAAATCAATGTTATACAGTTAATCCTGATTATCACCCTGACACTCACAATGATTTGTGATTCTGAAGATTACACACGCTGTGGAAAATAAATACAACAGGAGGATCCTAGTTACAAGTATTGTCTGTTACTGTAATCTTACTAGCCTCTTACACCTATTTGATGAACTGTGGAGACATTCTGAAAAACATCTTTCAATCAAGTCATAAGTAACCCTTAAGCATACTTTCGAGGCAGTTTTAAGCTACCTTAAAAATATTGCATATACATTGCCTGCTGTTGTAATCCATCAAGCACAGTACAGTATTTCAGGATTCAAAATATTGCTGTTAAAAAGTATCATCTTCTGTTTCTTGGTAACGTTTAAGCCTTGGGATGTTATAAAGTATTATAAGTGATAAGCCTGAAATACCATTTTCAGGGCACAATGGTAGAAATTGCAGTTGCCTGTGTGTGACCAAATTTCATTTTAAAATATGGGTAATTTCTAGCCACGCACTATTAATAAAAATCTTCTATGTTTTTCCTTAATGTTATTATTATTCTTATGTTAAGGGCATCTGATTCTGAGTGCATCAAGCTTACACAAATATTGTTAAAGCTTGAGTCAGGCAGATGTTTTATAGATGCAATAATGGAATGTAAACAACTGTCTAAATACAACCATATTCATAGTAGTCCTGCTGCCAGAGAAAAAAAGAGGCACAGGACAGTAGGGTAAAAGATTAATAATTTGCATTCTCTCGAAGACTGCAGCCTTTGTTTTATTTGTCAATATGATGGTCATCACTGTTAGCAGCGATTGAACAGACGATGTGTAGCATATCTGTTCATTTCAGAACCAAAAGACACATTTAAAAGGCATCTCTCAGCTACCTGAAAGATTAATACAGAACATATGGAGCACCAAAGACCTGAATAGCAAGAGCAGGTGAGATCTGTATTATCCAACCAGGACAAGCCTAGAGTTAAGTACTGGTAAAGAGCATAGGATATTTGAGGCTGATGAATGGTGTCAGAAAGAAATAAAAGAAATAAGGAAGTAGTAGAACATTAGTAGAATAGTAGAGCTATCATTGATTAATTAGCAGTCAGGAAATATTTGTCTTTCAGGACACTGTCAGTTATTATACCAAATACAGACAAGAGATTGTTATTATAAAAGGCAGGTGACAGCAAGCTTTATTTCTGCTTTTTTTCTGGTTTGGTTGCTTTTTAATTCCTAGGCCTCATTTTCTTCTTTTAATCTCTTTCTACCCAGACAGCTTCCTAACTGCATCATTGAAGAGACGACTCCTCTTACTGGAAGAAATCTTGAGAGGAAACTCTCAGTCTACGAGTCATGGCATCTTTCATATTGTAAAACCCACCAGCAGCAAAACCCAGCAGCAGCAAAATCTCATACTGGATAAAAGTAACCTGCCTGGAGAAGAGCTGCAGTCTGAGGCACTGTGCAGCTTCACAGGGATGTAAACTGCCTTTCCTAGCAAAAGTATCAGGTAAGGAGAATACCTAGTATAAGGCAGATTTTCCTAGAAGCCAACTATAAAACAACCAGACTGAGAAAGCAGTACAATTTGCTGATGCAAATAACAAATTTTAGTGGCTTTAATTCAATATGTGTTTGGCATTTTGGTACTAACAATAAAACTCAAAAATACTCTCAAAATCCAAACAAAATTCTTCAAGATTGTTTTGACAGTAAAGTATTTAGCATCAGTAAACTAACAACCCCCCTTGCTGTTCTCAGAGAAAAAAAGAAAAAAAAGTCCTAAGAATTTCTATTTTGTTTAGATTTCCATCCTCCAAAATCTGACTTCTATGAACTCTGAGAACTGTAGGCTTCCAGACTGTACTGAGTCTTGGGCTGCCATATGTATTTTTTTGGTAAACCTTCAAGTCAGCTTTCTGACTACCCTTGAGGTTTTTTACGCATATCACTTTACCTGCACTCTTATTTAGATGACTCCCTGTTTGCCAACCCAGTCAAGATTTTACTCTTCTAGTATCACCTCCATTATTTAATTGCAAAGCTGGACTGGATTTTTTTCAATTCTTAAAATTCACTGCGTCACAAGTAAAGATTCTTGGGCCTTATCATAAAAGGCCTAATAACGACTTTAGCCTTTTTACAGACTCCTTACACACAAGATTTCTTTCCATTGCAATGTGTACATAGTTGATGTTTCAGCTCTTGGAATGTGTGTTTTAAAAACCAAATGCCCTCATGGTATTCCCTGAACCCATTCCTGTATAGTAATAGAGAACCCCTCTGACTACAGTTGGAACCTACAGCATTAAGTGAGGTTCCCCTGAGACAATTAGAAACCTGCATAAAACATTAACTGATTTTATTTCTTAAATGGTAGGCTATTTATAGATCACACAAGTCACAAATTTCTTGCCTTCTCAGTATATACCCTGTTTGCCAAGATTCTGAAAAAATTAAATTTTCTTCGTTGCCTGAGTTGTTCCATTATATCAACAAGACAATGACATTTGTTAAAAGCAGAAAAATACATAAAAAACCTATTAACAACCATTAACAAAATACTGAAATAGTATTTTAAAAGATTTCTGAATTATAAACTAAGAATCTATACTGAGAAATATAGTTTAGAGATTCAAACTCTCAGTTGTTCAAGTGTTACGCTACTGAGCATAAACTCAGCTGACATTAACAATCACAAATTAAGGTGACGCAAAGCAACAATGATAATAATGACATTCAAGCTGACAAATTAACTCTACTCACTGCTTTGCAAGGTCACAGTTTACATCTGCACAAAACCATTAAAAGTCATAGAAAAGCTGAAGAGAAAGAAGAAAAATAGGGTTACCAAGAGACTAAATTGCTTTTTGGAGTCCAGCCTCACCTGACAAGAAAGAATTATCCCTGTTTATTTCTTTTATAGAATGCAACCCTACAAAATCCTAGTTACTACATCCGAGTAGTTTCTTCTATTCAGCCTCAACCTTTGGTAATCATTGTACTGATACAGGGCTCATGAGAAACAGCATTCAAGTCAGTTTATAACTATAGTTATAGTTATAGTTACAGTTTATAGTAATTAATAAAGTAAATACTACACAGAAATATGTATACGTGCTTAATTCTGAGTAAGGTCCACTTTATCTGTGAGTCTAGGGTCTGAGAATTCCTGCATATTAGCCACCTGATTTGAAAAGAGCTGTTGGGACATTTAATCTCAAAAAAAAGCTCAGTAATAAAAGAACAGCTCAGATGATGTAGGCAATCAGGGAAGCAAAACCCAATTACTTTTTGAGGAATGGACATATGGAAGTAAGGCAAACAAATCAACTCCAATTCTGCCCTGAGAATATCTCACAATAATTCGGTTACAGTTTTGGAACTTTCTAGTTGTCTCAGATAAGATGTCAATAGTGTTTAAAATTAATTTGCTTTCTTTTTTTTCTTTAACACAGTTACACAGTTTGGAGTTTACACAGTTCGTAGGATGCTGTTGAGACAGGTGCAAACAAGAGTCACCAAAGTTCTGTCATGGCAGATGCAGCAGGAAACCTACTAGTAGCAGACACAGGAGGAGCCACATCACAGAACTCACTTTTCTGAAGTGCTGAAGCTGGGAGTATTTTTTGAATCTACAGTGCGTAGCTTGGAGACTGGCCACTTACGCTGACAGAAATACTTGATCTATAGAGGTAGGGGACTTGGTATGACAGAAGGGAAATACGGAAGTGTTCAGGAAAGTAAGTTCACCTTTATTAATTAAAAAAAAAAAGAAGAAATGAGACATCAGATACTATCACACTCGTTTGGAAAAAGATGAGCCTTTAGCCTGTTTAAGTTCCTCTCACACGCTAAGCATCAGTGGGTTACACATTTGTGAATGCAATTTCATCACTATTTAAAAAATATCCATACCTGTGAAATCGTAATTTGCCTTGTGGAGGTGTACTCAAAACATGCATACCTTGTGTTTCGCAAGGTCAGAAGCTCTTTGCTGACCGGGCCCTTGGCAGCCGTACGTGTTGGCACCCCCTCGCCCCTGCCGCCATCGTGTCTGCACACACACACACAGCCACAAACAGCAACTCGGTGGAGATTACTGTCATTGTATTTTACCCTGCTGTCTCTTTCTCTCAGAACAGCTTTTGATTGTAGTTTGTGAAGGCATCACACTGGGTTAATGAATGAAACTTAAATTACAGACAGGCTGCATAGGTGTGGAGAAAAAAAAGGCACCTACCATTGTCCCAGGGCCAGGGCTCAGCAGGGACTGGCCCCTCCTGGGGCCTGCAGGGCAGGGCCTGGCAGCCAGTCCCGTTCCACTGCCCCAGCCAGGAGCAGGGGAGCGGGGGGGGGGGGGGGCAGAGATTGTGGAGACAGAAATGAGGTCCTGGGCCGTGGGTGGGTGGGAGAGCTCCCCAGGGGGCTGAAATAGGGTCCTGGGCCATGGGAGGGCAGGGGAGGCTCCAGGGTGGGGCTGAAATGGAGTCCTGGGCTGTGGATGGGTAGAGAGGGCCCGGGTGGGGCTGGGTGGGCAGGGAGAGGGAGGCCTGTCAGTGCCCTCAGGGCCCTGGCAGCTTATCAGTGTGCAGAAATGTAAGTATCATGCTGCTGAATGTTCTAGGTATTATTTGCCCAGTTGAAACCTACCTCATTTACATTTTAAAAAGTTTTCTTAAACACATCCAGGAGTATACACATGACCCTATGTTCAGTTGCCAATGCTTAACGCTGTTGTGATACCACTTCTATTTTTAGAAATATGTTTTGCTTTCCCAGTGATGACAGGAACTCACCAGATACTTGGTGATACTTCTTTATGCTAAAATAAGTAAAAGAAAAATACACAAAGTTTGTGGTTCATAGCTAGTGGCTGGAAAGCTGCCCGGTGGAAAAGGACCTGGGTGTGCTGGTTGACAGCCGGCTGAACATGAGCCAGCAGTGTGCCCAGGTGGCCAAGAAGGCCAACGGCATCCTGGCCTGTATCAGAAATAGCGTGGCCAGCAGGAACAGGGAGGTGATTGTTCCCTTGTACTCGGCACTGGTGAGGCCGCACCTCAAGTACTGTGTTCAGTTTTGGGCCCCTCACTACAGGAAGGACATTGAGCTGCTGGAGCGTGTCCAGAGAAGGGCAACGAAGCTGGTGAAGTGTCTAAAGAACAAGTCTTATGAGGAGCGGCTGAGGGAGTTGGGGTTGTTTAGTCTGGAGATGAGGAGGCTGAGGGGAGACCTTATTGCTCTCTACAACTACCTGAAA
This sequence comes from Harpia harpyja, assembly GCF_026419915.1. Classification (NCBI taxonomy): domain Eukaryota; kingdom Metazoa; phylum Chordata; class Aves; order Accipitriformes; family Accipitridae; genus Harpia; species Harpia harpyja. Next base: position 68,602,758 of record NC_068969.1, on the reverse strand, counting down.
GGAGGTTGTAGTGAAGTAGATGTTGGTCTCTTTTCCCAAGTAACAAGTGATAGGGCAAGAGAGAACGGCCTCAAGTTGCACCAGGGGAGGTTTAGATTGGATATTAGGAAAAATTTCTTCACCGAAAGGGTTGTCAAGCATTGGAACAGGCTGCCCAGGGAAGTGGTTGAGTCACCATCCCTGGAGGTATTCAAAAGACATGAAGATGTGGAGCTTAGGGGCATGGTTTAATGGTGGACTTGGCAGTGTTAAGCTTACGGTTAGACTCGATAATCTTAAGGGTCTTTTCCAAACTAAATGATTCTATGATTCTACTGCCATTATTAGAAGGCTGTGGTTTTTGGCTTCCAGGAGGAAAGATATCATATCCCTAAGTAAGAAAAGTCAATACATGTCAGCTAAGCCTGAATTTTTAAAATAGAGAAATAATACAAAAACTTTACTGCTCTTCTTAGCTGATCAATACTGTGGAAAGTTTGCCATGTTTGGGTAATAGAATAATGGCAGAATCAGATTCCTGTTTTTATATTATAGGCCTTATCTGCAAACAAAAATAAAGGTATACCAATCCTTATCAAGTGCTCAGTCTAGAGGAAGAGGAGAAGAATCCTATGATACTCCTTCTACAGAGGCATAGATTTGTTAGTTCCACATAGGCAGTTTGTGGTAAAACAAAGGAATAAACATTTCTTCTCTGCTGAGTGCTAATAGTTTTCAGAAATCATTACTTATGAAAGAAATTCTGGACAACCATTTAGAAAATATAATGCAAAATGGTTCATTTTGAGCAAGCTCTGACAATTGTGTAGAAGCCACTACTTCTGCTTTAAATAGTGAAGTGTAATCATGAGACTACATTAAGCAGGAAAGCACTTGAGGCATTTTACAAACGTCCTTTTACATAAACTGAAAGAGCTTATCAAGCTTTTTGGCAATTGGTAACTACCGAAGGGGAAAAAAAAAAAGAATGCTGATGAAGCAGCTACCATTGATTTAGAAAATCAAAATTAAAGTCTATTACCTTACTGGTTTCACATTGATTTTTTCTCTGTCACTCTCCTTCTGCCTCCCTGACACAAACACAATTTTACAAAAGTGGAGACTGACCCAAACTAGGATGTTTAAAAGCAGTTTTGTTAACAAACATTGCCTCTGTCTAGCATGGAGTTGTTTTGCATACTTTCTTCTTCACTGTCAATTCAATCACTAAAACTTTTTGAGATCTTTTTAAGTTATGCTGACATAGATATAGGTCTTCAACTGGAATGAACTGGCTCAGCTCCATAGCATTTTGCTTAGCATCCAATCTTCCAGTATAGCTAACTCCAGAATTTATGCATACTATGATAAGGTAAATAAACTAGTTTTTAATGCAGGTCTCTCTGATATTTCTTCAGCTACCCTACCTAGGACTGCATATGTCTTCTTTCATTTGTAAGTTCTATTCTGTTGTGTGATGAACCAGCTATACTTCCACCAACTGTTCCCTCACTAAGCTCTGGCCCTCTGGGATAAACATGATGGATCCTTCTTTCCCCCTAGCTAACAGGTGATGAAAGCGGCAAAAAAAATCTCTACAGGACACCCTGACCAATAAACACAAAATGGAGTAATGTGCAACCTTGAACTGTTTAAGCTAAAATTGACCTGCAATCAGAACAAGATGTCCCTAAAGAATCAAGTGCAGAAAAGCAGTAATTGGTATTACAGAGGCTTCAGATCTGCAAGGAGCGCAATGGGAAAATAAGAAGCCAGCCAAGAAAGCCAATAGGTACGTGTCATATGGGACCCACTTCTGGAACAGATCTATCAAGAACTATTTACTTCTGGGAAAGACTGGATAAGGAAGAAATTTCAGGTGGACAGTCTCCACTAGAAACTACTACTGCTTATAGTTTGAAGAAAGATATTGAAACTGCCATATTTTAAAATGTTGACAACTGCTCCTTTTTTCCCACTTTTAAAATGTTTCGTCATTTAGCCCTACATTCAAATGCAGCATTAAAGTCTACAAGCACTAAAGCTTGTAGGTCCAGTAGATTCTTGCAAACGATGATACACCTGGTGAGTTGCTAGTATACCAGATGGCCAGGCTACATTTCTTTGGAGAGCAGGTGGAGGTTTATTCAGTGATGATGGAATGGGCCTCTCTACATGGCTGCAGTTTCTCTTCTTATGCATGGAGGACAGGAAAGTGCAACTCACTGACCAAACATTGTTGGTTCTTTCTGAGTCTTATGCTCTCTGGAAAAAGCTTGCAGTACTATATCATGGTGGAGAGCAGGTGCCTCACTCACTGTTTTGTAGGGGAGGGTATGCATCAAATGATGGATTGCATGGATTGCATGGATATTTAGAATGCACCTAACCCTTGGAAGATATGGCCTCTTTACCTGATCAAAATTGGTCCATCTCTGAGCAGTTACTATGACCAGATGATCACCAGAGGTTCCTTTTAACAAAAACTATTTTACGATTCTTTCATATAGACATATGCACATCCATACTGTGATAAATGCAAAAGCTTTGTCTTTCAGAATTTACAAGGCAATAGATATTGTAATGGTGGTCACACTGTAAGTAGGTAGATTAGCAGATATGACAGAAGTAGACAAGATGATAGCACATTGAATGATAAAGGATGCAATTTACACAAACCTTTCCAACTCCCAAATCACATTTGAAAGAGCTAATGAGATTAGAAAAAAGGAGCATCTAGAATTTGGAAATGACCCATACAGAACTGAAGTCTGTCTTTCTGAGGTGAGACATGAGACACTGTGTGTTAAAGGATAGTAATTCTGTGAATCTCAAGTTCAGTAAAGCTCTAATCCTGTAATTGGTAATATGGAGAAATCCTGCTTTACTGACTGCAAAACCACAGACTGCAAGAGTATTAATAAAGGCTATCTGTGTACGTGTTTTCCTTTGTCCCTTGATAAAAAAGCTGCAGAGAGACTCGACTTGCATAAAAGACTTGCACTCCATTGTGCTTCAGTGTCCAGCATCTATAAAGCTTGGCCAGGCTGGCCATTATGCTGCAGGTATTATAAATTGACAGACCGGGACTCAAGTGCTAAGTCTTTAAGATAGTCACTCACACTCCTAAAATAGCCTTCTTACAGCATATAGTGCTTCCCAAATTGAAAAATCCAGATATTCTTCTGTAATAATTCTATTAGATATTTCTGTGAATGCAGTATTTTTTGCTTAACTGAAGGGGCTAGGAGAAGAGATGGAGATTAAATAAATTAATCTGAAGCTGAAATCCTACTATGAATCCTATATAGGGCTAAGAATTGGAGTTTTGTGCATGTCCAGTAGGTTTCTGCTGCTATAGCTTAAAAGTGAATCGCAGCAGGACAATACTCATCAGTATACAAACAGTGCAGTTGGATGTATTTCAGGGAACACTTTACACAGAAAATAAAGTACATTTTAAAATAATATTCAAGCATTATAAGACAATCCTCCAGCTATTACTGCCTAACTATGCAATTTCTATTAATAGTTTTGAGTGGGAAATTTGGCAAATGTTCTTTATTTACTTTAGCATCCTAAGAGGATTTAAAGTAAATCTGAAATTACAAAAATGCTGTCAGCAGAGAAATGCACACCAGAGGAGAATTCAGTGATCTGCTTAAAGCCTAGTTTAAAATCCTTTTATTGTGCTTTTTTTACTTCTACTCTGACCAACAAGGATTTGAAATAGGACCATGAAAATAGCATATGGATAAATGTAGGAATTCTGAGCTTACATCAAGGTAGTAGAAATTCCTTTGATCTACCCTTAGGAATTTGTATTAAAAACAAAGTTTGTTCTTTATTCCACACCCCAGCTGTACTAAAGAGAAGTCAAAAATCTTTGCACACCATTTGCTCCTTTGTTCATCTATCCATTTGCTCACTTCTCCAATTTTTGTTGTTGCTGCTTTTTCTTCAGAAGAATGCAGCTATACTGGTTTCTCTGAGTTACTTTCCATTAATGAAGATAGATACAATGTTTAGGTCAGTTCAGCATTATCTTATAAATCTTAGTTTGATTTTTGTGACAGAGTGTAGATTGTCTCTAAGCAAAATGCCAGGAATACCTTCATCCACTGCCAAATGGAGGCCAGAGCTGTCTCTTCATTGAAACCAAGAAAGCTGTAGCAGCTCAAAGATGAAGCACATTTCTTGAAAGGACCTGAGACACATGTCTATAATTCTTTATCTAGTCAATGTTACAAGCCTAAGGATTACCTACAGAGCTAAAGAATCAGAACATTTGATTTGGGGAAAGAAAATTTTAAATTACCTCTTTAGAGTTTTAAAACTTTTCATTTGTTTTTCACCCATAACTGTATGAGACAATTGTCTGAAAAAAACCAAAATACAGCTATAAAAAAATGATTCGCTTTCCTGGTATTAAAGGAAATGTTATGATGATAACTGTAATTTATGTATTTTCTAATTAACTCTTATTTGCAGCTGCTTCAGACAACACAGAAAATGTATTGCACAGATTAGCAATGAAGACTAATTTGACCAATATTACTGAAGAGAACAGCTCATGTTTGCTCTAAAAATTACCTACATTTTAGGTAGTAATCCAACTAAACATGGATTTTATTTGCTAAGAATAGGCAAGAAAAAAGCAATGGGTAAAAACAGGTAAAGACATGGATAGATGTCCTCTCCTCAGGTGAAACCAGGTAATTTGAGTTCGGTTCAACTGTCTTCACCAGACAGTTAAATGAAAGCACCTTATTTTGTCTGAAAAAGATTAAGGAATACTCACATTTTTCATTTCCCTGCTACAGGAAGATGGCAACATCCTAAATCTTCATAGGATTCTGCACCTTCTGTGGTTAAAAGCTTTTCTGAAGAGAATGTTGAGCCGCAAAATCTATGTGCAAGTTTCAGACATTTGATCTTTGTCTACTGTTAATTTGGGCAAGTATTGGGAAATGTAACCTGCCATCAACATGAGCTTCTTCATCAAAATTACGTGTAACTTTGTTCAAACACTGTTTAATTGTTATCTCTGAAAATCCATACTGCACAGATTCAGCTACACTTTGAAAAATGTTAGGGCATCAAAGGAAAAAGAAAAATACTCTTCCTAAAAAATACAGGAGGACAGGCTGTCATAGCTTTGATAATATAACAAGCATATCAATGTTTGATTCAATCTGAACTGATTCGATTTTAGGATAGATAAGATCACTTCGTATATGGTCTTGAAATTTCCTGATTTTGAAACAAAAAAGCATCTTAGGCAGCCTGTTATCCACATAGGGCCAGAGTTCTCAGTAAGCATCCTATGTTAGGAAGCAGAGGCACATCTATATGCTATTAAATAGGAATTATTATTTGGAAGCAAGACTCTGGAGAATACTGACTTCTAAGTGGCTGAGAATCTACAAAAAGATGAAAAAATAAGGAAATAAAGTAGTTGTCTGCTGGGAAACAGTAAAGGAGTTTCTTAGGGAAAGAAAACTGCCTGGAGACAGCTGTGTCTTAAGTTATTTTTACTTTAACCTTCAGGAAAGAGAGCTTGGCCTTGATTCTGTCTGACCCTAAGGAAAGTAAAAATACGAAGATTTATTTTGTGTTAACCTTGAGACAAGGAGGTTTGGAAAATCCTTTTCACTGACTTTGAAAGGAAAAACTCTTAAAGAAGGGATTGTTTGACACCAGAGAAGAGAACAGAGCTATACGAGTAGGTTTATTTTAAGTTCTGAATAGACTGTTAAATTTCCCTCTGAGGCTGCAAAATAAAATTTTGTTTTAATGTTGTTTTCTCCATTTGCTTTAGTTCTCTTTGGTTGGCAGACCATCTGTTCTCAATGTCTGTATACTTTACACTATGGATTTGTATGCTAAGAACTTCTTTCTTCACACAGTGTCTCCTGCAATTTCATGTTTACTATTTGTACAAAACTGATATTCTACCAACAAAGAGAAATTTAAAAAAATAGCTGGTAATTCTGCACATGCATAATTACAAATTACCTTTTTTGATGAGTAATCCATTTTTCTGTTCGTTCATACTGCTTTCACATCATCCATTGTATAACAATTTAAGAGAAGACCGTATTCACACAAAGCCCACACTTCACAGAGAAAGAAGTGTCAGCATGGATATATGCAATACGCATTTACATGCATTTACTGTGTAAATTAAACACAGTATTTCAAAGCATATATAAAAACTTTATTTGCTTAGAAAAAGAGAATGGTTCTAATAAGGTCGTATCAACCAGACAATGTCATACCCTTCTGTCTCCACAGATTGTTTGGTTGAAAGAGTAGCTTAAAAAAAGACGGTGGGATGGGGGTGAAGAAAATATTAAGGAAGGCTATGTTATAGCAAATGAGATGTAGGCACACCTCATGAAGCACTCAGAGCTGTGTTTATATCAGGCCAATAACAGTACACTGTAGAAGAAGTATATGAAAAAACACACAAAATCTCTTAAACATCCATGTCAACATCCTGTTCAACTGATTCTCCGCTTTAATCTTCCTTGGCAATCAACTGGCAGAATCATTATGTGTCTTATTTTTTAGGGGTTGGGTGAACTTGTCTTACTCATTTTGAACCCACTCAAACATCAGGGGTTCAAAATACAAACCTACAGACTAGTGTTTTTAAAAAATAACGAGGCCCGTCTTCAGCTAGGAGAAAAGTATTCCTTTGTTCATGTTCTGTGAGCTATGTCTAGCTAAATAAAATGGCTTCAGAACCTAATAAGCAGAAAAGTGCTATGTTGAAAATATAAAAGAAAACAGGCTTTCCTGGCAAACTGTTATTTTTCAGCATGTAATGGATAGAGCTAGAGGAATAAAATTTGTAAGGAACATCTCTTTAAGTGAGTTAAATAAAAATGAAGAAAAGCAGTCTGCTCAATAGTGTCACCAACCAATAATAACGTAGTGGAACATTTAAATTATTCAGACTAATACACACAGCAGACTTTGTGTGATGGTTTAGCCCCAGACAGCAACTAAGCACCACACAGCCACTCACTCATTCCCCACGGTGGGATGGGGGAGAGAATCAGAAGCGTAAAAGTGAGAAAACTCGTGGGTTGAGGTAAAGACAGTTTAACAGAAAAAGTAAAAGCTGTGTGCGTAAGCAAAGCAAAATAAGGAATTCATTCACTACTTCCCATCAGCAGGCAGGGGTTTAGAGCCATTTCCAGGAAAGCAGGGCTCCATCACATGTAATGGTAACTTGGGAAGACAAAACACCATCACTCTGTACGTCACCCCTTCCTTCTTCTTCCCCCAGCTTTATATGCTGAGCAATGACGTCATATGGTCTGGAATATTCCTTTGGTCAGTTGGGGTCAGCTGTCCCAGCTGTGTCCCCTCCCAACTTCTTGTGCACCCCCAGCCTGCTCGCTAGTGGGATGGTGTGAGAAGCAGAAAAGTCCTTGACTCTGTTTAAGCGCTGCTCAGCAATAACAAAAACATCCCCATATTATCAACACTGTTTTCAGCACAGATCCAAAACATAGTCCCATACTAGCTATTATGAAGAAATTTAACTCTATCCCAGCCCAAACCAGCACACTTTGCTGCTCAGAGGGGATTTGTGAGGAATCCTCAAAGTTGGACCATGATTTTTAAAAGTATCTGCATTTGAAACAAACCGAATATTGAGACAATCATGAATGCCTGTGAGGATTGACCACCTTCGGTCTCTTTAGCCTAACTACACAGAACTTACTTACAGTTAAAACAAAAAATGATTCAGCTAGGACATTGAAATAATCTTTATGCGTTCACTGGTAAGAAATAGTGTTGCAACATAGGAGCACCACTGTACTGAAAATTTTATAGAAGGTGATCCTAATTTTCTTTAAACAAAACTGACACCATCAGCCTTCTATTGCCCACATATTCAAGAGCACCTAGATGTGTATCCAAGTGGTCTGTCCAGTATTTGGGTACCAGCACACTTGTACCCACCTCTTCAGGTCTGCACAGGTTTCCTTCCAAAGACAAAAAGGACAAGGAATGCTCTCTGTCAAGTCCTCCCATGTATCCTGTGTTCTTATTAGGTTGGTGACCATGTGCTTGTTTTGCATATGCTTTCTTGGTGCCTTTTAGGAGCTGGCAGTGATTTGTCCCTCCATCTCATCCCATCTCTGTGAGTCACTGGGACTTATTCACAGTCCTTTGTCTCCTGACCTGGGAGTCCAGGTGCAACCTGAGAAGTTGCACATAGAAGTTCTGAGATCACAATAATCTGCTAATCTAGGTGCCATGAACCCATGAGAGTCTTACAGTCCTGCTGTTTATTCTTTCTGGGCTTGCACATCAGACGTTCCCATTCATACTCCATTCATACCAATATCAACGTTTCTATTAAAATTCTGTACATTCTCTTAAAGTCTAACTACAACTCTCTTCTAAATATTGCCCCTTTAGAGCACTCTCACTCTATGAAAATAGCAGGGTAAAACAGTCTTGCCATGCCCCATTCAGACACTATAAAATGCCTAATGTGTCCACCAGAGAATGTATAATGTATACACACACTGTTCTAACTTTTGAGCAGCCAAAATGGGAGATGAGACATTAATCTCTCCTCACTGTGACGACATAGTATCAAGGTCTGCCCTCTGCTGTGTCCTTTTGGTATGCTGAAGATCTAATCAAAATCAGTGGGAACCACCTCCCCTCTTATTTGTCAGGGTATTCAAAGTTCTTCAGACCACTGGTGATTTTCCTGGGGAGAAGTGATCATATCAGAGAGGACACTGCACAATCATCAATATGCTGGCTGTGAGCAGCTCCTTAAGAACACCTATAACCACCAGACCCCTTCCTATTCACTTCCGCTGATAGAAAATTTCCATGGAAAAAATCTCCCCTTAATGTTCTCATCTTTTATGAATGTCAGCTTCATAAAAGTGACATGAAGTAAGAACAACTCTGGCTGTTACATGCAGTCATTTATCATCGTGGAAGAATACAGAAAAATAAAGCACAGAAGAATATGGTGTGCAAAAAAAAGTAGGAATTGTAGTTCTCTATGTAGTCAAAGAGAAATTGCACTGTTTTGGAATAGAATAGAATAGAATAGAATAGAATAGAATAGAATAGAATAGAATAGAACAGTTTCAGTTGGAAGGGACCTACAAACACACTTACTAAGGGTGCATTCAACTCCTGCCTCCAGATCACTGATAAAAATACCGAACCAAACTGGGCGTAGAATTGAGCCCTGAGGACCACCACTAGTGACTGGCTGCCAGCCAGATGTAGCCATTTACTACAGCCCCTGGAGCCCTGCCATTCAGCCAGTTCTACACACAGCACACCATGTACCTGCTCATTTACTAGCTGAACAACTTGTCTGGAAGGATGCTGTGAGGGACAGTATCAAAAGCCTTACTAAAATCCAGAAAAGCTACATCCTAGGCCGGTGACCTTATCATAGAAGGATATCAGATTAGTTAGGCAGGACTTTCCCTTTGTGAACCCATGCTGATTGTGCCTGATGATTGCATTGTCTTTGAAATGCCTTTCAGTAGCATGCAGTAGGATCTCCTCCATAATTTTTCCAGGTACTGAGGTTAGACTAAGAGGTCTGTAGTTTTCTGGGTCTTCCCTCTTGCCTTTCTTGTAAATGGGATGTGCTAACCTCCTGGCTGGGTGATTGGCAGTAGACACTCACAGTGACATCTCCTTTGTTTTCCATCCCCCTAATCTTCACCCAAAGGCTCTCAGCCACATCTTCCCTAACTGCAAGGGCTGTACAGTCAAACCTCTCCCTTACATACAGTGCAAGTCCTCCATGTTGCCTGCCCAGCCTATCCCTCATGAACAGCCTGTAGCCCTCCATCCCAGCACTCCAGCCATGGGACCCATTCCACCAACTCTCACCTATACCAATGACATGATAGCTCTGGGAAATGACCAACACTTCCAGTTCATCCTGTTTGTTTCTCATACTGCATGCATTGGTGCACATGCATTTCAGATGTGCTCCTAAACTTTCAGTGCTCCCTAGAGCAGCATAAATTCTCCCATTAGTATTGCCACCCTCAGGCAGTGCCATGCTACTCTTTGGCTTACCTTCAGCATTCCTGGTGGTATCCTCTTCCACCACTGATCCTGGTTTAAAGCCCTCTCAAGCAGTCCTGCCAGCTTACAAGCAAAGAACTGTTTCCCCCATTGGGACCGGTCGATCCTGTCAGGCCCCAGCATACCTTTTGTCTCAAAGACTCTTCCATGATTATAAAAACCAATTTTTTTTTTCATGACAAGGCAAATCCCACACTCTTAAGTTCACTAAAAATTAAATAAGTTATAATATCTGAGAGACATTAGGAAACTCCAAAATGCATATGGTCCTGTGTTATTCCTCAGTATGTTACCCTGGGTCCTGGTTCCCTTAGCTGTTACACCCTCCTTCCACCATCTCAAAGCCTCATTGCTGGAGACCTGGCTCTTTAGCTCCACTGGCACTCATAGTCATTGCACAGTATCTCTGGTTGACAGCTGTCATTTTCAGTCTTACTTGTGTTCAAACCAATCAGAACACATAAATGAATCTCAAAGCTACACAGACATGTAAAAATAAAGCCACAGGTTTCAAAGGGCTAAAATACTCTTTTTTAAAATGAGGTATTTAAGCAGTGAACTGGCAACATCTGCCCTCTTTTCACCTTTCTTTTTCTCTGCTGATAGAGTTGATCCACTTTCATCTACCTTGTTAACGGTCTTTGTGAGAAAAACTAACATTTAACTGCTGGTTAAAATTGGGGTTTTTACAGACATTAAAGAGATTAACAACAACCATTCAGCTTATTATTATTCCTTCACTCACAGCAACTAGTTTGGTTTTATTATCATTTAAGCTATAATTACACACTATTAATTTTATGTCTTCATAGGGGGTTTAGATGATTTACTCGGTCTACTTAAGTGTAAGGGAAATAGGAATTAATATTTGGTATATGTTGTTGTTGTCATCAAACTTTAAAGCTATCAGGCTAAAATAATGAATAACAATACCATTATTTGAGCATGTTGTGGGATCAATTGCCATTTTGCACATGCTACATCAATGTAAACATGAAGTAGCCCCACAGATTGGGAAATTACCTATTCCAGGCATACACAACATGTTTGGGTTCCAAGTCAGGTTGTTTACATAGATTAAGAAGTCATATGTTAATACTCAGTAAAATACATTAATTATTTCAATGGAAATAATTGCAAAGAAATTATGTAATCTATTCAACCCATATATATTACCAAACTTATAGAGTAGTATAAGGAAATAAATGAGAAATCACAGCATAGCTTAATACTTTTTAGCTGTTCCCTGAAGTAAGGAAATGTATTCATTAACATAGATTTCAAGGCAGGTAAAATACTTAAAAAGCTAGGCAGAAGAGAATTTTTTGTTGTAGTTATAACAATTAAGGGAAGACTACTGAGTTCTAATGACAGAAGTTAGAAAGGTTTAAGAAAATACAAAACAACTTCTTAGCTTCTGGTACATAAATTTTCCAATTTATTTACGCGTTCTATAGATTTCCATAGTCTGTGGTATTCCAGGCAATTAGATCCATTTTTAAGACTATACATTCTTAAAACCATACTCCTATAACAAGCTGCTTGACTCCCAATCTATTGTGAATTTACAGCAATACCTCAGTTCTCAAAGCAGTGGCTACCCACTTTAGCATTATCCAAGTGACTGGGGGAGAATCTTAAGTAAAATACTATGCTGGATGAATCAGATAAATCCCTAAAATCAAGGCAGAAAGTATATAACATACCTCACATCACACAGCATTACATTCAGGCTGCTGTATGCTTTACACATCTCAAATCATGTAATAATACAACAACATTAAAATCAAAGACATACATGGTAGGAAAGGCTAGAATTAAGATCACAGTGAAACACGTGGGAAACACAAAAGGGACTTCAAATAATATTGAAAACCATCCTAATGAACAAAAATGGTAGGTATCAGAGTCTACTGGTCCCAGGCAATACTACTGGAGTGTAGTGAAGGAAAAAGTAGCAAGAAAACCTATGTCAAAACAACCGAAGCAGTGTTTTAAAGACAACTTGAGAGAAGAATTGCCTTCTGGCAACGATATATATAGTTGCAAATAGACTTTGATGTGTAATAAAAGTTAATGGTGGACACACAAAGGTTACAAAGAAATGAAGATATACTGGTTCTAGTAGATGTAGAGTGGTATGTAATAAAATCTAATTGTGAGCATGCTAGGAAGTGAATGAAATGGCTGAAAGAATGTTCTTCTTGCAGTGTCAGCATTAGTCAGTGAATTTTATAGATAACAGGTACAATGTTCAATTATAGTTTTTCTGCATAACCTATTAAAGTAATATTGAAATGTTATGGATATTTTTACTATCCCTTACCTGGAAGTAGAAAACACAGCATGGAAAATTAAGGTGTAGAAACTTTTGTTCGCTTTATTATGCTCACATTTTGGGGGCAGAAGCCTAGGTAGAAAGCACAGGACTCGTTGCTAAAATAAGTCTAAGTAGATTGACCCTGAGTGACATCCAACAGAATACTGCTAACACATATAGTGTTTCATCTACACCACAGAGAACGACTATGATAAGTAAAAGCTTTACAAAGTAGTTAGCTAATGTAGGTTTTCCAAGAGTAGTTCTTGAGAGATTCTATTGAATCAATTGGAAATTGTTTAGGACGCAATGGCTAAAAACACAGAAACAAAAAAAATCAGGATATTTCTTCAGTTAGCTAATTGTGGATATAGTAATCTTATCTTAACTACCACCACTGAAAATCTTCACCTTTCTGAATTACTGCTTACATTAGTATCAGAAGTTATATTCATGCTCTGCCCTAGAGAAAATATTTGTCTTGATGGATGACTAAGACATCAGATATTCTATGATCATTATCATTAGAGTGGAGGATTGGCAAATGGATTTGGTTCTTAAGCTAGTAAATTTTCATGATAGATTAGCAAGGTTCATTTTTATCCTGTTTCAAGTAGCTGATATTCACATGTACTACTCCCATTTGCTTTTTTCAGCAATTTACATTCAGCACACTTGCTGATAGGATTTTGTGTGTCTCATTTTTGCAACACTTAAAGATATAAAAGGTGTTTGCTTTCATTGCAAAGCATGTTGCAGATCTTCAGTTCAAGAAAAAGCAGAACACTTGCACATCGGTGATTCTCACATTGATACACTTTCAATTTAGTTTTTCAATACATCTAAAATAATGCTTCAATTGTTGTGTGGTTGGATAGTTGCATGTTACACCCTCTAATTCTATGCAAAGCTATGCTGAAGAAGCAGTGAGGTTGGCAGACTGATAAGCAACCTTGAACATACAGGGTGAACCTTTTTCTTCCTGCTGAAACTCACATCAAAAGAAATGTATATTCTGTATCTTGTCTGGTGCTCAATAAGATTGTGAAGCTCACACTTTAGCTATCCAGAAAGTGACAATTGGATGTTACCTGTGACTGGGCTGTTGTACTTTTTCCTGAGATTGCAACATTATTCAACAGAAGACTCAAATAAAGGGCTTGCTAAAACAGGGAAGAAATTTCTTTCAGAATTGCTTCTTCGAATGTAAAATAGAAATCAAAAGGAAGACTGTGCCAGAGGATTTTTTTGGAGGACAATACTGAATGCAAAAGTGAAAGAGACAGGGCCGTTTAACAGACAAACTTTGCCAGATCTTGAGCAGTCCTGAAAGAGCAGGGGACACATCCCTCCCCTGGTGCATTGCTATGCAGATAGGGCCAAAGACTACATGGATGCATACGGTTGCTATAGGGATTAAATAAGGAATCTTTATTCTAATAGTAAAAGATAAGGAAGGGAAGCAGTATATTTTCTAATAACACAGACACCTTGCTTCCTATTTTAGTATTGTGACCTGATTGCTGTTCAACACTGTTTTGTGTGGAGAATATAAGTGGGAATTGTGTCATTGATTTCAAGGGCCATATTCTGTCTTTGCAGAGAGACCTCATTTCTCCTGATAGTAGCCTGTAAGCTTTCCAATGAGTTTCATTGTTTTAAACTCAGACTAGCCAAAAGTCCCTGCCAGGAACTTCAGCTTACCTGACAACCATTGAACTATGCTTTGTTACCTGACTGCAATGATTTGTGCCATAGGCTCAGATTTGCAGTTCAGTGGGTTTTGGGGCCCTTTTCATTGCCTTGAAATTTGCACCTTCAGAGTCCATGTTGATGTTGTGTTCATGGTTCCTATGGAAATAAACACCAAACATTTTTCCTTGGTTTGTAAACATTCCTGTGATTCACAATTAGGCCTTGTGTTGTCAATGTGTCTGCTTCCTTTCCTACTTTGTACAACCTCAGACTAAATTGGCCTTCATCATTACTATCAACAATCCCCAATGTGATTAGAAGGTTGTTAAGATTTCCTACCCTGTTACATTCAGAAATAAAAATAAGACTTTCCTTACGCTTATACTATCTTCTCTTAATTTGTGAATTTCCTGTTTTTTCTATTGAAGAGCTTCTTTAGCCTCCATATAGTTTGGTTGTAATTTGGGTTTTTTTCACCCTTTCTTTCTTTATCAGCCTTCCTGTATAAATTATGCCTGACTTGTTCGTGTTGTTTGGAGGCTGGATTTCTTGATCAGTTGCTTTATTCTTGTCTCACTGCTCAGTTTTTCAGAAAAGCTCACTGTAGGAGGAGATTATTTTCTCCATCCTCTGTGGTTTTGGGGGTTTTCCAGCTTCCCTCTGCTCACAGTCCTTCTGATAGCTTTGCTTGATGAAGAAGAGTTTTTTTTGCTTTCTTCCTTTTTCTCCATTATCTCTTCTCCTAGGGATGAATCCAGTCAGGCCTGGTACTGTAGTCAGTAACAGGTTCTAAGTCAGGATGCCCGAGACATGCAGAAGCATATATACTATGAAAATAAAACTGTTTTCTAAAAAGTTTCTCAAAATTGACAAAAAAAGAAATCAGTACCATTTCCATGTGTAGCAGTTGCCATAAAATTCACTCCTAAATAATCTTCTACTGTTTGAGGAAAGGGGGGTCTTAACTGGAAAACATGGATAAAACCAGAGAAACAAGACTTGCAAGAGTTTCCACACTAGTATTCTAGTTATACTCCATAACTGACTGCTGAGTGCTAATCCAGTAATAATCCTTTACACATACATAGTGTTTTTTCTCTGAGGAGTTCAAAGCATTTTTAAAGCTTCAGCAAAATCAAAGAACAACCCTTTGGAATAAGTTAATACCATTTCATTCCATACTAGAAATTACTTTTACTTCCAAACCCTTAACAAAACAGTTCTGAGAACAATTTTTTTCCCCTAATTCCTTTACCAAAATAGTAAACTCAGTTCCTGAGGGTTTCATTGAACTTACTTTCACTCTGATTCCCCCTAGAAGCATCCTGGGACAGATATGTCTCTTAACTGCTATATCACTATCCTATTCAAACAATCCTTTGATGTATACTTTGATAAATGTTCCTATTCTCCGTCATAGCGGCTCTATGTATCAAATAAATTCCAGTCTGACTAGAGTCAGCTTCACACAGTTGTGTAAAGAAAAAAAAAAAAAAATCAAGCCCTTTATTGGAAAAAATAGACTCAAAATCTTCACTTATATCCCTAGAATGCCAATATGCCAATAACTTGAGTTGGTTTGCATGGTGGTTTATCAGTTTAACATTTTCCTCATAAATTTCAGATTCTTAAAAACAAACACAGGAGTACTCAATGTGTTGAAGCACAGATAAATATTTTTATAGTAAACCCAAGTAGCTTGTCATACTGCAGTTGTCTTATCTGATTGAAAGATATAATTTATATACAAATTTAGCCATTGGTTTTATGAAATAGTGAACTCAATTTATATTGATTAAGCACTAAACATATTGTCCATAATTTAAAACCTACCCCTCTATCCATTATTCCTCTTTATTCCAACCTAATTTAAATCCTTATTTTTTTGCAGCCATGCCAAAATCTCACCTAGTAAAATGTCTATTCTATCTGACCTCCATTTGTCACAATAGAACACTGGTTATGATCATACGGCAAGAATGCATTTTATATGACAAATCTCTCTGGTACACAGATTGTTTATTTCTGCATATTTATAAAGAATAGACCTTGACTGTCTTCTAGATATTATTGCTGGAAAATATGTACATAATGATTATAATACCAATGAAAATCTAAGGTAATCAATTTTCTATCATTCACACTTTCTTGTAGTTTAAAAATGGAATAATGACAATCTCTTTCTGGTAGACAGTTATCTTGTCTTTCTCCTTGCCTTACTTGCCTGCTGACCTAAGATTTTTTAAATGGCTCTCCGTTTTTAAATTACAGAGTAAAGGGTAGATGTCCACA
This sequence comes from Harpia harpyja, assembly GCF_026419915.1. Lineage (NCBI taxonomy): Eukaryota > Metazoa > Chordata > Aves > Accipitriformes > Accipitridae > Harpia > Harpia harpyja. The sequence goes on along the minus strand of NC_068969.1, from coordinate 68,586,365 downwards.
TTTATTCATTACTGAAAAGCTCACATTTGTTTCTGAATTTCTCACAGACTTCATGAATCTTATCCTTCTGTACCACTGCCTAGGCATTTGCCCACTTGGCTAAAATTCAGCAAACTTTCTCCTCAAGATGTACTGGACATGTGAAAAATAATTTCTGCCCAAGGTCTTGTGAATCCAAGCCCCGTTCTACCTGACTGAAGAATGAATGAAAGGTGAACAGTACCAGTTATTCAGTCACTGGTGAATGTTCTTTCTTGTCCTTGATATTTACATGCAGACTCCCCGGGTGACATGAATAAAAAGTAAGTATTAAACTTCTAACTCATAGGCCTACTTACCCTCAAACATACCTGAAAATGTAATGCAGTAGAATCATAGAATTGGAGAAAATACAATGGAAGCATCCGGAAGTTCTCCACCACCATATGTCATAGACAACTCTCACTCTAGAGATCAGGTAAAGAAAAAATAAATCATATGTGACAGTTGTTTCATATGACTCTTGATGTACTCCTAGAAAGTGCTCAGCCAGGGCAGAAAAAAGTTAAAAATCATGACATTAAGTCAAGCATAACTGGGCAAGGCTTTCAGGACTACAGAATAAAAATCACTTCTATGCAGAAAGCCAATGCAAGCTCAACATCCCATTTAAGTACACCTCCTACACAAAGATAATTTTGCCTTTGCAGAAAATATTTATAAAAATAATTCCTCATTCATCTGTTATTTCTTCTGAGATGAAGCATCTTTGTTCTGTGCAACTAATCGTTCAGCTTCACAACTTATTTTTGGCACTTTCAACTGTAGCCAATGGCACGTGTTTATCTTCCACCTGCTGCTGTCTCACTCATAATCTCATAGGATCTCAATAACTTATTAACAGGTTATGTTTAGTATTTCAGCTATAATATTCACAGCAAGAAACATGCAATAACCTGCTGTTTTAGAAAGGAGAGATACTGCCCTAACCACAGATACAGAAAATCATAAGGGTAAGAGACATTTTTCAGCATAAATGCCAAAAGATTACATTCTTTAAAGTAGGAAGTTATGAATTAATTGAAGAATTTTGATTAAAAGACAGGGAAAAAAATTAAAATTTCACAAGTACAACATGTAAAACTTTCTTCTCTCTTTTCTCTGTGAATAAGTAGCTTTCAGGTAAAGTTCTTCTGTTTGCAGTGCCCATTAATCATATAATGTATATTGTTTGGGGTTTTTTCATTGTAAGGTACCTCTCCAAATAGATTTATCTTCAAATAAACCTTCAAGAGTTTAACTTAAAAAGTTATTTCACTTTTTTCTGTGGAAAACATAACAGCTTAAAAAAATATGAACCATACTTCAGTAAAATCAAGAAATTAATTTTATGTCTTCCCATAAAAATTTGCAGTCCATTCTTAACAGCATTGTCATCAACATTATTAGTTATAGAATAATTTCACTGTTAATATAGTTTTATTTTATCACTGTATGTGATCATTTTTATCATACACTCATTATTGTGGTTTCTCAAAACAACTGTTAATGTAGCTAATTATTCTGTGTCATAACTGTAAACTCATCAGGTCAACCGAATCTTAGGTTCTGTGCCAATGACAATGGCCAGATGCACTTTTCCAGTAAGGCTTAGATTTGTTTACAGACACATTTAAGATCTACACCAATTTGTGCAAATGAGATCCTAAAGATACCATCTGAGGAACACAATGTATGGATAAAATCAGAACCCATTTATCCCTTTGATAAATGAGGATGGCTACATACTGTGAATTTTTTTGTGCATTTCATTATCAAGCAATGATATTTAAAAAATTGTATCTCAGATATTCCCAAGAATGTTAACAGTGAGCTGTCCTCGGATGAGGTTTTCAAAGACACAATGTCTGACCTCCTACCTGTGTCTCATCCCTTGTTGCTCATAATTTCACTACCTAAAGGACAAAGTTAAATACGGCCCAAGCTGCTATATATTTTTAAAAAGTCAGATGCATAAGGCATACCTTTCCCAATTCCATGTTCTTCTCATAAGAAAGTTGGAAAATGATATGTGAAAAACAATTAACTTCTTACTAAATTTTGAGATTAGCCTTGCGCAAGGTGTCCATCTTTTTCACAAAGGTATCTGAGAAAGGTTTTCACTCTTAAGGATGTCCTTCTGTTTCATAAGACAGCCAATTCAACATTTTTAATTAATTAACCCAAGGAACTGTGCTAAGATCACTTTGGCACATATCCTCTAAACTTTATTATGTTGCCTTTTTCAAAGGAAAAAACTCATTTTTATGCAGACTACCTCATTAAATGTCTGTATGTCACTGACTTTTTCATCCTTTATGCCCTTGTGTTAAAGGAGAACATAGAATTTCAAAGCATGCATCAATACTTTGAATGAATGAGTGACTTTTAGTGTAATTAGCAGGGGCTAGGTGAAGAGGTTAGACTTTTTTTTACTACACTACCAGACAGGCTTTTAGACATGAATTCTCAGAAGTGGGGTTTCAGTTTAATTCCTACTAATTTGCAGTAAATTACCAAAATTTATCTAGAAATTAGACCCCACTGAAAATTTGATATAAAAATTTCATTTAGGCTCACATTTCTCCGACAAATTGTCTAGTTTAAAGCCTACAAAATATGTTCCTACTTTAGCAATTAAAGTGTAAGTGCAGAATATTTAACAATCAGAAAGAAATTTAATTTCCCTTCTTTTCCCAAATCCTGATTATTCAATACAGCCTTGTTTTCTTTACCTTGACACTTTTTGTCTTTTAACAGGCTGAGTTTATCCTTTTACACAACATATATTTCAGAAGCACAAGTATTAAGCCTGAATTTACAGGAAATTTTAAGTGCAGGCAAATTGTGATGTAAGCTAAGTAACATAATACATTTGAACTATAACAGAGGTAGGTTCACTTTTTTTGATGTTTGTGACATTTCAATACAGAGTTGGTCTTTCAGGCAGTTCCTTTTCACAGCTTCATAGACTTGCTGCTGTTTTCCTCCAAACATACATGCAATAATGGACATCAGAGAGTATATGTCAGGATAACATTTATGTATTTTAGATGTTTGCAACATAATCAAGGTTTTGATCCTCTGCAGAAGAAAATGTAATGAGGTTAACTCTTCCAGCTCTTCATTCTGCTTCTGTCTGTGCCGCTTTTCCCTAGAAAATGCAATGATGGGAACCAGCAGCAGACAAACAGCATCCCTCCACAGGTAACTGTTGCTCTTTGTGTATGACTGATCGCAGCCTGGAGAACCTAAACGTATTTTTCAGTTCTTAGAGGAACCTACTTTATGTTATAACACTCCATATACACTCCCTTGTAAACAAAAAAGTCACTAATCAAATGATTAACCGATCAAAAGATAACATTTGAGAAGCTTTTTGAAGATGTAGACTTAAGTCAACTTCCTAGGTCAGCTTTTTATTTTATAGGTAGTGGTTCAGTTTTAAAGCCTGTTACATATCTTGAGCTTTCACTAATTTCATTGGGACCCACTAGAGTGTTCAAGCCTTCTGGGGCCCTGTCATTTAAGCTGGTTTCTAAATGCATGATTTAGGCTTTTATATTTAAAAACAACGCCCACACAAAAAGATATAAAAGAAAGAAACATCTTTTCTGTACACTATTGGTTCAGTATCCTTCTGCTACTACCAACCAGTGTAGCAATGTGAGACTTCTTCTTCCTCAGATGACTATCAGTGTCTTCTAGCAGAAAGACTGGATTGCAGGAACATCTGGTGAGGAAAGGACAAGTAACTGAAGGTAGCAGAGGAGAAAGAAAAAAGCTATACTTAATGTTTTTCATTCCAAAGTGCAAACAGGCCATTGTATTTTTCTGTGATGGTACAAATCTGAGGCCTCATGTCATACTACCAAAAGTAATATTATTCACTGTCACATAAGCAAGAACCTAGAAAGCTAGTAAACAATTTAATATAACAGTGGTTTGAAAACTCATATTCATTCTTCAGGTATCTGTTTGAGTTCCATTGCTTTAGGTACCAGGTAAGTAGAAAGGATACTGCTGTTATACCTTGGGAAGTATGCAGTGACCTGCAGTGCAGGACTGAAAAGAAAAAACAATGAGCCTTTTAGTACAGGGTAACAGGTTTCACTTTTTGCTTTAGCGATAATTTTCTCCTTTGTCTAAAATCGCATATAGAAAAGAACTTTCTCCTACAAATCCTAATGCTGCTTTCTATCTGCATCCCTTATTAATCACTCTCACAAAATTTAATACTTAATGATCCATTTCAAAAGCTGATTGAGTTTGCAATGACATGACATGACATGCTGTTTGGGGGAATTTCATTTGTAGTGGCCTAGCTCTTTGCTAAGTACTTAGAATTAGAAGAGAAGAAAAGTAGCACCTTAATGACAGATCTTGTGCTAGCAGCTGTTATGCTAGCAGCTTGTAGAGTTAGTTTAGATAAAATAAATGAGTAAAGCTTATTTTTAATAATTACTTAAGGATTTCTGGAATTTTAATTATGCCAGTTAATTGAGCAAGTTAGTTAAATTGCTGAATAGTGATCTATGCAAACAATATTTTACAGATGAAGCCAAGGAAGTTTAGCAGATCATGAAATAAATTAAAAATAAACAGAAAGGCTAAGAAGTCAGTATCAGTACACTTGCAAGGTAAATATTTGAAATAAAAAAGGTGAAAATTTAAAAGTGGGTCAAAATGTAATAGTGGGTAGAAATTTCAGAAGACATGGAGTGAAGCTGGCATTTCAACAGCTTGGCAACTGGACAGAAAAATACCATCTTACCCCAAGCATTCTGTGCAAATTTAATCACAGAACAACTAAATAATCACCTTCTGTATCATGAGAGTAAGAAACAGAGATGATGGAGCTGAAGGTCAAAATCACCTTGGATCGTAACTTAAATCAATTGGAGTTTTGCACATAGTTCTGTTCTTCGTTCCCATGCACCTAAAACTCGGTGCAAGTTTTGACTGCCCAAAGAATGCAAGAACAAGGTTAATAATGGAGGTACTAAATAGCTATCTGGAAAATGGTCTGGAACAACTACCTTAACACACAGAAAAAAATGCTGTTGTAAAATTGAGCATCTAATGCTCAGCAAACAAATTGTAGAATTAAAGTATTATATAGTATTGGGTTTGGGGTTTGTTTTTGTTTTTTTTTCATTTTGAGCTTTGAACAATACAACAAAGGGAAAATAAATCATTTTATACTCACATCAAAAAGGCAAAGTTTAACAAGCAGTTATAATGAAGATGATCAAAATTAAAAGCACAGTTCATCGCTTTTCTGTCATACAGATGAAAAGCAGTCAGAATACAAAGGATCCCAATTTAAATGCATCAGCAAGATTTTATAGTGTTCCTTGATAAAGATAGAAATAACATTAGAAAATGTCAAGAACACATATCTCTGGAACGTGTATAAAAATTATATCTGTGTGTTAAGCAGAGATTAGACTTACGTTTCTTTCTGTTTTCTTTGTAAAAAAACAGATATAACACCACCAACACATTTTATGAAGTTGTGTGAATTTTTAATTATTTGGTTTGGAAGAAAATCTATTCCCTAGGAAAAATCTATTATCAGTGTTTTCTAAGTTTCTGAATGTTTTAATACTTTTCAGTTTAGAAGTACTTTTGTCTCTAAAAATGTACTTTAATACCAGAAATATTCAGAGTTATAAATACAAGAACTTAAGTGAAATATTTTCATTGAAATGAACAAAAGGATATCAATTTTCAGGGTATGAATCATGGATATGAGGCAAGCGTGGGTTTTAGCAGAATTAAGGAAAACATGCCCTTTTTGTCAGTACAAACAACATGGACAGATTCTTGCTGCAATGCTGAAGAGGGAGCACTGTTGGGTTGAGGAAGATACCCAGAGACAGGGAGACCAGATGGGATTCAGGAGAATCCTTCCAGCGCTACAGAAAAAGGGTGAAAACATGACAAGATAATTAAGAACAACAGATTGGTCGAAGATTGGTTCTGTGAGAGAGGTTTGGGAATTGTGTGATCACTGAAGGTCTTCAGAGACTCCATGGAGGAGGGGAGGGAAAGGAAAAAAAGGTTTTCACCAGAGTACATGGATTAGCAACCTCTCTAGAACTGAGAATGATCCCTCTGATACCAGATTCAAATGAAATAAAGCAGGCAATAGACTAGGAGAAACTCAAATTACCTCTCCTCTGTTTTTATGCTGAAAGAAGAAAGGTGAAATGACAGCCAAAGATACCCACGCAAGCAGAAGCATGAACAACAAAACATGGAGAAAACACCAAAACCAATGATTGTGCAGATTTTTCACCTAGTGAAAGATCCCTCCTTGGCTGTGGCAGAGTGCTCTGGCCACCAACTCCTGCCTAACCCAAGGAAGCACTTGCTGTCATCCCTCATCTCTTACAAAAGCAAAGAAACATGAAAGTCAGGAGATTCAAGAGACGTCAGTTCCCACCCAATTGGAAAACAGAACATGCTAAAAAACCTCCAACACTTTCCCAGGATGTGACTTTCCCAGCAAACTCCTCTCAAAGGCTTCACACCATCATCCCATTGCCCACTCTGATGTTTCCTGGATTGTCTGCAGAGGACATGGTACTGCCCTAAGTTTAGGACAGACATTTCGCTAATATTTCATGTCTGTGCCTCTTTCCAATAGTTCACTCATACCACACTCTTCTTTTCTGAAGCTTTGACTAGGTTGTACACATCAAGTTTTTCTATGTTAGCGTACATACATATACACATATATATAATAAGACTGAGTGTAGAATTACTGAAAATAGTATTAGGCATGATGTGGAATTTTGCCTAACTCCACATTTTTTTTATTATAAATCTAAATGATGAGATGTGAGATTTTTTCTTGCATGTCTTCAGCAATAAACATGTAATTTAACAGAGCTAATATTTTTATTCAGAATTGGAATTACTGTGTATTGGGTGTTTTCTGACAAACTCTGTATTTTATAAATGCCCAACATCTACCCAAGTAACAGTGTGGTGGGCTGACCTTGGCTGGCTACCAGATGCCCACCACTCTCTTACTCCCCATCCTCAGCAGGAGACGGAGAAAATAAGGTGAAAAAGCTCATGGGTCAAGAAAATCACAAGGAGATCACTCATTAAACCATCACAGGCAAAAGAAACTTGATTTGAGGAAGATGTATTTAATTTATTGTTAATTAAAAATAGAGTAGGATAGTGAGAAGCAAAATCAAAACTACCCCCCCACTACCAAAACATTGCCACATAAACCCAAGGCAATCATTAACGTCATTTCAATACCCCAAACTGTTAACCATCACACAAACTGTTATATTTTATCCAAAGTTGAACATTTTTAGTCATGTCATAACATGCTTGATTTCCTACAGTAAGTTAAATTATACAGCTTGGATTCCATTGGTTTTGTTCTATCTTATCATAGAATCACAGCATGGTTTGGGTTGGAAGGGGCCTTTAAAGATCGTCTAGTTCAATCCCCTTGCCATTCCAGTGTCTCACCACCTTCATTGCAAAAAATGTCTTCCTTACATCCAATCTAAATCTACCCTTTTTCCATTTAAAGTGTTTGCCCCTTGTTCTGTCACTACAAGCCTTGGTAAAAAGCCTCTCTCCATCTTTCTTGTAAGCCCATTTATATATTTAAAAGGCCATAGTAAGGTGTTCCCAGAGCTTCTCTTCTCCAGGCTGAACAACCCCAAATCTCTCAGCCTTTCTTCATAGGAGAGGTGTTCCAGCCCTCTAACCATTTTCATGGCCCTCCTCTGGACCCACTAGAACAGGTCCATGTCTTTCTTCTGCTGGAGACCCCAGACCTGGATGCAGTACTCCAGGTGGGGACTCATGAGTAGAGGAGGAGAATCACCTCCCTCAACCTGCTGGCCTTGCTTTTTTTATGCAGCCCAGGATCATCTTCCTCATCCTTCTCACAAACTAATTATTTAATTGGTTATTTAATTTAATTCTGACTTTTTGTCAATCATCACTGAGATTGAGTAGACTGGTTTTGTGGCTGCTTATCACTGCGCTTCCGGTGAAGTTATAAAACTAAAAAAATCCTCACTTTGATTAATAGTAGCATGTCTGAATGTTTCTGCCTATATAAAACCAAGCTTATATACATAAGCAAATAAAACAACAGTGATATATATTGAAATTTCTGCCCATAAAGATTCCTAAATTTACTTCATAAATTTATATATGGAATAGTAACAATATACATCTGTCTATGAGAAGGAAAAGAAGCCAAAGAATGTAGCAAAATAACTGGGGCAGGAGACTGACAAAAAATGTCAGTGATCACCTGAGCTATTGTGATGTATAGGAAGCATCTCAAAGAGAAGAACATTACCCTTTCACCAAATATATTCATGAGATCTGAAAAATATTAAGTAGACAGGCTTCACAACAATTATCACATAACAGCTTATGCCCATCATTACTTGTATCATAATAAAACTTTTGGTGCTGAATCGTCTTTTGTTTCATTTGAATAGCAGGTATAAGAGGTAAAGCGCAGCGTGTTTTGAATCTGACGTATTCTGAATCGGTAGTACAGCTTGCTAGGAGACCTCTCCATTCATGTTGATGTTGCAAAAAAACCCCAGATAATAGAACACATTTTCATCATCTCTTGCGTCTCCCCACCCAACTCCAGCTCCTGGCACAAGCTATTACACACATGAGGACACACTTCTCTCCAATTGTTTTATATCCACCCAATCAATCATTTTCTTGCCTTACAGCAACACGTTCAGTTCAAACATCTTTTTTTTTTTTTTCTTCACTGAGGAAAAGCTAACTGTCTAAACAAAAAATATGCATCACACTCATATCATGTAGGTGCACAGCCAAGCAGAGGCAGTGGATATCTTAACATTATTATCAATCACCAGTGACAGAAGGATATAATAGCATACTCCTATGGTCATGAAAAAAGAGGGAAAATGCTTTACAGAAACAATTTCATAGGTTGCTCAGACACATGTTGAAAAAAAAGTACAAAAAGGGATTAACTATTGCAAAACACTTAACCCTTAATGGGAAAGCATGAACAGAAAGGAATAGGAAGTAGTTTATGACAGAGTAACCTGATTTTTCTGCACATACCTATTACTGAATAATTGTATCACATGATTTGATATGTGACAATTTTTCTCAGTCTTTTTAACAGGAAGTCTCTGGCAAAAAGAAAAGCCAGAAATGCATTTCTGAAAGCATCTTATTAATGTAGATTCCTACCTAATTTCATGGGAAATTCAGGTTTTTGAAGAAAAATGATGCTCTGGAGCAGCAATTTCAATATAGCAAGAGTGAAAAAAACCCTACAATATTGAAGACAGGGTTTGACCAGCTCACAAAAAGAGCTCTAAGTCAGCAGCTCTATCGCAGAAAAGGGATGGACTGTGTAACATAGCCCATATATTTTGTCCCACATTTCCTCCCACAGCTACCAAGGCAAATAACAGGGAAGAGGGCACATCAAGGTCTTTCCCTAGCAGGAAGCAGAGACGCAGGTGGAGTCAGCAGCCAGAACAAGAACATCAAAATTGCTCAGAGTCCCACTGTTCATATGTAGTCTAAGATGCTAATGGTTCCCTAATAGGATTTTTTTTTTTAAAAAAAAGCAGTCTCAGAGCAACTTTCCTCCCTAGTTACATTCTTCCTTCTCTGATCTGATGTCCTGGATCTTGACTATTATATGGTCCATTATCCCCTTAGGCCTGAACCTTACATTAATTGGAAAGGAAATTACTTCTATGCAGAGAAAGAAAAAGAGTTTCTGCAGAGCTGTGAAAGCATTCTGCACATTTTTTTCTACGTATTACTCTTTTCAGAATGAATGACATTTTTTCTCCCTCCAGAAAAACTCAGATACTTGCAGCTAGGCATATAAATCACCTTTAGATAAGTATAGTTTCATAATTATAGATCTAAATGTATGGTTTAAGCAACTTTGCAAGAATATAAAAACTAAAATTTAAGGTATAGTGAATTCTTAGTGCCAAAGTCATGCTAGATGTGAGCAATTTGAGCTGCCTGTCAAGTATTGGTGACAGTGAGAGTAAAGTAATATGTAAGTAACTCAATAAATCTTTAAGGTTTGCCCTCAAAATAATTTCAAAGCACAGTTCAGAACAGGATTCCATTGAAGGGAATAGCAATTAAATGTAGAAAATAGAGTGGTTCAAAGGGTAAGAAGGATAAGGAGCTTTTTAAGGAGATCTTTGCTTCTCTTCTCTCTCAAGCACCTCATTTGCCAACAGGAGACCATCTCCTGCTTCGTGTTTTTGTACAAAGAGCAACCACCAGCCCCAAAGTTTTGACTGGAGGGATATGATTTGGGCTTTGGCTAGAGATGCCAAAGCTCCATAGTGGGAGGAGAAAAAAACCTTTGGGATAACTGTGCTCTTAGGCAAGATCATTATGACAGAGGAAAGAAGAGAAAACATTTTGTGACCTTGCCTGTGTAAAGCACTGAGACAGAAAGAGGAAAGAGTGCACAGAGAAACAGTTAATGTTAGAGAACTATATCTCCTGGTGGGATGAGGCTGTTCACCTCTTAAGGACAGGGACTGTGGGCAATAAATGCAGATAAAGAATGTCCTCATAATCTGTGTAAAGAGCTCAAGCTGAGACTGCAGACACAGCAAGCATTGAAGGATGCTTGCAAAAAGACTCTGTGTATCTCTGAAGAAGACAACACAAGGAGTGGGTGGAGAGGCCTGGCAATTGTGTGAGGAGTTTAAATGGACAGAGAGAAGCCAAATCTATTTTTTGGCTACTGGAGCATGAAGGCATGGTGGATTACTGCTACAGCATTTGTGAGCACCGTGATGGAACTAGTACTGAGCCAGATGGGCACAGATGGCTTCATACACTTCTCCATTTTCTCTGTCACCACATCCTGGGATGACAGTGAGGGCAGGAGCAGGAGGGTCTCACCCTCTTGTGGTCACTCTGCCTAGAACAGCCTGCCCGTGCCTTCACACAGGCCGTACAAGGCACATCAATGGCCCTGCTGCTCTAAGCTCTTCTGCTTGGTGAGGTTTGCCACCTTGCAGCAGGCCAACTGAATGCGTGACCCATGATAACCTGTAAGGCCTCACTGAAAGGAGCATGTGGTATACGACTGTTGTAAAATGTCTGGGTGATCCACACCTGAAATGGGTAATCAGCATCTGCTGTGAGGCAGAGACACTGACACCCATGCAGGCTGAGAATCATGGATACTTTCCTGGCCTCAATGCTGAACAGTGGAGAATTCAAATTCTTTGGTATCATGTGACGTGTGGGCATAGACTGTTGCAGTGTCCATGAAGCTTATCCAGTGCCCTGCAAAGCTTGTAGGGCAAAGGAGTAGTAATGTTGGGGGTTCATAAGCTGATAGGAGACCTGTAAAGAACACCAGATAGGAGCATACATCCCCTGGAAGTCTCCTATGCGCTTGTGACTGCTGTTCTGGGAAAAGGCTCACACATCTTCCTTGACTGTGTTGATGAAACCTTGCCATGGGTGACTGATCTCACTCTTCACCCTCAGAACACAGAAGGTCAGCATCATGTTGCACACTGACCTTCCAGATCCTGTGAAAGTTAGAGATTTTTGTGGGACAGCAACCGCAGGGCGCCATGGGCATGATATGTCTCAATGGTCACACTGCAGGTAAGTAAAGATGATCCTGTTTTGGTGGACAATGTATTTGCTGTAAGGGGCAATATTGCCCCAGCTGGCTCCAAGCCTTCACTGTTGAAATAGCCAAAGTATATTTTTTCCTCCTCTCCCATCTTTCCAGAAACAGTATAAAAGAACATCAACCAGAGATTGCTGGTGAAAATGGTAGCTGCTTTCATGGAAGAGGTGATTACATTAAGAACTATTCTTTCTCATTTGCCTCGAGTCTGAGGTAATAAAATACCTTATTTTCTAGAAATGACTCTCTTTAGTGTTTGACACAGTCTATGGAAATATGATTTCTGATGACATTGTGGTTTTGAACCTAAGCGTATGTAATATGTTTTAGAATCAGAACAAGCTATTACGAGTCTAGCTGGATCCCCTGCTTTATACATTTCATATAACCCTTTTTTTCTGCTGTTCATTTGGGTTTGGGTTTTTTTTTTTCTTCCTCCCACCCCCCCCGCCCAGTATTCATCCCATGGCATCTACTTGGTACTTAGGATATCTTCTAAGGAATTTACCCAATCTTGATCTAAAGGATTCAAGTGATGGAATCCCACTGCATTCCCAATGAAATCTATTGATCAGTTAATGAATGTTGTTATTAAAAACTTTGCAGTTTATTTCTAAAAAAAAATCTAATTTTTTTCTTTCAAAAGTAGATCCTGTTTTGTTTTGGTTTTTTTTTTTATAAGATCAAAGTAGACTCTAATACCAAAAAACTCTTCTGCATGTAGGTATGTAATCACCAAGATCAAGTAACATTTTAACTTTCTCTTTGGTTAACAAAGTGGATTGAAGTTTCTTGAGTGTCTCATTATAAGATTTTTTTTGCCTGACCTCAAATCATTATTGTAGCTTTTTCCTGAATCATCTAATTTGTTATCATCCTTTTTGAAGATTGTGCAATTTTGTGGTAAGGACCTCATTAATCCCATATTTATTACATCTTTACTCCTACTCAATATTACTTTGCCTATATTTTGGCATGGTTGCTTCTTGTAACAGTGCAGAACTCAGCCAGAGTTCTGAAGAGTGCAGAAACTGGCTCTGTGACAAACACAGCACCTTTACCCCACCTAAAAAAACTAGTTTCTTATTTTGCTTTTTTGGTTTTCTTTGCTTAATATTTTGGTTTGGATTTAGGTTTTTTGGGGGGAGGGGTTACATTTTTTAGTCCTTTCTAGCTAAGGCAATTGTAATAAACACAGGAAAAAAACAAGTAGAGGATATCAAGTCTTATTTGCTTTGATGCTTCTTAAAGCACAATCTGACTGAAGTGAAAACATTATCCTTTATCACATAAGCATTTCAATCTTCTCTTAAAAGATACACTAAAAATGTAAATCACATTCTTCTCACCTACCTTTAGTCTTACCAAAGTGCAGTACTCTCATCACAGCAGCACTGCACTGATAACAAAAAAATTGAGCAAAAAAGGCCACTATCTTTCAAAGTAATTTCCTGATTTTCTGTCATTGTAGAAAAATGAATGAAACATCATTAGTAAAATATAGCAAAGAAGCACAGTGACAAAACCAAAATGCTTTCTTGAGCAACAGTCCATACCCTGGCAAGGACAATTTAGCTGCTTTTTGTGCAAAGAGAACTAAACTGGGATTTTTTGCTTTATATCAAGAATGTCAAAAAGATTAAAAACTTGATTTGACCCAAGACCTTGAGCAGAAAAGAGTCTCATTTATTCTGTCTTGCCCGGTGTTTCTCTGCTGTTATGTTCTGCCTTTGGGCACTGAGTAAAAATAAGGGAGATTTGTCCACCTGTGTGTCAGCACTGGCACATGGATGACAAGACTGAGAAAACCATGACCAGAGAGCACACGAGAATGTCTGGTTTGTTTCTTCTTTTAAAGCCCTGTATGACTTTTGCCAATGAATATAGGACATGTTATCTTCGTATAAATCATAGGAGGGTATGTAAGAAGGGTCTTAAAGTTCAGTTGTTTGCTATTTTAGGTCCTAGGAAACAAATTACTTTTCACTTACCATTCTGGCTGAAGCTTTTCTGTATGACCTGAGCTTTTGCTTAGAAGGAGCCCAGGTAAGCAAAAGCTGTCTACTGCTGATAGATAAAATAGAGTATAGGACATAAACATTAATTACACAGGATTGTATAGAACTAATCAACATAGTCTTACTGTAGAGTAAGCTTCAGATTTTCCGCATAGATATTTAGTCCATCCAGCTAATTAAAAGGCAAAAATGTTCAGCCTGCTGAGACAGAAAACCTGCAAACATATTCATTTGTTTTTCAAAAAAGGACACAGACAGCCTAACTGAAAGGTGGGAAAATACGATTCACCAGCCAAGTGAAGATCCAGCTATACCTGTGTGAACTAGGTACCCTTTTGGCTTACGTTTGTAGTTAATAGCATTTCCATGGGGAATCATTAGACCTTCACAGATCTTGGCTGTCTCACAGCATGCATCCCACTCCAACTATCATGAGACCCCAGTGTAATTTACACTTGTTCATGGAAATTCTTTAAAACACGACTGAGATATTTTTGTGGATAAACACACACACACATGCATCTATATAAATGTAAACTAAAAAAGAATGTACTGTGTGGCTCTTGTTTTAACTGTTGTATACATTTCTAGCACTTTCTAATTAGTGACAAAGAAGAAATAAAATAATAATAAAAATAATAACTTATAAATATGTATAACTGTATGCCATATATAATAGATAATACCATAAATGATAAAATAATAACTAACAACAGAACAATAATAAAATAAGGTAAAATAAATTTCTGAAGTCCTAACTTTCAGTTTTTAAAGTATTTTATTATTTTGTATCATGTAACAGAATACATAAGAATTCAGAATTGCTTCTAGATTTTTAGAGTAATTGAAAAGAATGCAATTAAATGGGTGAAAATAACTTTTAAAGAATCTAACATTGTCTCTTTATTTCATTGGTGTTTTTCAGCCTCTTCTGCGATGGAAAGATCACCCCTAAAAGGAGGCCACTGAAACAAGCATGTATTACTGTGTAGCTGTGTTATACTAAATAACAATTTTCTGTTAGGTTCAGAATCCTGCAAAACTCATAGTAAAATATTCATTTGACTCTTGGAATTGTTAATGTTTGACATGTTCAAGAACTGGTGTTCAATAAATACTCCAGTTAGGCGTTTTTAGGCAAAACTGAAGATCATATTTGTCCTTGTGCTGAGAAGTAGCTCACCTATTTTGAGTACTCTAAGAATAATGTTTATCCTCTATATGCCAAGAGGACAGACAATAGCCATACTTAGCAGAAAAACACTTTGTTCCCCAAAAGATCTTGAAAGAGGACAAAAGGACTATGTAGCCACTGTTACGGTGCAAGAAGGAAGAGCTGAGAGACAGTAGCAGTTTTATCCTCTTAGCATTGCACAGGGTCAAGGTAAGATGAGGTGAAGACAGAAAACAGGTGATCACTTCATGAGTAATTCAGTGTTAATACCAACAGCACATCTGTGACTGGACCACAGGTTTTACAATTCAGTGTGTAAAGTGACACACAACAGTTTAGTTGTCTAAATAAAATTGCAGGTTGCATTTCACAGAGTTCTTCCAAAGTAGCTTATGCTCAGAATGGCAAATGCTCACTACTTTTGTTAGATATTTTATAAGACAATCCTGGAGCAGTTCAAATAAGCAGGAATTCAGTCACTGATCTCACTTGAGTTTGGACACACCTTTTAATATTTCAAGGTAAAAAAGGCAGTGTTGTCCCTGTAAATGAGTAGAAACAAATCATCTTCAAATAGACCATTATTAGGGTTTAACTGCTTAATTGACTAGAGTGATCTTAACCACAAGGACAATTGATACTATAAAAGAAGGAAAATACATTAGAAGAGTAACTGTAAAATATAGAGAAGGCATTATGGAGTTCACAGAAGATTAAGAATTCACCATGGCTGAGGCAGAAGCCTAGAAATGACAAGGATATTAGAGGCAGTGTGGGAGGGACTATTCCTTCATCTGTTGCCAAAGTTGGGAAAAAAAAGAAAGAAGCGGTTCTATTTTAGTTCATCTTTATATGAACAAACATTAAAAGATCATGAGGAGCATGTGGAAAAGGGAATCCATAAATAAAATCGCAACAAGCAATACACATTTTTTTAAAAGTACATCAGCTAAAAAAAACCCAGTTAAATTAAAATTTGTTCACAATCTGTTTAATTAAAATAGAGGGATTTCTGACATCTATCTTTGCTTTGTAGAAGCATGAGGGAACCTCGATTTGGGGGAATAGCAGAATACAAATCAACATCCATTTGCAAGTCTCATTGCTTGCCACATCAGATAATACAGGAAATTCATACCTGTACCCGTAATATCCAAAATGAAAGCATAATCAAATGAATTTTAAAAAAATTAATTAAAGCAGCCTAAAACTATCATAATTTCATTACCTTACAGAATTTTGCGGAAAGGATTCCCTGATACCTTAAACAATTGATCTTGTTAGTAGTTGCAACTAAGATTGTGCTCTCATACATTTTATTTTCCTTAGATCATTAGGGAAGTCTGTGAAGTATGGCAATCCATCATCATATGAGTGTTTTCTTCAGTGTCAGTCTATTGTTAATGGAAAATTTATTAAAGAAATCTAGCACAGACATGAACAGAAATGTCCAGACACAAAAATAATTCTATACAGAAATGCATATTACACATAGGTGTATATATAGATTACGTAATACATACTTAAATATTTAAAGTATTTAAAATTTATTTAAATATTTAAAAATTTATTGTTGACAAGTTCCACCCACCCCCTATATATGCACATATGCCTATATGCACAAATTAGAGAGCTGTTGTCTATGAATGCAACATACTGGAAAACAGGAAAATGTATTACAGATAGTTGCAGCCACAAAAGCTGGAGAGTCTTATCGAGTGAAGCAGGACTTGGCACAAATTATCAGATTTCCTGGAACACAAACAAGCTGCTGGGCTTATTCCAGACTCTCTTTTAAAATATGTTTTTCCATTTCTTCCTGCATCTGATCTCTATTGCATTTCTGTTTAGAAATTCAGATGCATCTTAACCCTGGCTGGCCCAGTATCATTCTGAGGACTGGTTCATTAAGGAGAGTGAGAATATATCTATTCTCACATAACAGATTCTTGCACATTGAATACTCATCATGAGTAAATCTTTGTGTGCTTTAGCACATTAGCATGACTGAATAGGCAGAGGAGTAGATTTGGTGTATTAAAAGTTTTTGAAATACCATAGAGGAGGAACAGTGATAGTCTTTACAATAACCTTTCAGGAAATATAATTTTTTTCCAGATCACAGATTACCCTCAGGAAGTTAGGAAGAAAATATAATGGAGCACTGGAAAAGGCAAGAGTAACTTTAAGTATTATAGGAATTAAGTTGATACCCTGTGGTAGCTCTGAGCAATATTGTTGCTCTGCTTAAAAATAATATAATCTAAAGCAAAACATTCCAGAATTCCATACTGGGCTACAGAAAAAATACCAGCCTACAACAATCAAAAATTTTTGAGGCAGAGAAATGTGCACTTGCAGTAGATTTCATCTTTTTAAAAGAAGAAAAAAAAAAAAAGCTTTCCACAGGGCTGTTATGTCTGAATTATTCCTTGGAAGTTGCAAAGAATGGTTCTAGACATAGAATTACTTTAATACTTCATAGACTCTGGCATCCTAGCTCTGTACCTTCTATCATCTTCTAAATCTCATCTACATCCTAAAGAAGGTGTTTATCTCTACAAAACACCAATGCTGAAAATAGAAGTGTCTACCACAACAGAGATATTTCAAGACACTGTGTGAACATAGAAAGGGAGAAAGGGCTAGGTTGCAGGGTGACTTAGAAAATGGGCTAAAATGCTTCTTTTTGGTGTAGTATTAGAAAGTAAAGATTAATTAGTGTTTGGCGGACTCAGTACAGGTTTCAGGAGTAACTCTGGAAAAATACAATTTTTGCCTTTGGTTATTCAAAGTCATTTACATGCAGAATTAAATACTTGCTCTTTTAAAGGACCTTCTTGTAATTCCACTAGTGCTTGGAATGAATACTGCCATCAAATCTAGTGCTTTCTCATGCAAGCTTGTGCGCTGTCATAATACGTACTTCCTTTAGTTTGGCCCAAAACACTTGTATAATATAAGTTATTACAGTTATTCAAACATAAATCCTGAACAGTATTTGCTGATGAAAAGATTTTTTTAATATATTTTAAATTATATATGTGTATATGTACGTATATAATAATATAAAATACATACAGAATATATATACATATATATAATTGCTTTTATTGGGTCAGTTTTTCAGAGTTTTGTTGCTTTTGCTCAGATTTGGCAGACTGTCTTCCATTTGAGTGCAAACTAATCACAGCACCTTGTTGCAGAAATGGCTAAACTGTGGTTTATGTGTGGCACATGCAATTTCCTGAGCAGCTCTGGTGCATCTTTCGAAGTAAAATTCAGAGCAAAATTTATCTAGCTTACCTTACCCATCAGATCCCCATTATAAACATGCTAACACTTTATTGGGTTTGGATGAGAAATTTAAGTTGGATTTCAAGAACTGTGGGGCCTGGATGCTCAGTTAGGCAGGGCTATCAAGCCTTTCAGCTTTATAGTCAGGACTTAAAAGCCTATAAGCATTGCCCTGGGGAAAGAGTAATGTCTCTGTCATAAGGTACTATTCACACCCTGGGGTTTTTGTGTGTACAATTTTACACTGTAGAACTTGCTCAGCAGACACCAACACCAGCAAAATAGGCAACATTAAGGCACCATCGTTTTATATTTTCAGTGCTGTACACCAGGTCAGAGGCAACTATTAATATTCATTCCACAGCTAAACTCATAATATTTGGATATCAACCTATTATAATCCCATTGCCTTCAGCAGGACTACATGATTCAAATTAGTTTATCATGCTGTCTACATAAGAAAGCACTCTTAAACTCCATCTAAACTCTTTTCCTGGTGAAAACTGATGCTCTGACATCCATTCACAGGATGATTCAAGCATCAGACATATGGCAGGATCAGGTTCTTTGACTAGCAGTAAAATTGTATTTATTTGTATTATTGTTAATATTTTGCTACTAAGCACTGAGCCAATTCATCATGTGACATATGCCCTCTTGGGCTAAGCTGATAAATTAGATTAATTAAATGAAAATTCCTGGGTGAGAAGAAGGATACAATAGAAGAAATTCCCTCACGCATCATATGGTGCCTAGAGTCTAGCTGATATATTATTAGAAAAATATAAAGCCAACATAAATCAATGCATGATGTACTGTAAACTACAATTACTTTCTTGCTTTTAACTAAATTATATTTCAGAAGACCAAATTAAAATCTTGTAAAATTATAGACCAGTCATAAAGCAGAGATATTTATTTAAATATTTACTGATGTATCAAATTTTAATTTTATTCAGTATCTTTTGTAGACAGTATTCCTTTTTTTTTTTTTTTTGGTCACAGAAAGAATAATAAGGATGTTACAGAATACAAGAACTTTTCTGTGATTTCTTGGAAGAAATCCAAATAAAAACTTGCAAATTTTTGTAAGCATATGACCGTAATGACATGAAATTTAAAATAGTAGTGGCCATTTTGTTTCCTCTCAAAATGTAATTTGTCACAGAACCTAGTGGTAGTGGTTGGTGAAGTGAATCAGCAGAAGAAATATTTTTGAAAGTGTAAAGAAAATAAGTGAATATTTTGGTAACAGTGCCAACACATACACAAAAAAAGAAGAGTGTATTGTCAAGGCAGACAATATGTGAATTCAGTTGTATGTCTGTACTCTAATTTCAGCCTCATCACTTCCAATTAACAGTTCTCTCTCCTACACTCCTTCTTTAAACTGTGAAGTACTCCTTAACTCTTTTGACATATGATATGGCATACACTTTAGTACCTTTTTTCTTAATATTTTACAGAGAGGTCACTTATAAGGAACTCATAGGAACGTAGGAAATAAACCTGGAAGGTGTCATCACCCTGAGACAGCACTTCAAATACAGAAGTCGGAGAGAAGGGAAAGAGAGAAAAGGAAGAGGATGCATGTAAAATGCACATGGAAATTAAAAGCATCTGTGAAAAAAGTACTCCTTATTCTTGTTTTCACGCAATAAAGCCCATGTTGTTCTTGTCTCCATCTAATACATATTTATCTCTCATAAATTTGCCATGATCTGTCTAACAATCTGCTTCTTGCTCTTCTGTTCTTCTTGGAAGGTGACTCTAGCTCCATGCTGATTAACACCAGAAACTGTCTCCTAAAGGGTACCCCACACTCATTCAGGGACATTTTACACCAACGTTTACACTGATACTACCATTAGGCTTACGCAGCTCTTCTCGCACCACCCAGACAATGGTATTTCTTAACCTTTTGAGACGTGAGATCAAATCCACTTAGCTTGCTGAGTAATATTCATTTCCAAACCCAAAAAAGTTAATTAAAGACCTTAGAAGCCTGTCATTCACAGGCAAGGACAACACAACCTGCAGTTTGAACCTCTCTTCTGTTTAATATTGAAGCAAAACGTTTCTTTGAGAAAGACAAATATCATGAGGGACATTTGTCTTTCACCAGTAATATTTATCTTTGAACGGGATTTATCTAATCTATTTTGATCCAAAGACTGCACCACGTCCTCAGCCAAAATCAATCTAAACACCAGCCATAGTGCACAGACAGAAGGTTACATCCTTCAAACTTCCTTCATGTGGAAATAGCATTTTAGTCAATAGGAGTTCAAGACATAGCCTGAGATTTTCAGAAGCACTGTGCCCTTCCATGAACTTTGTTGTGATGTACATAAGACAACCTATTTCTCCAACAGTTTGCTTTCCCACTTGTCCTTTCCTAGTAGTAATTTTTACAGAGAAAGGATGTTTTGGGATATCTCTCAGAAAGTCAACTTGTGTTTCTTCAGGTTGCTATGTAAACAGTAAAAACAAATAGAACACATTCTCACTCATGCCTTGTGCTTCCTGTAGTCCTTTGTGATATACAGTATGGTCATATTAACACCTACAATGTAAGACATGGCAAGCAGGCAGATCTGAGGAAAATATACCTTGAGAATAATACTTCTTGGAAAACTGGGATTCATTTTGCTGTAAGTTCATAGACCCAAACCATGTCTGAAACACAGCATAGGTCCTATGACAGCACAGAAGATCAGTTCAAGGCATGGCACACTTTACTTCTACATTAGTCCTAAAACCAAGTGGTTTAGGCTAAGACTTTATGTCGGCCCTCCATCTAAAGGGACATTTCACTTATAGTCTATAACACTGACATTCAGTTTCCAGAAACATGTTGTAATCTGTCAAAATCTGATTTGTTTTTTTTTTTTACAGCTTTAGATGTCTTTTTCACATATTGGGAGACACATTTCTATATTGGTTGGACAGAAGATACAATTGGCACTGGGAAATTTACATAATCTCCTCCACAAGTCTTGGAATATCTAGTGTTTTTCACAGTTCTCCAACTCTAGAAATTAGTAGGAATGTGTCTAAGATCATGTCTTAATTCCTTAGGGATTAGGTGAAAGATTGAATATGTGAGTTGAGGCTGAAAATACAGAAGGCTGATAAAGAATACTCAAAGAACAATTTTTTCCTTGTCCTTTTTTTTGAACTTTTGAACTTTATGCTGACCAACGCTTTTTGAAGCTTTAGAACCGGCAAACCTGTACCACTTCACAACATCACAAATATTTTGGACATGGGCTATGTATGATTAGTTATCATAACTTCAGCAAACATCAGGATATATACTTTTTATTTGTAAGGAAAATGTGAGCCTTTGTACTCTGAACAAAGCTCAACTATGATGTACAACTTTTGGTTATATTAAGTTTTGTTTCAGAAGAGTCCCAAGAGCTACCTCCACAACATATTGTGATCATAAGATTATCAGACCGGAGTAGAAATGTTGTGAATTATTCATTGCAATCATAATGATTCAATGTAGATGGTAGTTAGGAAGACTGCCAGATCACTTTATGATATTTTGGGCCATAACCTGTTCTATGCCACTTGTTCCTAGCACCTATGATTAAGACAGTGTCCTGAAAGCTGGAGGGTTCCAATTAAAGTATATTGCACTTCAGCAATCTTTGGTGGCATGTATTCCCCTGAGGTTATTGCAAATTACAGCACTAATTTTATTGCAACTCTCAAGGCTGCCCAACTACACAAGCAATTTCCTGTTCTCTTCTCAGTTGCAGAAATAAACTATTTCTTTTCATGTGAAAAATGAGAGGGATTAATCCTATCCCTCAGAAGAACCATAACGGAAGAAACAAGCCAGATGTTCATCTGCTGTAGAGCACTGGAGTTTGGCAGCTACTTCAGGCAGCAAGGAAGGGTGACAGCTACAGGCTGCGTTACTGGGAGGGATGCTGCCATTGGCCGGGTTCTCCCAGAGTCTTTGATGTGAATGGTTACATATGCCTCTACAGTCTAATGTCTTACTGTATATTCACTGCACTGGGCTGCTGCTGCAAAAAAAAGGGAATGTAGGATAGCTAGATATAACATACCAACACTTCCATTTACTTTGCAAAGGTACACAGGCATCACTACCATTAAACTGAGACTCAACTTCTAAATAGAAAAAAGTGCATGAAATGGCAAGAAATTAAATGGAGGAAATGAAAATGGAAAGAAATGCATGACTCCACCAATAATGCATAACCCTTTCAACTTATGATGTCCCATAATATCACCCTCTCCACATATTTCACTTGTACAAATAAATCAAACACCAAATAAATTAATTATAAACATACTTGAAATAATACATTTACTACCCTAATGGCTTTTGAACTCAAGAAATTTAATTACTTTCCTATACACTGAAGGACAGCAGAGTGATAATCAGGAGTGAGCACCTCAGCTCTAAGCTCCTGTTACAGCTCCAATTTACCAAGTAATGAAAACATTAAATTCTGAGTAATCAGTGTAGATTTTATACATAAATCCTTTCTTCATACCCTCTTCTTTCAGAGATACAGCTTAGGGTCTAAAACAACCAAATGAAGAAGACGTTGATTTTTATAGCTGCAAAAAGTGAAAGTCAGAATTGTGAGTGCTGCAGACATCAAGCCATCTGACCACTCCTTTTTATAAGCTGTTT
This sequence comes from Harpia harpyja, assembly GCF_026419915.1. Lineage (NCBI taxonomy): Eukaryota > Metazoa > Chordata > Aves > Accipitriformes > Accipitridae > Harpia > Harpia harpyja. The sequence goes on along the minus strand of NC_068969.1, from coordinate 68,563,479 downwards.
CAGTGGCCAGAGAGAGAACATTAGTTCTATAATAAGAGAGAGCACTTATGGTCTAAACCCACAAACCTCCTGGTCAGCAAAAACAGGAAAAAAACTTTAAGAATGAGCTTTGTATATTTAATTTGTATTTTAGTTGACTAATTTGCATATTTGATCACATATGCTTTGTATATTTAATTGCAAAAATACGCTAGCAAATTAAGATCTGCACATATTATGCTAGGTATAAAACCAGTGTTTATTCTCCTGCCATTAGACTGGCACCAGAGTTCATTACTCTCAGCTGTTGACAGAAGATTACTGAAACTGAAGTTCTCGCTGCCTATCACTGACAATGAAAAGAACATTTCATCTTGAACTGCTATCAATAGTAGTACCACAATATTAGCTACAATACTGCAGCAGCTTAGGTTGGGAAAAGGTATTTATACTGTCTAATCAGTTTCATCACACCATATCTGAGAGCAAAGCCTAGAAGAAATCTTATTTATGATGTTAGGTAGTTCTGTTTCTGTATCACAGAAGCTAAACATGAAGGAGACTTAAAAGAACAGAAAGCATTTTAAATTTGATGTTGTGTAAAGTTACAAGTGAAGTAAACTGTTCTAAATTAAAATATCTTATTTGCATCCTTTGCTGAAGTTTACAATGAGCACTTAGACGGGATAGAGAAATACGGAGATCTGACACCTGGAGAGACTATCAAAAGCAGACTGCCTTTGGGGGAATGTTTCCCTGACGTCCTTATTTTCATAGCAGAAAAAATTATACTCTATGATATTCCCTTGTGGAATGCAATCTTTCAGCCAGTGTGGCCAACCAATATAAGAAAAGAGATACCAACATGCCATTTTCATGCAGATTTACTGCATTTCTATTTGCAGCATAAAATACAGTACAAAATCGACCACTTTCTGCTGCATACAATGTTGCTTAAAAATAATGTTGAGGGTTAAACTAGTGGATGCAGCAAGGGGAGAGCATTTGTATATTTTATGGTTTTTATCTTCCAAACTTCCAAATATCCTGCATTAGCATGACTTATTTTGTAGCCAGGGAAAGTCTAATGTGATTCCTTCAGATGTTAGTCAGCTTCACTCCTATATAAGGGGTCACTTAAGAGGAATAAAAACCACAATATCCTCTGGAAATCTGGCTGTACTGTGTCTTTACTACATTACAAGACAGTTTTGTTCTTCTAACAAAGAATATGGCTCATTAATCAAACCCTAGTGTTTTCTTCTTGGAGAGTCATATAAGCTTGCGAATTCCATCTGTATTACCAATATGTATGATTTGTTTAACTAGAAGATCTTTGTTTAATCAAATTATCCACCCTCTGCAGTATCGGTGCTGGCATACTGTAATACTATAATTACTTTTAATGAGTTTTCTATTTCATGGAGGGAGGGGAGCTTGATTTTAAAAATCCATTGCATATTTTATCTCATACTACTAATTTCTATTTAGGAAGAAAGTATGATAAAATGATTTATTAATGAAAAGAAACATATTGAAAAATTAGGGGATACCAATTAGTACAGTAAAAAGTAAATGTCATGAAAGAAATTAGAAGACAGATTTTACATATACTTTGTTGCACCAGGAGTCATTATAACAATATGCAGATGGATTATTTGGTTAAATCACAGGAATGTGGATAAAATATCCAGGAAGAGCAGATTACATAAAGCTACTGCCATGCTAGAACAATCTTTTTAAGCTTTCTAACAAATGTAAGTTTCTGTCACAAAATTATATGCTAGGAAATTAAAATCTCTAACTACAAGTAATAGAAACAAATCTTTAGAAGTAAATTCACAAGTAAGACAAAAGTGATGAGACACATATGCAGAGGCTGCACCAATATTATGCCTGGATTTACTAGCCCATCTGCCTCTGAAGATTTGTCTCTTCAACTCAATTGCATTAATGTGAACCAGGCTTTAGAAAAAGAATTAGTATTAAGCTGCCAAAAAAGACTCAAAACAAACAAACAAAACCATTATAGAAATCAAAGTACATGTAGGATACCACTCTTATCAACAATAAAATATATGTAACTAAAATCCTACCTCGGCCACAGCTTCTTTCAAGTGTTACATTCAGTTTTTATTGCCCTGAAAGGAAACAAACAGATGATTTTTTCTGCTCGTCATGTTTAAGAAGCAGATCCTTTAAGCCTGAAAATTATATTATCCTCTTGTGCTGATTCTGTGCAGCCTTTATATTCTATGTATTGCAAAGTCTTTGTTCATACACTGGGTGATTCTCTGGTGCAGTAGGTCTGTACTCAATGTCCAAATCAAACTAGCACTTCCACCAAAGTTCACTGTTCATTAAAATTGACATATCCTTATAGATTTGGGGGAGGTATTTAATCAAAAAAAGTTAGCAGGACAGTCTGGATTTTATGTAGAATAGAATGCCTCAAAATATCTTCCAGTTTGTTCTTCCCCTTGAGGGACTGGGCTTTTAGATATTCATTATAGAACTGACATAATTGGTGAACAAGTTGCAAGCTGCAAGAGCAAACTGTGCATCAGATGAATGTCCCAGAACCTGGGAAGGTCTTCAGTGACTAGCAAAACTCTGGTATTAACTTCTTATCTGAGAGGCAGAAAAGGGGGGAGAGGCATAACCATTTAATTTTTTTTTTTTTTTTTTTTTTTTTGCAAAGGGAGAAAAAAAAGGCAAAATACCTTTGCAATACTATTCTGGTGGTGCTATTTGATCTATGCAGATCAGAGTAGCTTTGTATGTTGAAGTTTATGAGCTATTTTAAATTCCAGCATGGTCCCTGGACCATGACAATGTAAAATTCCTGTAGATGGAGGACACACTGGACAGAACGTTCTCCTGGACAGACAAAAAAGGACAAAAGTAGCACTGCTTTACAGCTTAGTTTTAAAGAACCCTTAATTTACATTCAGATTAAAATGGTTTGTAGCTGTCTGTACATTTTGTGAGATTTTTCCCACTCTTAGTAGGTTCACAACTTCTTTCTTTTTCTTAAATTGCAGGCAGAAGAACTGTGAGAACACTTTAAATATGTGCACCTCTCAAAGGATACTTACTCTTGTAGGTTGACTTAACTCTACATAAATAATGACAAATCATGTCAAGTGCTCGGATTTTGAAATAAGGCTTTTGATAAAGCATGTAGTTTCCAGTTAATTCTCTTAACTGGCTGATATTTTAACTTCATGTATTTTTTCAGGGGAATATTGGCACAGAATAAAATGTGAATTATTTTTCATTTGGACCTATGCCTAAGGTGATCATCTCTAATTCCATAATTAGGGGCATGATGGAGGAGGTGCAAATCAAATAGAAAACAGGACACTTAAATTCCTACATTAAGGCAATAAATACAGTATTTCAGTGAAAGACAGAAAGAGCCTATTTATGTCCTTAATGATGCCTAGAACCTCTGGAGAACCTTTACCAGGTCTGGTTCAAGAGACATAGTAAAACGCACTAAGTATCAGAGAGGACACCCTTGTAGAAATAGTAACTCATTGCGAGCAATTCAGACAAAGCAATTCAGCCATAAAAATTTATAGCAGTTTGAGGAAATGTATTAGTGTGCAGAAAACCACTTGAAATTAAAGTTTCCAGTAGTAAAAATAAAGTAGTGCAATCAATTAATGTGCTCTGCATCTAGTCCTTGCAGCTTGCTTTTATTCATTTGATGTGATGAATGATACTGCATTTGCTGAACATTATGATGTAGATGCTTTTCTCCTTGAGGAATGTTGGGTGGTTAGCACATCTTGGCCAAAGCTACATCCAACCTATTTGATGAGATTCATGGCGATACTTTATTGTCTTGGTTATTATAGTAGTAAATATGATCTTAGTGATTATTACCCTTTTTTTCCTAGATGAAGCCATGATGGCTGTTTTGCAGTTCTTGCTCAAAGCTCTAAACCTAAAATAAATAAATAACTAAATAAATAAATAGATAAACCTGTTAAATTCACTGCTAAAATCCTTCAACTCCTAGGAATTATCTCTATGAATCTGACATTTTTCTCTGGATAACTCTAACCTAAACTGTACATTTTTCTCTTGAATCATCTGTGGCACACACAGAGATGGTGGCAGCCAGCTCACAGCAAGAGAAAAATCCCACTCAGCACAGTGCAACATGACGCAGACAACTGCTGGTCTTCCCAGAAGCAGCCAATGTGGTTATACTGTTCCTGGTACCAAAGCTCGTTCATTTTTCACTAGCTTAACTGTCTTTGAATGGCTGTGCTTTGCTCATTGCAGACTGTGCAAGTTCTTCAAAAAATCAATGCATATGTAGAGTTGAATAATAATCAGATATAGTGGAAATCGGTTTGCTGAATAGCTGCCTTTTAGGAATTCTTGACTAAACAGAATGAGTTGGCAGGTCATTTAACCTCTTTCTGCTGGAGTTTCCTGTACAAAGCAGGGATAATGACAGAGTTGTTGTAAGGTTTTCTTTCATTAATGATTCCAGAATGTTTTAAAAACTCAAAGTGAAAAATTTTGTTAGCAATGTAACATATAATAATTAAGACTCATTTCAGAGTCAGTTTGGGCTGTACAAGGATTCCTCACGTTTTTATGACCCATCTGTAGCAAATTAATGGTGAGTGAAAGGAAAAGAAAACTATTAGGATGAGTACCTTTTTGCCTCAGTGTGAGAAACCCGAGTATTCTTTTCTGTAATTACTGTTAAAGAAATACCTATTAAGGAACTCTTCTGATATCATATTTTCTCAGGATTTTATCAAGCCAATTTACAATCTACCTTTCAACAATAGTCCTTATATTATTTTATATCCAAATGGTAGTCCAGCTCTATCCATTTTAATAGCCATTAAACTCAGCCTATAGAGTTAATTAACTTTTACAATATTTAGAAATTAGTTTAGACATTCTCAGACCTTGAAATCAGAGACATTAGCCAAGCCAAATGATTTTACAGGCAGTTTGGTTAATAGGGCTATAATCTAGCCATAACAGCCTCTTTGGGCATGGGCCAAGGTAAGCATTTTTAATATGCCTCCTTCCTCTGGTTATAGCTGACTCAGAACTTTGGAAGGAAAAAAGTATCCCTCAAACTTAGAGGAGCAAAGACATGACAGTGAGAATCTGGATTGATTTATTTTGCAAATGTCCTTGTATTTTTCTGTGGCCTTGTATGAAAATTTTACGTTAAGGAACTTTTATCAATTTGAGAGACAGCACTCTTTTGTGAATTAAAACCTCTTCATATATATTTGGCAGTAACTCCTAAATTACTTAAGATACCTGCTTCATTATTTGAAGTTTTCAGGTGTTAAATGTAGGGTATGATAAATGATCAGGACAAAAGGTAATGGACACAAATTAAAAAACCATGAAATTCCATCTGAAAAGAAAAAAACTTACTGTGAGGGTGGTCAAACACTGGCACAGCTTGCCCAGAGAGATTGTAGTTTCTCCATCCCTGGAGATATTCAAAGCCAACTGTTCCAGCTGTCCCTGCTTGAGCAGGGGGTTTGACTAGATGACCTCAAGAGGTGTCTTCCAACTTCAGTTGATTCACTGTTAAAAACAGGATTGGACTGGTTTTGTTTAAAAATAACACTGAAACAGTACTTTTCATGTAACTGAATAACAGGAATTAAAAAATAGACCGAAACACAGAAACTCTCTCTATGCCTGAAATCCACATTTTTAATCTAGGGTTGTCTTTCTCAGACGTAAAGGTATGCAAACTCCAATATAAATTAGGCACTTAATAGCTGGATATGTCTATATAGTATTTCCCAAGAAGCACAGAGTTGTCCAATACTCATATTGCTTATGTGTGAATTGACACTTCAGTGCTAGCTTTAAGCCAACTTCAGTATTCTCAGCTTTACATTCAGAATACAAAAGAAGGGAGGGAAAGTGCTAGGCCTGAACCACTCCTTTGTACGATTTCAAGCACAGGTGTGTCTGCAGGTATTGGGTTACATGGCAAGGTTTTGGTAGCAGGCGGGCTGGAGGAGTGGCCTCTGTAAGAAGACACCAGGAGCAGCCCCTGGGCTGGCCAGTTCCAGCCAACTTAAAACAGACCCACCACTGGCCAAAGTTGAGCCCATCAGCAACTCTGGTGGCACTTCTGAAATAAAATATTTATGAAAGGGTACAAACCACTGCGTGGCAGCTGTGAAAGAAAGGAGTGAGAAAAATGTGAGAGAAACAGCCCTCCAGACACCAAGGTCAGTGAAGAAGGAGGGGAGGAGGTGCTCCAGGCGCCGGAGCAGAGATTCCCCTGCAGCCTGTGGAGGAGATCATGGTGAGCCAGGCTGTTCCCTTGCAGCCCATGGAGGACCCTATGGAGCAGGTGGACATGCCCTGAAGGAAGCTGCAGTCCATGGAGACCCCATGCTGGAGCAGGCTTCTGGCAGGAACTGCAGCCCGTGGAGGGGAGTCCATGCAGGAGCAAGTTTTCTGGCAGGAGCTGCGGTCTACAGGGGATCCATGCTGGAGCAGTCCATTCCTGAAGGACTGCAGCCTGTGGAAAAAGACCCATGATAGAGCAGTTCTCAAAGAACTGCAGTACGTGGGAAGGACCCAGGCTGGAGAAGTTTGTGAAGGGCTTTATCGCGTGGGATTAACTTCGTTCATACACAAACAGCCCAGAACCATCCACCCAGTAACACAGAGGATGGAGTCAAAGAGCACACCAACCTTCATGTTCCCTCTTGCCTGAGCTTCTGTGGCAGTGTAAAAACAGTACTGGGACTCCACACACTTGAATAGGAGCAATCTTTTACTGGCTGATAAAAAAGAACAAGCCCCCAAAAAGGGCATCCTTCATGTATGGGTTTGGGTTTTTGTAATAAAAGTATTTTTTACTTGAAAATGGAACATAACCACTGAAAGCATTTTCACAAGCCACCAAAACACCTACTGCGCTGAGGAACTTGCCATCGCTGCAGACCTGATCAATTTGTCTCAACTTAATTTTGTTCAGATGGTCCTAGACAAGCTTTAAAACACTGACATTAAATACTAATCAACAATGAAGATTATTCTTATTTAGTTGAACAGCTTTCTAAGGGTTAATATCATCATTACGTCTATATGTGGAATCTATGTTGTTTATAAATTTGACCAAATAAGGAGATACTTTTATTCTGAATGGATACATCTTTTTAATGTTTATAAATGTCTCTCAGGGTAGTGGCAATGTAATAGCATTTAAAATTGCCTTCATTTTCCATATTCTGAAGAACACATCTTTACAATTTTTTCCATTTATTTAGTAACACAAATTGTTGTCAGCTGCAGTTTTTGAGCATTCCCTTATGATTACAGCTTCACTTACAAAATATTATAAAGAGAGTGAAAAACTTACTTTTTTTTTTTTTCTTCCATCTCAAATTTCAGAGAAAACAAGTTTGTTTATGCCATGGATCCCAAGCTGAGATCATGTATGACAAGCAGCAAGTCAGGGTGATTTCTTTTAATGTGTTTTACATAAAGTAAGAGTTCAGGGTTTGGGGTTGGGTTTTGTTCTTTTTTTTTTTTCTTTTTCCACTGTAGAAACCTCTGATTAGAATTACCAAGAACAAACACAAAACAAGTATTTGCATACTTTTTTACTTTTTGTTTTTTAAAAAAGCTTTCTTTTATTTGAATCTTCCTGAAATTATTTTCTGTAATGCAACTGTGATTACAAATATCAGGCAGAATTAGAACAGAAATGTGATAGGTGCTATGCAAAAATGGCAGAGAAATTCCTGAAATTTCCATTCCAAGCAAAGAATACAGGAGCTGGGTCTGTTTATGCATCTCTTATGATCTCCCCTCTCTTGAATTTGTACACCTGAAATGTCACTTATGCAAATGTTCACAGGAAGCAGGTTTTAAATTATGGAAGATTAATTGATGAAGAATTTTGTAAAATAACAGATATATGTATAACCAGTTCAGCTTCTGAAAGAGGACAAATTCAAAATGAAAACATGACATTGTATTTAATTGGCAATAACCAGCTGAGAATTACTCTCAGGTGTAGTGAATTGTCTATTCCACTGGTTCTTTATATCTAGTTGTGTTCTCTTTCTAAAAGCTGTTCTGTATCTCAGGCAGCGTAGGGAATCAATTTCAGCAGTGCCCTCTTAAGCAGAAGGCCTTATGAGAGGACCACAGCATTCATTCTGGTCTTAAAGGATAAGATTATACAGATTCTATAAATTTTAAATTTGCAAGGGAAGTGATTGCTTAGCTATCCTTTGGAAAATAAAGACCTTTTGATATAAGTCATGGAATAGGGAGCATAAGGGAAGATGAAGGAGTGATATCAAGGTGAAGAACAAAGGAAAACATTAAGAAGAAGTAAAAAAGTGAATGGAGTCATGGAGTCCCTGGCAACCCCATCTCCTGGTCAGCTGTAGCACTGTCTTAGCCTATTGCTATCTTCTCCATCACTTTTCTGACACAGTTGGATGTGCTCAAAGTATTTTCCACAGAGCATTCATCCATTCTGACTCTATTTTGGATATGGCAACATAATTTGGAAGGAGAGTTTTAGGCAAAGAGCAGGGAAATAGTTGCTGATTGGTTCCTACTACTGAGCAAAGAAACAAAGAGATTTTAAATGGATTAAGTAAGAGGAGCTTTGCATTCCTCTTAAGTCAACTGTGGCCTAAGATTTCATCTGTAAGTCTTTTGTTCAAACTCATTCATTCGTCCTCTCCGATGAAAGACTCCCAATCACAAACACAGAGCCCCTAGGCAAGCTGAAGTGAAGAATACAGGCAGGACAGACTCTTACCCTGAAAGAAAATAAACAAAACACCTTTGTCAGAATTCAAAGCTAGACTTTGGGATAAAGTCACATGGCAAATGGAAAAAGAAATGGAAAAACACTTTTCGCTAAAAGCATAGCATTTCTAAATGTTCAAAAGTACAAACACAGAGATGATGCCACAGTGGTTTTGCAAGGCTGCATGGCTGCAATTTAAAATAAGTACACTTTGAAAACTTAGATTTGAATTTTCTGTAGAAGAATCTGAGATTACAGGCTTTCCTTGTGTTTTTAGGTTTGTATATTTTCTTTAAAGAGCAACAGCATTCCAATTTCACATATAATAAATCTGCTGTGCATAATTTCAGTTCTTATATATCACTTGATCAATATTATCAAGAAATGTTCATTATTTGTTCTTCTTTGTGGGTCATCTGGCCCACACTTATCTCTAAAAAACCCCCAAATTATTGTATAAAAGTCCATAATTTATCATGCAGATTTTCCTTCTTACATGATTGCAGTTATGTTTTAGATGACATCCATGTACAGCACTTTTTAGTAATAGCTAATTCAAAATGCTCTTTCAGTTTTACGCTCTACAAATTTATGTTCCTATTTTCCTGTTCCTTGTTTCTTTATATTGCCATATGCCTTTCAGATTTATTATGCTTTATCAATAAGAGAGGTCTTGTGTCTCAGAACTGCTTGCTCAATATTACTGCTCATAAAGATTATTTTGCTCTGAGAGTGATAGCTTTTTCATTCTACTAACAACTCCCTTTAAACAAGACAAGAAAAGGTTTTATTTTTTTCTGCTGTTGCAATAAGAGCAACAAGATTTAATTATGTATCTATTGTTTTCAATCAATCTTTTGAAAAAAAATCTTACATGCTTTTTTTATTAACGTATGTATTTCCCCACAAACTATCCATACTGGGAACTGATAATTTATATTTGCCCAATGGGAAATTTCAGGATTTTTTTGCACATAAGTAATTTGTTCATAAGTTTAAAAAATCTTGAACTGTGGGAGAAAAATACAGAACAAGTCTCACAGATCCAAACTTGCTTGATGGCAGAGGGAATACAAAAACTATTGTAATTCAGAACAAACTTTGTTATTGAAAATAATGAGTCCTTTTCCACAACACAGCTCATTATCATCAATAAAGAAGGGGTGAAATCCTTGAGGTATACTACTGAAAAGTCTTTTCTCTAAAGACGCTTTTCAACATTTTGAAATAGAAAATAAGCTGCCTATGATAGAGTCAGAAGTGGGGAAAAAAAAGAATAGTCCCTTGACTTACACTTATAGCAGCCCATGGGAAACTCACTGATATGATGTAATTTGATCGCTCTTTATTAAAAATGTAAGTCTGCTGTAAAATATTCTGACAGAGTGGATCTGGAGTGTATTTTTTTAACAATAATTGATTTTCTATTAATTTCCACAAACACTGGGAATTAGACAAACTTTAGAGAGCAGGCTTATCAAGAATTTTGTCCAAACACCTCAATAAAAAAATGCATGCCTAAGTACTGCAGTCATCTCCAGAAAGTAAATACATGCTTACAGATTTCAGAATTTAATGTGTTCATTATAAAGCTGTTATTTTGACACATCTGTTCCTGGCCATTGCAATAACTGGAGACTAGGTGTAAGAAGGCAATACAGAATTTCTGGTTTTGTATGTCAAGGTACTGCAATGATTATTTGGTAGGTCCCAGTTCAGTAACAAACTTTCCTCAGAGACAGTCACCAACTACAATCAACAGTAATGAAAAGAGGAGCTTCTTTTTACCTGTACTGTCACATAGAATCCCTTCACATTGAAATCTGAAAATCCTAAACAATGTTGCTTTCATCACCCAGGAAAAAAAATTAACCCTCCAAAAAATTAAAATTTTATGTTGAAATGAAAGACAAGACACAGACATAGTTCTTTTTGCTTCAGCTGTTGTAGTGGATAGCTCCCTTAGGCATCTGTTAAGAGAATTATTTAGCTAGTTTTCTTACATAGTATTTACCAGTTTATATCCCTTCAGTGAATCTTTAATAAGTTAGCATGTAAGTCAGCAAACATGAAAGAAAAGAATTTAAGGAGAACAATGAATCCTCACCTAGGTTATAATACCAAGTGTTCTTGATCCAAAGGGGAGCCTTTTAAAAGACCCACGTAGTATATAGGGGGCTTCTGAAACACATTTCAGAAGCAGCAAATGCTTTCTTTTCACCACACACACAATTTTAATTATCCAAATATGTTTTCATATGTTGCAATGATCTTAAAATGAAGCTTGATCTATGCTTGTTTTGAGGGCACAGATGGGAGGACTCTTCTAGAATAAGCTTATTTAAAAATATGCTTGCTCTCCACCCATTCTTTAAAGCTGGTCCTTCTATTTATTCATTGGAAATTTTAAGGCATGTAAATTTTAACTTAATTTTAACTTAAGCTCTCATACCTAAAACCATGGCATGTTCTAGAAATATAGACTGAAAAAAAAAAACCAACCAAAAAAACCCCAAAAAAACCCACACACAAAAAGAACCCCACAAAACACAGTTTCTGGTTTGAGGACTCTGGACATTCAGCTGACAGCAGAAGCCTTGAAATTCTCAATAACACAGTGAGGTTTCCTAGGTGAGGGTTTTGCTATCTCATGTTGGTATTTATACTGCAATATGACAAACTTCATTTAGTGTTCATATGCTATTATAAGCCCTGTTGCCTTTTTTTTCTTAAATTGCATATAATAATCATGAACATAGCTAACAAAGCAAAAATTATAGGCTCAAGTATAGTATTTTATATAATGTGCAGTTTCATTCGGATGAGGTTGGCATTGGTAACAAGTTAAGTAAACATTGACCAACAGCAGTCTTTCATTTGAATATAAATTGGCACTGCAGTCACACCCATCTGTCCAGTCAGGCTGTGGGAACATTGATTATGTCCTGCTACAACTTTTTTTAAAAATGTCAAGTGCAATCCTTTATCAGACTCAGAAAACAGCATTTTCAATTTCTGTTTTAAAAAGAGAGAAAAATGCTTGATACATTTAATGTTGTATAAAATATTTTTATCAATTAAGAACAACTGTCCTTAACTAGTTAATTATCATTCCAAACCTGCCAGTAAAGCTGCGCTTCTCTTTGGTTAACAACACTACAAGTAGACCATCTACTCCCATAATTCCCCTCTGTCTTGCTAACTCAGGGAGCAGTGATCTTTCAAGTATAATGGTAAACACTACTTTTTTCTCAAATTCAAAATCAAGCAGGTAGATGCAGCTGAAAAACACTTTTCTCACAAAGGCAATCAGACCAGAGCTGATCACTGATATTGTTCCTGTACAAAACAACAGAGGATCTTAGCTTCTGATGAGCTCAAAACTATACAGAAGACACAGTTCCCACTGTGACCATACACTAGTTTTGTACGCTGCTTGTAGTTTATAGACCACAGACCTCAGTGTTTGCTGAGTCTTTCATATATATCCTTCATTAATCTGACCAAAGTTTTTGCCCCCCAAATAATTGTCTTCTTTTTCGCTTGGTAAGACCAAGGGCTTTCACACACTTCTTACTCAGTATTTTTAATGTTTCTTCTTTTTGCTGGTTACACCATTTTCCCTGTTTCCTTGTTTGTGCTTTCCAATAATGCTTTGGCAATGCATTTGCCTTCAATTCTGGGACATAAAGCCTAAGAAAAGAAATTTTCTCCTTCAGGTTTCAAAATCCACTGCCTCCAGGAGCAGTGTCTACGCTTTCTTGCAGTGTCACATGTGAAGACAGGCCACAGTTATATAACTTCAGAGTGCTTAAACGTTTGTAACCAGTGGGAAGAGAGGACTGAACCAAATTCTTTCCCCAGTAACAGCAGAGAATGGAAGAGAGAATGGAGCAGCAGCACCTTTAACCAGTTTTCTGTAGCAATGGAGGGTTATTGTATTTCCTTCAACTCTGCCTTTGGTTTCTCACTCAAGTGCTTTTGCATAACTGTGGTCTTGGGCAATGGGATGGCATCCAGAAAATACCCTGCCTGTCTGGGTTTTTTCCAGCTCTGAGAAGATAAGCTGATCCTTATCACTCAGGTTCTTCAAAAGCCTTTACATAAAGCAGAGGATAAAATAGATGTACATGTATAGGAGAAAAGGCCTTCTTAACATTGCCTTTTTTAAAGTGTTAGTACATCAGTTAACATTTGGCTTCCTGTTAAAGAGAATTAATACAATCCACTGTAAGATTTGTATTTAAGGGAATGCTTAATAAAGTTGAAAGAATACCTGCAGCAGAAACTATTACTTGAAACACAAGCAATATATATATAAAAACAGTAGCAATTTAAGTCCTTTCTTAAAAATTCTTCAATCTTTTACAGCTGTTTCTGTTCTATATTTAAGAAACTTTTGTAGAAGCTATAGTTTTGTTATGGATTTACTGATGATAATAATAGTATGATGTTATACTGTCCTTGAATCTCATAATTAATTTGCCACACTTCTTTCACTGGCAGTTTGTTCTGTTCCTTATTATCTACAGAATTTCCCCACTACCAGCAAATAATCCCATTTCAAAGTTAATATTAAACACATAAATTAATATGTATATGCATAAAGTTATTTCTCATACATTTTAATAACAAAAATTACAATAAAAAGATCAAAGTAGCCATATTAATACAAACTCTAGGCTCATCCTGCATCTTAATCCTTCTGGCACTCTAGATTATTTTGATTGCAGAAGATGTCTTCATACCAGTGCCACATTTAGCCTAGATATATGTCATACTCAAATGCACTGAAGAAAAATTTGTGAGTTACCAACATTTTAACTAAGACACACTGAATACACTCTTTATCAGCCGGTGCAACTCATTCAGTAAAGTAAAAGCATGCAGCTTTGCAAGACCAAGCCTGGCTATGACTTCCTACGTTTTTAGGGGGGTATGTTAAAACACAGGAACCAGGACCAAAAATATGTTCCAAACTTCCCGTTAATTATACTTTTACCATCTTGCACTACAATATTTGTTCCTTTAATCTTCTCATTTTTTCGTTCCCATTTAGCACAATGTTTGCTTTCAAGTGAAAGTACAAGGGAATCCTTTTACTGGTTCGTTAATCGGTAATGAATGGGTGAGACAGGTCAGAAATTCTTGTAGTATTTTCTCCAGCTTAAATTTTTTCTTTCTCATCTTTCTTTCTCTGGGTAGTGTTTTTATTTTTCCTTTTCATCATGAAAAGATAAAAAGTTTTTTAAAAATGGAACACTTTATACTCTGCTTTTCCAAAGACAGTTTTTGTACACCCACTGCTCTATAATATAAATGAGAAATTATTTTCCTGAATTTTCACTACAGCCACTAAAATCCTTCTTGCTACTTCAAAGTGTGTTCCTTTATTTTGATTTTCAAACAGTTGTTTGTACCTCTGTTGTTAGTTCCTTTGCAGGCTGTCATACATTCAGTCTTTTTGTTTTCCAGTGATCCCAGATCTGTCTCCATTTCTCCCATTGTCCTCAAAGTACTGACACTTTGCTTTCTGCAGTATTTCACAGACAAAAAATAGAGCACCACAGGCAGCTTGTAAGGAACTGTGGTTCCTGGGAGGCAGCCAGAAAAAAAATGAGGAAAGCTTACAAAAAAACATAGGTCAAGCTCTGTGCAAAGGAAGGTCCCACTTTCTAACATGATTTTACTTTCCTATAAAACAAATTGGTTAATTAGGATTATCCTCTCTCAAAAATATGCTTTATCCCAGCAGGACTTTTTCTTAATGGATCTCCTGGAAAACAGTATCACATTTGTTCAGCTGTAGTTTTCCTCTTTAATTGAAACTAGAATAAACTGAAGTAAAAAGCATGTTGAATTGCTACTTCCTTTCTGATGGCTATTTCTGTGTAATAGCTATTTAAACGCGCAGAATGTCCTTTCTTCTCCTTGCACTTTATGCTCAGGCAATGTCACTCTAATGTGTCAATACTCTGAGCCGTCCACATTGTTCAACCAGCAAAAAACACCTCTGATCCTCATGAACTTATGCTTGGGGTAACCCTTCTCCTTTTATGATACAAATCCAGTCGCACAGACTCTTTTGTTTTTTTCTTGGTCTAGGTGTAGAAAAGGAAGCATGGCCAGGCTGTCAGAGCTCCAATATCAGACAACTCCTAAGCTCGCTGATAGTGGACCCAATTTTCAACAGGGTTATGAATGTCATGTTGGTAGGGATTTGCAAAACAGGGGAAAAACAACATAAGCCAGGATTTGTTCCCACTACTCAGTCCTAACTATTGACCTGACTCACTGGCATCATAGCAATAACTGTTGCTCAATTGGGTTTCTAGTACAAGGTAAGCCCTAGAATTTTGAAGTCTTATGGGAGATCAGTACAGAGTTGCATGGGACAGACTTTGTGGCTGTCAATAGCATTTCATGCAGTGTTAAATTAGGTATAGGAGACCTCACCTATTATTTCCAGAATGCCAAAGATGTACTGAGAGTTTTAAACAAGATAACAGCAAGAAAAATAAAGTTCAAAAACATACACACTGCAGTATTTCATTTAATTAAACCTAGTTAGAGTTCTAAATATCTAGAATCCAAGTAATCACCCAACCTAATTTAGGAAAGGAGAAATTATTGTAGTTCAGAAGGACTGAACAAGATGACGACTTTTGGATAGAGCACCAAACACAAAGAACCGTTTAACCCAATAACCCATCCCCAATCTGAAGCAATTGCAAACCCTCTATGTATCTGTACTGTGACTGGTATTTTATCAAAGCTTGTGTCCTAGTTCCTTCCAGTACTACTATTTGTTTTTCAACAAAATTATCTCCATTTTTGACATCCCAGTCATTGTGTATGCAGTCCAAAGAAAGGTTCCTCTTCTTTTTTTAGCATTATCAGCCAACAATTCAGTCTGTTAACTGTGAAAGCCTACAGCTTCTATTTCTGATCTTTCTTTCCTTATGTGCTTTGTAAATAACATCTAAAACTTTCTCCAACTTTATTCTTGGATTCTAGTTTTCCCCATTCCTACTGAGAAAACATGGCGTGTTTTCACTCTGGAAATGCCAACACAGTTTTAATGTTCCTGTCTGGTTTAGAGATTACTGGAAGATTTGGAGCAATTCCTGTCCTGTGCTGCACATTCATCCACAGGACACCACAGGTTCTTCTTGTAGATATGTCTGTGATAATGGTTAGCAAGAACTACCTTTTTGAAAAGCTTCTTTTCCGATTCACTGTTCCATTTAGGTCTTCCTTGCCACCATTTTACCCATGATTACTCCACTTCCTCCCTCATCCACATTATTGTTGCAGCATGTGCTTGAACTTAGTCTGTGTACTCAATATTTCATCTACAGCTGTGGCCTTTTAATGTTGACATTCCTGCTAGTGTGGTCATTCTTCAGATCTTTTCAATTTTTATTGTTTCTTCTACATCATTTTAACATCTAAGTTTTATCTTGAACCATAATCAGCTGAAAACATTTGCAGACATCTGGGAAAGTTTTATTTTAATAATTTACAGTCTTTTCTTTTGTACATAAAGAATTTCTACTTCCCTTAAGCCACCATTTCAGATTCTTTGTTTGTTCCTGGAGATTACAGTAGATACCTATTGATATTCGATCATCACTGGTTTGCTCTTACCTGGACCCTGGCTTCCCCTCACTTCCCATGATAGTTAGTCTTCTCACACACATGCACAGAGGATTTCAGTAGCCAAATGAATTCTGGGAGAAATAGTATGTGTGATTTTCTTATTTTAGCCAAACTTGTCCTTACAAAAATTCACTTTTTGCCTTTGCTCTTAGTTTTCAGGTCAAAGACAGAGGGCTGGCTATTCCTCCTTGAAGCTTGTCATGGAGCACCGAGGCCTGGCTGCTCCGCACCTGTAGGGATGCCCAGACCTGGGGTGATGAGGGCAGGCTGGGCAGCCTGGCCAGGGCTGCTGTCCTGAGATTTACCTGGAAATCTGTGTGGTGCATAGTTCACAAGCGAAATATTGCCTTGTTTCTCTGAGGACTAACAGTGAGTTCTCATGAAATCAGTGAACAACCACGAAGTAGCCATAACCATTCCTGAAAGTATCTGAATCCAGGACCCACATCGATGTAATCACCACTGCCTGAACAACCAGCTGCAGCCTCCTGACACCACACCTCGCAGAAGAAACCTGGTCATGGCAGAACCTGGGCTTTCTACACGCAGATTTCACACACTTGAAGGCAAGCCTGTGGAAGTGTCATGCACATGATAACCATGCACTGACATTTTGCACAATTTTACAATCCACTTCATTTAGCTACTTATTTATAGGTTTTTATGTAAGGGTAAGGTTTCCAAAAGCAACTGATACTGTAGCCAAGTCTTGAGCATTTACAGTCCAATGCCACTTAATTGTTTTGGAAATCCAATCCTAAGAACTTCATGGCTTTTCTCAACTTTTACAATTTTTTTTTTTTTTTTTTATTTTAAATGTGTTGAAAATTTCAGTTAATGCTACACAGCAACAAAATCCATAAAGAAAAAATTGCCTGGTGGAAAGACTTGAGCAGGGAGCATAGTAAGAATGTAAATTTGCACATGAGACCAGAAAAGAAGCAGACCTGTGGAACAAGCCTATATATTTCATATAAGTACATTACAACAGCTCTACAGCTGGCATAAACTTGTGTAGTTCCAAGAACATCAGCTTAGCTAGGCTGATTTACACCAGTTGAGGAGCTGTCCCACATAACATCTGCTTCTTCTCTCCTTATACACAAAAAGGGAAAAATACATCCCCTGCACTACAACACTTTCTATTGGAGTTTCACAATTGTTCTGATTGGGATTTTACACCCTTTGTCTGCTAGGCAGTCTTTTTTCTGTCCGCTATTTGCCAGATCTGGGGGTAGGAGAGGTGGGGTGTTGTTTTGTTGTGCTAAAACAAAGTTACTGAAATTCATGGAACTACTTGCATTAGGCAACCAAAATGTACCCCCGTATGTCCAGAATTTACACAATGCATATTCTTGTTTTTTCTTAATCTTTTAAAATGACTTTTTTTTAATTAGCAGGTGGTTACTTGAATATTCAATAACTCAAAAACTTATGCTCTCTTTTAAGGCCTACCTAATTAGAAACAATCATGTTATAATCTAAAGCATTCTATAATCTAAATTACCCCCAGTGGAGATCCTCACCTTACAAATAGAAGTGTCTTATTAGAAAAGATACTCTGTGTCAAGAGTCCATTTAACAATACTGAAGGTTTTTAGCTAACATCGCCAGGCCCTCAAACAGAGAATATTAAAAAGCACATTGAAAGTATTTTCTACTGAAAGCTACCTTTTCTAGAGAATGTTGTCTCTACAGTGTCATTGATTAATTGTGAAACATAGTTAAACAGTTGTAAATTAGTCCCCAGTGCAATGAGACACATGTAAGGGAGACAATCTGCATGCATCTCACAAATTCATTCAAGCTACAGTGTTGGTGATTTTCTTATCAAATAATAATGAGGAACAAATATGAAAGTACAGGATAGGTTGTATTCATGCAAACATGAGTTGGCATATACAGCCCTGATATATTGCTGTCCTAGGATATCATGTAGTTTTTTCTGAGCATATTATAGCCCCCTCAGTAATAACAAAGCCTTTTCCCAAAATGCACAGTCTGCATGTGATCTTCTGCACGTGTCTGTTTATATTTGTTTCCCTTGTTAATAGTTGCGCTGCTTTTACTTGATTTTCATACATGTCCTGTCTAGGTCTATACATTAAAGTTGCTTTCTAAAAGTCATAAACGTATCAAGGAGACAAAAGCCCTGGAAATGCTTTTCTGCTGGGCAAAAAAAGCATTTAATGCCTTTATCACAGAAAGATTACGCTGTCTTACTCCAGTTACAGTTTTATGTAAAGAGACAGCAGTGGGAGATGAGATGTGTTCTTGAAACATCTGCACAACCTTGATACTAGTGCCTCAGATAGTACTTAACAGTCCTTTACTGCATGTTTTCTGTGAACTAGATATCTGTCTTACAATGGAGGACTTCAGACTTGTCAGCCTTGAAACAGCTCCCCTGAAAATTTCAGCTAGAAACAGTGTTTTCCTCAAGGCATTTTCTGAAGTGGTTGGACTAGTTATTTATGCTTTGGCTTTGATTTGTTAGTTAGATGCCCTAAATGAGATGCATGCACACAAAATCACATATTTCCAAGGAGCACTTTGATGCAATTATGCTCAAACTTACTTGAATGATTAATTATTTTAGATATATACAATTAATTTGATTGAGGAAGGAAAGGAGACAACAGAAGCTGGTGGTTTTATAGGTTTGTGCTGATTTTATTATTTATTTATCTATTGCTTTTCCTGAGAAACTTAAAATAAACTATAGTGTCTGTCCATGTATCTGCCTGTGGATGTTTTTAGTGGCTCAAAAGTACAAGAGATAATACGATATGACAAGCTGAAAAACATCCACTCCCTTGAGGACAGAGCAAACACTTGCATGCAACCCTTAGCTTTTAAGGTGTTTTAACCCATCTTCTCGCAACATACTCATATCTTCTAATTAATTAATTTTTAATTTTTTTCTCATGTGGCTTTTTATATTAATAATTTAAAATGCAGATATTTTTATTGCAAGCGCTTTTCTCATCTATGTCTTCAGGTGGGCTATTCTATTTTCCACAAGTGTTATAATGCTAGCCTTTGTGAAAGGTGACCCAGATGATAGTGGTGAATCAGCATGGCATTATATTAGTTTTTGTGCCAATGGTATCATCACTATAACCTACTTTTGGATTAATCTTTTTTATCAATCAGTGTTGTTTTGACAATATCAAGGGGCATGGCACTACTGATATATTCAATATCAGATCTCACTCCAATTCTAAATAATTCCAAATTAAAAAGTGATTAGTTTCAAGGTCACTATTTTGAACCAATGCTATCAGCCCATAATGAAACAGCACACTACTACTGTTAAATAGGAACAAAAGCAGGACTAAAGGAACTGCCCAGAACACCAAGTTCAACTTCTGTAATGAACATTACATCTTGTTTTTAATAAAGTGAAGAAATTCCAACTTAAAAGTGGAACTGTGTTTTGCCTCTTTCTATACAAAGGGTGTTCCAGAATATGATGGGTCTCGTGTTTATAGAAACTTTTAATTTCCATTATAAACATTTATTCATTACACTTTACATTCTTCCTGCATGTCAAATTCTGTTTCTATCTGAAATTTCAATTTTTCGGTATTTATCCCCATGTGTTTATAGACAGAAATAATGTTGCCTCTAGGCTTCTGATTTGCTACCATGACCTCATGACAAAAAAAACTCCACACATTTTCAAGTTTTCTTTTAAAAGCTTTTCTATTTTCCTAATTGGCCTAACATCCTTTCTTTATATTTGTTAAAAGTTTTTCTTATTTTTGGAGCATGCATGTAGTTTTGTACACAGAATCTGTAGAATAAGTCTTCCCTTGCCTCTTTTGTTGCAATGGTGCTTCATATTTACTGGTTGCACTGGTGCTTCATATTTACTAGAAAGTCAACAGCCAGATCTTCCTCCTCCATAATATCCTCCTAAGTTATAGGAAAAGTTTTATACTGCTTAATCTTGCATTTATATTCCATTTCTAGCTCAAATATTTCCACATATACACATGCACAGTAAATCTAAAAATTGTTTTATATTTTGAAACAAATGAAAAAAATTTTAAACTATTTATTATTTCTTTGGTATATAGCTAAAATACAGGATCATCAATCATGAAAGGGATCTGAGAGTTTAAAAGAAAAAAATATGAAAACAGGATAAAAATAAATATAATAAAACTTTGTGCTAAAATAGAAACAAAATCTCACAATGATAGCACATCATACAGAAGATAACTATCTGTTAGACTAGAATAATTTACTACTTATATAGGCTAACTGTTAGGATACCAAAGAAGTCAATGCAAGTGTAAATTTATACTGAAATTTTTCTTTAATTTCTTTTGGGCTATATATTTAAATACAGCAAATACAGATTTCTCACCTACTGTTAAACCTAAGATATACAACAGTGTAGGAAGAATCAGATTTTCTGTTTTCGTGCCAAAGGCAGCCTAATTTTCGATGTATCTCAAACTTCCAATAAAAGGATACCTTGGAAAAAGAATAAAAGTATATTTCAAAGAGCAGAAAGAATTATAGCATCTGTATTCTGCTGTACACAGTGTATTTTTAAATTCATATAAAATAGTTGAGTATATTTGGCAGACATTAAACAACCATCTTTAATGTTTATTAAGGTGAAAATTATCATATTTTTACTAGATTAAGCAAAGTTAGTAACATCCCATGCTTGAGTAAAATAGATGGTCAATTAAAATTTTAAGGAGTCTACCCTCACTACACTACTGAATGCATAGAGTACATACTTTGTGATCATTTTTCCTGTTCTAATGACCCGACAGTGTGATACAGAGTGTAAATTTCATTGTCTTCAGTCGAGTTTGAGAGGAAGAAAAGTTACTTGAAAATCTGGTTCTATATTTTAAAAGTATCATTATTTGTAGTGACTCTGAATTGCTGTTCAGGACTCTGTTGACCCTGGAAGATGCATTAGATCAGAGCAAAAGGATTTATTGAGGAACTCAACATCACCAGGGTATTAGATAAAGCAGGTCATTGGGGCAATTCTATGGATGAATTAGAAAGAAAAATGAAGGAAGGAACCACAGGAGAACAACAGAATCAGTTGTAGAACCAATGCTGAAGAGCATTTTGAACATGTACCACTTGCTGCCTACTGTTTCAATCGCATCCTACTATTGCAGTATTGATGTTTCTCCAAGAGATACACAGTTTTTGAGAACTAACACAGAAATTTCCAGTGGCTTTAACCAGATTACAAGGAAAATGGTACACCAATACCATAACTGACAGTTTTATGATATGATAAAATCTGAGTCAAGATTAGCATGTCCATGCATGGTAAAACATGTTTAAGAATCCGTAAACATGGAATTTTTTCAACGTGGTATAAGAAAAAAAAGTATGTTTACTAAATAGCTTTGCAGAAACCAGTTTAGGAAACTCAGAGATTGTAGCACCAAAAATTTTTGTTCTTTTTGCACTTAGTTTGCAAATGTACACAAGGCTACAACCCATTATCTGAAGGGGAAGAAGGCTTAAAGAATCAAGAAAAATTCCACTGCATCCAATTGTGCTTTAGCATATTTCTAGGTTTCTTTATTCACATTCAAAATAATGAACAGTGAAATAATTTTCATTTTGAGGAACGCAAAGCAATAGCTGCTCTTTGTGGGTGGTGCTCCCTTCAGCAACAGATTCATAGACCAGAGTTTCACACACCATAAATAATGAAGAATTTTCTTGGTGACGAGTTTACTCCAACACATTTAAACCACCTTCTTTAAGTGTACCTTATACTTGGAAATTACTTTCCCTTCTAGCTGGTTTCCAAGCTGCAGTGTGTAACGTTATACAGTAAGTTTGTTTAGAAAAGACACTGGTTCCTTCAAAGCTCCGGTCTCGAAATCGGGTTTTTTTCAATTTGGCTTTTGCACTGGTGCTTTCTAGCACAGTAAAACAAAAAGGGAAAAAAGGAAAAAAAACCCTGCAAATTCCTTCTCTTGCTGTAGACACAAAAGCTGCCTTCTTCCATAGCTCAATGAGCTACACAATACTGCTCAAAATAAATTACATAAACATGAAAAATGGTCTCTTTTTTTTTATTATTAAATGAGTGCTCAGTACTACCAACTAAAGCCATTTAAAGACATTATGAAGACCTACTCACTCTTGCCTTGAGGATTCAGTTTATTTCTCTCCTTTGCAGAACAAATGAGAAATCATTTAATTGACCTCAAACATGTTTTGTTGCCAAAAATCCTCTGCTCACCATTGAAGATTCATGGGGCACTTACATTTTCTTAGGAAAGACTGGCAATTTTAAAGAAAAGAAGCAAGATTTCCGAATATGCAAAAGTTTAATAGCAGGCTAACAACGTTAAAAGCCATCATTCTTCTTCCTAATAGCCCTGAGCTGCTCTTTGGCAGTGCTGTGTCTGCAGTCTACAAAGTCAGTTAACAGTGTATTATTTTTATTGTTTCTTAGGCACTTTTGATTAATAGAAACAAAGCAATTTACATATGGATTGCCAGTCATTCAATCGTGCAACAAATAGATTATACAATACTTTCTTTTATTATTTTTATTTAGACCTAAAAGGATGTGCTGCACTGTACAAATGAAACAGAAGCCATCTAATATAAAAACCCTGCAGCAGTACAATCTCACTTCGTATTTTCTTAGTTGCTTTAGTAAAAACAAACAAAAAACCCTCCTTCCAGCTATTTTGCATGTCATTACAGGAAATATTTTTAAAGGAATTTATACATGAGAAATAAAAGTTAAATTTAGAAAGGATGCAGAACTGACATTTAGTAAAATAACTCTACCTGTTGGTAGCCACTCTGAAGATCAGAAACTTCTGCTTTGTCATGTCTGTGTAATCTTTGCCACACACAGTCTTGCCCTTTATTCACAGCAACTGTAACTTTTCATAAATGAACCCTATTCTCTCATTGTCACTTGCTTTTATCTCTTCTGCAGATACCTTCCCCCCACTCTGCCCCCCAATTTTTTATCTTTCTCAGTGTTAATTCTTTTTTTGCTAACTAAAAATGGTTTTAATTGCTCTTTTCCCTGTGGACACCTCATTCATTTGAATTGCCTCTAACGGTTTTTTTCTATAAGGGCCTTTTGTTGCAAAACACAACAGTTGCTGTATAGACTGACACATTGGCAGAGCTGTCGTTAAAATTTAAGACATTAATAACCACAAATGCATAGCAAAGAAAAAAAAATATATTGTTACACATGGAAGCATGTATGTGCGTTTGTTCCACTGAATGTGAATATAAAAAAAAAATTACCCAATATTTGATTAATTCTAATTTTCTTCCCCTGTACATAGGAATATTGCCTTTAACTGCCCTCTATAAGGATTATTTGAGAAGGACTGACTCCATCCCAGAACACAGTTAGGAAACAACTTCCCATCAAGAGAATTAAACTGTAAAAATGGTGATGCTCCAAAGCTGCCAAATTAGTCTTGCATTTTGTTGTTCTCAAAGGCAGCCAGAGTTGCAGACTCTAGCTGCATACACCACATAGACAGAAGCCATGTGGTGTGTAATGGGTTTTCATGCCAAGGAATGACATGATGGCCATCACTGCCCACCATGTCCTGCCCATTGCCTTCTTTTAAAAATCACCAAGGCACAGTGTATTTATATTGTTGCTCCACAAGAAAACAATTTTTGAATCCTCTCCCAGCTTTCTAAATATTCACAAGGGAGCTTAAAAATCAAGAGAACTTGGAGAATACCAAATTAGCCTTACACAGAAAAAATAAGTGTACACATGAAGGGGGCAGAGGCTTTCTTTTCACTGATTTTGAGAGGAAAAGGAACACCTCTTTGAATGCTGTGTCTCCAGTCTTTCTGTTTGAACAATGTCCATCACTATAGAAGTCAGCTACAAGACTGTCAGGATAAAAGCAAGCTGTGAGGGTCTGTCAGGCACAACTCCAGAAGTTAAAATGAAACACAGCCTAGTAGCCTGACAGATAGAAATAGAAGAATGCTTTAACACGGTAGGTTAAGTACCTGATAGTAATCTAGCTATTGGCATTGCTTCAGCAAGTGGAAAGTGGGATCATCCTCAAAAAGGTGATGTTCTTTGGGGTTTTTTTTCTTTTTTCTTTTTCAACGTAACAAACCCAATTTAAGTTAATCACTGCATTGAGTAGATGCTTTTCCCTATGAAGAATCAGTAATCTAGGTTCTAACAAGAGAACTTGAATTTCTAAAGTAAGCAGAGGTCTTGTATTTTCTTTAATGTAATGTTTTTCCTTAACGATGGTCAGTTTTTCCTTTGTGGCAATTGGCTATAAAGGGAGTGGAAGTCATCATCTTGTATAAAAGAAATATTCAAACCTAGTTTTTCAAACTATCACTTGAGTCTCATGAAATATGAATTTCCTAATTCTTCAGATATTAATTATTTATTTTACAATCATTTATTGTGTCTTGATTTAATATGTATGTAATTTACTTTTGAGTGGTAATCAAATGTTTATAGATTATTTTCTACCTATTAGGACCTGATAAAACTCCTGTCCATCTTAAATGAGATAGTTTCTCTACCGAGGTTGCATACAAATCTTCTCTTCATGAGATAATTTTTCTGTTCTAACAATTTTTATCAGAAAGGGAGGAAAAGGATTTTTAAATAGTTTCGTGCACAGCTTGGAGAAAATTAAGACAGTAATTAGAAAGAAAAATGGATCATTGCCACATGAAAAAGAGTAGTCATTTTATATGATGAATTTTGATTTGATTATCCAAGAAAAGTAATGAACTGGCGTCATGGAAATAATCAGTGTTAATAGACTCTCATTTTTCATTATCAACAGGGGAAAAGAATTTCTATCAGTATATCAAAAGGAGTTCATTTCAGCATTGCTTATTGTAAGTATCAAAGAACCTCTCAGCTTTGAGGGTTTCTGAGTTTCTGTAAGACACTGAAAATTTTGAAGTATAGTACAAAAGAGGAAGCATTCTGGTAGCTAACAAAACACAAATTGAAAGCACACCTCTAAGAAAACTGTATAATGCATCATCAGAGAATGGTTCATAGATGGCTGGCAAATTTTCCCATAAACAGAACTGCAGTACACAGATAGTGATTCCCCCCTCCCACCACCATTTTTTTCACAAAGGTTTATTGTTCAAAGTAGGAAACATGGAAAAATCAACAGTGATTGAACCAAAGACTTCCGTTCACTCTATTCAGCTATGGTACCCTCTCTCTATATATATTTATAGAGAGAGTTAGCAAGCTGT
This sequence comes from Harpia harpyja, assembly GCF_026419915.1. Lineage (NCBI taxonomy): Eukaryota > Metazoa > Chordata > Aves > Accipitriformes > Accipitridae > Harpia > Harpia harpyja. Next base: position 68,537,774 of record NC_068969.1, on the reverse strand, counting down.
GCATTTGGTTTTTTCAAGTTTGCTGAATGACATTTTAGCTCTAAATTACTGTAGTGGAAAGATTTTGTTCAGTTTCCATTTAAACTGCCATTCTGGATAATGTGCTGGGTAACACTCAATGAAAAAAGAATCTGTAAATTCTATAAATAATGATCCTTCATCATATATTTTAAATATGACCAAATACAGTTTTCAAAATGCTATTTCCTGTAGCAGATTCATGCATTCTTCTTTTCTCAATACTGTAAGCTGTTGAGGGATAATGAATATCATTATTAAGTATTCTCCAGAATTTAAAAATAAATCTCCTTTGGCTGCGGTTGTATTTCATTTGTATTCCCCTTCCACAGCCATTTAAGTGATTCAGGTTTCTCACTCGATCGCATACAGTAAATAAAAAATAATCAGATATGGATACTACTCAGATATACTAAGTCGAACATGCATACTACTTGACAAGTGTTTTTAAAGACAAGGTTCCAAAAACTCTAAATATACTACAGTATACATGTAGTTCAGTAAAGCAGACAAGATTTTCTTTGAAACTGCAGTTAAGACCACATGCATGCTTTGTGGGTTTGTCATCTGACACAATGAGAAAAAAAATTAGTCTTCCCTATCACACATTCCAGCAAAGGTTGTCATTCCCCAATGAAGCCAGCTGACAAACAAAGAACCTCCCCCCCAGAATAACCCCAAAACTCCTTCAGCCTCTTTTCTTTCTCTCTAATCTTTTTGAATTATGGCTTTTCCTGGACAAATTCAAAGATATAAAGAATTATTCCTTTTTTGGCAATCTTTTCTTGATTTTTACATCATTCCTGAAAGCACCACATAGATGACTTCCAACGGTCTTCACGAAAGTTCCAGACAGTTCAAGAATTTGACAACATAGATGATAATAATTCTGCATATATAAATTTGAGCTTGGTGAAAGAAATTCTGTATTGATCCAGTGAATGTTCCCAGTCTATAAACAGAAAACTATTATGTGTGCACATGTAAAAGCTTCTGAGCAAACATGATCTTTAGACTGGAAGATATTCGATGACTGTAAAGACTGTGGCATAAATGTTACGGGCAAACACAGTTATCATTATAGGCACCAGTTTGCAGTGTTTATGAACTAAAAACTGGAAAGAAATCTCAGGTCATTTTTTCATGGACTGCCATCATCATGCTGCACTATTCAGGATATCAGGCTTGTTCAACAAAGGGAAATGAAATATATATTGACTCACTAGCAAGTGCAAAATGATAAATGCATGTTCTAGAGATAGTAGTAGATCAAATGAATATACTCTTAAAAAATGCTCAATGCATGATGCTGATCCCCTTTTTCATACACTAATGTATCAAAGACTATTTTTAAAAGCTCAGCACACTTATTATGGCCTGAGATCTTCTCAGGCAAACTGATAAGAATTGTTCCTCTCCTTTCCTTTTTTTGAGTTTTGAAGAGATAAAAGAGCTATTCCCTCATAGGACTCGACTGTCTAAGGGCGTGACACTGGGCACAACTGATGTGCCTACGCTATAGCTGGGAGACATGGCTTTCCACCTCAGTTACATGCATTGTCATTTTCATCAAGTGGTAGCTCGAAGCCTCCAATACAGTGAGTTTTTTACTCAACCTTGCCTGCACCTCTGTACATCCACAGATTCACAGTAAATCTCCAGGGACAGTAGCTTCTAACAGTTAAAGCACTTTTCTTAGGTGTGTCTTGAAGAACGTATCAGTAACTTGGAGCACATGGTTTACAACTGCCATTCTGTAATTTGCCTGCACAAAATGAAGATGAAAATCTGACTTTGATGCCTTTTTCATTCATGCTCCATTATTTAGAGGCTTATTAAATTGATGATAATGGAAACAAACTACATCCTTCATGCATTGAACTGTAAAACTGTAAAACATTAATATTAATATCCACTAAATTGCAGGTCAGTGTCAGCTGTTACCAAGACAGTGATCACACACAGCAAAAAGAGATGAGAATCCACAATTGCCTGTTACAGTGTAGTATTTTTTAGTAAGGTCATCTCAGGGAAGCAAGTATAATAATACTTCCTGGGAGGTCTTTTCTTGCGCTGTTATCATGGGTTTTGCTTTTGACTTGCATTATTGTACATCCCCTATGCATATGCATAACAGCTTCCTTATTGTTGTTCTTTATGCAAGACCAGTAGTTAAAGATCTTTCAGATTTTTCTTCAGACACAATTTTCTTTAACAACTTGTGCTTTTATCATCTTTAGTTAAATTCTTCAGGGTGTTGTATGTTTATACTTATATAATATGAGATCTATTTACAGCTTTAGATCCATTGCTGTAAAATTTTCTAGAAAATGCACCTGCAGCTCTCAGGTTTTACAAATCCCAGAGTAGTAAATAGGAGAAGAAAGTTAGCTATGTTAGTATTGCCAACATTTTGCAGGCAGTTTCTGGAGTCAATGTCATTCCATATGGAAGGACATGAAAATTATTTGCAGTAAATATAAATAACTTCTGTTTAATGACATGTAAATAACTTTCATTTCACATGGACTTTTTTTATCACATGAGGTTCATGAACTATTGTACACTATGTCAAAAAGCTGTTAATTAATCAAAAAACTTAAGTCTTGAACTATATTAATTTTTTACTTGGCAAATTCTGACTACTTTTGCAAGTGTTGTACACCCTAAATTAGACAGCCAGTCATAATTAAGTCTTTGTCTCTTTTCGGGCTGTTTTTCTTGGCGGGAGAGCAGGAGGAGTTTGGTTTGTTATGTTTTATCTCTCCCATGATCTCAAGCAGCCTGTCTTTTAACAAAGTTCAGGCAGACATTTACAGTTTCAGGACTGGTTTTCAGCACTATCTGCCACATCCTCTTTGATAGATCCATGTTCTTCCCAAATCTTTTGTTTAAAAAGCATATTCTCCTATGTAATTTTTTGTTCGCAGTACCATTCTTCACTCAGCCTGCAGTGACAACCTGCGTATCATACTTGACAAATTTCAAGAGTTTTCTTCTCCTTTTCCTGCAAACCAGCTTCTTTATTCTATTTCAGTTCAGTTATTAAAAACTCTTTTGGATATTATGCCTACATAAAACTCAGTATTGTTTCTTTGTGCCTCTGTTTGTATATGTACTCATGGTCTGATTCTGGTCTTTTATTCAGAGTGCAAGCTTGTGGGGCTTTTTTTTCTACTTTTGCAGAATTTCTGAATTTTTATAGATGTAGTCTTACCGGTGCCAAGAGGAAAGGCTGAGAGAGCTGGGACTGTTCAGCCTAGAGAGGAGACGGCTCGGGGGGGGATCTCATCCATGTATATAAATACCTCAAGATAGGGTGCAAAGAAGACGGAGCCAGGCTCTTTACAGTGGTGCCCAGTGATAGGACAAGAGGCAGTGGCACAAGCTAAAACACAGGAGTTTCCTCCTGAACATTCGGAAATACTTTTTTGCTCTGATGGTGATCAAGCACTAGCACAGGTTGCCCAGAGGTAGAGTGTCCCTTTTTGGACATCTTCAAAAGCCATCTGGACATGGTCCTGGGCAACAGGCCCTAGGTGGCCCTTCTTGAGCAGCAGTGGGTGCTGGACCTCCAGAGGTCCCTTCCAACCTCAGCCACTCTGTGATTCTGTGACACAGCCTGCGGCATTTTATTGGTACTAGTGACTATATATTATACATATGGGGCATTGTCTGTACACATCATCTATAAAACCCTATATAAATAAACAAACATACATAAAGATTTTAAATAGCCTGCCACAGGATCAAAATACTAAAGAACAAAAAATCTTCTCACTCCAGTTGAAATACTTCATAATAACTCAGAATTGTTACATCTAGTTAATTTTAACAACATTAACGCTAACTCCATTATCAGGTATTTCTGCAATGTTGTTTTGTTTCATTTTGTTTTGTTTTTAATTCTGCTCAAGGAAAAGGAACTTTCTGAAAATATGAAAAAGTTGTGATAATTCAGAATCTTTGGAAAAAATGTAGTCAAAATATTTATTAATCTTGTCCCAGAAAAAGTTTTGATTTTAATGATTCAGTATTTTTCAGTAACTTCTGTTTTAATTCTCTGCAGGATCTGTCTATTACTATATTAACATAAGTTCACATCACCTGCTACTTGAAATAGACAAAACACTATCCCAGTCTACAAAAATCAATCAACTCAGAAGTCTGAGCTGATTAAAATAATGGAACAAGTAGTCTTAGACTTTCAAATAGTCTTCATATTCAATATACCTTGACAAATAACCTTCATTTTTCAGTTACCTGTAGAGAGTTCATATGTGCTGCAGCCTGTGTGACAGATGCAGAGGTACCAAGGTGCAGTCCCCTGCACAGCTCAGCAAAGATGTACCCACATACAACTACAGTGGCATTGCTTGCTGCTTGCAGTACTGCAGCCTGCTCAGGAGCAGGGAGAATGCAGCACATTTATGTGATCCTACCTCACAGGTTACAGCACCCAATGCCCAAGCAGGGCACACTAGCAGCAGCTTCAACAGCATTGTTGGTTCAGTGAAAACCTAGTTATTTAGGTTCTATGCCAGAGCTGCATCCATGTCATATAGAACTGTCATAATTGCGTCAGTGCAAGTCTGGCTTTTCATGTGAGCTAATACACCCCAGACTTTTTCCTGTGCCTTATACCTGCCCTCCCCCCAAGATCACCAGGAGTCAGAGACGGAGGAACACCGAAGTCAATAGGTAGGAGCCATCTGAGCTGAACAGCTCTTGCTCAGTGCTAATATGAGATAGACCCATAAGTCTGTTTGCCCTGACAGGGAAAGCTGAAACGTTCAACCTGATTCCATGATTAAATTGGCATGGAAAATCAAAACAGAAGGTGAAAGGTGGACAAAAAGAAAAAAGCCCAGAGAAAAATAAAAGGAACTTGCATAAAGACTTTCTAAAAACCTATGCTATTAGTTTGACTAAGAGAACTTCCTAATGAGTATTTGAAAGTAGTCCTATGTAAGACAGGGTCAATACATTCAAGAAGAAGTAATAATACATCTATAATTGTATGATGTGTTGTCACAACCTTAACCTCATATAAATTTGTGTTAGTATTTTAACACAACAGGTTTTTAACTAGAAAGTCTTCTGCATTTCAGTAATCAGTCACAGACCAAGAAGCACAAATCACATCTCTATGAATTCGACTTCAACCCAAGATACAAAAGAGACTTCATTCTCTTCTCTTTACCAACTGATTAAGCACATTTTTGTACAGTATACCTATCCTCTTTTGTATGTGCAACATAATTTGGTGAACATGAGCAATTAAAAGGTGACTTTTTGGCTGTATATAATGCTTAGGATATTACCTTACTGCACAATACACTTCAGAAGAAAAGCACTTCCAAGAAGTAATGAAACCAAGGCTAATGTGCCAATTGTGGTGTATTAAATGTAGGCACAGCTAATTGTGCATGTTCTATGTGAATCAGTCTTCTGATAAAATTCATTAAGAATGCACATTAAAGAAATTGGCAATTACATTAACTTTTAGTCAAATGTCTCCTTTCTAACAACATTGTTAGTATTGTGAGAATTCTGTTTAGTAAGCTCATTGCACAGGTGTATCAACAGTAATTCAATGAAGCAATTTGGAAATCTCTAGAAAGCCTTCGAATGATCTAACTTTAAGGCTATTTAATAAGGTGTAGCAGTTCATCAAATTCTCACTCCTACCTTCTTCTCTTTAAATATCACAGTCACATACCTGATAGAAGGAAATGCTAGAGTCTAGGCTTGAATCTGTACAAAATACTATCATGTAGTGGCTTGCAAAAGGTAAGAAAAATAAGATTTTAGAAATACAGCAGAACATATGGATGGTATGCAGGCCTTGCCACCTTGAGGCAGTTGCAGAAGTCATATCAAAATAGCAATAGTCAAATTCTATTCCAGAAGAAGAAAACATACTCTTAAAAGCCAGCCTGTAAAACTTTCTTATTTTCTGAGAAATTAGCTATGGCCCAGTTTGAAATTCAGTAGTATAAAAGTAGTTCGGAAAACATGGTTTAAAATACTGCCACGTGTTTCTGCCCTATTAATTCTCTATCATCAGCATTATTCTGACCAAAAAATAGTTCAGGTATCAACTTAAACTGCATTTTCTATGAGGACTTTTCAGAAAAATACAAGGAAAAATGGTGGAGTGATCAGAACAACACTTCATGCAGAGACCTACAGAGATTATACAAAGTGTTTGTTCCACTTATATGAAGTATTTGTACCTCACAAAGACTGATTCATCCTCTAGAAACCCAAGTATCAAAACCAATACAGAATTCTTGGATTTGCTGTTGCCAGAAAATGAAGAGTTGATATCACTAGAGCTTTCTGAATTTGGAGCAAATAAACATTTCTTCATAGAGCTTTAGGGTACAACCCATTAAGTGACTGAAGGACTTAAAGCTGGCCTTAGGCAAAACTGAAGTACTTGCATCTAAATCCAAATCACCCCAAAATTGTCCATGCACTTATATAACATTGGAGGTGCCAACATTTAATGCATACACAAACATTTAATACAACATTCAACATATATAATACATCACCACATTTCACTCAAAAATACACTGCTTCTATTTTTGTGCTTCTCAGGACACCCATTCTGTCCTTCTCAGGACAGACTACATCAGGTCATAGATCCTGTGCAGCTCCAAGCCAAAACTAAAAACTTCTTTGCCAATGCTCTCCAGATACACTGAAGAGCTATCCTCTGGATCAGGTTTTTGTTATTACTTAACTATTTATTAAATTCAGTGGTAGCTGCTTTATTTTAAAGCAGAGGTGAAGAAAAGGGCGGTACACATACAGCAAAGCCTGAGTCAGAGGTGGAAGTGGTGGATTCAGTACCCTTCCTTGCCTAAGGACATTCAAGGCCACAACTTTCACCACCAAGTGAAATGCCAGGCTATAAGGCAAGCCAAATGGGAGCTCTGTCCTCTCAGTATTCACCCTCTCTAATGAAACTGCACCACTGTACAGGAGACAACAGAATATTTACAGGGAGGGTGTGCAGAGCATAGCTCTGATCTTCCTGGTTAGCACAGTCTTGGAAGAGGGAACGAGGGCTTCAGCTCCTACTCAATAAATTATTTCTATACTTTATCCAGTGATTGTACTGACTAAGGCAAAAGCTTGACAAGAATCATCATTCATCTGGCCAGAGCATTTCCACTTGTCTTCAGAAGAAAATATGCTAGATGGATAGTGAATGATATATTGAACCAGAGCTTCAAATGATACATGTTTGTGCAAGCTCAGGATCCTAACCATCAAGTAAATTAATTTACCTGAAGTATTTCAAGTTATGTATAATGTGTTAACTACATAAGTGTCGATAACAATTACAATCAATTTGTGGAACTGAGAATGGAAAAAAAGTTTGAAAGGTAATTTTTTTGTTAGTAAGCTGATTTATAGAACGGGTGTCTGTGAGACACAGGAAACTCCTACCTTGGGATCTTATTTTGTGTTCTGCTATTCTGTCTTTGAGAGACAGCTGGAAGCTGGGGCTGTTAACTGTAGGCTTTTTGTCTTTGGGGAAATTTAGTTTTGTAGCTGGCCATTTTGTAACAGATGCTGCTTTCACTTAGTAGCTAAATTTAAAATTGCACTTTTATTAATGGAATGCAGTGTGGGTGAAGATTGTGTCAAGAGACACAAGAGGAGGCAGAGGCTTTTGGTGAAACTGTCCCACTTCTTTGAAGAGAGCTCTCTAAAGAGTGCCAAAATGCTTGCAATCTCTACAAATGTATTTCATTAAAAAACAAAACTACATGAATTGGGAACAAGATAACCTGTTAAAAAAATCTTCCTCTGTCCATGGTATCTCCACAAAACAGCCCCTTTCCTCAAGTTTTGCCTTCTCTTCTAGCAGTTTTAAGGTTTCGCTGTCTAAACAAACTCTGTTAAGTTTTGTCCTGCTTCTCAGGAGCAGCATCCTTCCCTTACACTTGCAACCAGGCATTTATTTTTCTTTCAGGAGCCTTCCAGAGTGCTGCCACATTGCAGGATTCTGCCTGTTTCGCCATTTATCATGGGAGATTATAAAACACTATGTTGAGTACAGTAACAAGAACTATATTTTCAAGATTAATTGTTTTGCATAGCAACTTATACACAAATGTAAAGGGAACCAAGAAGTGTTTAGTTTCAAATACTCCTCCTTAAATATCCATTATTGGTAGTGGTCAAAATGAAATCCTGAGTCAGGCAGGGCGTTAGTCTTTCCCAACTTAGAGGTTCCATTTTACTGGAAAAAAATGGGATATTGTTTTATTTATATGAAAGATAAGTGAATACTGAGCCTGTACTTTGTCCCCTCTATGAGATGCCAAGCAAGACTCCCTTCAGGCATCCCAGAGAAGGAGCCACACAGTTTTTTCCTCACCCTAGCTCTGTATTGCCTGCTCATCTAGGCTTCTAGAGCCTCTGAATTATTCCAATTCAATGCAACAGCCTCTGGGCTATTAAGTGCAATTGATTACCTTATCCTGAAGCATTGTCACTTTTCTGGGGATTTACAATAAACGAAGATAAACAACACGTAATGAAATACACAGCTGTATGCATAAAAGATGCTTTTCAAAACAAATCTTTCCTTGTTAATACAGGACTTTATGTGTATTTACATCATAACAATCAGAGCTGTGGAAGTAAAAGTTATCATTTTACTTATTGGGATTTATATTTTACCTATTCATTTTCAACTGTGTTAATACTTCCCTGAAATCCCAATCTGTCAAACTGATTATTCCCAAAAGATACTCATTGCTTTTAATCGTAAACGTCAGCAAGAAGAATATAATTGAAATACTCTTTCCAACCAAGTTCACATCACTAAAGTCTATTTTATGCTATGCTACATTAGGCATCTTTCTTCTCAAATGTCACGGGCAGGGAAAAGAAAGACTGAGGATTTATAGTACACAGGAAAACGTTCATTGCTTGTGTTCTACCAATAATCTTAAACATCAACCTGGAGCACCAGAATTATTCTTGGAACAAGAACAATTGAAGCTCATTGCCTGATCAATCTATGGCCTATCTCCAAGACTGTTAATTATGTGGGATAACTACTGAAATGAGCAAGAGTAGGCTGTTTTCATAATGGCAACCAACGTTAAGGCCGTTATTTTCCTCAACTGGATGATATTTCTTTTTTTTTTTTTTCTGATTTCAGTGTTGATTTAACAACAGAAGCTCAGTAAATTAAAATTTTAGAAACTGGGTATGTAGTATATTAGTCAGGATTTTTTTCCTCTTAATTCCCCTTTTACACCAGACAGGTGAGTACAAGTAGCATAGTCAGACTCACCAAAAGGTTTTTGCCTAATGAACCTTCTCACACTTTGCTTTTGTTTAGAAAATTCTTTATATTACTATAATACTCACCTTTGTCCCTCTTTCATATTTGCTTAAACTGTCAGTTAAGCACAGTACCTAAATAACATAAGTTTAGACCTTAAGCATATGCTTAAGTGTTTTGCTAAACTCTGTTTCAGAGCCAAGTTTAAAGAAAAGTCTATTAGAACGTTCATGGAAAGTAGTTCCACTATGTCTTTTTAATGTTAGACTTAAAACAGAGTTTCACCACCACTTTTACACTTCACACCAACTTTCCTGAAGTATCTTCTTCAAAATCCACTCCATTATTAATAAGTCTCTCAGGTTCTACTCTATTCTACAATATCTCCTGTATTCTTTTCTGCGTCCAGCTTCCTTCCCTTGTGTCCTGGTTTTGGCTGAGGTAGAGTTAACTGTCTCCCTAGTAGCTGGTACAGTGCCCTGTTTTGGGTTCAGTATAAGAAGAATGTTGATAACACACTGATGTTTTCAGTTGTTGCTAAGTAATATTCAGACTTAGTCAAGGATTTTTCAGCTTCTTATGCCCAGCCAGCAAGAAGGCTGGAGGGGCACAAGAAGTTGGGAGGGGACACAGCCAGGACAGCTGACCCAAACTGGCCAACAGGGTATTCCATACCATGTGACATCATGCCTAATGTATAAACTGGGGGGACTTGGCCCGGGGGCGAGGGATTGCTGCTTGGGAACTAACTGGGCATCGGTCGGCAAGTGGTGAGCAATTGAATTGTGCATGACTTGCTTTGTATATTCCAATTCTTTTATTATTATTATTATTGTCATTTTATTATTGTTATTATTATCATTATTATTAGTTTCCTCCCTTCTGTTCTATTAAACTGTCCTTATCTGAAGCCATGAGTTTTACTATTTTTTACCCCGATTCTCTCCCCCATCCCACTGAGGGGGGAGGCAGGAATTTAGTGAGTGGCTGCATGGTGCTTAGTTGCTGGCTGGAGTTAAACCATGACACGTTGGTAGTGTTCATATACCCAGATCGTGCTTTAGTGATACCAGTCTACCCTTGCACATAGACACATTGAAATCTGGTAAGAAAGGAACATTTTCACTTGCCAATCAGCAGATCAGTCTGATACCACATTCCATCTTGCTCTATGAAAAAAAAAAAAGTGTTTTATTTGTTATATATGAGAAAGATATCATTAATGCAGTATAAATGGACTGTGACGCACAAGAAAGAAGCACATAATCAACTTAAAATAATACTTGGCAATTAATGCTGTATGCTGTCAGATTTGTTGTCCACTGCTTGTATGCAAGATGGTCCAATGGGATAATAAGGTAGACAATTGCAATGCATTTGGATTACTATACAATATGTAATTATTATTTTTTCCTTCAAGCTTTGGACATGGAAACAATTAAAATGAATAGATTATTCAGTAGTGCTTCCAGCAAAGAAAATACGTCAGTTAATTAACTGTACTTTGTGACCTGAATATGTTTGAAGAAAGACAGGGGGTGGGTAGAAAAACATATACCCTCAGGCCTCATTGTTCCTTTGCAGTTAGCCCAGATATTTATATGCAAAAATTATCTTAGGTTAAGTAATTGACTTTTTTAAAATGACAGCATTTACCTTGCCTAATAGTTTTGAAAGAACGCTTCCTTTTTAGTATCTTGTCACATTCCACAAGTGCAACTGATTTGGCTACATATCCTAGTTTGTGGGGGGATTATTTACAAATCAAAAAAGTTAGACATCCAGATTTCATTTACGTGCCATCATTAATGCAAGTACACTGGGTTGGAATTTTCAACACTAACGGGATATACAGAAAAAGTGTTTGCAATTTCAATGTCCATTAACATCTGAGATAGGAAAAGGAGAAAGGAGAAGTGGGTGTCTGCCAGTACAAATTCTATCACACATTAAAGAAAACATGACTACAGATAAATATAGCTCTATTTTACTCTTTTAAATATAGCAAATTTTTAAAATTTATTTATTTATTTTATTCTGTTGGCACATAACTCCACCAATTTAACTAGGGACATTCCACAGCTAAACAATGTCACCTACTACATTATCGGCAAAAATACTCATAGATTTTACACTGAACCCTAATCCATCCTAGCTCAATAAATACATTTGACAGTATATATTTTTTATAGAAAGTTGACATATGACTTAATTCACCTCTAAAAGCACTGAAATAGTTCTTCATGTATATCTAAAATACATAGACATGCAACTACATTAAGCCAAGTATTTGCTCATAGCAATGGATTTTTGCATCTGCAAAACAAAATGGTTTTGTTGATTTGCATTTTTTAAGAGATAATTCTTGATATTCCACTAATAGTGTGGAGTAACATACATCTGAACAAGCCAGCCATCATTTCATGGGAAAAACTTGACATTACTACTTAATTCTTTACATCCTAATAATCTGTTTTTACATGTGTGTAATATGATACGTTATGAGTTAGTGTGGAGTAGCATGATGATTTTTCTGCTGGTAATCATTTTAATCAGCCTTAGGAAATGTATGAGAATTGTATGAGAATTTTATGGGATCAACTATTTTAAGTCTCCTTTCTATTTACCTTAAATGTTATTTAAAGTGACTGTTGGACATTTCCAGTCTGATAAAGCACCAGAATATCTACATATTCAATGTGAACTATGTGAGTTTTTCATAAGTAGTTGTGAGAGACTGAATTGTTATCTCAAGTTATTTGTCTCAAAGATTGTTTGTTGTGAGAGACTGGACCATCATCTCAAGCCATTCCTCTCAAGGATTGTTTGCTGTGAAGAGCCCCTTATCCCAGAGATGGCTTGTTTAAGCAGGGCACTCCTCTGTCCAAAAGGACAATTATCAGGCCATTGAGGCATCCAGGGGAGGAAACAGGCTGGAGCCAGCGAAGAATGTGGAGACTATGATTCTCATGGAAACTGTAGTCTTTGAGATAAGATACTGGTTGCTGGTGTTGATCACACGAAGGTCGTGTGATAGATGAAACCTGCAGCTCATGAACAGTATGTATGTGCATGCATCGGACTATGCCCTATAAAAAACCATGGAGACAATCCGTGGTGTGCACCTATCACCGAAGTATTGAAGACTGAGGACCAACAGGACACTGCTGGATCCACAGTGGCAACTATTCTTGCAAATCTATCCCAACTGCTTGCTTGATTTCTGCCTTTTCTTCCATTCTACCCTATCGCTACTATATTCTACCTTTGATGCTTTTGATAATAAAAACTCTCTTGGGTATACAGCATTTGACCTCATTTGTGTCTTAATCTTGCTCTTGGGATCATATCGCAACCCTCCCTGACATTTGATCAGGACAGTAGTGACAAGATATGAATTCAGAAATTATTTAAATGAATTATTCAGCAAACTTCAGATCCATATTTGTATATAGATGTCTCTAGAGAGAGAGAAACAATGCTTTCATTAGAGTGAGGTAGATTATATACTTAATGCACCCGAAAAAAAAAGTCCCAAAAGTTTTCATTTTGAAAGATACATTCCTTCTGGAATATACATAAAGTTTGCTGAGAAAAATAATTAGTTATTCCACCTTCTGCTTGCATCTAAGTATTATTCTGCAAAGGAAAATGGAGAAGGAATGACAGCTATGAAAATAAATAATTAATCTGTAAATCCAGGAACCAGATTAATGAGAACATTGGACATGCAGTCCTCAAAAACTAATTAAACCCCTTCAAAACATACATTGTTAAAGTTCACACAGTAGCCTTCTCTTTGAAAACACTGGGGTGGGGGAGGGGAGAAGAATAAAATCATCATACAATTTAATCTGAAATATCATGCCCTTTAAATTGGGGGGGGGGGGTATCACTTCTAGTTTTACTGTAGATTAGATCTCAGAATACGGAAATTCTAAGTGTGGGAGATCTAAGGATTTTTATCTCCAGGAATGTTGCAGGATAAATTGTTGATGCTGAGTTCTGAAATTATGGTATTTCAAATTTGTCTTTAGCCAGGCTTTGGCACTTGAAATGTGACATGTCAATACAACATGGTTTTTACAAATAGGCTGTAATATTTATGACTGTTGACTTTTCATACTGGTATTATATTACTTTTAAAAATGAAAAAGAAAATGTTGAATAATTTATGGTCCAGCAAGGGTTGCCATACCATCTCTTATGCAGCTGCGTCTCTTGATGGTAGTATGATACTGCTGAATAAATGGGAACAGGTACAGGAATGCCTAGTAACCTACAGACCCAAGGACAAGCTGCTGACTTTGCATTTGTTGTGTGGGTTTAATATGGGTTAATACCATCCACAGGTTATGTAACCAGCACATACATCTGAAGAACAACATATTGTTGCAATGACATGTTACAACTGATGATGTGTATGGTTCACATATGGTAACAAGTGAAGTTATAGTCAGCTAAATTTATATAAACCTCATTAAAAGGAATTCCAAGGTGACAACTACAATATAACTGTGCACAGGCAGAGGAGCTATGGGACAGAAAGGGCTGGCAGCCTTGAAGGAAGGAGTGTGGTGGAGACAGCTGGCAAGTTAGTAATTTATATAGATTCACTTGACAGCACTTCAAGAGGTACAGAGTGAACTGATTATCCATGGGATTTTAATGCAATCCTGTGAGCATGGATGGACATTTCAGAAGGGACTGTCATCACTTTCATAGTTGGTAAATCCCTCTGATAATTAGTACAGAGGCAGAAAATAAGCAGCTCTAGGTCTACATGAAAAGTTAACAGGGAAGAAAGATTTCATTTGTCTGAGAAATTATGCTTTATAGTTATACAGTAAATAGCATCTGCCAGTGGGCCAGAGAGACTACGTTGCCTGGAAATGCAAGATAGTTCCTTAACTGTAAGATCACAAGAGAGATTGTTGCCTCATGCAAAGAAAATTTTGTTTGGTCTTAGCTTTTCTCTCTGTTTATGTCTCAAGTTGTTATATTATTATGCAGATTATCCTAAAGGGAAAAAAAAGAAAAAGAATCACTAAAATAGTGACATGAACTGTTGGGCTTCTTTAGTTCAAAATATGTTTTGGTAGCTAACATTCACACTACATCTCTCTCTAAAAGTGCAGTGCTCTTCTGCATACAGCTGCTGTTGTCACTGATAAGAAAATATGCCTATCCAAAGGCAATGTCAAGAGGTTGGCCATCATTAAAATGAATAAATGTTGACTTCTGCAAGATTACAGAATGCCAGAGAGCATCCCAGGAAAAAAAGGTGGGAATTATAGGAGACAGAGAGCATGGAGTCTTTTAGCACTAAAATTCTTTTTATCACACACTCTGTCGTGAAGGCCTCAGAGCAACTGGCTCATTTACAAGGAAAACACATGCTGCCTTTTCTCTGGAGATTATTTTTTTCTGGTAGATTTCAGTTAATTAGTAAACAAGCGCAAGACAAAAATGAGAGGAAGAGCATCAAAAGCAGCACTTAGCAATTCTTAGGCACAGAGAACGTAACTGGGTGCAGCATCAGGTCAACATGTCAAAACAGTCTGTCCCTCTGCCAGTAGGCAGCTGCATTACACAAACATTTCTGAAGTTTAATAAAAGTGGAAAGCCAGTGGGAAGTTACTGTTCTTACAAAATACAGAAAGTGAAAATAGCCAATTTGAAGTAAATATCTCACCTAAATTTACTAAAAAGTCCCCTGTGTCATTTATGGAAGTGGGCCATTAAATACTGACAGGTACTATATATGGATTTTGCAGAAAGAAGAAAGCAAAAGTACTTCTAGGAAGCTGATATTTATTGATGGTACTCATAAGCAGCATATATGACAAACACTTTTCTGTTACAGCTATTGAGGCATCACAAAATATATGATGTGGTGTATATGGGTTACCTGAAGTAATCACTTCAGTTAACAGCCCAAGCATTCCTTAAGGAAAATCCTGCTGAAGAATACTAGAACTGCTATTCATTACCCAGAATCAAACTGATTAGCAGAAGGTTTTGTGCCCACAGAACTTTTAAAATCAACCTGTAGGAAATTTTTAAATAGAATGAGGAGAGGAAGAAAGGCAATTTCCCGTTTCCTTTTGATGGTGCATCAGGAGACTACACTCCCCAAGAACTGCCTAAATTCAGTGGAGGAAGAGATGAGCCTCCAAAAAGTTCTTTGCAATAGGCACATATTGCAGGTGCTCTTAAGCCCTTCTGAATTCCCTGTCAGTTCTTCCAAGGTTCAGCCAGCTGCTGAACATGTGCTCCACTTCCAGCCACTGATGGCCTTGGCTGCTGCTGCCCACAAAGACCAGGCTGCTGTGCTGCCATGGTCTGGGAGGAGAAGACACAGCATCTCTGCCTGGCCCAAACTTCTGGGCTGTTGGCACAATCTGAGAAACTGGAACTGGCTGCTGTCAGGCAAACAGCCAGTCCTTCACCCATGCAGAGACACTGGCAGCAACTATCTTCCCAGTGGCCACACATTATGGGCAGGTAACAGGGCCACTGAATTGGTTGAACCTTGTTTTCTTGTTGTGGAGATGCACCCTGTCTCTCAGCCTAAAGAGGTGGGATGGAAACATCATACAAGCCAGAGCTGGTCGGTAGGTCACCCATTTCATCATGCTGCTTTACATGCAAACTTGCATAAAAAACCACCAGCTGTTGCTTCATTCTGAGAGAAAATGTGAGAAGGTCTATCATAAAACATGCAGCTTTTACCTATTGGTGCAGGCATACTCCTATCTTAACCATTAACAAAGCTACAGCAAATCCAAGGCTTCATCTCCTCTTTATCTTTTTATTCTTGAGCACTTCAGATCAACATTCCAGCAGACTGAAATGATGGAGGTTTAAACTGGTAAATCTGGTCAAGAAATATATGAGAATGGAACAACCCTACCACTTCACATGCCACTAGCCACTGCTTCTAGTTCAGTAAGGGCAGAGTATCGGTAGTTGTTGCTGTACTGATTCCCTGTATATACATCAATGAGCACCCTGGCTTGAGAACACCTATATGGCCTTCCTGCATATGCTTATCATTTACGTATATTTACTATTTCCACCAAACTTTGGTTTGGGATTTTTTTTCCTAGTGTAAAGAATATTGACTAGAAATAATCCAAAAACATGAGCAAGAATTTTATATATATCCACCATTTCCCCAGTGCATATTGTTTTATGCATGTATGCACCATGAACGAGTGCACACTGATTTATGTTTGCAATTTGCACTAACCGTAAAAGAAGGCAGTAGTTTATTTTTTTGCTTTAAAGAAAAAAACATGGTCATAAATAGAAATCTTAGAAAAGCCCTGAATACAATCTCATAAAATTAAATGCAAAAAGAAATATCCCCCACCCCCCACTCAGTTAAGCTATTTCATAAAACGAACGACCAAGATAAAAATACAAGCATGTAAGGCATTTTCCAGAACTATATATTTTTTAAATAGTGAGAATTGCTGACCAAGCAAATTGCTTATTCTCTCTTTTCAAAGTGCCACTGAGAAAATTATACAAGCATATCCATTCTCACATGTGTATGTTCATGGGAACAAATGCCAAAGTAATTCATTATCTGCGATGCTGTTAAAATTAATAATGGACTTTAGAAATTCCATGATACTGTGAAGGCTACCAAGTGAATGTTTTACTCATGCTCAAACAAATAAACAGATCACTTATGCTCACAATAGTATTTTTTCCAGTTATAAAAACATATAATAAGCAAAAAATAGAATAAGTAGTAACCAAGGTAAATTTCCTTTAATATTTATAGCCTAATTTCCCAGTAATCAAGTCTCATGTGATCACATGCTTATGTTTATGCAGCTCTAATAACTGTTGAGCTTGTTGGCTAGCATCAGCAAACTTTCCAAGGGAGAGGAAGGGCAGTTGGTCCATAAGGTTCATAAAATGCCTGTGAAAACAGGTAATTGGACAGAGAAGGGAGGGAGCAGCAAAGGGAAAGGCTGTAACCTAAGCAAATGCATTAGATGTCAGGATATCTACATGGGAGACAGTGCAGTCTTGTAATTGCCACAGTTTTAAGAAAAGTTTCAGTCAGCAACTAAATAATGGCAGGTACCAAATGAAAGCAAGTGTGAAACGGAAGTCTGCAAGAAAAAGAGTTTATTCATTCTGGTTTTCATAGAATTATTTGGGGATTTTTATTTTTATTTTAATATTTCAGATGACAGTCCTCTTCACATAAGACCTTTCTTCTCCCTAAAACTATAACTTCTTGCAAAAGAATTTTAGACATGAGCAGTGCCCAAATCACTAAGTTTTGTTCAGTGATGATAATGTACATAATCTGAATTTACGCTTCTGTGACTGGGGACAAATCTGCCTCTCTTTACAGAGGCCTATCAGATTATCTGTGGACATAAATGTGATCAACTTGAGCCTAAAGATTTGCTGCTGATTGCCTTGATCATCTGTCTTGTACAGTGGGAAATCAGGACATTTCTTCATGTTCATCTTGGTTTGCTATAGCAACAAAGGAAACCAGACTTGTATTAGATTAACAGTAAGATGCGACTGACTATGGTCTATGTTTTTTTCTAATGCAAGACTGTTTAATATTGAAAGGGCAAGGGGCACCAGTTCAATCCCTAATGAAAAATAATTTCTTCCTTCAATATAAAGCCAGGCAATTTCCCTCTAAATCTTAATGCTTGACTCAACCATTTTATTTCAGATAGGAGAAAGCAGTCTGCCCCTTACTAGATTTCAGACCAGACTGTTCACTATGTGAAGAAATCTAGAGGTCAAAAAGGATACCAGGAATTACAGCATACGACAGCACTCTTGGTGTGAAAAAGGCAAGCATCGCACTGTATAGCAGTGTAGTAAACACAGCAAAGATGTGGGATGCCACTGTTCAAGATGACAGCTTTTCATCTGTGCTCTATGTTTTGCTGTCAATTTCCCTGATTTATGGAAGAAAGACAAGCATGAGTCTCTTGATAATGTTTATTGATTATTTGTGCCCTTCCAAAGATCAGTTCCTTGTACCATTTAGCTGAGAAGGAGAAGAGAATGCAAGAAGATATATAGCACTGCTTAATAACCGTGAAAGAATCTAATGGAAAGCCAGTAGCTAAACCATTAGTAAAACATCTGAAGATTGTTACTATTTGAATATAGTATGTGGTGCAAATTTTTTGTTTCAATAACTGATATGCTGTAATAAAGAAGACAAAGTACTTTGAGTTTGATTTATCTACCAAAGATCTGCTGCATTTACAAAAGCCTAGGGATTATTTTTTAATGTAAATGCTGTCCTAAATAATTTTAAATCCCTCGAGTGAAATTCAGCCAATATGCAGTCAATGAAAGCTCTATTGTTCATTTCTATAGCACTATAATTTTATCTCTAATTACTATCTATAAAACTGTTATTATTATTTATTTTAAATTTCGAAAAGCCAGAATGTTCAATGTCCCAAATCAAGCAAAAGTGAGGTCTACCTAGATAATTCATCCATCTTGCATCAAATTAATTCAAGTCAGAAGTAAAAAGGCAGAAACACTTTTTACTTCCTTGGTTTGAATTTTCAGATATCAGCAAATGTTTGTGAAGTAGAAAGTATCTTCTCGGAATGACTGAGCAGAAACTTTCACTAAACCTTTTCTATGTGGTCCCTTTTGTGAACTGATAAAATCTAAAGGACCACTTAAAATTTCTTTTCTATTTTATGTAGATATTGAAAGTGCTTCTGCAACATCTTAATATACCACATTGGAAGTGCAAAACATAGATTGGAAAGACAGAGAACTAATACAAAAACTTCACTTTTTTGTGTCAGCCGCACATCTCTCATCCTTGAGTATCAAAATGTTTTATTATCCCTGTGCCTGCCTCTTCTCGCAAAAGAATCTGTAATCTCACAGCACAAGTTCAAACATCCAAACTAAAATGCACTCTGATAGCAGCGAAATAAAAGTATAACATGAGTCGAAACCTCTCCACTAAGACCCTCACTCTGAAACACAGAAGGTACCAGAAATCTTATGCCATCATTTGAATACATAAAAAAATAATATGAGCTTAAATAGAAGGTGGTGACTCATGTCTTACCTCAATATGCATCAGCTACGGAGCTACATATGTGTAGAAGTCTCGTGAGGAATGGTAATGAATAAATTAGTAAAATTTTAGAATCAGAAATGTGATTAGTGAGTAAGATTCAGCTCTAACCTCATAAAGCAATGTATATTATTCTGACTGAAGTTACAGAACAGATGCCAGTCCTACAATAACAGCTAAGGCTATTTCACAGCTGGCTCACCTTCCTTCAACATCACTGGGCAGCAGTGTCTACATGAGGAGTATTGCCCCTTAAAAACATTCTGTTGGGTGCATAAACATAAACCAAACACAACTATTCAAAGAAAGGGGATTTTATGCAACTCCAGCATGAACACTTTTGCTCCTATGTGGAAGAGACAAGTGTTGACTCTTTTTTTTCTACAGTTTGTGCAATTATCCAGTTTGAATGCATAAATATATAAATTAATGTATGGAATTTTATTTATAATGTTTTTCCTTTATATCACAAAAGTATAGGCCTATGGGTTGCACTGTGAACAACACCAATATAATAATTATCTGTATTGGGGATTTTTTTTCTGACCAAATAATCTTTCAGGGTTTTCAGTAGTACACAGGGAAACTGTTGACATGCTGTCATCCAGTGTTTTATATAGCATTACATAGAATAAAACATTGAAAGACATTGGAAAGAGTAATTTTAAATGGCAGAACTTTTGGACTGTCTGGCTAGGTTTTGGCATGTCTCAAATCTTTATCAGACATATATATACATATATAAACCTTGTCTTCTCTTCAGTCTTTTGAATGGAATGCACAGGTGGGGATTTTATTGACAAAGCTTTGTAATAATTGTCTCTCTACCCATGAATGTGTATATAAGTATCAGCATTTTTCCACTATGTGGCAATTACCACCATGGCTAGTGTTATACTCTTCCATTTGGACCATTTGCTAAAGCTTTATCAAACATTAAGACTTATCTGAGATTTAGTGTTCGTTCCATCCCTACCCAGCTGGGCACATACCTGAACCCTTTCACCGTAATAACCAATGATACATCTGTATTTATAATGTATGTATTGCCTACTGGCAGAAAGTGCGGTAAAAATGTTTTGTAAAATCAGAAAAACAGAAGTCAGCTTACTGCTCATCCATCAGATAGTACAGTCTTCCCAGCAGCATATGTCTTGAACATGACTACTTAGGAAATTTGCTAAGAAAACAGATGTTCCATTGTAAGTGGAATCTTCTGTGAATTAGTATCTTGGTCCTAAAGTTGTTGTCAGGCAGGAAAGAGGGTTGATAAAATGCTTCAAATCACCTTATTAATTCACTTCCGTGTTACTAGCGATCACTATTATTATTTATTTTTACAGCTCCCAAACATATGCTACGTGTTTCAGAGCTCATATTTCACAAATATATCGTAATTAACTGGGTAGCATAGGGATTTGCAAACTTTTTTTATACTGTAGACCACAATCAGAGACAAGATTTCTTCCTAGACCACTTCCTCTGCCATTCATGACATTAATGTATTGTACTAATGGTCCCTGTGATCATTACAGAAATTGCTTACAAAGAGAAAATAATAAGGAAAGCATTTAATGGATGTTTTCTGCCTTTTTAAAATGCAGTCTCTCTGGTAAAAGTAAAACAATACAAAAGACATTATCAACTAGCTTACCACAGACCGCCAACAAACTTTTCCCATAGCACAATACAAAAACCTCTAGCTTATTAACTATGTTGCATCATCTTCTCTACTGTGAGTAAGATTAGAATTCACATTAGTTTTTTACCAAACACGTACCATAACCTTCTGTTGGTAGCAGGGAAAGATTTGCAGAAAAAGTGAAAGTAGCATTGGGCCCATGTACTAACTATATTTTTCAAGCCAGTATTACTGTTGTATTTACTATGGCTGACCAATGAAATGAGACATGGCAGTTCAAATTATATGTTTCTTTTGTCTTACATTCTTTACTTTTTCACCAATGTCTGAGACACTTACCTCAACATTTCAAAAACTTATGTGTTTTAAAAGAATATTTGAAATATTTCAGATTAATAATTCACATAACTAGGTTTTGGCATTAACAGCTCTGAAAAATAACATTCAGGAGAAGAAAAATATCACAAGAAGAAATATTAGGACTACTTGGATAACAGAACTTTATTCTATATGAGATCTGAATCTTTCATGACATCAGGCAAGTTCATGAGCAAGCTGATGTGCTGACATTGTCAAGGTATTTGCCCTCAATGACAAACTGTAAGTGATGCACTAAAATTGACCATGTTCTTAAAATCTTTGCAAGCCTATTGATCCTCTTCCATTTAAGTCAAAATCTTAACTTTCTGTATCTTTAACTATATAAAGACAAAACTTTTTTCTGACAATCAAAATAGATATTAAAGTGACAGCTGTTATCAAAACGTTAGGGCATTAGTTTATTATAACTCCCCTAAACAAAGGCAGACACCTGTATAAATCCCAAGCTCATGGTATTAAAATGAAAAAAAGGAATTATTTACATTATCTTTCACTATTTTTGCACCTTTGACAAAATATTGTAAGCATCCATGATCCTGCAGTTTCCTCTTCTAGCCGTGGGAAAGCAACATGGTACAGATATTATTCACTCTATTTAAAATTTATGCCCACACACACATGTGCATACAAAGGTACCACAGACTACAGGAAAACCTTTTCTTCTACAAACTTCAGCTAAAAAGAAGTGCTTGAATACCTGTGTGCTATTTCCCTCGAGAATTTATTCTCACCGGGGGTAGGGGAAGGGAAAAGAAAAGGGAAAGTGGAAGTGGGAGGGGAAGGAAAAGGGCACGGCAAGGAAAAAATATGTTACTTACATAGTTATTCCTGACAAAGCAAAACTAACATGACTTGGTATTTACAGATAAATCCGAAAAACTGAACAGTGCCAACAGGTCACTTGTGCTATAACAGTGTTACACTTTTCTGTGCACTTTTGGTATTTGTTTTTTAATTGATACTGAGCAGTGAGTTACTTTTTTCAAGTAGACTTGACAATCTGTTTCACAAAACTCTTCAAGTATTGTGGAACAGAAGGGCTTAGGTGCTATTGCAACATATCTATATGATTACAAATGACGAGTATTTAGCATCAATTATGTCCTTCATGCCAGTTCTCAAATGGTAAAAAGAGTGGTTCTACAATCCTGTCCTCTTCACAGGTATCTACTTGGACTTTGTATAACCTTGAGCAAGTCATCTTTTGGTAAATAAATCTGTTAAGGCACAAAGGTCGGAGGACAGTGTGAGAAAATTATGGAGAATACTTTTACTCCTGGCTAGATGTACCCTGAATTATGGGTAATAGAGAGCTAAGACGAGAAGCTTTTACAGAAATGCTGAAGATGGTTGGAAACCTGAGTGTGTTGCTGCACCTGTTCTGGTAGCAGTTCAATTGACCGAAAGCTTCAAGGATATGCCTTGTGGTTGAATATAGCATAAAGAACACAGGTGCAAGTGCATGAGAAAGTAAGAACTGAACACACGGAAATAAAGAGAACATGAAACTTGATTCTGAGACATCATAGTCCCTCCAGCATGAAAACTTCATTGTTGTGAGACCCATCCCTTCCTTGTGCATCCGCCAACAGCCTGACAATAGGTTAATTGGAAAACATAAATAAATCATTGGGATATGTGAGGAGCTGTAACTCCAGGATTTATATCTTAATTGAAAATCAAGCAGTTTTACATTTTGAGATGAAATTAGGCAATTGTTTTGTTTGTGGGGTGTTTTTTCCATTTGAACTACATTGTATACTATTAAATGAGAAGTGGCTTACTTCAGAAAAGTGATTTTAAGTCTTTCCTAAAGTTCACTCCATAAAGGCAAGAGATAGAGTGCAAACCTGAGTGAAGCTTAATAAAATTTTGTTATAATTAATTGGTGCTTATTTAATAATCAAAGTAGTGCTTAATTCTTTGAAATGAGCATTTTTTCCTCATGAGAAATCCAGCCTGCTCAAACAGTGTCAATCTTATTTCTCAGCTCATGCAAGTTGAACAAGTTTTGTGAGCCTTTTTGCATTACATAATAAAACGTGACAATGTGGTATGAGTGACATAACCTAATGTGACTCATTATATAACTGCTGGAATATTAGCAGCAATAACCATTTTGAGAACTATGATATTCTTAGTGACAGACTTATAAAATCTATGTAAGATCAATTTTTTCAAGGTAAAATTGGAATTCAGGTAAATTGGAATTTCAAGGTAAAATTTTTGGAAAAAAATTGTTTGCCTTTATGATCATGCACATTTTCTTCTAAGCATAACTAGAACTAGACAGCAATTAGCAATTGAGAATATCGCCATTAAAATGTTGCAGGAATGCCATAAAGGCAATGGCAATACCACTGACCTTAGAGGTGAGCAAAGAAGTAGCAGCTAATGGGATCTGCTATACTGGAAACAAGATATAGCTTTCAACAGACCTGTTCTGATTTTGCCTCAGATGGAAAAAGGTCAGCATACTAGCTGATAGTCATTGACAGATACTTATTTAGGTTCAGGATAATAGCTTTGAAAGTAAAATCACAAAGCTATTTTGGATGATTGCTTAGAACCTTGGCAGATAAATTGAAAATGCTCTTAGCTTGCATTTGTTGGCATTTTTATGAAGTCATTTTGTCGTTTTCCTTTATGGTGACTTGAATGTTGTTAGCCATTATTCACTAAGATCTTATTCTGAAGAGCATAAAATCTAAACCACATTAAAAAGCTAACATACAAAGCTAAGGAATGCTCTGGTTAACTAAAAAGTAACTCTTGCAAATTTTACTGCTCACTTATTTGTTCAGTTTGTTCCAAAACAGTTACTTGTCGTATCCTTTTAGAAAGAAAGATTATTGAGAAATTATGAAGAGAAACTTTGAAATTATACAAGATGCAGCTTAATAAAACTGTGTCAGTTTTTAAGTGATTAGATCTTGAAAAATAAGAAAATAAGTTATACTTTATTGCAGCCTTCATTGCCAGAGCGTATAGGCACAGACAGCTTACCAGTGGAGGAGCACCACTACTCCAGTTCTCTACAGTTTCCTCCAGTGTCCTGCTGGCTGAAAAGTAGTACCTCGATAGAGTTGTTTGGCTAAGGAGAAGGACGAAAACTATAATAGAAGCATGAGATAGAGCTCTGAAGGACAGAGAGTGGGGCCTAAAATTTAATTCCTAAAGGAAGGTTTGAATATCAGTATTTGCTAGTACTATATATAAGCCAAAAGACATTCTGAAGAGTTTGTGAGATAAGTATCTTCCCAACTTCACTGTTTGACTGATAATGAGAAACATATTGTGAAGCTAAATGAAAAAATAGTGTAAATTAAAAACCCATTAGAGCTCTGTAATTTCATTAAGTTTTAGAGAGCTGCTACTTCATTTGTATATTTAATAATACTAATAGCGCCATGAGATTGCAAGTGTTTAATAAGCTTTTGAATTTGGGAGAGGGTAAAAGACTCCCAAACATCCCTAAATAACTGTTTCTAGTTGTTAGTTACCACCACCAAAAGAGTTTCTTATTTACAACTTAATTTTTTCCAGCTTTAGCTGTTAGTCATTGTATCTTATCATGCCTCTGACTGCAAGATTAAAAGCAGTCTACTATCAGAAGTCTTCTCCCTGATTAGGTACTCGGAGATCATGATCAAGCCATGCAATCTTCCCTCAGATACCAGAACAGATTAAATTTCTTGAGTTGCTCACTATGAGACCAAACTTTCCTGCTGTGTTAGAGGGGTTTACTTGGTCCTCCTCTCTCAATCCTTTCTGCATGATCAGCACTCTTAAAATTAGGAGCACGTTATGCTCGATATATTGTTTCAATCTTGCTATAGCCACGCATATAGTCAAGTGTAGTTAAATCAGCGAAAGACAGGGAAACAGTGAGGAGACTTGCGGTAGGAGGGACAACACATGATATGGCATTGTACAGGATGCAGTTCAGCATCCAACTTTCAATTTGCAAAATGGTCTGCAATAAACTCTTTTGCAGTGGCAATTATTCTTCCCTACTTGTACTTGTTGTTTTCCTGTTTAAGTGTTACTCTAGCCCATGGTAGCGTCAGCCACCATTTTGCTCTCCCAGGTTATACTGAATTAGTTTCCAAACCAAGACACTAGATGTCTTTTGTGCATCTGCTTTTCAGAATATTATCTCCTGTATTGTAAGCGCAATCTCCACTTTTTATTCCTAGCTATACACTGTTGTTCAACCCAAAAAGCTGTGTGTTTAAAGCATTTAGCTTTAAACACTTTATCAAATTTGGAATAATTTACACATTTGATTAAAAGCATGTTTCTATTTTGATCCATCTAATTGGTAAAAAAAAAAAAAAAAAAAAATCAATAACATTAGGCCATTCCCTTTGGAATCTCACTAGAAACATCTCCTTTGAATAATAATTCCCCATATGCTTTTACTTTTGGAAGTCCCCCAGCAAATTTTAATCATTTAGCTTTTTTTAATTTGTTTTGTAGTCCTAAGGAAGCTATATAAGGGCCTTTCCTCTTAGCTGAAATTATTAATTCTTGACTCAATCATTCATGTTTAGCTTGACTTGGCACATAAAAGGTAGTAGATGCAATATATGTAATCTTCAGCCACGAATTTCTGACCTTACTATATAACATTAAGATTGAGGATAAGAATGATACAAAGTCACCACAATAAATTTGGCTGAAATCAAGGTAATTGATAGGGTCTGAAGATGTTTTGAAAACTGGGAATTGTCATAGAACAAATGTGTTACAAGGGAATGCTTCAGGGATTGGTGATCAGGAAGAAAAGTCATAAAGAAATTAGCAGATGTTGGAAAGATTTATTGGTAGCAAAGAGAACAATCCACATCATTTAGTAAGTAAGTTAATATTTTAACATAACCATGTCTAATAGAACATAAGCTACCCTACATAAGATAAGGGTCCCATTAAACCATGGTGTTGAACATGATCAAGTCAACAATGGAAATATGTACTCAAAAATATTTGCATGATCTTTGGTGTATAAGTAAAAGACAATGGAGAAGAAGTAATTGTACCACATGATATATATGGCAAATACATACTGCCAACATACTGACCAGTGTACTCACTAGAATTGGAAAAATATTCCAGAAGCAGATACAGTTCAAGAACAGAGTTGAAAAATGGTAGAGAACCCAAAGAAGAGTCACAAGAATGATTCACAGCCTGGGAAATAAACCTTGCCAACAGAGCCACCTAGCTCACTTTATATAGTTTAACAAGCAAGTACAAAAGTGGTGCAAGCACAAATGAAAAAGTATCCCTAGGAATGATGTTAATTCAACAGAAGATTTCAGAATAGAAGAAAAAGTTTTAACATCCTTTAACAAATGAAAGTTGAAGATGAACAAATGTGCACCTGTCAGAGGTGCACATTTTTTAACATTAAGCTCTTGATTAAATCTTGGGAATGTTAACGAGATTATTTCTCTGAAAAGAATCATTCATGAGTGGAATATTTGATAGGAAGTCCAGGACCAATGGAGGAAGCACAGTATTTCAAAAGTCTCTTGAAAGCTGTAAAACTGCAGATTCAATATGACTCATAAAAATTAAAATATTTAGAGATGTCTTCCTGAGCTTCATCCAGTTTTCAGACAGAAAAAGTCCTCCCTTAGATATACTACATAGAACCTATGCTAAAAAGAAAACTAATGTTAGAAAATGTACAACAAAGATATAAGGGATTTAGGACATTTTTTAAGAATGCCCTAAAGACAAGCATCTAAACAAACCCATCAGACAATTCTCGAGTTCAGGTAGCAACATTTCCTGCATTGTTGATTATACCTATTCATCTTCGGCTCATGTTTCTTTAGCATTATTACAGCTGAAAATAAAATACTAAAAAGAAAGAAGCTCTAGATAGAGGTAACAGTTTGTCTTCTGCCTTACATATCTAAAAATACAGGAAAAATTCTGATTCCCAGTCCTTAGAATAATTTACCAAAGATCATAGTAGTTTCTTTTCCCTTACAGCTCTTAAATCAAGACAGAAGATTTTTATAGTAGAAACATTGCAGTTCAATCAGTGCTACTGGCCATAAACCCAGAAATAATTTGTTCTTTTGAAGGTCAGACTGGATGAATGGAGCATTCACATCAGTTTTTAAATCTAACTCCTATCCTAAACACAGTACACACTTCCTTTTCACAATGATACCATCTTCTACAAATAGCCAAAATGCAACTGCTATAGTGAAAATATCTACTACTGAATGATATTTTTAATAACCCTAGTTTAAAGAAATCTGTTTATTTCAAGACACATGGCATTCAATAACTCCTGCCTCCTTAGCCAAACATTCCAGGATCATCTGCTTACTGTGGAACTATCCCCATGCACTCACATGATGAAAACAAGGCCCTAAATCTGTATCCGTTACATATCTGCATATGTGCTTGATGCAGTTCATTGAGCAGCCAGACTGTTGAGAATAACTGAAAATAAGACTTTGTGCAAATCTTCACGTGGTCATGGTCAGATTTTGTAGAGCTGGATACTTTTTTATCAGTTATCTCCATGTGAAACCAAATTTTTATTAAAAGTCTTTGAATAGAAACAAACTGCCAAGCATTCAGTTGCAGAAAAGTGCTAGCACCTATAGCTATTCCATAAACCCCTATACAGCTATCTTCTATAGAAACATTTTGGAAATCATCCAGATATTTTATTGAATATTCAGTAAATAAAAGCAGAAGACACAATTTATATATCATCAGATCTCTGGTAATTCGATTATCTCTTCATTTTCACAGACTGTGAGCAAGATCTAAATCACTGAGCTAAACTGGAACAATGCATGTGTGACATTGTTCTAATTAAAGATATCCCAGTACATTTTAGCAGTCACTAGGCACATTGACAAGCCCTAAATTTATCCTCCTTAAAAATCTTTTCAAATTTAACTGGTTTGCTTAACCTAAAGTTTTTGTCATGTAAGTTTTTAAGTAGGGAAAATACATCCTATGCAGCCAAATAGTTGGCAAGAACAGATCCAGTGTTGGGTTATTCTTCAAGTTCATTGAAATCGCTTTTTAAATTCTGCTGTAATAACCAGGTGTAGTTCATAAGTGTAGAATTAGATATTAGTAATTTTTATGATAATTATTTTTTTTTAATTCTATGGGTGAAAATAGGCATTATACATTGTTCAGATGCAAGCCAACTGTTTTATGTGAAGTTGTGGCTGTGTATCAATTCATAGTAATATGAAGCTGAAACTGCCAACAACATGAAAGCACAAGAATTGCTGTGCCAATGGCAAGTCACATGATGACTCTAGTACACCAAAGAGAGAAACTCTTTGCAGGACTCCAACACTGGAGCTGAACAGGAGCAAAATTGGTACAGGTCATTAGGGAAAGAGTGCAAAAGAAAAGTTTAAGTTGACCACATTCTTCAAATGCCAACATGTCTTTCCACCAGTAGAGTGAAGCCCTGCTGCTATTTTGTAAACCTAATTGACTAATATTTGTTTAATATAAAAGTCAGTGAATATTACTAATTTTTCATTTTAAAAAAACTCAATTAGTAGGCATGCTCTTTGTATTCAAGGAGCTGTATAGCTCACTATCTCCTATTTGTCACATAAATTATTCAGTGGATACCAGCAAAATTTTTAAAGTGATTTATTTATGGAAGTACTTCTTTGGTATTCAGTGAACTCTCCATCTCTTGCTTGTTTGTAATGTCTAAACTGGAAAGTGTTCAATATCTGGGAAAAAAACTGCTGCCTTGTTTTACACCATGTTTCATCCAGATTTTCTGACGACCACAGTTCCCATGGACTCAAATTTCAACCCAAGCATAAGCAGTATCCATGACAGTATGGCAGAGGTCACCTTTTTTTTAAAGGCTATAATTCTGAAACAATGAAAGTCTTTCAGAATGTTCCCTTCACAAATGTTATTAAGCATTGTGCCAAAAAAGTTACATTAAAAACTTATTTATCATCTGGACATTTATTGTGCCAAATTTGAAGATCAAATTTAATCATTAAAGAGCAAAAAACCAGCAATTTTAGCCCTGTATTCAGTGCTAGTTCCCTGTGTTCCCTAAGTGTAGGGCTACTACTAAAGCAGAGAATTTATAAACACATGTTAATTAAGTAGCTCCAATAAGAGCTCAGGGAAATAAGCAAATTAATTTGCATATTTCCCTGGTGTACAAGGGGTTAATTAAAGTGCTTTAAAATATTTTTATGATGCCATTCAGCTGAGTCCTGATCATTTGCTGATTTTTCAATTAGTTCTATTAACATGGGCTTTGACAGTATGAATGGAAAAGAGAGAAAGATATTGCCACAGAAAGCAAAGATTACTACAACAGAAATTTTTATCCCAGAGCAGTTTTCATGCTTAGCTGTATTTTCACACACTTAGGCTACCTGAGTTCTTAGAAGCTCTGGATCCTTGTGAAAAGTGGAATGTTAAAACAATGGGGGGAAAAAATGATGTTAACTTGTTGGCTGCATTATAAAAAAAATTATTGATTAACTAGTTCAGTGACAGTGCAGTTTTTGAAAAAGCTTTGTGAGCACACTACCATAGCTGGAGGGAAAGTGGTCCATTTTCCTGTTAAATTTTCTTTATAGATCTTTTGCAAGTTCTGATTTTATAGTAATTATATCTTTCCAGGATTATTTTTCCCCTGGTTCAAGTTGGACATACCAGTACATGACTAAGCAGGCAGAAGTGAAAATATATCTTGCAGGAGACAAAAAATTAAACAAATTACAAATCTATATCCAAACATCAATTATAAAAGAGGAGTGTTGCTAGCTGCACATGAATGAAAACAAAGTGCATAATTTGAATGATACATTTCTGAAAACTACTTGCATATTCTCCAAATTTTAAATTGCAAAAAATTATGTCAGATAAAAGGCAAGCACTACAGGGAGAGAAAACAAAACAAAACAAAACCAAGTACCACCCAACTTTCTACTATTTTTAAAACAAAAAAGGAAAACAAAGCAAAAACCGTATAATGCCAGGTCTGTCATTTTCCACTGCACTGTCAGACACAACCAAAAAATCCATATGAAACAGGACATTTATTTAGCCACAAAATATAATTCATTCCAACTCCCCATTATTCTACCAGTCATATGGAAGCAAAGGGCCAGGTTCCCAAAAACACTGAATGCCCTTACTACCAGATCTCTGATAATAAAACATATGCAGCAAACTAGTAAGTGCTACTGATAAACAGAATATGTAAAAGCAGAAGAGATTTACAGGCCCTTCTCACCTACCTCTGGTTTGCCAAATTTCACAGAACCGTGCCATTTCATACAAAAACTAACCTAGAGTATACGAAGTCTTTGTCTAGAGTCTCTGTTTCACCAGGCATATTCCAAACTGAAAAGAGAAAATTAATTATGGTAGCTTTTCACATTCAGAAAGTATTGACTCCCCTTCTTCCCACCATGTGTTAAGCCCAGATCTAGTCACATAAGATGTGGGTCTTCTTTAGTTCCTTCAAAAGAAGGACCATCTTGGGCACATTCTGTTGCTGACCTAGCAGGAATTAAGCCAGAAAACCCCTAAGAAAACTGCTCTGGAGAACAGGAACAGAAAGGAATGAGGAAAGCTTGTAAAGGGCAGCAGGCAGTAACAGGACAAGGACTACCTGCGTCTTAAACCTCTGCATGAAATGAAAACTGCAGGAGGGTTTTGGAAGAGTGCAGGATGTTAAAACAGGTATAGAAAACCTGAAAGCAAAAATGGGGAAAATTTACTGAGAGAAGTTTCATGAAAGCATGGTGATAAATTGTCATAAAAAAGGGGTGATTAAGACTGTTGGGTGATAAGGTGACAGCTGTAGGACTGAAATTTAAATACAGATTTCATCATCTGTATTTACTTCAGGCACATGCTTTGATATTTTAATACAAAGCCATATTGCAATTATTCTGTAGAAAAGAACAATTTATTTCTGTGGGAATACAGTCCAGTTCCTCAGCTGCAGTAGGACAGCATAATCTTCATTCAGTCACCAAAACCTAGGCTAATTTACAGTGAATAAGAACTGGAATGCAAATTTGGTGGTATTCATAAATCTTGAGGCATGTATTTTAGAAGAGAGAATAGCAAGAGTTAAATGAAAGATTATGCTGTTTCTCAAAAGGCAAACTCTGGGAAGGTGAGAGAATGTCAGCACTTGTTACTATGTGTTAGGTAGAAACTTCACCCACAAATGAATTACTAGTGACTGTTCAAACCAATTTTAAAAACTTTCTGAGGCTGACTTTAAGACAATAGCTAATACTTACAGTTTAGGGGGCCTGTAGGGTAGGAAAGCTGTAATAATAAAATGACTTTGAGGAAAAATTCTTAAAAAAGAAAGACAGTCTTAGTCTATGTTGCTCTTCAATCAGATTATTTCCTCAGGAATTAGTGGAATTTTTTAATTATCCTCTGAAACTTTAATAAGAAAGAGGAGGTAATGGAGAACGTGCCATATATTTTTCCAAACAGTGTTTAGAATCCACCTCAAAATTGTCAGCCAGATAAATAGACAAGTCGTCTTAGCTTATTTTCGGACTACATGAACAGTCAGTTCTCAGTAGTATTCCCAGCAGTTCTCAGCTTCCCAGAGACCTATCATGTATTGTTGCTACTAAAATTAGCAAGTGTTATAAAAATAAAATATATAAGTGATAACAAATAAACAAATTAGAAATCCTTTTTAAAAGGCCACATGCTTTGGCCAGTACTTGTAGTTCCTGTAACCTGTCAGGCTCAATATTTTCCAGGTGAGAATTGCTTCTCCTGAAGTTTCACTATTTTTTTCTACTAACTATAGTCATTAAAGTCTTTGAAGACTAACTAAGTCTTTAAAGAAAAGTAACCCTATTTTGTGACTACATCAAGTAGCGGACAAAGATTCCTAAACCTTTAAGTGTAAAGGTACAGAATCAGAAGCAGCAAAGTGGGAGACAGTAGCCTGTGCAGACACAAATCCCAAAGGCTTTGGCTACCAGATTATTTTCATAGTAATTGAAATGGCATTCTAAATTTCTCACAATCATTGACCATCTTTCAAGTGGTTCCTTCAATCTGATGAGGTGTTCTGACCTCCCACTGAAAGATGTTTATGTTACATGTATGTGCTTATGTAGCAAACAGTGATAGTTCCCATTCTGATGGTTGTTTACCAAGAAAATGTTATGTTCCTTCTGTTAACCCCCTTTATCTTTATACTTTTACTATTGTAGATCTTCATTTACAATAAGATCATATTACAGGCTAATATTCAAAAACACTCTGAGTTTCCTTAATTCCTGTAAGGTATTTGTACAATACCACGAAACTGTAAAAAAACCCCACTAGTGTAATTAGAAATAAACAGAGTTTTTTATGTGCCATGCTGTGTTCTGTGTGGGTCAAACCTTACCGTAGTTTTAGGCCCATAAATCAGTAAAAGAATTTCACCTTGCCATCTTCTAAACTAACTTGTTTTGTGTACAGAATATTGTTGCTTTCCAAAGTAATTAAAGCATTAACTGCAAGCCTCATATTGAGGTGCTTGCATGACATTGTTCAATATTGGGTCAAAAATCTTAGAGGTGGACCTAATTTGAGAGCAGAATTGCCCTTAGGAACATGGAAATAGGACATGCACACCAGTAACAATGATGTTACTGCAAGGAAAATCACAACAGAAGTGAACAAATATTTCAGTCTCAAGACAATATAGTTCATACAGCAAAATACTATGTTATCTTTATTTTTTTACCAGTTTTTACAGCTATTAACTCACCAGAAGAGTAAGATGGCTGGCTCATTTTATGAAACCCTTATCCGTATAACAAACTTACAAAACATAATGATGTCTATCTTTCAACTATTTACATTTTTTACTATAGTACCACTTACTGTGACTATACAAGTGATTTTACTGGTGTTACATGATTGGGGGAAAAAAAAAAAGAGACAAAGAAAAGAAAAAGGAATGCTTTCTTTTGCCCCATTTAAAAAAAAAAAAGTAATTTAAATAGGACACTGAATTCCTAAAAGTGTGGAATCAGATTCTAACACCAAACACTGAAATTACTCAAAAAGAGATCAATAAAGTGTTCATAGTTCCACACATAAAATAAAGTTCCTCTTTCTTTAGAATCTGCTAATATTCATACTAATAAATACAAGACTAAGCATCAAGCAAAATTGGGAGGAGCCATTATCAGTTTCACTGCAGCTAGTGAGTGAAATATTTGCAAAATTAAGGAAAAA
Organism: Harpia harpyja; assembly: GCF_026419915.1. Taxonomy (NCBI): domain Eukaryota; kingdom Metazoa; phylum Chordata; class Aves; order Accipitriformes; family Accipitridae; genus Harpia; species Harpia harpyja. The sequence goes on along the minus strand of NC_068969.1, from coordinate 68,504,027 downwards.
ATCTAAGATGGGTAGCATTTAAGAGCTTGAGGTATTGTCCAAAAAGTTCCATTGTTAAAGTAGTTTTAATTATTTATTTACTGACATATCAGCACTTTCAAATCAAATCTGTTTTTCAGTTCTTGAGTAAGGGATTGGAAAGCTTAAGCCAAACCCTTCTGAAGGTAAGGAAGGGCCTGCTACTAGCTTATTTTACTTCAAACCAGGCCTTACGTTCCCAAACATGCAGAGGGAAGGTGGCTCAGACACCTCCATTTCTCTCAGTGCAAGTTACAGCATGCTTTCTTTTTTCTTGATGCATTTTTCTTTAATATTTATACAGTGTGTAACTAATGCAGCCTGCCCACTAAGTCTCTTTTCTCTCCAGTCCCTCCTTAAGAAGGCTTCTCCAACTGGGAAAGCTGCCATTCTGCCCATCTTCTTCTGTAACTTTACCACAAAAAAGCAATTTGTGAAACACCCGGAATACACTCACTAATTAACTGAAAAGCCACAGAAACGTATTTTCATCCTCATCCCCACTTCTACCTGAGCACCCTCCAACTTTTCCATTCCTCCCTTCTCATTGCTTTCTAATCTGAAGCAGGCACCACTTTCATACAGGAATGATGACACAGAGGAACGTGATTGCTCTATCCTAAGTCAGATCTGTACACAGTTATACCAGAAAAAATACTGAGCTGGTTACAAGCAATTACTTACAAGTAAGTATCTTATGTATTATGTACAAACCCAGGCACAGATTTCTCCTGCTGTTTAGGCAGTTGCAAATTTAAGGCATCAAAACGAGCAGTTCATTTGCAGGATGATGGTAATAAAATGGTTTCTGGCATACTCTAAACCAAATGGAACTGTCAAAGCCATTTGATGTGTGAGTGTCAGCTGGTTCATTTTCTTATACCTGATTTCCCACTGCCATTAGAACAATGAAATAGTTTATAGACAAAGTGTCAAAATCAAAAAGTTCCCAGATATACAAATGAAGCATGCTTTGTTGACTTTTTTAAGGTATTTGTGCATCACATCTTAAAAATAAAGATAACATAGGCTTAGAGCCATCTACGGCATCTCCCAATCCTGCCTTGCTGTGTCATGCATCTAAGCACACAACACTCCAGCTTCTTCATTGTGCCCAGCTTTAGGGAGAGGCATTAGACCCAACCAAAACACAGCAGTCTTATGGCAGCCAAAGGCACTCATATCCATAAGGATCCTCTTGTAACTAGTTAACCTCTTTTTACCACTACAGTCGTTAAATGAAGGAGGGAAGAGTACGGCTGCATATAAGGAAAAAAAATCTTTCATAATGAATTTAATTATCAGAAAACATTATTCAGAGAGACAATGAAATTTCTGTCTTCGGAGGTTTTCAAGACCTGGCTGGCCAAAGGCCTGAGCAACCTGGACTAGATCCGGTGCTGGCCCTGCTTGAAGCAGGTTGGATTAGATAACTTCCAGAGGTCCATCCCAACCTGAATGATTCTATAATGCTGTAAGTTGCTTGCTGGCAAAAGAATAGGATTGTCCTAATGCTGTACAGAGCCTAAAGCTACAGACCTGTTCTCTTGTACAAGCCCAAAGGACGTTTTTCCATTAAAACAATAAGTGGCAATAAATCAACAGGATCAAAATCAAATCAGATATGTTACATTAACATCTCCAAATCTTTTTGAATTCCTATTCTTTTATACCAAAAGAAGTACATCAAAACAATCTATAACAATGCTGTATCTGTTCAGTAAGGGAATACCTTACGCTTTTTCTTTACACCTTTCCTAGTGGATTCATTCTACTGTAGAAAGTATCCATTTTCTGTTGAAGATTCAAGCACAGCACTGGTTATTACTGATGAAAAGGCAGGAGCTCTGAGGTGTGGGTCCTCTGATGTGGCTGGAGAGCTGCAAAAGGAGGAAATTTCAACACTTGGTTTTGTCCTGAGATACCCCACTAATGTGGTCTTGCAAGTGTTCTCTGTCATGAGCCTATACAATCAGACTAGTGAACCAGAAGTAAAAAGCATTGTCAATATAAGTCAGCAACAGGCTGAAAATAACTTTCAGCTCATGCAGAATAAAATGTGAACAAAAGCAAATTCATTCAATAGTTTATAAAAATACCACACTAAGAACAGAGAAAGAAAACCTATACAAAAATCCAGGACAAAGCAGAAACCCCTGAAACCTAAAGTTTTTATATTGGTCATCTACCTTTGGTATTGCTGTTGATTATTAATAAAAGCAACCACTCTGTTAAAAGCATCAGCACAATCTTGACTTCCATTCATGTTATCATTGTGTGGACTGCTGTTTAAAGGTTATTTAACTACTCATTTCTATGATACACAGTACATAAATTACAGTAGTGACTAAATATATATCTCAAAAATACATGTGCTTCCTTATGTTATCTCAAACATTTGGTAAATCACAGTTGATATGTGGACTGCTGATTGGAAGACAAAAACAAAAGCAAAAAATACTTCCATATAAAGAAGTTACGAAATAATGATTTCAAGGATAGGTTATGAAAAGGTTCTTAAAGAAAACCTGCATGTACACATCTCCCAGTAGGTGGTCTTGCCACATAAAGGATCTGTGGTTGATTCTACTGTTCCTTCTATTTAAGCAGAAACAGACATCAAAGATAGAAGGTGGAAGAATGGAAGAAATGAAGTTAGTTATGTGATTTGAAGAACTCCAGTTAAGTTTCACAAAATATGTTTTTTAACAAATTAGGGCCTCAAAGGCCTTAAGCAATGTTAAATCCATGGCTTGCTTTGATAAACTAATTCAGTGTTGAATTTCTGAAGTACTCAGTCTTGAGTATTTTACAGTTGGATTTCTCTACCTTATGTCTAGGACCTTGGACCTAGGTTCTCATGCTACATGTCCTGGTTTCAGCTGGGATAGAGTTAACTGTCTTCCTAGTAGCTGGTACAGTGCTATGTTTTGAGTTCAGAGCGAAGAATGTTGATAACACTGATGTTTTCAGTTGTTGCTCAGTAGTGTTTAGACTAATGTCAAGGATTTTTCAGCTTCTCATGCCCAGCCAGTGAGAAAGCTGGAGGGGCACAAGAAGTTGGCACAGGACACAGCCAGGGCACCTGACCCAAACTGGCCAACGGTGTATTCCATACCATGTGACGTCCCATCCAGTACAGAAACGGGGAAGTGGGGGGCAGGGATTCGCCGCTCGGGGGACTGGCTGGGTGTCGGTCGGCGGGTGGTGAGCAATTGCACTGCGTATCATTTGTACATTCCAATCCTTTCATTATTGCTGTTGTCATTTTATTAGTGTTATCATTATCATTATTAGTTTCTTCTTTTCTGTTCTATTAAACCGTTCTTATCTCAACCCACGGGTTTTGCTTCTTTTCCCGATTTTCTCCCCCATCCCACTGGGTGGGGGGGAGTGAGTGAGCGGCTGCGTGGTGTTTAGTTGCTGGCTGGGGTTAAACCACGACAAACATCATTAGTGAAGTTGACTCTAGGTTGTCACATCTTCCCTCACTGGCCCGGAAAGCATAACCACTGCACTGGTCACACTGCAGCTTTTGACAAAAGATGCTAGATTTGTGAAGATCATTAAACTTTGTGTCTTAAGGCTTATTTCGTATCTGAAGACATTTTTTAATTCTCTTTGAGAACACAAAGAGCAAGGACTGGACACAATGTTCACCAATATAGTTTTGAGACAAGGGGAGTCAAAAGAATCTCAGTAGACATAATAAGGGGGGATGAAGGATGATGTTTAGCACTTACATTGTTGAAATTAGCTGAGGCAAAGACAGTCTTTGATAAGAAGAGCTAGTCCCAAGGACCAGCCAATGAGGTAAAGACAGCTCCTGATAAGAAGCAGGAGCAGGCCCCAAGAGCCAGCTAAGACTGGTCTTGCGGCTTGGGTGAATACCAAGAAATCACTGAGCCTGCGCAAGAAAAAAGGTTACTAGCGGTGACGAAGAGGAGTCATCTATCTTCATCTCTGCGACCACCAGACGACCACCATAAAGAGGCACTGCGCAAGCGCAGTTGAGAGGAGACTATGGAAATGACCTCTCGGAGCTAATTTTAATATGGAGCGGGGATAGGTCATGCATATGTATAGGCGTATTGTGAATATGTAACACTTGACTGTATAAACTTGAGACAAACTGCCGAGTCGGGCGCGCATGACTTTGGTGGGACTACCCCCCGTGTGGCCCAGCGCTGAATGAACATACCTACTTTACAATCTCACTGATTGTGGAGTCTGTTTTCCGCACGTCAGTTTGACTTCTTCTGGGCATCCTTTCACTGTTCCTCGATGAGTGTTGTATTTAACAACATTAAGAGGCACACTATTACACTGCAACAACTTACCCAAGGATATCATCCAGTCTTCCTCATTGTTTGTTACTATAGCACCTTTGTGTCATCTGTAAGTTTAAAAGCCAAAATTGCATCTGTATTTACTAAATATCATTGCATCAAAAATGAATATTTAAGGAAATCCATTAGAAACAGCACGTACCACTAGCCTTGCTAGAAACAGCTATTTTCTGAGATCAGTCAGTGAACTAGTTTTTATGTGACATATACCCTTTGTTCCATACAATTCTGATCAAAATAGTAGGCAATTTCAATACAGAAGTCAATAGTAATTTCATTACAAGGGTTTCACAACTGAAAATTTAATTTAACTTCAGTACCACTTTCTTCCCAGCACACACATCTCTTAAATCAAATTAGGATTTTTTCCATAACTAAACATTTTAAGATTCTTGCCTTCTCCTATTATCTACTTACATTTCTTCATTCTACTTGTTTTCTTTTCTTTATTAATTTTCACCATCTGTTCATTTAGTCTTGATGTTCTTTGAAGCAGTTTCCTTCCTTCAGAAACCCTCCCTAAAATACTTTTGGTTCACTCAAACTCTGACTTCAAAGGAAAGTCTGAGTCATTTATAGAATTGACGGTAATTATCATTCTGTTGAAGTAGAATAATCAATCTGTTGGAGCAGAGGAAATCCCCCTCTAAAAAAAAAAAAAGTTTTGAAACTTCCTTTTTCAAAAAAAAATTAGTTACTTCTACTATTTTTTTCCCAAATATTTTTTTCAAGGCTTCCATTAAAAAAAGGTTATTTTATTTTAAAATATGAAAAAGTTGACCTTTATAAACTGAAGAACTGCCTTGGTTCACATTGTATTTTTAAGAGACTGTTAACGTTTCCTGAGTCACACCAGAAAAGTCAATATACAATACTTCCTGCTTTCTTTTTAAAAAGATAAAGTTTGTGCCTTCTGTAATGTCACTGAGGTTCAACAAGTTATCAAACCTGCTTTGCATAAGGCATTGTTCAGACATGCATTTCAGGTATTTCAGAATGACAAATCAATTCAGTGCAACACACAGCATACAGCAGATATCTCACATTGCTTTCTAGTTGGACATGCTTTGTTTGTTCTGTTATGCAAGAAACTCCCATTGTCGCCAATGGGAGTTCAAAGCAAAATAAGAGACTATGCAGTGAAAATCTCCAGCACAGATAGGAGAGAAGAATTTTCTCTTAGGCTGATAAGGCTAAATCAACAGCTGCACGTCACATCGAAATATAGAGAAAATTTCATTCCAGGAAGAAAACCTTCTGGGAGGCAGGCAATCTGTACAAGCTTTGTGACAATCAGGAGGAGCTTTATAGGATGTGACTGTTCCTTTTATTTCCACTGGCCTACTACTGGAAAGCTGGGGGGGGTGGGGGGTGGGAGGTCTGTCAACCGAAAAGCCATTATAGTTGAAATACTGAACTAAATAGAAAATAGCCTCTTGTCATACCGGACTTTTCTATTTAACATCCCCCTGAACTTGTTCTTTCTGTGTATAAAAGTCTTGAAACTCAGGAAATAAATTCAACAAATTATTCTATATAAAAAGTATAAGCACTTTTTAATCTTTTTTTTCTCCTTAGGTTGCAAGACATTTCATATGAAGCAGCACTGGAAAGAATCATTAAAAAAAGTAGAAAATACTCAAGCAAGCATGAAAAATCTCTAAGTTTTGACTTAGAGATGCACTGAAAAATATCCAAGTAAAATGTCAGTTTGGTTATTTCAGATACTACTTAGCAGAATTCATGACTTAAACATTTGACTGCTGTATGTATATGAGAATATGGCAAGGCTACCAAGCATTCATCTTCAAGTGCTCATGGAGTCTGAGGTCTAGAGTAGTCAGTCTCTCAGGAGATTAATGTAGATGTCTTCGTATTTCTCAGTTGCCACCATGAAGAGATAAACTAAGATTTATTGAATACTGTCTGAAGCATTGAGAATAGAAAGAATTTTAAAGCTTTTTTAAGATTTATAATTATCAGTTTTATTTATTTATTTTGGTTGTCAAAATAAATTATTTATATCTTAGTAATATGAGATACTGAAACTCAGTGTGTTTTCACACTGAAAGGCCACAGGCACAACAGAAGCTATCTGCAGATAAATTACATATTAAACCTGCAATGTACTCTTCTATTGTTTCTGATTACTGACAGACATACTAGCTAAGTGTTGGACAGCTTCCCATGCAAGTCATTCATTTGGAAAACAATTTACTAGGAATGTACTTTGAAATAATATCTATAGTGCCATACCTTTAGCTTGCTCACATCACGGATTCCCATTGTGCAGGCAGAAAGTGCTTAGAATGGAAAAAGTCACTTTGCAGAAAAAGCAAAGGCAGAAATTAACAGTTTCAGATCATGAATAGTAATTTAATGATAACAGGTTATTTCTGATAATCAAATAGATGACATTTCAATAATTGAAACACAACGGAGCAAATGAAAATCTTATTTTTACCAACACTCAGGTTGTTATAGTAAGCTGGCAGATGAGTTAAGAGAATTGTTTCTCAGAAATTTACCAAAGCTCTGCTTAGCCATCGAAACAGAAAACTTCAAAATATGCATCTAAGTATGCTATGTCTGAGTCATCCAGTAAAAGCCAATTTATTCCTGGGGGGGGGCCCCACTGACATCAGCTAAGATCAGTGAGTGCCACTAGATGCGATTCATCAACCAACTGCTTCCTGTCTCTGTGCATTTCAGTCACATCAGAAGCTCCAGAGCAATGCCAGGTATTCCAGAAAAAAAAACAAATTCACAGAGCTACTGTAAAATAAGGACAAAGTTTAGCTCTACCTACTTAAAATAAGTTAGAATGCCTTTTGTGTGTGTTTAATTGAGTGCTGATATGATATCTTAATGTTCAAATACTTTGAAAATGAAGCTCAGTTAGAGTCTCAACAGTCTTCAAGAATTAACACCCTACTTAACTTCACTCAACAAAAGCTGCTTGCTTAAGCTTTTATTTTTAGTTCTTGAATGAGTGCATGAAAAAATTTATTCACTGACAACCTTCCCCACAAGTGGTACTAATGGAAGGTTCAAAAAGGCATATTCCAGAGTTATAATGTTTCATAAACATCAAGTTCAGAAAGGGCTATAAAATTTCTTATTTAATCTCCTGTATATCACAAGCCATTACATTTCACCACACTCCACCCATATTAGACTCAATAAGTTTAGGAAGATTAAACCATTCCTCAGAAGATAAATTATCAGAATTTCTATTCTCAGAAACAGGCTAAGTGAGAGGTGTTTAGAGGCTTTCATGTCTGCATTTGGTTCTACAAAAGGACTTAGAAAACCCTGTTTTCCAGGTCAGCCTGGTTGAATATAATTTTTTGACAAAAAATTTCTGCATCATTTTGACCTTAAACACCTGAAAAGACCTACTAGTGAGGCATCTAAGACGACTGTCTATACCACGTTAGAGTATGAGTCTAAATACTTTGGTTTCCTGTCTCATACACTGGCAAATCCCAAAATGCTTCAAAGCAAATATTGGAGACAGAGAGAGAGAGAAAGATAAAAAATAAAAGTGAAGATGTATTAAATGAAATGTTCAGCTTCCTACATCATGGTTTAAACTAGTTTCCACATAACCTTTATGTGGAATACATGATTTTGCAGATGATAACTAGAATTTCTTGAAAACTCTGTTTTACCTAGGATATGGAACAAGGCATAAGACCACAGGGCCACAAGTCTGACCAAACATAAGAATTTCAGTAGGTGCAAGCAAGACAAATTTATTTGTCATCCAGTGATAATTCTTCTCCATGCTAAACAAGGATGATAGGGTAATGGCATATAGTCCCAAAACACAAATTGTGCCTGTGCTTTCTTCTGTCATCTATTTACCTATCTAGAATGATTTATTTCCCCATCTAGAATAATTTATTTCCTTATACACTCCTTTGCCATTATATATTATACCTTAAATTAAGTCTTTAGTTCTGGATTAATCCTCAGAAGACTTCATAAATAAACAACTGTGTTTTATATGCATTTAGACAATTTTATTTCATCTGAACAAAGCTCATAATTCAATGTGTAATATAAAAATTCAAATAACAGTTTTCATCATAACAGGTTGCTAACCCACAAACATTAAAAAACAAACATGCCTCAGTGAATAATATGATCAAACACATAATTTAACTTCAAATACAACAGACAATGAGCAAAACAAAAATGACAATGCATGACAAACATGCATTATATATCTTATGCATTTTATCTAGAGTTGTTCTCATCATTCTAAATAAGAGCAAAATAATCTGCTAAGAGCAGATTCAACTGATGCCTGAAAAAGCCCTAAATTAAAATAAAAAAAAAATACCAGTTTTCTGTCCCAACTATCATCCAGTAATCAAAATTTCAGTGTGCATCAGTAAGGAAAACAATAGCACAAACTGTATTTCACATATTGATTATTCTGCATCTGAGGTCAAATCCTGCATTTCTTATTTGGTTGTTTATTAGTTCAGACTTGCACTGACTTGCACATATTCTTACCTCTCAGCTCCTACCCTCAAACCAGCACTCCATTCTTTGGTCTGCAAAGAATAATGTTTAAGGGCAGAATCAGAGAAGTCAAAGCTTTTTCTTCTATGTATTTACCAGAAATAAAGACTCTACTCAACAAATTTTCCAGACTTCTTAATGAAGCAAAACTATGAGCCCAGAAATCAATACAGGATAATGATGATCATGCAGAGACCAATCCATCTGTTTTTAAATTTCAAAGCTTTTGTCAGCTTGAGCATCAAGTATATACAGGTGAAATAAAAGAAGCACTACAAACCTCTGATTCTAAAATACTATTATGAATAATCCCAAGTGAAACAAAATCATTGGAAAAAAGAATATAAAGTAACTATTGATATATTTAGACTGTACAACTTTAAGGTCTCATTGATGAGAAGCAAATGCTTCATATCTTGAATTTTAACTTTTGGGGGGATAAATTTTAGTTTTGATATTCACAGGGATAAAGAGAAAGGAGTTAAAATAGTTACAAATTAATACAAAAGTATGGAAAAAATATTGGTGGTTCCCTGTCATGGTAACAGGGACCGGTAACAAAGGACCATGCAGCCGCTCGCTCACTCCTCCCGCCCCCCTCCGGTGGGATAGGGAGGAGACGGAGGAGAGAAAAGAGAAAAAAACTGGAACCTCGAGGGCTGAGATAAGGGCAGTTTACTGGGACAACACAAAAAAAGGTTACAACAACAACAACAACGGTACTAATGAAAGAATATACAAAAAGAGTGATGCACAATGCAACTGCTCACCACCCGGAACCCGATGCTCCGCCACTTCCCCCACCAAAAGCTGAGAGCTCTCCCCAGCCTGCTCCCCAATTATATACTGAGCATGATGTCACATGGTATGGAATAGCTCCTTGGCTAGTTCAGGTCAGCTGCCCCGGCTATGCCCCCCCCCCCACCTCCCAGGTTCCTGTAAAAATTAACTCTATCCCAGCTGAACCCAGGACATTATCCACCCCTTATTCTATACCATCTACATCATGCCCAGATCTTACATTTTCCAATCAACCACTACCACTTTCCTTGTCTTATATATATATATGTATATGTATATGGACATCCACACACACACACACACACACACACACACACACAAATAGTATTCCCTTAGTCGATGGGCTATCCCTCCATTTTGTCCATCAATTTTATTTAGTCCATGACTTTGGGGCTCCATCTGTTGTAACAGTTCTTCAGGATAAGAGAGATGGTGTGAGGTGTTATGTTGTTGTACGCTGCCTCTGGAACTTGTGGCTGGTACATTTGGTGCAACCCACACCCTTGGCCTGCAGGTCGAAGAGGCTGATCTCGAGGAAATTGCTGGGTGCCTGTTCAAGTTCTATCACTGTTGTACTTGGCTCAGTTTCAAAGTCCGTCCTTCAGTCATTTGGGTAATTCTTACAGTAATACCCTTGATATGGCATATAGACACTGTAGATACAATGACATACATTGGCAGGTTATTTAGCAATTAAATATCATACAGCCTAATTCACTGGCTATTCTCTCCCAAAATCAAATCTCCCTGAGGTACACATGGAACTTCCCCATCCTTCTGCATCACCCACCAGGTGTACCCAGGTCCCTGAGCAAAAACAACCCCTTGGATGGGTTTGTCTCTGCTTGAGGGGGGACTAACCCAGACTGTCTTTCCTAACATACTCCTCATGCGCACTACAGGGACTTTATCCCCTTCTACAGTATGTGGAAGTCTTGGTTGGGCGGGGCCAGCCGGATTGGCAGATCCTCTAGTATTAACTAACCAGGTGGCTTTTGTTAAATGTGTATCCCAATGTTTGAAAGTTCCACCCCCCATTGCTCTCAATGTAGTTTTCAGCAGTCCATTGTATCGTTCGATTTTTCCGGAGGCTGGTGCGTGATAAGGGATGTGATATACCCACTCAGTGCCATGCTCTTTGGCCCAGGTGTCTATGAGGTCGTTTCAGAAGTGAGTCCCGTTGTCCGACTCGATTCTTTCTGGGGTGCTGTGTCGCCATAAAACTTTCTCTTCAAGGCCCAGGATAGTGTTCTGGGCAGTGGCGTGGGACACAGGATATGTTTCCAGCCATCCAGTGGTTGCTTCCACCATTGTAAGCACATGGCACTTGCCTTGGCGGCTTCGTGGGAGTGTGATATAGTCAATCTGCCAGGCCTCCCACTGTTTATATTTCAGCCATCACCCTCCATGCGACAGGGGTTTTAGCAGCTTGGCTTGCTTAATTGCAGCACATGTTTCAAATTCATGGATAACCTGTGCGATAGTGTCCATAGTCAAGTCCACACCTCGATCACAAGCCCATCTATATGTTGCATCTCTTCCCTGATGGCCCAAGGTATCATAGGCCCACTGAGCCATAAATAGCTCACCCCTACGTTGCCAGTCCAGGTCCACCTGAGACACTTCAATCTTGGCAGCCTGATCTGCCTGCTGGTTGTTTTGATGTTCTTCAGTGGCCCGACTCTTGGGTACGTGAGCATCTACGTGACGTACTTTTACCACTAGCTTCTCTATCCGAACAGCAATATCTTGCCACAGTGTGGCCGCCCAGATGGGTTTACCTCTGCGCTGCCAGTTGCTCTTCTTCCATTGCTGTAGCCACCCCCATAGGGCATTTGCCACCATCCATGAGTCAGTATAGAGATAGAGCACTGGCCACTTCTCTCTTTCAGCAATGTCTAACGCTAGCTGGATGGCTTTCACCTCTGCAAACTGACTCGATTCACCTTCTCCTTCAGCAGTTCCTGCAACTTGTCGTGTAGGACTCCATACAGCAGCCTTCCACCTCCGATGCTTTCCCACAGTGCGACAGGACCCATCAGTGAGCAGGGCATATTGCCTCTCATTGTCTGGCAGTTTATTATACAGCGGGGCCTCTTCAGCCCATGTCACCTCCTCCTCTGGCGACATTCCAAAATCTTTGCCTTCTGGCCAGTCCGTGATCACTTCCACAATTCCTGGGCGACTGGGGTTTCCTATGCGAGCTCGTTGTGTGATCAGTGCAATCCACTTACTCCACGTGGCATCAGTCACGTGATGTGTAGAGGAGACTTTCCCTTTGAACATGCAGCCCAGCACTGGCAGTCGGGGTGCTAAGAGGAGCTGTGCTTCAGTACCAACCACTTCTGAGGCAGCTTGAACTCCTTCATATGCTGCCAATATCTCTTTTTCAGTTGGAGTATAGCGAGCCTCGGATCCTCTGTATCCCCGACTCCAAAACCCCAGGGGTCGGCCTCGGGTCTCCCCAGGTGCTTTCTGCCAGAGGCTCCAGGTAGGGCCATTCTCTCCAGCTGCAGTATAGAGCACATTTTTAACATCTTGTCCTGCTCGGACTGGCCCAAGAGCTACTGCATGAACAATCTCCCGCTTAATTTGTTCAAAGGCTTGTCGTTGCTCAGGCCCCCATTTAAAATCGTTCTTCTTTCGGGTAACTTGGTAGAGAGGACTTACAATTTGACTGTAATTTGCAATATGCATTCTCCAAAAGCCCACAACACCTAAGAAAGCCTGTGTTTCCTTTTTATTAGTCGGTGGGGACATAGCTGCTATTTTCTTGATCATATCCATAGGGATGTGACGACGCCCGTCTTGCCATTTTACTCCTAAGAACTGGATCTCCTGTGCAGGTCCCTTGACCTTACTTTCTTTTATGGCAAAACCAGCCTTCAAAAGGATTTGGATTATTTTCTTCCCTTTCTCAAAAACTTCTTCTGTCGTGTTGCCCCATACAATGATGTCATCAATGTATTGCAGGTGCTCTGGAGCTTCACCTTTTTCCAGTGCAGCCTGGATCAGTCCATGGCAAATAGTGGGGCTGTGTTTCCACCCCTGGGGCAGTCAATTCCAGGTGTACTGGACACCCCTCCAAGTGAAAGCAAACTGTGGCCTGCACTCTGCTGCCAAAGGAATGGAGAAAAATGCATTAGCAATGTCAGTTGTGGCATACCACTTAGCTGCCTTTGATTCCAGTTCATGTTGAAGCTCTAACATATCTGGCACAGCAGCGCTCAGCGGTGGCGTGACTTCATTCAGCCCACGATAATCTACTGTTAGTCTCCATTCCCCACTAGATTTCCGCACGGGCCATATGGGACTATTAAAGGGTGAGTGAGTCTTGCTGATCACTCCTTGGCTCTCCAGTTGGCAAATCAGCTTATGGATGGGGATCAGGGAGTCTCGGTTGGTGCAATATTGCCGCCGGTGCACCATCGTGGTAGCAATTGGCACCTGTTGTTCTTCAACCTTCAGCAACCCCACAATCGAAGGGTCTTGAGAGAGACCAGGCAGGGTAGACAGCTGTTCAATCTCCTCCGTCTCCAATGCAGCTATACCAAAGGCCCAACGGTACCCTTTTGGGTCCTTGAAATACCCCCTCCTGAGATAATCTATACCAAGGATGCACGGGGCCTCTGGGCCAGTTGCAATGGGGTGTTTATGCCACTCATTCCTGGTTAGACTCATTTCGGCTTCCAATACGGTTAGCTCTTGGGATCCCCCTGTCACACCAGAGATACAGATGGGTTCTGCCCCTTTATAACTTGATGGCATTAGGGTGCATTGTGCACCAGTGTCTACTAGAGCCTTATATTCCTGTGGGTCTGACGTGCCATGCCATCGAATCCACACTGTCCAGTAGACTCGGTTGTCCCTCTCCTCCACCTGGCTGGAGGCAGGGTCCCTCTAATCCTGGTTAGAATATCCGTTACTCACTTTTCACACAGGTGAATCAGAAGTCCCTTCAAGAGGATCAGAAATGGGATCAGCCCATCTACTGCGTCTGGGGGACTGCTCACGGGAAACTGGAGCAGCAGTTTTCCAAGAAGAATCTTCTTTTCTGGTTGCTTTTTCTCGCAACTCCCGTACCCGTGCATCCAGGACTGAGGTAGGTTTTCCATCCCACTTCCTCATGTCCTCTCCATGGTCACGCAGGTAAAACCACAGGTTAGCCCGTCGTGTGTACTTTCTCTCTCCTCTCTCTTGGGCAGAGGAGTGCTTACTCCCAATAGCTGCAATGCGGGCCTGTACAGGTGGGGAGGAGGACATATCCACTTTGAATTGCTGGAACTCTCGGGACAATTCCTCTACAGCCGAGACACAGGCCCGTAGGGAGGAAGAGAGACTTCCTTCGTATTGCCGGAGTTGGACAGCCAATTCATCCACCGTTTGTCCATAGCCTTCTTTCCAGGACATTACTGCCAATGAGTTGGCATAGGTTGGTGGTGCACTTCGTAGAAACTTCCGCCACATGGGTTGTGTGCATTGGACTTCATCTGGATCTGTGGGTGACTGCGCATTTTCTGGATCATTATAAATCACCTCCAGCACGGCTAATTCCCTCAGGTACTGGATACCTCTCTCCATGGTGGTCCACGTGCCTTGGTGACATGTAACTTCATCCTTGAAGGGGTATCTTTCCTTTACACCTAACAGAAGTCGCCTCCAGAGGCTGAGGACTTGTGTTTTTCTCCCAATCGCCTTGTCGATGCCCCCTTCCCTAGACAGAGATCCCAAGTGCTTGGCTTCCTTACCCTCTAATTCCACACTACTAGCCCCATTATCCCAGCATCGGAGCAGCCAGGTAACAATGTGCTCACCTGGGTGGCGGCTAAAATCTTTTCGCATGTCATGCAACACACTCAGGGATAGAGATCGGGTAATTATTTCAGGTTCTGCCTCTTCCTCCTGTTCTCGCGATGACCCTGGTTCATCTTCATCTCTCACTAAGCGAACTGATTTCTTTGTGTGTTTCTTTTTCTGTACAGGGGCGACTGATACTGGCACAGGTTGGTTCTCTGGTTTAGCTGCAGTATCTGTCACCGGGGTAGGGATAGCCATGGTGCCTGCTGCCGGGGTAGGGGTAGCCACGGTGCCTGTTGTCGGGGTAGGGGTAGTCAGGGTGCCTGTTGTCCTGTTTTCCATCTTTTCCCCCTTTTCCCCCTGAGGGTGCTGCCTAATATCAAGCAGTGTTTGGTAGATACTGGCCAGGGCCCAGCACAGTGCAGTGAGTTGTATGTCTTTGGAATAGCCACAGCATTTTTCTTTCAAATATTCTACCACTTCCTGAGGGTTCTGTAGTTGTTCGGGAGTGAACTTCCAAGCCACTGGAGGTGAGAAGTTCTCTAGATACCTGCCCATATCCTCCCACATGCCATACCACCCATGAATATCCAGCTTTGGGGCAGATCTCTGGGTGGTACTCTCTTTAAGAGCCTTTTTGTAGCCCTAAACAAGACCTGAAACATATTCAGGAGGCATAGCACTAACAGCACACTGGCTTGCGCATCCCAAGGATATTCAAAATTCTCAAAAGCTGTTGTAATTAGTCGGAAGGAGAGAAGGGAGGCGAACGGTCGGGGGGAAGTATCCCCCCCTAACTTCCCGATGGATTGAGTGTAATTACCAATAAAATCCGATAGAAGGTGTCCGAAGTATGGAAATGATATCACTGCCTCATACAGATACCAGCTTAACCTCATGACCAGTGATGCAACCATTTCACAAGTCAACATTGCCCAGTACAGCAAAATGATAATCCCAATCACTCTCCCAGAGGTGAGAAACGTAACTACAGGCAATACATAGAGCACATAAGAACTTACAAAACGCCACCATGTAAACAAATTAATCAACATTGTGACTAACATCTATTTATCTAATATAAGAAATGCGTATGACAAATTTGTTTCAACACGTTCTGGCCAGATCTGTCGTTATCTCAACCCTTCCTGTCCCACGCTGGGCGCTAAAAAGGACTGTCGTGGTTTCAGCCCAGCCGGTAACAAAGGACCATGCAGCCGCTCGCTCACTCCTCCCGCCCCCCTCCGGTGGGATAGGGAGGAGACGGAGGAGAGAAAAGAAAAAAAACCTGGAACCTCGAGGGCTGAGATAAGGGCAGTTTACTGGGACAACACAAAAAAAAAAGGTTACAACAACAACAACGGTACTAATGAAAGAATATACAAAAAGAGTGATGCACAATGCAACTGCTCACCACCCGGAACCCGATGCTCCGCCACTTCCCCCATCAAAAGTTGAGAGAGCTCTCCCCAGCCCGCTCCCCATTTATATACTGAGCATGATGTCACATGGTATGGAATAGCTCCTTGGCTAGTTCAGGTCAGCTGCCCCGGCTATGCCCCCCCACCTCCCAGGTTCCTGTAAAAATTAACTCTATCCCAGCTGAACCCAGGACATTCCCCAAACAGCCTAAAATGATGTTACTCTCTGTTTTAATTAAACTACAGCACTTGAACTTCTGTCACTTATGTGAGGTCATAGTACTCCATGTTGCAAATCTATACAAAATATTTTAACATGTCTAATACCTACACAGTCATCTGTCATCTCTTCAGGGATAGGACTTCAAACACATCATAATTAAAGGTATGTCATAGCACATCGTAATTGAAGGTATCAAGATTACATGATCATGCACAGCTCTTGCATTTCACAGTGGAATCCATAATTCAAATACAATAGCAAAGATTTTTCTTTTTTAATCAGCAAAAACTAAGGCATACCTAGATGTTTAGCATATCTTCATTCTAACAGTGTTGATGTTCCAGAACAACAACCACAAAATGTCGTTGAAATACATTAAAGGAAAAATAAGAAAGAAAAAAAAAAAAACCAAAGAGGCAAAAAAAACCCACAGAAATTTTCTCTACTGTATAGAAACAAATTAATTACATAAAGGTGTAGAAGAATGGTCTTTTAATTGTAGTTACTGAATTTGTCACTACTTAAGCAAGGGAGCAATGTTAAAGATTGAGTAAGGGAGACATATCTCTACTCATAAGTGTAGAAAAACACTTTTTCTGTATTTGTATGCACTGACAGGGGTGCTTGCCAGAATCCCAGAAAAACAGATCATACGTTTATTTGTTGTGCACTCTTTCCACAGGCTGCCATTTCAATGACATTTAACACTTCACACCACAAGGCAGTTACAAAAAGATACAACAGATGTTTGATGGCATGGAGGGCAACAGGGTCCAGACAAATGTTTTGATCTGGAGAAAAGAATCCTTTTCTCAACAGCAGCAACTATGAAATGAAGGAAATTGTTGAAAATGCTTTAAAGGGTATCTAACTATCAAAAAGCATGGGCAAAAATATAAACAGCCTTTAAAGAAAATAACTGCAGAATATTGTGGGTAGCTTATATCTCAGAGCTGGAGAAAAATTCAGCAGTTGGCCAGCTCTGCTCTTTAAATGGAGGACAAGGCTAATGTGCTTAGAGATCTGGGGCTGTACTCAGAGATGTATTTTAAACCAATAGATTAGGAAAACAAAGCAGAAACTAAAGAAGAAAAAAATGAGAACAGTGAAAAAGAAGATTGTTAAGAACATAACAGTGCTCAGACTTTCAAGTGCAGGCTTGCAAACACAGGACTAAAAGCAGATTCTTCCTCCAGAGCTACATACAAGCTGTGGTTGTGATCTTTCAACTGTCTCTCATTTTATTGTGTTCATAACTAGCTGACAAAAGTGAAGCTCAAAATCTGTTATGAAACCAAGTGAAAAAGGTTAACCAGATTTGAGGACTGTAGCCTGATTTAAACTATGTTGACAATTTACAGCAGCTAGCCTAATTAACAGATTAAGTAGTTTTGAGTTGCTAAACTATGAGATACTACTCCTTTAAGGACTTCAGGTCATCTTAACTGTTTAAACTATGTCAACAGGAGAGCTGGTAGCATTTCACAAAACGCTTGATATATGGGTTCTTAAAGGATAAACTAGCATCTGCAACTCCCACTAATTTCAACAAACATAAAACATCAGACCTTGAAGTCCTTAAAGCCACTCATAAACTCCTGAAACCAGTTTAAATTTTCATTTATCATTAAAAAAAAAAAATCATCTGTGCTTTGTACTCTTTATTCTCTCTATTCCAACTATTCCAAATCAGTCCAGAGCCCGCAGCTGTGGATAAACTGAACTCATTCTAAGTACATGTCCTATCCCAAATAGGAACTATAATGGAAGTAGCTCTTTTCTCCTACTCTTTTCTAGCTTTGAAGCTTTCTTTGTTTGCCAAATGGGAGCAACCATTATGTTTAATTCAGATATATGAAAAAAAATGACCAAATATATAGTAGGAAGTTTCTTCAAAAGCATCAGATATCAGATAGCAACTAGGCAGGTAGGGTATCACTTGACAAAGTCTAAGCTTTGGTGATAATTCTAGTATTTACATGTTCCAGATACATGTGTTTCTGTATTCTGAAATTAAATTCCCAGAAAAAAATCACAAAAATACAGTACACTACTGTGGATTTCTATAACAGCTAGCCCTAAGAAGCAGTGTGAACTACTCCCATGAAGAGATCAAACAGACTGCTGGGATTATACTTATTAGGGACTTGAAATGATCAGAAAGGGGTAGGATGGGAATGTCTGAATATACTGGTTTACTGTTCTTTGCATTGCTTCTTACTGTCTTGTCACATCAGGCCATAACGTGATGTGCTCTAACAGAATCTGACAGTGTATGACTAACACACTACAAGAGAGGGTGAGATGGAAAACAAGGCAAGCTCCCATGGTCTCCTTGCCCATTTCCCTCTCAGTGTTTCCAGTGTAAATGAGAAACTTGAAGCTTAGCAAGTAAAAACACCCACCCCAAATACCAAGTGACCAAAATTTCAGCCACCATGATTCTCATAACAGACATTTAAAACAAATAAAAATGTACTTGCTCCACATGAAAATTCAAAGAAATCTTAATAGGGATTCTTTGTCATATTAGTAGCTGTTGGACATATAAACTTGATTGAGAAATGTTGTGAGTATGTGTTATGGTACAGTATTAAATTAACAGTCACAGTTTTTCTTCTTCATAGAACCCTTCCTCATTTAGTATACAAAATGGATGGTGCTGACTTAGTGAATAGTTATTTGATATGCTGTTCCTTCTTCATCATTAATTGGATAGCCCTAGGCCTTAGATATCACATATTATTCAAATGCAGTTCTGATGACAAAGCTATTAATTTCCTAATGTGACTTTCTATGCCACTTATTATTAGAGCATCAACCAGAATTTCTACCGAATTCAGTTGCAGCTGCGTATTAGTCCTGAGTGCATCGTCAGGCTGGCACCCAGGAAACAAGGAACGCATGAATGAAACTCAGGGTTTGTTGGGTTTGAGTTTTTTGTATTAAAAAAAAAATAAAAAAAGGGAGGGGGGAGAAAAGGTTGGCTTAAGCAGCACTCCTAGCATCACACATGAGCTGCCCAGGAAAATTGGTTCTATCCTGGCTTCTGCCACAGCTCACTGTGAGACAGTTTCTTCTTTTCCTTTAATCCTCACCTACCACAACTAGGCAGCTACTGGCAAGAGGAAGCAGATTCATGAATGTAAGTTGTTTAAGATGAATTGGTAGTGGAGAAACATTTCCTTTTTTTTAAAACTGATTCATGTTATTTTGCAACTTCTCCCCACAAAAAAAAAAGAGCCCTAATTTTTCACAGTGATTCTATTAAAAAG
Source organism: Harpia harpyja (assembly GCF_026419915.1). NCBI lineage: Eukaryota > Metazoa > Chordata > Aves > Accipitriformes > Accipitridae > Harpia > Harpia harpyja. The sequence goes on along the minus strand of NC_068969.1, from coordinate 68,484,607 downwards.
CCCCAAAATTATGCACTCTGAGACAATACATTTTTAACAAGCCTGAATTATTTTATCTTTTATTTCTTCTTGTCCTGTGGGATGGAATAACAAGATGTTAAATGCTAGTTATAGTCATAAATACAAATACCAACAAAAGGATAAAAGTAGCACAGCAAGTAATACTAGCTTTTCCTATGAAACTCACATCTGATAGATATGGAGAGATGCAAGTCAAAAGAGTCTAACAGAGTTCTAGTAAGTAAACAGTAAAATTTGTATGAAAAGTAACCACTAGGTTTATCCACATTTCTTAGAGATCTTTCTACATAAGTTCTGAGACCTCTGAAATTAAAAAGTGGACAAAAAAATAATGAAAAACTATGTGAATTGGGTTCTTGGTTGTCCAAATGAAGTATCTGGCATAAATTGCATCTAAAGAATGTTAGAAATTACAGCCTGTGGTGTTGCACCTTCCGGTGCTTCCCTTGCTCTATTCATTTGGTTTTCATTGGTTGTTTCTAAAGGTCATTGATATCATGCACTTCTAGATAACTGCATTCTGCATAGCTTTGACAGCTGGTATGATACTATGTGGGCAACCCTGAAAAGCTCAAAGACTATGTAAGTTTTATAAAAAGAAGGATTTTAACAATACTAATGATGGTCTTAATGTTGTTTAAGGAAGGATTTAGCAGTCTCACATCTAAAGAGGCTCCAGTAAAGAGCATTAATGAGAAGCGTTTCTTCTATTTAGCTTATAAATGTCATCTTATTTCTGACAATTATTTTAATTGCTGCTGAAATTAATCACATCTATTTTTATATTATCATGAGGCAGCATGATACAAATTGGTTTATAATGTGAAATCGATATTTAATGAGAACTGTGTTATTACAAGTGTGGCAATATTTTTGCTAGAGTTATTATGGCACGTTTATGATTTCGCCCCCATTGCCAGCCATCTTTCCAATGCAAATAAAGCTCTGCACTGCAATTCCAGTATCCAGGATCTGAACTACCAATTTCAAAATAAAAGCTGCCTTTCTAAAGGAAAAGCTAGTCTCTTTCATTGTCTGGAGACAGTAGAAGAAGATAGATTTACCTATAAATTTAGCATCCTGATTCTTAGTATGCTATTTAGTCTATGGGAAAAGCAGGTTTCGGACTGCTTCACTAATTCATTACTTCTGCACTGTCCTGTTTGTCAAGGTTACAAGCAAGCTATACTGTTATTCTGGTTTAGCTGCTGCCTTGCTCCTGTTTCTAGCCATGGTTCCTGGGTTCTGTAACTGCAGCCATGGAGCACAGTGCTGTAGACCGGTTTTCAATACTACAATTTCCTTATTTAACCAAAAGAGTCTGGCAGACCCAACTGACAATTCTATTAATTTCTTTGCAGACTTGACACTCTATGAAATAAAGAAAGAATGCTTTGCAAGACATGAAGATATCATCTTGCAAAGTTAGAGATGAAAAGGGTTAGTGGGCTGAGGCTTCAGAAACTGCCAAAGTACAGGAATAAAACAGCTCTTCAGTCACTTAATTTTAGAAATTCAATCCACTAGAATTATACTGAGGATATGTATCATTTAAATTCTTTTGTTTGATTTAATTCTATAGATTTCTCTTTCTCTACCAATGCTCTCCAGAAGAAACGAACTCTGTTTCAAGAATGGAGAGTTCTGAAGAATGAAGAGTTGTGACTATTATGCTATATTTTAAGAATGAACTTTTAATTTTCTTAGTCAATTTCAATATACAGTAATTGAAGCCAGACTTGAAAGACAGAGCTTTTAAGGTCAGTGTGGACCTTGTTTTCTGCATTAACTTTAAACACCATTCTCTGGAAAGAAGATACATCACAAGAGGCATTCAAAAGCTCCAAGATGCTGGTCCCATTTTTGCTGAGTGGAAACAGTAAGCAAGTACCACATTGCAGGCATCCTCTTACATTTTCTTTTTTCAGTTGCTCTTGCTTGCTCAATATTAAAGAGTGTCACATGAAACACATTGCTCAAAGCTAATATTTGAAGATCGCCATGCTCTTCCACTTATTGACCACCCTTAATGGTCAATATGGAATATAGTCCCTACAGATATTACAGAAGATAGAAATAGCTTTTCCACCACATTAATGTATTTCTGAGAGATCTGATATTTCTGATCATTATTAGTTCAATACTACTCTCATAAGGAATATCTTTGTTAAACATAATGCCTGCTTGAGGGCTGCCACAGGAAATCACTAAAACATAACATTAGTCTTATTCTAGAAAAAGCACTGTAACACAGCAGGTAATATTTAAAGGTTAAAGCTGCTGGCAGAGATTTCTTCTTCAGGATTTACTCACAAAGTTTAGAATCAGCTTAAACTGTTAACAGGCATGCTGCCCAGCACTATCCAAGCCTGCTGCCTTGCATAACTAAAGAGCAAAAGAGAAAGATGAAAAAGACATTCCAGAGACAGACAACAGTTGCACCCAACATCAGGAGAAACAGTAAAATGCAATTAAAATAAAAAACCTATTGAAAAGTTAAAGCGGTTTCTCACATATAAGTGTGCAGTAGCTAGCAATGCTCTATTTGTGCAAAGTAAACCAAATGAAGAAAATTGAAAATGTGTTTGGCAATCCCAGCAGAATCTCCATTTGTCTGCAGCATAAAATGACAATTTTGTACAATTTACCATGTCTAGCAAGCATCTTGGCTCAAGAGCAGCCTAGGAATAAACTAGACAGTTGATATTACAGAACAGGATCGAAGTGCACTGGCAGAGCTGTGTGGGACTTGTGTACAAAACACCTGCTTGCATTTTGACTTGTCCAAAACAATACCATTTACCTTTTGCTAAACTGGCCACTAAATCCCTGCATAACATTTGGAGCCGAGGAAGTAGAAGAAGGAAAGCAAAAGTGCCAGGTATTTGAACTTCCAAATACAGTACAATTAGCAACTGATAAATATTAACGGGCTACTTTTTGACTACTTTGAGCTGAAAATTCACAACATCCAAGAACAAAAAGGTGCCCAAGAAAAACGAGTTATGCAAACAAATGGGCACTTTACCACATACTGGCAAACTCAAAGACTTATTTGGAATTAACCATTATTCCATTATTATTAACCACTATTCCTTCTGGGCTAGACAGGGTGGGTATGAGTTATCATGTATGTGGCCTCTGAGATGCCCTGGGAGATGCCCTGCCTCATGCTGTCACTCCAGAACGGAACAGATCTCCCAGAAATCTAATGTCTTCCCTACAGCACTTCAGCTGTGCTGGGGACAGGGTGGCCCTAGACACCTACATATAAGTAACCAAATGCCACCAGGAGAGTTCCCTCTGGTGACTGTGTATCTCTGAGGTTTCTGTCAATTTTTACCCACTTTGCTTGTCAGTCAAGTGAAGAAACTGGTGTTGCTGGACTGTGTGAGAATGGGGGGAGGGTGGGGGACCTGGGGTGGGTGGGTATGTGTGAGTTTGTAACTCCCAAAAAGGAAAAAATCTTCTGACTTTGGAAAAACTTACAAAGAGAGATCTTAGTAGAGTCCCAGTCAAAATCCACTTGAGAAAGCAGGAATCTTAATGCAAATTTAGTGAGTTTTGACCTGGCTAATAAAATGGTAGAAACTAATTAAAATGTAAATGCACAAGCCTATTTCTACCTCAGAAATTATTTTTTAGAAACAAAGATGGTTATGACACAGAACAAACACAATCCTTGCAAGAAAAGATTAAGCCTGCTTTTGGTGCCCCAAAGTTTAACATAGATATGGATTACAGACAGATAGACTCAATACAGATATGAGCTTCCAGATCAGCTCAACACTTCATCAGTTACCAAATTAATCTTATTGCTTGCTTATACACCTATAATAACCCTGGTTGTGCCCTAACATCCAGCCAGACAGTAGCTCCAATATCTGACAGAAATGCTAATTTTCCCAAAATTCAAACATTCCTCCTAATGACAAATTATTTAAAGAATCCTCTCATCTAAGACTTTTGTTTCCTGAGGCTTCCATTACAGGTAAAGAAGCCTGAAAGTTTTCAGCACCATTTGAAACCAACCCAAACTAAACTCTAGCCTAAAAAGGGATAAATGATTAAATTTATTAATAAGCATGGATGTGGATAAATAGTTGATTAGAAACCTTTTATTTAAATTACTAATACTTCTTTAATTTCTTTAGAAGTTTCATGTTATTATGAACCCAACAAATTCATCAAATAACTGCCTAAGTGTTGCTATCTGGTATTTCAACAGATTTTAAGCTCTTCACGTATGCAAACACACCTACAGCAAACACACTTAAGTTTTTATATTTGATGACTCAGTGTCATTCACGCATAGTATCTCTACTTGTAAAGAAACTATGGAAAATAGTTTAAAGAAAGAAAATGGTTACTCAAAAACAGGAGAAAGAAAACCCGTTAATAGGGAAAGGATGGATTATAATATTTAATAACATATTGAAACCTCAGTCATGATTCAGTACATGTCTATATTGTTAATAAATTTTAAACAGGAATAGAATTTATTATAAACATGACATGAGACCTTGCAATCACAATGTTATACAGCATTCTTAAACAAAATGTACTTCTAATGGATATATATAAGAAAAATTCATCCAGAAAAAAACCCCACAGAGCAGAGCCATTGTATGGACTCACAGATGCTCATTAATCAGTCATTTAATTTATTTTCAGAAAGAAGAGACTACATTCATTGCTGACTCAAATATCCTCTCCATTTCATTCTGACATTCTCCACTCACAATATCATTTTCTAGCAGGTTAAGTGGAATTAAATGCAGTTTCCATATTTTGATTTATATGCCTTTTAGAACACTTCACAGGGTTATTTTTCTTTTCATTCCCCTATATGCAACAGAAATAACAGACTGTTCATTTAATCCTATTCCTTAAGAACTGAGGAATAAAAAGTTTATTAGAGCGAACCATTTTGTGTAGGAGCTGAACAACCACCCAAATTTTCACAAACTTTGTATTAAAAGATGAATCAATTAAAATTTTTGTTTTAAAAAGATAGGTAAAAAAAACCTGACCATGCATACTGTCTACCAACATTGAGTGAAAATGTTTCAACTTTTTAGACATGTGGAAACAGCTCCAAATATTATATTTTTATATTCTCAGTTGGGTTGTATTTATTGCTTAACAGTTATTCTTTCAGAGGTGTGTAGGTACATTTGGCCCACAAGGCAACTCATCCATAACCACTCATCATTTTCCATGTGGAAACACACATATGTTGCTATGAGCAGCATAAGCTACACACATGGATGCTATACAGCCAAATAATAATAAAACAAAACGCTTTTCTTCATCTTTATATGATTAAAAAACATGAAACATTCAGGCCTGCATACAGAATGTACACTGTTAAGTCTTCTGATGAAATAATAAAATGTGATTATTTAATGAAATAATACCATTTAATGCCTTAAACTAGCCTTCTGATGCTAATCTGAGAGTTGGAAAAGGTATCCTATATCTTGCCATAATTTTTCAGTCTGTTTCAAAGTCTGCTTGCTCTCTTTCACTTTTGATGTTGGCTACTTAATTATCTTCAATTCAAGGATACTACTGCATTGTACAATACAAGATGCTTCAAAGCAAACAACATTGATTGGTTTATTAAATCCTTATAGAAAATACTGTTCAAATGAATAACCAGTTTCGTTTTGCCAGTCAACAATGAATAGAGCCAGACCGTGAATTTATGAACAATTCCAGGTGAAAACAGCATCACTAGAAGTGAAATTGAAGTTGCTCTGAGGAGGTAACTGTTTTTTCCCTTACAAATTCAGTAAACACTGACTGACTGTTTTATTTTAGAAAAATCAATATTGTTATTGGAGAAGAGAGAAAGACAAAATAGTTGTCCATTTGAACAAGTCAATAAAAGTAGAAATGCTTAAAAAATTCCTCAAGAGGAATAATTACATTGAGAGGATTTCATTAGTGTGGAGATTATCTTGAAGTAAATTTCAGCATCAGAAGTCAATAGCTACCCTGAGTGTTTTGTCATTATTTTGCCAATTTCCGCTAGAGACATACTTCCGTGGTAAAGACAAGATAAGGTAAATAACTAAAATCTGCTACAGTATTCTGAATAGCAAAATAATTCTGTTTCTAAATAGCCATGGGGTTTTTTGTTGTTTGCTTATATTATATCTTGCCTTGATAGTCAACATGAGGGATGAATTTTCATGTCAACAAAAATTTCTAATTCTGTCCTGTATTCAACCATGTAATATGTTGTTTAATATCAACTATTAAATCCTAAGCACAGGCTTATAGTTGTTCAAACATTTTTGAAGCTTGAATAGTCTCAGTCCTACAATGAAATGGAGTCGGGAGAATTAGTCTCCTACTTGATTTTTGGTCTGATAAAAACCTGTGGGGTTATTTTTCATATTTAATACTGGGCTTTATTTCAAGTACTTTTTCATATAAGGAAGCATTACAGTATTTCATCATTTTTAGCTTATCTCTTTCTAAATATAATATGAATTGGAATGCACAAAGACAATAAAGGGATTATGGCTGAGGGAAAGCAAGCTCCTTTGTTTTCTAATTAGCAACCCAGAAATTGTCATGGTTCACCAGTAGTATATATATGCTATTTTTTGCCCTGTCTTGGTTTTCTGGTCTTAAATTCTTTGGTTACTTGTATCACATTTATACTTACTAAAGGCAGAAAGAACACATATGAAAAATTAACTGTAAGGAACTCTTAAAATTTTATTACATTCACATATGATTAGAAATACAGTTGATAAGCATGCATGTTTATAGCACTACTCCAAGCAGTATCTCTAAGCTACATGTAGAAATCTCTCATCCATATATTTGGAGACCAGTATATGTTCCTGAAAAGCTGAAAATGTGTTTCTTTACCCAGGGTTGTAACTGTTCTTAAATGCAAAAACAAGACAAGAACTTATAAGAAGTAGGGATGACTACATCCAACAGAAACAGATGAGAATTATGAGGTTATTTGTCCATAAAAAATAATTTAGTCAGTCTACTAAGGGGCTTCATATACGAATATGAGTTTTTCTACACAAGTTAGCCAGAGTAACAACAACAGCATAGCTCCTTTTGTAAATGTTGTCCAAAATAATAATTATTTTTGAAACAACTACACTTGGGATTAAATGCATCCCCTCCTGCCCCAAGGTAAGAGTGTCTATATTGGTATTTAACACCATTTCACTAATCTAGTTAAATTCAGTCTTTTAGTTCATCTGTAGAAGTTTTCATGCTTTTCAAGCCCCACAGATTGGGATTCAAACTACTCCATAAAGTCACAAGAACAATATGAGGTTCTGTAGACTGAAGCCAGTCAGTAAGCTGCATGTTTACTCCCCCTGCAATCACTCATTAAGGAATGTTACCAAGAGCTTTTAAGTCTTACAAAATTAATGTTAAATGTCCAGTTATTTCTACACAAAGTTTGTTTCATTCCAAATCCAGAGGTCCATGTCTCAGTTCTTAATTTTAGAGCCAGATTTATATTGACAGCATTGAAACATTAAATTGTTTGGGCTCAATGCTCAATAATAATTATCCTGCCCTTACTTTTCTATAGGTAGGGACACTCAAATCTATTTGAATGATGCACCTGAACTCAACACTGAAGCTTGTAACTAGGAAACATACTCCAGCAAACATCCACGGAAGATTTTCATGCTCTTCTTTCATTCAGTACCTTTTTTTAACAGCCCACTAACATCAAGATGGCTTGCTTTCCTTTAAAATCTATTCTTTGCCCACAGTGACCACAACTTATTATCGGGCTGAAGGGTATTAAGATGAGCTATTAGACCATCTTTGCAGATACAGTTTTGGAGGAAGGACACTCCAAAATTATTTTTTAATAATTGCTCCTGCTGCAAAAAAAGAAACCATTTAATCTATACTGGATCCTGATTTATAACAGATCTCTGCAGAGTACCTCTAAAATGAATCAGTTGATACTGTGCATCTTCAAATCTAAGAGCTGCCTTCACCTGTGAGAATTCAGAGATCACTCCTTTTAAGTAGGTAAGAATTATTGTCATAGAAGCAGATGAGTTTTCTTCTCCCTAGGGAACAGAGCTTTGTGTCCCAAAACTTCATTTAGCAAGGAAGTATTTGGAGAAGTATCACACCAACTCATCTATACTCCTTCTCTGGTCAATAGAAAGGGAGTCAGTTGGCAAAGGTTAATTCATAGCATCCCTCACTGACTCTTTGTCTAAATTACCCCTTAGAGTACCTCGCTCTTTTTCTGTTACCTGTAAAGGATGTTAGAGAGGGGCGGGGGGAAATGCTATCTAGGCTGACTAAATTTATTGCCTACTGGATGGTAGGACAGTAACATACAACTCTTCCTTTTCCCTACCCATTCCTAATTGTTGTTGTGGCCATAAGATCATCTAGTCAAACATCCCCCAGATCAGCTCATTTTATGTCACCCAAATACAGCTGTATGAAATTTTGTAGCTTACTTTTAGCTAATGCTTTCCAGAATGCAGACGATGTTCTTTTGGAGAGATGAAGGATCCACTAGTGCTTGTTTCAGGGCTTAATCACTTTCACTGTTCAAAATGTATTCACTGGTTTGATTCCAGTTCCTGCCTCTGGGTTTTGTTATGTCTTTCTCTGCGTGGAAAATTACAAAGTACTTGAGCAACTGGCTCTTTCTCCCTGTAGAAGTACTTATAAACTGCAATCAAGTTTCTTCTCAGGCTTTTCTCTCAAATGTAAAGTGTGAGCTCTTTATGTATCTCCCCGATAAGCATTAGTCCTGCTCCTTGAATCATTCTGGGACTCTTTTTTGCACTTTGCCCAATTCTGTAAGTTGAATTTTAGAATGTGAGCATATGAGCTGTACACGGCATTCTGATTTTGATAATGCCTAATTTGTACTCAACAGAAAAGGTCACTTCTCTTTTTTAAGTTACTCCTCTATTTATAGAAGTGGATGATGAGAACACAAATCAGGGCCAAAGAGAGATTTAAAATCAGTTATGTTATTTCTGTGATCTCTTGAAATTGCTTAACAAGTATTATTTCTTTACTACAGCAACTTAAGATTTTCTGTCTGCTTATTTTCACACAATGCCTTGTTTGCAATATTTTAATGGAGGGAAGTATACCCCAAGCTGGACCATGGCTACTTTTCCCTGATAGATCCCCATTAATAAGACCTTAACAACAAACTGCAAATTCTTGCTCAGAAAAACTCCCAGAGATAAAAATAACCACAAACTGTACTTACCTCTTTATGCAGAATATACAACTCCTTCTACCTTATGTGCAAGGGGTTCATTTTTACTAAAAACCAAAAAAAATTGCATTTTATTCAAAAGAAATAAAGCAGACCTAGATTTAACTTTCATTTAATGTAATTTGGCTAACATTGTTATGATATCCATTGCTGTCAATTATACATTCTGCACCATGTAGTTGAAACAATTTGCATAGAATAAATTACCAGTTATTCTGAAACCATTTTCTCATAGCATAATACTCTAAATGTGCTATAATTGCATCCAATATCTCTCTGACAGGTCTTGGTATTTCACAACCATTGAATGAACAAAACATGCACTCTATCCAGCAGGATGCATTAAGAATAAAATGAAATCTGGCTTTTACATGCCACTTCCATTGATATTCATGCAAGAAAATGTTGTAGTTTAGCAACTCAGTCCAACGCTTCTCAAAGTGAATGGGAAGAGTCACAGCAACATCAATGACAGCTGCATCGTAAACAGAGGCCCAGCAGAGGCAAACTACCTATGGCACATGAAAATCAGACACCAAGCCAAGCACCCAAACTGGATGGCAAACAGCAAGACTGTTCTTAACAGTGTTAATCTCTCTTGCACTGAATGCATAATAGCCTTCTGCTTAAGTTCAAACAAGTAACCGAGTCCAGCAATAAATTATTCAGGCATTCCTATGCTGCAGGTTATGGGCCAGACACATTACTTTGACTGTCAGCACATACACCCCATTAGCAGTCTTGTAGCAACTTCCTCCTTTTGAATGAGACCAAAGTCCATTTCAATCCTCCTTTTAGTTTATTTTTTTTTACTTAATGCTGTCATATCACTCAAGACCAAAATAACAACAGAAGTTTACACTACCAAATGAATGGGATTTTTAAGAATTTTGCTGTCATATAAAATGATACCAGTACCAGGAATAATTTATTTGTGCTCTTGTGACTGTATATTTACATTGAAAGTATGTGAGTTTTGGAAAAGTTTAAATTTTGGAAAAAATATTCCAAACACCAAAAGTTTTTCCAGCATTACAGTCACCTTTATTTCTGTATGCATCTTTATTTCACTGTTTCCAACAAGAGTTTACACCAAGAGTTTTCAATATTTAGGCAGATATCTATTCTACTACTTGGGCACAGCTTTTTCCTTGGTTCCTGTTAACATACTGGGATGCACTTTGGAAGCTACCTCCAAGACAGTAACATGTTAATTCATAAGAATTTCTCCAATTTCAGTGTTCTCCCCAAATTATTACTCAATCTATTAATTTAGTGGGATTATTCATATACTTAAAGTTACATATGTGCTTATTCAGGTTATGAATCTAGATGCAGTTATTTGGTCTAATTTCAATACAGTTAATAGAAATTTTCTAGTTGATTTAAATTAGAGTTGATTTTATCTTCCTGAAGAGCACTGATTCTCTTCCGTGTTGTTATGTGAAATTTGTTGCCTTTGATCTACTTAAAATTTGCCTGAAGTTCCTGACCCGTTAGTGTCAAGAAGCACAGGTTACATCTGTGTCATTATAGCGATTGACCCTAGTTGAATAGCTTCCTACTGGTAACAAAGTTTTTAGGCTTGGCAGTAGTATAACATTTTCTACTGTGTTTATCAAGTAAACATTATGGGGATACTCTAGGATTCTTCCATGTGTGACCATCTGGTTTTAAAATTAGGGAAAGAAAGCTTCAGTGTTGCTTGGTATAACCCATTTTCCAAAACAGCTAACCTTTATATTGACATTTAAAGCTAAGGACAGTAAAGCTGGGGGGGGGGGGGGGCTAAATGGTTTACATAATTATTCTAGTGTTAATTTTAAATAAACAGGAAGAAATATTGTTACTCTATAAACACAAATATCTTTTTTAACTAAGGGTTCATTTCTGCATACTGTATGCAACCTACCAACCAGTCAATTAAAATATCTCTCTATTTACTTACCTACCAATTCTTGATATGTTTAATAACTATACAAGTGATTAAATAGGTCATTAAATCTTTAAACAGATTATTTTATTGGCCAGACCAATTCATCCTTCATAGTGTATTGAAGATCTGAATAAAAGGTTTAATTTCTTTGCCTACTTTCCCCTGTATATTGCTTAATACTTGATTTAGAGACTAATGTTTTATCATGCATATACACACACACACGTATGTGTGTGTGGGTGGGTGTAATTCCTTTGAGATAAATATGCATCAAGTACAAATCTTTATGAAGCCTTACTGACAATCAGTTTGAAGGCAATTTCTTAGGAACTACAGTTCAGAAACTTTGCATTCAAAAACTTTAGCAACAGATTTCCTTAGTGTTAAGTTATTGAGTAATACTAGCAAATAAGTTACTACAAAGCAACCTTTTTCCTAAATAATGGTGATTTTGCAAAATTAGAATGGTCTGTAGCAAAGTCCATTTAGTTTTGACAAAAGATGTAACTCCTTGCCAAGACAGAAAGGACATTTACGTTACTCTAACCTGTAACAATTTCCTTTGTCCAACTATTACAAATCAGTTCAATATACCTAGATCTACATTTTCCATGAAATCACTGCCCTCTTCTCAGATGGCAGAGAACTTGTGTGACCTGGAAGGAGTTATGTTACAGCACATATATCAATAGGACTGGTATTTCCTCCAGGAAGTATAGGACCCAGGAGTCAAAACTGGTTTCAGATCCTCTGTGATTTCAGTCAAGCAAATCAACACCTTGCAAAAAATCCAATTCACATGAAACCAACTTGAAATCAGTTATGTTAATAATTTCAAACTAAATTTTAGATTAGAAACAAAGGTCTGAATAAAAATATTGCTCAATGTTTTGTTCTCAGAAAAAAGTTTTCAACTTTTCATTTTAACTAAAGATGAGTACAATGTGGAAGTATTTTCATTTCCCTAAGGAACAGAAATTCTTATTTCAGCTCAAACAGATGCCTGAAAATCTTCAGTAACTATTATTAGTTACAGTTTCATGGCTCTGGAGTGCTCTAGATGCTTTGGAAAAAAAATATATATTTTGCATACAAAATGTGTTGTACAGAGCATGAACAAGGAATAAATGGTATTGAAAGTGTTTTGTCCTGCATTCTAGAATCCAACAACATGTTTGCCATTCTGTCTTACACATGTAATCTCCTTCAGTCTAAGGTTTACCCGCACACAAACATGAGGATGTATCATTTATTTCTCCATGCACAAGAAAATAACATACAGAGAAACTGCACTGTGAATGTTGAGCAGGTTACATGGTAGAAAACAAGACCCAGTCCCACATATATGCAAAGAAGCCACATACACACACGCAAAATATTTCAGGAGGGCCAAAGAGCAGAAACAGCTCCTTGAAAAATGTGCCTTGGCTGACTAAAACTTGTCCCTTAAAAGGCTACCATAACCACAGAAGCTCTAAGGCTCCACTTTAATGTTCTGTGTATTTCTTTTAACATTATTTCACAACCTGTGAAGTAGGTTTTTAGAGCAAAAGTATAGCATTCTGCTCAGTGGCTTTTAACCTTCGTCTTTTCTGTCTAGGCATTTGTGCCCGAGAATTCATCATATTATCTAAATCTCACCTACCTCTACATAAAGATTTTGAAAATAAGCCTTTCAACTTTATCCCTTGAAAAATGGCAAATTATTTGAAAAAATTTTTATAACGCACCTATGGACTTCCTAGCCTTCCACAAAAAAGGAAGGATAGCTTTTATTCCTTAATACCTTTTCCAAATTTTTCAGTTCTAACACAAAATACTCATGACAACAGTTGCCTTGTGAGGACTCTGGGACAAAGACAAGAGAAATTGTCCACTACGTAACATCATTTCACATTAATAAGTTAAGTCTGGTGGGAGCTCTGCATTCGCTCACTTTAAAAAGGCAAAACCATCAGATTCATACAGCTCATAAGAGTCCTAGGATCTTGAAAAGACAAATAATTAACTCTGTATAATCAGAAATCAGGCAAGACAAGTGGTGAGGAAATGTTAGCAGGGGTTTTTTTGTTGCTGTCTTTGGCAGGCCCAGGCTTTTCCTTTATCCAGGTCATAAAACACAACACAGACCTCCTAGACAGCACAGCATAGACCACTAAGTTGGTTGTCAGCATGTGAGATATTATTTCATGTCTATCCTACAGCTTTGGCAGGGATACCTGAGCAGAGTACCTCAGTAAAAAAGAAAAAAAACAAAAATAAAATACAAGGTGTTCCTGAGAGACTACCACTTGCAACAGGTGATAGTTGGTCTGGTGCACAGGTTATCAATAACCATTTCTATCACCCAACCCAACGGTTTCCATACAAGACTGCAGTTCAGTCACAGGAAAGTTGATTCAAACCAAAATCAGTTACAAAGGCAAAGATATCAAAAAAACCCCAAGTGTTGGACTTCAACTAGCATGTCCCAAGAGAAAGAAATATAGCAAAGAACATAACTGGTGCAAGTTCAGTTGGCTGAACCATACTTGAATTGCCCTGAACCTGACAGCAGAAAAGGTAGATAGGAGAGTCTTCTCCCTCTCCCTGAAAAACTTTCTTTAAAGGGCTATGCCGAGTGTGATATAGCCTGAGGGTACATACCAGCACGTACAGAAATAGATGACAGCTCTGTTCATTTCAGTTTTTCAAACTTCATCTCAAAGCTATCATTCAGTATGTGTTGAAAGCAGAAAAAATAAAAATGCTACAGCTATAATTGTAAGACCTGCAGGAAAACATGATGTGCACAAAAGCATGCATATATAAAATGCAAGCCTTCAGCATTATGTATGTATTGTTCTGGTTTGATGTGCTCACAGAGTCTGAATTGAAGGGGAAAGCATATGTAGAATGCAGCCCATAAAAAGACAAAAAAGGAGTGCCACATACCTCATATGAAGCATTAGTAAGGCAAAACATCCTTTTCAAACACTATTGGCAGATATGTGTCCATACATGTATGTACGCACACTCATGCTGTCAGTGAAATTAAAACTAACAAATGATAACTTTGCACTGCATGATGTTTTGTAAATATGATGAACCTACAGCAGGAACTAGCCATTCTTAATCTTTGTATTTAACTTCAAGTAAGTAATTGCGTTTTATTTAACTATGAGCAACAGGGACTCAAATTTTAGCTAGTACCTTGACCTTTTTTTCACGTTGATCCTTGTTCCAAACTATCACTCTAAAAGCTCACTGGCAGTGTCAGTTACAAATATATGCAATACATCCAAGAACCTGAGAGTCTTCTGTAGATACAGTTGATGGTATACTTACTGGATTGGTTCACACTTCACAATATACGTACTCTCAAGAACTCAATAAACAGGTGTACTAAATTTAAATTTAAGGTTTGGAAACAGCTATTTTAGAAATGTTTGTAATGACGGTCTGCTTTATATTTCTTAAAAAATATTGACTGTTCACAGAGCTTCCATACATGATTCATGTTCATATTCTCAGGCAGGTTTAGAAAAAGGACACATCCTTTTTATTGACAACCATTTCTGGAGGATTCAAGAAAAGACCTTTTAGTCAATAAGCTGAGAAACAGTGTGGCCAGCAGGAACAGGGAGGTGGTTGTTCCCCTGTACTCGGCACTGGTGAAGCTGCACCTCGAGTACTGTGTTCAGTTTTGGGCCCCTCACTACAGGAAAGACATTGAGCTGCTAGACCGTGTCCAGAGGAGAGCAACCAAGTTGGTGAGGGGCCTTGAGCACAAGTCTTATGAGGAGTGGCTGAGGGATCTGGGGTTGTTCAGTCTAGAAAAGAGGAGGCTGAGGGGAGACCTTATCACTCTCTACAACTACCTGAAAGGAGGTTGTAGTGAGGTGGGTGCTGGTCTCTTCTGTCAGGTGGCTGGAGATAGGACGAGAGGAAATGGCCTCAAGTTGCACCAGGGGAGGTTTAGGTTGGATATTAGGAAAAATTTTTTTACTGAGAGGGTTGTCAGGCATTGGAACAGGCTGCCCGGGGAAGTGGTTGAGTCACCATCCCTGGAGGTATTCAAAAAGTGAGTGGATGGGATACTCCACGGCATGGTTTAGGGGGCATGGTTAATGGTTGGACTCGATGATCTCGAAGGTCTTTTCCATCCGAAATGATTCTATGATTCTAAGTAAGGGCATCCATTATCCATTTGAGAATTTCATTCAAAACAGGAATCTTTTCCAGTGCTTGTAATTCCCAGGTCCAATTAAAGAAAAGGTGATTGTTGTCTCCCAGATTAGAATAGTAACAACTGTTTCCTTTATTAGGAAGTAAACTACTATCTAACTCTAGGTTTTGGATTTTGAGACCAATATTAGGCAATGCTTAAGAGCTCTTATAGAGGTGATATATTATCCCCTTTGGAGCATGTTGGTAGTGCCTTTATAGTTACTAATACAAAATAGGGAACATATTTCGCCTCTTGTGCAGCAGTGAGAACTAAAGTCTCTGTGTGAAGCACAAGAGCATAAGAAAACATTTCAAGCTCTTAGACAACAACTGGGGCTTTAGATTATCATGTTTTTGACATCTCCTTCTCTGCTTACTGTATTGCGACTTTGGATATGGTATTTCTTTCAACTTCAGTTTATGTTTGTTAGTCTTCATAGATATCCTGCATTCTTGTGTTTGCATTTGTTTTCTAGCCCACAGAATGTAAGTTGTGAAGGTGAACAGGCCTGCATGTAACACTGCATTGCTTTTTTGATCTGTGTTGATTTTCTTTAACAATGTGTACTCTCAGCTGTATTGTGTATCATATTTTGTATGCAACTGAAAAATGACTCTCTGAGAGCTCATCATTATCCAGCATGGTCATCAAAGGTTTTGTGGGTGCAGCAATTTATGGTTTTTTCTTTATAAATCACATGATGCATAGGAGGTCAATGTAAATTACCAAAGGCCTGTAATTTAAACATTTGCTGGCTTTCTGCTTCACAAGGTTGATGGACATCTTAATGGTATGACTAAGATTATTGAGGAACATAAAGATCACCCTTTATAAAGAGATCACAGCTGCAAACATTCTCACAATAAGCTTCAAACTACATTTGTATTTTCTGAAATGACATTTGTATTTTCTCTCAGGTATACTTAATACCTGCAGAATGCTTCTGCCACATGTGCCATTAACTTCACCTGAAATGTAACGATCCATCCCTTGTAAAATTAAGTGGAATGGGCTGACGCTTTTCCAGAGCGAACTCCTGATACTGCAATGGCTGTGCTTTATTGAAGCTTTTCTTTAAGATTTCTACAAGCAAAACCAGGAGAAACTATTGACATTTTAATATGAGATGAATTGCACAAACAATGACAAATTTTTGATTAAACAATCTGGCAACAAATTTTCATCAAATTGAGAGGCTATTAAATTTTATAGAATTACTTTGCTTTAGCACTCAGGCTGCAATCTACATTTAATAGTTGCTAAGCATTCTTCTGATGTCTAAACTATTTCTAGATGGAAACAAAATGGATTTTGTAATAAAAATAGAATTAAAGAAAATAAGCTAATAGGAATCTATAAATTTTTATTCACTTTATTTTGTACCATCTGTATGCTACAGGGTTTGCAAATCGTATAGTAAACAAGTACACGTACAGACATGAATACATGCCAAAAAAAATCCCCAACAAACTGAGAAGTTAAAGTAAAATGATAGGTAGGAGGTATCTTGCTGCTGTTAGCATGTGGCAGAAATTCCATTACTGGTGCATTTGCTAGTTTTTTAGGGTTTGAGGGAGGTTGTTTTTAAATTAATGACATCCTTTATTTAATCCACTTAGTAAGACTTTAATTCTGTCCCAAGATTGCAAAGAGAGCAGAAAGCAGGACCAAAAATCTGCCACCTCTGGAAAGGAATCTTCCCTTCAAGACTGTTAGCTGCATTAGTAATTTTATTTCACCATGCTTTGCAAGTTGTGAATTACAATGATAGGCACTCCATCTATACTCTGCTAGCACTGCTTTCTGTGGTGTCTAAATGATGCTAGCATTATTTGGCACGCATATGATGGGAGGCTTTTCCTTAATCTTATCGTGCTGCATGGCGCAGCCAGGTTTGCATAACACAGCAGCCTTTTTTCCCCCCCAGATAAGAACTAGAGACACCAAGGTATTAACAATTTCAAGGACCTGTTGGGCTAACATCAATAAGTCATGCTCAAAGGAGGAGACAAAATTACCTTTCTTTCCAGCATCACTTTTTGCTGAAGTTTCTGTCAAGGGATGGAGTACCTCAAGGAGAAGTGCTAGACCATAAGGGATCAGAGTGTCTGGTGATAAATGGTGGCAAAAGTAGAAAAACCCTCCTGACACTACTGCTTGAAAGTCAAAATGCCTATGCCCTAAGAGCTTAGTAACATTACGATCTTGTATCAGTACTATCAAATATTCAAATGCAGGTATCCACCTCCCATGAGGCGCATGTCAATTTGACCTCTGATATCTGGGTTGGGAAATGATAAGTCTTACTTGCAGGCAACATTCAAGGTGAACCTACTGGAAGCCACTTTAACTTGGGCAAAGACATGTATAGAGCGCCTGCCTGTCTCAGAGCACAGGAGATCCAAGGTAATATAAAGTTTTCCTTCTTTGATTTTGCTGAGTTCTGTGGAGCCTGTTCAGCCATCCCTGAAAGCTTCTTTCAGTCCCACTAGTAGAAATACACTTCCGTCTGTGTATGGACCACTTGCTCACCACCCGCCGACCGACACCCAGCTAGTCCCCCGAGCGGCGATTCCCCGCCCCCACCTCCCAGTTCCTATACTAGATGGGACGTCACATGGTATGGAATACACCGTTGGCCAGTTTGGGTCAGGTGCCCTGGCTCTGTCCTGTGCCAACTTCTTGTGCCCCTCCAGCTTTCTCGCTGGCTGGGCATAAGAAGCTGAAAAATCCTTGACTTTAGTCTAAACACTACTGAGCAACAACTGAAAACATCAGTGTTATCAACGTTCTTCGCATACTGAACTCAAAACATAGCACTGTACCAGCTACTAGAAAGACAGTTAACTCTATCCCAGCTGAAACCAGGACAGTACCTTCAATGGGGGGAACATGCTGGTAACAACAGAAATAAAAAGTGAAATAAAAATTCCCTCAGTTTTTCACCGTTTGATATGACTATCCAGTAAAATGTGGAGTGGAAAATCTGGACTGTATACATGGGAGTCCTGTCCCTGAACCTTCCTCTACCAATAATGCTTGTGCCAGAGCATGAGCGCAAGCTGCAGGATGATCATTTATAGCCTTGAAAGACATTTGTATTAGATGTCAAAACACTCTCAGCAATTCCTGTGGAGCTATAAATAAGTTCAAGGGGCATCTGCAGAGTGATAACAATGTGTTTAGGCTCAGGGGAATATTGATAGCTGCAGACTACTTCTAAGTCCCATGAGACAGTACTCAGGCCCCCAATCCACTCCACAAAGCTATCACAGTAGCATTAACCACTGTTGCTGTGATGACAGTGAGCCATAAAATCAATGCTTTCTACTACCAGGATCAATCCTCCCCACCCATTGCTTGTGCAGCTGCTCCTTCCTCTCCCAGTTTTGAAGCAGGGAACAGGCATGTTGAAGCAAGTACTAGCAAACCTTGACCCAATCTCCAGCTTGTTACAGAGAGGCACTAAGGCAGAAGAAATAGGGAGCTATTTTTCAGTTAGTAAAGGACAGGCACATGCATTTTCTCTTTCTCTCTCTTACATGTGTCAGAAAAAAAATGGGAAACCAACAAGCTTGATGCCTCTCCTCTGTGATTTAGTAATCCCCCAGGTTGGTCCTGAGGAAGTACAGTGATGTACTGCTTTTCCTTCAGGGGAAAGGGAAAGTCATAGCATAGCCCCTGCTTAAATGACATTTCACACACACTTTATCTGTTGGTGTAGCAGAAAATACAAGCTTTTTATTTCCAGAGAAAATACCTTCATGAATTGAGTTCAAGAAACACATGTTAAACAGTGTAAGTTAAGCCCAAGCAAAATAAATAGGAAAAAACACATATAGCATGGTTAGTAAGTTTAATTTGTGTTCTAGTATAACCACAAACTACAACCTTCTTTCAGTGCTGCTGGTAGCATCTGTACAGCCAGGCAATAGACAGGCTGCTGAATCTCTGTTAGTGAAACTTTGTCATGCCTGTTTGTGTATATGTTCCTCAAGAATTTATTGTCTTCAGGACAGTACAGCAAAACACAATCCAGATATTATGAGGGTAAACGACAATTTTTAAAGAGCAAATATCTGATGATATTGAAACAGATATATTGTTGTGTATATTGGAAAGAAGAAACCCACTGATTTTTCTCACAGCTATCACCTGGTTGCAAAGAAAATAATAAAGATAGGAAAAAAGTCATACATTGTTTGCTTTGTTTTCCTTAGAGAACAAGAGAAAAGTAACTGTGTATTTGGTTTCTCAGGAGAAACTAGGAGAAGCACTGGCAGAAGTAAAAGTTATCAAAGAAAGGAGTGATGAAACAGCTTGACTCTATTACCTTCATTATTAGGTGTCCCTCACCCTGCCTTGCTAAATGCTTTGTCTTTGCCTCCTAATATGTCATTTGGCAGCATTCTTCCCTCCTGCTGTTAGCAAACACAACTTACACCACTTTCTTTTAACCTTCCTCTGAACTGACTGTCTGATGATAACTTTGTATGGATTTTTTCCTAGCCAGAAGACTCCTGCATGTTAACATGCCATTTCATAGAGTGGAGACAAAACTCCTAGGAGAGGTTAACAAAATGGATTCTATTTGTTGAAGTTAAATTGTTCATGCTCCAACGTATCTACAACTCTCGATAATGGACCCCAGAAAATCTTTTTTCACATAACACTCTGTACATTCTACCAAGAAGGAACATTTGAGACATATCATCCAGCTGCCCTATACCAAATGTTTCTCTCCTTCTATTCATTTTCAATGTCATTCTCCCCATCTGAGCAATTATAAATATCGCTTAGCGGCGAAGTGTCCCATACCCAATTTGCTGTGACCTATTCACAGACCACGTGATGTTAAGCCTTTACACACCAAGACAGCTTTTCTACCTAAAGCTCTTGAGCTGATAACCTAGCAGACAGCCTTGGTCTACAGAATCAGTTACAAAGGATTTCAGAAACAGCAACATTTCCATAAGATGGAATAAGAAAATCCAATAGCTGAAGTATGCTTTATACTGTGACATACCATTTTTTAACAGTCAACAGGATCATGACACTGAGAAAAATATGTATGGAAATTTAGCTCCTGGACATTTTAAAGTATTGTTTAACTTGTCAGCAAATCTCAGTGCAAATCAGGACACAGCCTTTCCTAAATCACTATGAAAGAAAAATTTCAAGTGTTACAAGGGATGGTAGGGTCTTGGCCTACCTGTCAACCTGTGTCTTGATTACAGTGATTTTTATCATTCTAAATTTCATGTTAATGCCAAAATAGAACTGTAATTACCCAAATAGAAAGGTAAAAGAGAGAAGAAATGACAAGAACATGAAAGGCCAATAAAATAATTGGGATAAGAAAGGTATCGCTTAATTAGGGATTTAACTGTCATGAGTCAAAAAGCACTGCTTAAACACTTACATATAAAGCCCAATCTACATCTCACTGAAGTCTAGAGAGGAAAAATCCTCTTTAGCTTTAAAGGACTTTGGATTAGCCCCGTAAATGTTAATGTTGCATTACACAAGTCTGGCGACTAAGGTTTTCCTTCCTTTCAGGGGAGACCTGATCCACTAACCATGTCTGGCAGCTTTGAGATAGTGTGGGTTTCTGCATGGGCCTGTTTGCCCCAGGCCAGTTTTATGTTTATATGCCTTCTCCTGAAATGCCACACTGTCTCACAGGAGTTACCAAAAAGATGCACAGTTTGCCTCCACCCTCATTTATGAAAAGCTTCTCTCTCTAAATGGCATTAATCATCATTCATAACAGTCTCTTGTCTGGCCAAGCTCATGTAGTGTTTTACAGTAGATGATAAAAATCTAGTCAGTGGTGCAGGGACACAGGAGATACAAGAGCATGAGCAATCTAAATATGTCTCTGAGGAGGCTGCTGCAGTATCCTCCGTCCAAATCATTTCCTAAAGCCATAGCACAGAGGTGATACAGAAGGAATTTGATCTTTTCATGTCATGCTTAATCAAAAAGCCTAAGAGAATGAAATATAGTAAACAAATCCTCTCTCAGTAAATAAGGGTTGCCATTACATTATCTTCCTTCTCTTATGATCCTTACTTCTCTAGTGTCTGATAGGACTTTCCCGAGAGAAAAGCAGGGGAAGGAAACTCAAATTTGATGAAAACATGAACCACATATTTCCAAGCAGCCCAGGGCTTATTATTTCCACTTTATTTAAATTCCTCCTGCTCTTCCGCAAAATGCCAAAACACAAAGAGTGAATACTGTTCCTATTTGAAGGTACACATATATACATCAGACGTTTTCTCACAGTCCTGATTCTACTCAACTCTGCCTAATTCTTCCCATAAACTTCACCCTAAATTCCTTCTATCCTCATGCTCCTGCACAAGATTCACTCCTCAGGTGTAACAGAAAAAGAGCAAGTTCTGAGTCTCAGGTCATCCTTCTCTTTGCTAAGAAAGAGTTTACAGCGTAAAAGCCCCTTGGAGGAGTTAAGCAAGATCAGACAGTCACAGTTCAATCTTCAACTGAAGGAAATAATAGATATTTTTCCCTGATCTTGTATTCTACAGAAGAGCTTGGTAATCTAACTCGTGTTCTGATGTGCAGCAAAAACAGAAGTAATGAAAAATTGGCTTTTTCTCAAATCCTCAAATTCTTCAACTGATCAGCTCTAGATCTCTGGTTCCTCTTCATCTGTCCTCCAGAAAAATAAGCTTTCTTTCAAATTATTTTTCTCATTAACAAAAGCATGGTGACTTTCCCACCAGTTTCCCGCTAGTTTTGACTTCTCCAGCAAACAAAGACCTAAAGTCCTGCGTAGGCTAACAACCGCAGGGGAGTCACCTTTGCAAATGTCTGCAGATCTGAGCCAAAGAGGATTTTATCTTTACAGTTTAACTCAATTTCTCTTCCACTCTTCAGTGGAATATTCTAATATATATATATGTGTATATATATATATATATATTCATTGGTATATTCAAATATACCATGGCAGCAAGCAAGCTTTGCTTTTCAGTTTGTACTTTCCTGTAATTATGCCACACACATTCATTCTTAAAGTTTAACACTTGATGAGACCTGCTAAAAGCTCTGCATTTCTACTTCCACAAAAATTTCTAACATTCATTGTCAACTGGAATAGAGAGACTAAAATGTCCAGAACCACACATCAACAAGCTTCTAAAAAATGAAAAATTTCAGTACACTTATTTTGCATATATACACTGATCTTTTGAAAGTTGCATCTTATTGAACAAGAACCCACCTATGACCTTATGGTATTTTCCTTTTCTAAAGTGGTAATAATAACCCAAATAACTAGTGGCCATCACAGCAAGTATTCCAACTAGCTGTTACAGGTACAGCTAAGGAGATGAAAAATTCCTCCCCCCCCAACATCATAGCTTCTTGCCCCTTACTAATACTTTTATTTTTGAAAAGAAGCCAGTAATGGCAAGTTTATGATCCCATTCCATGTTCCTCAGCATAGCTGTCTGGGTATACATCATGGACCAGTCTGCATCGTCCAGTGTGGTGAGCTATTGATCCAGAGCAGGCTCCCTCCCAGGTGATCAGATTTCCTCCCGCATATGACAAAAATACTTTCAGCCTCCTGAACTCCTTCTAGCATAACTGAGGAAACCCAAGCAGAATTAGAATTACTTCAAAATGAAATGTATCTTACACCTTTTAAAACTACATGAAAACATGACACAAAGGGACTTGTAATCAGATTCTGGGGGAAAGTGGTGAAGTCAAACTCATGATTCACCCATTAGAGTTTCTCACTATAGGTAATAAATGAGGCATTTCTAGAGCAACTGAATAATTTGTACATTTTCACAGTAGATCAGACTCATATAGCAGAAGCTGGTTTTGTAATTGTGACACATTGAGGGAAATTCAGTGACTCAGTGTTCAGTGATTTTCATTTCCACCTCGATGGTATCCTGTTGGAATACAGGCAGGCAAATCTTATAATATAAAGCCACGTAGAAACACTTGTTACCTAAAGGGTTTTATTTTCTTATACTATCTGTGATTCTTTAGCTATATTTCTTGTGCAAACTTGAATCTCATAATGAACAATACAGGAATTTTTATTAGTTTTAAAAACTGAGATTAACTTTGTACCCAAAGTCACTTCGATCAGTGATATATCCCTATACCAGCAAAGCAGTGAAAGAGAGAATTCATCACTATCATTTTCTAAAGCAGAAAAACTCCATAACCTTTGAATTAGAATAATAAATATAAGTATTAATTTATATAGACTATTACCCAAGGAAGGATAATGCAAATACATTGATAATGTAGTAAAAGAGGTTAATTGCTTTTCTCATTTCTGCACACCAAAACAAAGAAGGATGTGGCTGACCAAACTACTTATACCTTAAAAAGTAGGAAAACAAGTCTCCTTTATATGTTCCAAGAAAAGAAAAAAAATAGGATTTTTTTTTTTTTTTTTTTTAAAAACCAAACCACAAACATTTTTTTCCCTGACTGGAAATTGAGGAGCACATTGTTGAGTAAGACGGTCACTCAAAGGATTAGCATGATTTGCAATGAAACATGGTGAAGATCCTGTATATTTCAAGAGGAACCAAAACTGTAAGAGTTCATAATATGGCTGACTGACAAAATCTCTTTATGTCTGTATGGAGGTAAGGTCAAGCATCACGCTTTTAGGAAGAGAACTCTTCCCTGTGTGCACTGTTGCACAGAATGGCATTAGAACGCAGTTAATTCACACTGAAGGGTAGGTATTAATCTACCTTAAGAAACAAAATGAGAAGTTTAAAGATAGTATAGCTGCATTGGGTTTGCATGGCAAGGTTTTGGCAGCAGGCGGGTTACAGGGGTGGCTTCTGTGAGAAGCTGCTAGAAGCTTCCCCCATGTCTGACAGAGGCAATGCCAGCCGGCTCCAAGTCAGACTCACCGCTGGCCAAGGCAGAGCCCATCGGCAACTGGTAGCACCTCAGGGATAACAGATTTAAGAAGGGAAAAAAGGTTGCTGCAGGCACAGAAACTGCAGCCAGAGAGAGGAGTGAGAACACGTGGGAGAAACAGCCCTGCACACGCCAAGGTCAATGAAGAAGGAGGGGGAGGAGATGCTCCAGGCGCCGGAGGAGAGATTCCCCTGCAGCCCGTGGTGAAGACCGTGGTGAGGCAGGTTGGTCGCCCTGCAGCCCATGGAGGTCCACGGTGGAGCAGATATCCACCTGCAGCCTGTGGAGGACCCCATGCCAGAGCAGGTGGGTGCCTGAAGGAGGCTGTGACCCCGTGGGAAGCCCACGCTGGAGCAGGCTCCTGGCAGGACCTGTGGATCTGTGGAGAGAGGAGCCCATGCTGGAGCAGGTTTTCTGGCAGGACTTGTGACCCTGCGGGGGACCCATGCTGGAGCAGTCTGTGCCTGAAGGACTGCCTGAAGGACTGCACCCCATGGGAGGCACCCATGCTCGAACAGTTCATGAAGAACTGCAGCCATGGGAAGGACCCACATTGGAGAAGTTCATGGTGAGCTGTGTCCTGTGGGAGGGACCCCACGCTGGAGCAGAGGAAGAGTGTGCGGAGTCCTCCCCCTGAGGAGGAAGGAGCAACAGAGACAACGGGTGATGAACTGACCGTAACCCCC
The DNA here is from genome assembly GCF_026419915.1 of Harpia harpyja. Classification (NCBI taxonomy): domain Eukaryota; kingdom Metazoa; phylum Chordata; class Aves; order Accipitriformes; family Accipitridae; genus Harpia; species Harpia harpyja. Next base: position 68,459,549 of record NC_068969.1, on the reverse strand, counting down.
ATTCCCCATCCCCCTGTGCTGCTGGAGGTGGGTAGGTAGAGAATTCGGGAGTGAAGCTGTGCCCAGGAAGAAGGGAGGGGTGGGGGGAATGTGTTTTAAGATGTGGGTTTATTTCTTATTACCCTACTTTGATTTGACTGGTAATAAATTAAATTAATTTTCCCCAAGTCGAGTCTGTTTTGCCTGTGACAGTGATTGGTGAATGATCTCTCTGTCCTTATCTCAATCCACAAGCCTTTTGTTATATTTTCTCTCCCCTGTCCAGTTGAGGAGGGCGAGTGATAGAGCAGCTGTGTGGTGCTTAGTTGCTGGCTGGGGGTAAACCATGACAATAGCATAAACAGGTTGTTTTTTTCTTTTATGTGTTTTTAATTTTTTGAAATTTTATGTTCTACTGTAGCTATCATTCTTCACTAGTTACAGATCTGAGGTGTAGAAAATTAGTCATTGCATATACTTTTCTCTTCGTCACTTACTATTTCCTTAGACAGAACCAGCTATTGTGGGGGTGCTTCCCAGGCCCACCCCTGGCAAACTGGGCTGCATAACAGCATGAGTTCAAATCAGAACATATATGTAACAGTGCATGTTAATGGTGCACCCAAAACCACTTGAGAGGGCATTTGCCCAAAACTTGTCACTTGAAGAGGAAGAAAATCATCAACCACATTAAACAGTCATGGACAAATTACAAAGAGACTTTTCCAGCAAATGAGTCAGCCTAAAGAGAAGTCTAGGAGAAGCACGAGGTTGCGGTGGTGGAAGGGACCTTGGCGTGGCAACAGAGCCGGTCAAAGCTCAGGGTGATGCCACCTGGAGTCGCCCAGCTGCCTCCCCACCTCCACTGGCCCGGGCAGCGCACCCTCCCGTGGGTGCTGCCAGCAGCCTCTCCCACTGACCAAGTGCTGGGGCACCAGGAAGGATCCGTGCCGGGGTGCTGGCTGGAGCTCACGTGGCGGCTCTGCCCCAGGAGGGAGTGCAGCCGGGCATCTCAGCAGGGCTGAGCCCCCCTCACCTGGGGGCTTCCCCGGAGGGGGCTGCAGAGGATTGCACTTCCTGGGATTAGTTACAGAGGGGTGGTCAGAGGATTGGCGGGGGCAGGTATCAGCAGTTTCTGAAGGGTTCCCGATGTGGTTTATGGGCTGCATTACTGACACTGATCTCGAATGTCTAGCTTAGTCACTGCCAGTTAATTACATGTCCTTCATAAATCAATAAACCACTTCGATCCCAATTTGGTTTAACAAGAAGAAATGAAAATCTTTACCCTGTGAAAGCTCATCACTCCTTATCATTTAGGAACATGAAATGCATTCCCTAATGTTTTACAATACGTTACATTTTAAGATGTATTGTAGATCTTTGTTCCACAGGTACAAAGCCATTATAGTCAACAAAGTTATGCTCAGTTTACACCACTATAATTAAGAAGCCAAAGCCATCTGTCTGTGGCTTTTAAACTTCTAATTAATGTTGTTTTCAACATTTTGCAAAAGGACTCATCTTACATAACTCTATAAGGAGAGTAACAGAGTTAAATCAACAGGTATGACAGTACAGAGATTTCTCTCACTGCTTTTTTCATTCACTGCCAGCCAAATCTTTCCCCAATATCTTTCCTTTTTTTCTTTTACTGTATCTTTCTAATTTTAGAAACAGAAAGTGAAGTATACTTTAAAGCAGATTTTGTTTGCCCTTTTCAGAAAGTTTTTCCTTCATTTGCATGAACTCTCCAGATTATATAGCCTCTTGATCTTTTCCAGTCACTTGAACAGCAGGTGGGAAAACCAGCTGATTTTAGAGACATATTTTAGAAACCCCACACAGATAAATATGTTCTTTTGACATGCTTGTTTTATACAATTAAAGCAGTCCTAGATATAAGGTCTTATTAAAAAATAAAAAGTCATTAAAAGTCCCACATGCATATACATACAGAGGGAGGGGTTTAGTTTACAAATGCAACAGGAAAATCATTTTAACGAAGGCACAAAAGTTTTATGAATTAAACCCTACATATTCTCAAGACTTCTATAACAAAACTACCACCTCACTTGTCTCATAACAAACTATTTAACAAAATCTCATTTAGGAGACCTCCCCAGGTGGCCATGTTCTCCCATACAAGAATCTTTTAATGCTTTTCATATTAAAACATTTGAATCATTCTTAGAGTTAAGCTTAGGGGTCTATTATGTAATAATTACTCTGGGAAAGGAAATGGGGTTGGTTCCAAATATTTAAGACCTTTTTTAAAAAATCCCCCTTACAAATAACTTGTTTTCAGTCCTATAGTTTCTTGTTCATGAAGGATTGCAGTTGATATTCTACATATTGTGAGTCTGGACAGCTCCTGAAGCATGGAAAATGCAGGCATCATAAAAGGCGACTGAAAGCAGTTTGAAAAAATAATTGGCTTGAGCTAGTTAGACTGAAAGATCCCTTAGGTAGAGATGTGTCCCTTACCTTAGGGCTCATGTAAATCTGAGATGCTGCATTTATTAAGTGCCTCATAAGAAAAAGACTGAAGGATTTCTTTGTATGTTTGCACTTCCCATTGGATCACACAGACTGCAGGCAAAAACCAGCAGCATGACATCCAGCTCTGAAAGCTATGTGGCTATGTTATTCCAGATAAATGCACACTAACTCTTTTTAATGAAGCCATGTGCCTTCCATGGAAAAGCCAGCTGCTATATCAAGTGCCACGTTCAGCTGGTACCAACGTGTAGTATGATGTTTTGGTGTGTCACATTCAACATACACCTGCCTCTCCCTGCACATGTAGACTTACGCCTTGACTTTAAGTAAGTAAATAAATAAATAAATGAATAAATTTAAAAGTTAGAGCCTGATAGATGGGGGGGTTGCTTTTTTTTTTTTAATATATTTTCTAGATAGAAAAAAAACCCTTGGTTCTCAGTTCTCAGCCCTGTGGGAACATAATGAAAGCAATCCTTACAGTTTGAGTGTTAAGTCTAACATAAGGTTCACCTGAAGTAAATTGTAAAAAATAGAGGTTCTCCAGCAATGCAAGAAACATCCCATTCTACACCAGTACTGTAGAATTAATGGAATAAGGAGAATACAGCTTCCCCGCATCTAAACTAAGTTCAAAGGTATTTAACAGCCTCATAACTGACAAGCATCAACAACCTACACCAGTGACTTGCAATACAGTCAGAATTTTAAGCTGCAGCTCTGCCTGAGAAATCAGAGACAAAATATAATACCAAACTCCTCAGAAATCTCATGCCAATACTAAGCATAGGGTATCTGAAATATTCTGTTAAATTTGATCTGATGATTGACCAGAAATATGTATATGGCAATTGGCCCTGATGTTCAAAGCATCTTGAGGTAAACAGTGTTTGCCCAAGCATCCCATTTTAGCTCTGTGCCAATGTACCTTTATTGTGATAGTCTGAAAGAACTTATAAGGGAAACAAAGAATCACCAGCTGAAAGAAAAACTGAAAGAAAAAGGAGACATTTAAGAAATTATGTAGGGACTGTAAAATTCTTACAGAGATAAAGCATTAAATTCAATCTTAATTTAAAGTTTTTTCATGTAATTATGCTATAAAATACACTCTTCACTACGGCTACATCATACTGTGGTTTTAGAATATGAAGTCCTGGTCTGATAGTGTTTCAAGGTCTGCATATGCAGAAAACCACTTAGGTAAAGAAAGCTTAGAGTGCTGTTATACCTCAAATGTTAAACTATTTTTACCTTCTTCCCTGCTGTATCACTGATATCAGAGATACTATTCCATAGTCCCATCCACCTGATACTGTACAGAACCTGGAATTTTACAGATGTATCTAAAATAAAGTTATTGGTTAAGCTGCACTCTTTCTGTTGAAGATACTTTTAATTTATGGTCACCATTAAAACAATTAGATGTAAATAAGTGACCTCTGTTAGTGTTTTGAAACTTTCTTCTGAGATGTCTTCATGGAAGTGAGCATGTGAGAATACCTACCTTCAGAACCAGTACAAGTCAAACACCTCTGAAGGGCTGGCAGTCATTTCAGACACCTGGTGTGGGATTCTGGCCTTTCAAACAGCTTTTCTCCCGCTGAACTATTTTGCTATTCAGGCAACCCAAAATAAGCCATTTTCAAAGTCTGCAGAATTACTGTTTTTATTGAAGCACATTATTCTGAGAGATTTTTGAGATCTAAAATATATGACAATCATAATTTATTTTAAATGCTGCCATTACATGAGTCCGAAGCAATTCAACCAAGTTCAACTTGACCTCGCTTTCACTTTGCAGCCTCGGCCTTCAACATGACAATTTGTACGCTTGACATTATAAAAAAGGCAATATCTAAAGTCATAGGAGTATTGTGGAAAATACTTCCAAGAATATTTTTCATAATTAGCATCCTTCAAATGAATTGCAAATATAGCTCAGCCAATCTCAACTAACCAGCAGAGTTTAGCCTTCTTTCTTTGCCTCAGCTTTGGGGTCTTTTCCTTTACTTATTCAGCTTTTTTAAAATTGAAGATATACTCAAGTTCCTCTTTCTTATTTTTATGTTAATATGATTTAACTATTAGGCAAAAAGAAAGGAAAGAAACATCTACTGGTTGTGAAGGAGAGATTTCTGGAAGGCCACAACAATCTGAGTAGTACCACATGGGAAGAAAGTAAAATGAAACACAACGCTGTTCGCTATACTATAATCAAAGACATTTTTGGTAATATGGGCCTTTCAGGACCCAAGTTATCTTCTTTTAATATGCATAATTGTTAGTGGCTCAATCAATATATGCACATTATGGAGGCTCCTTAAAATGTAGTATTTTGAAATAATGTAATTCTGTCCTTTCCTATACATTTCAATAAGCATTTTTTCTGAGAGTGTCTCCAGAAAAAGAACCATCTCTGCAATAATCAGCCAGCAAAACAATTTGGAGAATTTGTCCATTGCCTGTTGCTTCTGTCTCTCTAAAAACCCAGCTGGGCACTCAATCATTTAAATTCTCCTAAGAAAGGAGCACAGTTAAAGGACAGTTTCAGAAGTACACAATATTTTGTGTAATACCTCAGTAAGTATGGGGAGCTTATGAATTCTGGGAATACCAATTATACAGGTATGTGCATTTCTAGTCACCTAAATACTGTTAGAAAGCTGGCTCTTCTCTGTATAACAGTGTAAAAATATCCAGTGAAATTGGTTCTAACAAACCAATCGGTGGACAAAACTTTAAAGCTGAAAAAAATTTAAGCAGTTATGCAGTCATAAGCCTTTCCAAGAACTTGCAATTTATTTTTTTTTTTAAATGAGAAGATTGTCTGGAAGATAAAGACAACTATAAAAAGCAATTTTGTGGCAGTTGGGGGGCTGCCCGGTGTCGGTACACTCATGCCTGGTGCATACTACAGGATGGTACACCAGGAGATAAAAGATGTGTATATCCCCGCTCCCAATACCTTGCTGAAAGCATTAAGTATCTGTCAGTTCAGCACACCTACAATAACCATCTAGTCTACCTTTTTTTGTTGTTTTTTGATACATCAAGCTCCTCCAATGTATTGGTCTGCAATTTCTTCTACAAAAGCTCTTTTCCTTCATTATGAAGGAATGTTACTTATCTCACATTACAGTATGACCACAGTTGCATTCCTGCAATATTGAGAGCAATGGGCACAAAGGTATGTACATTTCTCTGTTTGTTAATTTATTTGTTTAGCTATTTCTACCAAAATTGGGTTTCTGCCACTTTGTTAAAGGTCAGGTTTCAATACAAGGGCTCTACCTTCTTACTGTCCATCACAGTTAATAATAAAGCAGATAAACAAGTCAAAAATGCCTGCAGTGTAATTCCATAAACATTTATTTACCTTGTGTTGGCCTAAACACATACTTACCTTCTTTTGATCCTCTACTGCGTTGTCCCATTGCATGTGTTCTCTTACATCACTTACCCTCATGGCCAGCAACCCAGCAAAAACACGAAGTTTTCAGTTAGTCAGTTACTCTACATAACTTTGATCTCTCCATTATAAAATGTAATTGGTCACGTAAACTATACACTAACATTTTCAACAATTCAGGCTGAAAATCTCCTTTTAAAGAAACTGTTTTAGACTGAGTGATTTTTCTCTACCTAACACCATAATAAACTTTATTCAACCTAGGGTGAAAGAAAAATCAGATTGTAGGCATTTCCTTTTTTAAGGTATCTTACCATGTTCCCTTTTGTAGGTATCTAAATACGGCTGTAAAGACCATGCATAGCAGTGTTAATGGGCAAGCCCTCCTGGCCATGCTTACTTAGGGTGTCAAATAAGAAAAAATCACATATACTACCTCTCCAATCCCCAGCCCACCCCTTGGAAAAAGCTTTCTTTGCCTAAAGACACAGTAAGCATTTCTGTCTTCTGAAAGATCAGAATTCAACTTGTGACCACATAGAAACGGATGCGCAATCTGAGATTTTTGTTTACACAAACCCACAGAGGTTTTTCTAAGTCCTACAGTAACACATATGGAAGAATTTTTTTCCTGAGTTTGGAGAACCTACTTATATACTTTGTCAACTTGTACAAGAGATAACATAAGAAAACACAAATAAATAAGATCTTTTCTTGTTGAAAAAAATTCATGACATTCCAACACATGCCATGCATCTACATATTTCAAGAGAATACTGAGAGGGTTAAAACAACTTGTGCAATCTGAACTAAGTACGTCTTTAAACAACTACAGAAGTATACACCTACCATATTAGATAATGCCCAAAGAAAGAAGCATTTCTTATTGTGCAAAACCAAGGTTTTGCACTCTTATTTTAGACAAAAGCTAACCGTTTGTCTGTCAGAGAGGCTGACATTCAGAAGTGATAAGTAACTTATGTACACCATGGACACCCAGGGTCTAGCAGTCACTAAGGAGGCTGAATGGTAATTGAGTATCATGCAAACATCTACTGAATGTCAAAATCAGGCAGAATAAATGAAAAAAACACCAAATTTGTGTAAATGGTATGCCTAAAAATTTTCAATGTGTCTGGAAAAAACTTCAAAGACGGTCTTTCCTATAATGTTTCAGTATTTCCCTTTTGATCAGCAAAAGGATTTTTACAAGGCTTTTTTAAAATGAAGAGGCATGAATCTACTAATTCTGGAGTTCAATACAGATTCTAATTGAAATCTGGAGCTGTCTGACCCAAAATAAAGATGAATATGATAGGGGGCCTGGGAAAAAGGAAACTGTTTACTTAAACAATTTCTTCCACACTGGTGTAGTAATTGTGTCACTTGACTAGTAATTGCTCACAGATTCTAGTAAACTGATAGACTAATATGTGGACTCTTCCAGGCAATGGAAGCAAACAGTACAAACCTTTTTAAAAAATGCAAAGACAAACCCACAACTTTTTGCTACTCATTTCCTCTGCTTCTGCAAAACCAAGTTTTGTAAAAACCTAAACCTTGCACATAGACTGACTTGACCTTTGGAACAATTGGCAGCATAGGTACTTCAGTTGTAACAAGTATCTATCTCAATATGAGGAAGAAAATGACACAGTTGCAACACCACTGAGAATTAACAGGATATAATTAGGTAACTTTCATAACTAGTATGGAGATTTTACTCCATGCCAGTCAGCCCTAGATCCAGCTGAACTCCTAATGGTCTTCAGAAAATACTAGATTAAACATCTGATTTTCCTTTCTCAAGTACCTCAGAAATCTTTGTTTCTATGAAGAATATAAATTTTGTAACACTGCATAAAACAGAACAATACTGATTCTGCTGCCCATGAGGGAGTATCGGTCACTCATCTAGGCCTTTCCTTTAAGACACAGTTTATTACGCTTTGAAAATAGATGACGGTATCATAAATTCAGCATAGTAGAAATACCTGTTTGCACTCCAAACAAACTATAGAAGCCACTAGACAGCTCCTGCCCAATAATAACTAGGACTTTCCTAAGTATCAGCTGATCACTTCCAAGGTAAATCTGATTGATGAATGAAGCAGGTAGTCTTTGGGCCTTAAAAAAAAATAGTCATTATGTGACAAGTAGGAAAAAATTCCTTTAGAAGATATTGTTGTAATCTGGGGGAGAAAACATTCACTGTAAATCAGTTCATGACTTTTTCACTTTGTCAGAATAAAAATTTTGAGCTAGCACTTGCATTTATTCACACAACTGAAGAAAAAAAATTATTGAAAGCTTAGTTTGTTCTCTCTTATAGCTTGTTTCACATGCCGCCATGAAAACTGAAGAAGTCCTAGCCTTTCCTCTTCCCTTTGACATTCCACATTTATCTTCTCTTTGGAAAAAAAAAATGCTGTTGGTTCAAAAAAAAATTACTTCAAAACATGAAAAAAGGCAGGAAGCACTGGAAGAACAGTATTTGTCAGCAGAGATAGTAATTTTTACACAGATGCATCAGCTCATTAATTCCTAACAATTAATGAACATCCTAATTTCCACCTGTGGGTGTTGGCAAGGTAGGTTCTGACTCATTATGTAGAGCTTTAGGACTGCAACAAAATTATGTTATGTATCTATATACTTCAGAGGTTGTTTTGCACATATGGCAGCCCATACAATACAATTAACAAATGAAGTATTGAAAAAGAGGAAACCCACACTCCTTGGTGTTATAAAGTTTGATGGCTTCATGTGTTAGAGTGTTTTCTTTATTTGTGTTGATTCCTTAACATCAGAACATTGTTACCTTCTCAGACAGTTTAAGAAGGAGTTCATCTGACTCGAGGTACCTGAGAAAATTTTTTAATTTTGTTTTTACTACTTAGAACTTTTGGATTTCTGCTGCTGTTTTGAGATACACTTGTGATTCCTAAGACCCTGTTATAAATAACATATTCAGTTTTAAGTGCATATTAAAGGCAGAAAAAATAAAGGTAATCAGTTTAAAAGTTCCTCTTTTAGGAGACAGAAATTGCTGTTGACATCAGCAGCTACTGATCTTTGAATAAAACAGAAGATTTCTGGAAAACAAGCCCTACCAGTAAGGTGTTTGTTTGCACAATGTGTTTTTATTGCCATCACTGAAACAAAACAAATGATACTAAAAGCTGTGACTGATAACAACATCAAAGTTCATCCCCTTTGCTTTCAGCCACACCTAACACTTAAGCACAAGAGCATGAGGAAATAATAGTGAAGGTCTAAATGACCTGAGAGGAATTTAAGATTGCTACAGTTGAGCCAGTTGTCAGAGATACTGTACTTCTCTGATTATTATTGTGCAAACTTGCATGGGACCATAGAGCAACAGAAAATAATAAGTTGAGAAACACAAGAGTTCTATTACAGACCTCAGGAAATATCAACAAGCACCTCCCTTGGCTGTATTCTAGATTTATGTGATTTTCAATTTAATCCATTTAATGTAAGGAGACCTATCTTGTACATGACCTATAATTTGTGCTGTCAGTTCTCCATTGTAGTAGCTCTTTAATCTGTAATGAATACTAACAGACAAATTAAAATAGTTTCTGTAGGAAAACATATAAAACATTTAAATACAAAATCATCAATTTTGACCTGAAAGGAGATGTTTTGGAATAGCAAGAGATACTGCCTATTCAAAATCAAAAAGTATTAAAAAATTCCCCAAATAGGACAGCATGGATTTTCCAGCTTGTCACACAAAAGGGTTGGATAAATGCCAGTCAGTTCCTAAACCAATCATAGAATCAGAGAATGATAGAATCATTTAGGTTGGAAAAGACCTTTAAGATCATCGAGTCCAACTGTAAATGTAATACTACCAAGTCCACCACTAAACCATGTCCCTAAGCTCCACATCTACACCTCTTTTAAATACCTCCAGGGATGGTGACTCAACCACTTCCCCGGGCAGCCTGTTCCACTGCTTGACAACCTTTTCAGTGAAGAAATTTTTCCTAATATCCAATCTAAACCTCCCCGGCACAACTTGAGGCCATTTCCTCTTGTCCTATCACTAGTTACTTGATAGAAGAGACCAACACCCACCTCGCTACAACCTCCTTTCAGCTAGTTGTAGAGAGCGATAAGGTCTCCCCTCAGCCTCCTCTTCTCTAGACTAAACAGCCCCAGTTTCCTCAGCCGCTTCTCATAAGACTTGTGCTCCAGGCCCCTCACCAACCTTCATTGCCCTTCTCTGGACACGCTCTAGCAGCTCAATGTCTTTCCTGTAGTGAGGGGCCCAAAACTGAACACAGTACTCGAGGTGCGGCCTCACCAGCGCCAAATACAGGGGAACAATTGCCTCCATGCTCCTGCTGGCCACACTATTTCTGATACAGGCCAGGATGCCGCTGGCCTTCTTGGCCACCCGGGCACTCTGCTGGCTCATATTCAGCTGGCTGTCAACCAGCACCCCCAGGTCTTTCTCTGCCGGGCAGCTTTCCAGCCACTCTTCCCCAAGCCTGTAACTCTGCATGGGGTTGTTGTGACCCAAGTGCAGGACGCGGCACTTGGCCTTGTTGAACCTTCCTACCCTCAGGCAGATCAACACTAACTTGATGTCATCTGAAAACTTACTGAGGGTGCACTCCATCCCCTTTCTATCCAGTCCAAACTGAAAAAATAAAATAGCCATATCACCTGAACTTATGCATCTTCATTACAATATTCCTCAGACAGATTAGTGATAAGGTTATGTATAACAACATTCTGAGTTTATTTTTCTTGTGATTCCTTTTATTTTGTTGTACATAATGCAAAAGAAATTAATATTATACAGCATACCACACTAACTGATGCCACAGTAGATGTAAATGTACTTGGGCAGCTGCCAGTACCAGCAAGCATCATTCAGTCAAGCAGGGCAAAAGACCATCAACTGAACACAAGGTGAAGGGTTTATGTTTTCAATATATTTCAAAATCAATTACAGTGAGCTAATTATCAGACAGTTCTCTGAGGTTTGCTTTGAAAAATGCAAATTCCTCATAGGACCTAATAAGTAACAAATAGTACAATACTTACTTTATATACATAATGTAGAGCATTAGCAAGGCAGACTGCAATAAAATCAGGGATCTTGAATTTTATTAGCTATTTTAATGCAAGTACAATGTAGAGAGTATTTAAAGTTCAACTAATGCAGTAACACTTTATTGTTGTTATAGCTGTTGTTGTTATTGTTATTGTTATTATGTTACCATGGTGACCTCTTTACCCAGTGGGGTTTTGCTGTTGTGGTTACTGTCACTACAATGAACGAATTGTGGTCCAAAGCCAGGAACTGATGTTGATCACACATTCATCTGCCAATTCTAACCTCTTGATAAGTACCTATGCATGTGAACTACAAGTCTTAAAAGTATATTTTTTAATCATAGATGTACACATATTCATGCTCTGTGGTTTTTTGCCATTCATAATCTAAAAGACAGTATCCATCAGGTAGCTGAGAATTTGAAAACACAATTTTAGCAGTGGTTAGACACCTAGAACCAAGATAATCCTAAAAGCTTTGCTCAGCTGCAGAATCTTCCTACCTAACTCCAACATTGTCTTACTTCTCAACTTTGAAATCTCCACAGTGTATGTATCAAATCCATAAGTCTGCTTAAAAGCATATCTCACAGGTTGGACAGTTCTGAATTTTTTTCACACTCAAGAATGGTCTGTATTCATAAATGAGATGCGTTGCTCCAACCTCTGCATTCATTGCTCCCCATGCATGTCAGGGACAAACCCTTTCCCAGCCAGCTATGGCTTCCTTTAGAAACGGGTCAGTGAAAGGGCAGGAATGGAAAGCGTTGATGCTGCTCAATGTCTAATAGTGAGGAGCACAGCATTTAAAGGTGATAGAAAATTGATTGTGGAACAGTGACAGGATACAAACACATAAATTTCATCATGCACTGAAAGCCATCTCCCCTCTTCACAAAAAGTCCCCCTTTTGCCCCTTGAATACAGTTGTACATCTCCAGCAAGTGATGTGGACAGCATCCATGGCTGTGGCACTCTCTCTAAAGAGGCTTTAAATCCTTTATCTGGGGAATAACTTATTTTCTGAGCTCTGTAATACAAGACTATCATATAAGAAAAAAAAGCATGTTCCCTCTTTTCAGCATCTGTGTGTTTTTGAAAGAAAGGTTGCACATGGAAGGCATTTCATGTTCTGAATATGGAGTAGACAAAGGTCCATATCACTGCCTTCCTCTTCACTTTTCCTGTTGGCTGTCTCCAGGAAGAAATATGCCAACAGCACTGGTTTTGCTTAGCATGTTATTCTGAAATCTGTAAGAGAGTGCCTAATGTAATTGGCATTACTTTACAGAGAGCTTTAGCACTCCACATCAGACCTTCACAATGGGAACAAGACACTTAGAAGTTCAGCACTTTGACATCTGGTGTTTCTGCAACTTACTCTGCAGCTTGCTCAAGATTACAAGGGAAATATGAAGCTGAATATGAAATCTAATTCTGATTCTTAATCCAGTCCTTTAAGCATAAGCCGGTTCTTCCCATGTAAATATATAGACTGAAAAATACAAAGACGGAACTACTGTCCAGAGGCTTACACAGGGAAGTAAACAGTTAAAATTTTTTAAATGTTAGAGATTATATTGGATTAACATCTGCCGGTTTTTGCTTTAAGCACAGGTAGAATCAATGATTTTTACAATGTAGCTATCATTCACATATTTAAAAATAACAGCATGCAGAAGAAAAATCTTAAAGCACCGCAATCATTCTTTTAATGAAAACTAAATAAAAATATCTCTGGCTTCATAGACTGATACTAGGGACCAGGTGTTAGTATGTAGAGCTCCCAGATGCCAGCTAGAATTGTAGAGGCACAAGAGAAAAACAGAATTACAATAAAGACTACTGACTGGTGAGCTAGAACAGTGCTTCTCGCACTGTGGTCCAGGGAGCACCACCAGCAGTCTGTAAAGCCCATTCTGTCATACCAGGGAGGCATCTGTCAATCTCCAAGCAGAGATATGTTCCGCAGCTGTAGCCAGACCACAGTTCTTTCATTCAACCCAGAGGATTTTTTTAATTAGCTAAACAACATCACATAGTTGCAAGCACTTCACTGAAACCTGCATGGCTGCCTCCTTACCCTTGGGCTCGCTTCTCTGCTTGTTCCGCCAGATGCGGGGTTCAGCAGTTCAAATGAGAGTCAGAGATGGGGTTCAGGAGGACAAAAGGCTCTTCCACTGCCCAACATTTACCATTGGACAAGCTGGAAGAGCACACCCTGCAGCTCCAGCTACATACAACAGCTCGGCTGGAGCACGAGAAGCACAAAGCAGTGATCCTTGCCCTCCACAGCCAAGTGGTAGAGCCAAACATGGTATCAGGTCAGGAAGGTCCATCAGTTTTGTACAGGGAGTGGGCAAGGAAGCAGGCAATACACAAAGAAAGACCTTCTCCTCCAAGCCTGGGATGCTGCAGGGAGGCCCCATGCCACCCAGGATTGCAGTGAGTGACTCTATCAGTGAGTGAAAGGACTGGCATCAAGTTTCCAGGGAAGCAGGAAAGCCACCTGAGGAAAAGTTTACCTGCCCTAAGTCCTTCCACAAATCTTCTGACTCACTGGTATTTCCCAGACCAACTCCCACACAGACACACCAGTGTGTTTTGAAGCTCCCTGCCTCGACACTGCCAGTTTCTGGCACAGAAGAATGGAAATGGCTCTTCCTCTGACTATGGCAGTAAATTAAATACATCACCCCTCACTTTTTTGATGCAAGCTACGATCAAGAGTTTGCAAAGCATCTGTCTGCTGCAGTTCAGCATTGCAGTCACACAGAAATGAAGAGCAAGCTGCTGAGTGAGCTAACAACCTGAAAACAGTTGGAGGCATAAGCAGATTTACTGTTATTCTGAGGGTACAAAACAAGTTCCCAGGTCTCAATACACCAGGAATTTTCCAGTGTTTGGATCTACAGCCCATTTATTATGAGTTGTGCTCAGCTCCATCATTAAAATTAAGTCTTCTCCATAAAAGGATGTGGGAAGAGGAAGACAGTTACTTAACAGCTAGAAGATGGTGTCATAATCTTCTTTTCTTAAACAGAAGTTAATTTCGTCTTTGAAATATTATAAAAAATGAAAGTGAATCTGACAGCCCACTTCACCATAAATTTAGGTCTGAACTTTGAAAACACTATTTAAAGATTTGCTTTTAGGCTCATTTAGTTGAGTGTTGGTTTTTTTGGTAAAACAAGTGGTAAACATATGTATGTGTGTGTCTGTGTACAAAATGTATAGGTATGTATATGTGTACATAAATGCCTACATACAGCAAGAGAGACTCGCTGAAAGTGCATGGCACAGGGAGGTCTGCACGTGTGCCCTCGTGCATGTGTGAAAGGCCCATGTTTGAGACCAAGCACTGGGAACAAAGGATGGGCTGCAAAAGGAGCTGTGTCTGACTATTCCTTCAGAGCACGTCACCAGTCTTCAGAGATCTGACTACTCACTCCGGTTCCCCACCTCCTGTCTGGGATAAATGAATCAAACCTACCGCATGAGAGCAGCTCCAGTATTTCTAGTTAAACCTAGCCCAATCTTTATGTAATAGGGCTGAATTTTACAAAAGCTTTTATGAAGCCTGTTACTACAGAGTTATAGCTTTTAATTAATGGCAGGAATCTCTATCTTAATCATATTTCTAGCTAGATTTTGAGATTTTTTTACTTGTGTTGATTATTTCACCTACTTTTTCTCCTTGACATACAGTAAAACTTTCTCATTAATTCTCTTCTTGCCACTCTCTCTGATCTTTGGATTTCACTGGTTGTCTTGTTGGTTGACAGGAAACTGTCACAGTCCAACCTTCACAGGTTTCTTGGTCACTCTTGAGGACCTGTCTTGCAGACAGGATCTCTGGAAAAGTGGTCTTTGAAAATATATCCAAAGAAGCTCAGCTTATTAGAGTACATTATTTAAAATGAAAACCGTCTTGGAGACATTTCCCTGTGCTGCAGTACGCTTCACTAGATAAGTGGCCATAGCAAAGGGCCATCTTTTCTTTGCTGCTGTTTGAAATGTATTGAGGAAGAAAGTAGGCAGATTAAGGTCATCTCCAGCTTTCAGGGAGAAGAGATGCGAAAGCTGCACTTTTAAGAAAAAACACTTAAATATTTTTCATTTTTTTGTGTGCATATCTGCTTCTTTGGTTAAATCTCTTTCTAAATTCATAGGTTTATGTTTTCATTTATCTGGATCAAAGATTAATTTTAATAACTTTCAGGATCTTGTTCTTAGATCACTTAGGACTCCACAGATATATACAAACATAGAAAGCTCATTTCTTAAGCTGATGGTCTCTTCTTAGCATTAGGATTGCTGAGTCTCTCATCTGTATGGGCACAACATTCCCCCTATTAATTAACATGGTTAAGGATGACTTGTCAAGGTGGTTACAAGCTCCCTATCTCATTAGTTAGGAGCCCCATTCTCTAGAGAGTAACAATTATGTCCTATTTACTATACTTTTTACAATTGCTGGCCATGGCTTTCAATCACACATTTTAAAAAAAAAGCATTATTTTCAGCTTATATCTTGTAAACAAATGATCAAAAATTCTGAAGCTGCTTAACCTGTCAAAGTCAAAAAAGCAAGAAAGGTTTGTCAGTCCCTGATCTGAAATGGAATAACTTAGCATGTCAGCAGCAAATCATGTGGGATTGGTTGATTTCCATTAAGAATTATGCTCCTGCCAAGATCAAAAAGAGGTTTATGTTTTCCTTTTCTATAAGGCAATCACCCTTCTTATTAGCTTCTGATATTTTATTCCCTGCAATCTTCCTTTGAGAACACTATGAAAACAATCCTTTTTTTTTTTCTGTTCCCACTAAGACAAATCCAAACTCATTCTCTTTTGTTGACATACTGTGTTTGAATAGGAAAATATGGAAATGGAGCAAATGACATCCAACATCTGACTGCTACATTTGGCCCCACTGACTTTCTTATGGCTGCAAATGGCAGTGAAGTTGAATGCATTTTTGTCGTCTGAGAAAATAAGTAACATATTTGTGAAGAAAATTCTGAATTAAGCAGAGTTTAGCACTCTCCCTCCCTTTCTGACAGAGTCTATACTTAAGATATCTGGCCTGAGGAAGGATCTCACTTCTGCCCTATACATTTTAGTAAATGGCACAAAATCCCTTGCTAAAATGAATATTTTAGCAAGGCAAGAGAACATATGAATAGGCACAAAACCAGTTAATCAATCTAGAATGCCAAGCATCACCTTACATGGATGTGTATTTTGTCCCTTAAATATGACTAATCAGTTTCATGCATGATTTTTGCTTCTTACAATTCTGCCAGCTCAGAAACAAGGCTCTACTTGGGTTAGCCTTCCTGCAGAGGAAAAGAATGTTAAATTAGCACTTAACATTGAAATGCTTTGCTGTTTCTAACACAATGCTGAACGTGAGTTTGCAAATAGTATAAGCAGACATAAATCATGTACAGCATGATGCCAAGTGGTTTCCTCAAAGTCATTTTCTGAATTTCAAATTTCAGCCCTAAGTTGTTCTAGACTTGAAGCAAGATTTTTTTTTTTTCCCAGTTTTTTGGTTACTATTACTTAGTCTAATGACAACTTCTCTTCAAACACATATGCCTATAAACACCCATAAGGTGAAGACTGGCAAACTGCTAACAACGGACAAGGAGAAGGCTGAGATACTCAACAATCTTTTTGCCTCAGTCTTCACTGGAAACCTCTTTTCCCACACCTCTCAAGTAGATGTACTGCAGTGCAGGGACTGGGGGAGCAAAGTCCCTCCCACTGTAAGAGAAGATCAGGTTTGTGACCACCTGAGGAACCTGAACATACATAAGTCTATGGGACCTGATGAGATGCATCCCAGAGGCCTGAGGGAATTGGCTGATGTCATTGCCAAGCCACTCTCCATGATATCTGAAAAGTCATAGCAGTCAGGTTAAGTTCCCAGTGACTGGAAAAAGGGAAATATTTAACCTGTTTTTAAAAAGGGTAGAAAGGAGGACTCTGGGAATTACTGACCTGTCAATCTCATCTCTGTACCTGGGGATATCATAGAACAGATCCTCCTAGAAGGTATGCTAAGGCACATGGAGGACAGGGAGGGAATTTGAGACAGCCAGGATGGCTTCATCAGGGGCAAGTCTTGCCTGACCAACATAGTGGCCTTCTATGATGGAGTGACTACATCAGTGGACAAGGGAAGAGCTATGGTTGTCATCTATCTGGACTTCTGTAAGGCCTTTGACACAGTCCCCCGCAACATCCTTCTCTCTAAATTGGAGACATATGGATTTGATGGATGGACTGTTTGGTGGATAAGGAACTGGTTGGATGGTCACATCCAGAGGGTAGTGGTCAACGGCTCAATGTCCAGATGGAGATCAGTGATGAGTGGTGTCCCTCAGGGGTCCCTACTGGGACCAGTACTGTTTAATATCTTCATCAATGACATAGACAGTGGGATCAAGTGCACCCTCAGTGAGTTTGCAGATGACACCAAGCTGAGTGGTATGCTTGACACACCTGAGGGATGGGATGGCCATCCAGAAGGACCTGGAAAAGCTCGAGAAGTGGGCCAATGTGAAACTTAGGAGGTTCAACAAGACCAAGTGCAAGGTCCTACACCTGGGTTGGGGCAACCCCTGGGATCAACACAGGCTGTGGGATGAAGAAATTCAGAGCAGCCCTGCGGAGAAGGACTTGGGAGTACTGGTGGCACACATATAAAAATGTGAGTTCCTACACATAAATTTATGGTAAATGTTAAGTTAGCTGACATAACATGTTAAGGTTCTTTTGTCACAAGAGCAAGCAAGCTCTTGGCAAATATTCCTTTTATAAATTTCATCTTTACCATATCATACCTTCCAAATAAAAGTTACAGGAATTTATCTTTCCCCTACAGAAAAAAGCATTTCCCTTAATCTCCTGGCAGATAAATGTGGCTGAACAACTTTTCTCAGAAATGCGCTTGAAAGCTGAGAGAATGCCTGGAAACATTTTGCTCCAAAAGATGAAAGTTTAACAAGGTCATAGTTGTCTGAAAATCACAGCATTAGAATAAAAGCAATTATGTAATCCTCACTCTAGCTGACGATGACCAACATTTTGCTCTAAAACTGCACACCTGTATAACATTAGTCAGAGAAAGCAGCAGAAACTAAATTATTGAAAAATACTTTCACAGGATGATAGCTCTTTTGACCAGAAAGATGTATCAGCTAAATCTCCAAGGTCTTATTTCTATGGTTTGCTGTTCTCATCCCTGATTAGGACTCTGGAATGAACTTTCTGATTCCAAAACAGCTCTTAGCGCTCTGGCTAACAAGTAATTCCTCCCATGCCCTCCCTTGCAGCAGTCTGCTTGCATCCTCCACTGCTTCTCACAAACTGAATGTCAAGCCTCTAAAAGACCTTCATCCATCAATGTCCTCGCTCTCCAGGTTTTACAAGCACTCTGAGGTTAAAGAAAATATTCTCTGCAGGTACTGGGAGTAGTTCACCAACACAGCAAGAACAAAAATGTATACAGCAATGAGCTCCTCTGCTGGAGAAGAGTCTGCAAGAGTGATGTTTCATTTCATTCTTTTAAACAGGAAAAGACACTTTCCTCATTTATTATATGTGTGGAATTTTATGATTTTTTTTTCAGTAAAATCTTTCCTAGAGGTTACTTCACATGCAAAGACGCAGCAGTAGAAAATATTTGAAATGCATACAGAAAAGGTTCTGAGTTGTAGCATAGTAACTTCAAGTTAGTGATGCTTTTCTTTGCCTGCAACATCTTTCTGAATTGGGAATTGCTTGCTACAGGCATCCCTTTAACATTCTAGGGGCTATTTTCAGAGCCAATTTGCAGTTCCATGGAAGTCAATGAGTCATTCAGCATTGTTCAGGTCAATGCTGAGTACGGTTCAGTCCTTCCACAAAATATTGGTTACTCAAGTGACTATATATATGTATATATACATACATATATATACACATACACACTGGCATGCTAATGTTTGTCCAATTTAAATTACCACATTTTCAGACTATATTCTCAGTGGTGACAATGATCTCCTTAGTGATACTTTGTCACTGAATGATAGAACAGCAGATCTAGAATTTCTTTGGAAGTTTTTCTTTTTATTGTTTTATTGTACTAAGAGGAATTGGATCCTGAAACAGCTTGTATGTTTGCAGGTCCTGGATCTTCAGGGGAAATTTTAACAACCCTTAACTTGGATTCGTGAACAAGATAGAGCCAGCTGGGGGTCATGAATGCTGACAGAAGCCTTGGCTGCATTGACCAAGATGTGTGAGGGGGGCATGTAGGAAAATTATGGCCTTGGATTTATGGAGAGCAGCTTGTTCAGGATAGGTGAGATGCTGTGAGAGGCTGCCCTGAAGTGTAACTTGTGAAGGGACCAAGGACAAGTGGTTTATTTTAAAGACAAATACTTCAAAACTGCAACAGTGTTCCTTTTTGGTGACCTGTATTTCTTATGTTTCTCATAGTTCATGTTTATTTTAGGGAAGTAGTGTTTTCATGTGTCTAACTTCAAATGAAAATTTTATTACACAAGATATACATTACCATTCCAAAATAATTTTGAAGTACTCTTTACTATGATTACATGATGTCAATTAAAAGAAAATATTAGTACAAACTTTTCTCGTTGTACCAAGATTCTAAGTTATTCTTCACTAGAACTTAAACATATTATACATTTGGGTTTTTTCCCAGCTTTGCTATGTGTCAGTTCCTGAAATTTCAGAGATGGGATTCTTGCCATATTCAAAACAACTCCCACCTGCAATTCAGGTGCATGTGGTCCCCCCCTCAGTACTGATGTGTGAGACTGAATTGTTATCTCGAGCTGTTTGCCTCAAAGATTGTTAGCTGTGAGAGACTGGACTGTCATCTCAAGCTGTTCATCTCAAGAACTGTGAACTGCTTATCTCCAGTTCTTTGTCTCTGAGATGGCCTGTCTAAGCAGGACATTCCTCCATGCATAAGGACGATTACTAGGCCACTGAGGCATCCAGGAGAGGAAAAGGGCTGAAGCTGACAAGCATGCAAGAATGTGGAGGCTACCATTCTCATGGAAACTGTAGTCTTTGAGATAAGATACTGGTTTCTGGTGTTGATCACAGAAGGTCGTGTGATAGACAAAACCTGCAGCGTGTGAACAGTGCATGAACAGTACCTATATGCAAACATCATCGAAATATGCCCTATAAAAAACCGTGGAGATAAGCTGTGGTGTGCACCCACCACTGAAGAACTGAAGACTGAGGACCAATGGGATGCTGCTGGATCCATGGTGGTGACTATCCTTGCAACTCTATCCTGACTGCTTGCTTGATTCCTGCCTTTTCTTCCATTCTATCCTATTGCTACTATTTTCTACTTTTGATATTTTTGATAATAAAAACTCTTTCTGGTATATGGCATTTTACCTCGTTTGTGTCTTAATCTCGCTCTTGGGATCATATGGAAACCTTCCCCAGCATTGGATCGGGACAACTGATGAGTAAATAGACCTACCCCTTTTGTCTCTGCAAAGATGTTAATAGTCTAAGAATCATTTGGACTGAAATAGAGAACTTTTTTCCCTGAAGAGTACATCAACACCAATTATAAGTAAACACTTCAACCTGCCAAAATCTGTATGGGGGACATAATGCTAGACAAAGACCAAAGAGGGTAACTCAAATGAAATTATAGCTATAGAATACTGAACAGGAGACATGAACTCTATTTATATGGTGTAAACAACATTCACACTATTCTTTTCTTAGTGAATCTGTGTATTAAAGATATTTAGTGGAGTTTATAATCCCATTTTTGCGTAAAATGAAGGGCAAGAAATCTAAAAATAGGGATAAATTTATTTTTTAAAAAAGAGAAAGATTTCTGCAAAGCATTTTGTCTGGAAAAATCTGGCCATATCAGTTCTAATTCTTCTTTCAATGTCTGTGCTATCTATCTGCTCCTTGTACTTTTTCCCTTTCAGAGACTTCCTACTATTGATGGTTCGGTGCATTACCCTTTATTCTTTAAAAATCAAAATAGTTCGAGCACAGAAGGCTAAAGCTGCATGAAACATGACTGTTTCCAACCCCTGAGGTTATTATATGATGAGAGTTCATCTGAAAAGAAAGACCAGCAAACATTAGAACTTGCTCCAGGATAAAGTAACATTTGCTACCAATTAGTAGCCTTTTGTTTGAAATGTTTGCATAGTTTTGTCTGCAAGACAAATTGTGGGATCCTATAAGATGATGCAAAAGGACTATTTTTCCCTTCTAGGGCAATTCAGATTCCTGCTAAAAAAAGTCCAGTGCTATCTTCAGCTAAACAGCTAAGTCTCAAGTTACTTTCCTGCCCAAAAAGATGTGGAGGGACAGCAGGTCCACTGGCCCATCTATTGATAGAGTGCTTCCCCATAACTAAATGGGGAGGGTCACACCATTTCCAGTGCTGGACAGTCTTACTTTCTGTTACTGTCTGGCCACTTACCATACTGTAATTTTATGAAGTCAGATAGATACAAAAGGATACAGAAGAAATGAAGAACAAGTTACAATCCTTCTCACATGGTGAATACAGATATTGTTATAATTGCTTGCTTCCCTACAAAGAATGAAACTGGAAAAGCACCAGGTCATATTTCCAGACCCAAAAGTCCATCATGTTGGCATGGATGTACGCAGCAGGATCTCAGGTGATGTTATGGCTCAGTCAGAGGACAAAAGTCTTTATACAGAACCAAGTGTCTGCAAAAAGTAACAGAGACTTCAGTGAATAGGGAGCTGGATAAGATACATGCAGAAGTTTCACACAAAAGTGGTAAGCTTATTCATTCCTTTATGTTTTTTGCCTTGCTTATAACACAAAGTAACTTAAATGCAAATGAGAGAAAACCAAGGGAAACTACATATAAAGATAGAAAAAGCAGTGTAAGAAACATATCACAGTTGTTTTTTTAAAGCAAACCTTTGAGCCTCTCATACAAAACAATTTGTATAGACTCTCAGATCCCAATGTAGAACCAACAACCCCTATCCTTCCCTTACTTGCTCTTTCCTTCCCACTATTACAGCTTTTTTTCTTTCTTTCTTATTTAGTGTTAAATATAGAAACAGAGCATACTGCTTGTTAAACTTTGGCCACCACTAGGCATCTCCTTTATATTTCCTGCCACAATACTTTGAAGTTTGTCAGGTTGAGCCAGTATTAGCTGCTCACTGATACACTTCAGTGCTTTTTTGACATGAGACATTACAGCAATTTCTTCAAACTGTTAAGATGGATTGTGCTAGCCCTTGGTATTATGCCATTACATTTAGCCATGTCATTATTCTATTCATAATATTATGATAAGTTACCACACATGGAATTCCAAACAAGAATATAGTGGTTTTATTTTATTTTCCCTTAGGTTTCTGTCCATCCTGTAAATTAATGCACCAAAACATCTGCTTTACAGAAGAGTCCAGGGTTGATTTTATCCAGACCCCATTTCACCTGAAATGCTGCTATGGCAAAAGCAGTTTTCATTCTCATCCTCCCCTGAAGAAACCCCAGCAACAAGATTTGCTCCCACCTGAAGTCAGTGCCTGGACTAAAGCTCTTGATTCATAGAAATTAAACTAGCAGTAAGGAGCATGTATTTAAGCTGATCTAGCAGACACAGAGGTTACGTGGGGTTATGACGTGTTCCCAGAGAGCGGCCTGAGGAGGGAGCCGAAGGGAGTTGGGGTTTTCCTAACATGAGTGCTTTGGAAGACTGGGAGTGGCAGGAGGTGGCTGCATCCCCAGGCGGGTGCCCATGGGGACGTGGAGGTGGGAACTGCGTCTTAGCAGATGGCTAAGGGCAGCCAGGGCCAAATCATAGAATAGTTTGTGTTCCCCATCTGCATCCAGGCTATCTCTTTCTGACCGACTGTGTGGACAAGGCAGCTCATGACTGTATGCCAGCCTGACTACAAAAAGCAGACAGCACCGCTTATCCTCTCCTTGCTGAGTGTAACAGCAGCAGCTTCTTCATGGCAAAAGCAGAGGGCTGGGAGGGCTGGCCCCAGCTGGACTGCACCCTGGCCAGCTGTACAATCAGGCCAGGACCACGGGGCAGGAGGTGAAGGCTTACCATATGCAAGAGATCAGAACAAGGTCCTAAGAAAACAGTGACTCAGAGACAGTGTCCTGTGATCCCACTAAAATCATCTCCAGCCTTGCAGGCACAACTAACTCTACCACAGTTCGTCAGTGATATAATTTACCAAAAGGGAGGTCAGAGGAGAGAAAGCTAATTGTTTTCAGCACTACCATACTTCATGAAGAGCTAGTCGTATTTACCACTTAGAAGCCACTAAAATGCACGTTAAAAAGAATGTATACCCTAAACATTGTTATGTTTGCAAACAGCAAATAAATACGATAATGAAATCTTTCTCAAGCAGCATACAATGCACATTGCCTAACGCAAAAAGGAATTAACCTCAGCATTTAAATATAGTGACTAGCAGCTGCCAAAACCAGGTATGTATCTAATTTTTTCTTTGCAGGGTGTACATCTACTAGTATTTTTGCTTCCTAACAATCTAATTTTATACAATGACAGTCAAGAATAGAATTTCAGAATAGTAAATACACCACTGCATGTCTAATTTGCATGCAAAGTTTTCACAGCACTGTGTGCAAATACAGTAAATGAGCATACAAATTTGAGTATAAATACACACTTATGGAAGTCTGACAAGCAGAGCATTGTAATTATATAAATATTTTTGTATCAGCCACTATTATTGCAAGTACAACACGGCATGAAATAAATTAGAAATTGGCTTTTTTTTTTTAATGATCAAATTGCTTTTTTGATACTCTCATCTTTCATGATGAAAACATCCTATTTGCTCAAAACAGGTTACCTAGTTCAAGATTTTCTATGCAATGTGTTCAGTCTTCCACATATGCAGTGTGCATATGTAATTCAAAAGTTTCTTTTTCAGAAATGTTGGTTATGAATTTTAAATTATTAAAACCAGTCAGGAAATAATTTGCATAGTCCACAATAATTTTTACAGATTTCAAAAACTTCCAAAATTTTTCAGGAAAAATACTGCTTTACCTGAATCAAAACCTTTTACCAATAATGAGGTTCATATACATGTTATTACAAACTGATGACAAATCATTTAAAAGTACATTTTGTCTACCTTTTTCTTTTCAGAATTGTTTTGTCTTATTAATGAATTCAGAACTTTCTATAATGAGACCTTAGTTAAAATAGACTCAACTGCACCAGTAAAAATGTTTATGTGCATTGTAAACTGCTTGAATTACAGGATAAAAACAAAAAGTAATTCCGAGATACCTTTACAAAACACATCTAGTTTTCACTTTCCATCTTTCACATTCCACATCTTCCCCAAAATCTTGACTTGTTGCAATATGAACAGAATTTATCCAGTTTCTTACCAAACAGTTCCATTTTAATGACTAGGTTAGTATAGCTACAGATACTAAGAATAGGAGACAACCAAATATAAAGAGCTTTCACTCCCGCTTTCATGCAGCAGTATGTGAGTAATGTTCCTTTAGCTTCTAATCTTTAACCATTATTTTAAATGGTTTGACTCCCATCATTCTTTTTTTAAATCTTAATGAAGCAGTCAATTTGGCTTACAAAACAGCCAGAACACCTGAACACAAAGCACCTGAAAGATGCTGATTTTAAATCTTTCATCATATAAAAGGAATTGAGGGGGGAGGATATTTGGGTGTTTTTCAATTGAGGTCATGTTGCTGAAATCTGGAATAAAACTCCTTAACAGCAATGAGAAGTTAAGAAGCAGGCACTCCTTTATTGCAGTGCTGGGCACACAGGGGATCGCTCCACCTATCGTGTGCATCTGTCTGGTTTAACTATGCAGGTTAAATGCACACCTGTTATACATATTCACTAGATTTCCGAGAAATGTTATACATAATCATTAGTTTTCCGGGAAACTATTAACATATGTAAATGTCCTTTACGCAGGCGCATTGAAGGTCTCTGGTGGTCTTCAGAAGCCCTCTGGTGGTCTTCCATAGTCTTCCTCACTTGTCCACTTCTTGACCTCTCAGGTGATTCTGCGCAGTACGATTCTCACCATCATCTATATTAGTTTACATAAAAATGCATACTATGTCTATTCTTAAATTTAACCTTTCTAATAATTGGTCCTTCAGTCACACCATCTTATTAATATTCTTATGTTAAAACAATCATTGGTTAATCTCACTTAACTCTACTGACTGGAATCCTCGATAATTAGATCGAGGTGGGAAGGGTAAGGGGTTTCCAGGCAGCAAACTGGTGTCCATAACGGTTTCCCTAGTCTCCTGAAACAAAACACTACAAACCAACAAATCTTTGTCAAAGTTTTTGTGGTTAACTGATTTTAGACAATACTTGAATTCTTATAGTCACACATAGTACATTTTCTAAAGTTCCTAAGTTCCTATGACTACATTTCGAACTTAACACTCCCATACCTATGCTTCACAATTTTTTACTTCTTAATCAAACCAAACTCTTTTATATAATTAGATTTTAATTTCTTTATCAAAATATTTTCAACAGTCAAAGAAAAGAATAAAAATACATATTAAACCAAATATCTTTCAAAAAAACATTCTCCTTTCATCTGGTTTTTAGGTACTTGGCCCCTGGTGAAAATTGACTGTCCTGGATTTTTTATTTTTACCTTCCATCACCAATTCAATCCATGCTTCAGATGCAAGTCAGGACAGTATCTTTCAGCGTACACACAAAGCAGGAGACACAGATTCAACTCCCTTCTCTGCTGCTCAATAAAGGTCATACTTCCCAATAAAAGTGTCAGACTGTAGGGTATTGTACACAGGATGGAGAAGGAGCTTGGCAGTCTAAGGATTTGGACCAAAAGAGAGAGCATATGCAAGAAATTGCCCTGCACCATTCCAACTGCACAGGGTAATTAGAGCATTCATTTGAAGACACTATATTGTATTCCATGCTTCTAAAACATTAGATTCTTCCTCATGACTAAGCTGGATGAGTTGAATGCTAGAGCTCATCACCATTATTAGCCATGCTTAAAATAGTGTAAGACAAAGTTGAATTTTGTTAGGAGCAAATTACTGTGGGTCATGGTTTCAAGCCTCTGTATTGGGTCTGGTTGGAATGAAATTAAGAAATTAACTTTATTCATAGCAGCCCATATAAAGCTGTGCTTTGCATTTGTGGCTTGAACAGTGTTTATAACACACCAGTGTTTTGCCTGTTCCTGAAAAGGGCTCGCATAGAGTTAAGTCTTTCTCTCCTTGCTTCCCCACAAAAGTCAGCAGGCTGGGGAGGGGCAAGAGGCTGGGATGGGACACAGCTGACCCCAACCGACTAAGGAGATATCCCATACCATATGATGTTGTGCTCACCAATAAAATCTGAGGGAAAGGAGGAGGAAGGGACGACATTCAGAGTTACAACATCTGTCTTCCCAAGTAATAGTTACATGTGCTGATGCCGTGCTTTTCAGGAAGTGGCTGGACATCCGCCCACTGATGGGAAGTGGTGGATGAATTTATCTTTTTGCTTTTGTTGCACATGCAGCATTTGATTTTCTTATTAAACTGTCATTCTCTTGATCCATGAGACTTTTCACCTTTGTTCTATTTTTCTCCCCATCCTCTGGGAGAGGGGAGTGAGGAAGAGGTCAGGTGGGTACCTGGATGCTGGCTGGGGCCAGCCCACCGGAGCACTAGTACCAGGCTGGGCTCACATGAGGGTACTTATGTTGGATGTTGTTTTTCTCTGTACAGACAAGAGTATAGCAATTCCAGGCATGTCAAGAAGCAGAAATGTGGGGGCCTCCAGTTTAAGGTCAAATATGGATTTAATAACCCTGGAATTCAGCAGCTGGATGAAGATTTCTAAGTTTGGGGGCTTAAGATATAATCTAAACATCAAAATGCACACTCAGAGTTCATGTTTCTTTTTGGAGCTAACTCTAACTAGGTGATTCTTGCACATTTGTCCTACAAGGTACAAGCCTCAGGGCATTTTAACAGTAAAGACAAGGTCAGCCTTGTGTTGGTGGAGGACTAAGCAAGGCCTATGGAGTATGATGAAATATCCAGGCTTTGTGCTTTCCTCAGCTCTCCTTCAAGAGAAATGGAAGGATTCTGTTCTGGTTTATATTTGAACAAAGTCTAATTGCCAATGGTTTGAAACATAGTGTTACGGATGCACGACTAACCAAATCCAATAGGTGTTAAGACTCAGATTTATTCTTCAGCAAAAGTTAGTTAGAGGTCTGGTAACATTTTATAAAACCACAGGCTCAGTGATGTAAAGAGAATTAATACTACACGGCTGACTTAAGAGTCCCCAAGATTAAAAGTGATGGCTCAAAATATGCATATCACTCACCTAAAAGCTGAGAGCTCTCTCCCTTGAGGAGTTACCTCTGGCAGTGCCCCGACCTGAGGGGGAGTCCCCGACTGCAGACCCGCTGCTCCGAGGAGGACTGATTCCAACATGTCCTCCGGCAGGACCCCGTTTATACCCCTGTCGAATCTGACCTGTGGTCGTTTGATCCCTATTGGCCAGGAGGGTCACCTCAGTGTACCTGGCGCATCTCGACTGGCCAGTTCAAATTTCAACTTGGAGCCTCCAGGGTTTCCTTCCCCTTCTCCCTGCTTGGAGAAGTTTCATTTCCTGCTGGTGGGATGGGGGGGGGGGGGGGGGGGGGGGTTGTACTGCCACACGTAGATGGGGGTGGAAAATTGGTACAGTCAAAGTTATGCAGCCTGATAAAAAAGAAAAAAGAGATGGTACAAAGATAAAAGAGAAACAGAATCCTTGTAAATAGAAAGGTAGCTTGCTTTGTTTTCTTGGTTGGTTTTTTTTCCCCAATTTATCTTTTATTCTTCTCTCACCTAAGTCCTCTATTTTGCTTTTAACTTTGAGCTGATTTTCCCAATACCTCATTTATGTTCACTATTATAGCTTCCCTTTTTTTTTTAAAGTGTCAAATTCCAGTCACTTGGCTCTAAGTTGCATCCCACTGTTAGAATCTGTATGAGTTACTTCTCTCTATGCTTTCTTATGGTCTTTATTTTGTTGATTTTTTTTTTTAAGATCTATTCATTTTCCTTTTATGGGATGTAGTTATATCTTGCAAAGCATTTTTATCACCCCTTGTGGTCAAGCTTAACTACAGTGGAAGAGCTCTGTTCTCCAAATTAAACTCTTTCACATATGATTTTTATTTGTTTGTTTCCTTGGTGAGGAAATATATTATCATTCCAGGTTGAGTACTGCAAGAAAGCAATCTGTTTTCCTGGATTGGAGCCCAACACATTTTATATCAGTTATTGGTATAAAAGGGCTATATCACATTACCATTTATAGGTATGCAATTTATAGCTCCCAGAAGTAATAAGTAATGAAGAACCCATGCACTTCTACCCTAGTACTTGTCGAAAGGTTAAAAATCTTTCGTGATGCACGTATGCTATTGCCAACTTTGAACTATCTCCATGTAACATACGACCTTTTCATAACTGCATGTAGGAGATATGTACTGATTATTACAAATAAGTATATGAGGATCAGTAATTCCTTTAATTGTTTTATTAAAAATTAAAGTCTTCTTTTTAATGTTCTTTCTGTTTCTGTCATAAGCAGTTAGTCTTGTTCATGCTTTTTTACAGCTAATTATTTAGCATCGTAATAGTTTTCAATCTGCTGCTTTTCCAGTTTGTACTCAAAAGTGACGAAAAACCAAACTCCTCCATAAATGGTAAAACCTTAAGATATATGTTTGAAAAAGCTCTGTTTGTCTTAATATATACATATATGTTTAGATTTTTCCTTTCATGTTTGCTAAACCATATTCTATAATGAAAGACTCCAGTGTCTGGAAAGATTCAAGTATAATGTTGTATAAGCTATTGAAAGGTCAAGCTGAACTTTATCTTCCTCTTCAGCAAACCACAGTCTGAGAAGTTTATGTCAAAATGCTTCTAGGATTTACTAGTTTACATGGTTATTATTGCATGTCATTGTGCTGTGAAAGCATGAGGTGTGTATCATGTGAAGCGACAGCTGCTGTGTAAACTGGAAGGATTATTTTTCAGTAACTAGGGTTTTTTCCCCTCCAGCACTCCTTAACACTGCCACATATCAAAGTTAATGTAATTTCAGATATTTAAGAAATGTAAATTTGGGAGGCTTTTTGAAACAATGATTTTTGAATTTTTTTTTTCCCCTCAATGTAAAGAACTAAAATTTCCAAATACCTGAAAGGAAAACAAGGAGTGATTTTTTTTTCTCTTGATTGTAAGTTTTCCCTCTAGATATTTTGCATACATTCCCCCCCCCCCCCAATATACTTTTACAAAATTTATGGGGAAAGTTAAAGTTTCACATAATTTCAGTTCAAATTTTTTTTAATTTACCTATATACTTCCAAGCTTTCATTCCTTTATATTCTTTCCGTTACTTATGGCAATATTGTTTCCTATTTGTAGGTGGGAAGTTGTATGCCTTTAGGCTTTTCTTTTCTCAGAGATTTATAACTGATATTTGAAGTAATCCTCTCATTTTTTTGCTTAATGTCTACTTGCTGCCAGAAAAAAAAAAGACAGGAGATGTACTATATCCCAGGTCTGATCTGGGGATTGAGCCCAAATGGAAGGTGGCTCTGAAGAGTTTCTGATAGCAGAAAAACTGCTCAGCTATATCAAACAACTGATGTGTTGTGTTTGTGGGAAAATTATTCCTAGATAAGGGTTAACTACCTTTACAAGTATATCCTAGTCATCTAGGTGGAAAAATGAACTTGCATAGATCCTTTGGATCCTCCTGTTAATACCCAAATGCTTGCTGGTCTACTGCTCACCCAATGCTCACTCATTTATCTCAGGAACAGAATGATGTGAATACATGTTAATAAATGGATTAGTATCCATACGCTACTTAGAAATTTTCAGTGAAAACTAAACTAAGTTGATCAGTGTGAAAAGTACTGAAATTAAAATTAAATTTTACTAATACTGAGCACTAAGATAGTGTTTACATTAAAAATAATGTGTAACATATTCATGTTATTTTTTAATATATGCATGTAATATCTATAGCAAAACTCTGGCTCATTCTCCATGTCATATTCTTCTATGACAGTATTACTAGTCAACTGTCCATATGTTGATGTAGAAATATATCTAAGAACATATAATGTCATACCAGCACATGCCAGCTTTAGACCAGCTCTAAGAACATACCACACTCATGTTGGATTTAGGAATAAGCCCTGCTACTTGGTTTCATAGCTAGTTATCAAGACACTGTATTATTTAGGTGCTAATTTCAAATCCTGAACTTCTTCAACAATAATTTTCCCTGTACTAAGCTAAGAATCATAGGTGATTAACACCATGGTATCAGGAACATTTGCCATGTTACATAGAAGGCAGCAACACAGGCTTCATGCATTTCTCATTTATTAAAAATAATTCTTTTGTCACAGTTCATTGACATTTAAAGTTATTACCATTGCCATTATGCAACATCGACCTCACTTATCTCTTTTTTGCTTCCTCCAAGTCACAATCACATTCTGTTGCATTTGTCTGACCAGATAGTGAAACCCACTATTTCCTATTTCTCTTCACTGCACACTCCAGACTGTATTGGTTAATGGGCCTTCTGGTACAGAAAATTCTTCTTATCTGCCTTGCACTATCTAATTCTTTTGCTTTTTACAATCCCGATACTAAATTTTCCTCCCTGCCTTTCCATCAGGTCATACTTCCCACTACACTGTCCTCCTTGCCTAGTTTCTCAGCATGCTTACATAAACTGAAATACTCAAGTATGATTTTCAAGGTCAGGACATGTAAATATGCAGAGAGTTAAAGCTATCCCAAATAATACGTCAGCTTTAGATTTCCAGGGAATCAAAATTTTGTGCATCTGTCATTTGGACTAGAAGCACAATTATCACCATCTTGGATAACACACCGAGAATTTCACTGAAAAGTTGTAAAGCTAAAATGACAATCTGTTACAGTTGATAATCTTCATTACTCAAGACGTCTCATACTATCCATCAACAGGCCAAAGATAAGATGGAGCATGTAATCAAAAAGATAGGAAATACTGAGTTTCAGCATGTTACAGAAGAAATTGCAGCAAGTTCTCCATGGCACAATCTGAACCTTTTAGTCTTGTAATGGCTTAAACAGTTTTTGGTACTTAGACATCACAAAAATTTCAGCAACAGTCTGGCAACATATTCTTTGTGGTATGCTTGTCCAAGTAACATTTAAAAAACATTTTCAGCACTGTGATGCCAAATCTATATAATATATGGTTCCCCTCTATTCCCTATATCCTTTGAGAATGTAAACTTTTTAGCTGTTTCCAGAAAGTGCCTGAACAATGAAGAACATTTGGAATGTAATTATGTTTGTAACTTGGTCTCAGTGGAAAATCAGTTATAATGACTTTTAAAAAAAAAAAAACTTTTAAAACTGGGGAGGGATATGGAAGTGGGAGCAAATGAGCTAGCAAGCTCTTACTGGAAATGAAAACAGCAAGTTAGTTTATTTCTGTATTTAAGTTTTTTGCAACTGTTCTGTTATGCACAGCCAAGAAGAGAGCTTAACTATCTTTGGATTATGCTTGCAGTTCGAAAATGTATGTATGGTAGGGCTGAAGAAAAAGTAAGGCATAAGGTACCTTCTCACAATGTATCTCTTGCTAAACAGAAAAATACCCTATCAAGCTCTGACCAAAGGACTATAGGAAATGTTCATAATTCTGAGAGGTAAAGAAGTTGAAAAGCAGATAAGAAGGCGGCAGGACTACGGGTCTTCGGTTTCCTTACTAACTCTTGAAAGTCTCTGCACTGACTAAGATAAATTACTAGGAACAGAAGATAAAGCAGGCTACCGTGGAGGGCACTGATACTGAAGAAACAAGTACTGCGTTGGGAGCTCAAGACCAGGTGAGCTGATTGTTGCTTCCAGGATAAAATTATTCTAAATTAGAAAGGGATAAATTCTCAAATGAGGACAGTTATCTCAGTTCAAAGAGTGTGTACCAGTATTTGCTTATCAATTATTTTCTGAATTTGAAGGTGATATATTCTGTTCATGTATCCAAGATCTGATGCAGCCTGCAGCTTTAGATTTCGCTTGGCCAAGGCTCTTCTGCATCACGTTTTAGGGCATGTCTCCAGTGTAATGTCTCTAGTTCATGCAGATGTACCTCACCTAGCTCTGGATATCACAGCACAGTGTTCAGCACAGAATGCAACAGTCTGCCCAAAAACATGGGTAAAAATCCTGGCTATGAGGCTGCCTGGAGCTACAGGGAAACACTGCATTTAGCAGTACCCAAACTAGTTCAAAGTTGTCTGGGAGGACCTGCTGTCACTGCAACATGAATGTACCTTAGCTTCATCATCAAGCAAATAGGCCAATGATATTGACACAGAAGTAGTCTATCCTAGGAGTGTTGCAAGGCTAGCTTGTGCTTTGAACATGCATGCAAATGCTAAACATTATTACGATTCTCCCACGGGCATAATGAGGTCTGAAGAATGATTATCTTTCTCTGACAGAGTGAAATCTTTCATTGCCTTCATTGTAAGTCAGCACGTAAGTTACAAAGACAGACTTTGGGGACTGATGTTCAAAGATACAGGAGAATTCCTTCGAAATTACCCCTCTTTCATTCGAACAGCACTTTCTGCTTATTTTGTTTTGTAACATAGCCTTCTCTTTCAAGAAATTTTCTTTGTTCATCCAGCTCCTACTCAATAGTTAAAAACCATCTCTGAATGCATTTCCAGCTGAAGGTTTGCTCCAATAATGTAACTTGCACCAACTGTCACCATAGTGATTCCTCTAGGACTGTGACACATTAACAAAAGAAAGCAAAAAAAACCTGCTGCCAAGCATAACTAGCTCTGGATCTTGAACATCTGATGACGTTTCCATGAGAGAATGCAACTTCCTGCTGGGAATTCAAACATACAGCTGTACGTTTCACACATACACACAGGCACTGAGATCCAGAGACAGTGCCACTAATCATCCTGAACATCACAGCAAGGCTGATGCTTTCCAGAATGTTTTTGCATAAGACGTGCCAAAAAAAAAAAGGGTGCAAGAATATTTTAGAATTTAGAATTTAGTTTCTCTACTTTATTGAGCTAGTCTGTGTGGCTCTCTGGTGTTCACAGGAAACAGATAGGCTGAATTTTAAAGTTCACTATCTTTAACCCCTTCCCTCATTTTTCCTGAATATCCTGAGGGTCTCTAAATGACTGTGGCAACATTGCCTGTAGTAATGTAGGTGTCTGGGGAATAATTCTTCTTATTTGTACAAGAATCTAACCAAACAAATGGGACTGTTTATGCTGCACTTTTCTTTAAGCTGTAACAGCGGCATAACATAAGTCCTAACACAGCATCCATAATTAATGAGACTGTAGTTGTCTTTTAATAGTGACCTTTTGACACCAAAACTTTTTAATTGGAAACAAGAAAAGAGAAGACCAGAATCACCTAGTTAGTGGAGCTGTCCAAGGGACAAACTGGCCAAATCTTAATTTTCTGCTGAACAGGCATAATTTACATCCAGCTTGGATTTGGGGTTTAATGTGTATTTATGACTCTGCTATGCCATACTAGAAACATTTTTGTTAAATTGTGGAAGATGCAGACTTTTCATTAAATGTATGATGATTATAGGCACTACATTCTCTCCCAATATACCAATATCTTTTAAATGTACCTTGTCTTAGAATGTGGTTATATGTAAAACAAAATAATGGCATGAACCATTACTGACAACAATGGAACCGAGAAGACACTTTGCAAGTGCTTCTTGAATGTGAGAAAGTTACGGAGCTGCAGATTTATGTCACTATATGGAGTGAACAGGCCAGCATTGAAACAAGCCTTTTAGAATGAATTAATGTTCTGTGAACACAGGAGTATTGTTTTACTGTCTGCAAAAGCCTTTAATATATCCTCCATCAATAGTTTTCAAAGTCTGTATGCAGGGTAAAAGATCACAGATAGCTCTGCACAGAAAGGCTCACAGGTACAAAAAATTTATGCTAATTCCTTTGAAGAGATGCACAGTGACAATTACATTCAGGGTAATCTTTTAGGAAAAGGAGGCGGGGGACAACTTATCCTAGAGATGCTTTGAGATTGAAAATAACACACTTTTCTTATACATACTGCCTTTGTGGACAAATCCATACTCCTTGAAAATTTAAATGTCTGGTATTTTACAATGAGATTGCAGACACACAGGTTGCCCATGACTGAAAAACAAAAGAAGACCTGATTCCTTGCGCAGAATGAGATGACTTTCTAAATATGCAATTGCTAATGGAAAAATAAGGTTTTTAGAAGTTATTGCATGAGTAAATGCCATATTTTATCATCTGATTTTAAAAAATGTTAGCAGAACCTGGGCCTGCAGCTTAAAATCACATAGACAACTGTGAACTAAGCAATTATTTAGGATTCTGGCAATGCAACTAATCCACAAACGAAAATTACAGTTGACTCAAAATAACTCCACCACTACCTCCTACACATGAGTACCTCCCTACCCTACCTCTCAGATATTTTCCACTCCTAACCTTTCTTTCCAGTGGCTTATCAGATACTCCTTGCCCTGTTTCATATTAGCTATTTTTAAAAGGCAGTTACCTTTTAAATTAGAAGTGCAACAATTTTACAGGAAAACAATTTTCCTTTCTTGCAAGAGACTTTATTCTTACCGTGACATGGACATACACAGTCAAGATATTCTTGAATTTCAATGATATAGCAGTTAACTGATTTGGGTAATACACTGCGAAATAATGATTAGCTATGACAGGATGTGGTATGAATTTGCCAAGGAAACAAATATCTACCTTTGCCTTTTCAACGTGTATCAATTTCACTGCTAAGTACAAAAATAAGCATTATTACTATAATAATATGGTGGCATTACTAGAATGAAGGGAAATGTCACACAAACATTGTGACTCCAGAACCACTCAGTGCTTATTTACCAATCAAGGGAAGTCTTACTTTAATCTGATGTTTAAGGTCAGATGATGGATACAAGTGACTTAACACACTTTTTTCTGACTTGCAAAGCATTAATAATGACACTTGACTTGTAATTCTTTATTCTAAAGCACCCCGCAAAGTGATACTAAAAAGTGAATAAATCAAAGTAAAATATTGCCAAACTCAGCATCTGGAAGAGGTGGAGTAAAGTGCTTGGACCAAAATTCATTCATCTGGATAGACAGTAGGCAGAGGTAACACCTCTAAGCATTATCAGGCATTTCTCCACTAGGAATGACACACCAGGTATTGTTGCCTCTTAAACTTCTTACAGTTCTTGACAGATTGCCAAAACGTAAATGTCCTGACCATTTTAAGTTATCCTGTATGCCCCACATTATCACCCATACACGTACTGCTCACAGAGTCTTGCAGAATTCCACACCATAAAGAGGAGATGGAAACATGTATCAGGCAAACACTCTGCATGTACATAAACAAGTAGGAGGTCACAACTTCAAAGCTTTCATACCAGTTCAAAAAGGGATTAAAAAAGTTCAGTCTCTGCCAAAATTTTCAGAAGTAACAGAGAGTATTAGTACTACATATATAGTTCTAAAACTAGTGTAAAACAAACTGCTGAATACTTTCTATTCAAAGTTGCAAATAAGACCTTACACTCAAACTGAGATCAAAACCAAGGTGTGATTCAATGTGAATTTGAGTAGCTTACAAGAAACCTTTGAGCACCAAAGTAGGAGGAACTGCAACTCAGTCTTAGTTCTAGAAGACAATGCTTTGTGTTTATATTTGCCTCCTTTCCTCTTGTATCCAGCTTTAATTCCCTCCTTTATTATATTTAAGTGGTTTTCAGGCTACTCAGGTAATTATCTCTCCAGTAATCTTGCTGATAGCCTCTTTCTCTATTTCTCCTACATAGCCTACCCCAGATTAAAAATCTTCATTTATACAGATGAAAATCCTAGTTTCTAGATCTCTTCATGCTTTCTGTCTAGAATCAAGGTTAACCCAGCATGGAACACAGAGTTATAAACTGAGTTTGTTCCTCACTGCTTTTAATGTCAGTACCCGAAGCTATGGTTTTTGAAGAAAGGCTTCAACAAGAAGGATTTAAAATCAATAAATAAATGACTCAGGCAATGGGATAAGTTCATTAGATAACAATCATATAGTTTTAGGGCAGACAGCCTGGCATAGTTTTAAGGGAAAAAATAACAAAATCTAGGCTAGTTAAAGCGTAAGTCTGTCACAATTTATTTTGTGAAGGCATATACAAAGTGGAAAATTCGGCACCTAACCTCCTGTATATTTTTTTGTTTAGTCACCTCTGATCAGTATCCATAAATAATGTACACACAATAATAAACACCTCTTAAAATCTTCATTTTTCAGTATTTCTTAACGATTGTCACATTCTGCAGTGCAATCAGATCTGTCATGATCACAAACTACAGTATGCCTTCTTAGTATGCCCTGCAACAATTTACGAGTAATTTCTATTCTCCATCTACTCCAAACCCACTCCTTCACAAATTCTTCTCCCTCTGACTTCATGAATCTATTACATTGCTCTTTGCTCTGTTTGCCTTTGTGTTAAACTATACGCTTTTAAGGCCACAGGCTTTGTAAAGTGCTGTATAGATTCATAGCATAATAATTTACTATATATTTTTGCATACAGTTAGCAGTATTCTAACTAAACAAGATTATTAATTTTGATCTGTCTCATAAGACAGGTCTGACCAGGCAAGGAGACACTATTTCCCATAATTAGTACACACATTTTGAATATTAAATGTTGCAGTACAGATGAAGTTGCAGTAACTGCACACAGGAAACTGGCAGGAGAAAAAGTCCACAACACGGCACCATATCTCTACTTACCAAACCAGAAAGATTAATCTGAAAAGCTAAACAATAAGGAAATATACTACTAAGAAAGATGTTAAACTATTATCAACATTTCCTAAAATGCTAAATAAATTTTCAAATACATATTACCCTTTTTTAGGTTGAGATAACTTCTTTTAGTCTGACAACATCAACAACAAAACCAGACTGAATAAATTATCTTTCAAACACAATGTTATCTTTTAAATATATTATGTAAAATATGAACATAATTATATCTGAAGCAGGTGCAAGGCTATAGCATATACCACTGCAGTCTGTTCATTAGTATTCACATTAACTCTTTCAAGAAACATTGCAAACGTAGTCTCAGAGTTTAACATTTTGCACCATGTCCCTCGTATAACTGCAAAATCCACTGCATTTAAACAGCTCTATCACTTGCATAACTGGCATGGCTCAAAGGTGTGTTTTAAGACGAGAGGGGGAAATATCAACAGCTAATAGTCCAGACCCTTTAAAAGAGGACAGCAAGGGAAGAACTGGCTGCTTAGTAGATTGGGATTGCCTTACTCCATTATTTTGGAGTCCCTGTAATCACAAACACAAAAGAGAAGAGGAAATGGTCAGCAGTTAGATTGTGAGCCTTGGGTTTGACTTCAGTGGCTAAGACAGGTCCTCCATAAACCGAAAACTGAGCTCAAGGGTTAAGGTAAGGAATGCTAGAACTTCTCACCCAATTCACTTTCTGCACATCTTTGGGGGGGTTGTGGGTTTTTTTGGCTTCTTCCTAACTGGTGCAGTGTCCAGCTTTGGATACTAAATACTGTGTCAGTCTGATTGCCCGCACACAGTTGGGTGCTGTGTAGTGTTTGTGGGGCCCTGTTCTTGGAGTCTTTGCTTCAAGCATAATCAAGTAAAAACCCACTGTATTTTTAAAATATGCAAATATATATCAGTCTCTAATTCTTTTCCAGCCTTTACTTCACAGAATCCATATTTTACCCCATTTTAGTGTGTCTTTATCTAGGCAGAAACAAGAATAAGTGGCTTTAAAAGAAGGACTTCTCATACTATAGTATGTCCTAACTCCTACTGACAGCTCAGGGTCAGCATTCAGCACTAGGTTATAGAGAAATGCTTATTAATAAACCTTTGCAAGACTCCTTTAGGTATCTTAGGACAATGACAAATGCCCAGGTTCTAAAGCAAATTGTTCAAGGCCTTTATAGCAGCTCAAAACTACAATTTCAAACGCTGAATAAAATTTCCAAATAAGTAAAAGCCCCTATTGTCTTTAGCATTTCAACTTCTATACAGCCCCCAGAGGGTTTTCAATTCACTGGAGTATTCTGTTAAAGGGACTAGGAGTTAGTTTCACACTTTCACACAAAAAACATTTACACGACACTGCCTTTAACACATAGAAGTGTAGATGGAATATGCGGGAAAAAAAATCTTCATAAACTTTAAGTGAGGAAATTAATGTATTTAAATAGGCTTAGAAAGGCAATTCTATATAAAATCGATAAAATCTATAAAAGAAATAAGAAGATATAAAATATATAAAATTCTATATATCAATTCCCATACAATGAGAACTTTAACTAAACTTAGATGAGATCTTTTAAAAATCTTTGCACATGAAATCTAAAGTTATTTCCTAATTCTTATGTTTCTGCTGACAAAGGCAAGCCCAAAGAGATGTGAGCATTAAAATGAAATCAAATGCCTTGCGTCATTGAGAAAGTACAGTAGCACCATTTTGAAATGCAGTATTCTTAACAAGGGAAATGCCTTGTTTAAAGCAGTCACTTCGGAGAGGATCAGCATTCCTAGAAACAAAAAGACCATCTCAAGAGACATAAAGAAATCAATCTTTAAAATACTACATATTAAATTATGTTTATTTACCCGTGTGCTTAGCAAGTCATATCATAAATCTCTGTTCAAGTACTATCACATGCACTTAAAGGTTTCTGCTTACACAATGGTAATGTATGAGCACACAGTAATTAATAACTACACCTAGTGATGTCCAGATTTGACCATCTACACTGCTTTTCTTATGTTTCTCTAGTACAAATACATTTGGTATTTATTTCAATTGAAAGGCACAGAATGGGCTTATTACAGCAAAGTGTGAGATTACTTACTGTTTTAAAAAAGGTGCATCCAAAAAAAGCCACACAAAGCTTTTTTTTTTTAATTAAAATATATATTGATATTCAATTGCAAATTCTGTATGTTTTGATGACAGATGAAAACATTGTCTTAAAATGTCTTAAAACTGAATGAAACATGTTCAGGCCCAAACAAAATGTTACATTTCATCTAAGAGACTAAGAAAGTATTTCTTATTTTAAAATAAAAGTGAGGTAAATGTCTCAAGGGTAACTTATTTTTAATAGTAAAAGTGCAAATTTTTAATTTGAA
Source organism: Harpia harpyja (assembly GCF_026419915.1). Classification (NCBI taxonomy): domain Eukaryota; kingdom Metazoa; phylum Chordata; class Aves; order Accipitriformes; family Accipitridae; genus Harpia; species Harpia harpyja. The sequence continues at coordinate 68,420,146 of NC_068969.1, read as the reverse complement.
AATTTTCTAAATAAAATTTTCTAACTGGTCAGGATTTGGGGAAAGAGGGTGAGCATTCAGGTGAGAGAGTCTGATGAATCTGATATGCAATTGTAAAATATTCTAGCTAACCAGCATCTGCATTTTTCAGCCTTTCCCCAAGAAAATTTAACTTTGCACTGTAGTACAGCAAAAGTAAGATATCAGCCTTTAATTTCTGCCAGCAATAACCTAGTCTTAAACACTTCTTTCCTTCTATTAAGCCTTCTTACCCATTGCACAGCTGAGTTTTTGGCTTCCACATCTTCATCTGTGACCTTCTAGTCTTTCCCACAGAGACCACATCTGGCTTGGAGAGCTGCACAGTGACAAATACATGGGACATATCAAGTCGTTGCTGCTGTCTACTGATAGCAAGAGCATCTCTGTCTCCTCCTCCTATAATACCCAGCTAGGTTCATGAGGTGGGAAAAGGATGTTGTTGAGATCCTTGCTTGCCCAAAGAAATTCACAAACAAAGAAGAAAGAAACTACTCAAAAATTTTTGTAGTGATGCATCAGATATCTACCAGTCTTGGCAGGAGACGGAATCATGGTTTTCTTTCCGCCACTGCAACGCACAGTAGTAGCATCAACCAGCTCCATGCATATTCCTAAAAGAATTGCCATGTCAGAATGCGCTTTAGACTTTTTGTTCTGGGTTGTACTCAAATGTCTCAATCAAGCCCATGAATCAGAAAAGGTTATCCTGCACATTCCACCAGATTTCTAAATTGTTCTATTCCTTTATATTATGTTTTCTTTGAAGCAACAGAAAGAAATCCATCAGGACTAAACAGCCTGTGATTAATTTCTTGCAATTACAAGAAGTGAACATTGTTCCTTCTTATTTTCTCTCTCCCATGAAAGCACTGGAAATAGACTTTTGTTCACTGAATGTCTCTTTTTTCTCCAATGGACTGGGGAACAGAGCTTTTACCTCTTAATAGCACAGAAAATTTTGTAACAGTATTTTCCATGTGGTTTTCCCATCTTGGCAGATGGTAACATTTGTTTTATTATATATCTTTCCAAGTCTATTGCACTGGCCCATTATTCTTCTAGTGATCAGTCTACCCATCTTAATGTCATGACACCTTTGGAGTTCCACGGTCAAAAAGTACACATACTCGGCAAACTTTCATTCTGAGCCCACATACACCCTACAAAATGCTAGAAAGACAGAATGTAACATACTTAGATTTGCACATGGGTTAGAAAATTGTCCCTGTTTCAAATCCTTCACAATCTTTCAAATGTATAAGAAAATGCTGAAGGAAAAAGAGGAAACCTAAAACTAGTCAAGAACCCTTTTTGAGCATACTGCAAATATAATTTGTCCCTACAGACATTCAGGATTTGTCCTTACACCCAACACCATCAATACAAAGGTAGAGGCAGGTATGTTCAGAAGTGCCATGCGATAGTACACTGTACATTTGAAGGAAATATTTTAATAGTTATCCAAACAAGCAAAGGACTCTTACATTTTTCTAATGACCTGTCTTGCACAACACTGGTTTTCTTATAAATAAAGACATTAGTACTCAATGCTGCAGGGGGACTTCTGCTGTGGTGATTGCCAACTCAGCCTGTACAGAGGCAAGCAAATCAATTCCTTTGCAAAGTTCTTCAAAAATAGTTTAAATGTAAGGATTCTGTAGAATTGCATTCTCTTCCATATGACTGTTTTCAGTAGCTCAAATTAGCCTAGAATGAAGCAGTTTGCCATCTTAACTAGTGATCTTCACAGCCAGCTTCATCTGGCAATTAAGTCTGTAAGAAGTGGGTCACAATATAATTCAAGAGAGAGCTGCTGGCACTTAGTTTACGTTTAGTTAGACCTGTCCTAATTAGCTTTTTCAAGCTCTACTTTTCAAAACATTGTCAATCATTTGTCATCTGCCTATTCACATCTATACTTAAAAAGAACAAAGCTGGTATACTCCTCTATTGTAATTCTTTTATGCATTTATATGCATGGAAAACCAATTGTCTTGACTTGTAGAAGTTGTGTGGAAGGAAAAATCTATTAAATCCAGTGGAGAAAAATTATTTGCTTAATTTAATTTTCTGTGAAATCCAAACTGAGTCCCGTCTTGCACACAACATAACACATGCACTACAATAGAAAGTTTATTGTCAAAAACTGCAAAGAAAAATTAATTGTTAAAATTCTAGAACACCATTCTGTAGTCTGCTACTCAAGATATCTGAAACAGTTCATTTTCTCATAAGCCTATCCTTATGATGGATGATCTATACAGTTTGGTGAATTTGGCTTGACAGACTACTGATAGCTTTCACTATATACTGCAGATCTCAATAACCAAAGCCAGATAACACTTCTCCTTTGACAGCATCCATATAAATGACTTCTCAAGTCAGTAATTGTGCTGATATTTTGCAGTTTTAGTTTCTATTACAGATATTTTGCCTTAGAATCACAACATATTTGGTGCATTCTGGGAGAGAGAAGAGAAGGAAAATACTGTCTTGCATAGGTTGTCAGTTACAAAAACAACTTGGACTTGGAAACTTTCAGCTTATTAAAATAAATCCATCATCTAAACTAGCCAAACAGGTGAAAAACAGATAATTTAACTTTCCACAGTGGACCTGATCTTAACGTAGATTATTTGGGACACATGGACCTTTCTGGGAATCTGCTACAAATTTCATGTGAGTCCTGAGCACTGCCTTAGAAGTGCCTCACTGCCACATTATTTCACTGGAGATGAAGTCAAGCAACACAACCCATCTGAGCATCAGATGATTGTTTTTAGTTCTTCAGAGTGGCTAAGATTCATAAGCTAATCCATTTTCTCTTTGTCATTGACTTCAAAATGTAAAAACCCTCTCGTGTATCAACTGGGTTAGTAAATAACAAGGGAATGAGAAAAAACACTTCTTCAGACTTCCATTCTAAACCCATTTCCATCCTACAGGAACAAAAATAGGAAAGTCACAAATTAACTCTCCAGGGATATGGGATGATAGACCAGTCCCAGAATACATCCTTTTTGTAAATAAGTATCTATATTTGACCCAAAATATAAAGACTTAAAAAGAAATGCTTTACTTGAGGTCCTTAGCTTCAAGAAAAATGCTAATCTTCCCTATGCTTGTATGTTGTCTTCAGATGAAACTTCCTTATATAAAATACAAATGGTTTTGTATGATTTTTTTCATCACTTGGTTTAAGTGAAGCAAAACCCAATAAAGCAACCTTTGCTGGCCAGCTAATGTTATAATGTCTTCATCTTCATTTTCCTTCAGCAAGGTAGCTGAGAAAACATGCTTTATGTCTTATTTAAGTAAGAGGTTTAAACAAAAATTAAAGCACATTAGAAGAAAAAATGTAATTGGGAGGTGTCATTGCAATCACATTTCATTGTTTTAAAATTACAACTATGATATAGAAGTTGATTCTGTTTAGAGATTAAATGAGAGCATTTCTTTAAGATGGTGATGATACTTATAAAAAAGAATGAGCGTTGATGACATCAAATTCATTATTTAAAATGGAAGACAAAGAAGCTACAGTGATCTGTACTGTCATCCTGGACACGATGCTCCTGTGAATATGTGATTTCTGTGTTGCTTAACGAATAATATCAGGTGAGTATTTGCTGAAAATTCTAATTAGGTTTCCAGTGGCCAAGGACCAATACAGGAAACTAGTATTCACAGAGGAATTATAATCTTCTCCTGGAAGGCTTCTGCAACAAGCTGAAGAGCAAGATGTATACAACAGCTGAACAGCAAATACATTGAAAATTGAGCTACATTGAAAAAATCAGTGCTGTAAATGAACAAGAATTAAGTGAGAATTCAGTAAAACCTGTGATGAAATTGGTAGGGTTAGATGTATCAGGAAACTTTCAAAAACATACAGCAAAAATAATTGTGCAGTGTATTGACACTACTTTCATTCAGGTAATTATACCTGATAAATCCAATACCAACCTGCTGTTGACTTCCTCTTAGTCGTTAGACAAGGCATTTTGGTAAAACTGATATCTGATCAGGTATACTGATCATAGGATCATAGAATCTTTGCTTTAGTATGGCCTCTGCACGAGAATCTTCTTATTTCTCTTCTAAAAGAGCTCAGAGACCATCTGAGGAATATATGCTTCAAAAAAAATCTGAAACAGTGGTTTTGGGAGTTTAATAAGGTTTTTCTACTATTTATAAGCTGAAACCCCATTTATAAAAGAGCTGGAGGAGCAACAAAAGAGCTGAAGGGCAAACAGACTGCTACTTTGTTTCCTAGATATGTGCAGTGTAATGTTTATTTAATACCATTTGGGTGCTTTAGGACCTCAAACCTACATCTCCAAGCCACATTTATTAGATTTTATAGATCTTCTGGATAAAGACATTCTTTGCCCTTTTTTTTCTTTGCCACCCCCAAAAAATTTTTATTCTTTTCATAAAACCAAATATAAAAATAAGCTTCTTCCTGTGATTCTGCACCTCAGTAAATATAGTAACACTCCAGATTTATGTGCAGAACATTGAGCACATCACAGGCATCAAGTCTTCTTTGTGTCATATGTACTACAGCTTGTGACTATGAGGCCTAATGGCCTCTCTGTTCAAAACAGAGTTTGCTATGTCTCATACCGGAGGAAGGACTCTGAAACATCATATAGCATTCCCCCTACACACCATCCCATGCACACTGCAAGAAAGTTCTAAATCAGGGTCTTTTATGCAGTCCCCAAAAATCATTGCCATTAGCCACAATAAATTAACACTTCTGGCCTGAAAAGAACAACATGTTAGCTAATTGAATTAACAAGGAGTACTTTGACATTTCCTTGCTTATTGGCAGGATTTATATAAAAATAGAATATGCATTTTTTTTTCTCTGTTAACATGTCATGAAGAAGGAAGAAGGAAATTAAGGGACGATCTCCAAAGAAGCTCTCAGTGACACACAATCAGAGCAAACATCGCTGGAGTACCAGACAGAGTGTGAATGCACATGCCAATGCACAAAAATTCAAAATTCAGTGTTACAAGCTGAAGATAATTAGCAGATGGTATACCTAATTAACACAGCAGAACAAGAGAGAAGTGTCGAAAGGGAGCTTTTCAACACTGTCAAGATATTCCTACAAGTAATTATTCTCCATTGTTCCACAGAAGAGACTGACATCCAAATCTGAAAGTATTCATTTAAAATTCAGCCAAAAGTTTGTATCTCTGTATAGTAAAAAAATACAGAAAATACAAAAAACTACTTTGCAAAGTACCTAGGACATTAACAGATTAGTACTCTAAATGACAAACAAGAAGGAAGACATTTCATAACGGAGGGACACTGGTAAAGAATTATTCATAAGCTTTTCCCTTTCTCCAGTTTAAACACTTCCACATGCAAAATCTTGGATAGGTATTTTTAAGAAGATACATTCTACATGCCATGCACAATGTAAATGTCAAGCCAGTACCTTGAATTTCATCCAGAAACTTGCAAATAACTTTTGAAGTTCACGAAACTCTGGTATTGTACACTTCAGAATGGGTTTCTGCTTAAAATTAGAATGGAGCAGTCACTGACTAAGAGGGTGTCAGTTATAACTCCAGTGCAGAAAATGAATCTTTGATTAATATGAGTATGAACTTGGACATGGAATGAATTACAGCAGGAAAAAGGAAGATAGTCCTCATGGGTTGAGCAATCCAGTCTGAGAAACAGACGTATTCAGATCAGTGTTTTTAACAGTTGTTGCAATTTGTAAACAGATGGAGAGCTTTGACGGGCTGTTTTGGGGTATCCAGGTAGCATGGATACATACATAGTCAAAGAGGATATCATTTTTTTCCCCTAACATTTTTGATGAAGGCCTATGACATAAATGAAAAGACTGCTATGTAATGGAATTTATTTCACATCCTCATGAGAAAATACTGAGCTTTTCCTTCTGATGCAGAGCCTGCCAAAGATATGTGTGCCTTTATCATTATAAAACAATTTGTCCTATATCCGCTTCATATGGGACTGAGCAGTGGAATCACTCAAGCTAAGCTGGGAAGACCACTACACTTTGTTTATTGAGTACAATTACACACTGGCTGCACATAAGCTACTATATTAAGGTTTCTATTAGATATAGGTTGCAAGATTTAATACAAGAATGAACTCCTGTAGGAGCAAGATTGGTCTAAATGTTTTAAGGGCAGACCAATAAAAGATTCACTTTCTTCTTCCATCATACTGACCTGTCTGAAATAGCCAAGTCCTCTGCCCTGGAAGAGCACCTGGCTTTACCACAAAGAAGGGTGTATGTCAATAAGATGTTCCTGGTGGGAGGTTCTCAGGAATGGGAGTAGTTTCTTCTCACTTGAAGATTCAGCTACCACCAAGTCAGTTCCATTTATCTCACTTGCTTACCTCCAGACTTAGGGCAAGCCAGTGGGCTGAGGGCAGGTACCTTTTAAGACACTACAAGCTTCTTGCACTTTATTTTGTATTTTACAAGGTATAAGAATAAAAAATTCTCATACCAGAATAAAATTAGCAAGTACATGTGTGGTGGGAGCAGGCTAATGAATCTGATGAGATGCAGCTGAAAATAAGTGCCCTTGGCTATCCCTCCTTATGAATGCTTACAGCCATGCCAGCGTCTTGTAGCACTCCAGATTGGAGGATTTTTCCTGTTACCTTTACAACATACCACACCGTAGTCATGTACATACATACTCTGTTGTATAACTAATCCAATTTGCTATGGTAAAGAGAGATTTTTTTGAAGGATTTTAATGTTCAGTGAGATTTGCAAACTGTTTTCACTGAGAGCTGGTAAAGACACAGAGAAATCAATTAGAGAATATCGCAAGATGAGAAGTGTTGGCAATTCTGTAAAAAAAATACACAACATGAAAAAAAAAATCAAAACATGGGGAATATGTCCCAATGTGCTGCAATAGCAAGAAGATTTGTTCACAGCATGGGCAGCAGGATCACAAAGTTCAATGGCAGCAGATTTTCTCCTTCAATCATGGCTTCTTAAGTCCACTGAGAACAAACTGGAAGTGTACATTCACCACCCAACAAATGTTACTCATGTTATCATCGATAATTGGCTGTAGCCTCAATAACAGCAACAAACTTCAACACAGAGTATAAAAACATAGAACTTGTTTTTCGCCTCATGGCAGATGGGTGCATGATGCTGAAGGATGAATACCTCCTTTAGCCATTTTCTTGCCAAGCTTTTTCATTCTAATTAAAACAGACTTTCTTGGTAAGTCCTCTGTAACTCATCATGAGGTTATGAACAATATTAGTATTATACTGACATTTTTTTTTAAAGCAGTGAACCTTAGCCTGGCCAAAAGTTCTGTGTTTCTATAAGACAATGCTTCAGTGATGCATGCAGCACAATGGTGCTCTTTAAAAGACCGTATGCTAATCAAACAGACCATGCCTATCATTTGCTTCCTCTTCCCTAATAAGAAAAAGGGGGCAACACTCCTCGACACTCCAGTATTTTGAGAAGAAACACAACAGATTTGTTTGTCAACGTTTCTAAGGTCAGTGTGAGAAAGGGAAAAAATCTGTTAAGACATCACTGGCATTTTATCAAAATCAGTGCAATTTTGAAATGTAGTATTGGTAAGATTAGGTGCTAGAGGTACTTTAAACTGTCTAAAAACTCAGGATGTAATTGCAGTCTGTATTCTTACAAATTTGGCAAGGACAAAAATAACATGTTGTGCTGTTAAGGGCTATTAAAAAAGGATTCTTGCTGCTTTTGTTAAATAAGTCAAGCAGAGAAAGTAGGGAATCAGGAAAAGGATAGCAATATATTTGCACATCCAAAGAAGAGCAATAAAGCTGGTGAAGGGTCTAGAGAACAAGTCTTAATGCCGAGTGGCTGAGGGAACTGGGGTTGTTTAGCCTGGAGAAAAGGAGGCTGAGGGGAGACCTTATTGCTCTCTACAACTACCTGGAAGGAGGTTGTAGCAAAATGGGTGTTGGTGTCTTCTCCCAAGTAAGAAGCTATAGGACAAGAGGGAACAGCCTCAAGTTGTGTCAGGGGAGGTTTAGACTGGATATTAGGAAAAAATTTTTCACTGAAAGGGTTGTCAAGCATTGGAACAGGCTGCCCGGGGAAGTGGTTGAGTCACCATCCCTGCAGGTATTTAAAAGATGTGTAGAAGTGATGCTCAGGGACATGGTTTAGTGGTGGAATTGACAGTGTTAGGTTAACAGTTGGACTCCATGATCTTAAAGGTCCTTTCCAACCTAAATAATTCTGTGATTCTATGACACCCCTTACATTTGAGGGTCACAGGAAGCTTCAAACTTCCTGGCGAGCAAAGCACAATCAACCACAGATAACTTATACAGTGGAGTTTGCAAAATGTTCACATTTTTGAAGAAATATACTCTCTGAAAAACGTGAATGTGATCATTATAAACCTGCAGATATGTTTCTCAAAAAACAAATTTAGTCATGAAGTGAAACTTGTTTGCAGAGGGTAGAAAAGAACCCTGACATTTAAATGAGGAATGCGCCTTCTGTCCACCGAAGGAAAAAAACTACTTCAACTGATCATCCCTCTCCAGTCCACAGGGATTTATTCAGAGCCCTTTTCTAGGTATTGGAATTACATTAAGTAGTAATGGATTCAAATTATGAGTATGAGTTTGTATAAAAATGAAGGGTTGAATTTACAAGAGTTTGAGAACATTTGACTGTGCAAGGCTGGCTTTTCCCATTACACAAATCCAGCAGTTGCCCGTTGTGAAGTTCAGATCCTGATCAAAATATTCTCAAAGTTCAAAGGGATTCTGATCTTCATTTTTTTCTCAGAATCTCTCACAAGTTGAGGACAAACTTTGAAAAAGTACCACTCTTCTCCTTAATTAGATTTGAGATAAAAATCCAAGTAATGTATTTCTTACATATTTTTCTTTTCCTACTCTCAGTCTCTCCAACTCATGATGCAAAACATCTGCAAAAAAATAACAGTTTTTTAAGGAAAATATCCCAACTCTTTAGAGAAAGTAATCTGTTCAAGAGCTATAAGATGAAATCTTTTAAACTAGATGAGACATCTTTCTTTTTTATGAATGCAAGACCTTTTTGTGTGTGACTTGGCCCTATCAATCACCAAATCCTGCATAAGCAACGACCACTAAAGTAATGGCAAAGTGTGCATAGTGGAACATTTTTATTTTCCTTTCCTGTCACCAGTGTAAACCAGAGGTAAGTCAGCTGAAATCAGGCTAAGTTAAGTCACTGATCATGCATATAAGATGAGAACCAGGCCACCAGTATTTGAAGACAGTTAAAGAAATCAATGCTCCTGTAGGGTCGAATGACCAAGAATCTCATTAATTTCCAAGAAAGAGGAGTCAGTTACCATGGTAACACAGCCAGCACTGGCTTTTATACTTCAAGAAATTAATTTTTTTTCAACACTCTTATAAATACCTCTGCAAATGAAAGAGGATTGGCAAAAGTGGGGTCAAATCTGAAAGCATCAGAGACCAAGCTTTTGAGCAGACAAAAATGAAGATTTTGCAATATAATGTGACTTGGTTACAAAAAAGGTAGCAAATCCTAAAATATTGTAGAAGAAGTAATACATGAGCCAGCAAACAGAAATTGGGTACAAGACATTATATCTGATTAAAAGTGTCAATGGGGGTGAGGGAAGAAGCTCATTCAGGGCAACTTCTACTCCATTTTTAACTCAACAGAGCATTGGAGAATATGCTTGGAAGAAAACCATCACTGAGACTTCACCTCATATTTCTCACCTGACAGAAGTCTCTTTATGCATGGCACAACATGTGTTTAAGATCTCTAAATTTGTATCTCTGGGAGCAGGGCCTAGGGCAGAGCAAAAAACAGCCACACTGTTAAGGGGTCAAGATTTGGCTCAATATTTTGTCCATAACTGCGATGAATTCCTCAGTGGATTAAAACTTAATCTATAAATTCCTGTCTTGCACTTTATGTTACACTCTAGGATGAAGACAATTACTCCAACTGAAAATTGAGGTAGGATATTCTAAAATCCAGAAGAACAGGGTACTTGCTGAACACTGTATAAGTGATAGTGTATCCTCATTTAGTTGTTCCTTTCTCTTGTTTTGTTTTTGGAATAAGACTAGATTATTTCCACAGTCAACCTGGTGCAACTGAAAAAAAATAATTAGGGGCTGGAACAAGTGCCAGGCAGAAGCTCAGGCATCTGGTTTTATGGACAGAAGACAGGCTTTGCCACCTTCTCCATCATCAGTACCAGTTAGTGAATGATCCTGTGTCACATGACAACGTCATTTCAATGCTCAGCTACTGTCTTTGCCTCTGCACTCCAAAGTTAAACCTTTAAGTGACACATCAATGCACTCAAAAGCATTACTTCCCTACCCTGTTTTATAACTGAAGTCAAAGTCAAATAACAAAACAAATAAGATTTCTGTTAACACTTAGACTTTATGTCATCTACTTAGAATAGGATGAGGAACAAAAAGACTCTGCAGGAAATAAACTCAGTATTGATAGCTAAGTTAATGTACTTGTGATGGTAAGTGCATCTAAATGTCCACAACATTTTAAAGTTTGAAATATGATTGTGCTAATAAGATACTGTGCTACTAGCAACAAAAGTACTGAAAAGCAGCCTTAATTTTTTCACATTTCCTGTAGCAGTTATTTGCACAAACAATTCAGAACCTTGTAAACAAGAAAAGGTGTGAACTGAACATGCAAGCAAAGAAATGTGAGGAAGGTATAGACTGGCCTGGATTTTTTTTTCAAAAGCAATTAAATTGTAGAAATGTATGTACGAAGATGTTTTCATGATGTGTATAAATGTCAGTTTGTATCCTCTGTGAATTAAAAAGAAATGTAACTTAAATGTAGAACAAGTCAATAAACACATAAAAGTAAGAGAGCCATTAAAAATGTATTTGAGAAACAAGCTCAGCAAATAAATCTGTCATCAATAACTCAATAAGCTTGACCATGAAAAGAAGTTACTCCATTTCATTGATTAATAAATTCCGGTAAAAGAATACAGATACTAGGTATAAGCAAATTCCTTCAGAAAGGCTAGCTGGCTCTCATAGGTCTCAGCAAAAAAATAGACACATAAATTCTCTACAGTTTGCTGTTCAATAGCCTGCTCCAAATCCCACAGAGATCAAGTCCGTTCTGTGATTGTGTTCACTTTGAATTGGTTCCTTCAGTTCTCTTCCTGCCTTCTTAACTGGCCCCGCTAGGAACACACTGAAAAAATAAGAAAAGCAAAACTCCATTTAAATGAGCTTTTAAGTTCATCACATGATGATAATAATGGAAAGTTGACCAAGCATACCTGTCACACTGTCCATTTTCCTTTTATAGTTTTATAGTTTTGGCTCAGAAATTAGCTGTTTGTTTGATATTGAAATGTCTCATTTGCCTTCCTGCTCAACCAATAATCTTTGGGAGGAGCTATATGCTAGATTCTGAATTTAAATAGAATTTAAAAATGGTCAACATTTGAGTTGCAATTGATCTCAAGGTGATTTTAACTAATGGGAAAAGCATAACTCAAATTTCACAAGATGCATGGTTAAACTAGGTAATCAGCTCTTACAAGACATAAAAATTCTGCTACTCCAGGGATCAAACATTTCCTGATTTCCAAAAAATTTTGGTCCCTTATTAATTTTACATGCCATTGCATGAAGGTGTGAGCCAAATAATACAATTATTGTAACATATAAAATAAACCACTATTTGCCAATATGCATTCTACAGGTACTGACAACTATACTGTCATTATTTTTCTACCAACACTTTAATGCTGCAAAAGCACAGAAAAGCACTGAGCACAGACTCAGAAGTCTGGATATCCCTACAGAAATGCTTAATGTTCAAGTTTGGTAATTCCATTGCTTCTTGCATGTTCATTACAGTAGTTTCTAAATACTTGATTGCTTGCTCTTTTAAAAAAAAAATTATCATTTTCGCTCAGCCTGAGAAATTCTAATACAGTATGTACACAAAATAATAAAAGATACTACAGTTCTCCAGGAGTACCGTATTAAGTCCATAAACATTACTTTTATGCATAATGTCCCCTGGAAGAGGCAAAAGCTTCTTGCTCAGTCACTTATGAGATTATTGAAAAAGGCTAAGATGAAATTCATATGCTTTATATTGATGGCGTATTTCATTGGCGGGGGGAACAAAAGGAAATCCTCTTGAAAATGTTAGCATTTTTATTTGAAACCAATAGTAATTTTATGCCTGGTTTTTGGTAACCATAGGGCAGGTCGTTAGCTGATGTAAATTACCTTCACTATGTGTATTAAACTTTCTTGTAAATATAGAAGTCTGGGCTTAGCAATAATCTCACTAATTTATCTAAGAAGTTCACCAAGAAAGAAAATGTATACTGTACACACAGAAACCTAAGTGAACTTTCATCACCTACATGCTAAGGAATCCCCTCAAGTGAATAGAGAGTCTGGTAGACTTGCCACAGCTGCTGAGCAGGAAAACAGTAAACACAGTTGCACTCAGGCGGTAGGTTGGACAAGCCAAGACTTTGGTTTAAAAAACAGGCAAAACATTGGAAAATGCTGGTAGCCAACAACACATAAGGTACCATGTCCCGCTTTGCATGTAGGCCCAAACTGGCAGTGTTTTGCCACAGTCAGGAAGTCAGAAAAATAGACAAACACCTACTAGAGAAACTAACATTTCTACAGTTTCTGAGCTCTGTGAGAAAGAAGAGTGGCAGCAAAATGGAACTGGATGTCAACAAAGAATGAAAATTAAAAGATCAGAAAGTATATTATTACAGGAAGGAAAAAAGTGAAAAACAAGAAAATATGGTGTTCCTTTGTTTTGCTTTATTCTCACCCCAATCCGTCACCAGCCTTGCCCCATTCCTCCTCTGTCCTCATTATGTCTCCTCTATCTCCCCTTTACAGAGCATCTCCAATCTTCCTTCTGATTCAGATATAGCTACAAAGGCATGTGTATATATGCATGTACATGTGTATAGCATATACACGTACATGTGTAGAGCATATGCATGTACATACGTATAACATCTGTTGGTTTTTCTGTTCCCCCTGCACTGAATTTTTAATTCACTAAACAATCCACAAAAACAGTTTTCCTTTCATTTGCTGTACAATTTTATTTCAATTTCAGTTACAGTACTGTGTCATACAAATTCATGTAAATTCTTCAAAAAGAGTGTACAGGGTATTGAGGCTTCAATACCTTTCTGATATTCTGTGTATTTAGATGTATAACTTTCTTCACCCACATGTTTGTGTAGTCAATAATTTATTACAATTAATTACGCATTTTAAAAAATTGACTGCACTGCTAGAATACTGAAAACAACATGGAGTTGTATTGATATTGAACCTAACCCTGCTTATCTCAGATATACAAATCATTTTATGGAAGTCAGTAGGACTATTTGTGTAACTGGCCCAGTGAATCTGAGAGCACTTAAAATCTCTGTGAAATGTAATTGAGGTGTTGCTGGCATGGAAGGACAGAACTGCTGCTTCAGCAGAAATGGCAGGGAGTTTGCTTTGGAGGCTGCAGTCACCTCTACCCTTTTCTGCATGTTTTTTTGACCATGTTCCACTAGAAAATGGAGCACAATCATAATGTTAGTGTTAAAAACAGACCCTGCATGTGCAAGACAAGTGATTAGAAATGGCACCCTCACAAATGCATGAATGGTCACTGGACTGATTCTATGCTTAGGCAGCCTAGACTTTGACAAATGTGCTTATGCCAGCCAAAAAAATTGACTGTTTTGCATTTGTAGCTCTGTTCATTCTCACACACCATCTGAACATCAAAATAATCATTTAGATTCCTTAACCATCTCCTCAAGAATCCTAGTTTCCATTTCCACTAAGTTGTTTGTGCAGCATTAGATGCTAGGGTGGGTCTCCAACAGTTATCATTATGCACTTTAGATTTTTTGAAGGGCATCTTTCCTTCTCACCTTTAGTGAATTTATTGTTCATAGGCTGATCTATACATAACCATTGCTTAGGGACTGTTATTCTGCTCAAAGTATGAAATGGAGCACAAATGGAGCCTTGTTTGCTCTTCCTTGCATCTCTTTGCAATATGTTATACACTAAAAGATATATAGTTACAAAACTTAAAAGTTGGAGGCACTGAGAATCAAAACTATCCCCTAATCAAGCGGATCTATAAAGGCTCTGGTGCTTATTTCTTTTCCCAAGCAAAGGAGTCCATTAGTAACATGCAGTGTTACAGTAGTACAAGAGGAACAGATTAAGTCTCAGCTGTAAAGCACCTCACTGGAAAACGGACAAGCTGAAGGTAGGTGATTAAGTCAAAGAGAGGCAAGAGATACCCCTATCTGCACTCCCACTTGGGACACAAAACAGGCTATTCTACCAAAGGTTAGGATGAATCAGAAGATAGCCTGCTGCCTTAATGACATTTTTCCATAACAGTGCTAGTCCCACCCAGAGTTTCACCTCCTTATTTAAAAAGAGAATTAATCTGTCTTTCATCATACAATCTTTTACCAACAGACATTTTTATTTCAAGGATTTATCAGACAATATGCCATCTTCTTTTATACCTTTTTCACCCCTAAACCTCACTTTAGGATGGTTGCAGTAACTGCTGTTATCCACCTCCCTTCTGAGTCTCCTCTGAGTTGCCCTCGGCTCTACAATTCCAATGAAATGCTGTCAGCAAATTCACACTTCATTTTAAGGATAGGATCACTTAATCACTGTTAAGTAGTATATTTTCCACGGGCCAAAGAGAGAGATCAGTCTGACACTCTCACTAGGATTTTTACAATGTCTGAAGTCTGGAAAATCAAGTTCCACTGTAAAAGCCAAATTTAGGACTTTTAGGAAAGCCGCAGCCCAGTTGATTTCAGCAAGTATTTTACCAAGCTAGAGCTATAGTGATCAGTTCCTTATTTTTAAGTAGCTTATTAAAAAAGGAAGGATTGCGATTTTTCAGTGAATGATGTGTCTCTCTTGTAACAAGTACCTATTTTCAGCTCTTTTATATAATGTAGCACAAAGAGAAAAGAGGAAGAAGTCTCCTCCCATTATGCAATCTCCCCAAAGACAGGTTGCTAAAATGCAGCTAATCAGCTCTACCAGAAAATGTATTCAGAGCTCTTCCTACACCCAGGGCCCATGTTATCCCAGGTCAGAGTTCAAACTTCAAAGTTTCCCACAAGCAAGAAATTCCAAGTTAGAGTCAGCTGCAGCCAGGATCTGGGGGGTTCTCACTCAGCATTTCTGAAGGTTTTTAAACACCTCTGGCTGGTGAGCATAAGAGAACAATGAAATGCTGCCACACTGGCCACAGCAGAACTCTTGACTGTATATAAGGAAGTTGTTGGGTAGAAGAAGGGGATGTGCGTCGCAATTTTTGTTCCATCTGCAACATTTCCACAGACCTTTAAAGGAAAGTTATTGTAACTGTGAAAAGTATCTAGAAATCTCTTCACACAAGTGTAAACTGCAACAAATTTTAAAAGATGAGGAGAGGAAGGTGGACAGTCAATGGACCATGCAAGAGCTGCTCTCTATAACATGCAGTTCAACAAGAACATTGTCATATTGAGCTGATGAATCTGACAGCAGCATTTGTCTTGGCAAACATTCCTCTTCATACCCTGGATCATCCAGCCATGAAAAAGCATACACAGACTATAATTTAAAGAATATTGGCCTAATCTATGTAGTTCACCAGCTGAGAAAAATTCAACCTGCGTGTCCTTTCTGAAGCATAAAAAAGGAAGAAAAACAAGGACAGAGCATCTGTGCCCTGCAATCTTCGGTGACAAGATTACTGAGGTAGGGGATTGGCACCCTGTGCTCTGAACACTCTTGCTCTGCTCTGTTAGAAGTGTGACAGCAGCTTGGGAACATGCTCTCTGAAACCCATCACAACTGACTGTGTGGTCTTTGACAGCAATAACTTCAAGGAATCCCATAACTAGAGGACTGGCAGACAGATCTATGTTAGGAATACATAGAAAAGGCAAACTAGCAATAATTCAGTGTCACCTGCAGATCTATACTGTACCTTTCTAAGAATATATTAAGGCTCCTTTACTGCTTTCTGGGGAAGAATCCACTGTTAAAGATGTTTTTGAGGAAAAAAGAATCACAGGAATACTTAGCAGAGTGAATGCTTTCCATCAGATCTCTAGCAGCTCATAAATACTATCAGCAATACTTTGCCACTCAATGAGGAAGGCAAATAGAGGTTTATCACAATGCCAAGAACACTGATGGTGCTGATAGCAAAGCTTGAAACTATGTCCAGGTCTCTCATCCTCCCATCCTCTGCTAGAGCATAAGGTTATTCATTTGCTAGAGTCTATCATTGCCAAAGATACCGTCTTCGGCAGGTTTTCTGTCAGAATAATCTTTTGAAATTATTTTACTTTTGCCAAAGTTAGAAATTTAAAAATAATAATTAAAAAAAATATATGGGTATGCAACATATACACAAAAATTATCTTCTGGACTGTATACCAAAATCTCCAAGCAATGGCCTGTTTTTCCTCAGTTACTCATTATACTAAAGCTTTGATGAATTAAAGGATATTCCCACTTAGATCCCTACAGTGCAGAGCTGAATGAAATAACCACATTTGTTTCTCAAGCAGACGCCAGGAGCAGGGCCTCACCATGGTTCATAATTCACTGTATGTCTGAATATTTTGAGTAGCCAATGTTTCATTGCAGCATAAACCAGTAAGAGTTCTTGTGACAACATCCTTGGCATATAACCATATCAGAGCAAGTAGATAAGAAAACCCAAGGAAAGGTAAACAAGGAAAGATATTTTTTTTTTTTTTTGTCGGTTGAGGGGTTTTTTTCCTTCTTCTTGTCTCGCGTTTGAAATGGAACCAGGGACTTGCAAAGTCAGCTGGAATTTATACACACTGCAGACCCCATACAGTTCTGGCAGCACTTAACAGTTGGCCTTAGCACTTTTATCGGTATCAGTGCATTGCATATCTGTAGCTGTGAACATTATCTCCTAGGAACATTCATTAATAATGTACAAAAATGTCTTGGCAAAATGAAAGATCAATCAAGAAGCATGTATGATGATAATTATAAACAGGGTGAACTGAACTACAGCTTTAACTGAAATTTTTATGTGACTGGCTTTGACATCCTACAGTTTTGAGACACAAAAGTTAGCCAGCAGGGGTAAGCTTCGGCATGTTTGATTAAAAAAATTAAACAAGCAGTGTCATTTCATTTACAGTCTCAGACATTGAAGGCTTTATGTGATGTTCATTATAAACTTTTCGATCTCCAGCAGTTTATGCATAAATAATGCAGGATGCTGGATGTAAGAAAATAAGATAGTATAACAACTGTACATTCATAAGAACAATAGACACAATAATCCCTCCATTGTTAGCCAGCCACAAAGCACTGTTCTCAAACAGGTGAGGACTAAGAGCAGACAAGCTTTTTGAACCTCTCCCATTAGCAGGTGCCAAGACCAGCACCTGCCCCTGTCCAACTCCTGCTGACTTGTTAGGCAGATGCAACTCATTCTGTCTTTGAAATATACCAGAGGGAAGGGGCTTTCTGGGCAAAAAGATGCACAGTCTGAGACACAGACCAGTCTGTAACTCAGAAGGGATGCAGGCTAGATGGCTGTTGTTAAGGCCAAACTCCAAGAGGAAAAAGGGAGACATACATATATTAATCAGACACACTTTATTTAAGACAAGATGATAGATCACCCTGATTTCCAACTCAGCTCTGATTTGATTATATTATTTCTGATTGATTTGGAAAGGTGTGGCTGCTGCTTAAGGTTGATGGAGGGCAGAAATATTAATAGAAAGACTTGTATCTGGGCAGGATTCACAACCCTG
Organism: Harpia harpyja; assembly: GCF_026419915.1. Classification (NCBI taxonomy): domain Eukaryota; kingdom Metazoa; phylum Chordata; class Aves; order Accipitriformes; family Accipitridae; genus Harpia; species Harpia harpyja. Next base: position 68,402,203 of record NC_068969.1, on the reverse strand, counting down.
TAAATACCACCTGCTCTGCAAGAAACCCTTCCCTTACATCATACACTCACTTCTGTTGGATCACTGTGCCAAACACTTCAATGCACCCCAAAACTTCCCAAAAAACATCCTCCAGAAAGAAAAGCAATCAAACAAAAACCATTCTGAACTCTTTATTTATCACACACAGAGAATAAGCCTATCTGGGAAACCCACAAAAGATAGCATGAAAGTCAATACACAGTATTTAGAGATTTTCTTGAATGATCTCTGCAGCAACCAGCAGCACTGCTGTGTGCAACCAAGTCAAATGCAAAGCTCTGCACTTGCTTGTGTATTTCAAACACCCAGTCACTGTTACATCACAGCATATGATGACAAGCATTATTCAAACAAGCATATACTCCCTATTGTGCCAGTGATCACTGAGGTTGCTCTTGCTACAAAGCTGCAAGGAGGCTGGGACTGCTTATCAAACACTTCTCTCTTCCTAAGGACCCTGCCCACTTGCTTTGGGTTCTGCAGGTACCAAGCAGGTAGGCAGAGACACCTCTGTTGCAGAACACCAGATTTCGTTACTTACATGCGAGAAAGGTTTTTTCCAAGCACCAACAAGAGCCATGCATCCAGAAATTTAGAGATCACTGGGACATAATTTCCCAACTTATCTTCTACACACCGGCAAGCACCTGGGAACTGTAATGCCATTGTCCAGCTGGCAAAGCACAGATGAGCAGCCCAAGGAGAAAAATTCTGGGAGAAAAGGATCTCTTTATTAAACTTTATTTTATAGTTATCACTCAGCAAATCTGAGCTAGCATCACACAAAGAAACTACTGTAATACGGTCAGCTTGTGCTGCTATTTGCTTCTGTTAGAACTGTAGCTAATTTGCTGGAGGTGAAAGCAGATTGTTCGTTCTTCTCTACTGCCATTTCTGCATCTTAGAGCAGGCTGTCAGGGAAATTAGAGCTTTGTCTTTGTATGCCAAGGAGATGAAATGCAATTTCAGATAAATTAGATGAATAATAAAGAGTGAAGTGCTGGTGCAAAAGGCCATCAAACCTTATTAACGCTTTGCCTGAACTTCTTGCTCTGAGGATGGTTCCTGCTGAGAAACACTAACTCTGAAACACAATCTGCCACTTGTTAATACCCGCTAGGCAGAACATAGGGTTGCCATATTAACCATCAGGACTTTAAAAAAAACAAAACAAAACAAAAAGTCCATGGTAAGCATTTGAGCAAAGCTGATTGAGGAATCTGAAGACAGAACAAATGGAGTGTACTTTCAGGTGTTCGGGCAGCTCAGATAATCCTGCTCAATTTCAGCACCTCATTTTCAGCCAATTTAAATGTCTCTAAATCATAGCTATTCACTAGCTCATTTTCCTTTCTCTGCAAATTCATATTAGTTATGATTTTCTAGAAATCCAGTCCACAGGTCATAAGAGTAAATAATTCCACTTGCCACAGCTGTAAGGAAACAGAACACAGGTGGTTTCCCAACATTGAGGCAATATACTCCAGGGGAATTCAACAGTCACATTATTCCTGGATCAATTTTGCTATTAGCCCAAGACCTTGTCACTGCATACTGTATTGTAGTAATAAACCTTTAAATGATATTCCACTCACTCTTTCTTATCTAAAATATGTTAACATGTACAGGGATTTAGGCACAATGGTGCTATAGAGAAATCACCAACCAGGACTGATTATTTATACCATCTACACAACATACAGCAGCAGCAGATTTGTCAGCCTACAGTATAGCCTGTGCTGGCTATTCACAATAGTCAGTACATTGAGCAGGAACCTCATAAAGTAGGCATCATAAAAAAACCCCAAAACTCTATTTGGGAATGGAAGTACCGTATTTTAGTTTGCAGGGAAGTTTTTCATGCAGTTCATCATTAGCAAGCCTCTTAATAGCATCTGCTGGTAGGTAACCATACCTTTTTTTCGTTCAAACACAAAGGTCAGTCCTTTCCCTCATAGGCTTGGCAGAGGAGGATAAGCTCTTCTCCTTGCTCCTTTTTAGCTAATGCTGATTACAGCATTTGGAGGGAGTGTGTTCAGTTTGTAGGTAGTAAAGATTTTTTAAACCATGCTGGATTAAACTTTAAAGCTCTATGCTTTTAATGCATTGCAGAACCCTGCTTCAAGCAGAATAACCTGAACTGAGAATGTAACAGAATGAATGCCATTTTGAAAGGTTAATTGGTACCATAAATGTTCAGGGGTCAATGACCATCTGGGACCTTTCATCCAAAATTTTCAAGATTTTGGTATTAAAATACTCTTTTATTTAGAGCAAGTTATATAATTAGTGTTCTTTTTTTTAAAGAAAAAATCTGAAATACAGAAAGCTTCATTGATCATAAAATAATGAAGATAAAGATGAAAATATTAAATTTTTTTAAAAAATATGTGTCAACATACAAAACAAGAAATATCTTTATTTTTATTTCTCCAGTTTAGGTCTTATAAGTTAAAGTTTTCATATATTCCAAAGTTTGAATTTAAAATACACTGCACATAGAACCCTAAATAAATCTACCATAATAATTTTCTCCTTCATAGACATAGTTATAATCCTGCAATCTTGGGAAAGAAACTCATGAAGATGCATTGAAACCCATCTTTCCTAGCCTATGAATAGTCTTTACTGCATCACAGGTTGTTATACTGTAGGAGTCACTATCACATACACAAAAAAGCAGACACTCACCAAAGACTGAAATAGGCCAAAGGACATTTACAAAATGTTAGCACATTTGTTCACTGAAAGCTATCATGTATACCCATAAAAATCATGAGCAGATGAAATGCTACCAAGTCCTCATATCTATTTCTAGTAACAAAAAAAATGTACTAACTTGCTTGTAGGTACTCTTGAGTGAATCACTCACTTCAACCCCTTAAAATATTTAGAAGCAGCTTTGAGATGTCAGGAGTGATGCATTTTCTCCTTAAAACTTCTGACAGTTTTTGTTGTGGCTATCTAAAGCAAGCTGAAAAAGAAGGGTTACATATTTGGGATTATTTTGATCTCCCCATTTTTGTCTGTAGTTTTGTTGTATTTTAAATTCAAGTACAGCTTGTTGAGTAGGTTACATTGAACTTTCCTGTAGTAGGCCACATTCATATCCTCTGACCAAAAGAGCTCTTATCCAATTCAACAAATTATTTTAGTTTGGTTTTCCAAAGCAAGTCTGCATTTCACTATCTTTTCTAGTCCAGATTTGGGAAAAGAAATGAAAAATTATTATTGTAATTGTAAAGTATTATTCTACCTTTGTATCTGTGCCATGTAGTCTTTTCCTTCGGAGATCACCAGAACTTTTTGTCAGAGAACGTACAGACCATCTATAACAGTCATGAATGAATGAGGAAGTCATTCTTGCTTCACAGTACTAAGGTCTTTAAAACACAGATAACTCACTTTCCTTTCCCTGTCATGTGTGTGGAAAAATAATTGCTTATATGGCTTTGCCATATTTTGCCTGAAAACTATACCTCATTCATTTTCCACAAAATAGCTGTCCTGATATTAATCACTGAAGAGGAGATATTCCATCACTGAAAATCGTGGACCCCCCTTTGATAAATGATTATAGTAATACCATTCCCTTGGAAAAAATATATATATGTATATCCAGAGATAGATGTATAATGTGTAATGACAAAGCCATTTGGAATTTGAAGAAAACTTTATTCAAAGCATATACACATCTACTTTCAGGGCCCTGCCTATCAGAAAAAGATTTTCCCTTTTTATTCAAAATGGTGTCATGAAGAAGTTGGGCTAGCTTTGTTGGCTTTAGGTAAAGATATCAAATAAAGACTCAGAAGAGAAAACCCGTAAGGAATAGGAATATTAAAAGAAAAATAGTAGTATTAAAGGCTGTAGAACCTTCTATAAATCATACTTCCACATATTCACTGCATCATTAAAAAAGATCATATTCACATAATCTATTCTTACCTTAACCATAAAGAAAGGTGTGCAGGTGCTTAAGCACAGCATTGAATGAACAGATTTCCAGCAATGTTGATCAGGACAGGAACATATGTCCATCACCCATTATGTTCCTAGCCTGCTTCTGAATTTCTTCCTACATCTTCTGGTATAAAATAAAGACAAACACTTCATGCCACAGCATAGTATCTATTAAACATCAACAGGAAAATCTATCCTTCTAAACTGGGCCTGGGAAGGCCTAGCCTCTCTGTCATCCATGTATTTATATCCTGCAGTTCATGAAGCAGAGTCAAAGGAAAAAACTATAAACAGAGATGCATACAGTCAAAATTAAAAATAGACAAAGGTTTAAGGTAAGTATCACTCTTAACCCAAAGCCTTCTCCTAAATCAAATCCTTGGCCTTTTATTGATGCTGCACACAGCCTTTCCTTTCGTCTTGCACCTTGCTTATGCTAACAGAAGACCATTTCCCTTCTTTTAATTCTTCCTCTCTCCTCGTGCCAGGATTATAGTCACTAAAAGCAAACCACTAGAAAACAGAGAGGAACACATAAAGAGAGAATGTATCTAGCAGAATTAATCTGACCAGGACACTGCACTGAGCAAAGTTACCTTAATAAAGTACAACAGAACCCTGGTTTACATAAGCTCTCAAAAACAGAGATACCAAGTGTAAGCATTAGGCAGCTATGCAATGGGCAATAAGAGGTTTTGGGGTTGGTTTTTTTTGTTGTTGTTCTTCTTTTTTTGACACAATCCTGAGGCTTAGGGACACAATAGTTTATTTTAGAATTCACCCTTCTTCAGTATGCATTTGTCCTACAAAGCATGCACGGCTTGAAGTAGAAATCAAAATCAGCAACAGCAGTCCTCAATCATCAAAACATGCTGGAGGATTGAAACGGTAAGGCCCTGGTGTGTTTTCACTTGGCAGTCATTGTGCTGTGTTAAACAACAGCGCAGTAGGAAAGTAGCTGCACACAGCTGTTACTTATCTTGATTGTTACAAGCATGCACTTTACATTCAAGTATTGTTACATGAATAGTAATGTTGGTGTGCTAAAACATTATTCTCACAGAGGAAGGAATACCACATGGATTCAGATGTCATAGAATATCTCATTTCAAATTTGAAGTCCATTGACCATGAAAGTCAACATGAATTCAGTGAGACATCCATGACAGTCAACCACTTCCATGTTCACCCTATCTAGGTCATTTGCAGAAAGAAGGATCCAGCTGTTATGGACATTTGTCTAGTTTTGTAGAATCACCTTCTACAGAACCCCCAGATGTGAATTTAGAAAATGGTTGCCACCACCTACAGTTTCATAGATCTTCCTTCAGTAAGGGGAAGCCATCTTACCAGCTTCTGTTTACCAGAAAACTCAAAATTAACAAATCTACTAGAAAGTTTTTATTTTTCCACAGTCCAGTATTATAATGCAGTATCACTAAATATGGAATTTTGCTTTTCATCCATTAAGATACATGAATAAATTATAACTTGTCCACTAAATTCTGTTTCAATTTATTGAGAAATGCTTCAGGAACACATTACTAGATATATATATATACCTTTAAAGAGCACTTACAACAACAGAGGACTTCTTTTTTGACAGTTTCTTCACTAGATTTTTTTTTTGTCTGCCTTTAATGTATCTGTTTTAAAATAGTTTCCATTCAAACATGTCACATCCCCTCTGATTTTGTTCAAGAGATAAATTTGAGGGTAATCTTTTGGTAATGTGGATAATACAATATCTACCAAAGCAAAATGCAAAGATTTTTGAGGAACTGAATTGCTTTTGACCTTATCAAGAGGAATCTGAGAAGCTTCATAAAAAGATCTACTCCTTTACAAAGTCAATCTTTCTTAAAAAGTTTGCTATTAGCAACATTTGCCATAAAAAGTCTTGCACAAAAGACCTGACACTTGGAAATAAAAACTTTACTTTGCTTTAAACAAAAACCTTAGAGCCCTTCCTTACATACAATGTGTCTGTATGTAGCAAGGTAAATGAACTTTACATTTCCTTTGATTAAACAAGGTATTTGTTATCAGTAGCTTCTCTTTAACTTTCATTTTATTGATTTTTAACTAAAAGCACTATGCAATTCTTGATGCATGACAGCATAAACTCCCACAAAAGAACATTTCAAAAGGAATTTAACAATACACACCAGTTCTGTCAAATAAAGTCATACAGAAAGCAATGCCTACGAGAAAGGTCCTCTTCCACTTGGTAATAAAGACATCTGTCAAAACTTGCACTGTAATCAGGACTTGATGTGTGTTCACACACAGAACAATAAACAAAAGCTCATAGGCACAAGAGACGAAAAAACAAAATATTGTTTAAACAACTTTCTTAGGAATAAATTATTCAAAGGGGACAGCAGTTCTAACAAGACCAAGAAGAAAAATGCCAGTATACTTGGTGGAAACCTGGCTCAGAGACGCACTTGTGTTGTTCTCTCTGTAATACAGAGGAAGGAAGGGACAAATCTGAAAAATCCTAACTCACCCTGTCTCGTTTCTTAACACCATTAATCTCCTTTGCCCTACCAGCTATTTTTTTCCTATTTGCTAGGTATAGTAGCAGCTAGTGGTTACACTGTGTGTATGCAAGCTATAGATAACTAACTCTGAAAGGGCTGCTTTCAGTGAGTCTCTCCTTAGTCACCTACGTTTAGAACACAGTTATCTACTCCTGACAGTCATCTAGGTATCCTATGTAACTCTTGCTGTTTTCTGAAGATAAGTACATTCATATGAGATCTCCCCCCCTTTTTTTTCAGACTGCTCCTCTGGCTTACCACTCTTGACATTGGCCTTGCTTCTGCAAAACCTGTTCCTTTTTCCTGTCACAAATATTGTCTATGTGTTACAGGAAGAGATATGGCAAACTTCACACTGGTTACACATAATGTTCTTCAGTGCTCATGTTTATTGCTTTAGCTCTGACTTCTACTAAACACAATATGCATGGTATTTCTTTCAGATACAACAGGAGAAGTTATGTTCCTGGTACTCAAAGATTTGCCTGTACCTACTTGTTCTTAAGATTTTCTTTTCTGAGGATGAACTGTTTCCCCTTGCCACCATCTCTTTCTTGTTTTCAATGCTTTCTGATGTATGTTCATAATTTAACTCATTTTATGTACATCTGTGAAAATAACAATGATTTGACAGGCAGCTGAAATGCTTCATAGCTCACTCTGAGTCATGTGAGGTATGATTAATACTACATTTCACCCTGCATGCATGTAAATTGCTGAAGGAAGAAAAATTGCACTTTATAGAGTATTATAGAGCTTGGTGAAGCTTGGTTTACCTATATTATTTTCAGGAAGTTGTTCAAAGCATTTCATATTCTTTACTGTTACTCACATTCAATTCATACTTTTCGGTATTGTTATTTTCCTCTGTATTCCTTATCCTGTGCTGCAAGCTGGTGGCTCTTCTAGAAGGAAAACATGGTCATATTAATAGGGATTATGTACAGTCACTTTTTTTGGACTGACTTTCACTCTCCTTACTTATAACTGTGCCACTATACTCTAGATTTTGGGCATCTTTCTTCCTTGCCTTTGAGGATCACAAATGTAACCAAAAGACAAATACAAGTGTATTAACTTGGATGTGATCTCAAAGTCTGAATTTTCACCACAAAATTAAAGCCACTAAAAAATTACAGCCCTAGATTGGCCATTAAACTTCTAGAAGTCTAATTATTGGAAGTTCAACAATAACTGGAAGGTAATTATTTTCTCCCTTGAACTTATCACTTACTTTTCAATCAAGTGTAATAGTTACAACACTTTCCTAATGAGAGCAGTGCGGTGCACATTTCTTTAAACTGAATATAAATTCATGGTAAATGGTCAGTCTTAACAAAAAGAAATATTAAATCATTCTATAGGACTTTATACCTTCAAAATAGGTAACAATGATGAACTTAATACATATCAAAAAGTCCAGCTTATGACCTTGGCTAGATTTTTAAGATTGATTCTTCATATTTGGAAATGTAACTCCCTCATCCAGGCATCCTGAAGAATAACCTGAGTTTAGAGATGCTGAGCAATGTAGGATGAATTCAGTTGTCTCTGTGTCAGTGTCTGTGCTCTGCCTCAGCTTTGCCTTTCTATTTTTTCTCCTTCCTGCTCTGTGAAACACATCAAGCCTTAATTCACAAGTTTCATACATTCAAATTGGTTTTTTGATCAGATGGAAAGCCTTAAGAAAACATAACATACTATTTGTACTAACCATAGGGCAGAATTCTACAAATAATCAGTGGCCCTTTCTCTTCCATCATTTCTATGGTTGATCAGATAGTCATGTGGATGCCAAGATCTGGAAGACCCAGATTCAGAAAAGACATCTGGCATTTTGGCAGACTTCAGAAGCATCATTCACAACAATCCTGCACTTGCCTCTGGCTATGTCACCTGCTTAGGTGGTTGTCCTTTCTCAGAGTTTGTAATATGTCCCCCAATTGCTTTCCAGATCACTTTGTACTCTTGAAGTTCCTGTGTTCATGCCACATGCATTCTGTAATATGCTTCTTTGATATATGTAAGTATACAAAGATCTTTGACGCATACTGAGTTGATGATCTCTGCCCCATGTGGTGGAAAGTTCACTTGTTAAAGTGTGCTCCCCGTTGTATGCAGCTGCCCTTCCCCACTGCCTTTTCACTGTTTGATGGAAACAAAGAACCACAACGTGCAAACTGCATGGAATTTTCTCATCAATATATCACAGAACCTTCAGATATTCCCATTTCAGAAGCATAAATATCTCAGGATGAGGAATTTTTCTTAGCAACCTAGTTACAAAAATATTCAGGTTTATCTGAATATTAAGGTAGGCAGGTTGACTTACACACCTGTATAACTTCAAGTTACCACATTATAGCTCCTTTTCTCTGTAACTTCATATCTTAACCTAGCCAAGAAAGGAGGAATCTCATAATAAATTTTAAAAGCTAGCTAGTCACTATAGCCGTTCCAATTTCATTCTACAGAAAAATGGTATTTCCGATACCAGGACTATTTCTAATCAAACAGCCTTGCCCAAGTGAGTTTGTTGCATGAAAGACATTCATAAAAAATTCAAAATGCACTATAATGTCATTGACAATTGTTGTACAAAGTCTATCATATACATCCTACCTACTGGAACTGTGTGCATTCTCATCAGTCAGTTATACATTCTTCTACAAGGCAAAGAAGCCAGCTTGAATACTTCTGTGCCAGTCTGGAATTGGTAAGTGGTCAAAATGTTTGCCAGTTTTTGACATGGGTTAATTTCTGAGTGACTTTTGAAACCTCCGCAAGAAATTTAAGACTCAGTGACAGGCTACAGCTGATCATACTTTAAAAATAAACCACCTCATCCTGTCCCTTGTGATGTGTTTCAAGGCCTGAGACAAAACAGACTTCTGAAAAAAATGGAGCTTATTTGCTTTCTTTCATCTGTTGTTGAAGCTTTGGTAAAAATTTCTGAGTATGAAGCTTATTCAATGAATTCCTTAAGAAAATGTAAGAAGAATTCAGTGAGCTGGTCATTTATATTTTCCCTCTCTTGTTTGTCCTATTTTCTTTGTAAAAGTGTAAAAACCCTCCAATTAAAAGATGCTTTTCTTGAGGGGAAGAAAAGTCAACAGACTGTTTCACGCTATTTTCGCTGTAGTTTAAAGCAATATATTTTCCATGCAGTGAACACACTAAGAAATGGAACTGGTGTGGGATGTTTTTAAGTTATGAACTGACCCAGATAACACCCACTAGAATGATAGCCCTTTTTGATATTCATTTGATACTGAGCAAAAGATTATTGTAGTCAATATCTAAACACTAAGTGTTATTTTGACATAATTTTCTATGTTGGGTAGAGAAAGACAAGGTGATAAAGTGATAGGTTCCGTAAAAAAGGCAGACAAAAAAAACGCCCTGCATGTAGGGTATTTGCTTCTTCATGAATACTCTCACTTCTGGTATTGCCTATGACAAAGTCATTTTGACAGAGATATGAGACTTTCTTTCACCTAATTTCCTTTGGCAGACCAAGGCAGTTTTTCAGCACGTTGATTGATCTCTGGGTTATCTGGATATTCTCATTTTAAGCTGCTATTGGAAAGACTTGAATAATTTACACTTCCTGCCATGAACTTGGCAGCTTTTTTCAATAGTTGCTGATTTATTGCACCTAACATTGTGACAGTTCTTTAGTCTGTATAAAGGCAACATGTAGTTACAGAGAGTAGTACATGTAGTGGTGGATTACAAATTTCACTCTGTCATGAAGAGTTTTTAAAGGCTTCTCTAGGCTGGCAACAAAGTAAAAGTCTATCAGAAATTAGCTTAAAACTCAGACCAAGCTTTGGGTTGTCCCTAGCACAATCAACAAAGAATTTAAAAAATGAAAAGCAACAAAGGAGAAGGAACCTAACAGTAAAACTAACCTAAAACAAAAGTTACAAATATCCCTAAGCAATTAGCTGCAATATTTTTCTTCAAGGATTATATGAATTAATATCTGAATTCATGCATTACATCCTGATAAACCTCAAATATTTCAACTTAGATTATCCAAGACCTTTCTTTGCATGAGCAGATTCTTGGGCACTCCAGCTGCGTGCCTTAGGTTTGCAGCCAGCAGTCTAAAAAGCATCTAGCAGTAGGCTGGAATGAAGGAAGAAGAGATGAGCAAATTAGCAGAGCTGGATGCAGCCGTCTTTCACTCAGCTGATAGAATGATGTCAAAGAAATGCTTGAGTTTAGGGCTTTGTTACTTTCCCTAGGCTGCCTGCCTCACTCCATAGCTATCCTTGCAGTATCCTCCTTTCACTGCTTGGTGTAATTGTGCTAAACTTTTATGAGTCTACTGTATGTGTCAAAATTATGGCATAGAAAATTTATTGCTATTGGTTCTACTGAACAGTACCATTCGGAAGTAACATCTTTCCTTCTCTGTGGAATAGGTTTCCATAGCTCAAGTTTACTGATTTTCGAAGAACCAGCACTTGTTTGACTGTGAACACCAAGGGAAGTTTTGTTGTTTTTTTTCTTTTCTTGAAAGATTGCAGGAATAAAATAGAGAATTGTCCAGTGTCAGTCGCATAGACAGTACTACCATTATTCTGCTTGTTTTAAATGCATATGTCCCAAGCCTATGCAAAATACATGAGCACAATATAAGAAATCATTTGGAAGAAAAAAAATGTAAATACGGTCAATTGATTTGATTATTGTATAGGACTAACTCATCTTTGATTTTGTCTATGTCATTGCTCTTTAAGTCTAATGTTTGGGGTTTTTCCACTAAAGCATGTTTCAATACAACAAGCAAAGTATAATAGCATGTTCTTTATATGCATACGCACACACACACACCAGTAATTCACTAATGTTGCAGAGTTAAACACTCATAAGTTGCAAGCTAGCAAATTCAGATTACCCATGGCAGTATGTTATAATAGTCTAATTATCCTTACACAGCAACGTCAGAAAAAGCAGTGTCAACATAAATGACACCCTGTCAACATAGCTGCTCACACAGATCAGCATCAGCTGCCACACAGCACCTCTCAGTCTCTTAAACTTGTGGGATTTCACCACACTCAACATCCTCCTCCTTCAACTTTACTAGGCAACCAATTCTCAACCTTTCTGCTCTTTTCTTTTTCATAGCACCCTGTACTTCTGAGGAAAAAAAAAAAAAAAGGAAAAAGAAAAAAAGGCACCGTAAAAGCCTCTCAGCTTAACAGATCCCCTTTTTAACTCATGACTAACAGATTGCCTAATTTTCTCCAGGTGAGTGTTATCTTTCATAGTTCAAGCTAACCAGACTATAAAGCTCTCAGAAGCATTATGTGCTTTTGAAGGTTGAGAATTTGTCCCCATGGCATGTTACAAGAAAGAATAAAGTACTAACCTTCTGGAGAATCTCAGTCTGAAAGTTCAGACAAGAATTCAGAAAGCAGAAGCCAACTAACAAAGTTGTGTGGAAGTATTGCAGTGACTGAGACCTCATGAGCAAGACGATTTGATTCCCTGTCTCAGACATGTTCTGAGGTTACTCAGAACTCAGATAGCAGAGGTTACTCTTGTCAATATGGGTCTATATTCTCAAAAAATTCAGGGGTTTCAACAGCCTGTGAAAGGGAGGAAAAAGTTTAGAATTTTGCCAGATGAAACGTTTGCATTTAGTCTGGAAATGTTCACAGGCAGAGAGTTTCCTACTTTAGCATCATGCCCAGACTGCTGAATTTACACAAATACTTTCTTCTCTGTTTGCTGTGAGAATCCTCTGTAGTATTTAGGCATCATTCTCATGTTCCCTGGTGCTTGAAAAAGATCCTCACCCTCACGTGAAATACAGCTGTACACTTGGTGTACAACAGTTACTACACAATCATACTAAGATTTATAATTGAATGTGCTCTGGCTCTGCTGGTGAATATGTCAACAGTGGGGACCAGACTTTCTTTTTAATAAGAGCCTTTTTAATTAATAATTGTTAAATATTCAGACTATTTTGAAATTGTTTCTATTGCATCTTTTAAAATATCTCTTTCCTGATATTTCTAGAGATGCATTTTATATCCAAAGTTTTAAACCTACTTAAATGCACTTTTTTTCTCTCATTCTGTTCTTCAGCAGCTGTCTAGTCTTTTCTTCTTTTCCCCTGATCTCTGTTCATCCTCAGTTCCCTTTAAAGATCACTTTTTTTTGTCCCCTGTGTTCTGCCTCTCATTTATATTTCTTCCTGGCCTTAATTGCAGGGCTTATTTCCCTAATCAGGTTCTTTTCTGTGCAGCTTTGAGACTTTTTTTATGTCATTCTTCACTGTTGGCTTCTCTGCTTCAGCTTTGCCTGTGACTGGCAACTTCACAATAGTTCCAGCTCAGAAGTAGAAGAGACACAACACAAAGGGCTGGATCCTCAGGATCCCCATCTCTTTGTACTGCCATTCAGACACAAAAGAAATTGTAAAGCTGGCTGAAAACAACTTGTCCCTTGTGCAGGGAAATCTACAAGTACTGTATGACAGAAGACTCTCAAAGTCTGCCAGAGATACTGAGGAGACCACAAGTTGTCACAGACAGATCTATCTTTTAGTAGAGGCACATGGAAAACAGATTAAAATCTGGGATAACAACATAACTATGGAAAGACATAATACCATCCACCCTTACTGTACAACTGACCTAAATTTAGGTGATTTTTCTTGCTAAAGAACTTTTTATTTGGGGTTCACTGTTACAATTTCTAAAACCTGTCTGCACTGTGATCAGTACTGTACTAACACAATAAAAAAGCAACACTAAAATGTATGGCAGCCAGGAGTCTTGGGACAGCAACAGCCTGGTTATTTTCATGTACTTTGGAGTTACTGTGATTTAAGGAGGAATTAGAAGGTGGTAACTTCTAAAAGCCTACCATAAGTTTCTCCTAAACATGAGGGATAGCATGTGCTCTGACAGTGTCTCCAACAGTACCTCAGAGACTCAGCTCTGCAGGTTTGTTGACTCAAGAACTGTGCTGCCAAAGGCACTTAGGAAAGTCTCACTTTTTATGAAGAGAAATATTGCAATTGGATCACAAAAGCTCCACTCAGTATTCAGGCCTATGGGCTTTAGAAACAGCCAAAGGAGTCTGCAGTCCAAAGAAAGACACACACAAAAAGAAGAGTGAGTGGAATACAATATATAGACAAGGTGATGATGGAATCACAGTTTATTATTTTTACTTTTATTTCACACATCCACTTATCCACCCACATATACACTTTACACCAAAAGATAAGCAGTCTATCTACTTCAGTGCGCTTCTGATGTAACCGGGAGTAAAGTAATAACTGTGGCCGTAATCTCTTGTGTCTCATAGAGAACCAGCGTATCACCCTCCTGCAGTACAATACAGGCTGGGCAGCAACCCCTCCTGCCCACATCCAGTAAGTCACATTTGGGTGTGGTTGGAAGTATTTGTCTGGGAGGAGGGTACTTGCCTGCATATCTTAATGCAATCTTCTCCCTAATTTGCTATATCTCTTTGTAATTCCTTTTGGAATTCATATTTTCCAGTTACTCTGCATTTCATACCAAATGTGGGGGGTTTGGATTACATGATGACAGGTTAATTAACTTGGGTACTTCCATACCAGGCAGCTTTTATCCCTCATCTTCTATACACAGTCACAGTGCAGAGAAGTGAAACAGGCATTAACAAGGGCCAAATAAAATCATTTATCTGAAATAGAAGAAGCATCTCAAAGGTACAAAGTTTTTCTGGTACCTATACCTTTGCCTTATTATTCCCAACTTTTTAGCTCTCCTTAGACAGAAATTATTACAATTTTAATATTAGAACACTAAGGCAGTTCCTAGAAATTTGAATAACCACAGAGTTATAGAATAATGGAGACTGGGAGAGACATCTGGGCTGTCAACACCCTGCTCTAACAGGGACTAACTTTACAGTTAGATCAGGCGATTCAGGACTTTCTCCAGTTAATTTTGAGCATCTTTCAGAGCAAGCTCGCCAACATCTCTGTGAAACTTGTTCCACTGCTTAATCACTTTTATTGTGGATTTTTTGCTTTTGTCCTGTTGCAGGCCACCACTGAGAGTCTGGCTTTGTCTTCTGTATCCTCTGCCATCAGGTATTTACACACACTGATAAGATCCTCCCCTGAGTCTTCTCTTCTTCAGGCTAAACAGCCCCAGCTCTTTCAGCTTCTCCTTGTATGACAGATGCTCCAGTCCCTAAATAATCTTCTTGGACTATCACTGGACTCGCCTCAGTAAGTCCATGTATCCCTTGCATTGCAGAGCCCAGAACTGGACACAGCACCCAGATGTGGCCTCACCAGTGCTGAGGAGAGAGAAAGAGTCACCACTCTTCAACGTCCTGGACGCTCATGGGCTGGCTCATGGTCAACTTGTTGTTCAGCAGGACCCCCATGTCCTTTTCTGCCAAGCTGCTTTCCAGCTTGTTGGCCCCCAGCATGTACTGGTACTTGGTCTTATTCATCCCAGGATTTTGCATTTCCCTTGGTGAAATTCATGAGGTTCCTGTCTACTTACTTCTGCAGCCTGTAAAATTCCCTCTGAACAGCAGCACAACCACCTGGCACAAGAAATACTCCTCCCAGTTTTGTATGATCTGTAAACTTGCTGAGAGTGCCCTCTGTCCCAGAATCCAGGTCATTAATGAAGATGTTAAACAGTATTGGACCTGATATTTACCCCTGCAGTACACCACTAGTGACTGGTTGTCATTTGGAATTCATACCACTGATCACAACTCTTTCAGCCCAGCAATTCAGCTAATTTTTAATCCAACTCACCGTCCACTTACATGGCCTGTACTTATCAGTCTGTCTATGAGGATATTATGGGAGACAGTGTTAAAAGCCTTGCTGAAGTGAGGATAACCAACATCCATTGCTCTACCCTCACCCATCAAGCCATTTGTCTTAGCATAGAAGGTTATCAGTTTGGTAAATCCATGCTGACTACTCCTGATCAACTTCTTGTCCTTCATGTGTTTTGAAATGGTTTCCAGCAGGACTTCCACCATTACCTTCCCAGAGATTCAGGTGAGGCTGACTGCCCTGTAGTTCCCTGGATTCTCCTTCTCGCCCTTCTTAAAGATAGGACATTCACTTTCTTCCTCAGCACTTATGGGCACATCCTATCAGGTCCCATGGACTTGTGTATATTCAGTTTATTTAAATGTTCCCTGACCTGATCCTCCTGTACTGAGGGTAAGTCTTCCATGGTCCATACTCCCCTGGGATGCCTGAAGACTGCTCTTCCCAGAAGACAGATGTCAAGAAGGCATTAATTATTTCAGCTTTTTCTGTCCTTTGTCATGAGATCCCCTGCCCTATTCAGCAGCAGACCAACATTTTCCTTAGTCTTGCTTTTGCTGCTGATATACTTGTAGAAACCTTTATTGTTTCCCTTCATGTCCATTGGCAGATTCAATTCCAGGTGGGCTTTGCTTTCCTAACCATGTCCAAACATGTTCAGACCGTATGTCTATATTCTTCCCAGGTCATTTATTTCCTTTTCCACCTCTTGTACACTTACTTTTTACATCTGAGCTTTGTCAGGAGCTCCTTGCTTATGTATGCAGGCCTTTTGCCATTTTTGCTTCATTTTCTGCTCATTGGCCTCGACCATTCTTGAGCTTGGAAGAGGTGATCCTTGAAAATCAACCCGTTCTCCTAGAGCCCTCTTCTCTCCAGAAACATATCCCACAGGATTCTTTGAAGCAGATTCCTGAACACGTCAAAGTCTGCTCTCCTGATATCCAGGGTTATGATCATGCATTCTGCTTTGTTCACTGCTCTCATGATCCTGAATGCCATCACCTCATGGTCACCGCAACCAAGACTACCCCTGAATTTGACATCCCCAAAAAGGTTCTTCCTTGACTATAAAAATCAGGTCCAGCAGAGCATCAGCCCTCATCAGGTTCTCAATCACATGTCAGGAAGCTCTTTTTAATGCACTCCAGAAACCTCATGGATATGTCCTGCTGTGTTGCCTCTCTAGCAGATGTTGTGATCGTCAAAATCCCTCATGAGGTGCAGGGCCTATGAATGTGAAGCTTACTCTAGCTATCTGAAGTTGGCCTTATCTACTTGTTCTCCCTGATCAGGCAGTCTGTAGCAGACACTTAAAAATTATCCCTGTTGGTCAGCTTGCTAACCCTGACCCATAAATTCTCAGTTCACTCATCACCCATCCCAAGGCAGAGCTCTATGCATTCCCACTGCTCTCACATAAAGAGCAATTCCCCTTCCCTTCCTACCCCAGTTTATCTTTCCTAAAGAGCTTGTATCCATCTATTGCAGCAATCCAGTCATGAGCTATACCACCATATGCCTGTGATCCCAATGACACTGTAGCCCTGCAACTGCACACAGACCTCTAATTTCTCCTGTTTGCTCCTCATGTTGTGTGCATCAGTGTACAGGCATTTAGTCATGCTCGTCTCCCAGAAAAGGTATGAGAGCTTTCCCCAGCATTCTGTCCGGTATGCACTGATCAGTGCATTGTGGGGTTACCCCACTTCAGCCCTGTTATGTTGATTACAAATGCTTATATCACTCTACACCCTCTGCATGCTTAATGTATCTACCACTTCCTCACTTGACTTTTGGTCATCCTCTTTCTCCCCATCATTCCTAGTTTAAAGCTCTTTTTATCAGGTTGACCAGTCTGTTAGCAAATATGCATTTGTCCCACTTAGTCAAGTGGATCCCATGTCCTCCAAGCAGTCCATGATCCTCAAAGATTGTCCCATGGTCACAGGCACCAAAACCCTGTTGTTGACACCAGCTGTGCAATTGTTGACCTGCAGGATCCATCTGCTCCTCCTTAAGACTTTTCCTGTCACTGGCAAGATTGTGATCAAGACGATGACCATCTGGGCCCCTCATGGCCTTGATCACTGTCCCCAGAGCCATGTAATCACACAATACTTTCCATATCTTTCCTGGCAGTACTGTTGGTGCCTACATGGAAGGATGGCAGGGGGTAAGAGTCTGAGGGCCTGTGAGGGACTGAAAGAGTTAATGTCCCAAACATTGTGGTGAGGCAAGTTCTGCTTAACCAGGAACTCTGCATAACAAAGCAAGGAATCCCAGGTGAAAAGAAGCCTATCAGCACCCATCAGCAACAGGAGGGGGAGAGTGTGCTGGAATGTGCACAGCTCCCTGTTCTGATATGCTGTTCTGATGTGCTGAGCAGGACAGCTCACCATGCAGGGAAGGGGAAGTTACTCCCCAAAGGACCCCCAAGCCCAAAGGCTCACAAACTGCTCGTGAGACCTAATTAGCCTAATAAGTTCGAGTGCCCGCCCGAAGGAGGGGCAAGGATGATAAAAGGACACAAACTGAAGTGCCACGGGCATAAGCCGACCAGAACAGTACCCCTCGGTTGACTGAACCAGCACTGGACCCAGGACTGGTGAAATCTTTCTCTTCTCTCTCTCCCCCTTGCCCCCTCTCTTTTCCACAATGCCTACACCTTATCCCTTTAGACATAAACTGTTGACCAAGTCTGGGACTAGGAGTGGATCCAGCTGCCCCTGGGCTCCTCTCTGAGGAGTCTAGAAAGCAAGGGGATCCACTCTGAACCTCATGACTCAACAGAAGGGCTCTCCTTATTGTCTTCTCTGAACTGATTCCCAAATAAGCAAGGACTGTAGTATATGTTTGGTGGTGTATGGTTAGCACATGTTACACAGCTTACTGACATGGTTTCATGGCAATTCTTGTTGTGAGCAAATAGAAGTTGAATTTTGTGAGTTAAAGGATCCCTGGTGTCATTTCACCTTAATCCTGACCTGGGAATCAGCAAACCTGAGTAATTGTCCTGAGAAATTGGGACAAGACAGGGCCAAACAAGCCTTTCAACAACATCCCAGATATAAGTCCTAGCAAGCAGTAAATGTCCCCAGAAAACAGGTAAGGTTGTCAGATGGGGGCCTCTGTCCCCCTGAGAAAGGATTCTTCTGCTGCTAACACTCACTGCTTCCTGCCACTGCTCCTCCGTGGCTGAAGCTCAGACAGCACGGATACTTCATTTGACAGAGCTCCCACACCCTCATCTGTTAGGAGGCCACTGAATCTTTTCCATAGTTGCAAATCTTCAGGTGGAGCAGGAACAATTCTGGTGCTAGAAGTCACTGGCTTTCAGCCTTCAGCTTTCAGATGCTGTCTGGTACAGTTAGAGGTTCAGGCTCTTAAAGCTGCAGGATCTCAAAGATCTGGTCAGCCTCTTTCTCATCAACTCTGGATCTGCACAATCTGCTGAAGTGCTCCCACAGCTCTTTTTTTGGCAACACAGATCCTCAATAACTGCACAGTCCATGCAGGCTAGAAGACCATCCCCTGGTCCTATTCTGCAGGTGGTATTCAGCCAATCTCCAGCCTGCACGGGGTTAGTCCAGACCATCTGGTCTTTCAAAGGCTCAGCATCAGCTATGTAAAATCTTCCTGTCATTTGGTTCAAATGTCTCTTCAACTCTTTAAGCAGATCTGGAAGTCACTGAAGGCATATTCTGATAGATCACGTCTTTTCATAAATAGTTTCTTACAGAATTTGTTTAGCCACTGGAAAAGAACTCTACCTGTGGCAGAACTACCTGCAAAATATTTGAAGTCCAGATTCCATTTAGAGGCCTGACTGACAACACATTTACTTCAATGAGTGTTATAGTTGTGAACCCACTGCCTCCCACTTTTTTTCTCTGAGAAGGTAAAAATAGAGATTTATTGTCTTCACATTATGCTTCTGTATTCCAAGAAAAGTCAAATACAATACACAGTAGGTACACTATGTGACATTATTGTAAAAGAGCATCAGTTTTCAACTCTTTCAGCATAGGTGTTCAGAATTGAGAGAGTGATTTTGAAAACTTCATAATAATGCAGTGAGAGCTAGGAGAATTGCTTATATGCATGGTTACTGTAGTTTTATGGTGGTTTGATTTATGCTTTTGAGTAACATACCCAATTTATAGTTACAGGTGTCAATTAAGAGTTGTAGCTACAATTCAGTGAGTGAATACCCCAAAGTCATTGTACCCTGAATATAATCTTATATTGGTCCCTGTGACATTGAACCAGAGACACACATATTAGAAATTTTCTAAAGGACAGAAAAAGAATGTAAGCACATTATGAAAATGGTCCTTTTTAAGTCCATTTGAACTAATGATTAAAATAAAAATCAAGAAATGTCAACAAAATGTTTTACTAACATCTGAACATCCTCCATCTACTGTTTCATCTTTAATTTCTGCAGTACAAACAAAGACTTAATCTGATCTTTAAAGATCCGTATTTTTTACTGTTAACTAATGTGTTGGCCTTTTTGTGCATAGAGGATCAGTATCTCTTGCATTTCACTAGCAAGAAAAGATAAGTTTGCTATTTGTTAACTCCCAGAAGTACCCTTTTACCTATTCTTATTTTTGAAGCATATTAAACTTCTTCAATCTTAAAAAAAAAAAAATAAAACAGAGAGAGAGAGAGATACCATTTTAGTCATTATCTAATTGTATATTTCATATATCATCTATGGAATATTTCTTCTGTCCATGTTTGCTCTCACTTTTCCCATATTTCTTTTTATGATGGGAATGATAATATTATTTTCTAGTCATCTCTATAGGGGTTTTTTTACTTTATTTCTCCACTTAGAACTGATTTTTGGAGTAAAGATACTTTTTTAGTATATACTTAGGGTCTTCCCCTCATCCCAGTTCTTTCCCCTCTTCCTTTCTGCTAATTAATTGCTACTAATTAAGAGTATGTGTAGAAACTGTTTTTTCCAAATACAGCATGCCTAACACAGGAACAGGGGAGCTTCTAGATATATACTACATTTCAAAACTGTATGTATTTTAATTAGCTAAGTATCAACAATACTTAAATATGAAAAATCTTTTCCTAATAATATTTATAATTTCATTTGATCTAGGCTCTCGCTTGCACAGATGTCTTGCTACTAAATAAGTATACCAGCATAAAAATTTCCAACAATTTATGTGATTTTTAAACTTACACCGAGATAAAATGGAGAAAATTCCATCCAACTTAAATTGATCAGTTTATGCCCTGAAGCATAAGAATTAATCATTCTTATTTTACCATAGTGAGCAGAACTGCAGATGCTATTCTTATTAACACAAGTGATTCTTGCTTTTTTTTTTTAATCTCGACAATCTAATTTGCTGTATCTAGTTTTTTCTCTTCAAGTAAATCCTCTGATTGATAATGCTTCAAAAGTAGAATGGGTTTTCTTATAAAGTTAGTATTGCTTTTCTTCCAGTACTTTATCCTGTTCTTGTGAAGATAGACAAATCATTCCTCAAACCTCCCAGAAACATTTAAGAGTGGAACAGATTCAGTCATGTATTAGAACTGATAACTAAGAAAAAAAATCAGTGTAATTAAAGGAAGAAATTAGAGAGTTTTTGAATGGGCTTTTTTTCATGAATTTAATCATGAGAGGTCATCAGAAATTCTCCTCTTTCAGCTAAGTACTGTAAGTACCTGACCCAGGACCTCACTATCTGTAAAAGTCTGATTGGAAATATTCTGAACTATGGGGAGAAATCATTTGAATAACTAAAGAAAATGTTATTACATTCTGTAATCCAATAACACACATCAAAGTTATTAACACTACACCCTTAACACTGATTGAAGTTCACCTAAATATCAATCCATTTTCAATTCAGATTAAAATGAATTTGGAAAATAATTTTTGCAGAAATAGAAAGGAACACGACCTTGTGCCGACTGAGCTGGAAACTAGAAAGTGTATCAGTTCCTCTTCATTATTTTCAGCAAGTGAAATAGTTGTCTTTGGGAAACCCTAATTTAAAGAGTGCCTTTTGCATGATGAAAACAAGAGTCGCTCTCATTTTTTAGCATACTTTCCCCTACAACAGAAATAAAACAACCTTAAATTTTCTATATAAAGGACAAAAAAGTTATTTTGAACATTTTAGATTAGAAAACCATCTTCCATTGCTTTCATGCTCACAGTGCAGAAGGTTAAATTAATCTACTGACTTCTATAGATGCATTGTAATCCAACACCTGGCCCTCAGATAACTCCATGCCAAAAATATATCCTAAGAGAGCACCATTCAGGCTCTTATCTCGGTCATCTTCTTTCTCTTAGTCCTTCATCATCCATCAAATATTTATTTTCTCTACTACAGAAGGCGCGTTTTCTGTGTTGACAAAATGCAGCTCCTTAAAAGTACCTGTTTTACTACAGTTGCCCATTTCAAGCCCAGTAATGTAATAGCAGGACTACTTAACCCCATAGAAATAGCAGCTAGAGAAAGAATATTAAGCTAAGATTTCAGTAAAAATGGTTGTTTTGCAGAGAACATTCTTGGAACCTGATTCTATATTAAAGTTTCATGTAAGCTGAGGTCCCCAAAAGATCTAGGGCTGATATAGAAATAATCCAGTCTAAATTTTGTCATTGGACTATAATAGCAATATATGACTTCTCAAAAACTCATGATGAAAGGAGACAGTTACCCACTTGACATCCTTAGCATCAATGACAGCAATCTGAAACATGCTAATTGGAAGCATTTTGAGCAAAAAAAGGTCTGCTCTGGCATTGGTGATAACAAGCATGTAGGGTGAAGAGCCCTCACCATGGCATGCTTCATGGAAATTCACTCCACTGAAAATCTATTTCAATGGATGTAGCACATACCCAGATTCCAAAATAGACTGTTAGCAACGTGCAACAGTCACATAGTGCTTTGAGCAAACAAAACAATATAGTGATAAGGAAAAGATAGCCATCTGATTTCAAAGGTAAAAATTGCAAACCGTAACATGATGACTAATGAAGGGAAGGAACAGAGAAAGATCTGAAGTTTACCAGGGTTGAGGAAGAGCCATAGAAATATGCTTGGTGTCTGAAGCAGCTTTTTCACAAGTTACCTACAAAATTTGCACAGAGGGACATGGATCTCACTCAATCTCTGGAAAAAAAAATTAAAAAGATAAAAAAGTAAAACTTGGGAAGTTTCTAAAAAATCTTACGTACATGAAGAAACCTACACTATTAGGCCACAATCCTTGTGCTGGCAATATAAGAAAAAGAAAGAAAAAAACAACTTGTGAAAGATCAGTGAAATAGAAGTCAATATAGAAAATGGAGAACAAAAAAAAGAGAAATTCTGATTTGAATTGAAAAGCACATGTTAAGCCTCTATCATAGGGAAAAGAAACTGAAGGCAAACTGCAACTGCAGAAAAAAAGAGTAGTGCACGAGGCAGTGTGATTCAGCATTTCTAGCAGCCAATATTACTAATGACACCTAAAGCTAAACAAAGAGTTTTGTAAGGCTAAACAGAAAACCAAATGGGGTGGATGTGTATGCGGGATGTGAAAAGCTGCTGCACATTTTTTCTACTATTTTACAGTGCCATAGTTTGAATGATCACACCAGCAAAATGCTTGAATGTTATTCTAGATGAGCAATATCTAGACATTCTAGATAATCAGTCTAGATGAGTTAAATGCTGCAATACTAAGCAACACTTTCATAAAACCCCAAATAATCTGTAAAAATAGCTTGCCACACCTGGCTCAAACTTTGTCATGACAAAAAAAATGCCCTTGAAATCCAAGGACAACCAATGTTACTTTAGAAAATCATCAGGAAGTTATGTTAATTAACCTTTCTAAGTCTACAAAGCCAAAAGTAATAGCAAAGACCAGAGAGGCCTCACAACATTGAAGCTTCAGGAATATTTAGGAGAGAAGGCGATACAACACCAGAGCAGAATAAGAATGCTCAAAAGGTAATGCTAGGGGAAAAAAAGAGAAAAATGATGGCTTTTGAAAACAAATTAGTCAAGAAATTATAGACACTTGGTGAAAACACCTCCACTACCTATGAAAAGGAAAATCACCTGTTCCATCACTATCAGAAGGAAATATTGCATGTTTGTGGGACAGCTATTCAGACCTATATCCTAAATCTCACACAAGTCTGTCAAAAAGAAAATTGTACAGAAATGTGGATACTCATTAGAAAACTAATTACAAACCTTAGCATGGAGAAAGGCGTATTTGAGCCCTACACCATAAAGCATGTGGTAATAGCAGCAAGTGCCAGAGAGGAAAGGAACAGATTCATTTTCATCCCTTAGAGCATTACTGACACAGGCAAACAGCAAGAATGAATAAGGAAATAAAGCAATTCTACAGTTTCTGTTGTTCAACCATATTAATTGCCATGTCCAAGCTGGAATTAGTGTGAATAGTACAATGAAATCACAGCTGATTAACAGCCTATATTTTAACTTCTGTATGACAGTCTGTTTAACGCAGGATTTTCATTATACAGAATGTTCTCCTTACACAGTGTAAGAGTACATATGCATTTTAGTTTAATAAATATAGAACAAGTCACTTGTAAAATAAAATGACAATTTAAGTTCAGTTCAAATTCTCTAGAAAACTTCTTATAGATCTTCAACTTTATGGTAGCCTCTTATTTATATTAAAATAGATTGGACAAGCTTGAATCAAACCCAGTTCAGAATACAATCCCAAAATCTGTTGCGGCAGAACAAAAAAGCCTAATGTGAACATACTATATTTAATCTAAGTCTTTCCAATTTAAAAGTTAACCATTAAAGCATGTTGTATATAAAAACACAAATTATAATAAATATATCTCTGTATATGTATAAATCTATAACACACACATGAAATCAGCAATTTCAAGCCTGCATAAAAAGCAATAATCTCAAGCCATAGATACATCCATAAAAGAAAACAAATAGTAATGAAACTTTGCTTCTAACATTTGCTGTTCCTCAGAAATCCTCCTGTGGCATTTTTATTTTAAATATGAGTTCCCTGCTACAGGCATATATACAAGACCCAATTTGTTCTTACAATCTTTATTAAATCAAGGAGTCAAGACACATTAATGTCCTGAAGAGGTAAATGGTAAATTCCCATCTGAAGAGTCAGAAAAAATGCATTTTCTGTATTAGGTTGACACAACTGAATATATCCCAGCTTTGAAAGGTACCACACTAAAGTTCTTTATCAATCCAGATCACAACAGAAATATGGTCTCAGCCTGGGCGGGGATTAAGCCCTTATGTAGATGAAAAGATCATTCAAATTGTACCCATCCCTAATTCTTAGCCTGCACTTGGAGAGAAGTATGACAATGGACCCCGTTAGTACCATTTGTGGAGGGGATATGAAATGGTTGTAGTTCTGAAGCTCACTTCACCTCATTTATTCTCTAAGCTTTCAGAAAAGAAGGACTTTATTCTTCCATCACTGGCTTTCATTCTAGGTCCAGCTGGATTGGAGCCCTAAAGCAGACTATCTGTGAGGATGTTGAGTACTTCAAAATATGCAAAATCAAGTCAAGAAACTTCAGGCAAATCTTCCTTTATTCTTCATGTACAAGTAACCAGAAATATTCCGATGAGCTATAGATGTCTTGCTTCCAGACAAAGTAAGATAGACAAAATAAGAGAAAAGGCAGCAAATAATATTCATCCAGTCATTGCCAGTCTGTTATAGCTGGGTTAAATTTTTTTGTCCTAAGGAAGAGTCTTTTCACTTCCTTCAAACAAATACCCTGCTTACAGTGCAATTATTTTCTTTTACTTTAAATTTGGGCAGGCGCAGCAATAAGATAACTCATTTCATGTTTTGTGGCTGGAAGAAATGGGGTAAATTCTGAAGTATATCCTAGGTATAGTACTTAAGCAGAAGATGGGAGAAGGATGTTAGAAAAGCACAGCTATTGGGAATACAAAGCATTCTTTAAATAAATGTCCTTGAAAGAAAGATGCATACCACTTGATGTACACAGCGAGCTCAGTCTACAGAGTGGGACCTCCCCACAAATACAACTTTACAAACCATGCCCTAGATGAGCCATACAAAAAGCTAACAATTAAAACACTTCTGTACATTTTTAGTAGTCTCTTCAATAGCTGTTTGTATGTGTTAACTTATGAAAATGGGGTTTAAGAAGGTATTTAAAATCATGCAATTGTTGTGGTTAAGTTGTAAAAAGAATCAGCAATATGAATATAAAAAAAATATATAAATGTATTTCTAGAATATTTCTGCAGTGAAATCCATCAAGACTAACCACTTCTCGGATAACCCCTCTCAGCAGCTTTTCTTTTGCCAGATGTCACCAGCAAATATCTATAAACAGGATGTTTTTATTGTGAAGTAAGAATTTCTGCACAAAATTAGTATTACTATCTTTTCAGACATCTAATGTGGGTCACAAGCACGTTCAACAGAGTTACTTTTTTCTTCTGTGGAGAAAGCTGCTTTTAAACTACAAGAGATTTATGGGATGACAGTGGCTGTGGGATTAAGATTGCTTGCTGCTTAAAAGTTACTGGCACCCTACTGTGTCACTAAGGGTCTGTTTCCAAAATATTGATCATTTAGTCCTGAATTCCTCTAATGACATGCAAGTCTCCTATCATTTAAAAGTCTATTTAGCAGTGCTGCAGAATACTTTCTTCTACAAGATGAAATCATTTTATTCAATGACTTTCTCATCTAGTGAATTCTGAATGCCATTTTAAGAATTAAACCACTTTGTCCTAAACATTTTGATATTCATAATTCTTCTCAGGACCATCTCTGTCCTGTCCTATGCACCATCCACTTTCAGGCACCCCTTCATCTTTTTCTTTTCATCAAGTATTGCTGTGTCTTTGGCAGCTCCAAGTCATTTCTCAAGCAAAGTGTATGTCTAACACAGTCTTTTTTGCAGAAAAAGGTGGATATAGCCATTATGTTGAACCATGCTCTTGTCACTACAGTTGTATTCAGACTCTCTCCTGGCCCTCAGAATCCGTCAAATCTCTCTCAAGTGCTCTAAGAATCACAGTCTGGCACTCAGCTGCAAGCCCACAGAAAATATTGGCGTAGTGTCATCATCATCTCTGTAACGCTCTGCTTAAATAATTTCTTTATTTAATGGGCAGCGTCCTATATCTATGACACTACGTCAACTTAATTCGCCAGCTCTAAGTTACTATAGGGATGGTTGCACATCCATTGGTATATTTGCAAACTGAAAGGCGCTAAGACTGTTCACAAGTTGTTAGCTACTATTTAATCTAAGATCTCTTACCTAGCAACAAATATTTTAAGTATTACTTCTACATATTTAAATAGTACAATTTTAAGTCTTCCTAATTTTAGGAAGTGCCTGGCATGCTTTTTGCTGCTAATTTAATCAAATAAAATTCATCAAGCCTCATGGCTACTTAAGCATTTCTTTAATTCCATGTGGGAATGGAGAGACAGTGTTCCCTACAGAAATACTGAATTAAGTCTGAATTAGTTTTATTTTTAATGTTTTTAATTTAAAAGTATTTTAGAATTTAGTCATTATTTTTATTATAAAAAGGTCATAGCAAACTGGTGTTAGCATTTTGATTACTTTAACATGAATAAATGTTAAAAGTTAGTCAGCTGAAAAACATTCCAGTAAACTTACAGTGGACTTCATTGAACTGGCTTGTTCTATGTCTTTTATCCTGTTTGAAATTTTGTCAAATATGTATGTTCCAGGGGAATGTTTAAATCTCAATGCAATACATTTTTCAGTAGAGCAACGTTCCGCCAGTTCTACAAGTAACAAAGACCTCTGATCCCCATTCCAGATATTATTCTTAACAGCTTTTAGCTAGGACTTCTGAAAACAGCTCACAATCCCTAAAGTCACTTGCACAGAAGTGTTTTATCTGGGATTAAGGAAAGAAATTAGCATGACTGCTACAAAAACACAGGTGCTTGACTTTTGTGACTAATGAGGTAATCACAGCTTTCTGATCACCCACTGTTATCTCTTAATTTTGAGCTCCTACAACTTTTTATTATTTTACAAGACCTGTAGAGATTACCTACAGATTCTAAAAGCTGTTCTTTTGATTAAATTAGTTGCAATCAAGTTCAGTGCCTTCTGTCATATGAACTTTGTTCCAAATGGTTTTTTGGTGGTTGATATTCCTTGTGCTTCTTAAGAGAATTACAAAAAAATTGGCTCTATTATTATCTTTAGCGTGGGCATCAGGGTTCTCAGAATTAACATTAATCAGAATTTATGAACCCTGCCATTCAGATGTAAGGTCCTTCTGGGTTTAGATCTAAAATACAATTAAATGAAAATCCTTCATTATTTCGTAGCTAGAGAGTCACAAGAAAGATGAGTATGTATCCTCTATTGCCCAGAAACTTATTGACAGAATTTGATAAATAAGGTGAGTTGTTCTGCCTGCATTTAGACCCCCTTAAACCAGCCAGCAAGTGGTAATTTTTCTGGTTGATGGGTGTATTTTTATGAGTTATGATGTACTATTATTCTGACACTTTAGATAAGGTGTTTTAGAAAGTGGGAGAAATAAGTGCTGTAGAATTTTCATTAGAATTACAGTACAGAATTCTGTAATGTCCTTCTTTCTAGCATGTACTGCCATTGTATAGAAATGGAAGTATGTAATTTCCCTCAAAGACAAGGTCAGTGATCAGTGTTCCTTTAACCTTCTACCCTGTCCCATTCCCAATACAACAGATTAAAACAGTCTGTGGAACAGAGAAGTTGTTCTTGGCAACTGTTTTGGGGGTGGGGGGTTCCATTCACTCTAAACTTTCAGTTCAGCTCTTAGAGAAAGTTTAATGCAAAACTGAAAGAGCTCTAAAAGATTTATCAGCTAAGTGAACTACACCTTGGACTGAATTGGATTTCAAGAATTACTAAATCCTTGACCAGTTCACTAATTCCTACATTAACTGTTTCCATCCACAGAATTCCATATCAGCAAAATCAAATATTTCCATCTCCAAAGTTAGCATCTGCCGAGCAGAATTTCTCTCACATAGCTAGTCTCAAATCCATTTTAAGGCACTTAAAGTAAAACTAGGGTTAGATCATCACTCAAATCAGAAGGTTATGTTCCTTTTTGCACAAAAGTTCTTGTAGCTCCCTAGTTCTCTTTTTCACCTTTCAAGGTGTTCCTGACACCTCAAGACACTTACATCCTGAAAGATTAATTCCACCAACCGTAGCTGTCTGAAGAAAACATCTTCCATCAGACTATAGCCCGTTTTTCCTTCTCACACAAGTCTGGAAAAGGGTAACATTAATTAATTAAACAATCACATTAACAATTGGGGTGGGGGCAGGGATTGCCTTGTCAGGTGTAAAAATGTTCTAACAATAACTCTCTCCCTGTTTCCCACACTGCAGTAACAGTTTTCACTGACAAGCTTGCCAAAATTTTTTGATAGAAAAACTCTCATTTTCCCACTTAAACAAGCATTTACCAGTCTTATCTTCAGCCTAATATAATGGTCCATTTTCCTTCAATTCCTGTACCTACAGCCCCTTGGTCTGAAAGGTTTTTGAAGCTGTCAGTGGTCTCACACAAATGTAAAGGACCAATTTGCTCTTCCCCAAGAAACAAAAATTACATATATGTTTGTGATGGGTGGTTTCAAGGATTAATCCAGAAAAGTAGTACATTCTCTCACACTGCACAAAGCAAGAGGGGAACTTTTATGAGATGAAAGTAAAGAGAGAAAAAATTTACATGAAATTCTGGAAGTCAAGCTGAATGTCAAATTTGGAGTACAGAATAGAAGTAGTCCAAAATCCTGATGTAGAAAGAGACTTCTATGGAAAATTCTGCTATTTTGGTCTTTCCCATACTACACTGAAACATGCTGAACTTGTTTTTCAACACTGAAAAGCTTAAAGTGCAATTTTAGAAATTATCAAACTGAAAGGGAACAGAAGCAACTGTTTGGATGCTCATTCAAAACCTGTCATTTATGTTACCCTCACTTGGTCCAATTCAAGCATCAGCCAAAATAATCTGAATGTCCTGATGCAGCCTAAGAACTAACTGAAATTTTTCATACAGGTGGGTTTTACAAAGATCAAATTACACGTGTTCAGCCATGACCTTTTCAAAATACTTTTGCAAAAAGAGGAGGCTGGACAGAGGCTGATAATTAATAGGGTCCTTTTTTTTTTTTATGAGGAATGGCTTTTTAGTATAGGAATAATTGCTGCTTCAGAACTCTGACAGGGAATTTTCCTGCTGCAAGTGTCAGTTATAATTGTAATAATATATAGCATTAGAAGCCCATACTTCTCTAAGGATAAAAAAAAAATGCAAGGACAGAGGTAGAAATGCATGACACAGGAAAGAGTGGGAACAGTCACCTCATGGTACTTAATTTGCACAACATCAGAAAGCATAGAGCTGAATCCAGTGGACAAGAAGTAAATACTACACACTGATCAGCTTTCAAGTGAACACTTTTAAGCATGTATCCTGTTGTACTTAAAAGCATGCTTCTTATCCTTACTGGAAAGACTGTCTTTTGCATATTCCTTGTACACTAGAAATACTAAAACAAGGCATTTTGCATTTCAGAGTACCTGGTCATACACTCTCCCTTACAAGACCACTTTAACTGCCATGCTTTACTTATGCTATTGAAAAAAACAGAACCACTGCTTACCTAAACCCAAGGGGTGCAATGGGGCCCTCTTCCTCTGCTTCCATCTCTTCTATGTTCTCTCAGAAGTGGGAAAGAAGGGAAATTCCAAAGTGCACTCTTCCTGAGAGAAAGTAAATGGAAAGATCCCCCATAACCTTTGATGATAGTTCCCTAATAGCATTGTCTAAGCAAATAAGTTAAATAATTTGAAACATTTCAGACAATGAAACTTCACATCAATCTTTAAGGTCAAATCTATAACTGTCTTAACAAGAGTCTTTTTTTAAAGTAGTCTTGTAGTTTAAGAAGAACATGTGGCAAAGCACCTGAGGTTGTGATCTTCAGCTCATAATCACAGTCTTAGTACAACAGTAAGGTAAAAAAAAAGGTTAAAAAGGCAATTACTGGTTTCAAGCTTTCATTTTCTTTACAAATAAAATGTATTCCACTTGCTCCAATTTTCAACCTCTCCCTGGTCATCAAAATTCCCTGAACATATATGTGCTTCCTACTCCTCTGTTTATGCCCTTGGTCCAGCCAGTCCAACTCATCAATTCCTTCAGGGAGGTGGGATATGAAATTAGCTAAGTAGGACTTAAAAAAAAGAGGTGGGATAAGAAAAAGGAAAGAGAGAAGGCATGAAGACTGACCTGGAAATGGACAGAGACCACTGGAGTCTACACCAGAACATGTCTCACACAGCTGGAGAGACAAACTCATAATCGGCTTGCTTATTTTAAAGCAATTGATTTGCAAAACCAATATTAAAATATTGTCTAACACATCTGTTCCAAAGCAAGGGTACATAAAGTTTAGCTGTACGGTATGAAATTATTTCTGCCCTTTACAGGCATAATAGGATACACACCATAATTGCAAGACAACACCTTATTTCTCAAATAGTATAAAATACACTTCTTTCCACTACAATCTTAAATAGCCTATATTTTCCTCTGGGGTTTTAAGGCACCTACCACGTAGTATTGAATACTACTATATGAATTCTGGACTTTGGGCTCATAAAAGTAATTTAGACAAAAGGTACACTGTAAATGATTCTTACACAACAGAGAGCAGAGTAAATATAGAAAGAGTAGTAGTGGAAATGTTTTGATATATGCACAGTTTTGAGGCTTATTATAACTGCAAGTTGGTTAACTACTTTAGCCCATCTACTGAAATTAAGAAATGTTGCACTACCTGGTGACAAGGAATTGTTTGCTCAGGCTACCCACTAAATTAGTAGATTATATAGAATAGCAAGTTTATCACAAACAGAGATAAATTCTGTCTGCTACTGAGATTCATTTAGCAAAGGAAAAGAGAGAGGCAACCAATGGCAATCCCTGATTCTTAACCTCCCTTTAATCTTCCCTACACTCAGGTTAGATCTGCCTCTAATGTTAAAAAAGAGCCTGTGGCTACCCAGGGTAAGATTTGTTGCACTACTAATCATCTAAAACCTTAGTGTCTAGTCCACATTCATCACCTAGGCTCTAGTCAATGAAGAAAAAGAGCCCTCTTCAGCAGACAATTTATCCAATTTTAAAATTAGTTTCTAAAAGAGATGAGATGAACTACCCTCAGAGGGGGTCTGACTTACTCCATGGACTGAAGAGGAAGTTGCCTCAACTTCCTCTGATGAGAAGTGCCGTTTTCAGCCTGACTCAGGTGAGACTAATACCATCTTAAATGATGAACTGGCATTCATCTGTCTGTCACAAACTTTTGGGGAGCCACCTGCAACACCACCCCCACGACAGAGTTTCCAGCCGGGCAGCTGGCATTGGACTTGTATCTCTGCACAAATTAAGCAGCACTACCTGTGAAAAATGTCACCCTCATCTTACAGTTGCATAGCTGAAAAATAATTCTACTGAAATCTGCTGAGTGACATCAGGGCACTAACAATGTCAGAAATGAATTCAAATAATGATTATACAAAAGCAGTGTAGTTAAATTCTCCATGAATGTGGCTTATCTGATGAAGCCCTCATACGTGACATGTCTTCAGTACAAAAATCCTTCATACAGTTTTCCAACACTCTCAGTCTCCGCAGAATACACGCATTGAATATCACACACCTTATACACACATACGTCTTGCACTTTGTGAAAATATTGCAGTGTCTGCCCTAACTATCCACAGTATGAACTATCTTTCAAGTTGTGACAAAATGTTCCCAAATAGTGCCTATTCTTCAAAGGTTATAGTTTTTCTTACAACTTTTTTTTCTTTTTGATGTGCACTATGTTTTCAAGCATTCTTCTCCTTCACAAGTCCAAAGAATCCCAGGGTCAGGCTCAGACCCACGCGTTGTCATTGAGGAACATATATTGCATGGTGTTCAATAACAGTGTGACGGGGTGAATCCTTTCTCAAAATCTCTCCAAGGCTTGTATTCTCTGTGAAGTTTTAATTCAGGTGAGCTACTTAACTCTTCCCCCTCACCCCCGACCTTTGTCTCAATTTTCCATATAACTTTAAACATGACCACAGTATTGTATCCTTCTCACCCTTTTTCTCAGCAGCCAGCCACGCTAAGTGAATTTCTACTTAGTACAAATTTCTTCCTATGTTCTCCACCTGTAAATTAACAAAGCGTTCCTACTGTAGAATTTGCATTGGCAACTCAGGATTAATTATTCTAGCATTGCCAGCCATGTTACTTTAATATCACATCCAAGATGTCCACCACAAGCTAATCATGGTATTACTTGTTATCATTGCTCTGTTATATACTTGTATTAGTTGTGAATTCCCACTTAGAACCACTAGCAAATGCCACTTGCAATATGTTCTGCAAGACCTCTAGATTATAAAAATTTTAGTGCAAAAGGCAATTTAGAGTTTAAAAAATTTATAAATTAATAGTCTGTAAGATTGTTTATACAAGAAAAGCATTTAATTAAAGTTCAGTTCAAGAATGTAAAAACACTTCATTTCTCACGGGTATTCTCTCTGTACTGGCATTATTCACAGGACTTGTGATCTTGGATCCCAAATATCTCTGCCATCCTTTGAAATTATAATCCTTGGCTCTACCATAGTCTCTAAATATTTTTTACACCTCCAGATTTACACAACCTACAGTGGAAGCTGAGGGAAACAGAGGCTGGCTGGGGAACTTTTTTGATATATGCTTGAGTTTTGAGCTTATTTTAACTGCAGGCTAAGTGCCATCATTGTGGCTTTCACCAACATGTGAAAATGTTGACTGAACTCCTAGGCGCTTTAGCTGTACTTGGAGTCTGAAACTGTGAATGATCTTGTAGAGTAATTCTCAGCTGAGATTTCATTTTGCTTTAGCTAATGAGTTTCATGACTGATTATGGACCAGATAAACAGTAACATGTACAGAAATGGATAACGTCTATAATTTTATAGGAAATTTCTAAAGGCTGTAAGTTTGAGATAGTTGAAAGAGATTAATAAAATAACATTTGGCATTCTGTTGATCCAATCTGATTCTGATACTGATTTAAAGTATCTGCTTAAGAAAGCAAATCATTATAGAATTATAAATAGATCTTCTCATATTACAGAAAAGAAAAACTATTATTTGATAGAATAGAGCAAACAAAGCTAGATCAGTTCATGTTTCTTGTCCAGTGCACATGGGATCAAAAGAACAAAAGTAATGAATCCCTACACGCTGCACCTGGCTTTTTAGCTTGCTCCAACATCTCAACACCACAAATGCAGGGAAGACAGATTCTCTGGTAAGACACAGTAAGAGGTGGTGAAAAAGGCAGCCTTGCTTTGTATCCTGAGCCACATCCTATTTCCACATGCTATGCAGGGAGGAAGAGGTATCCTGCAACTAGCTCTCTTGGAAAAGGCTCTCCTTCAGGGGCAGAAGAAATTTTTGCTGCTTTGAACTGAATTAGTCCCCTGACACTTTTCCAGTTTGATGTGTTGACACTGTCATAACACATGGATCTTGATAAAGGCGCAAACACAATCCTCCTGTTGTTTTGCAATTTTACAGTGTAGAGTAAAAATGGAATTGGGAAACACTGATATCATAGTTCTATTTATAACATTGTTTTACACAGAAGATTTTTTGCATTTAAAATACACCCTAAATTGTGAGTATGCAAGATAAATCTTTATACTGAAGATTTAACCAAGTGAGAACAAGTTGGTGAAGGGTCTGTTATTTCTGTAGATGTCAGACGTACTCATGTTTTCATCTTAACACGTTATCTGCTTTGTTGTCTTAATTTATGTCATTAGCTTCCCTGGCATATTTCCTACTCCCTTAATTTTATTTAACAAGTGCAATACAAGATAAACACTTGCAATAACTGCCTTTTTATTTGGGGGTAATAAGTGCATTCTTGCAAGCCTCCTTATAACTCAAATAAATGTGTTTATTTTAATAAACATAATAGATATTAACAGGTAAAATCCGACATACACACTCTGTATTAGTTTAAGATTTCTGCTTGAAGTCATAGTTTATTATCATGTAATGTGCCCATTTTACAATTAATTAATTTAGTCCTAAAGCTGAAGAGAGAGGAGCACTTGCAACTCTCATTATATAGCTGTGCAACAAGAATACTTTATAATGTTTCCCCAGATACTAATGCCAGTTGCCTGTTAGCTCAAACAAGCCTTGCCTGAAAGCTTGAGGAAGGAATTTGCCCTTATAAAGGATAAAAAATTTGCCTTAGGAAGCAAATGATTATCCAGGAATTTAGTACTTCATTTGCACTGAACTGCAATAATCTATTTGTCCCTATCTTGCTGCTTAGTTTGTGGATTCCCCTACAAGCCATATGAATCAACAGATATTTTTGCTGGGCTGATTTTCACCTCCACAGTGCCATACACTTCTATTGACTGCTGTCAGCCATCGTAATTAGAAGTCCATAAGAAGGAAGAGTAATGCCCACATTCAGGGGAAGAAGAAATACATATTAACTCGGTTTTGGGTTATATTAACTTCCTCTTGGTACCTGAGGTAAATAAAAAGC
Organism: Harpia harpyja; assembly: GCF_026419915.1. Classification (NCBI taxonomy): domain Eukaryota; kingdom Metazoa; phylum Chordata; class Aves; order Accipitriformes; family Accipitridae; genus Harpia; species Harpia harpyja. Next base: position 68,367,142 of record NC_068969.1, on the reverse strand, counting down.
TAGATGATCTGTCCCATTTCATGTCCTCCCAAACTCTTGGTGCTGGAACCCCAGAGACCTCCTGAGCAGGGTGACTGGCATAAAAGATTTGTCTTCAGTACTCATAAATCCACTAAAAGCACATCTTGCCATTACATATGAATGATATCTTTAAAGTTTATAATGGTAAGTGAAAAACCCTTTCAGATCCACCAAGACAAGGATCACATCACCTATTATTTAATAGATTTTATCTAGAGCAACCTTGACAAGTTTACGCAGAAGCACAGTATCAGGGAAAAAATAAATCTTCTTTTCTTTAACAAGATTTGGCAAATGAAAATAAAGAGAAAGTGTTGATCCAGTGATCAACCAGACTGGACAATTTTACTTCAAAAAGCAGCTGGGTCTGTTTTTCATAAGTACCCCATCATCTGGTAATCCAGCACTTCTTACTTCAGTTTTCTGATATGATTTGTGTCCAAAAGAAATCATTACTCCAGCTGAACTTTTCCTATCTGCCTATCACTGTGTGAATACCTGAAGTATCAGGCAAACAACAAACACTCATGAATTACAACAAATCTGGCTGTTTATCTTCACTGTGTACCTGGAAATATTATTTTAAAACTTTGGTGAAATAAACTTCCAGGAAACTAGAAAGAACTGAAAAATCCCTGGAAAATTAAGTCATTTAAAATGAAATAATGAAATCACATCCATAACCAGCAATAGATTTTCTAAGGATTTCTTAAGAAAAGAGGTTTTATAAGGTTGTGTAGTGTATTTGAAAACAAAATGAGTTCAAGACAGATTTCTACATTGGCCTCTAAAAGTCTCAAAGGTCACTTGAGGCTTGCTACAAGTGGAAAGAAGATTCAAAAAAGAGATTAAAAAAATCAGAATGGCCCCAGCTTTCTCTAGGATTTCAATAAAATGTCTGGGGTTTTAATATCCTGCCCAAGACAAACCTGAAAATGTGAGTTCTGTTCAAGCCAGAACTTATGCTTACCCCAAAGTAGTGTTCAATACATCAGACACTCAATACATCAGACACTTTAGAGCCACCAAGAAGGACAAGATGGTCCTATGTGCATACTCCAGAGTCATCGTTAGTTTTATTTTTCTTTCATTAAATGCTTGTCTGCACTAAAACGTCACTTTACTGAGAGGAAATCCAGCTTTTCCTAGGACCCAGTATTTCAAAATGCCTGTAAGCAAAATTGAGGCAAGGAAAATAGGGAGTGATCTTTTGCCTTATGCCTCCAGCACACGTGTTCATCACAGACATGGAGCTGGTGGGATTCCCAGCCACCTCAGAGATACCTGCTGGCTAATATACTCTCATGGGGCAGCATGTCAACAAACATTTTTACTCTTCCAGAAAACTCTTCCAGAAAACTCTTTTGGAAAATGGTGGTTGTGTAATGCAGACAGGAAAAACCAAGCTGAGTCAGCGACTTTGTGTGAGACAATTTTACATATGCCCATTTTTTTAAACTCCTTCAAAATTAATCTGGTAGCTTTACTATGGGAATCAAGCTGAAGCTCGAGCCCACTGCTCCATCCTCCTAGTGGGAAGTCAGCCATGAAAGAGACTGTTTGCAGCACAAAGGTGGAATCAAGCTGAAGCTCGAGCCCACTGCTCCATCCTCCTAGTGGGAAGTCAGCCATGAAAGAGACTGTTTGCAGCACAAAGGTGGAATCAAGCTGAAGCTCGAGCCCACTGCTCCATCCTCCTAGTGGGAAGTCAGCCATGAAAGAGACTGTTTGCAGCACAAAGGTGGAGCAATGCACTCCTGTAAGAACCATCTTAAAAAAGAGGCATTAGCTCAGAAACAGGAGATGAAGTGATTCAGTGCGTTGTCTGAGAAAGCTGTGGACTACTTAATACAGTTTAAAGCCACCATTCACTCTGCCTTTCCTTTCTGAATTATAGATCCCATGGGACATATGTACTCCCACTAACATATGAAGGTACAATCTGCACTTTGCCACAGCATCAGTGAACCTAGTTTTCTGTGGGTTAGTCCACACAGACTAGTAAATATTTATTTATACTGCAACTTATAAAAAAAAAATCTTGAGATAGAAGCATTGCCTCAAGGGAGTTATAATGCATGGAGAGCAGACTTACACATCTGGAGGGAAAATTGAACAGTAAATTTGAAGTTCTTCTTGAAAAAATTCCTACAATCTCTCTTACCAGGACAAGTAGTGGAAATAAATCATATTTTTATGAGTTGACAACAAAGTATGGTGTATTTTCTTCCTTAACTAAGGTTATTTTGCATATCTGAGTAGCAGTTTTACAAGTGGGAAACGTTTAATTTGCTGTAAAATCTTTTTTGTTGCAAAATCATTTCCTTGTGAAAATATACAAAAAAATACAGTACTGCTGCAGCAAGACCTGCCAGTTCAGACCAAAAAAACCTTTGCTCTTTTGCAGGCACTGGGAAACATCTCAGGTGTGATTTGCAAATACGAGTAACTATTTGTAAGTATGTTTGAGGATTTCTTTATCCAACTATAACCATACCATTACTGAATTAAATACATTGAATAAATATATCTTGAACTTCCAGGCACATCTGACTGATAGAACACTTGCAGTAAAGAAGAAAATAAGGTTTCCATGTCTGGGAACTTTTCAAAAGCACTGTGTTCTCTGCTTGTGTTTCAATTTGAAGCCTTTATATATCTGGCTACCAGAAGTGACACAAGTCTATCTTGTAGCTAAAGAAAACTTCTCTGCTATGGAAAAGATATAAACTTCAAAAATCTGGGCTTCTAAAAACTTTTACTATAGAAAAAAGCTCTGTGCAAGTTATTTTACTTTTACAGTAACTAGTATTAGGAAACATAGCACCATTTTTTAACATAGGTGTCCAAGGTGATATTCTCAAATGTTTGTAGATGCTCAGATCAAGGCTCTAGAGTTCATACTAAAAGGTAATTTTGGAAAGTATCTGCAAAATCCTTTGGTTACCTCCGTTTTTTCTAAATTTCCTTATTAGTTCAAAGGATCCTACACAGAGCGAGTTACGGTCCCTGCCATCACTGGTAATACTTACCATAACTGGTGTGCTCCCAAAATGTCTGGGGCAGGCAGAGCCTGTGCCTGTGCACAAACATGTCATGTTCCTTTCCAGGAAAAACACAGGGAGACAAACTGCACTTGGACCCTCCCGGCAGGCATCATCTTGAAAACAGCCTAGCAATGCTGTGGTGCTGTCTCAGAGATGCAGGCAGGAAGGAGCTCCATCTGCTTCTAAATTTTGGGCCATCATTTTGCACACCACTTTGTGCGCTCCGTCGGTCCAGATTCTGGATTTTAAAACACATGGTTCTACGCAGTAATCATACCACCAGCAAAAAACTTAAAAAAAGGAACTCATGAATATTAAAAAAAGTCAAAGCCATCGATGCCACAGATGTGTGTGCTGCTGGCAATGAGGAGGCTGGAACGGCCTCTGGCTGGGACGACCGCAGGGGTTGCCTGCAGACAACATGCTGACTGACAGGTTTTACTCGTATTGGTGCCAGGAGACCTCACCGAGCAGCTCCTCGCAGTTCATTGCCTTGCTGACGGTATTTCATTTATTTACTAAGGTTCACTTTCTCCTGATTGTCTCCTGCTGCTTAGCCCACTTTACACCCTGGATTGGGGCACATTAGGCACTTCCTATAGCATCTAAAAAAGCAAAAACCACTTGAACGTCAAGCGGAAGCCAAGCAGAGGGCGCTCTGAAAATAAAAACGTGGCTCAAATGCACAGCAAATAAATGCACAACACAGAAATACCTCAGAAGTGCAAAGCTGCTCATCACTGCTGGGCCGGCATGGCCGGACCTCAGGCTTCAGCAGTGAGAAGGGCCCTGAGTCGCGGCCTGATAGACCCTAGCAGAGCCTGATGGCCAGACCGGCCTACCTGGGACACTGCAGCTAGTGCAAAGCTCCCCAGTACAGCCTGGCCCACAGCCTAACCTGACCCACGGCGCGGGGGGCCCTGCCACCAGCCCAGCCTGTCTCCCCTGCTCTCTCTCGCAGGCTGGACCCTGCACACCTGCAGTGGGTCACAGCCGGCAGGCCCCTCAGCTGGGCACCCGCCTGGGCCTGCCGCCCCCCAGCCCCAGGCACAAGGAGCCAAGCTCAAAGAAAACTGCTAATAAAGCCTAGATTTGTTAGTCCTCCCTAGTTTCTGGTGCACCCGTGCGTTTAGAAAGTTTTGCCTGGTACTCATAAAATCATAATCATAATTACAGTACGCATCAAGCAGATTTTCCAAAGTGTTAAGGATCCACCTGCCTATAAAATAACAACATCACATATAGATGGTAAATTAGGATATTTCTTTATACGTTTCTTCATATCATAGTCTTCAAGTGTGCCTGTGCCAACATGGTAACTTACTCTCTCCTCTATAGCTTTTCGGCTAACTCATGCCCCACATATAGGACCATCCGAAATGTCCACTGAAGAGATGGAAATCAAATGCAGGCAGCGAAATGCAGACTGGATGACAAACTTGTCTTTTTGTTTACAACTGGTAGTACACCATTGTTTTCAAATACACATTTCAGCACTGAATATATTAACATTTACATAAGCAGGAGAGTCAGCAATGAAAGGCATTAGTACCCTCTGCTGGTTGACTTTATAGTAGCAGACAATATACACGTCCCTCCTTGGCCTAATGACTTCTGTGCAACCCATCTTCTTAATAGGATCTATGGTTAATTAAGAGAGTTAATTATTCCTCTATAATTTACAAAAAAAAAAAAGTAGGTAGAATTATAAAAAGACATTAAAAGTTGGGCGCAGTTTTGTTAGCTGATATGTGGATTACTCAGAACAAAGCCCAGCTTGGAGTCTGTTTCAAAGTCACACCAATCCAGCTGGCTGTGCCAGGGGACAAGCAGACCACAGTCTCTTCGCTGCTTTACAGGAAGGACAAGCCAAGTCGTTCCATACTCCCTGCTTCCAAGCCTTTAAAAAAGTACATAAGCACTGTGATTTTCACACTTTGCCCATCAACGTCTCTTGCTTTCTATAGAAACCAATCTTGAACACATAGGGATAAGAATACCGTTGCAATAGATGGAGATGTGCAGACAGCAGAGCCCCCGAAGTCACTGCTTGCATTGTAAGAACTACCTGCTTCCCACAGCCAGCCAGCCAACTCACATCAAGCCTTCCGGGTGCACACATTGTCCAGCTCAATCCCAGCTTCAAGGCACTAAATGGAAGAGTGGTGCCCTTTACACTGTGGGCCATGGTATCTCATTGTGCTACATCAAGGCACAGATGTACATCTCTAAATCAGAACTTCACAGTGGGAAATAAAGCACTGAACACAGAGGTGCTAAAAGCTAGTAGAGAAATACTGACAGTGAGCATTTTGTCTCACATCTTCAGAGGCTGGGACACGAACAAACTCTGCTCTCTCCATACTTTGAGTACAGAGGAAAAGGAGAGTTTTCCAACTATCTCAATTACTTCTGGATGGCTTGACATACCTGTGATGATAATCAAAAGGAAAGACTATGTAGCAGCCATTATTGTGTAACAAGAAATCGCAACCTGTTATGATCCACTCAGCGCCTTTGAAAGCTTTTCCTTGAGCATTTTTCTCAGATGCCATTCAATCCCAGGAAACAGAAGACCAGATCAACAAAAGATGAAATAACTGAGAAGGAATCCAGAAAAACTTTGTAGTTCCAAAGATCCTTCAGCCTTCACAGGTAGTTAGAGTAACTCCTTTCTATAAGTGCTTAGAAGGACATGTGCTGAGAGGAGTAATGAGAATAAAGCAGCTTATTTTATATCTTAGCAAGAAGCTAACATGTGGTACCTATTGACATAGTTTATGGTAACAACATAGGAAATACTGATATGAAATAATGATTTTAGCTTGTCAGGATCATTCAATTTCCAGAGCAATGCAGCAAGATTTTTGGAGAGAGGTTATTGGAGCACTAGCTTCAGGGCAACAGAAGACAAGAAACATAAGTATTATGGCCCAAGCAAGAGAAGACATTTTCTGTCTGTCTTTCCAGTATGTACATTTTATTTTAGAAACAAACCTTAAGCCTGAGTAGACTGTAAATGCATTTCTGCTTTATTGATATGATCATTTATTATTTACGTTAATGACAGAATTCCCTAAAGATTCCAAACAAGGTCAGGACACATGATTCTAGATACCAGGCAAGTACATTTAATTTAAGGCAAACTGACAATCCAGTGAGTTCATAATCTGATGCAAAAAGTAGTATCAGTACCCACAGTTTCAGAAATATCAGGGGATGCTTGTGGCAAAACTGTGAACTACTGTTACGGATGCACGACTAACCAAATCCAACAGGTGTTAAAACTCAGATTTATTCTTCAGCAAAAGTTAGTTAGAAGTCCGGTAACATTTAATAAAACCACAGGCTCAATGCTGTAAAGAGAATTAATACTACACGGCTGACTCAAGAATTCCCAAGATTTAAAGTGATGGCTCAAAACGCGCGTATCACTCACCTAAAAGCTGAGAGCTCTCTCCCTCGAGGAGTTACCTCGGGCTGTGCCCCGGCCCAAGGGGGAGTCCCCAACTGCAGACCCGCTGCTCCGAGGAGGACTGCCAATGTCTCCTCCGGCGGGACCCCGTTTATACCCCTGTCGAATCTGACCTGTGGTCATTTAAATCTATTGGCTAGGAGGGTCACCTAGGTGTACCTGGTGCATCTCGATTGGCCAGTTTGAATTTCAACATGCAGCCTCCAGGGTTTCCTTCCCCTTCTCCCTTCCTGGAGAAGTTTCGTTTCCTGCTGGCAGGATGGGGGGGGGGGGGGGATGTACTGCCACAACTACACCCTAATCTTGTGCTAAACTGGGGCCTTAGCCAAGATCTACTGTTCTTCCTTGATGCTTTAAATGGAATTAAATCATCCAGGTACTAGCATGCAAGACAGATGCAAAGATGGAAATCTATCTAGCATGTGTATTTATCTATTCCGATGTCACCCCTCAATCTGCTGATACTCAAATCTGCGCCAAAAACTTTACCTAAGGTTAAGCAGAGAAAAAGGGAGAATTGCAGGCAGCTTGAAATAAGGCAAGAGTTATCTTCTTTTTAATACAGAACACATTTTTCATTAACCTTACTATCATGACTTAGGACTTGTTACGTAAATAATTTTCAGTAATGCAAGGTCTGTGTGAGGTGAAAAATGAAGTAAATTTGAATCTAATAAGAGGGAAAATCTAAGTGGCACATATTTCACTACTATATCGATGGGTTGAAGATCATGTATTTTAAAGATATTCTAGTACCTAGACATATAGATAGGCACAATGGGAATTAGAAGGAAAAACAAATTAATCATAAGAAATCCCTAAAAACAAGGAGAAACACCTGCTGGCCATTTTTAATAAGCACTATGCATTTATCTTTATCTAACAAGTTGTGAAAATTATTTTCAAAACTCTGTGCCTAAGACAATATATGTTCATATCTAGTTTACTTCTGTAAGCCTGCAAAAGCATTTTATATCGCTTTGAAGTCCCTTAAAAATATCAGTATAATAATTTTTGGATGTCATGAACTATAGTGATGGTTCCATCAGCTGAACAGCTGTGGCTACTATTTAAGAAAACAAGGTTCTTTCTGCTCTTCATAAGTATTAAAGTACCTGTTTTCTTAGGGATTTTTGCACTAGTGTCCGTAGCTTCCTTTCTCATCTGCTATGCATGTGATAAAGTGCCTTGCTTAGTGGTAAGTTAGAGAAGGTGAAGCAATGAGAGAAAGCAGAGATATAAGCAAGGTTGGAGACAGATGAAACAGAGGATTTTGAACTTGTAGGGTGAGTTACAGAAAGTCATTTTAAGGGGAGGAATACCATTCCCATTTTAAAGAATCCAATTTTAGAGAAGTTCCAGTTTTAAAGAATCTTCCAACCTTCAGGTACGTCTTTCATCTTCAAGAAAAACTTGTAAATTCCAATCATTACAACTGGAAAAATGCAATTAGCAGCGTGTCGTCGTTTAACTGCAGCCGGCAACTAAGTACCACACAGCACAATGGAATGGGGGAGAGTCGAAAACAAAAGCAAAACTCATGGTTTGAGTTAAAGACAGCTTAATAGGACAGAAAAGGAAGGGAAATAATAATAATAATAAATTAAAAATAATAATAATAATAAATATATAGAAAACAAGTGATGCACAATACAATTGCTCACCACCTGCTGACTGGTGCCCAGCCAATCCCCAAGCCATGGTATCCCCGGGCCAACTTCCCCAGTTTATATACTGGGCATGATGTCATATGGTATGGAATACCCCTTTGGCTCTTTTGGGTCGGCTGTCCTTGCTGTGTCCCCTCCCAGCTTCTTGTGTGCTCCCAGCCTCCACTGGCAGGGCAGTATGAGAAGCTGAGAAGTCCCTGATTTAGTATAAAGACTGCTTAGCAACAACTAAAACATTAGTGTGTTATCAACATTATTCTCATCCTAAATCCAAAACATGGCACTATGCCAGCTGCTAGGAAGAAAATTAACTTTATTCCAGCCAAAACCAGGACACCGCATAAAAAGCCAAATACTCTTCAGTAATGTGGAGGCTACCTCTGCAAAGGACTCCACTGTTTACAAGCCTTACTACTCCCACTTAACCATATCCACCTCTAGTAAAATTTCAGCATGCTAAAATAAGAGGCTATGCGTGATATTACCTACAGCATGATGCCATTGATCTACCAGGAGTCTTGACTCATGCCTAGTATTAGTAACATTAGTAGGTGTTCCTCCACCATGCTTGTCTTGATACAAAGGTGTTTTTAGGGTGTGAAACTGAATTAAACCTTGTGCAAAAGACAGTGATTGCCAAGACTTTTTGGAAGGAAGTGCTCTCTGGCATATCCAGTAGATCAGAGAATGAATCTGATCCTCCACTCAGCCTGATTCAGATCAAGATTTTGTATAAATTTTCCACATCCTTGGACAGCGCCTGAATTGCACCATATCCTGGAATTACTGTTTCTCTATTTCTCCTACTGAAGCCATTCCACTTCATATAGCTAATGAGATATTCCGAGGACAAGTGGCAGGAAGAAATAGAAGAGCTAATCCAATTGTTAGAGAGCTCACCTAGATAGTCTAAACCCCAGCTCCATAAAATATTAACAGGAAATGAAACAACTTCGCAGGAGGAAAAACACAAGCCTGGATTACCTAATAACAGTGCATTGGATTAGTTCTCTTCTCCAAATCAGACATTTTAGAATGTACCCCGTTGAACGTTCTAACCACTAGTTTAATGGAGATGATCTTTGTATTTTGTTTTTTCTCATGACATAGGATTGACCCCAGCTTTAGGAGAGGGTTTACAGCTGAGCAGCGTTAGATGGTTCCTTCTATTTTAGGTTTAACTATCTAATCATCTGTGGAGAACAGAAATCGCAGTTTTATTCCCCTCCTTGGCATTCTCTACTGCTTAGCTAAGACAGCTCCTTGCTCAGATTGTTGGATCCAGTGAATGCTTTGATTTGGCATCAAACTCTGCAGGCTTTGCTAGAGAAGCCAGTTACTATTCAAACAGCCCGACAGTTGCAAAGACATACACAACCTGCTGGAATAGTCTGCTGTACTGAAAAAGAATTGCCCAGGGATTTGGAACTGTGTCTAAATAAGGTATAAAGACTGAAGGATCTTCACATCAGTGTCATAACACTTATAATTCATTTAATGCCTGACCATTTTTCATTGGAAAATATTTGTATGTCAAATATGTTTCAGTACAATATTTAAGAACTTGGTCTAAAATCCAAGCAAGGAAGAGTAAATATCACAGCAGACAGTATTTTTGTGTAGTTCTGCCCAAATCAAGCAGCTGCATTCAGCTAGTTCTAAAATAGCTGCAATTAACCTTTAATCCGAATTTAATAAAGGCAATAATTTAATTTATATATCTGTTCATACACAAAATATTGTCCAACACTGGTGATTGCAAATCCTCTCTGATGAGGTGCACATTTAGAATCAGGCTTTTAATCCTGCAGAGAAGTACATTTTAGTTTGTATCATAATGAGTTCAAGGTAGAAATGAGCAAATTCCATGTAAGGCTACTGTCCAAATTGCTTAGTTAAAACTGCAAATTGTGGATTCAGGCATACACCTGCTTGCACATCAGAGTAGGAATTTCACGACAGTAAACACTCAAAGGCTTTCCGATTTTTGTCCTGATAACAGTTGAGCTTCAGTTGCCTAGAAAAACAGAGAGTGAAAGAAGTGTATGCAAATCCTTCAGTGACAAACTGTATTCCATTTGAGAAACAAATTAAAGATTATCTAGCAGTAACCCCATTTCACATACCATGTTCACAAAAAAACCCTATAGTTCCAAGAAAAAGGACCCACATTGCATTGCAAAAATTTGAGGTATGTGAATTTTCTGACCCAAGCCATTTTTCCTGGGTGCAAAAGGCAATTTTTTTGTGGGAGAAGGAACGGGGACTGTATCAGTGCAAGAGAATTTGTCAGCTGGCTATAGGGATAACAAACCAGGTCTGAGGAGCTGCACTCCGGCGTTTGGAAGCAATGACTGAGAAGGGCATTTGGCAAGAGGAAATATTTGAGGCAGAAAATGAGAACATGAAGAAACATGCAAACAGTTTAAATGCCTCTGTTCGATCTCTCCCTGCAGTGAGCACAAGGCTGTCAAACAAGAAACCGTGCAGCAGAAGTTCAGCTGTTGAACACCACTCCTTTGCGTAACATAAAGAGTTCAGACAGCAGCTCACCAACACGCTGCCAGTGCCACCTTGGCATAAAAAGCAGGAAGTAAACAAGTGATTGACTTTACAGCTACCTGGCTGCAAAGTTGCATAAAGACAGACAAACTCTGAAAAACTGATAATTTAGAGCGTAAGCATTGAGGAGCTGGCTAGGAAAGTTTAACTAAAAGTTTAAAAAGGAAAAAAAAGTCAAATCTCCTAGAGCACATTTAATCTACATTTCAAGTATTGGTGAATAGGTTGGAAAAAAACAGCAAATTTTGCTATATAAAATATGTATTTCAACATTACATATTACTGGAGCTGGTTGCATGCACTGACTTTGGCAACAAGCATTTCATTCCACCAGGCCCCACAGACCTAGCTATATGCATTGGCACTCATTCCTCTCTGAGCATTACTAAATCCGGTGAATTATACTTGCATGCTCAGTAAAGGGCTGAACATGTGCCATGAAGAGCATATTGAAGACTCCAGCTACAATGCAACAACCGAGGTCTAATGCAGTTGCTGTTACCTGTATTACTTGCAGGGTCCAAGTGGCAGTGATGGGTGGGGTACAAAGAAACTAACTTGGTATCCAGGATAAACATGTACTGCTGTCCTGGAGGAAAATAAATCTGCATCTTTTTACTTGTAAATTGAAACCGTTAGATATGGAAATTAGGGAGAAACAAGAAATACTGGTTACTGTCACTTTTCAGAGTAGAATTGTTCTTTGCTTTTTTATTTCAATATCTTCTTCTCCCGCATATCTGGCCTGTCTTAAATGCAAAAAAATACCTGCATAAGAAGGAACTCAGTTAGCATATCTCCCTTTGCACCTGATTATTTTTTCTCATGTCTGCAATATTCAAATCACCCCTTAGAAGAGAGGCATTTTGGCAAGCAAAAATAAGAACAGAAAAACTTTCTACATTCTATTTAGCATCTAAAATAGAAAGGTTTGGAGTCTTTCTTAGACTGGTTTTCATCTTTCTCTTCTGTTCTGCCTAACAGAGAAAGACTTTAGATTTTATTCACAGACATGTTAATTCAGAATTTATTCTCCCCCTATAGCAAGTTTTCCAACCCCTGTCCAAATTTTTTTCTTTAAGTCAACAAGCAAGCTTGACAGAGTTGAAAGGCCAATGTCTTCCCTGGTATATACAGCAACTGCATCAGCATAGCTGTCAATGTTGACACCAGTACTTAATTTGGATGGGCCAAGCTTGTCTCCAGACCTGTTTCGACAGACCATCTGAAGAAAAGAATTGCCATGTTGTCAAGACAGCTTGTTGCAATATTTAATAAACCAAGGCTTGGTTTCCATAGTATGGAGAAGAACTAAGCAGCTAATACTCCCTCATGGAGATAGTCTATGTTACCTTTCACTAGTGTGAGAAACCCGGTCCAGAACATTTTCCTTCTGTAGGGTTATTTAAGCATAATGGCATAGGTCACCAAACATTTTACTTTGCTTTCTCACAACATTCAGTTAGGGACATCAGGAATAAAACAAACCAAGAACTGAGTCAATCTGACCTTTTATGCTGTTTTAAACACAAGTCTTCTAAATTTAAGAAAAAATTACTGTCAGCAGCAGTATGGTCAGGAGCAACAAGCCCATGCCAGGCATCCAGCACCTGCCCAGTCCTCAGATGGTGATGGCAGGCCACTGACTGGGCAGCTCTGCACTCCTCTGCCCACCCTCTGGCAGCCAGCTCCCCCATGACAGTACTAAACCCAGTTGCTATCATAATGACAAACTGGTCATTACTCCCTTAACGTGGCAGCTAACAAATTACAAAATTAAACTTTGGTAGCTGAAGTCTCCAAACCCAAAGAGTAATTATCATATTTTTCACACAATGAGCACAAATTGTGTGCTAAAGAAAAGCAACCCAATGTTCAGCAGTGGTTTTGATTGTAACTTGTGTTGTGACAGTATGAGGAAAGTTGACCTCTCCTGAGCAGTTCCCTAGCACTGCTCACCCCTTCTTTCCTCCATGTGCTTCCCTGGCAGGGTTCCTGCCAGAGCACCATCAACCCAGGTGCTCCTAGCTTTAAACTCCTTTTTTTTCTTTAATAGTGAGTCCAGTGATCCTCAGGGTACTCCACCCCATGAGCTGGAAGGTAAGGATGAAGAGCATAACATACCCCCCTTAATCCAGGAGGAATTAGTTAGGGACCTGCTACGCCATCTGGACACTCACAAATCTATGGGACCTGATGGGATCCATCCAAGAGTACTGAGGGAACTGGCAGAGGTCCTTGCCAAGCCACTCTCTATCATCTATCAGCGTTCCTGGTCAACAGGGGAGGTCCCAGAGGACTGGAGGCTTGCCAACGTGACTCCCATTTACAAGAAGGGTCAGAGGGAGGATCCGGGGAACTACAGGCCTGTCAGCCTGACCTCGGTGCCGGGGAAGATTATGGAATGGTTTGTCTTGAAAGCACTCACATGGCAAGTCCAGGATAAGAGGGGGATCAGGCCCAGTCAACATGGGTTTACAAAAGGCAGGTCCTGCTTGACCAACCTGATCTCCTTCTATGACCAGGTGACCCGCCTAGTGGATGAGGGAAAGGCTGTCGATGTTATTTTCCTAGACTTCAGCAAGGCCTTTGACACTGTCTCTCATGGCATACTCCTTGAGAAGCTGGCGTCTCGTGGCCTGGATAAGTGCACTATTCACTGGGTGAAAAACTGGCTGGATGGACAAGCCCAGAGGGTTGTGGTGAATGGGGTGAAATCCAGTTGGCGGTGGGTCACAAGTGGTGTTCCCCAGGGCTCAGTGTTGGGCCCTGTTCTGTTTAATATCTTTATTGATGATTTGGATGAGGGGATTGAGTGCACCCTCAGCAAGTTTGCAGACGACACCAAGTTGGGAGGCAGGGTCGATCTGCTTGAGGGTAGGGAGGCTCTACAGAGAGATCTGGACAGGCTGGACAGATGGGCTGAGGCCAATCATATGAAGTTCAACAAGGCCAAGTGCTGGGTACTGCACTTCGGTCACGGCAACCCCATGCAGCGCTACAGGCTTGGGGAAGAGTGGCTGGAAAGCTGCCTGGCAGAGAAAGACCTGGGGGTGCTGGTTGACAGCCGGCTGAATATGAGCCAGCAGTGTGCCCAGGTGGCCAAGAAGGCCAATCGCATCCTAGCCTGTATCAGGAACAGTGTGGCCAGCAGGAACAGGGAGGTGGTTGTTCCCCTGTACTTGGCACTGGTGAGGCTGCACCTCGAGTACTGTGTTCAGTTTTGGGCCCCTCACTACAGGAAAGACATTGAGCTGCTAGAGCGTGTCCAGAGAAGGGCAACCAAGTTGGTGAGGGGCCTTGAGCACAAGTCTTATGAGGAGTGGCTGAGGGAGCTGGGGCTGTTTAGTCTAGAGGAGAGGATGCTGAGGGGAGACCTTATCGCTCTCTACAACTACCTGAAAGGAGGTTGTAGTGAGGTGGGTGTTGGTCTCTTCTGTCAGGTGTCTGGAGATAGGACAAGAGGAAATGGCCTCAAGTTGAGGCAAGGGAGATTTAGGTTACATATTAGGAAAAATTTTTTTACTGAGAGGGTTGTCAAATATTGGAATGGGCTGCCCAGGGAAGTGGTTGATTCACCATCCCTGGAGGTATTCAAAAAGCGAGTGGACAGGGTACTCCAGGGCATGGTTTAGGGGGGCATGGTTAATGGTTGGACTTGATGATCTTGAAGGTCTTTTCCAACCGAAATGATTCTATGATCTAAGCTTACTTTTTTCTATTCTATGATCTAAATTTTTTAGTATATAAACTAAACTATAGTTTGTGAAGTATATACAATATATTCTGCAGTACCTGTATTATACATGACAGTACAACACTCCTCATGGACTGTAAAACTCCAGGCCTGCTCGGGTTTAAATTTTGCACACATGTTAAGTTCTTTGCCAAAACAGCATCCCAGTCAAACATGGAGCTGGTTGGGAATTCTTTTAGCTGCTTTTTCATGTGGAAATACAAATGGAAGTTGCAGACCCAAACTGACTGGGAAATACCTCCCAGATCCAAGACGGATTGGGTAATCAAAGCAGGAGCACATGAGTCCAGAACAGGCGGCTGGTCAGAGCATTTACCTGGGTTTGGCAATACAGGGTATGAATTTCTGGCCACAATCAGGAAGAGCAGAATAATGCCTGGGTTTCTCATATGCTACATCAGTAGTCTCTTGCAGACATCTTTCCTTCTGTTTTTCTGCAGAAGAAAAATCTTAGAAGACCGAGGTTCTATCTCAGTTTAAAATGGCTAAGATCCCAGATTTCAAGATTTTATGGAGTAGGAAGGAAAAAAAATTTACTGTTTAGGTTTTGTAAAAGATGATAAACATTCTATGGGGCAGTATGAAACTGTTTCAGTCTTAGAGCAAAAGAATTGTTTTGGCATGGTTTCTAGGATCAGTGCATAGCATTTGTCTTTTTTGTTTTATATTGGCTAGAGAAGCCCCAGTATTTATTGGTTTGAATTGCTTTCACACTGGTAAGTCAGCCCTTTCCATACTTCATCCCAAAAGTGGAGTTTATAGAGTATTTCCTATTTCCTTTGAGGCTGGCACGTCTCCCAAGGAATGATATGGTTGTGAATTCACTGGAAATGAAATAATCTGAATGATTCAAGACAATCCTGCTCAACTTCAACCGCTCCAGATTTCCAAACTTGTGCATACACACAATTTTATATGCAGAAAGTAAATACATTATTTGTATGTGCATAACTTTGGCTGACAGTACAAACCCCAGGGATAGTATGCAAGTCTAAATACTCAGGTTACAAAAAAAAAATTAATTTATAAGCTTTTAAGGCTGTATTAGCTCTATATTAGTTTTCTGTGCACTACCACAGCTCCAGATGTAGAAGAATAGGAATGACTCCAGAACCAGTTCTGATCCCACCTGTCAGTAATAAGCACTGTGAGCTGCAGCCACAAACTGTGCTCCACAGGTGAAAGTCTGATAAGCTGTGACCTCAATTCATGGGTACTGGGTACAAGATAAATCATTTTTAGTCTGGACTGCATCAACATATTCTGTAGTATACATTTCTGCTAAGTTTCAGCAAAGCACAAGAAATAAAATCTGAGCTAGGTAAAACCCAGGGTGATAGTTGAACACAGTGAGAAGAGATGGAAGAGATGCAACTGCCAGCTTCTTAATGGGATTGTTCCATGTACAATAATATGAAGAGGAATAAAACAATATCCAAGAAAAATAGCTGAATGCAGTGCATACCAAAGACTTGGCTGGGTAATCAGGTATCTTGGTAGTCTAATGGCTGGAGGGAGTCAAGTCCCAGAAGGAGACAGGAGCAGAAGATCATTAACAGATCACTAACATTCATGCATCAAATGTTGAAAACAGAGAACTGGTTTGAAACTCACTGTGCCTGAAGACTGAAGACCACACCTTCATTTACAAACCACTGAAGAATGGCAGGCTATATCTGCAGTTGTTCTGCAGATTTCTAAAGGTTTCTTTCAGTGAAGTGTTCAAATGTTTCAGTTCCTCCAAGTACACTGCTATTTGTGCTGCACAGTGTGGTAAAGGGTTGTTCATTTCTTACACTGGGAATATACCTTTCTTTCCAAATTCCAAAAATACCAAGCAGATTTCTAGGAAATTATTTCCCTAACAACCATCCATCTGCCCACCCCAAACTGCGAGATTTCAAAAGTTTTTCTGCTCTGTGCAGCAGTGAAATAAACAGACTTTTCAAATCTTTTCTTAAAAAGCAGTTAGAGCAATCAGGTGGCCTTTAGGATACTCCCATTCAAGTTTGGCCTTCCCATTCTTTCATATGTTGTCTATCCTGGAGTGAGTTTCTTTTAATAGCCTCTTGTTAGAGGCATTTCACTTTCTACAGATAGTTATTTAATTGAGGTAAGATTCAAACTTGAAATCTGTATATGAAGTAAGTACCTTTGCCTCTTTCTTTTTTGTGATTTTGATACAGCAGACTGAACTTTCTTTCTGAAAGTTTAGTCACACCTGGTACAGTCCCACGAAAATGCATTTTGTCAAAAATACTCCTAACCAACTAGCACTCCAATTAAGCTGTGCCTCACAAAGGTGTCTAAGATGCATGACGGGAGCAAGACTTGACATGAAGTGAAAATGCTGAAGGAATAAGAGACTGACAGAAAAATCCAGCATGGTGTTCCCTGATTCCTTTAAAGCAATTCCATCTTCTCTATTTTCCACTTAAAAGATGGGGTAAAAAATGTGGAGATTTTTCTCCCTTCAGTGCCTTGCAGACATACTTAGGTATTGCTGATTGCTTCTTCTTAGAGAGCTAAAGAAACATGGAAGAGACCTCTGGGAATGAGTCTTTCTATTCCCTTACCAAAGATAACTATGTGAAGCTTTTCACTTAGAGAGAAACTTATACAAGGTATTTCACACTGATTGTAGAATGTCATGCTAAGAAATAACAATCCATGTGATATTAGACCCCCACAGCCCAAGAGCAGAAGCACAAAGGGATTCCTACAATTCTCTTCCTGATTAGGGGCAAAACCTTAGAAACAAGTTAATTATCTAAAGCTCTTTCACATACTGCTGAACTGCAGATGATTTCCTTACAAATGGTCCATGCTCATTCCCTCAAGTGTTCTTCAGGCTCTATATTTAGCATCTTTTGCACATATAAAGCCACCTTTGAACAAAACTGGAAGTTTTAAAAAGAAAATTTGAAAGCCAAGAGAGGGATCTTTAGCAGGTATCAAATAGCCCAAAACAGACATGGGGAGGAAACATGGTTATACTGGAATTTACACTATGAATACAAGTATAAGCCAAGTCTATGAACACCAAAATATTCCCAAAATGAAGTAAATGCTTTCAACTGACTATGAAAAATGTTGTCATAAAAGGCCAGAAAAAAGTTCTTCATTCATTAGGGGTCCCTGTGATTTGGTACTTTCCAGTAAGACTGTGAAGTCCAGTTGACCAATATTTTTGCCAGAAAGCACACAGAAAAAATTAGTGCATGGAAAATGTTCCCCTGTTTTTTCCTCCTCAGTATCAGATTCATATTCCTGCATTTAACTTTTCAGGTTCCAGTATCTTTAAAGAAGGCTGTTTCAAGGCAGTTTCTAGAAAGGTGAATTCAGCTGAGAGATATCAGTTTCCATATCCTATGGAAGATTCTGGCCACAAGAAGAATAGAGTCTGAGGGAAGAAAAACCATTTCATTCTTGACTGCATGATTGTTGTGATCTCATCAAAACCCAGTTCCAGGATATCAGCTTAAAAGTCTTCCACAAATGTTGTGAGACCCATGAGAATCAATGGTATTTCCAAATAAAGGGAAGTATCCTACAACAATGTGCCTAAGGAAATTCCCAAGGAAAACAAAAATCATTTTAAAACTGTGTATTTCCTTATAATTAAAGTTAAAATACTAATTAGAAATCACTCAGATTTTCTAACTAGTAACTAATAAGGGTGCTAAGAATTAAGGCTGATCTCCTATTTTTCCTTCTGATGACAGAAAAATGCTGACCACTTTCCTTAAGCTCTTTCTTACCTGCCAGAACTGGAATTTATGAAAGGGATTCATCCACACATTACAGATAACAGAGCAGGCTCTGCCCACAGACAAAGTCAATAGCTGCTTGGAACAGCTATCTCCAGAGAGCTAAACAATCATGGACTCCCTGTTTTGGAAAGGCAGTCTGGCTGCCACTGTCGCCCTGGATGGAAAAGTTGGGGTGCAGCTGGGAAAGCTGGCCTATTACAGTCAGGGAAGAAAACGTTTTGTCTCCCACTCTCCAACTGCTCTAAAGGCAGTAGCTACACCAAGCCCAAAATGCAAGGTTTTTCTTAATCACTTCCCAAACAAGCTCCAACTCCTTTCCAAAGTCATGGCCCTCCAGAAAGAACACACTAATCAAAATTCACTTTTGGCTTAAATTTGTACAAAGCCAGGATTCTAATCCTCTGAACAAATCAGAAAATCTCCCTCTAGATTTGTATGTGTTCTCAGAAAAGGAAAAATACCATCAAATTCACTCAAAGCAGAATAGGAACACATACCAGTTTTGATGTTTCTCACAGCTACAGTAAAAGCTTATTCCTGTAGAAATCAGACAAAAAATAATCAATACAAAAGACACTCTGCAGTCTGGGAAAGACTGTGTAGATTGATGGTTTGGTGTGAGATTCATTCACAGGTGTATTCTCTCTTGTTCAGGAACAATACAGGCAGTAAATGAGTACAGTTGATACTCTTGCAAATACTTATGTATGGTGCATTGGTCACTTTGGAAGACAGTCTGTTTGGACCTGGAAAAATCTCAAAAATCCCAATGTCATTCTTACTGTCAGTCAAATTACCATTTTCTCCAGTACATGCAGGAAACAAGAATGATTTTCTCTTCTTTCTATCATTGTGCAGTTGAGTTAATGTTATACAAAGAGCAGCTTACAGAAAAATTCTAATTTGGAAACCAGACAGAGAAAATACTTTATATGCATTTCAGTGGCTAGTTATTTTATGATTTTATGGAAACATACTCCTCCAAAATTATAACTATGATAAATTTAGGTTTTATTATTAGAAACATGAGAAAATTTCCTTCCATTTTATTGTCTTTCCAACCAACTTGCCTTATATTCTTTCAATAATCATTGAAAGATGAGCAGAAAGGTTGAGCAGAAAAGCTCAAGGAATAATTGGGTTTCCTAATCTTTGATGATGCTTAGGTTGAACAAAGCAGACCTTAATGTAGGCAAAAAGAGGTATTTTGCAGCTTCTGTGATCCTAAAGGTTGACAGTAATCTGTCACAAATGTCACGACAATACTACCAGAATATCTACCCTGTAGATTATTGATCACGATTTCTAGAAATGCAATTCTAAATTCAACAGAAAATCTTGCTTCACTGAAAGGAAGAAAAGGATATTTTTCCCTATCTACAAGAGAAAATTACTAGGGACAAAGGGACATGCTATTCTCTGTATTTTGCCTTAAAAATTTACATCACAATGACCAAATTCATCCCTGATATCACTGAAATCTCATGAGGGATGAATGCAGTGACTGTGGCAAGTTTTAAAGCTATATTCCTATAGAAATGTCAAAAACATACTGAATTATAGATGCATTATAGAATTAATTTTCCCTCTAACTACCAAATATACCGAAGACAAGATCAAAAGCAAAACAATTACTACTTTTACAATGCAAAATCAGAGAATTAATATTCATAGTTATAATCAAAAGCAAAATGCATCAATTTGTACAAAGCTATTTACTGTTTCATTTCAAGATGAATTCCACCTTGCTTTCATTTCAGTACACCTCTTGCACTAGAAGGAACAATAGAAGACTTTCACCTGGAACAGTTAAAGATGTACATTGACAGACAGGAGTCCTAAAGTATTCATACTTTCACTTGAGTTAATGACTCTGAGAGCTTAAGAGTTCAATAAAACATTGTTTGCACAAAATTTACACTGAAGTAAGTAATTAGGCAAATAGCTATGACCTCTTGCATTTGATTTCAACTGTGAATGCATGTCTGCATTTTTCCAGGCACTATAAAGAACCAGCTTTCAAAAAGCTGGCCATGAAGAGTACAAGGTTTTTTGTAAGCACCAATTTCACATGTCCCAGGGTTTCCCAATTAGAAACTTAATTGGGATTATTAAAAGTACAGAATATCTCCCCAGTTGCTCCCAAATAAATCAATGCTGTCTTCACCATTGACTTCCACAGAAAGAGTATTAATTTAAAATGAGTGCTTCTGAAAATTCAATTTCCACAGGCAATAACCCTTAAATAATTACAGGAAATCTTTGGCAGACTAATAGCACAAGGAAAATACAAAACAAAAAAAGAAATACGTACTTTACAGGTAACAACAATGGACTGTTTTCAGTCATAAATTAAATTACTTTTGATCACTTCAATAAATTCTGCAAATAAAATTTAAGCAGTAATACAGATGCAAGCAATTAATAAATCTGAAACAAGCAAAGCCTTTCCAGACCTTCAAAAAACTTTACCACCAAAGTCAACATTTCCAGAAGGAAGTAAAAGGGGGTTTGCCTCCTTATTGTTGTGGTTTAAACCCAACCGGCAACCAAGTACCATGCAGCTGCTCGCTCACTCCTCCCTCCCGCAGTGGGATGGAGAGGAGAATCGGGGGAAAAAAAGTAAAACTCATGGGTTGAAATAAGAACAGTTTAATAATTGAAATAATAATAATAATAATAATAACAACAACAATAATAATAATAATAATAATAATATAACAAAGAGAGAGAAAGAGAAAACACAAGAAAGGCAAGTGATGCACAATGCAATTGCTCACCACGCGCTGACCAATGCCTAGCCAGTCCCCAGGCAGCGACTGGCCCCTCCCAGCCAATTGGATATGGAATACCCCTTTGGCTAGTTCGGGTTGGCTCTCCTGGCTGTGCTCTTTCCCAGCTTCTTGTGCACCTCCTTGCTTGCAGAGCATGGCAAACTGAAAAATCCTAGACTTAGGATAAGCACTACTTAGCAACAACTAAACCATCCATGTGTTAACATTATTCTCACACTAAATACAAAATACAGCACTGTACCCAGCTACTAGGAAGAAAATTAACTCTGTCCCAGCCAAAACCAGGACACTTATCATTACAATGTAGAATTACATATTTACCCTACCTATGTGAAAAACTTTTGAGACCTCTCCCCACCCCTTCTTCTTCCAGAATTTTATCTCAGGGTTGTCAGGAAGCCCAGATCTTCAGATTTTGTTTGTCACAATGGAAAAGCTATGAATAAACTGATGTTTTGTTAACTATGGTTTTGTGTTATTCAAGGATATTGGCCCCTAAAATAGGATGGCTAATAGACACAGAATCCAACCCAGGGACCAGACTGCAATCAGTGTGAAGGATCTTATGGATTCAGCAATTTTCTACCCTTGGGGGAGGTCACAGAGGGAAAAATCCTCCACTTAGAAGCTGCCACAGTCTCTCACATAAGACCCACCAGTCAAGCCAAAAAGTTACCTAAGAGAAAATATGTTGCCCAGTGCTTCTGCCACTCCACACAATCTAGGCGGACACAGTTTCAGGAAAGCTTGTTCCTGCACACTGCAGGTCTGTGCTCATTCCTTCATCATAACTTAGAGGTGATGATAGCAAAGGTGCTGAAAAACTGACCCTTACATTTAATAATGAATAATGAAACAAGTAATAATGAAACAAGTTCTCCTGGGTTCATATGGTTTGCGCTCTATGCTCTCAATCTGCTGACACAGACTTTTTAATTAAGCTGTAAAAAGAGATTACACAGCTCAGTAAAATATACCCTCTCCCCACACAGCCCAAATTATAGACTCTTTTCTTTATTCTGTATATCACACTATGTGGAAATGTATTTTTGAAAACGCAATCAATATCAGCCCTTTAAAATTTAACACTAAATAGGCAGTATTATTGCAAAAAAAAATCAGAAGATAATGCCATATTAAATCTTATCTCTGAGGAGTGGAGTAGTGGCTTTATTAATGAGAAATTTTAGAGTAGAATAGCAGAAGGAACTACTGAAAACGTTCTGCTGTGCTCCAGCCTTCTACATAACAGCACAGGCCATGAACCTAAGTTCTTGCTTGAATTAAAGAACATAAAAAACCCTAAATCTCAAACAGACTGAACAGAAAATCTGCTGTTTTCCAGTACTTATTGCCATTGGTGAGTGTCTTCATTTCAAATCTGAATTCATCAAGTTTCAACTTCCAGACTTTGGGTCTTCTTTTATAACTTCAATCTCTGCTTCTCACATATTTGTTAGCAGATGTCTGTCCCTTCTCAGATGCCCGTAAATCGTAATTCCTTCCCTTTCTCTTTGATAAGCCAAATCTTTCCTGGAGTCTCTCAAGTTACAGCAAACTCCTCACTCAACTCTTCTCTGAATCTCAACTTCTGTCTTGAATTTTGGACAGTCAGAAATGACCCAAGCTTCTGAGAAAAGGTGCTCTAGAGGCAAATACAAAAGTATCCTATCTTCTGCTTTTCTACTCATAAATCTCTGATATACTCTATGTTTTAGTTCAAATAATAATTAGGGGAATATAATCAAATGTGTCAGTACTAATCTGATGCAGAATCAGTATGAACTGTACTTCACAGGTAGTATTAAAATGATGGTTTACACTCTAATTATCTAACCATTTGTTCATTTTCAAGTTTCACAGATAATAAAGAAAAGATAATAGGCAAAAAAAACATTAAAAATAGGCCAGGTACTTTGAAGACTTCCTTTTTGTGGAAATAATCTTATTAAGAAAATAATAAATCAGCTATTCTCAAAACACTTCTACCTAACATGATATGACTCTTGACCTTTACAAGATAATCTGACGCATTGTATAGAGTAATGAAGGAACTGTTGTACTGCACAGAGTGCTTAGCTGCAAGCAAGAAACAAAACATTCCTTAGAAATGCACAAGCATGAAGGAAATATTATGTAATTTGACATGGTTAACAGATTGAAAATAAATAAAATAGAAACTAGGTAGTCATATCTGAAGACATCATTAAAAAATTCCAGTAATTTATTAGCTGGTAAGTTTTCTGCCTCAAGCCACAAAAATTACACTTTCCAATTACCACATTTTCACATTCAAAATAGAAAGAACAAGAAGAAAAATCTTATCTCTTTACCAGGTACAGCAAATAGTTTAACTGCAATGGAGGTGCAAAGGAAAACTTTTAAATAAGATTTTATGTTACTAAAATCTACTCAGAAAGCAATCAGCTGCAGCCAAGCAGAGTATGGAAATGACAAGACCATCTGAACAAATTATATTTCACAGAAATGACAACCACGACATCATTTTGTACATTTGAACCAGTTTGCTTACATAACCTCTGCCTACTGTTGAGGTCTGTATCTCAATAAAGCAAATGTGCAAATGGCATGGTTCCTTTTAGAAAAGAGTCTTCCATCAAGTTATATAGCTGCACAACACATTAAAATCCAGCAAGCTAGCATTCAACATAATTTTTGCATGTTTAAATTCTTGTTGCAGTAAGCAACACAAAAAGGTTTAGAGGTACACACAGAAATGAACTGCCTTTTTGGTTTTATTCCACCATTCGCTGGCCCTTCCAAGACAACCCTTACAATGAACTGAATACTAATAGTAATAAACCCAGTTAATAAATAAAACTGACTGAATCCAAAAACATTGTGGAAATAGAACCAAACTGATAATGTGGGTTCCTTTGAGAATGGCAGCTATAGAGGACATCTTCTCTCTGTGATTTTGATAATTTTTGGATAAACAGTTCTCCACAGATTCTTGGAGAAATTAAAAAGATACCCATTGCCACAGAAGAGTGGAGCAGTACAGTTGGTGTCAAAACACTAATAGACATTTATTACAAATATATGTAACAGCAATCAACATTTTATTGCCACAATTCCACCTATTTAGTTGTGCCTATTGGCCCAGCTCTTTGCCGAAACTGTGTCATCTCTGCTAAGCTACCTCTGGCAAACACTTTATTCTTTCAGTAACCCATCAAAACAAAGTTTTTTAATAACCTCTTTCTTGATTAGCTCCAGTGTCACCATTTCAGAGAAGGTGCTGCCTTAGGGAAATGGCAGAAGAGTCAAAATAGAAATGCAGCATGTTAAACTATAGTTAGTTATTTTCTTTGCAGCTGCAGCGATCTGAAGAGAAGCCAATTAGAAGGCATATGTTAGAGTATAGCTATCAAAGGATGAATAGATTTGCCGTTTTGTGATGATATAAAACTCCTCTAGCCTATAATACCAATTTTTGCCTAGTGCATCACTTTAAGAGTGTAATTTAGCAAGGTGTTGTTTAGTCTTGACCTGTTTGTGGCCTGTTGCATAAGAACAGACTTTTTTTAACTTCAGGAAACCTGGAGGATGCATCTCAGTTTTAAGTGTTGCTGCAGTTTGAGATCATTAGTATAGATCTTCTTAGACAGACTCAGAAAAAAAACATAAGACAAATCCCAGCATCTAAGAAACGGAGAGGATTTTTCCCTCCAGTATCCTGGTGTCAGAATAATCTTTATAATTACTATAAATTAAGCCCATCTTTAATATTATAAATAGAATTCTATTTCATTAGTAAGCAAGCTTTTCTATCATTGCACTAGAAAGCATCCCTCCTTAATGAATGTTTATGAAGGAAAACAAGGGTAGTTTTGACATGAGTTGAGCTCCAGCTTGCTCCCTTTGTTTACCAGTGAGCATCATCTGAAAATATATCCAGCACAGAAAGACATCACTGACTAAACAGTTTCCTGAAGTAAACATTTCATTAATCTTTGTAAAGTGAACAGTTTCTCCCAAGAGAGAAAGCATGTTTTAGATAAAAGATAAAAGAACAGCAAAGCAGGTACATGATCAAAAGAGCTTTCATATTAAAGACTAGGTGGCAGATAGCAATAGTGCGAAAACCTAAGAGATATAGAAGTAGGTAATTACATACCAAAGACTCCACCTTTTTGCTAGCATCCAAGTCATAGCCAAACTCCACTAGGCAAACAGCTGGCTGGAAGCTGCTTTCTATTTTTAGATAAAAGCAGACTACATCTACAGTTGTGCTGTTCACATATCCATTCACTCCAAAGATAGCAATTTTCTCAAAGCAGGGGATTCTTCATGTGTAGAAGAGACCTTTAGTAGCTGACTTCAGCCACAGTGGCCCAGATTTTCTGCAGCATTTACAGGGTGTTCAGCCACCACTTGGACCAGCAAAGAATATGATCAGCTCTCTATGCTGAACCTATTCCATGCTGAAGCTGACTTCAAGATATCCCCCCTCACCACATCTGCCTCCTAAATGCCTCTGTTTAAATGATTTACAGTCACATTTTCTTCTTTTCCTTGTAACTGTTTTTTCTCCACCAGGGCCTTGTTCTTCTTCTCCTTAATTCTGAAGGGACCAAACGAAAGCATTGACTAGAGAAAGAAAAGTGAGAATTGAGTGTACACAAGCCTATTCACTAAGTGAACAAATGGGAATGAACCTGGTTCCAAAAATCTTACAGATATAAGAATCTCAAAACCCTACATGTAATAAATGTAGATAAAACATATTCAGTCATGAGCATGATTTCTCTTCCAGAATCCCTTTAGAATTAAAAGCAGGGTTTTATCCCACCTTTTTGTTCCTCACACTGGTCTTTTCCAGGATACAACATATGACCTTACAGTACAAAATACTGCAAGCAATTTTTTAAACTCATTTGCCTCAGTGTTTCATTCTCTTACATTTTTCTTCATATTAAGAAATAATAGACTCTGACCACTGAGTTTCATACAAGTGTGAGTCTCTACCTACTTGCAGGTAAGAGACTTGGTAGCAATAAAAGAGTAGAGTCAATAATGGCAGTTGGCATATCAGGCGCATGAGGCTAGAAATGTGGTCATCTTGTGCTGTTATTGGTACCCATCCTCACTGTCCTGAACCTTGGAGTAGCTCCCATTGTTTGTCTACCTTGATTAGATGTTGATGAACATGAAAAGATGCCATAGGAAACAAACAATAGTGGATAGCTGGGAAGGGATACAGTTTTAAGACATTTGAAGGTGAAGGAAAGATACTTGAAATAAGTGCAAAGAAGGACATCTACACTGGAGTTTCAAAGAGCTGCTAGTATTGTCCAGGCTATTGGCAGATGAAATTATTATATAAGCTTCATTTTCAACACACTGGATGGCTGGAGGTAAGTAAAAGGCATTTAAAATCAAAGTTAAAACTAAACACATAGAACTGGAGAAACAAAAGAAATCCTATAAGCAAAGGTTATTACTTCAGAAACTATTTCTGTCCACTGTCCTTCCTATTTTCTTGCTAATCTACACTAGAGCCTTAGCGGTGAAATATTCAGAAGTGCCCAGCCCCACCGAAATCCAATTTCTTTTTCTATTTTTAAAATTAAAGGTCTTGAGTCAAACCATGATATATTATGCAATGAATCTGCAACAGGAAGAGCTGTATAACATTGCCAGCTAGTGGTCACTTGACTTCAGAGCACAATAACTCAGTTCTAGCACAGTTTTAATATTTTTGAAGCGTAATAAAACCTTTTATAGTTGTAGTTTAAGAAGATGACAAATAAATCACAAACATATTTCAGTAGCTTAGCTATCAGAACCTAAAAATCTGCATGAAGGTAACATTTAGTTCATGAATGTGTTAGTCCTGCATTTATGTTTAGTTTTCCAATTCAAGAGTAAATGGGTATTTTAAGATCATAACAGCACTGATTCTCACAGTGTAGGAAACTATTACAGCTTAATTAATGTTTAATTTTACTGTCTGTGCCATCTCTGAGCTATGTATTCTGACACGTAGATAATAATATGATTTTTTTATTATGATTGTTGCCAATAAATACTATTTATCAATTAAAAGTAAACTTTCACAGAGGCACAGACATCAGCAAAACAAACATGAAATGGATGCTAAAGTGGCAAGGAAAATCCAGGAGCATGCATTTATAATAAGGCATGCATTTATAATAATTACACTTACAATATTAATGATGCATCTTTCTGAATTCTCTCTGTAATCTAAGGTCTAGCTTCTAACAGGCTATTTTGTGAAGTAGGGTATAAAGAAACATGAGCACCAAGTAATGCAAAATACATGGTAAGACAGAGTAAAGGAATGGAAAGAACAGATCCTAAGGTAAATGTCATGTCCTGCAAAAACATATATGCTTAGCTCTGTTTCTATAGATAACTTCACTGGCTACGCTACCTTTGTAAAAATTAAGGCTGTCAGCATTTGCATGTTAGGATGTAAAGGTCATAGAGCAGAACACACATTTTGGAAGCAGACATTTCCTACAGATTAACATAAGAAAAATGGAATTTGTAGGAAATTATATAAGAAATTACAACTAATACAAAATTTTAAAGGCAAGTCTACGATGCTATAAATAGTCACCACCAAACAGTTCTATTAAGGCATTGTTGGGATTAATACTGTCTTGGTACACTAAAGGATATATCCATGCCACCATTTGCAAGCAGTTTTAAACATGCTCTGTTCACACTCGGTTCCACCAGGATTGGGAACTACCATTACCTTGCCACAAATCAGTGTTAATTCATCTCGCCTTGCAGCCAGATTTATTGTATGGGCTTCATTTCTGAGCTAGCTGTGGTTATGGGGCCTAGCCGGCTCAGAGTGGGAAGACACCAAACTCATATTGGCAGGGAGCACCAGCAGGATCAATCTGGTTTTGCCTATAAAGGACCGAGCAAACATATCCTAAAAAATAATCTGTTTGAGGTCCTTCCTGCCTCAGGACATCATTCTGCAAAGATTTACATACCCATTTAATTTTATTCTGACTTCAGCAGGACTACTCAGCATGGATAAATACAGGCGTAGAAGGCATCTTTACAAATTATTCTGATAGCCAGGATAAGTACAAGGTGTGAATTGAGATACTGAGTCTGAGGCCCAAGTCCACAGTTGCCTGGAAAATTGTGCTGCCATTAAAATTCATACGAGGAGTATCCCTAGAGAAAAAGATTTGTCAGTAAAGGCACAGAGCTACTGCTGAGGACAGAACATCTGTCCTAAACTCAGAATCCTTTAAAATTGTCTACTACCTGTGATGGAAGCCCTAATTTAGGAGGTGTCTTTAGAAACAGGAGAGAAGGCAGATTTTATCTTTTACCCTGAGAGAGCGATTAAAGCAGGCAAAGGAAAATTTGTTCCCTTCAGGATGCATCTGCACCAGTGACATAGTTCAGAGCAGTTTTGAAGTACTTCCCCTAACTGTCTCTACTTAACAGTCTCTTTTCTCAGAGTGGTTTTCCTGTACGCTGAACAGATTCCTTGGGCCTTGTACCAGGTCTCTCTGACACAAGAACATCCAGTCAGCCCTTAAATCTTTTGCCTTTAGCTATCTCCAAACCACATGTGTGATGGAGACTTTTGGCCCAGGGGACCAAGCTAGATGTCGTTCAGAGTAAATCCCCTGAACCACCACTGTAAACAGAAACAAGTTCAGGACCAGCCTCCAACTACCATTCCCCTTCTACTGTGCAAATAACCTCCTAATGTAGATATAACAAAATGTATTGTGTAAACAACAAAAAGCCAAGCTCCTGTTACATTGTTAGTCACTACTAACAGAACTTAGATCTTCAAACACACACAAACATTGTTCATTAGCAGATTATTTAATTAGCCTCAGCAGTATCAGGTACTGTGAAATGCACCTGTAAGCCTCCCAAGGCATGAGCAGACTTGCTGTCAAGCAGTGAAGTTAATAATTCTAGATGGGCCATTGCCATCCCCACAAGTGCCCAGGGATGACTTAGATTTTGCTAATCATCACAGTGCACCATGGAGCTCATGTCATTCAAGATCTCAGACTCTCCTTAAATATTTGCAAAAGTATTCAGCTGCTAGGAAATGCCTATTTTTAAGTTACGTTTTCAGGCACTTGCATCAGTGCCCCACATATGTTCTCCTTCAGCCCAAGGATGCTCTGTAGCTCCAACTTCCCTCTTGGGTCAGACATCGTGGCCTCCATCTTGCTGTGATCTAGCTGTATGTCTCATGTTTTCTTTCCCCCTTTTCAATTACAGGAAGTTTATGTTTTAGTTTGCTTGCTAAAAGATCTTGGCAACACTTTTCTAACTAACTTGGTAGTTACTAACCTGTGCAGCTACAAGCAGCTTGCAGAGGAGTGCTTTTAGGCTAATAGTCACACCATTCCAGTGCTGTCCATGACTCTACAAAGACTAGCACATTTGTCACCTCTTGGATCACACTATGCTATGCGAGCACTGGCCAATTTTTACGATGTTTTATATAATCCCCTCTACAGCCTTCACTCTCCAGCGCAAAAACTTTCGAGTGCCAAAGACACATTGATCTCAACTTCCAGTTTTTACCCTCTGTCCCACACAATCCAATACCTGATCAGTGACTCATTTTCCTCCTTCCAACAATAAGTGCCGTCAATACACATGCATGTACTTTCTTTCTTTTTTTACGCTTAGAGCTTTTCTTGATGTAGGCTTCACTTCTGCACAGAGCTGCACTCCTAAATTTTCTGTAATGCAGTTGCACAGTTAGCTCATCTGCCTGAGATAATGGAAAGACACTAAAACCAAACTGTTTCGGATCTGACATTGCCACTAAGGAAATTATGCTTTGACAGCTTTCCTGCTTGGTGGCACCACTTGCTTTTGCGGGCACTCACCAGAGAACAAAGCACTCTCCAGCCACCACCCACTCTACTAAAATGGTGTCAATCACAGCAGGGCTTTCAACTCACTCCTCTATTTGTGGGAAGTTAGTGTAGCAAAATTTAATGCAGGATGTTACAGAAGAGGAAGGTGATTTCATTTAATAAAATGATCTCAGATATACTGTGCATGCAGTTGCATACTAACAAGCAGCAAGGCATGCAACTAAGCAGTCTGGCCAGGATCGCTTGTGCATGAGATGGGGGACAAGCAAAGCTGTCTACTCAGCTCTCACAGATCTTGATTTCTTTTTTTGTTGACTATGACACACTGACTGGGGGATGTGCTTTTTATAATCCTTCTGGGTGGACACTGCTTGGGATCTTTCACCTCTGTAACTTGCCTCACCCCTTGTAAACCTTGAGCAAAATGCCCGAGACCTGTGGTTCTTTTGTTTTCCTGTATGAGTAATTTATGTCTCCAGAACTCACAATCTGACAGCATCAATATTTCAGGCTTTTTCTTCTTGCTATCAAGTCATATGAATGAAACTATGTACAGTGTTCTGTAGCAATTAACACATACCATACCATTGTTTGACTGTTTCTAAGGCTTTAACACACTCCTCTGTTCACACTTCAGTCACACCAGTCTTAATATTTTTGGTACAAATCTCCATACATTCTTTAGATTGATTATCTTAGTTTGCTTCCATTTGTTTTTCACTAACTTAGCCATCTAACCCCACAGAGGCATGGCTCCTCCTGTGTCTAACTATTTTCAATCACAAGTCCATTCAACACAACAGCTGACTGTTGCCAAAGATATCCTGCTATTTGCCACGTTTAATTATTAAACAGGAATGTGTTCTATTTTCCATCATCTGCTTCAGCAAATACATTTCTACTGCACAGAGGGTGATTATTTTTGAAAAAATGTCTTTTTTTTCAGTTTAGTGAAATCCAGACTAATCTGTACACAGAGAGAGGACAACTATTCAAGCTTATTAAAACTTCTGCGAGATACGAACAACTCATGCATTCTGCATGAGTAGGTGAGGATTTTTAGTACATCCACAAAATGCATCAATGAAACTGATCTCAGATTTCATAACTGGCACTTTCAAATAGATCAGCACAACAAGGACTCTTCATTCCCTCAGTCTGTCCTTTACTGGGGGTTGTCTTATGTAGCATTAGAAACAAAGTTTGCATCCAGTTGGTAAAGCTCTTTGTGGTCCTTTGAGTTGAAGGGCGATGCCAGATATAATTTTTTTAGACAGTTCAAGAGCTTTTTGCTATAATGTAGGCATTATATTTTCTAAAAGAGCTGACAAGAAGGTCTCAGAGTAACATCCAAGAAGTATGTGTGATGTTTTACACAAGCATTTGAAGTTCAGTGCCTTAAGGCACTTTCTAATTCAAACAACACACTGGGTTTTGTGGGTGGATGTACTACTTCCTCAGCTAAGATTTTCTCCTATGACTAATTCTACTTAGGAATAAAATGGTACAATCTTTTTACAAAGACATCTACACCTTAAAGTACTCCTGAGACCATGATGTGAAGGCTTACAACGTGACAACAAAAGTGAAGATTTCCTGGTATTTTTACTACTAGCACTAGGCTTTCTAGACAGCTGCAACTAGCAGTGTCATACACTTCCAGTTCCTGCTGTCAACGGGATTAATCACCTGAACCTTGGCTAGTAAAGAAAGGATGCAGTCAAGGCTTAAGTGACCAGCACATACAATGTTCTAAATAGCACTGCTGTGTGACCCTTTCCTTAGACTTTTAGATCTTTTTTATGCAGGACAAAAAGGACACAAGAAAGCATTAAATTAGCATTCCTCTGACAACAAGCATCTGAACGCTCCAATTCAAGCATGGTTATCTGCTGCTAAACAGCATCACGTACCAACTACTAGAAATCTTCTCAAAAGCCGCATGGTCAGAAAACAATGGTCATCTCCGGGGAAAAAAAATATTGGAGCATGAACAAATAAACAAAAGACATTTTTACAGCACAGAAGTTAAGGAAGTAGAATCAGCTGCAACATGGACACTTGAGACTGCAGCAGTTGACTCTTCCAGCTGTAAAGAAAAAGGTACCTGAAGCTGTAAGTTCTCCTCTGAGGTGATAAATGACTACTGGAAAAGCTTGTGGCACCCAGGGTATCAGGGGAAAATGGGTCTGTGAGATGGGGTTGAATTCTCTTCTTTGAAGGCCAAGTTTTTCAGTTTTCAGATATTTAAGTTTGATGTGCAGGTTTTCCTACTAGCTTTTGATTCATAGGATTAATTTTTAAAAATCTAGATATATTTCAGATATAACCTTGGCCAAAGTCATTGATCAACGGGATGTCAAAGATATTTCATTTCAAAGCTAGGTCTTACTACAAGTAAAGCACTTTTTAACTAAATGATTTTAACAAAACCTTCTTGCAGCCAGCACTAATCTTTACTGTATCAACTTCCAGATAAAGCTTGCCCACTTCATGAGATTTTTATTGGGTTGGAAAACTCATTTGGTTAAGGAAGTCAAGCTGCTTTCTTTCCTTTGCTCTGTCTTCAGTAACCGCACACTATCTCAAATGCACTTTTATTACACTTACCCTACACTTTAGGTGGGTCAGCATTTCTGGTAATTGTGTTAGAAATATAACAGCATAAGTTGAAAATGTCAGGTTGAATTTGGAGTCTTTGCAATTAAGGAAAAATAAACATCCTATTTAAAAATAAAATTTAAAAAATTTACCTCAAAAGACATACATGGAATCTTTCCTGTTCCATTTTTATAGTCTGTTTTCCAAATATAACTACATTCAACACTGAATAAGAGCAAATAAATTCAAAGATATTTGCCCTGGGCTCATTCCACAAACTTGGAGATAAGTTTTTACCTTTGTCCATCCCCTAATAAAATAAAAGACCAAGACCTCAACCAGCTGCTTGAGGCACCTGTACAGAACTTTTTAATATTACTGCTACATGGTAGCTTGACGTTTCCCCCCCCCTAGAGATGGGAGAAATAGGGCAAATGGGTTGCTTTTACTACCTTCAGTTATTGCCTAGAGTCAAGAGTTGTTTTTCCTTTTGACAGATGCTGTAATGTCAGGGCAGCACCAGCCTACTCATGGTGAGGCTCTACCCCAGGAAAGTGTTTTGCTCATAATATGCTCCCTGACAGTCTGACCTTTATCACATTTTTCTTTTCTTTCACCTTCAGGAAGGGCAGCTGTGGTGCTGCTGATGTATATAATATACAGATAAATAATTTCAGAATTATTCTGAAACACTAAAAATTGAACTCTTCTCCTGATCTTGCCACATATTCTCCTTTCATGTGATCTGTATTAAAAATAAAAAAATCTGGATTTATTGTGGGTTACTTGGTTCCATAATCATTAGGAGTTTTCAGTGTTCCATATGGGTTTCCCAAGGTATTTGCCCCAGCTTGCCTTCATGATTGAAAATTGAAAGCTAACTCATTGGCAGGGAAAGCTTACTTCTTGAGGAAAAATGGAAACACATTGTCCAAGAACATTAAATTCTTAACCACTCAGTTAAGATCACAAATTAGCAGCTCTGCAAACAGCTTGTTCATCTAAGGACTGCACAGAGGCCTGCAACCTCTCTCAGAGGTCAAAATGTGTGCCTGACAAGGATCTACAGAACGCAATTGGCTTTAGGTGGCACAGTCTAGTGAATATTTATATTCCTCAATCTTCCTTTTCAGTTTTATTTCTCTCTCGGTGTTAACTATAAAAGAGACACCTTTTGTACACTTCTTTAAATATTGTATTGAAGTATTCTACTAGCACTTACAAAACATGTTTCAGTTATTATGCAGGCATAAAGAAGACAGCAAGAAAAAAAACTGCTTTGGAGCTTTAAGTAACATGGAAGGATGCTTAGACCTGTTATGTTTCATTTTTTCTTCAGCGCTTAACACTTCAGTCTGTCACTAGAACAAATTTGTCGTGGTTTTTTTCCTTCACTATTTTTCACAGGGATGTTTGAATCACTGCTCGGAGAAAAGGCATCATGAAGTTGTCAAAACTGGTATCTGCATACCATACAGCAGACACCTCCATATATGATTAAGTATCTGTAAGAAAAGAGAACTCATCACTTGCAGAAAAGACTGCAGTATTTTGCTGCAAAGCGTAAAAATACGCTCAAAAATCCTCTTTATCAAAACTGGGAGGAGGAGAAGGGCAAGAAAAATAGTTCCCTGTAAGACAGATTTTCTGGACAAAACAATACAACCACAACAAAGTTTTGAAGAACATCAACACTTTCCATGTGTGTAGAAAAGTCGTTTGACATGGCTTATGTTGCTTGCCTGTTGTTCAGTCAAGTTTTTGTTGCATCATCACTACATAAGGTCCTTCTGAGCAGATTTTTGCCTTCATTCAGATGGAGCAGAGCTAGCAGCACAGCTTCCTTTACAGCCTGTTTCTTACACATTTATATTGATACATAAGCATTAAGGGATACTAAGGCAGCAATTAAGGGACATTTCAGATGCAAACAACTTTCTGAAATCCCTAAGCCTAAATTCTCATTTGGACATGCAATCCGAAGTGGCCATTGTTTCCTGTCAACAAAACAAAGGTTTATAAAAAATTCTGACTTCAAAGTTGTCAGCACGTAATTAAGTTGACTGTATTACATTACCCAGCTCTATACTTCTCAGGGATTCAGCAACTGATCCAGCAATTACTTTCAAATTAAGGAAGGATTTTAACATTCTTGTTTTAAGGTGCTGATGCTAAATATGCTGTATGTGAGATAGAGGCACCTTTATACCAAGACAAAATAGACAGGCTGCAAGGGCCAGGGAGTAGCAATGCTAGGCCTGGAAGTGTATCTTGAACCTTGCCCAACATCTTCCATCCTCTTATTGCAAAGTGTTCTTCTAGAGAACGGAGCAAGACTGTTCTTTTTTTGAGGCAATGAGAGAAGACAAATAGTACCCTTTTTTCTGCAGCACTTATTCAAGAGAAATTGTCTAGAAAATAAAAAACCTGGTTTAATATAGTTCTTTAAACACATGTGATTCAAGCCCTTACCTCTACTCTTAGGTGAATCTCCTCACCACCAAGCTCCCAAAACACAAGACAGCATGCAAATAAACAGAGGACTAGAAATGATGTTTGTTTTCCTCAATCATATGAAAAATAGGCTATTCTGCTTGTCTTCTCAACCTCGTTCCCAAACATTTTCAGATTGACTAGGAAGAGTCTGAGCTTAGCCAATTAAGCGTGGAAGATCCTGTAAGTGAAGGCTTTTGGACCACATCAACTGCAAAGTCCGAGCAGATTTTTTTTTTAACAACTATTTAAATCAAATTATCTTCTTATTAAAAGACATTCTGATGTAACTATATGCAACAGATTAACACACATGTTGAAACACTAAATCACATATCAAGGTTTTACTATAATCTCCCAGTATGTTATAATCAAAGTGCAGTAGCATCATATTTTTGTGATAAATGCATGTACACAGGAGTGCAAAATCTCTGTACAGCGGAAAAGGCAACAAGTATCCTAAGCATAGTTTTCCAGATCTTTCATCTCTCTTCCCCCCTCCTCTCCACTGCTTTTGTGGAGGCAAGACTATGTTTGATCTTTCCTGAAAAAAGAAGAAAGATACATTGCACCAGAACAACTAGAACTTTCTCAGGATCAGGGAAGCACAGGTCAACACAAATGAAAACCAGCAACTGCCCTAAAGAAGCACACCCATTACCTCCCTGAGGAAGTGAGGCACTGTTTTACTGTTATTTCACACTGTTACTCTACAATAAAACAAGCTCTGGAGCAGTGTCTCCCAACCCGGGGGTGAACACCCCGGGGGTATGCAAGGCAATCCACTGCAGGAAGAAAATACTAGAACTTCCGTTCAGTTTCTATCTAAAAAAGTATTTATTTTTTACAAGGTACTTTACTAGTACAGCAGTACATGTATATAATTTATAAATATATACAGTATGGCTGCATGCTCAAAACATTTTTTTGCATCTAGCTCTGGGTTCCCCAGCACGAGAAAGACATGGACCTGTTGCAGCGGGTCCAGAGGGACACAAAAATGGTCAGAGGGATGAAACAGCTCTCCTATGAGGAAAGACTGAGAGAGCTGGGGTTGTTCACGCTGGAGAAGAGAAGGCTCTGGGGAGACCCCTTCAATCTACAAAGGGGGCTTATAACAAAGACAGAGAGATGTTTTACCAGGGCCTGTACTGATGGGACATGAGGCAACGGTTTTAAACTGAAAAGGGTAAGATTAGACTGAACATAAAAATTTCTTCCTTTACGATGAGAGCGGTGAGGCACTGGCACAGGTTGCCCAGAGAGGTGGTAGATGCCCCATCCCTTGAAGCGTTCAAGGTCAGGCTGGATGGAGTTCTGAGCAACCTGATCTAGTTGAAGATGTCCCTGCCCCATGATCTTTACAGGTCCCTCCCAACCCCAACCATTCTGTGATTCAGAGATTCTACTTTAAAAATTCAAATTTGATCCATTGCTGGAATACTATTAGCAGTAAGAAATTTGACACCTGCTACTTTTAACACTAACATACTGTATGATCTCTTAAGTTCCGTATCAAGTTTAAGACATTCTATACTGGGATCATGTAAAACCTATTTGAGTGCAGTCTGGCCTGCAGCAAAAGTAAAATATCCAGCATAAAAGCCCAGGCTTGAATTCCAAGTAGTTTGAAGTAAAAGAAACACCTAACCCTCACCAGAAAAAGAATCTTAGTTCTGTAGTACTGTTCAGATCACCAATGCCGCCTTTATTTTTTTTTTTTTAAACTGACTCCCTTCCACTCTTTCTACTTCTCTACCCCAGTGGACACCACGTCAGACACAAAAGGGACTTCTGAGCAAAGCATGCTTTTCACCATGCTTGATGGCACACATACAACAGTACAATAGGAATTCAGGTACTGTAATCCAGCACTAGGATTAAACCACTTCTGTTCTGAAGCAGGGAAGGCACAATAGTGAACTTGGAAAAACACACACTTACACATAAGCCTAGAAAGCTTAACGTGTAGATTTATTATGCATTAGGAAGCTTATTAACTTAAAAACCAAACCGCATAGTACAAAAGGTTCGTTATCTCTGCTCAATGTAGAACAAGTTTCAAAATATATATTTTTAAAATTTGTTCAGTCAATACACAATCCTTTTAAAAAACTGTATATCTGTCAGTACCCTCATTACATTTATAAATACATGAT
Source organism: Harpia harpyja (assembly GCF_026419915.1). Lineage (NCBI taxonomy): Eukaryota > Metazoa > Chordata > Aves > Accipitriformes > Accipitridae > Harpia > Harpia harpyja. The sequence goes on along the minus strand of NC_068969.1, from coordinate 68,329,907 downwards.
TTACACAGCACCCCATCTGGAAAAATTAAAACTCCTTACAAATATCTACATATATTGCATACATATAAAACATTCATAGGAGTACTTCATTAAAGTTGGGTTTAATGGTCCATTTACACTGCAGCAAAATACTTATAAATCTGTGTATTTTTCATAAAATGTCTCTAAAAATTAGCACATTTGTAGCCATAACTCCTTTAAAGCATCTTTTAGAAAGGAAATTTGATATGAATATATCCATGAGATTCAGCACGTAAGACTGATATGAAGGCTAAATATGATTAATAACTGAACACTAAGTAGCAGTTAAGGCAGGGGTGAAAAGAATTAATAGGAACGATTATTTCATATGGCAGATAAAGTGACAAAATGCAATAAATATACATATTTCTTGATGTAAACTACTCTGGCACCCACTATTTTTCCTGCGTCAGAAGTGTCCAAATTTCTGATGCTGCTCATTTTATAATTAAAATTCTATTTTTTATCAGCAAAACATTAATGTGACCAGTGCTTTCAGGTGCCATCTGGATTTGCTTTAACTGGTCAGAACTGACTGTTCTGGAATGTAGGTTTAAGACTTCAATATGACCTTCATTTATGGGTAATGACTGTCATGTGTGATCATACACACTCAGAAGTCATCTCAGTTTCATCATTGCTTTCTGGTAACTAGTGGACTTCTCGTTACTAAGTAATATTTGAGAATGTGCCTTCAGGAAATTCAATTACTTTTATGGATAACCACTATTTCAGATACCAGAACTATACAGATCAGTCCCTCTCACATCGTCAGGACTACATGTGGCATACATAACAGACAAAAGGCCTAAGAAATGCAAAACAACCTTTAACAGCAGTGGCAGAAACTGTTCTGCCTCAAACCTGATTATTTTGCATACAACTTTGGGAACTGAACATTCAAACTTTAAAAAAAAATTCTATTACGTCTGTACATTCAGGTTTCCACCCAATACCAGGATTTGACATAGCATTTGCAGTCCAATATTGGGTAGAATCACACCTAGTTGTGACCTGCCATGCTAAACAAAACCTCCTGGAAGTATGGTATCAACCTCAATACAGCATGTGACCTTCCCTTGCACATAGGTGCCTTCCCTTCAGAGGCCAGACACTCTGTATAACCCACCAAGCTTCCAGAGCTGCAATTCAGTGCATGAATTTGTTCCATACACTCCTCAGAAGTTAGCCTTCATACACTGCTATCTTGCAGCAATGGTTCAATGTCCTCTTCACTGCTTCGGTCAAGGTTGTTACTCAGAGTACTGCTGATGCTGTTGCTGTGTTTCCTGGTACTGCTGGCTTTGCTGTGCTCAGGAATGAATAAGGCGACTAGAAAAGCCAGAAGAACAATGCATGCTCCAACCAGGAAGGATGGACCAGGAATGATTGCTCTCTGCAGGGAAACAAGCATATAAAAGAATTAATGAAGTTTTAGACATTGACTTCTGCGTTAACAACTATACCACTAAGGCAGGAGATAATGGGAGACGTATTTACAGTGACTATAACATTTATGCAAACAAGTTCATATGCACACTGCAACATGAATTTTCTGCATCTGCAATCTCTAAGAATTCCTAACCTGATCTGCACACTGATCTAAAAAACAGAAACATGCACAAAACTATCAATTGGCAATAGGATTGCCTAGCAGATGAAACAGACATTGACTGATGCTTCTTCGTAATTTTTTTTCCTTTAGGCAACATGCCTGTTAAATCAGCAAGACTCCTCTGGAGATTAATAGGATAAGGTTTCAACATCCAGAATTACAAATGCTCCATAAATCTTTAACTTAACTTCAATTTTTCCACTTGCTTCCATGGCTGACATACTTTAGAATCAAGTTAGCTGAATAAACAAACATCGCCAAAAACTAATACGTGAGTGAGGAAAGTAACAGCAGGCTATGCAGTACATACTGTTCTCACTGCAGAGATAGGTTGTTGGCATGTATGGTAACTTGGTAGTTGGAGTTATTCTCTCTTCCTTCTACACAGTTTATTTTAAAATTTAAAATACAACTTATCCACATTTCATAACCACAATTAAAAACAAGCACCAGAAAGGCTGCAAGACTAATTTTAAATCAGCTAAGTTTGACGACAATACTCTACAAAAGAAAGTGTCAGCAATCCGGTGATTTTTTTTTTCCACCTTAAACAATTTTTCTGTATTTTTGTCAACTAAAACTGAATAAAAATCAGAAGATGAAACTTGTCAATTCATTGTACTTTTTTTCTACCAAATGAAATGCAGGAAGTTATTCTAATATGAAGTGGAAAAGTACCTGAAATTAAGCATACAGTAACAAGATATTTCCCTTGCTTCAACTTGTTACAACCAGAGGCCTAATTTTTCAGCTGATGGTCTCTAAATTTAAAGGATATAATCATATTCATAGAATTTATATTAACAATATTACTTAAATCTTCAAGCGGTGGTAAGCTCGCAGTACTTAAAGAATGTAATAAACTTCCATAAATTAATATCCTCATTTGTAGTATAACAGCTGATATATCTCAGCAGCTTTTGAATATCCCACTATTGCAGTTTTACTGAAAGGAGTAAGAAGCTTTGAAAAGCAGTCCTTGCTTATTGCATTGCCAAACATTATTATTCTCCAAACACAGCCTGACTGCCTTGTTTGCTGTAAGAACTCCGTGTGAATAATTATAATGATGCAACCTCACTCTCTTCTTCAGGCTCTCCAGTTTTGAAAACAGTTATTTAAATGGGAATTAAGACAGATATGCTTAACTTTTACGCTCTGCAGAGCAGATACACAATCTTTCTTGAATAGGTGCATCAGATCATTTCTTTGACGGAACAGAATCACAAGTGTGACCTGTAGTAACATTGCAACTCTCCCACTTAGATGAGAAAAAAAAGAAGTTATGTTCAGTAAAATCCTATTCTTAAGCACTTTAGAGTAACAGAAATGCATACTTAAAGGTAAGTCAAAAAAAGAAAAAATTAAGTTTGAGCTGTTAAAAAAAAAAACCACAAGAAATGACCACTAGGATGTATTCTCCTCCATTTACTCTGCATGTTACATAACTGAAATTTGCATCCAGACTTTCCTGTCACCACTGTTCGAATATGGAGGTTTACAAAACCATCATATCTAACAATTTGTTTTAGTACTCTGTCCATCAGTGAACACAGAATATTTTATATCTCAAAGCTATAATACTAAATTATGACAATAATCAGTTTTCACTAGTTAAGTTAAACTTACACGGTTTTGTTTTTTTAAACAGGACAAGACAGCTTTCTCTCAAAGTAAAATGTGTCAAAAGTTACACAAACACATTTATTCTTCACATTAATAATTTTAACAATACCTATATAAATAACCTATTTCTGATAGCAACTTAAAAATCTATTTCCTGTAGTTGCAGTAACACCCAGAATTACAGTAGTGAAAAGAAAGGAGGAAGAACTGTTTTCATTTCACCTCAACAGTACACTGGGTTAGATCAAGGTTCAGCACAGTAACAATGGATTCTCAATTGAGTTCCTACAGACTTAACTTTTGACAAGCAGGGATAGAATACAAGCTCAAGCATCAAAAAAAATTTTAACAATGCTTGTCACAGACTAGAACACATATCAGTTAACTGCAGTTCCACAGACAGCCAGTAACTTTTTAAAACAAGGTACTTGACCATTTAAACTTGTTATTAAAATGCTTCTTAGTGAACATTTATTAGCATTGAATAAAATAAACATTTTTCAAACTACATATATCTGCAAAGAAACTCCTAGTCATCAGTTTAAAACACTGAACAAAATCAAGAAAGGTAGCTTGCATTTGTGCCTTGCAAATCCAAGGTACTTGTACTAGTGTTGTAAACTAGGCTTGCACATGTTTGCTAATCTCCTTGTCTAATCTTGGCACACTCCCTGGTTTTTACTTCACTCATTTTACTTAGATCAATTTTTAAAGCTATATAATATTTAAATTGTGGAGTTCTTTCCCACTGTTATATTAGGCTTGAACATAAGAAATAGTAGGAAAAAAATTTTATTGTTATTTTCCTGAATTATAATTTTACATGTTAGGTGCCTGGTAACTATTAACAGGGAGAGATGTAGTTACAGACATTTAACAAAGTTTATGAGTACATACATAATTAAACATAAGAGCTGTCCCACTGAAATCAGAATAAAAAGCAATCCTAGTTATGCAAATACTTACTGATTTTGCTGTACTGCTATCTAAAAGATATCTACTTATTCTCTTAAGCAGGTTTTCAGGAAAACAAGGATGTCTGAAACAATGGTTTAATTTACACTTACAGCTTAGAAAAATCACTATTTTATAAGGAAGCTCACACATTAGGCTTCAGCGCAGAAATTTCTTCTACCACAAGCTTTAGAAAACTCCACAACAGAAGTTCTGACTTGTTCATAACTCACTGGAACAGTCAGTTGCTCCACTGAAATACCTCTGGAGTACTTCAACAAAACCCATACATGGATATGCTTAAAGTAACAGAACATACTGAAAGTACTTGTAACCAAGAAAAAGCTTCTGTGATTTGACGCTTTAAAAAACGGAGTTCAAGAGCGAAATTTTAACTAGTGGAAGCATGATAAAGCTCTTGAAAACCTGAAATCACTATTATAAAGGTTTTCCTGTATTTTACTACAGTTTCCTTTTTGTACAAGAAGAGTGTCTTTGCCCCCTTACTCTAAAACTCTACTCAGTTTGCTTGAGCAAATTATGAAGCACCCCACCATAGGTACCGCAGTAAGCAGTATGTTCAAGCACTGGTTACACTTAATGCCTGGTAAGATGCACAGACTGGGGGATGAACAAGAAACAGTTGTTTCCACAGTAACAGCCACCAGTTGTTTACATATTCAGCTAATCTGTTGTCTTTATCAACCAGCTTAATTACAAGCTAATAAATCATAATCTGTCTGAAAAGTCCATTCTTAGTATTTTGAGAAAGCAATGGAATTGTAGCTGAAGAGGTCACAGCAATCAAGCTAAAAAGAAAAAAGGGTCCATAAAATTCTCCAGACTCTAGTAAGCATAAATTTGATATTTTGGAAGCCAAATAGGAAAGAACAAAGCAGACAAAAATGCAGACATGAAACAAAGCTGGAAGGGATAAAAGAAAAGACTGAAGGGAGTTCCAAAGACATCTTGTATAGGATTGACTTCTCTCCGCCCCCACCAAGGTGATGAACAGCATTGTTACTGTCATTGGGGCGGGGGTGGGGGTCGTGAAACAAAAGTTCTCAACTGTATACTAAATTACTGTATACATGACTAATTAACCTACTGCTATGAGGTTCAAAGATAAACTTTGTTACAATTTACCGAGTTACCAAAAGTGACCTTCTTACTGTCAAAATTTCATGTTTCACTGTAATTTGGGATTACAGCTGTGTTTTGAGTAGATTTATATCAAAAGAAGTTAACTGGTTCTGTTAGAATACTGAAACCAAAGCTGCTACTACCCTAAATCTAAATATTTGCTATCAAATTTAAATTATGAGCTATCTTAACAGTTCAAAGCAGCTGACAAGTGAGAATTAAGTGGTTCAAGAATTAGATATCAAGATTTTAAATCAACCAAAAATGACAGATTTTTACCCTTATGAGTTCTACACTGCAAACTTCACACCAAATTTTAAACTTACCCCATCACTGGGATCTTGCATTGCTTTTTTTCCAGAAGTCTGATCAGGTGGCAATTCATTGAGCTCCACATGAAAGAGAAAGAAAATAAAGCCATACAGTGCTGGTCCCAGGCCGTTGCACAGACCTCTTATTCCAGTTATTATTCCTTGGACAACACCTAATGAAGGAGAAAAAAAAAAAAAAAAAAAAGTAGGATTTCTTTTTAATCAAGAATGAAACATGCAGAGCCAACAGCTCTGAGTGTCTTCTAATGTCTGTTCCAAAATAGCACATCTCAATTATTTCTACATACTAAGTTCTTAAGAAACATATTGAAGACAACTTTGCTAGATTAAAATAATCCTCTGTGTGACCATAGTTCTGTCACTGTACTTGCATGCTACCGGAAGCAATACAAGTTTTGAATATGACCAAATTTATGTGCAAGTCTAATTTTCTCTATTAGAGTCCTTCCACCCTCACCCAAAGTCTACAATGAAGAAAGCACAAGTTAAGTGTGGTACCTGCTCAATTTATTTTCAAGTGAAATTTAGAGTAATATATCTGTGTGTTAAGGGTTGTTATTGGCAAAATATGCACAAACTGTAACAGGTTTCTTCCCCTCACCAGTCTAAAACCAGGATTTATTTAAGTACCAAGTAACTTATTCGGGGCAGTAAACTCAGCAGTACTGCAGTAAATTCACAATACTAGATTGGTTACAGTTTTACATTAGATTATTTTAAAAGCTTGATTAATCACAGTTCTATGGGTGTATTTCTGTTTCATCATCAAGTGATTGTGACAACAGTGTAAAAAGTTTTTTGACAATCTTGCAGATTACGATTCTACAGAATGCTATTTTTACAATATTAGTAGTCTGCATATCCCCTTCCTTCTTAAGGCAGTAACTTGTGAAATGGAAGGAAGGAAAACATGCCAAAAAGAAAGTTGTCCAAGTTTTTTCTTCATAGGTTGACATGTAAGCTTAAAATCTTTGTGTCACTAGGTGGCAAAACTTCACTCTAGAAACTATTTTATGCCTAAGCTATTAATAGTAGTTTCTGCTATATAAACTCCAAGATCAGTGACTTCCGTCAACTTAACTTTAAACTACTCATTTCATGACTTAAGTAGAAAACAAGTATTTTAAAACTCTTTTAAATGTCTCTATCAGAAACAAGAACGGGGAGAGGGGAATAAAAAAAGCCATGTAAAATACTGTCTTTTGCACCTTTCAAACTCAATACAAATCTGCCTCCTAGAACTGCACCTTCTTTGTAGCTCCCATATTAACTGCACTTATCTAACTTCAAGTTGTACAGTGTTAAAGCAAGACTGATACTTATGATTTATACATGCAGGATTTTTTTAAAGAGAATACTAAATTCAGTTATTATACGCCAGTGTTATAATTTGTGATAACTCCTTCCCTCACTTCAATTTAAATGAAGAGTTATTTCTGATTGTTCATTCCCCTTCACATCAAAAAAAAAAAAATTTTTCTACCTTCTCAGATCAACTCTTTACTCAAGTTTCCTTTTCTATTCCTTGAAAATCTGAAGTATTATAGCAAATAGGGCCAACTTTTCCACACGGGATAGAGCTTCTTGTATAGGTTTATTTCAATGTGGTAAGATGTGGGTTTAGTTTCCATTAAAAAGATGGTATTGTTACATATAATCCTCACTATCTACTTAGAGAATATTACTTCTAATAAAAAAAGAGGAAGGAAAAAACATGAAAGTTACAACATCTGGTTTTGTTGCTTTTGTAGTACTTTTACAGGAAGCTAGAACAGAAGTAGCTGGTCAGACAGAAACTGTATTTTTGCAAGGCAAATTTGATAAATTTGTATACCTCCTTCCTCTCTACATAGTTTGGCAGACTTCCACAGCTACTACCAAAGAAACTCATTACTCAATGTATTCAAGAAGTACACCTAGACACGTATTCTGCTTTCTAGACAGAAGAATCATCCAAGAAAGCAGTCTGATGCTGAAACTGAAATTCATTCAATACTCACCTTGTTGATCTGACTCTGCATTTCGTGAAACCAGAGCACTGATGGCTGGGAATGTAACACTTGACATTGCTGCTACTGCTCCTGCTGCCCACATCATCCTGTGTTAAATACATAGTTTGAATTAAAAATGAGACTGTCCATATAATTACTCCCCACGCCCCCAAAAAGGGCCACCAAGGGTACCCTCGTTTAAGTCTTAATGCCCTTTCAAAAGTACTCTTAAAATTAAAATACATAAAGACTGGAAATTATATCTGGACAGGGCCTTCTTCCTGCTCACCTCCCACAAATTACCCTGAGCTTGTTGGAACAGAAGCACATTTGATTCTACACTAGCTATTACAGTAGAGGAAAAGAGGGGAGTTAAGTGGTGCACAGGCTTTCCCTCTCCAAAGGCTGTACAAAGGAACAATTTCACAGGGTGTCCCAGTGAGGCAGTTCTCTAACTTGTATAACTCACTAGGAAGTGCTCTGATAAAGAACAAGCATTCATCACTGTTAGTAGGACAAACTTTGTAAAAAAAAAAAAAAAAAAACTGTTACAGCTTACAGTTTTAGTTCACTTTACTTACAGGCAGTTTTTCCAACAAAAGAAGCTCTAGTTTCCAAGACCAAATATAGTTATAGTAAGAGAATGACATTAGAAAAAAATAAAAGAAAAAAAGTAGAGGTCGAGTAACTGCTTGATAGAATGGATCTAGTGGAATTACTGGAGAGGACATACTACTTACTAGCTTGTGAGTTTAAGAAAAAGTTTTAACCACATTTGTAGATGTAAAACTCAGTGGACCAAAATGGTGCAAAGACTCCTTTTTCAAAGGGGCTGTTAGTCTGCAATATACACTATATACTTGGAAAATTCTATCATTCCTACATGTGCAACATATAGACCAAACTTTGGTAGTGTAATGCAAATGAGAATGCTTAATTCACAGAACTTTTAAAGACTCATGACAACAGAACTAAATGATAGAATTTCTTGGAAAAACATTTTCAATTCCTTAACAAGTATGTACCTACAAAAATGCATGCTTACCAAGACTGAGATCCAAAACCATACCAAGCCAACTGAAGGATCTGAAAGCCAAGGCCAAGGAGAACTGTATTTTTGTTCCCTATAGACCTCATCAAGATACTGAGAAACACAGTCTGCAAGAGAAATTGGTTCACCCAAAAGTTATTTTAAAAAGCCAGATTGATAAGTAATTTCTCCTTCTACAAAAAGTAATTCAGAACACCTTTCAACTGCTGCGGAAATTCACACTATCCATGCTCTTACTTACCCTGTATTAAGTCCAAAACGCAGACTAGTCATATCAACATTTGATGTACAGACATTCTTAACTATTAAAGGGTTTCTGCTTCAGGACACCAAGAAGCATATGTATTGCCTTCCCTACAGACATTTTACCTCAATGTCTGTTTCTACTGTAAATAGGCTTTTGTTTCCACCTCTACAATTCTGTTTCATCACAGACTAGAGAGTTCCACAATAAATGCTGGTCCCAAGTTAAGATAGTACAGGCTGGATATGGGTTGAATTTACCAGTATCTACAAATTCTAGGGAAAAGACTGTTAGCTCAGAAAAAAGAAATCTCTTTAGGTCAGGTGAATTACTATCCAAATTTACAATTAAAACCAACAAGTAAATCCTGCTGCTTTTCCAACTTCACCACACACACTGAAATTTGGCCAAGGCCAACTCGTAGGCATCTTTAATTTTCTGCTGACTCTTTACACCACTGATGATGGTTTTATCTGCACATGGAAACTAATCCTAAAGGAAGGCCGCTGTTTTTCATCTGTTAGAAGTGTTACTGCTGAGGGGGAAGGAGGCCCCAATTCAGATACAACAGCAATATAATCATGGCAAGAAGCAGACTGTTCCTAGTAAGGCAAAGCCCATATGGACAACTGCATTCAGTTAACAGAGCACACGTTTTTCTTTAACATGAGAAACTCAGCAATGCATCACTAAAAAAAAAACAGAGAAAAGGAACCAGAAGGACGGCAGAGCACACTTCCACTCTCATGTACAACTTACCCTAGTTTTCTTGTTTCTCATTTGTAGACAAAGCTAGTTTGAAAGCTAAATAGCAAAAATACAGTAATTCTCTCCACATGTGATCAGTTCTTTCTGGAGATATCCAACATGCCAACATAAATCAGTATTTATGAAGCAAAGCTTACTTCAATAAGCTGCACTCTTCAAAGAGTTCAAAAATCAATGCAGAGCTTCCTCATTTTAACACTGGAAATTATGAACCAGAAGGGCAGCCATTTTAGACATTTTTAGCAAAAATACTGGTCTGAATCAAGTATGATTAGCAAATGTGAGTGCACGTAACAGCATCAGAACAAACAACAGAGGAAGGATTAAAATAATGACTTGAATTGATAATGAAGGACACAACTGACTCCAGTAAGACTGGTAAACACTGAGGAATGTGTTGTTCAGATCAAAACAGTAAGACCTCCACTCTGCTAAGGATGGCAAAAACATTACAGCACATTGTATGTGCCATTCCTCTTCCTGTTATCACAACAGGAAGACAAACTGTACTCATAAAGAAACCAAAGATCACATCATAAAAACTGTTTGATTTCTAAAAAGTATAAAGGACCTGTCCAAAAACTAGCTCACTGTTGCCAAGTAAGAGGTATGAAAGCAATATACCAAGGCCTCACAGTTCCTCAGCCTCCGTGCTGAGCCTAAGTAACCCTGGACAGACCATGTCAATACCTGCATTTTTTGTATGCAAGTTTGATAGCATGAGCCAGTTGAATATGTGTAAGTAGCATGACTTTTGCTTAAAATAATGTTTTCCTTTCAGAAGGCCTTGCATTAAGTAACCAATTTCCTACATCATTTTAATAATTTAAAGCCAGAGTTCCAGTAAATCTACTGATCCAAGCTTAGCAAATTTTAGTTTCATTTTCTGATGCCCAGATCCAGTACTTCTGAGGAAAGCAGATTTAAAGCAAGACACTTACACAGACTATATATGAATACAACCTTTAGTGAATGCAAGACACACTGGCATTTTAGAGCATGTATGAAGTTTATAGACAAGCTTAATAGTCAGAAGAGTGTGCCTCAGCATTCAGTTTGTACTGTTTAATAAAACACTGGAAAGAATAAAGCTTACCTGAGCTATTATAGACAGAATGCCTACCACAGCTATAAATGCTGCAATGCTAGCGGATCCAAAACCTATAATCTGAAGAGAAGCAGAAAATGCATAAAACAAATGCCAAACAGAATCCAGGACAATCACTAGCAAAGAGTTATCTTCTTCAAAGAGAAAACACTGATCCCTGCTTATAATCTAAATCCATACAGGAAGTGTCTACTTTCAAGAATAATCCTTAACTCAACTGCTTGCCAAGTAATCCACACAAGAAAAAAAAACAACTGCCTTGAAAAAAGGAGACAGAGGAAGTCATGTATCTGGAAGTTGAAGTTCTCTATACCCTCCCACAGACACAATAGCTATTCAACAGGCAAGATCCCACCTCGAGACATAGAAACTGCTGCACTGAATGGAAACAAAGGTCTGCTTAACTTTATGAACACATGCTTAAACTATGGCAGGGTTTATGCATCAGGAGTCAAGTGTTCAGTTCCTGGCTTAGCAGAGTACCCTGCCTTTGTTTTTTTAAGGCTGTATTTTGCCAGAAAGCAGTTTTCTGAGCAAAGTCTTCAACAAGAAACAGGTCTTAGGGAATACTTAAACATCCTTAGTAAGATATGAAGACACCAACATTTACCTGTCGCAAGTACAGGAAAAAGCTAGAATACTGGCCAGCCTCAGGCAGATAGGAGAGAAACACTGTAATGCAGATCAGGAGAACCGTAGAATCTTTTCTAACCTTCTTCAGAGACTGTAAAACAAAGAAATAAAACAAGTACTGGAACATTTATAAAAAGTCTAATGAAAGCATAAACAACGCAGAAGGTGGGTTCACTTTTTTAAAATCCATTTTTAAAAGTCACACATGGAAACAGTTAGATTGAACATTAAGTTAGAAACAACCCCATTATACAAAGTTTGTGATATCTATTCTTCTGCAAAGTTGCCGCTTGATTTTTGAAGCTACTGTTCACTGCCAAATTACAAGTACTCACTGAAAACAGCACCATGTCATACTTAGGGAAATGCATAATATCTTCTAATTGATCGCCATAATAATCTGTTCTGAAAGATGCTAGCAAGTAATATAGCTTCACTACAACTGCTTCTCTTCCCAAATTATGAGAGTATTTTTCCTTGTACATTTCTTATACTTTTTCACCCATAATAGGAATCACTTTGAGTAACGAATAAATTGTGGAAAACAAATTCTTTAGCTGCAGTCTTTCAGGCATGTCACTTATCTCTCAACATTCACAACCAGTTCCCAGCAGGATGTATCTTGTGAAGAACAATCACTCTTTCCTCTCTTAAGATATCAAGGTGTAACACAATCACAAATTAGCTAACTAAGCGTGAATAAGTAAACAAGTTACTAGGAAGACTGTATGGCATGTTTTAACCCTTCCTATATATGCCTGTAGAAAAATCAGGCTTTATAGATCCATTCTGTATTAAAAAGAAATCACATATGACCAAAAGTGGAATTCAACAGTGGGGAGAGATATTGCCAACCAAAAGTACAAAGCATAAAACAATATGGAAAAGTCTTAACAATATCAGGTTTTAGGGTCTGTAGCAGTGTAAGAATTCAGCATTTCTCTTACAATAAAAGTCAGAAAGTAAGTTAGAAAAGTAAAGCATTTTCCCTTTGGATTTCACACCAAACATCGTCTCCAGTTCAAGAATCACTCAATCAACAAAATTTGGTTTGGTTTTGGTTTTTATATGTAGCTATATCTTTTTGTGCAAGAGCAGAGAACAGAGATTATGGTATACTGAATAGTCAAGCTACCAATAAGATTAAAGATTTCTCAAGCTTACAAAATGCAATTAATTATTATTATTTATTAATTACTTATTGAAGTGCATCTTACTGCAAAAGGGTCTGCTTGCTCCCATGATATAGAAGCTCCCCATGAAGCAGGTCTCATTTTTTCTGGCAGAGATTCTGGTACAGCTAGCAGGATGAAGCAGATGTCCACAACAGCCACCAATGTAGCCACTAGTACGACAAGGTTATCTCCGTAGCTGGCAGACAGGTATGCTCCAATGGCAGGACTAGTTACCAAGCTTGCTGCAAAGGTGGCAGATACCTATGCACAAGAACAGTTTACAAGCTTGTCAAAGTGGTTATTCTGACATTGCAGAAAAATGAAGTAACTTGCTCAACACCACCACCCCTCCCCAGAAGTGTGGCTTTAAAAAAAAAAACACTCAAAACTTAAGTTAAAAAAAAAAAAAGTATCACTTACGGACAGTAAATATGGTTCTAAATAAATTTTGTCCAACCTCTTCCACAGCACACCATACAAGACAGGATTTGCAGTCAAAGAGCGAGTCTGGCTCAAAGGAAAACATTTTTTGTTTTCCAATTATGAATTTGATGAGATTTCACCAAAAAAGTTGTCAGCACATTTAAATGCCTACCTGTGTGAACCTGAGCCTCAGCACTCTGGGTAATACATACAGTAATCCATAATGCCTTTGTTAACAGTTTGCATTTTAAATACATAGCTACCACTGGATATCACAGCAAACTAGGAAATCGTTAGCTGTGACAAGAACTTCAACAACAACTGTATTTCTTCATGCTAAGTTGTAGTGACATGCAACTACTAACAGATCACTTACTATATTCACATAGAGCCAAACATGATGAAAAATCAAGCGCTGTAGTTAAATTTCACTATAAAAATCTCCAGAAAAGGTTAGAATAAAGCTAGTTTGTTTGGGTTTTTTGTTTAAATTACTACTCTTTTCCAGTCCCCAAAACACTCTGTGTAACTATTTTATAGCTAAGAACACAAGCTAGAAATTTAGCTTTATACCAAGCTAGAAAAAAAATCCTAAGGAAAAGGTGTAACAAACAAACTGATCAGAAAGAGATACAGACCTCATCAAAACAACTGTACTTTTGTCTACCACTTTATTAGAATTTTAGATCAAGCTGTTCCTGTTAACAAAAACCTGTTTGAAGGCAGGCAAATATACGCTTTAAATATACTTATGGCCCTCTTCACAGGCAGGAGAAATAAAGTGCGAATTCCAGAACTTTTAAACCTGTTTTGTGCTCTGCTACAACCATACACACAGGTTTGGTTCAAAAGAACCAAGTCCTTTATTTTCTTAACTGTTAAATCAACATCTGAGGAATCCTATGTCCCTAATGCTAAAAATAAAAGAAAACCTTAACAACTTGAAGCACAGTACAGTCAGCCAAAAATCAAGTTAATGAGTACCTGTATAGTGGAAACAGATGCACAGAGGATGAAGAGATAAATGACATTCAAAGGCTAAGGGCATCTACCAATGGGCCTCTAAAACCTAAACCAATATAGATATTCAGGAAAGCAAACTAAGCAGGAATTATATTATTACTGGAAAGGCTAGTTTGTACTAACTGAACTATTTTCCTCTTCTCTTGCTAATTAAGAAAGGTCATGACTAAGTTACTAAAAATACTGCATTATGCATTTTCACCCTTCCTGCCTGTTTTGACTATAGAAAAAGCCATTCTATTCTAAAAAGAAATCACATGAACTAAAAATGCAATTTACAGGTGGTGGAAAGATGTTGCCAAATCAAGTATTAAATAATTTGCATTGCCTTTAACAACATTTCTTGTTCTGCCTGGGCAACTTAAAACATGTTTTTTTACACATGCCCTCTATGCAGGTAAAGTTGTCAAATTCTTATTCTGTTCCTATGAGCACTGAGCAGTCTGTGCAGCAGTTAAAAGTCTAAATTAGATTTCCCAAACTCTAACATGGTGCCTTGATACATGGTTCATTCCTTTCTCTATCAACTTCACTACATTAATCAGGAAACAATCTGTGCATCAAAATACAAGTTCAATACAAAGGTCATAATCAGACCTTTTTTTCAAGTTTAGTGTATCTTACCAGTCCATAGGCTGTAATTCTTTCATGTTCTTGTGTTACATCAGCTACGTAGGCAAATATTACAGAAAAGGTAACAGAAAAGATTCCAGATACCGAAATCATAGCGAAGTACCACCTAATGATTTAAAAGCAACAATTAGAAAGTTTAAGCTAAGACCACTTGCTTTTCTCTTACTAATCAAGCAAGTTTGTATTTAAGCTGAGAAGTGTTCCTCAAGAACTAACGCAGAGCTTCACTGGAAATGATTGATTGCGGAGTCTCACTTAAGTATTGGAAAACAGCATTTTGATTTTTTTATATTTTACTGTTTACTTTACCTCAGCCTAAAAGAAGTGGCCCCTTCAGGACACGATACCTATACATTTTCACACTCTCAAAGCTGAAGCAAGTTTAAGTTATAAAAAAGGAACTATCTTAGAACTGTTTCTCAACCAGTTAAAGAATAAACTATCATATATAATGTTTCAGAAGCTGAACTCTGAATGCACTCAGAGTACACAAAGTTCTTTTGTAATCCTCCTAAATTTCACAATGAATGTAAACGAAACTGTCAATTCCACTCAGTTAAGACTTCAAAGTTGCCTAATCAGAGAGTTAAAAGATCTCATTTGCAGCAATTATACTTTTCTGTGGTCAGTAAATTCTAAGGCTCATTTAGCTTTAAAAATATGTTTATTACAGCATTGTCAGCCCTCGGGGGGGGGGGCAGGGGAATTAACAGCTGAGCTTAAAACTGAGTTAGACAGAGCTATCAAACCATTTCAATTACTGGTATACTTGTGTGAAGACAGCAACTAAATCACATTCCAAAATTTCTACTTCTAAGATACACAGTTTTAATACCTCTTAAACAGAAAAGCTCCAGAATAACGCAATCACGACTTGAAAGCAAAGTGGCTTTCCTCTTGTCTTACTGTCCCTCTCCCACTTCCCCAGCCTATTCCGCTGATTGAACTTCTGCTGTACTGACCAGCTTGCTACTGCAGTCTGTATCACTTACCATGGACTTATTCTCATTAATGGAATTGGGGCACAGGTGAAGAAAACTGTAAGAAGAAGAAAAGATTTTCTTCCCCATGCATCTGACAGAGCACCTATTAGCGGAGCACTGAGAAAGGACAAAAAACCCTGTGACAGAAGAAAAACAATTAATATGTCTATATTTACATTTCCAAGTTTCACTTTAACTACAATATAAAAAAGGCCTAAAATTGAAATTTGATTTTAAACACAAAATTGTAGATAACTGAAATTGTACACAATTTCTTCTTCCACAGTCTACTTTTCTGTGATTCTGATGTTTTATGTTTCAAATCTATTAAACCTGAGTACATTAAAAAAAAGGCAAACATTTTTTCAAGATCAATTTGATTCAATATAGAAGGACCACAGACTGCAAAAGCTACTTAAAAATTTCTAAAATCTGCAGTCTAGTTTCACAAAGGACATCTTAGCCTCCATCACGAGACTTAGTGCTAGATACCAAACACAAATTCCCTTCTAATTTGGACTGTCTTAAGGGAGAGTTTTGGGTAACATAACTGTACTCTGAAACAAATTAAGGAGAACACATACTGCTTTATACTACATATTTATCATGTACAGGACATTTGTACATTGCAAGGGCTATGGGGACCATTTGAGCAAGCTTGACAATTTGAGACAATGGAACACCATAATATTCCAATGGCAAAAGTCAGACTTACAGATACAGTTGTCATGGAGAAAATTGACTAAGGATCAAATACTAGATTTTTCAGCATTTCATAAAGTCCTACAATCTAGGCCTCAAATCTGTTCTCTGTTACACAGAAGAATTAAAATAAGCAAAGCCTTTCACAGGTTAACTGCAAAACCCCCAGAACAGATAAATCTTCCCCCTAATTAGTATATTGCTCTCATCAATCCAACTCTGCCATAAATCCAAACACTAGTAAATACATGGTTCTGTAAGCACCTCAATACACTGTAAGTCTACTCCAACTAACTTCAGGTAACCTCTGGTATTCAAATATAGTCACCTTCAAGTTTAATACATGTGTACAGACTACTGTACTAAATCACTATTCTGCCAAGTCCCAATAAACAACTCTGAATCCAATTATTTCAGTAAGTAAATTGAGAGCAAAAGCTATAAAGCCACACCAGTTAGATGCCTTACTCAGCTGAAATTAATGGTTTTGCTCCTTAGAGTCAGGTTTCAGTAGACTATGAACTAACATGTTTTGTTAACTGTCACCCAAAACCCTTTTGGTATTTCATAAACAGCAGTTTAAAGAAAATACTGGACACTGAAGTCCAGGCTCACTCTGGTCTATGCTCCCCTGTATTACACCTGTTAGAGCAATACATACATTTAGACCATGCACTTTTCTACAGATATGCTCTGTAGAAAATATATGGAGAACCCTCCATTCACTACGTTTAAGTGATACTCATAGTTACACTGCACTGTGAACGAACAGAGTTGAAAGAAAACACCAAGAAGAACATGAACTTTGTTTTTCTAAGACATCAATGCAAAGTTAACTTCCTCTTCCAGTTTGAGACTTCCTGACATCCTTAGCACATGGTGTTCTGCCAATCCACTGTGAAAGTTATCAAGACAGTAAGTCCATCCTAAAGATGTCATGTTCTTACAGATAAAAAAAAACGCTTTAGATTTGCTACAGAATACAAAGCTAAATAATTTCTGGGTGCTATAAATTAACTTAGTCAAGTTACACTAAGTGCTTTGAAGCTGCTCAATACGACAGTTAGCAAAGAGAGACTTTGAAGTTTTAGTTATGCTAGAGAAATTTTGCAAGCTTTTTTTGTGGCAACAATCCAGCATGACCACTGTGTGAATGCAGAGGTATAAGTAGGCTATAAACTGCCCTGAATATCTTGACCATCACAGAATGCTCAAAAACTGATAAAAAAAGACCAGGAAAAAAAGAAAAACCCAACAAACAAAAAAACAAACAACCCTGCTGAAAATTAGCTTTTATACCACATCTTGGACAAAATCACAGTGTTTAAGTGCTTCATTTTTTATCTCAATAGTATCATCATGGCTGCATTAATCTGCTTCTGATATAAATTATCTCACATTAGGAAGCAGACATTAAAAACCTAGCTCC
This sequence comes from Harpia harpyja, assembly GCF_026419915.1. Classification (NCBI taxonomy): domain Eukaryota; kingdom Metazoa; phylum Chordata; class Aves; order Accipitriformes; family Accipitridae; genus Harpia; species Harpia harpyja. The sequence goes on along the minus strand of NC_068969.1, from coordinate 68,312,053 downwards.
GTTTTCAGAAGGATCCTTATCAAGATTACAACAGCTACAACTGGTACCTATTCAAATGAGAGGAATTTAAACTCCTGAGAAATATTCCACTTGTTTCAAGATGCTACCATTTAGCTGCAAAGCTTGAACTGAGACCAAGAACACAACCATTACAATGAAAAAATGGTTTAAGAATTAATTACATTCTCGCTGTTTTGTATATTCTTATGGAGAATGCAGGAGAGCGAAATTACAATACAGGAACTCACAGAATATTTAGGTCAGAGGTTTTAAAAAATCTTACCTTAACACCTTGAATAAGACCATTCATTAAAAATGTATGATGGGAGAATGTTTCATGTAAGACCTGACACGGAAAAAAAGCATTATTTGAATCAGTAGAGACAGGAGAAGGTTGATTCAAAGTTTAAAACTGATTTGTAAAACAGGATAGCTCTACTGGGACTTGTTAAAAAAGTATCTTATCCCAGAATTACGCTCTTAATTGTCTTCACAAGAAAATATTGACAAGGTTTAGTATCAAAGTATTGGCATAAATACCTCTGCTGGCACAGATCGCACCGTACTGCAGAAATAGTTTGATTTGGGGTACTTTGGTCAGAAAGGGGATCAATGTAAGCAAAAAGCATCTCCATGTGGTACAAACCACAGAATTTTTGAGGTAGATAACTCCTTCAAAAGACTAAGTTGTTGCTAATTAGAAGTGAACATGAGATTCAGCTAGCTTACTCTGTCAAGAAATAAAGTTATATTCACCACAGCCCAAAAAGGCACTGTGCGAACTGTTTCTGAATGAATTGCAGATTTCAATAGTCACACAGAAACACTTCTGATGAACAAGTAGATGCTTATAAATACCAGCAACAGTTCTGAGTGTTTCATGTATTCTTTAAGTACAGCTATGAATTCATTTAAAGTGCTTTACCAGCAGTCTTAATTCAAGGACAAGCATGTTAATCTATACTAAACAGATTTACCATAAATATGCACGAGAGTTAAAAAGCCTCACAGGTGCTACTGTGTCAACTAAAAAAGATACTGCAACGATCAAAGCATGTATGCACACACACACTTCAAATTCGTTTGCTGGTTTTATCTATAGGTAAGTGCCAACAACTACAAAAATTATATGCATACTGAGAGAGCCACTAGCCTGAAAGGACACAATACTTTAGCATCACTGAAAATTATCAGCATCATTTTTCAAGGATGACTGAGATTCTCAGATCATAGGTTTAATACAGGTGGTTGTTCCCATGTTAATTACTGGTCAGATAAATCCGCTTATTTATACCCCTTTTCTTCCTGGTCTCATCATCTGTTTAGATATTTAGAACAACGTTGCACCTGTTCGACCACTGATCTTATGATATGAATGGAGGAAAAAAAGTCAGGGTGCAAATTAGAGATCTAAAAGCAAATGTCTTCCAAGTAAAAAAAAAAAAAAATAAAAGGCAAGCAGGAAGCTCACAGAGTCAAATCTAATTACCCTTCTGCAAAGTGTTCTCCAGTATTCTTCCTGGGAGACAACCACTGCTGATATTGGTTCAAGCTTTTGAGATTAATTTCTGTTACTTTATAGACAAGAGAAATGCAAGTTGACAAACTGGTAGAGGGAGCTGCTTTACTCAAGTTCTACCAATAGAAATATTTATATATTCAAAAAAAGATTATATTGAAGACAGAACATGCCATTAAGTGATTAATATTGCTTACGGTGATTTACTAATATTGGCTTACAAGTCCATAAATAAGAATAATGAGCATAAGTTTTGGGCAGTCTGTGAGCAAAATAGCCTTTGTGTGCTTTATAAACACTTTAAATCTTTTCTTCTCTTAGTGTCATACAACAACCACCACAGCTTTGCTGACAGATGTCAAAAGAAGTGAAAAAGTAATCTAAAAAATTGACTTTAAATAATCTCAGCTATCACAGAATACATACAATTTAGACTGATAATACACAACACATTTTAATCTGATTTAATGTTGACAGTGACCTGGAGAATCACAACACAACCACAAAAAATTTGAGTGATCATGAGCTTTGATCAACAGGCCAGACATTTCCATTTCTGCCCTTCCCACCAGACAAACCTGCTTGAGCAAAAGTGGGTAGCTAGCAGTTCAAAGGCTGAACCTTGCCCATAAGAAAGCTCTACATGATTTCTAGTACTGCTGGCTGATCAGCAGGCCAAGGTAAATGACCGCAAGTACGTTACAAGACAGAAGGGTGCAAAGTATCAAACCAGATTTCAAATTATTTAAAACAAACAGCAGCCTTTCAGTGTGTGCAAAGCTGATTACAAATAAAGCTGATCAGCCCCTAGAACACAGAAGTCATTTACACCTCTATAAGGTAAGTTACACCATTATATGTAACTCAGTGCTTTAAGTTTTCAGTCCCATGCAACAGCTTCTTAAGTATTCAAGACCACATAAGAAAGAAACACAACATTCAAAATACAACACATTCAAGACCACGACTGTACTGAATCCACATATTTCAGTCAAAATAAGAATTTAGCTTTAAATTAGAAGCATTTCATACATTCCCATTAGACACAGTGCAATGATAAATACTGGTTTGGGTTTGCATGGTGGAGTTTTGGCAGCAGGGGAGGGGGCTGCAGGGGTGGCTCCTGTGAGAAGCTGCTGGAAGCTTCCCCGGCTCCAAGTCGGACCAGCCTCTGGGATAATATATTTAAGACAGGGAACCTGCAGCGGGGGAGGAGATTGGAATGTGAGAGGAACCCCTCTGCAGACACCGAGGTCAGTGAGGAAGGAGGGGAGGAGATGCTGTGGAGGAGGGGATGCCCCTGCAGCCCGTGATGAGACAGCAGGCTGCCCCCGCCAGCCCATGGAGGGGAGCGTGGGAGCAGGTGCCGACCTGCAGCCCAGGGAGAGAGGAGCCCACGCCAGAGCAGGGGGATGCCCCCCAAGATGGCTGTGACTCCATGGGAAAGCCTGTGCTGGAGCAGCCTGCGACTGAAGATCAGCCCATGGAAAGGACCTGTGCTGGAGAAGTTCATGGAGGACTGTCTCCTGGGGGAGGAACCCCACGCTGGAGCAGGGGACAAGTGAGGAGTCCTCCCCCTGAGGAGGAAGGGGCACAGACACAATGTGTGGCAAACTGACCCCAACCCCCATCCCCTGTCCCCCTGCACTGCTATGGAGGGAGAAGGTGGAGAAAACTGGGAGTGGAGTTTAGCTGGGAAGGAGGGAGGGGTGAGGGGAAGGTGTTTTTAAGATTTGGGTTTTACTTCTCATTACCCTTGTTTCAGTTTGATTGGTAGTAAATTAAATTGATTTTGTGTTTTCCCCAAGTTAAGCCTGTCTTTTGCCCATGACCGTAAGTGGTGAGTGATCTCTCCCTGTCCTTGTCCCGACCCATGAGCTTTTCTTTATATTTTCTCCTCATCATCCCACCAGAGCCGGGGGGAAGAAGTGAGCGAGCGGCTTCGTGGTGCTTTGTCACCGACTGGGCTTAAACCACGACAATACCAATTTCGCGAATTAACATTTCAGCTGCATTTGACTTACAGTAAAAATTCATATGAAACTGTTTCAGTTTGAGTACACTACTGAGGAATTACTGAAGGACCCACCTACCATATAGTTTTATTATAGTGGGGGTTTTTTTGAAGACTGTGTAAGAATTACTATTTGCACATTATCTCTTTAAATGAGAAGTGTCAAGCTTGGGCAACTTGAAGTTGAGCATTTCATTTATGAAAAAAAGGAAAGAAAAAAAAAAAGAAACAAGAAAGACCACCCAGTTAAGCTTCCCCATATTTTGACACTAGCAAGACAGCATGACAAGCTCGTCATTTAGTGAGACATTTACTTTATGGAAATCTGTTAACCATTTATAGGGACTTTTTTATTATTAAGCTACATTAAGAAGATTGGTGATTGTTTTTAGGAAGGTTAGAAAAACACCTTTCAAGAGTTATGTAGATGATTTTATTTGGAGTTTGGGGAAGGAAAATAATTAACTCCAAGGTCTTTAAATCCCACAAAACCTTGCTCATCATGTATTCAAAGTGCTCTCCGATATTATCTGATGAAAAACTGGACTAATAGACTTTTGATGACTTGTCTCAGGCAGGCCTGATTTCAATGCGTAAGACCCATGTCTTCAGATGAAAGGCTTCATATCCTATTACCAAACACTCAAATTATCTATTCATCTGGAAAACAACTGCATTCCAGAACGGATTAAATACTTATAAAATCCATTTCTTACATGAAAGCCTTTACATTTTACTTCAAGTTACATGCTGGCAAAACAGCCAGCCCACAATAGCGTACAAAGTTTACTATGGGATGCATAGTTTATTTAGTTGTTATAACTGGAAGATGAATTGAACTATTGTCCTGGGTTCAGCTGGGATAGAGTTAATTTTTACAGGAACCTGGGAGGTGGGGGGGCATAGCCGGGGCAGCTGACCTGAACTAGCCAAGGAGCTATTCCATACCATGTGACATCATGCTCAGTATATAAATGGGGAGCAGGCCGGGGGGAGGGCTCTCGACTTCTGGTGGCGGAGCATCGGGTTCCAGGTGGTGAGCAGTTGCACTGTGCATCACTCGTTTTGTATGTTCTTTCATTAGTACCGTTGTTGTTGTTGTAACCTTTTTTTTTTGTGTTGTCCCAGTAAACTGCCCTTATCTCAACCCTCGAGGTTCCAGGTTTTTTTCTTTTCTCTCCTCCATCTCCTCCCTATCCCCCCGGAGGGGGGCGGGAGGAGTGAGTGAGCAGCTGCGTGGTCCTTTGTTACCGGCTGGGCTGAAACCACAACAGTCCTTTTTGGCGCCCAACGTGGGGCACGAAGGGTTGAGATAACGACAGATCTGGCCAGAACGTGTTGAAACAAATTTGTCATACGCATTTCTTATATTAGATAAATAGATGTTAGTCACAATGTTGATTCATTTGTTTACATGGTGGTGTTTTGTAAGTTCTTATATGCTCTATGTATTGCCTGTAGTTACGTTTCTCACCTCTGGGAGAGTGATTGGGATTATCATTTTGCTGTACTGGGCAATGTCGACTTGTGAAATGATTACATCACTGGTCATGAGGTTAAGCTGGTATCTGTATGAGGCAGTGATATCATTTCCATACTTCAGGCACCTTCTATCGGATTTTATTGGTAATTACACTCACTCCATGGGGAAGTTAAGGGGGGATACTTCCCCCCGTCCGTTCGCCTCCCTTCTCTGCTTCCGACTAATTACAACAGCTTTTGAGAATTTTGAATATCCTTGGGATGCGCAAGCCAGTGTGCTGTTAGTGCTATGCCTCCTGAATATGTTTCAGGTCTTGTTTAGGGCTACAAAAAGGCTCTTAAAGAGAGTACCACCCAGAGATCTGCCCCAAAGCTGGATATTCATGGGTGGCACGGCATGTGGGAGGATATGGGCAGGTATCTAGAGAACTTCTCACCTCCAGTGGCTTGGAATTTCATTCCCGAACAACTACAGAACCCTCAGGAAGTGGTAGAATATTTGAAAGAAAAATGCTGTGGCTATTCCAAAGACATACAACTCACTGCACTGTGCTGGGCCCTGGCCAGTATCTACCAAACACTGCTTGATATTAGGCAGCACCCTCAGGGGGAAAAAGGGGGAAAAGATGGAAAACAGGACAACAGGCACCCTGACTACCCCAACCCTGACAACAGGCACCATGGCTACCCCTACCCCGGCAACAGGCAGTGTGACTACCCCTACCCCGGTGACAGATACTGCAGCTAAACCAGAGAACCAACCTGTGCCAGTATCAGTTGCCCCTGTACAGAAAAAGAAACACACAAAGAAATCAGTTCGCTTAGTGAGAGATGAAGATGAACCAGGGTCATCGCGAGAACAGGAGGAAGAGGCAGAACCTGAAATAATTACCCGATCTCTATCCCTGAGTGAGTTGCGTGACATGCGAAAAGATTTTAGCTGCCACCCAGGTGAGCACATTGTTACCTGACTGCTCCGATGCTGGGATAATGGGGCTAGTAGTGTGGAATTAGAGGGTAAGGAAGCCAAGCACTTGGGATCTCTGTCTAGGGAAGGGGGCATCGACAAGGCGATTGGGAGAAAAACACAAGTCCTCAGCCTCTGGAGGCGACTTCTGTTAGGTGTAAAGGAAAGATACCCCTTCAAGGATGAAGTTACATGTCACCAAGGCAAGTGGACCACCATGGAGAGAGGTATCCAGTACCTGAGGGAATTAGCCGTGCTGGAGGTGATTTATAATGATCCAGAAAATGCGCAGTCACCCACAGATCCAGATGAAGTCCAATGCACACAACCCATGTGGCGGAAGTTTCTAAGAAGTGCACCACCAACCTATGCCAACTCATTGGCAGTAATGTCCTGGAAAGAAGGCTATGGACAAACGGTCGATGAATTGGCTGTCCAACTCCGGCAATACGAAGGAAGTCTCTCTTCCTCCCTGTGGGCCTGTGTCTCAGCTGTAGAGGAATTGTCCCGAGAGTTCCAGCAATTCAAAGTGGATATGTCCTCCTCCCCACCTGTACAGGCCCGCATTGCAGCTATTGGGAGTAAGCACTCCTCTGCCCAAGAGAGAGGAGAGAGAAAGTACACACGATGGGCTAACCTGTGGTTTTACCTGCGTGACCATGGAGAGGACATGAGGAAGTGGGATGGAAAACCTACCTCAGTCCTGGATGCACGGGTACGGGAGTTGCGAGAAAAAGCAACCAGAAAAGAGGATTCTTCTTGGAAAACTGCTGCTCCAGTTTCCCGTGAGCAGTCCCCCAGACGCAGTAGATGGGCTGATCCCATTTCTGATCCTCTTGAAGGGACTTCTGATTCACCTGTGTGAAAAGTGAGTAACGGATATTCTAACCAGGATTAGAGGGGCCCTGCCTCCAGCCAGGTGGAGGAGAGGGACAACTGAGTCTACTGGACAGTGTGGATTCGATGGCATGGCACGTCAGACCCACAGGAATATAAGGCTCTAGTAGACACTGGTGCACAATGCACCCTAATGCCATCAAGTTATAAAGGGGCAGAACCCATCTGTATCTCTGGTGTGACAGGGGGATCCCAAGAGCTAACCGTATTGGAAGCTGAAATGAGTCTAACCGGGAATGAGTGGCATAAACACCCCATTGCAACTGGCCCAGAGGCCCCGTGCATCCTTGGTATAGATTATCTCAGGAGGGGGTATTTCAAGGACCCAAAAGGGTACCGTTGGGCCTTTGGTATAGCTGCATTGGAGACAGAGGAGATTGAACAGCTGTCTACCCTGCCTGGTCTCTCTCAAGACCCTTTGGTTGTGGGGTTGCTGAAGGTTGAAGAACAACAGGTGCCAATTGCTACCACGACGGTGCACCGGCGGCAATATCGCACCATCCGAGACTCCCTGATCCCCATCCATAAGCTGATTTGCCAACTGGAGAGCCAAGGAGTGATCAGCAAGACTCACTCACCCTTTAATAGTCCCATATGGCCCGTGCGGAAATCTAATGGGGAATGGAGACTAACAGTAGATTATCGTGGGCTGAATGAAGTCACGCCACCGCTGAGCGCTGCTGTGCCAGATATGTTAGAGCTTCAACAAGAACTGGAATCAAAGGCAGCTAAGTGGTATGCCACAACTGACATTGCTAATGCATTTTTCTCCATTCCTTTGGCAGCGGAGTGCAGGCCACAGTTTGCTTTCACTTGGAGAGGCGTCCAGTACACCTGGAATCAACTGCCCCAGGCGTGGAAACACAGCCCCACTATTTGCCACGGACTGATCCAGGCTGCACTGGAAAAAGGTGAAGCTCCAGAGCACCTGCAATACATTGATGACATCATTGTATGGGGCAACACGACAGAAGAAGTTTTTGAGAAAGAGAAGAAAATAATCCAAATCCTTTTGAAGGCTGGTTTTGCCATAAAAGAAAGTAAGGTCAAGGAACCTGCACAGGAGATCCAGTTCTTAGGAGTAAAATGGCAAGACGGGCGTCGTCAGATCCCTATGGATGTGATCAACAAAACAGCAGCTATGTCCCCACTGACTAATAAAGAGGAAACACAGGCTTTCTTAGGTGTTGTGGGTTTTTGGAGAATGCACATTCCAAATTACAGTCAAATTGTAAGTCCTCTCTACCAAGTTACCCGAAAGAAGAACGATTTTAAATGGGGGCCTGAGCAACGACAAGCCTTTGAACAAATTAAGCGGGAGATTGTTCATGCAGTAGCTCTTGGGCCAGTCCAGGCAGGACAAGATGTTAAAAATGTGCTCTATACTGCAGCTGGAGAGAATGGCCCTACCTGGAGCCTCTGGCAGAAAGCACCTGGGGAGACCCGAGGCCGACCCCTGGGGTTTTGGAGTCGGGGATACAGAGGATCTGAGGCTCGCTATACTCCAACTGAAAAAGAGATATTGGCAGCATATGAAGGAGTTCAAGCTGCCTCAGAAGTGGTTGGTACTGAAACACAGCTCCTCTTAGCACCCCGACTGCCAGTGCTGGGCTGCATGTTCAAAGGGAAAGTCTCCTCTGCACATCATGCAACTGATGCCACGTGGAGTAAGTGGATTGCACTGATCACACAACGAGCTCGCATAGGAAACCCCAGTCGCCCAGGAATTTTGGAAGTGATCACGGACTGGCCAGAAGGCAAAGATTTTGGAATGTCACCAGAGGAGGAGGTGACATGGGCTGAAGAGGCCCCGCTGTATAATAAACTGCCAGAAAATGAGAGGCAATATGCCCTGTTCACTGATAGGTCCTGTCGCATTGTGGGAAAACATCAGAGGTGGAAGGCTGCTGTATGGAGTCCTACACGACAAGTTGCAGAAACTGCTGAAGGAGAAGGTGAATCGAGTCAGTTTGCAGAGGTGAAAGCCATCCAGCTAGCATTAGACATTGCTGAAAGAGAGAAGTGGCCAGTGCTCTATCTCTATACTGACTCATGGACGGTGGCAAATGCCCTATGGGGGTGGCTACAGCAATGGAAGAAGAGCAACTGGCAGCGCAGAGGTAAACCCATCTGGGCGGCTGCACTGTGGCAAGATATTGCTGTTCGGATAGAGAAGCTAGTGGTAAAAGTACGTCACGTAGATGCTCATGTACCCAAGAGTCGGGCCACTGAAGAACATCAAAACAACCAGCAGGCAGATCAGGCCGCCAAGATTGAAGTGTCTCAGGTGGACCTGGACTGGCAACATAGGGGTGAGCTATTTATGGCTCAGTGGGCCCATGATACCTCGGGCCATCAGGGAAGAGATGCAACATATAGATGGGCTCGTGATCGAGTGGTGGACCTGACTATGGACACTATCGCACAGGTTATCCATGAATGTGAAACATGTGCTGCAATTAAGCAAGCCAAGCGGCTAAAACCCCTGTCGTGTGGAGGGCGATGGCTGAAATATAAACAGTGGGAGGCCTGGCAGATTAACTATATCACACTCCCACAAAGCCGCCAAGGCAAGTGCCATGTGCTTACAATGGTGGAAGCAACCACTGGATGGCTGGAAACATATTCTGTGTCCCACGCCACTGCCCAGAACACTATCCTGGGCCTTGAAGAGAAAGTTTTATGGCGACACAGCACCCCAGAAAGAATCGAGTCGGACAATGGGACTCACTTCCGAAACAACCTCATAGACACCTGGGCCAAAGAACATGGCATTGAGTGGGTATATCACATCCCTTATCACGCACCAGCCTCCGGAAAAATCGAACGATACAATGGACTGCTGAAAACTACATTGAGAGCAATGGGGGGTGGAACTTTCAAACACTGGGATACACATTTAACAAAAGCCACCTGGTTAGTTAATACTAGAGGATCCACCAATCGGGCTGGCCCCGCCCAGCCAAGACTTCCACATACTGTAGAAGGGGATAAAGTCCCTGTAGTGCGCATGAGGAGTATGTTAGGAAAGGCAGTCTGGGTTAGTCCCCCCTCAAGCAGAGACAAACCCATCCAAGGGGTTGTTTTTGCTCAGGGACCTGGGTACACCTGGTAGGTGATGCAGAAGGATGGGGAAGTTCCATGTGTACCTCAGGGAGATTTGATTTTGGGAGAGAATAGCCCATGAATTAGGCTGTATGATATTTAATTGCTAAATAACCTGCCAATGTATGTCATTGTATCTATAGTGTCTATATGCCATATCAAGGGTATTACTGTAAGAACTACCCAAATGACTGAAGGATGGACTTTGAAACTGAGCCAAGTACAACAGTGATAGAACTTGAACTGGTGCCCAGCAATTTCCTCGAGATCAACCTCTTCGACCTGCAGGCCAAGGGTGTGGGTTGCACCAAATGTACCGGCCACAAGTTCCAGAGGCAGCATACAACAACCTAACACCTCACACCATCTCTCTCTTATCCTGAAGAACTGTTACAACAGATGGAGCCCCAAAGTCATGGACTAAATAAAATTGATGGACACATTGGAGGGATAGCCCATCGACTAAGGGAATACTATTTGGGGGGGGGGGGTATCCATATACAGATAGATAGATATATCTATATCTGTATATAGATATAGATATAAAAGACAAGGAAAGTGGTAGTAGTTGATTGGAAAATGTAAGATCTGGGCATGATGTAGATGGTATAGAATAAGGGGTGGATAATGCCCTGGGTTCAGCTGGGATAGAGTTAATTTTTACAGGAACCTGGGAGGTGGGGGGGGCATAGCCGGGGCAGCTGACCTGAACTAGCCAAGGAGCTATTCCATACCATGTGACATCATGCTCGTATATAAATGGGGAGCAGGCCGGGGGGAGGGCTCTCGACTTTCGGTGGCGGAGTGTCGGGTTCCGGGTGGTGAGCAGTTGCACTGTGCATCACTCGTTTTGTATATTCTTTCATTAGTACCGTTGTTGTTGTTGTAACCTTTTTTTGTGTTGTCCCAGTAAACTGCCCTTATCTCAGCCCTCGAGGTTCCAGTGTTTTTTTTCTTTTCTCTCCTCCATCTCCTCCCTATCCCCCCGGAGGGGGGCGGGAGGAGTGAGCGAGCAGCTGCGTGGTCCTTTGTTACCGGCTGGGCTGAAACCATGACAACTATGAAGCCTTAGAAAAAGCCAGAACTTCCAGAGACCTTCATCAGTACACTAAACTGATGTTACTATAGAAGGCAAATAAAAGTTAGAGTAGTACAGCGTTTTGCTAATTTATTTTTCACTATCTTCTAGTCTTTCAGCTGTCCACATCTCAGCTGTAGTATATTACTATTGCGCAGTGTTGAATGTTAAGACTCCTGGAATTCAGTTAATGAGGTAAGCAGGAAGTGTAAAACAAATTAAAACCCCAATCCCTACGAATTAGCAAATTAACTTTTGTCATTACTGCCAAGATGCGAGCTGATACTTACCGTTAGCATTGGAGTTGTCAAGAGCCCCCAGGCAAAGAATTCTAGAAATATGACCACCACCGCATGGTATACGCTTGGCCGACCAATACCTTGTTGCTAAGAAAGAAAAACACATGCAGTGGTTGTACACATCCCGTTCATTACATGTGCAAAGATCTCTTACAAACATATTTTGAGTATAACCAGCTTTCAGGATGACCTATTACCAAGCCATTGGGAATAATAATAAGCCAAACAAGGGTGGAGAAAAGTCAATACAAAACAACTAAAAATCTCCAGGGAAGTTGAGGAATTTTGTTCCCTCGAACTCTTGCTGACTGAAGAGAATTATTTTCCCCATTCCTGACAGTGCTCTGTACTGCTCCCACCTCCAGTTTGCCTTTAGGCTTCCTCCCCCTTGATCACTATTCACAACCCTTCTACAGCAGTGTAACAAAGGGTGTAACTCTCCCTGCTATCTCCACAACTGACAACAAAACAGGTCTGCTTTATAAAGATCACATCACCATTACAACAAAACTATGACAATGCAGATAATCAGAAGAGCACCAATTTTTGTATTTGAAACTGCCAAAGTACAAGAAAAGAAGGGGCAGCTTATGCCATCTGTACAACTGCTTTCTGTTGACTGCTGACCAACTGATCTCATTGCTCGTGTGTGCCCATAGACTAGAGACCCAGCAGCTATTCCACTGGTCAACAAGTAATGCCAGGAAGAATTAGCAAACTATGGAAGTGCTCACGATGCTGTTGAAACTGCTGCCATTCAAGACCCAAAAACTCGATCCCAGACGAGAGATCTAGAATCTTTTTATTTAGGCGAACCAGGCAGAAGCCTTGAGAGTAAAGCAGATTTAACCAGAACTGCTGCTTTCTTTCATTTCTATATGCCCCTTGCCACAGTAACTGTTTTACAAAGTTTTTGGGTTCTAAAATTACTCTTTCCCCTCACCCTTACCCTGTAGAAGATTGTTTTTCAGTGTTTCTAGCAAATCCAAAGCCATTACACTCCCACAGGGCTGGCAATTCTTAGAAAGGAGCAGTACAGCTCTCTGATCTGATACTCCCATACACACCTGAAGTTTACCCAAAATATAAAAGGACACTTCTGTTGCACGTTGGGCAATCTAATAATGCACGATTCAGCTGAAGAGATACCATCTAGTCACAAGTATCAACCAGACTGTCATTTCAGCAGGTGGAGAGTATGGAGAACATGAAACTCAGGGTCTCCCAGTGAACTCAAAAAAAGTCGAGACAGCCTACAACGAAGAGCAGAGCAGAGACACATGTAGTGTTTGTCCCCTACTCATTACCTTTCATCTAGATTGGTAGGAATTACAGGTTTAGAAAACACTTGTATTACAAGATTCATTTAAGCCAACAGCCTATAGTAAAGATTTTTAAGGAAATCCCTACTGCCTGGACAGTCTAAGTGCCCAGATCTCTAATAATTTTTAAATCTATCAGTTTATCAAAACCTGTAGCAGCAAACTAAAAGTAATGCAGACAGCATTTTTGCTAGCCAATAAGATTCAAATTATTTTCTACATCGCAGCTTGCTTCAAATCTTGAGGATTTGAAGAAAACAGTTTTCTTTCTCCTGGGAAACAATATGATAATATCATAGATCAAAGATTATCTGTGAGAGGCTGATAACTTTCAAGCATTATTAACATTTCTCTGTAGGTTACCATGCAATTTTTTTATCTCTAAATAGCAAAGATTCCAAAGACTGGGGTGGGGGGTGCGTGTCAAAAATCTTCCTCATATAAGACGACTGCAAGTACTTCTACACAATGTAATGGGATAACAATTTTAAGAGTATTTTTTTGCCAAGATGTATATCACTCAGACTAGCACTTAACACAGATCACACTGAAGTCTGAAGATCCCTTCCACAGCAGCTTCCTCTGGAAAAGGCAAATTTTACAGCAGAGAGTAAGGGACTCTCCAGCCTTTCTCCTGCCTCTACTTTACTTCCCTCCCACCTCTATATCACTAAGCATGATGTTGGGCCATAAACCTCTAGTATGCATTCAACAAACAGTTCTAATGCCACTAAAAATGAAGTTTTGGAGTGTTTGTTTGGTTTTTTTAATAGTGTTTTTATTACATGCAAATTTGATCTGAGATTTACATAGTTCACCAGAAAGATGATGTACATACACATTCAAAAAGGCATGCATGTTTTTTTCCTCAGAAGTCATTTAAAAACTTCTGTGGAAGAAAAGTATTTTTGCTGTACTGAGCCTAAATTAGTATTTCTTGGAGATTAAAACAGTCTGCAAATCATTTGGCGGTATCATGCAGCTTACAGATAGTTGCACTGTACTAAAAAAACATAAATCTCTATAGCCTTTTGGATTCAAGACATAACCTGGAAAAGTAGAATTTAAATCCTGAAAGGAACATGCACCTGTTAAAATGAAGTCAAGCATTCGACATCAGATATACCAATAGCTACCAATCTACGATCCACATAAGACTGTAGTTGATGATTTTCAGTTTTCTGAGAAAGCCATAAATGCCTAGATTAATTAAAGAACACTCGTGGAAGTGGCTTTATCAGGAAACTAAAATAATGCAAACAGGAAAATTCACTGACATTGTCAAATGGACCAATGCAGATACTTACTTCTGGATGCCCATCTTTCCTGTAGTTCCTAAAGGCTCTTACCACAAAAGCTTTCAATGTTTAATCAAGCATCAAGTTATTTTCAAGAAAAGAAAATAGCTTATGACTGATGACGTACACAGTCTGGACCACTGATAAAAAAGCAACAAAAACTCTTTACTCATTTCAAAATCAAAGAGCTTTCTAAAAACACTTCATACTTGATTTTAAGATGAAGCTACCCCAGAAGTAATGGTTGTGGCTCATTTCTACATTGAGAAAATACTTTGCAACAGAACACAACTGCATGCAATTTACATAAAGAATGAACTTGAGACACACATGCGAAAAACAGTTACAAACTTGAAGCACAAAGAGCTTTAGGCTTCTTGAATTAGACAATATGGGGACAACCTACTGAATTCTTTATGGTTAAAAAGATGTAACTAGAATTTCAGAAATAGCGCAGATACGGTCAACATACAAGTTGCTTTCATCACAACCCACCCCCAAATTTTAAAGTCTTAATGTTAAAAATGAAGTGTCCTCAGGAAAGTCTTAAAAACTGTTACGGGCTTATTTTCTATCCACACAGATCATCTTCATATGACAGTCCAGTGTGGGGGCTGAGAAACTATGTATGAACATTACTATGGCTTTCAAATGCAGCTGCTGGTCAAGCTATTATACTTGCATAATCAATAATGAGCAAAATATTACGTAATCTCAAATGCTTAACAATAAAAGTTTAAGGCCATCATTATAAATCCAAAGTCCTAGAAGTTCTAACAAAATATCTGCTACTTCTCCAGTTTTGCCCTTCTGCTCTTTCTATGCTTCTTTTCGCCCATACCCAATTCTAAAAAAAACATTTTTTCTTCTGCCTTTATTGGAGGCACAATAAACCCAAAAGTTAATTTGAAGACAACAAGGAGAACTACTGGGGTGCAATACAAACTTTTTTTTTTTTAAAGCAGAACACAGCTGTTGAACATTAATAAACCCATGAGAAGATGTCAAGATCACAAATCCAGCTGGCAGGGAAATGCTCATAGAAAAGGGGGAAAAATTGCAATTTAGTATCAGTAAGAATATCTTATCTTAGACATTTTGAAGGAGAGCTAGTACAATTCACCCTAAAATACTCCACAGCAAAATGCAATTTTATAGCCAGTGCCAAATCTTCAAAGCAAAGCTAGAATTGACGGTATTAATTTATTCGCACAACTTTTAGGTAACTATCTCTGTTAATTCAAGTCTGTAATTTAACAATTAAAATTGTTCGAATGGCTACAAAAACACCTTAACATCCAATTTCAAACATGCTTAACTGTTTGTTTCTCTTAAGCAACATACACATTTCAGAACAAAACCACTTCTCACTGTTCAAATCCTGAAGTCCTCCAGAGCACCTTTTCAAACTTTTCACATTCTGATGCGGGCCATATAGTCCTGCCAGGCAGATTAAGACAAAGACTCAAATGGATAAATACAGGATGCTTTTTTCCTCCCATGAGGGTGAAGGAGCAGAGCCCATTGCCCCTAGCATGCCCAGAGCTGGAGACATGTTATCAGACCTCGAAGAGTTTCAATACCCAACCAGAAAAGCCCTAAGCAACCTGCTCAGGCCTCACAGCTGATCCTGCTCTGAGGAGGAAGAGATCTCCCTGGTACCTCCCCAGTGGAATAAACCCGTTATCTCTCACAAAGATAACAACCAAACTCAAACTGGACTGCTGAAGAGACAATCACCCCTTTCTACCCCCCCACTCTCCTCTGGGAAATTCTTTCCCACCAAGCAGTAGGGTCTCTCAGGAGAGCCTGCTAGTTGCTTGTTCTACTTCCAGTACAAAGACTACTTTGCAAACAGCACTCACTGTCCCTCTATAGTATGTAAACCAACATTCAAATGCATTAGTATGAAGAGTTTTTTTACTTTCTTTTAAAAAAAGTATCTACAGAAACATTCTCCCCCTACAAAAATTAACTGCTATGAGTACTTTTTTTTTTTTTTTTTTTACACAACCACCTGCACTGCAGTTCACTATGTCAACTCTCATGTTTTCAAGAAAACAAAGAACTGAACTGGGAGAATCAGTAAAACATTGAGAAACATGCTTTCATGTACTAATCATTCAGACCTTGAAGTTCATGCCAAGTTATAAAGTGCATTCCCTTTCCACATTTATCTTCACTGCTATTTTCTTAGTTTCCCCCCAAAATTCAACCATTTCAAATGCAAACTTTTCCTGGTATGCTTCATTACATCACTATTTAATCACTTTAGCTTATTCTAGCACAAATATTATGCTACCAATCCATCTCACTACATTATGGATGCTCTTTTCTCCACACATATTACCCAGGTAGCTCTCTAGGCATATTGCGTGTTTACCTCTTTCTAATTTTCAAACGGAAGTACTTAGGAACCACCTTAATTCCAGCTGTTCCCCACAAATGCCCCATTTGTTGGAACTGGCAAGAATTCACTCAAGCGCAAAAAGCACGCTGAAGACCTTAGCTGCCTTTGTCACATGAAGCAATCACCAAGTGATTATGTGTATAAACCCCAGTCTAAGACATGTAACTTGTATGCAGTGCAAAAAAATACAGAGAACGCAAGTGAAAGCACTTCACAAAACAGCACAGCCTTTAGCATTTTAGATGTGCCTTGTGAGCTAAAATATAAATCATAACTAATTCAGCTCATACATTGTTCAAACTTGTATTTCCATTGCAAAAGAAATACTTTAAGCAGATCTGTAACTGGACAGTAAGATCGTGACGCACTCTCTCAAGAAAAAGCTAGGCTAAATTGTATTCCACAGGTCTCAGAAGCACAACTAGTTCCAAATGGAAAAGCCTGCACAGATTTTGTAAAGAGAAATTGTGCCTTACAAAAAAATCCTGGAGTTCTCAAAAGAACCTGTATGGGTAAGGGAGATCACATTAATAAGCCTTCTGAAAATTCAAGTAAAGGTACTCACAGACCCTCATCAAAGGCTCTTAATGGAAGCAGAAAAGGGTACAAACTCTTCACAGGAATTAAAAAGTAAAAAAAAAACAAGTAAAAAAGAAAAAAAGAAACAGTATAAAAAAACCAACAATCTTTTCACAGCAGAGGGAAGTTACCAGATAAGTCCCAGTGCTCTGTCCTGGGGCCTATGTAGTTCAACACATTCATAACTGAGCTGTAAAAAGGGTGAAAGCAAAGTGACAAAGTTCACTGATGACAAAACGCAATTCACTTTAGAAAAGTTAGAAGGCAATGGTGAAGAACATCAGAAGTTGATGCTATCAGTAAAACAAATTAAATGGCAGATTAAAATTAATGTAGATAAATTTAACTAATGCAAACATGGAAAAACAATTTTAATTCCTCATACAGGATGACTACTACTTAGGAATGTGATCCTGGAGAAAACTGTTCCATGAGAGACACCAGTTTAGCATTCAGCAGTGGTTTACAAAAGTGTATTCAAAGATACACCCTGTTAGGAAAAAGATTATCATTATATTACTGCATAAATATGTGATGTGCCTGCCTTGCTAACCCTCTGCGTCTAGCGTTCTAACCATTTTTATTAGATCTATGTAAAGATCCTCCCTTTTATCCCACAACTGCTTGTTTTGTTCAGAAGCTTTAAGCAATACACACTGTAGAATAGTCTATTTTACAGAAGCACAAATGAAAGAGGCCCAGAGGACAAACAACATTGCTGAAGGTATGGAGGAATGCTGAAGTTGGTTCCTCCAAGCTGCTGTCAAAACATCTGCAAAAAGATACAACTGGGATTTACTGAAGTGGTAGTGAGATGAAGGGTGTGAAGAGAGAACAATTGTCACTGCCTTCTCACACTAAAATACAAGAAATAAGTAAAGCAGGACCCAAGACAGCAAGTTTAAATTGCATGGCACTTCACATGGTTGACCTCTCAGGGTCTAAAATGTCTTGCCACATCATTTTTTCTGCTGGGAACACATTCCTGTGTAGACTGAACAAGCTTATGAAGCAGGAATCTTCTGAGGAATGTAAAATATGAAAACACTATTTCTGGTTCAGTCTTTGACACTGAGGCCATCAAGGGTAGGAAGAGCATCCAAGAGAACAATTGCCATATGCCCTGCTACATTCTGAAAGCTCAGCTTTAGACAGTGCTGCATTGTCTAATTGAACTACTTCTTACAGAAATAATATATAACAAGCATATTACGCTACACCAAATTGCAAGCTGATTTATCCATTGCTCTAGTTTTCTTCCTAAAGTGTAGAAAGATGTATGACACTGAGAAATTCTTCTAAAAGCACAGACTGCTTAGTTGATTCACATGCTTCTCAATGGGACAGATAATTACTCAAGCTCATTGCCCAGTGGTTAAGTTTGGATCTTCAATACTAAAATACCCAGTCTTATTTATGTAATTAAGTTTCTATTGCTCTAGCCTAGCATACTTCTCTCTGGACACAAAACTTTCCAGATTGCTAGAACCTGGAGGATCAGTACCAGCAAACTCAGAACAGCAAAAATGCCCTCTCAGCATGAATATAACCAAGAGTGATTCATTTTTAAAGACAGCAGCTAATCACTCCTGGTAATGGATCAGACTCAGTGTTAATTTAACATGATGGGAAGATTCAGAATAACACTGGTAACCTTGAGAAGGCAACAGTTTATCTCCAATTATTCAGATTTAACAAGAAAAATAATTTTTGTGTGAAAGAAAATAGTGCTCCACAAAGGACTAAACACTCAAAACTGCCAATTTGGACAATGTGCTTACTACCAGCGATTCAATCTAAATCCTACAAGCAAGAAATTTAAGAAATCAACTTACTGGACAAAGGTGTTTCAGTAAAGTCTCGTAACATTTAATCATGCTGCCTCACTTTCACCATACTGTATTTTTTATGAAGTATTGCAGCACCACAAGTATTAAAAAGAAAAATGGTAGCAGTAAGGGTAAAAACCTGTAATTCTTTGGGTATATAGCAGTTCTGCTCCGCTGTGTAAAACAGTTTAATGAATAAAGGCTGGCAAACTTTCAAGATGTACAGTTTTAACATTTCATTTCTAAAAAACACACAGGTGTTGGGCATTTTATAGCATCCAAGAACATGAAACTAACATATGATTAATTCTCAAACAGGTACATAGGTGTGTCTTCTCCTTAGATATCCCATTTGGGGACTGCTCCCATAAGAGCACTTTATTTAGACAGTATGGTACTGTATTTTCCTAAAAAGCTTCCTTAGTATGGCATTATTTTACTGACAATAGGTTGCATAGAAATGAAGTATGTGGTACGAATATTCTGAATGTCACGCTAAGGTTTATACTACCAGTGTTCAGAATTCAGATAGAACAAGATTGCACAACCAGTAACAAAATGTCCGTGGCATCATTTACTTCAATTTCTGAAGCTCACTGAAATCGGAGTAATACAGCCAATGGAAACTGATTTAATTCCAGTGGAATTTACTTATACTATTGTTCTTATTAGCTTTGAGCCAGTAACTCAATTCATAGAGTCATTTGTTCAGCATTTATATTTTAGTTCTTCAAATCAGTGAAGCCAATGCATTCAACAGGGTGAAGTTAGTTACAGATAAATCAAAAACCAGAAGCTTCTTACTCCCAAACTGGAGGGGTAAAGGGAGAAAGCCTTGCGCGACCTGACAGACTTGGTCATACTCTTCCACTTTGTACTACCGATCTGATGTGACAAAACAATCAGAATAAAAATTGAAATTAAAACATCCTTCACAGACCAAAGCAGCAGCTCACCAAAATTTCACTTCTGTATTTACTTCTTCATCAGCAGCCAAAGGGCAAGCTTCCACTTCCAAATGCCAGGGATGCACACCCACTGATACCAAGGAGATCTCTGCAATTACATCTAAAGAGATGATCCAGCCCCTCATATTTTAGTCTGAATAAGCTCTTTCAATAAAGTCTAGGCAGAGGGAGTTCTAGCAATATGACAGCCACATGAGAATCACAGGGAAGTGTAGGAACTGCAGTAACAAAGCAGGAAACAGACTGTTCAGTCAGGAATTGTGAAGCAGACCCTAAGCTGATGTAAGTATAATTGCTTTACTGCCATATCAATGTACAGAAGATAAGGCTAGAGCCCCACGTCTTCCTCTCTTGTAGGAGATGCGTTACAGGAACACAAAATCCCTTAAGGGCACAACTAGGAGGGAGGGTACAAAAAACCCACCCAGGAAGCAAAACCTGAGATAATTTTATAAATTGAGAATATATGTCATTTAGAAGCTAAACTGTCAAATGATAAACCAGCATATTTTAAGTACTCAAAAGCATTATTTTAATCCTTAATCCAAATTCAACAAACATTCCATCCATTAACAAAAAACCTGGTGAGCACCCTCATCGGTTATGGATTTATTTTCCATTTGAGTTTTACTATTCTTCAAAGTTAGAGAGAGAAATCAAAGTTCTTTAATTTTTTTTAAATTTCTCTACCAGTACCCTCCATTTCCTACCCTCTGTTCATATTTAAATAAATTCATTTGTTTTTTCTTCTATATAATGACATCACCCTTTATTTCTTACACCATGTCACCCGTGCTGATAAAACTGAAAGCTTACATTTCTTAACTAAAAAGTTAACAGGCGTTTTCTAGAGTTGCCTCCCTATTCTGACTTCAGATTGGGTTACTGCATCATACATATCTAGAGTCCTAAATGGCAGCTGCTGTACACAAACCTTGAACAGCAAATATACCATACAGCAGACATCAGCTGTACTTCTTGAAGGAGTCCAACCTGCTTTTTGGAAGACAGAACCATTTCTAAAAGAGAACTGAAAAGACTTGAATACAGAAGTGATAGGTTACGAGAAGCGTGAAACAGTCACCTTGGAATTAACTTACATAAAATAACTTATTTGACTAATGAATTCCATAGAAGAACACTTTTTTACATCTTCTCTGGGTTAATCACATATTAAAAGCACCTTAACACCTTCATCAGATATGAGTAAGGGACAAAGAGCCTACTGATATCAAACAGATGGTTTCCAGATTTTTTTTTTTACATTCTTGAGCTCCAGCCATGATATCACATTAATGCTACACTATTAATGCTCAGCTAAAGATATTACAAATTCATTCGCTTCACATTAACATAAAACAGTAAACTATCTTCTCTCCAATAGCAGAGATGCTTATCTGTGGGAGGGTAGGCAACACATGTAGGAGATGTTGGCTCCCTGACGCAAATTAAGTGTTTTAAAACTTTTGGCATAAGCAATGCTTTCAGCATATCTACTTTTGTGATTAAACTAATATTAAAATACATTATTCAGGAACACCCAAACATGAATGTAGTCTAAAAGAGCATAAAGAGCTCGCAAGTGAGGTTGCAAATAAAATTTACGTGATTTCAACTTGCCAAAAGGGATTTATCATGGCCAGACTTTGCCTAGTTTTGTATCTGTAGCCCTTCAAAAACTGTCAATGACAGGATCATCTGTTTTGTCACTTTGCGTGTTCCCCGGGGTTCCCCTACTCCCACCTCCTGCTCTGGGCTCACCGTCAACACACAGGATAGGTTATATGATCTCAGCCGGGACCATCCTGCCCAAAACAAATCACCTGTCCCCACCCAGTGCAGAAAGCTCAGGAGGTGTCATCTCAGGTCTGTTTTTAAGGCGTCCTGTGAGCATGCACGTAGAAAGAGAAAGGCTTAAAACACTCGAAAGACGTTTCTGCTGGGAAGCAATTACGCACCACTGCCACTCTTACAACCTTTCTAGAGATGCTTTCAAGTGAGCGCAATGACTGCTCCTTTCCAGCTCCTTTTATTCGCACAAAGACATCTTAATGCTTAATGCAGTGAAAAGAAACGAAACCGAAAGAGCATCACGTTACTAAAACGGTGTGGTAACTCCACGGTTTCGGCTCACCCAGAAGCACCTCCTCGAACTCCAAAGGAAAACTAAGCTTGACGTCCAGGCACCTCGGATTTATATATTTTAAAAGAAAACTTACTTACATCCAGCTGCTTACAGGTGTCGCCTCTGCTCGGGATAAACCAGTAACGAACGCGCCGGGGCTGGCAGAGAGAGACCCGGGGCTGGCGGAGACGAGGCGGCGCGGCCGCCGGGACGCCCGGGGCCGGGCCGGCCCGAGGTGCCGCCCGCCGCGGCCGGCGGAAGCCCGGCACCCCGCCGGACCCCAGCTTCTAGAAAGCTTCCAGGGTCGCGGGGGCACCCGTTGGACGCTCGGGGGCGGCTGCTGGTCCCTCACGGGCGGGGACCGGGACGGGCGCTGGCCACCACGGGCCGCCCGGCTCGGCCCGGTCCGGCCCGCACCGCGGCGTTGCCCCCAAGGCCCGCGGCGCCCGCCCGCCGTCCCCCACGGAGCCCAGCGCCCCCCAGCCCCGCCCCGCACTCACCGCGCCGACGCCCGCCTTCAGGCCGACCCTCTTCACCAGCATGATGCAGCCGCCCCGCCTGGCGCCGCCGCCACCGCTGAGGGAGGGCGGCGGCGGCGGCGGCGCCACCGCCGCCTCCACCTCCTCGTCGTCTCCCTCCCGGGCCGGGGCTGGCGGCGGCTCCGGCTCGGGGCTCATCTCGCTCCCACCATCCTCCCGACGAGGCCGGGCCGGGCCGGAGGAGAGGCGAGTGCGGAACGAAGTGGAGGCGGGCAGCCTCCCGCTCCCGCCCGCCGCCTCCGCCGCGCCGCCAGGACGGGGCCGCGCGGTCACGTGAGCCCGGCGGCGGCGCCCCGCCCCGCCCCCCCGCGGAACTGCGGCCGCTCGGCCGGCCGGAAGCCGCGTGCCCGCCCCTCGGGCGAGTTCGAATGGAGGCGCGCGGCGGGGCCTTTAGCGGCTGAGGCGCCGCCGGCCGCCCTGCCCTCGCCTGCCGCCGAGGGGAACGCCCGGTGACGGCTCCCAGCTTCCCTCGGGAAAGTGAGTCTCTTCCAAACTAGCGTCCTGCGTGGCTTAGCTAAACCCTGCTGGGCCCTTCTTCCCCGGGCGGGTGTTACTGCGAGCTCCGTTTCCTCTCACTTAAGTGCTACGAGGCCAGCCGGTTATCGTAAGAAGTATCACAAGTTACCGTAAGAAGTAGCACTGCTATCTTCTCAGTTCGCCCAATGCACACAAGTGGGGTACTTTGAGATAACGCAGTGCTGACAGTAAAGATTACGGCTACTAACACACTATTGGAAAATCAATACAGCAGGCCGGTCGCCTGTCCAGAATAAGCTGTTCACCAGAGAGCTCAAAACGTCTGTGCACGGTCAACGCTGAGAGGCTTTCATGCTACAAACGCTTCCTTCCCTCTTGACGTGTTACTGGGGTCAAGCCATTGTTTTTCCTGGTACCTCAGGTATTCTCAGCTAAATACCAAGCTGTTCACAGGATCAGAACTTTTCAGTTTGCTAGAATAATAAATGTTAACTTAAAATGCCATTTTCTATTTGCTGTGTGTCTGTTTTGTCTGTGTATGACAAGCTATGTACTTGCTAACATAGAGCATGTTGTAATTTATCTTCTATGGTACATTACGTAGCAATTTAACAAGTGTTCTCATTTAGCAAGGTGGCGTGTGTTGACTTGAAAGCATTTATATGACCTTTTTTTGAAGGTCTCTTTTGTTTCAAGTAGACATCAGCATTTTAAGAGGAACATTGGATACCATGAACTAAATGGATATGCAAAATTATCTTTCCTATTATAGAGGGATTAGTAAATCAACACATATTCTTAAAAATTACTTTTCCTAGCCAGCCCAAGCCAATCATTTGTAGAATTTCATGCTTCCCTTCCACTTTTTTTGTTCTGGTAGCCTAGAAACTCTTACAAAACCTTTCATTTCTTCAAGAGTAGTCACCACTATGAAATATAGTAATATTTTTGCTCCTTTGAAGACTTGACCATTTTTCTACTGACTTGAAAACCAATGTTCTTCATCCCTTACAGGTTTGGGTGGTTTGGGGTTTTTTTTAATTAACAGGCTTCAAAATACTGAGAATTTTTTTTGATTCAAACAGCTTCTTCAGTTAGAAAGGGGTGAATTTATAAGCATAATATATCAGCTTTTGTAGGTAGACAAGTTTCTAGCTACCGCATCAGGTTCATGTAAAAAGTATTGCTTGAAATCATAATTGTATTTTGGACATTTCAGCATTAAAATATTTAAATATGTCACTTAAGTATTTAATCCAGTTCATATACAAATCAATAGAATGTCTTCCATCAACTTTTATGGCTGCTGATTGAAGCTCAATAGACAACTACTAGTAATTTTATGTCATTATGTCCTTGTCCTGTACAGAATTTGAAGTTGGAAGGCTTTTGTTCACATGCTGAGCTAGGTATATAATATTTATTAAGAACTGGTTAACCACACAACTGGAAACAAAAACAAGGAATAAAAACTCAGTTTATGAAGAGGTGTTACAAGTACAGTTCCTCTCAATTCTGTGCTCTATGCTCTTTAGAACATTCCTAACCAATATATTTAAGCTATCTGGAGGAGGGATTAATAACAAAGGTACAAAGTTTCTTACAGAAGGCTATTCAGCATGATCAAAACAATAAAGAGTTGTAAAAGAATACAATGAACTTGAGTGAATGCTAAAATGTCAGCTGAAAGTGTTGATGAATGAAGATAGGTCATCTAGGGGAAAAGAATTCTAATTAGTCACTGGGTTTATAGATCTCTAAATTAGCTATTTCTACTTAGGAAAGATACTAGAAACAATATAGATAGTTTTCTGAATACTCAGAAGTTGTTAAAAATGAAAACAGAAATTTTTAAATATTAGGAAATAACTAGATGAGAAAAAAGTTGAAAATACTATGTCAACATATCATGACTCCATGAAGTCTGTATGCTGTTCTCATCCCCATCTCAAAAAGGAAGTAATTAAACAAATAAACAAACAAAAGTAGAACGTGGAGGCCAGGATGAGCAGAGTCATGGAATGGCTTCAGTATGTGAGAGAGAACTGAGGGAAGGGAATGACATGACAGCAATTAGAAAATCCTGACTGGTATTGCTGTCCAGAAAGTGGATTTGTCACCCGGTGTGCAACGAGCCAATAATCACACACTCAGGAGAGACATTATTTATTTCATATTTGCGCAAAGATGGGTGCTAGGTGGTAATTCCAGAAAGCTAGCACACCCTGCAGTTAAACAAACAAGCAATTTAGATTCACCCACTTAGTTTCCAACGTCCTTCCCCAAAATAATTATTAGTAGTCGCTTATCTGCCACCATTTCTATTGGGCTAAGGTTTTCTCCACTTCGAATTAAAAGTACGGTGTTCTTTTATTCTGCAGCGCATGCGCAAGGAGGTGGGGGGTTAAGTCTTTTAGGTCTTGAATTGAGTCGGTGTCGTGATCTCCCCCTGCTGCCTTTCTTTTCCCCCTAGTTAATGCTTCTTTGGCAATCATTGGGCCTGCAGTGCCTTCTGGAGCAGGATGTTGCATTGTTTGTACAAAGTAACCAGGCCTACATAGTGAAACTATTGAGTAAAGGTCCTCCTTAAAGGACAATGAATCATGTTTAACCCTAAATTGAGCAGGATCATCACAGTTAGGCCATAACTCAAACATATGACTACAGTATGGGGAAAGTGTCTGTGATCATTACTTGATATTCTCTTATAATGCAGGAGAAGGAGGCACTAAATGGGATGGTCAGGTAACAAGTTTAAAACAAACAGAAGCAAGTGTTTTTCCAGGCAAATTGTCATTAAATCATGGAACTCATTTCCACAGGATATCTTGGTTCAGAAGTACAAGTGGTTTAAAAGGCAATTACACAAATTTGTGGAATAAAATTCCATTAAGGGCTATTAAGCAATAAAAAGTTCCGAAGCTGCTGGCTGCATGAAGGTGGGTGAGCTGGTTGGAAGATCCCTCTGCTGCTGCTCATATTTTCCACTCCTTCCGTAAGCATACACTAATGTCTCAGAACCAGGATAGGTGGAAGTTTAGCATAGCTCTGCATAACTGCTCTTTTATTTTAAAGCTTGATTCTTGGCAGTCTTACAGACTCAGAGTCTTCGAAACAGAGACCACAATAGCACTGTCTGACCAACTTCACAAGTGTCCAGCAGCTGGTCTGACAGAAGCATAACTGCCCCATTTGTGTCACTGGGAGTATATGCTCTAGAAAACTGATGATCATTTGTATACCAGTGCTGATAATCATTGTTACTGATCAAAGAAATACCAAGGACTACAGAATCATTTGAGTGCAGAAGGTGATGTTGTCGGCTAGGCAGAGCTTGAGAAAGCAATCCCTGTAGTTTGTGAGAGTGCTCTGTCTTGGCAGGGTGCTGATGAAGATCCTCTCCCTTGGTGAGCTGTCAATAAAAACAACTTGAAGGCTCCCATCAATGAAGCAAAAGTGTGTAAGAGGTGGGCCAGCTCATTCTGCAGGGTAGACACTTGCTATAGTTTCTGCATTCAATCTGAGGTATGTGTTACAATAATGTGAGCTATAGGTATTATGGACCACAAACAGCCTCTTCTTACTCCATATATCACAGTTCCTGGTGAGAAGAGTTTAGAACCAAAAAGCCATCTTTCCTCTTCAACTTCTTAGTGTTACTAAAGGCAAGAGGAACAAAACCAGTGGAATGCACCCATCCTGCAATTTAGCTGTGTACACTGCCAAAATTCATTACTGGTTTGCTCAAATTCATTATAGCCTCGTCCCCAACTTTAACTACAGTAAGATTACTTTATTTTATGCTCTTAGGCCCCCTTGTAATTTATTAATTTCCTATGAGGACACACAACTTTGAAGGAAATCCATGCAACCTGGGTACTCCAGGGACCATTGACCAACACTACTTCTACATTGTACTTTTCTACCTACAATCACTTACATCTCATAAAACTGGATACTTATATTTTTTTCCACATTATTACTCTTAGCTTTCTCAGAGCTCATCCAGCTAATACAGTAGATAGTTCCCTGCATGAATCAACCCTTCATTACTGATAAAGTAATCATAATGGTAGCAAAGATAGTATACTTTAAGGAGAAGTCTGGTGTAGGCAAAACCTGGGAATCCCCTGCTTTTATTTGACGGTCTTTACTAACACCAAGTACTCAAAGTCAGAGTAAGGAACAGATCAAATCATATCAGCTATTAAAAAGGAGTCCCACTAGGTGGGGTTACAGTTTCAAAGGAAGAGTATTTTCTAATCTGGTTTGAGGACAAGCATTCTTTTACTTCTTACTTTGTTCAAGGTACCTACATAATTCTATGCAATTAGAATATATTCTCTTTATCTCTTCAGTTCACCAGTAGATTTTTTTGACCATTCTTATGTTCAGCACGAGCTATTGTAGCTTTATCTGAGTAAATTATTGATGTTTGGGGCACTGTTGCCACTGTTCATAGATTTCAGTGGTTGAAAATCTGCTACATTTGTTTGTTTTTTCTTGTCTGTCCCTAGCACTACTGCAGTACCATTTTCTATGCTACCATATAGCAATTACAGAAAAAAACTCTGGCACAAATCGTCTTAATTTGGAATTAGTAACTTCGTTGGTGCCATAATCTATGAACCATTTGGAACAGAGGTTTTATTTGTTTATTCATTTTTATGAAGGAAGACTGGTTAGCATAGGGGTGCCCTATAACTGGGTTCAAATTCTCCTGAAAGCAAATACTAAATAATTACATTGAATGTAACTAATAATTATGTTCTTAGATCCTTGTTACTGCTCAGTTTTAAAAAAAATTTCTCAAATGAGAATTAATCGAATGTAGTAAAAACTAAAAGGAAGAACGCGTACGCACAAATCTAGTGAAAACACATTGAGATCAATAGGCAAAATTAGTTTTTGACATTGCCTGGTTTGTGATCAGTTAAAAACTTATATTAATATTCTGGTACCATATTTGTTGTTATTATGCTTATCAGACTTTCATTCCTACATCAGTTTAATTAATAATTATAGTAATGCCTTTGCATTTTACACTTTAAGAATGATGATAGAAATCTCAAGGGTCATCCCTATTCTAAGGAAGTTAATTGAATTTGATTAGTACTAAATCACTTCTAGCTACGATTTTTAATACAAAGGATAACAAATGAAATTTAGCTTTTAAAATCACGGGGGGGGGGGGGGGGGCGGGACCTGGACAAGGACTGGAACACAGGGAAATTAAGAGTAATCTAGTGATAATATCAAATGTTGTGAGTTCCAGTAAGAGGTACTGGAAAATCAAGCAACTTTTAAAAAATTATCTAAATCTTATCAAAACCCTGTTTTCAAAAGTGATTTAACATCTCCCTTCCCTAGCCATAGTATGAGTTCTATTTTAGTTCAAATTCTGAGAATGGAATTTATGACAATACATTGAACCTGCAGGGAGTCGGTCGTTGCAGTACGAGTAAAAAGAACAGGTACAATGGGTGAGTAGAATATGGGATGAAGGCAAAGACAAAAATAACAAAAGAGGGTGTTTTCACTTCACTTTCAGCTCGCTGATTCTCAGTATTTAAACTTTTTTTTTTTTTCAACAAAAGAGATTTCTAGCTTGGGAGTTGTCAGAAGTACTGTCATTTACTGTATGAAACAATAACAAGCATAATAAAAATACAACAGCAGTTTGTTTTCTTCAAATTCTTTAAGTAAAATAATTGAGTTCATTAATACATTTCTGAACATTCTTGCTGAACTTCTTAACAATACCTTTTTTTCCCCCATTGTTCAAAGATGGCATTAGCTAGTAGAAACTGGATTACAGAAGAGGTCATTGGAGATCATCCAATCCCAAGATATGTTATGTTAATTTACCTGTTGCTTGCCAGATGTCTTCCAATTGCATGCCTGCATTACACTATAATACAGCTTTGATGAGATTTCTGTTTGTGTTGCTACATTTGCTTGACCCATGAATAAGAATTTCAGCTTTTGCTTATACTTACCTTTTTCATTTTTTCTTTTTGCTTGAAGCTTAGCATTAATGAAAAATCACTTGGCCCTCATATATTGTAATATGTTGGGATTTTGATCTTTTGCAGTTACTTTTCAGATCATGCATTTAGTACAGTTATTGCACAATTAAGGAATTTAGCATCATGGTTTGATCAAAACCTGGGTTTGTTTCCAAAAATTTACCTGCTCTTACCACTAGTCAGGAGCACTTACATAGTGAAATAATGTATATGTACACACCTAGAAAAATGTTAAATGTATAAACTGCATAGTGGTTTGGGTCCCTTCTGAATGAAGAATCCCATAGCCACATATTATTTTACTTTATTTGTTGCAGCAGAGTAGCTTTACAAGCACTCAGGAAAATTAGGTTCAGGAAAAATGGGTCACTGAGATTGTATTTATTTTTGTATTCCAAATTTGTATGTATAAACTTTTTTCATTCTTTGATAAATCTCACACAGAAAATGTGGGTGCTGCAGAGCTGCTTTTGTCCACGGCTCTGGGGACCTTCCAGCTGCGTGTAGGACCCTAACACTGTCACAGGATACTAGATAAGGTGTAGAGGTATAGGATAAGGTGTTTCTTTATGGTTAGGTCAATATCCTTGAGAAAATTGCAGCAGTCCTTGGCTGAGTGGTAGAGGAAGAAGAGGACAGAAGTGTGCCAAGATCTGCTCATGTCCCTGTCTAGGGCTGCATCTGTCAAAGACAGGAAAACCACCAACTGAAGCAGCCACCTTCTGTTGCCACCAGTAGCCCCTGCCTCCCTGCCCAGGGCTCTCCCAGACTCATACCAAAGCTGTCCATTACATGCCTTCCTGATAAACACAAGACACCAATCCTGGGGCAACAATGCTGGCCACCACCAGCATTCTAGCCACTCTGGCATAGCCACTACCTCACTAGGGCTAGTGCCAGGAGCTCAGCCCCAGGGTACCCAGTGAAAAAGGGCACAGAGCTCCCTTTGCCCATGGCTTTGGGGAGCTTCCAGCTAGGGTAGGGTTTGGTGCTGCCTTACCTGTCCTGTAGGCTGTTGTCAAGTACTCATTGGCAGAGGAGGGAGAGGACAGGAGTGTGCCGTGGTCCAGTGGCTTCCCTTCCAGACATCCAACTGCAATAGAAAGCAGCCACCGTCCATCACCATGGGCAGCCCCTGCCCCAGTGCCCTCCTCAACCTGCTCGACATGGAAGGGAGCAGTGTGGAATAAGAGGTGGAAAATGATGGGCCCACAGGAAAATCCAGGTTGGAAAGGATGCCAGGGAGTCCCCCATGCAACCTCTTGTTCAAGGCAGCATCAGCAAGGAGGTTTGGAGAGTTTGCAGATCCACCCTTTTTTAAAGTGACGGAAGCATTTTTGCTCAGGGTGCGGACTTCTGGTGGGGCATGACTGGCCAAAGCTATTTACTGGGGATTTGCCTGTGCCTCCTTTTTGGAAAGAGGCTGTCCAGGCTTCCTCTTCAAAACAGGCTCTCAGGTGCTGCGCCCAAACACCCATTCCTCCAGTGCTTCTGCCTGTGGCCAACTGTGCTGTGCTTGCACGGCAGTCTGCTCCTGGGCTGCCCCTGGAAACACAGGAGGCTTGCGGTCTGGAGCTCTGCTCTCCTGACAGAGATCAAGCCAAGGCATGCGCATCAGCAGGGGGGCCTTGTTTCCCCAGGGTTGGGTGTTGCTAGCCAGCCATGGCATCCCCCGAAGAGCAGAGCAAGCCCTGCCTGCCTGCCAGGTGCAGTCTGGTCTTGAGCTGGAGGAGTTGGGCTGCTGTTGTAGAGGATTGAGAGGGAAAGGCTGTGACCAGTGTGACTGGAGAACAACAGGAGATATCTGGGTGCAGAGGCACCAGCAGGAAGATCCATCAGGGCTGGGGCTGTCAGCATGGCCTGCGTCCACGGCAGCTGGACGATGCGCAGGTCTTTGGGACCCGCAGCCTGGCAGCTGCTCAAAAGGCTTGGACAGCCCCAGACTGGTTCTTGGAAGTGGGAGGCTGGGAGGGCATGGAGGGAAAGATCTCTTGCAGCAAACCAACAAATGTTGCTGCTCTGGTTGCTGCAAAACAGCAAGTTAATCAAAGATGTTAAACTTTCATTAAACAAACTCATCGTACACCCCAAGAAATTCTCCCCTTGGCTTTCCTGCACTGCTGAGACAGTGTTGGAAAGCATGCCCTACAGTGGGTAGGTAGCTCCTTGGTTTTGGGAAAAAAACAGCCCCTGGAAAGCATCTGGATGTTTATTGGGTGCAACAGCAGGTAAAAGCTGAGCTCGCAGCACCGCTCTGCTGATGCGCTCATAGGCTGCAGCTGCTGGGCGGGGCGGGTGCTCCCCTGTGCTCGGTGGGGTTCGGTCCCGAGAAGTGTTGGGTACAGGAGCCTACTCGGAGGAGAGCCCCAGAGCTGTGCCCTGCCTCTGCTCTCAGTGGCTCCCCACAGGCCCCCTTCTGCCAGCGGAGGGGGTGTTGTCGGTGGCCGAGCTGTGCAGGTTGTCATGCCGCTGTGGGGATCTGCTCCAGACCCTCTCTCTGACCACATCCCTCCAGTGGTGGGTGGACAAGGGGACCACGTACTCCTTGTAGTCATTGTCTGCTTGCGCTGAGTGCAGGAGCAGGTCAAAAGGCTGCCTGCAAAGCAGGCACCTAGCTCTGCTTCTGGCCCAGTCCTTGATACAGGCAAAATAGAATGGCTGGAGGCAGACGACCATGTAGGCTGCATCCTCAATGTATCCCAGGCAGATGGGGCACTGGGAGCATTCTGCTGCCTTGTTAAGCCCTGCCAGTGGCAGCTGGATCGTGCCGCCATCCCTTGCAGCAGAGCTGCTCTCCTGCAGGTCTCCCTTGGTGCCCAATGCCATGTCCTGCCAAGAGAAACATGCAAAGTGCTGGTGTTTTTCTAGCGCTGGCAGCAGAAAAGCAAAGAAAGGCACAGAAAGCTGTGGGAGGGGGTGTAATGAACTGGTTAACTTTGTTCATGAAATCGCATGTGGGGGTAGAGACATTCCTCGCTTATCTAAAACCACAGTATCCAGTTAAGTAAACAATTGCATACTGATGATTAACGAAAGACATTCCACCTAACAAACAAATGACGGCGCAAACTCACACACAATGCAGAAGATACCAGCCGTCATGTAGACAGAAACTAGAAACTGTATAAATAAAGGGACTCTTCCCCATTTTCGGCGCGAGCCTGTGGCGGAGCACTGTCTCCCCGGCCGCCCAGCGCTGTTTTGCTCTCTTATCGCTTGCTAATAAATTCGATCTTGTCATTTAATACAAATTGGCTCCTCCAATTTGTCACGAGCGTCTATAACAGGAGGGAGATAAGGGGACCCTGAAGGGTGTCCTTGTGGGCTGGAAGGCCGCAACAGCAGCTGCCCTGTGACATGGCCACTCCATCGCTAGGGCTAGTGCCAGGAGCTCAACCCCAGGGTACCCAGTGAAAAAGGGCACAGAGCTCCCTTTGCCCATGGTTTTGGGGAGCTTCCAGATCACTGTAAGACCACCTTGGCCTAGGGGTTGGTGCCTCCTTATCTGTTCTGTAAACTGTTGGCAACTGTACAATTCAGTGGCAGAGGAGAGAGAGGACAGGAATATGCTGAGCTCTGGTCCCTTCCCTTCCCAGTCATACAACTGCAGTAGAAAGCAGCCACTCTCCATCACCATGGGCAGGCGCTGGCCCCGTGCCCTTCCCTCCCTGCCCTTGCATACCTGGCTGCTCATACGCCACGAAGCATGTATTTGGCGCTGCCTTACCTGTCCTGTAGGCTGTTGCAAGCTTTACAGCTCATTGACAGAGGAAGGAGAGACAGGAGCATGCCGCGGTCTCGTGGCTTCCCTGTCCGCACATCCAACTGCAGTACGATGACGCCACCCTCCATCACCATGGCCAGCCCCTGCCCCCTTGCCCTCCCCCCTCCCTGCCCCATCTCACCTGGCTGCTCATCTGCCAGTCAGGGCCCGCACAGCCCTTTTCATACCCATCCTGGGCTGGCATTTTCACCAGCTTCCACTACTAATGTTCTACCTACTATGGCACCACCACCACATCTCCAGGGCTGATGCCAGGAGCTGGAGACTGCCTTCTGTGACACCACCAGGGCTGGTGCACTGATTTAGTTCTGCAACACTATGATATGGCTATTATCTTCCACCACTGAAGTTAGGAGAAAGAAATCATTTTTTATATTTTAAAAAATGGTAATGCTGGAGATGGAAATTAATTAGCTGTAGTGGAAATTTGAAGAACAGCAGATCAACAAAGTTTGAAAGAGAATGAAAAGCAGCAGGTCCTACCCACTGCCCAATTTTAAATATTTATGTGATAGCTGATGCTGAGATTTTTTTCTTTAAAAGCTAAATTTTGGAAGAAAAATGCTTTTTATTTTGACTGAAGGCAATATTTCACACCTTTGGAATTAAAGACATGTACAATGCCAAACTCTGCATCCACAAGTGGCTAGCAGTGCTGAGGATTTTTCAGCACAAACTGCAAGACTCATGTCTGTCTTTTCCTGAAATGAACCAAAGATTTTGCCAGGGATTCGCCTGCGCTACACATTTCAGTTGTACGCTAGAACAAAATACATAAATCAACTTCCATCTAATTGGTTCTCTGCAGACTATTACATCCTTCTTAATTGACAGGGCAAGAGGCAGTCAGCTGAAACACAGGAGGTTCCTCCTGAACATCAGCAAACACTTTTTCACTGTGAGGGTGACTGAGCATGGGAAAAGGTTGCCTGGAAAAGTTGTGGAGTCACCATCCCTGAAGACATTCAAAAGCTATCTGTACATGGTCCTGGGCAACTGGCTCTAGGTGGCCCTGCTTGAGCACAGGGCTTGGACAAGTTGACCCCCAGAGGTCCCTTCCAACCACAACCATTCTGTGACTCTGAGTTTATTTAGACATATTTAACAGTCATTATTTGTTAAGCTGCTGTATTCATATATGCATGTAGAAATATTCTATGTAGTTAGAACAGTTTGCTGTTACTGCCAGATATCTAGCATATAGAATTACATTTTCATAATCTCTTTTACAATGTATAATTGAACTTTGGATTTCTCTGCAACAATGTTTCAGCAAGGACAGGAAGGAAGGATGGTGAGCTGGGAGCTCAAGAAAATTTTCTTCCTGGATGATAGGTATTCCATTCCTTACAAGAAGCATCCATGTCATAAGATGTAGCATGTGCTGTTTTCCAAATAAAAAATAAATTATTACAATACTATTGAGATGAAATTATTATGGAAAAATAATGGAAGTATACCATGTAAATCACTTATATAACATTCTTATTCATCAACGGTCACTCACACTGATATGACTTTGCCACAGGGGACAAAGGAAGGGCATATTGCTTGTGTCAGAGAAGGACATACACGTTGGTTAGACCATCTCCTTAATTCTATAGACAAAAGTAGCAAAGGTCACAATTAGGTATTACATCAAGCAGTACAGGTTATTGTTATGGATAAGCTGTGTAACATATAAAAACATACAGCAAAAATTAGTGACAAAAATTGAAACATTGGTCTGTGAGATCATCTACAGCTGCCTGTGTTGTGTAAATGCCTATGAGTGGTAACTTGCAACTGTTCAGGCTAACATGCTTAAAGGAAATTTTGTGTTATTCTGTGATCCACAGCTGCAGGATATGGGTAATTTCCCACTTTTGACCAGCAGTTGTGGAAGCAAATTTCAATTTGATTTCCCTTTAGTTTGTGTACAGCCATGAGAGTGACACACGAGTATTCACAAAATTTGTAATGGATTTGCTTCAGGTTTTTCTGTGCAATGATGAAGATGTGGTTTCATCATTTCTATTAATAGCTGTCAAGTAGATTATATGCAAATGTGGTAGTTATCATTCAGGAACTAAGTATCGTTCACTGTGAACTGAAGAAGGTGTTATGCACATTTTACCTTTGTTTTTATAGGAATACATCAAGGGGTAGATGTCAATTTAGGTTTTCTGCTCAAAGCAGTCTTGGGGTACTTCTCTAAAAGGTGCTTTACTGTTAAGTACATGAAAATATTATAGCTAAGTTAAGCAAACTTAGGTAAATGTCCTTTTAAAAACTGTAAAAATGTCATTGCTAATGAGTAGCAAGAGTTATTGTTGAGTTGTTAGTGTAGTCAGAGAAGACCTGGAAGATTAGCATGCAGATGTTTTCAAAAATCATACTCCTGATGAATTGTAATAACTAGTTGGCTTGAATATTTTTCTCTGCTGCTTGGTGTGGAATTACTTCATAGCAGGGAAGGGACTAAGTCAGCTGAGCATTAGCATTTTCCCCTGTGCTATTGCCTATTTCAAATTCTACATCAATTATATCACAGTTGCTCAATATAGCAACTCTGTACTGCAAAATGTAGGATGCACAATAGCTCCACTTAATGTTGATTAGACACATATCACTGTCTGGTCATCAGCTTGACAGAGCTACTAAAGTAATCTCTGAAATTAATTCAAAATGCAAGAATCATAGAATCATAGAATAGTTTGGGTTGGAAGGGACCTTTAAAGGTCATCTAGTTCAACCCCCCCCTGCAATAAGCAGGGACATCTTCAACTAGATCAGGTTGCTCAGAGCCCCATCCAACCTGACCTTGAATGTTTCCAGCGATGGGGCATCTACCACCTCTCTGGGCAACCTGTTCCAGTGTTTCACACCCTCACTGTAAAAAATTTTTTCCTTATATCTAGTCTGAATCTACCTTCTTTTAGTTTAAAACCATTACCACTTGTCCTGTCGTAACAGGCCATACCAAAAAGTCTGTCCCCATCTTTCTTATAAGCCCCCTTTAAGTACTGCAATACCACGATAAGGTCTCCCCGGAGC
Source organism: Harpia harpyja (assembly GCF_026419915.1). Classification (NCBI taxonomy): domain Eukaryota; kingdom Metazoa; phylum Chordata; class Aves; order Accipitriformes; family Accipitridae; genus Harpia; species Harpia harpyja. The sequence goes on along the minus strand of NC_068969.1, from coordinate 68,276,296 downwards.
CTTCCCTTCTCCAGGCTGAACAGCCACAGATCCCTCAGCCTTTCTTCAAAGGAGAGGTGTTCCATCCCTCTGATCACTTGTGGCCCTCCTCCGGACCTGCTCCAACAGGTCCATGTCTTTCCTGTGCTGAGGACTCCAGAGCTGGACCCAGTACCTGAGGTGAGGTCTCACCAGAGCAGAGCAGAGGGACAGAGTCACCTTCCTCGACCTGCTGGCCACGCTTCTGTTGATGCAGCCCAGGATACAGTTGGCTTTCTGGGCTGCGAGTGCATGTTGTCATCTCACGTCCAGCTTTTCATCCACAAGTACCCCCAAGTCCTTCTCCTCAGGGCTGCTCTCAATTCCTTCATCCCCCAGCCTGTATTAATCCCAGGAGTTGCCCTGACCCAGGTGCAGGACCTTGCACTTGGCCTTGTTGAACCTCCTGACGTTCACATGGGCCCACTTCTCCAGCTTGTCTAGGTCCCTCTGGATGGCATCCTGTCACTAAGGCCTGTCAACCACACCACTCAGCTTGGTGTCATCTGCAAACTTGCTGAAGGTACACTCGATCCTGCTGCCTATGTCATTGATGAACGTATTAAACGGTACTGGTCCCAATACAGACCCCTGAGGGACACCACTTGCTACTGAACTGCATCTGAACACTGCCCTCTGGATGCAACCAACCAGTTCCTCATCCACTGAACAGTCCACCCATCAAATCCATATTTCTCCAATTTAGAGAGAAGAATGTCGTAGGAGACCGTGTCAAAGAAGTCCAGATAGACAACATCCATACCTCTTCCTTTGTCCACTGATGTAGTCACTCCATCATAGAAGGCCACTAGGTTGGTCAGGCAGGACTTGCCCTTGATGAAGCCATGCTGGCTGTCTCAAATCACCTCCTGGTCCTCCATGTGCCTCAGCATACCTTCTAGGCGGATCTGTTCCATGATCTCCCCAGGTACAGAGATGAGACAGACAGGTTGGTAGTTCCCAGGGTCGTCCTTTCTACCCTTTTTAAAAATGGGTGAAATGTTTCCCTTTTTCCAGTCACCAGGGACTTCATCTGACTACCATGACTTTTGGGATATCATGGAGAGTGGCTTGGCAATGACATCAGCCAATTCCCTCAGGCCTCTGGGATGCATCTCGTCAGGTCCCATAGACTTATGTATGTTCAGGTTCCTCAGGTGGTCACAAACCTGATCTTCTCTTACAGTGGGAGGGACTTTGCTCCCCCAGTCCCTGCGTTGCAGTACATCTACTTGAGAGGTGTGGGAAAAGAGGTTTCCAGTGAGACTAAGGCAAAAATGTTAAGTACCTCAGCCTTCTCCTTATCTGTTGTTACCAGTTTGCCAGTCATGTTCATCATAGGGATATGCTTTCTTTGACCTTCCTTTTCTGGCTGACATACCTGTAGAAGCCCTTATTATTATTCTTTCCATCCCTTGCCAAGTTCAGCTCCAGCCATGCCTTGGGCTTCCTGACCCCATCCCTACAGAACTGGGCAGCGTCCCTATACTCTTTCCAGGATACCTGTCCCTCTTCCACTGCCTGTGCATTTCTTTCTTACACTTTAGTTTGACTAGCAGGTCTCAACTCAGCCATGCCAGCCTCTTGCCTTCCTTTCCTTATTTCTTACAACTGGGGATTGAGAACTCTTCCATTCTATGGAAAGCATCCTTTAAGGTCTGCCAGCTCTGTTTGCTCCCCTGTCTCTGAGGGCAGTTTCCCCGGGGGTCCTACTGACTAACTCCTTGAACAGCTGGAAGTTTGCTTTCCTAAAATTCAGGGTCCTGACTTTATTCTTCACCTGATCCATATCCCTCAGGACTGCAAACTCCACCAGTGCAAGAACAGAGAACCCTACAGCTGGGATTTGAGAGAGGAGTGGAATTCAAGACTGCTTTGTATATCTGAGTGAAAATGCACTCTGCTGTGGAAAAGTGACCATTCCATGTTTTATTGTCTTACCCTTTCCATATAGACTTATCTCCACAAACCTGTATTATAGAGGAAATAAAAGTGGTTGTGAATAGACTTCACAAAACCCACGGACAGTAGAAGAATTACATGTACTTTCACATATATATACATTACGGTACCCCATATGATATTCAACATTTATTAATCAGATCAGGGTGCTGCATTTGTTGATATGTCTCTTTAAATAGAAAATTCTGTTTCCTACCTAGCCTAGTCTTGTTTTACCTCAAAATCTAAATATGACAATAAAAAATGGCTATTTTTTATTGTAGTCACAAATTACACTCCAGGTGGGAATACTGGGATCATGGGAAATCAATAATAAGAGACATATTAGACGTATTAAAACTGGGCCTGGTTATTTTATCTTTTAAGTTTTTAATTTAATTATTGTTTAATTAAATGCATTTAATTATTTTTTATGGATAACCAGGGCCAGCTTCTAACCATCTCTTGCACCAATTACTTCAGAAAACGTGTACAATATGCATAGTTATGCAGTGATTTGTCAAAAGAACAAATTAAGACAATTATTTTCCTCAATCATTTTAGGACTTTTAAGACCTTTAACCCTCTCACTCAAACCTGAAAATTCCTTGTTTATGTCTCTTTAAAATTACTTCTAAGAGTTTTGGGGTGTTTTTCACCTAAAGGAGCTCTGTAGCAGGGAATTCTACTGCTTAATTGTTTTACAAAAATCAAACAGTATATATCTACATTCCTACTTGAAAATTACAGGGATTTAAGAATATCAGAAATTATGATACTGATACGTTCAGCGAGACAGAGGGCTTGGGTAGTAAGGGCTGTTTATGCATTGTATAATAAGACATGCGTTAGCAAGCATGCAAGCCAAAATTGTAAAGTCTGATTATCTAAAAGTGATCACCTTGAATTGAATGGCCAAGTTATCAGCTGTGTTGGGCAACGGCAGCCTCCTTTGATATCACCAGAGAAAAAGGCAAGTCAATGCCTTCCATCACTTTCAACTCCAATAAGTACCACAGATGCTCAGGACCCACTGAGACAAGGATATTGGTGGTAGATAAAACCTAAATTTAGGCATATACAGTTAAAAAAAAATCCACCACCTCTCTTTAAATTAAAGGCCTAGAATTCTAACCATCCTTTTATGGATTTAATTAAAATAGACATTACTTTCTGCATAGTCACATATCATTTTGTTAAGCGTAAGACACAGGGGTTAGCTGATTACTGTTATTAAGGAACATAGAGATTCAGATCATAATATATAGTCATCCAAGTCTGTGGGACAATATTGAAAGTAAGCCCATGTGGCGGGTTGACCCTGGCTGAACGCCAGCTGCCTACCAAAGCCATTCTACCACTCCCCGCTCCTCAGCTGGACAGGGAAGAAAAAATATAACAAAGGGCTTGTGGGTTGAGATAAGGACAGGAGAGATCACTCACGAATTACCGTCATGGGCAAAACAGACTCAATTTGGGGAAAATTAATTTAATTTATTACCAATCAACCAAGATTGGGTAGATTACCAACCAAGATTACCCTACCAAGAGTAGGGTAATGAGAAATAAAACCATATCTCAAAACACCTTCCCTCCACCCTTCCTTCTTCCAGGGCACAACTTCACTCCCGGATTCTCTACCTACCCCTGCCAGCGGCCCAGGGGGGACAGGGAATGGGGTTTACGGTCAGTTCATCACACATTATTTCCGCTGCTTCATCCTCCTCAGAGGCAGGACTCATCACACACTCTTCCCCTGCTCCAGTGTAGGGTCCCTCCCACAGGAGACAGTCCTCCATGAACTTCTCCAACATGGGTCCTTCCCACGGGCTGCAGTTCTTCACGAACTGCTCCAGCATGGGTCCTTTCCACAGCGTGCAGTCCTTCAGGAGCACACTGCTCCAGCATGGGTCCCCCACAGGGTCACAAGTCCTGCCAGAAAACCTGCTCCAGCATGGGGTCCTCTCTCCACAGATCCGCAGGTCCTGCCAGGAGCCTGCTCCAGCGCAGGCTTCCAACAGGGTCACAGCCTCCTTTGGGCACCCACCTGCTCCGGTGTGGGGTCCTCCACTGGCTGCAGGTGGATATCTGCTCCACCGTGGACCTCCATGGGCTGCAGGGGGACAGCCTGCCTCACCATGGTCTTCACCACGGGTTGCAGGGGAATCTCTGCTTTGGCGCTGTGAGAGACTGAATTGTTATCTCGAGCTGTTTGCCTCAAAGATTGTTGGCTGTGAGAGACTGGACTGTCATCTCAAGCTGTTCATCTCAAGAATTGCGAACTGCTTATCTCCAGTCCTTTGTCTCTGAGATGGCCTGTCTAAGCAGGACATTCCTCCGTGCATAAGGACGATTACTAGGCCACTGAGGCATCCAGGAGAGGAAAAGAGCTGAAGCTGACAAGCATGCAAGAATGTGGAGTCTACCATTCTCATGGAAACTGTAGTCTTTGAGATAAGATACTGGTTTCTGGTGTTGATCACATGAAGGTCGTGTGATAGACGAAACCTGCAGCGTGTGAACAGTGCATGAACAGTACCTATATGCAAACATCATCGAAATATGCCCTATAAAAAACCATGGAGACAAGCCGTGGTGTGCACCTGCCACCAAAGAATTGAAGACTGAGGACCAACGGGACGCCGCTGGATCCATGGTGGTGACTATCCTTGCAACTCTATCCTGACTGCTTGCTTGATTCCTGCCTTTTCTTCCATTCTATCCTATTGCTACTATTTTCTACTTTTGATAATTTTGATAATAAAAGCTCTTTTGGGTATATGGCATTTGATCTCATTTGTGTCTTAATCTCGCTCTTGGGATCATATTGAAACCTTCCCCGACATTGGACCAGGACAGGCACCTGGAGCATCTCCTCCTCCTCCTTCTTCACTGACGTTGGTGTCTGCAGGGTTGTTTCTCTTACATCTTCTCACTCCTCTCTCTGGCTGCTGTTTCTGTCTGTCTGTATTGGTTTTGTGTGGCAAGGTTTTGGTAGCGGGGGGGGGGTTACAGGGGTGGCTTCTGTAAGAAGCTGCTGGAAGCTTCCCCTGTGTTCGAGAGAGCCCATACCAGCCGGCTCTAAGATGGACCCGCCGCCGGCCAAGGCCGAGCCAATCAGTGATAGTGGTAACGCCTCTGTGATAACATTTTTAAGAAGGAAAAAAAGTTGGGACGGCGGTATTCGGCAGCCGGAGAGAGGAGTGAGAACATGTAAGAGAAACAACCCTGCGGACACCAAGGTCAGTGAAGAAGGAGGGGGAGGAGGTGCTCCAGGCGCTGGAGCAGAGATTCCCCTGCAGCCCGTTGTGAAGACCGTGGTGAGGCAGGCTGTCCCCCTGCAGTCCATGGAGGTCCACGGTGGAGCAGATATCCACCTGCAGCCCGTGGAGGACCCCATGCCGGAGCAGGTAGATTCCCGAAGGAGGCTGTGACCCCGTGGGAACCCCGCGCTGGAGCAGGCTCCTGGCAGGACCTGCGGATCTGTGGAGAGAGGAGCCCACGGAGCAGGTTTTCTGGCAGGACTTGTGACCCCGTGGGGGGCCCACGCTGGAGCAGTCTGTGCCTGAAGGACTGCACACCGTGGAAAGGACCCATGCTGGAGCAGTTCGTGAAGAGCTGCAGCCCGTGGGAAGGACCCACGTTGGAGAAGTTCGTGGAGGACTGTCTCCCGTGGGTGGGACCCCATGCTGGAGCAGGGGAAGAGTGTGTGATGAGTCCTCCCCCTGAGGAGGATGAAGCGGCAGAAAATAACGTGTGATGAACTGACCGTAAACCCCATCCCCGTCCCCCTGTGCCGCTGGGGGGTTGGTAGAGAATCCGGGAGTGAAGTTGTGCCCGGGAAGAAGGGAGGGGTGGAGGGAAGGTGTTTTGAGATATGGTTTTATTTCTGATTACCCTACTCTGGTTGATTTGTAATAAATCAAGTTAATTTTCCCCAAACTGAGTCTGTTTTGCCCGTGACGGTAATTGGTGAGTGATCTCTCCTGTCCTTATCTCGACCCACAAGCTCTTTGTTATATTTTCTCTCCCCTGTCCAGCTGAGAAGGAGGGGAAGTGATAGAGCGGCTCTGGTGGGCACCTGGCGTCCAGCCAGGGTTAACCCATCACACTGTCCCACAACTTTTTTTTCCTTCTTAAAAATGTCATCACAGAGGCCTTACCACTATCGGTGACTGGCTCAGCCTTGGCTGGCGGCGGGTCTGTCTTAGAGCCGGCTGGTATTGGCTCTGTTGGGCACAGGGGAGCTTCCAGCAGCTTCTTACAGAAGCCACCCCTGTAACCCGCCCCGCTAGCAAAACCTTGCCACACAAAGCCAATACAGCCCATTATTATGGTCTCAGAGTGATCCATTAAGAGGATTAAGGGAACCAGGACACCTATTCCTAGGTCAAAATGGTATACGCTCTCAGTCTAAAGAGGGGTGTTAGCATGAAGGAGAATGCATACACAGGCAACATGGGAAATCCTGCTGGTTTACAGCAGTGCTTAAAAAAAATTGGACCACTGTTTAGAGGTCCAGAAACTCATTTACCCAATTTCTGATGGAAAATGTCTTAGAAGAAATTTTCACTAGGTTCTTGTGTCTTCAGTTACTCTGTAAGGAAATAACATGTTCAATGATACTTCAGGCGAGGTTGACATTGATGCCATATTTCCAAGGCATTCACGTGTCTGTCACTGTGCTGGGCCTTTGTGTGTGTTTACATCTTGGGACCAGTTAGTAATCAAAGGAAAAGAAACATAGTTGTGAAAATTACCACATTATCAAAATAAGCTTCATCAAGTGAGATCCAGGTTGTGACAAATAAGGGACACTTTTAAATATTATTTTTCTGTATTTAAAATTGCCTCTACCACATACGTATATGTGTATCTCCTGTGTTTTCTATGGGTTGTAGTAGTAGAAATTAATGATTTAAAAAAAATGCTGATGATTAAAATGCTGAAGAATCCTTGTTGGCAGAAAATGGCAGGTTAGTTACTGGTGCCAGTGCTAGAAACTCAAATGCAAGAGTTCAAACTTAAACAGAAAAAAGGAAGATGGTGTTTGACTTTATCAACACAGATCCTACTTCATTTAAGCTGAGTCCCGGATGAATTTACTGGAAGGATGGAAATCAAAACTCAGCCTTAACTGTAGTGGGCTCTACTTACTCACTTAATATTACAACAATCACTCAATCACAAATAGCTGCAGTTCAACAGTTCACAGCAGCCTGTATAATTTAATAGGTGAAATAAAGAATACAGGAAAGTCAATGTCAAGTAAACAAAAAAGCCAAGAAGGCAGAACATACTTAAACCAGAATTTGCTCAAGAAACAGCAAATATCAGAAATTCCAATGTATATAGCTGCAAACCAGATGTTTTCTCTATTGGGATTTCAGCTAGCATTGCACTCACCCAGTTAAATCTATCTGTTGCTGGTGCTACTGTTCCTCTACTCCTCTGGTGTGAAGCAAAAGTTTATTGAGGCATAGCTTGGCCTCAAGCTTACTACTGGGGTAGTAGAACAGCCATCCTTATTGTGTTGACTTGTCTATATCCCTGACCTTACATACTGTGTATGTCACCAGTTAAGGAATAAGAATTCAGTTCTCACTTTTTTACACTTTTACTAAAATAATAGAATATGAACTATAACAGTGATTTAAGCTGTTTGAATGGGCCTAGAGTTTGGAGCATTCACAGCATTCCACTTTGAATGATGGATTCATGTATTGCCAGGCATTGTGGAGCAGTGTTTGGTAGCTTCCTGCAACAGGGATGGTCATAGCTGCTAGCGCTGCCTGCCTCCTGACTCAGATTTCCCATGAAGGTGTCCCATTCAAAAAATAACTAGCTCTAGTTTTCAGTTTCTAGTGCATGATCGTATAAATACCTTGCAATAGTGTATCTTCAGCATTTTTACTGGAAAGTTAATACCATTCTATAAATCGCTCATTATTTTGAATGCCCTTTTCAGTGTGAAGAAGAGGGCTCTCAAAATATTTACCAGACAAAAGCTATCACTAGTAGCTAGTGATTAATAAAGTAGCATTTTAAGAAGCCAACCTAATTAATGAAAATGAATGTGTAAACTCACAAAATACTTAATAAGTATATCCATATAAGTTACAGGTACAGAAAAGTTGTGAGTTCTGGTGGTATAGCCTATTACAGCTTTTTTCGAGAAGCTTAGAAGTTAAGAACACATGCCTCCAGTACAGAGTATGTTAAGCTTTAGCAGAATCAGTTATTTCCTTTGCAGCTATATTTATACCTGTGTCATAATTCAGAATTCCCCTTTGGGTGATTATTTGGTTGTCCTTCATGGTTCTTTTACAGTTTTTTGTTTATTTTGAATATGCAGCCTTGGACTTTGCCTTCAGGGATTCAGGAAAGATTAAAAGAACTGCTAAAGTATCTGTGTATTTGAGAGTCAGTTTAGAAGCCTTTTTCCTTTTACACCGAATTGGAGTTTTGCACAGGTATAATGGGAGTGAAAGGAAAAGCAGACATTTTGCACAGCACGTTCCCCTTTCATACTTGCCATTCACATACAGTTGATACCAAAAAGCCAGTTGAAGAAACTCTCTAAGACTCGTTTTGGAGTTTTAGAAAGCAGGCATTCTTTATTGCAGTGCTGGATGCACCGGGGATAGTTCCACCTAGCGTGCATACCACAGCTTTAGCACTAACATGTTATATAGAATAACTAATTGCATATTAATCCGATTAGTATACATATACATAAAAATAATTGCAACTGATTATCTTAGTACTGCCTACATCCAATCAGGCGCAATGAAGGATCCATTTGAGTCGAAGGGCTGCTTTTGCGACCACCAGCCCATTTGAAGTTCTTGTTGGCTGTCCTTGAAGTCTTTATTCTTGTCCTTGTTCTTTGATCTTGAAGCTTAACTCAGCTTCAATCACATGTGGTCAGTTTCAACATTGCTCTCATCTAGCGTACAGGAACATCTAGTCATAAGAGCAAAGAACTGCAAAACTTATGAGTAACTACCTCTACTAGTTAATTGCTTGGCTATACTTTTGTCTATTGTTTCAATCATAGTGTTAGTATAAGATTTCTAATAGTTATTTATCAAATCTCACTTTTACAGTCACCTAGCAGCAAACCAGTTTCCACGGCTGGTACAAAATATGAAAACCATCAAAATATTTAGACATACCATACAGAATGTATAGAAACATGCTATCACAGTCATGTAATAAATACTGCAGCAGCAGCTCTGCTCTGTTTTGCTTTCTTTTCAAAAAGCAGGTGAATAATTGTAATGCTTTTTCCCAGGTCTAAAATTGCTGTTTCAAGGGTTCAGTTAGAAGTATTCTTCTTCACAGCCCTCCAATGGCAAGAAATGGAGAGGAGCAAACAAAACCAATTGTATGTGTAACCCTTTTCACGCAAATAAAGAAGTACTCCATTCCCAAAGTGGCGGCACTGATGGTTCCTTTCCTTCCTGAGCAAAAAAGGAACAATTACAAAGGCCTGTCTTTTATTTTCTTTTCCAAGTTAAGTAGCAGCTTTTACGAATACAAGCAGGGAGTCTCATGCCCATTTGGCACACAAAACATGTTTGCAAAGGATTCCGTTTTCCTGTAGAGATTTCAATCTGTGTTCTCTCTGCTAGCATGGTAGATTTACATTTTAATGTCACAGTAGACCTGACTTACCTCCAAGGTTCCTGAGGATCCAAAGAACTGAACCCAGTATTTTGTACAAACCAATATGATTTGTAGGCTGCACCTTCAGGACTTCCCCTGAAGACAATAATTCTTCCCCTTGGTGGGAGTATAAACCAACATATCCTGAAAACTATGGAGGCTTAACTTCAAGTATGGTCAGCTGAACATCTCATTAACTGCATGAGGATGCCAGTATGGACCTCTCTAAGCATCTGCATGTGGTTTGTAATTGTCTCCCTCACCCTCCTCCCTCTAATAGGCTTAAATCCCTCTCCCCACTCCCACCTAATTCCAGATGCTAACTGTATTTTCTTTCTCTTTTTAGAAGCTCTTTAGTACATCTGCAGTGTTATTTAGCCCATTGTCCATAAGTCACAAGTTACTCATAAGGCTGGAGAAGATAATCCATAAAAATATTGCAATCAGATAGCAGCAAGTGCCCTGAAGGAAAGTTGGGAGTTCATTCATGATTGCTGTGGGTATCTTCTGGCATCCCAGCCCAAGCGTCATATTCTTTTTTTGGTATTCTGCACTTAATTGTTTCTAATTTTGAGATAAACCACAATTTTATATAGTAAGAAATTTTTATTTACATACATGACACACAGCAGCGCTCAGCTCTCTTGCCTGCTCCTTACCAGTAGAGGTGTGCAGTTGTGTGTGTATTTTAAAAAGGTTAGGTGATCTATCAGTTAAAAACATTGAAGAACACTGGTGTAAGGGAATAAAATTTACATGATGTGGTGTGAGGTTTCCAGCTGTGAATAAGTTAGAGACAGTGGTTCTTGTATAATTATGTTGATGTATTCCTGAGCAATTTTCTACTGCAATATGCTGCACGGAGGTGAAGCAGAGCATTTGCTGGTGCAACTGTCTCTAAGCTAGACAAAGCACTGCTCTCAGTGTCAGGCTTCTCAGGAAACGCACATCAATAGAACTGCATATGCCTGAGTGCAGTGAACAATCTGAGTGCTAAGGGGAAACACACCACAGAAAACATGCCACAGCAAAAGATCATATTTGTTAATGAGTTTGGAATAATTTGTAAGGTTACTTAACATTACCCTTGATTTATGCCATTTTCTTCACTGCCTCTTGCACAGACTTTTCCCATATGGAGCCAATTAGTCTACTGGAGAGACATACACTCTTAAAGAAAAATGGAATTTTTAATCTTAAAAGAAATAAGAACATTTTGTCACTTCTGAGAATACTAAAGCTCTTTAGAGTATCAGATAAGCAAAACCTGCAGCATTCCTATTACTTAGTATTACTTCCTTTTAAAAGATGTGGAGAGTGAGAAACAGAACTGGTTTAGTGTTTTGCAAGTTTATGGTTAGATAAGACCCAAAAGCTTTGAGACTTGATTCTCAGCACTCCCCTCTGGACTCTGCATTTATTTGTCATTGTAATATGTATTCTCGTAAATAAAATTGTAGTAAGTACATAAAACTCATGACTGTTTTCTGCTTTCAAAAATATTTTATTTTGTTGCTTGGAATTGATTTCATCTGGTGCAGCCAAAAAAACAAACAAAAAACATGAGAGCCAAACAGTTGCATGGCAGGGAGTCTTTAACCATGAGACACATGTAGAAGGACTGTCAGGAAGACAGATGACATCATTGTATTTTGAAATCATCTGTTTCTGAAGCACATTTTTATAATCCTTGTAATCACTACACCAGTGTCCCATTTGGCCTGTAGCAGTAGTCTGTCTTTTTAAGATTTCTACTTCCTGCATAGACTTCAGTATTGGATATCGAAAAGACATGTGAGATGACTCTTACAGATTCAACTTGCTATTGTCAAGCAAAGTAAATGTCTGGATTTTTGCTCTCTACATACATATTTCTACTAGTGCATCATTATTTTAGAGATAGATGCTTTAGACAGAAAAATATATCAGACATTATATCTAGCATTTTCAAAAGCAATATAAGGGATCAGAATACTAAAATGGCATACGCATCCTTTAAACTATATATCTATATGAAAATCCACAATGTTTAATGAGGAAAAAGTGTACAACAGTTAGATATGTGTAACAGATAACATAGAAGAGTAGCACAGCCTTCCTTAGCAAGAAAAGCTTAGGAAAACTCTCTGTAAATGTACTTAAATGTATCAGTTGCTCCAAAGCACCAAATATAAAGTCCTGGTGTCAGGAAGATGATGTAAAACATTCAGATTGGTATTCATCAAAAAAAGAAAATTGTTGAAATCAAAATAAAAATTAAAACAAAACAGAACAAATTCCGGGGAAATACAGCTAGAATGTAAATGTCCATATTAGTCAAATTGAAGGAGGAATAACATGGTTCCATTTCAACAGCAGTGATCAATTACAGGTAAAAAAGTTTGCATCAATGCACTTTTGCTTTCCAGGTTTTTAATTTTTACCTATTTTCTTTAAATACACTGACAGATTTGTATTTTTTAGTCAAGAGGTACTACCATCTACCTTCCTTGATTTAGAAATACTTTTCAGGTTTTGTAGGGGTTTTTTTAGAAACTTGGAAAGAAAATGCATTTCATGGGTTTCCTTACAAACACTTTCATGAACAAGCAGCACGGGGGATTCACACTGCTTAAAGATGTGTAATAAGGACAAAACCACACTTTTTTTTCAGTTATTCAGTAATGAGTTGAAAGTGTGCATTTTAATTCTAAAAAAAATCAAAGGAAAGGTTTTTCTGTAATGCTTCTGAAGTTTGTAAAATTATTTGAGGTCTTTCTAATACACGGAAGAGTAAAATGGAAGCTTTAGGCGCAAGCGATATCAGAGCAAGAATTTTCATCAGATTGCAGATGAACTTTATTATGCCTGAATCCAATAGATGTTTTACATATGTGATTTGCTATAAAGAATAAAACTGAAAACATGCTGGATTTTATAGAAATTCTACTTATTAACTCAGGAACTGCATTATGAGCCAGTCATTCAATCCTTACTTTACATTTCAGTGTAGTAGAAGGGAAGTTATATTTATTTGCTGGATGTTCAATGAAGGGTGCTCAAGATTGTCTTTCAGGAATCTACTGCTATGATCTTAGTGAATACAAAAATTCAGAGTGAATGCTATTTACAGTTTAATTAAGGCAATGTCAAATGCAAAGGGCTGGGTTTGTTGGGTTTTTTTCCTTTACAAATATAGCATTTTTTTCAGTGCTGTATTTGCAAACTGGTGATGAGAATTGTCGTCTATTCAGCTTGTGCCCTGGTAGAACTCCCTATATCCTTATCACCTGCAAAACCAGCAAAGTTATATTATGAATGTAATAGTGATACTTACTAGAATATCCTATACTAAAATAAAATATTAAATACTTATAATGCATGTTATACTGCATGGCAAAAAATCTACCAATTGCCTTTAGAGTATCATTGCTTTACAAACATGAAAACTTAACAAAACCCATTTTGGATTCTGAAAGTATGGCGTATTACAGCAATTTTTTCCATAAAGAGAATGCTTGCAGGCATGTTAACTACCAGACTTTAGACAGCTCTACAGAGATAATGTGTTTCTTGGTGTTTTAACAGAACGAAGATAAATATAGGAACGGGTTAATTTTCTTTATTAGTGCAGCTGCTGCTGTAATTCTAGAGCTTATTTCCCAAGGAGCATAAAGACCTAGCTGGAAAGCAGCTTACTTACAAGTCCCTCTTTTACATATCTCCTTAGTTCATTCACTGAAGGCAGCTTGGCTCAGTGGGTGAGGTTCCTTGCTGTGAGCTTTCTGAATAAAAAGCTAATTCTATGCCAAATGTCAGTTCTCAGCGTACAGCATTTCAGGTCCCACTTCAGACTTCTTAGCTCCACAGAGAAACATAGCTTGAAACAGTGAGCAAAATGCAGGCTTAACACAGGTCCTTTCAACAGTATAATTTTTAGTTTTCATATAAAAGCAGGAACTTTAATAAACAGACCTTGAAAAGTGTTCCCAGATGTTGTGTGTAGAGGTTGGTAGGAGAAATACCTTAGTAATTTCCAAAGTATTGCCATCAACATCAGGATAAACTCAATATATTTTGAAGTTTCCCTTTCCTTCATCAGGTCCCCTGAAAAAACACTGAAATAATCAGAATACATTATCCAGGGACAGGACATTTCCATGGGATACAGGATACTCCAGCACAACAAGCGTGTAAAACTGAGTGGTCCACAGCTGAGGTACCCACTCACCTATTAGACTATGGATTTATTCACTCCCTTTCTCTCTCCATCCAGTTCTCTGGTTTTAGGTCAATTAATACAAATGGAACAACCCTGGTGGGAAAGATCAAGACATCTATCCTAGAGCTTATAAAAAGTGCCTTATAAAAAGGCACATACAAACCAAATACAGAAAACTGATATGTTTTTATATATCCTGGAATAATGGGAAACAAAAAGGTAAAACGGCTCAATGAAGTGACATTGAATCAGACAACTTCTTTTCAGAAAAGACATGTATACTTTGTAGGCTGCTTCATTCATATAACCATTATGGGTAAGAACCAGCTCCAACCAATGCTCCAGTGACTCCCGTGGATCTAGCTTGAGAAAGGAAGTGAAAGGTCACTGCAGATGGGTGTTGTTGAGCAGGCAGTCACAGGACAGGCGGTGGGATATTCATCACTGAAGCAACTGCAAAGAGGGAATAGCAAGAGAAGGGCCAGAGGGCAAAAATCTGACCTGTTACATGGTGTGGTTTGTATGTGAATGGGGTGAAGCATGGGAACTTTGGAACCAATCTAAGGGTAACCCCGACAGAGAACTCTTCTCTACTTTCCTCATTTCCTAATGGATGAATGACTTATTATTACACATAGCAGGACAAGACATACTAAGTCTAGGTTGCTTCCTGTTGCCATGGCATTTACAAATGTTGGTTGGTTTTGCTCCTCTGATCATGAGCTGCGTTAAAATAGTCCAGCTTTTTATGGTGATTATTTTATATTACACGAGCAGTGTGAGAATGCATTTTTTAGCAATAGAGCAGTATGGATGCTTAGGCTGACAGAAAAGCTGTCTTACATTGGGCTATTCTGTGATACTGTGAATGCAACTTACAAGCTTCTGGTACTGCAGAAAGAGCTGTGCAAATTGTTCAGTTGACTGTGTTTGTCGTTTCTAGTGGAGTGCACAACCTGCAGGGTGTTCAGCCAGCAAACTTAACCAGGTCCATTAGAACTCACTCAGAATTTTATTTTCTTTAATGTTGAGCCAGATTTGAATCAGTGCTTCACACTGATGAGAAAAAATATCTTGACTCACTTTGCTTTTGGGTAGATGGGGAAGCAGAAGATGAGTAACTTAGTTTACATTTTAGGGGATTGCATTTCTTTCTTATTACTCTTTAAGATACATCTGCCTTCAGGTTTTTACATCAGTCTTTGAGTACAAAAATTTTGTTAGCATTGTTCATGCAAGGCAACTTTTTGCACATTTTTGTTTAGATCCTTTGCTTTGCTTTCCTTGATTATTTTTTTTAATTAATTATTATTCTGAGATGGAACAGCATAGATAAAATCTATTACTTCCAAAGAAGTGACATAAAATTATGAAATTCAATCAACTTGATGCATGACTTGTCTCTACAGTTGTTGATGAAGAATAAATATGGGATTAAATTCAGGTCTCAGCCTGCATTAGATGTATGTCCAAAAATCTGCATTTCTGAGGAAGGAAAGATAAACAGGAGAGTACTCTACAGTCATTTGCTGGGATCCCAGAAATACTGTTCTTGTGCAAATGCTATGTACTTCTGCCTGACCAGATAGAATATAGACTCGCGTTTTTACTGCATACAGAATGTTTGTGTCTAAAGTGAACTGTGGGATTTAAAAGTTGATGGTAGGCATATGGGTAGTCACTGACTTTGCTTGATACAAGCTCATTTCCAGCACTGTTAAAGAACAGATAATGTGATTTTTTTTTTTTTTCATTTTAAGCAAAAGACTCTACCCCAGGCTTGATTTTTCAAGTGTGCTGTAAGTCACAATAATATGGGTTGATTTAGATATGTTTATCTAAAACTTGCCTCTTTTTGTGCCCTAAAGACAAGTTGTAACTGTAATACTACATAACTTTGTTAAACCGCTTCTCTCCAAAACTAATTCAAGGTTAGAGCTGTATGACAAACTAAAATAAGAGATCTTAAGCTTTCATGTCTTTATTTATTACCATGTCTGTTCAAATCTTACTGCTCAATATTGCTTAAAATAGCTTTTCATTTCTTTCTAGACAGCCAAATCTCCTGCCTGAAGCTTAAATGTCCCAGATTCTTATGTCATGATTTCCTTGCTTCTTTTTTTCTCTCCCTAGGACTTACCTCCTAACACTTACACCATCATAGAATCATCTGTGTGGCTCTGTCCATTTTACTCCTCTCTTTTAGTCATGCAGCTGTTTTCCTCTGCTTCACTATGCCAAGCAGAAGCCTCTTCGCTGTTTTTCCTAGGCCCTCTGCAAGTCTACAGTCACTTTCTACCATTTTTTCTTACTGTCTTATTTGTCAATTGTTAATATCTTTAACAGCTCTTTTGTCTCCTTATCATATGATGTCTTAGCTGCTTCTTCCATCTTCCGTTTTTTTTCTCTTCCTAACCCGCTCTAGAAGATATTAGGCTTTTCCCTTCAGTGATTCCACTAGACCTCTGGAGGTAAGGGTGTCTCTGACTAAGTTGTCATGAATAAGCATCAAGATAAGTTGTTATGGAATAATTAATGCATTTATATTAGTATGGAAAAATACTAACACATTTATTATCACACATTCAAATACACCCAGCTGCTTCTTCTGTTTCCATTACACCTCCTTCTGTCCTATCCATACTCTCCCCCTCTTTCTCACCAAATGCACATACTCTCTGCTGGTTATATTCTTAGACTGTGGTTCTATTATTATGAAAGATCCTCAATGCTACCAATGCATATTTTCTTTCAGGATCAGGGCCAATTTTTTTAGACCATGCAAGCACCCAACTTCTTGCTCACTCTCTTCTTCTGTGCTGCAGCAGAATTCTCTTCTTTCTCAGATTTAGGAGTAGCCATCCAGAGTGACAAAACACCTAAACATGCAAGATTTGTGTTGGGTTTTTTCTCCCCCCAAAATAAATATAGCATTGAATCTTAGAATTGCTGAGGTTGGAAGGGACTTCTAGTGGTCACCTAGCTCAGTGCTGCTACTCAAAGAAGGGTGAGCTACATCACGTTGCTCCAGACCATGTCTAGTCAGGGTGTGAATATCTCCACAGATGGAAATTCCTCAGACTTTCTGGGCAACCATTTCCAGTGTTTGACTACCTTCACAGGAAAAAGTTTTCTCCTATTTTCTGACAGAATGTTGTAATATTTTTATACTTTGTAGGATGTTTAAAACACTAATTCCAACAGTATTTAATTATAATGATTATAGCAACTTGCATCTCCCTGAACTCCCCTCAATACATGCGCACACAGCTGAAGAAAGACAGCTAGACTATAACCTCTTTCCCCAGCCTCTCTGCACCTCCAGTGAAAGTGGTTAGGGATCTGTGGCTAACCAATAATGTGCTGTGAAGAAGGCAAGCCTGCAGAAGGTGACTAATATTACAAAAAAACCAACAACCTCCCCCTAAAAAATATATATAGGAAATTAATTTGGATACAATTCAGAGCTCTGCAGACATAGGCAAGACATTCTGAGTAGGTCCAACATGCATGCCATCCACTGTCAAAAAGGCTGACAGAGCAGATTGGTTTTGTCCTCTGTAAAAGCAAGTTTGTATCATTGAACCAAACTCAATGAGTTCTCTCTGGATGCACCAGCCCTTTCCCCCTCCCATTCCAAAATGATGAAAGCAGAGAGGGGTTTTTATATCTACTTCTGTTCTTATTTTCTTTTTTTTTTTTAACATTCCAGAGGATAAAAAAGCTATTAGCGTCACACCTCCAACACTCAAGACAGAGCTCAGCTGTGGAAGGGGAAAGTGTCTGTGTGTATTGTGGTATCCACTATGAGAAAGTGATTGATGAGCAGTATGTGTTCAGTCAAATAAATAAAGCCATCCTAAACTGTCTCTGTGTTTAGGAAGTATGACTCACAATGTGAAACAATATATTTAAGTTTCAGGGTAACTCTGTGCAACATTAGGAAAAATTGCAATTGGTAAGTGGAAAGATGTGTTTGCAGACACGGCATTGTATTAGGTGAAGAATACTGTTAAAAAACAGGTTTAAAAACCTTTACACATATGCTATATAAACATGAATTGCTTAATAAGTTTCTTGCTGCCTCCCATGAGATCAATACAACATAAGACTTAAGGACATACATGTAAGTCCTTTCTGCTCCTATTATTTACCAAAACACATATTTATGCACCTAAGAAAATAACCTAGCTCTTAATGTAGTTGAAACCCACAGGTTGCATTTAGTTTGATGGTAATTTTTTTGTTATCACTAAGTATAAGACGACCAGTTACACAGCTGGATAACTTCACACACTTTTTTGGTTTTGCTAAAATATTGTATTATGTGCATATAAGTATTGCTTTCTTAATGCTGCTAAGTAATGATAATACCTTTTTGATCATTAACATTCTTTCTGTGCTGTCACATGGAGTCCTTATTCTTTATTAGAAATTACAACTCCTGCAAAGGGTACAAGTTATAATCAATTACCCTGCTGTTACTATGACTTTTGGTTTAAAATTCCGTATTGTATTTTGCAATCTTTTAGTTAGACCCCTGTTAAAAACACTAGTTCAGCATGCGGTAGCAGATTAATGATGAATTATTTTAAGACTACCATAGCTAAGAATAAGTAACTAACTACTTGATTCAAAGTTTTGAAGTAAAGTGAGCTCACAAATGATGAAGAATTTACCAACTAATTTCAGCTTCAGGTTGAAATTTAAGCTCCAAGCACCATATATATGGTACAATTCTGTACCTTTTCCAAAACTGCCACTGGAAAAAATGTCCCTTTTTTTTAACATGTAAACAATGCATTCTTATTTTGAGACTGTGACATGATAATTCAAGATGCATACTTAAGAAGCATTTCTTTGGAAACAAGTGCTATTAAAATGATCCTTGTTTTAAAAGTCAGTTAACTGGCCTGAGAGTTATATATTCTAGAGAATAAGATGAAACAAACTGAAGTCAAAATAGCAAATTCTTTGACAGAGGTATTACATGGATGCATAAGACCTCGGGTAAGAAAAGCATTCTTCTGCAAGTATTTCTGCAATTTTAGTAACAGAAAATACTTAATTGTCCTCAAAATATGAGCATGTCAAAGTCAGAAAACTGAAAGAAGAAATTTTCAATGCTTCTTTAAATGCAAATTGCAAAGCAACTTAATTTTTTTATCATTACTGCTGCCTCCTTAAGAGAGTTCTCACATAATACTATTTTTGAACACTGCAAAATTTTTTATTCTCATAGAATAAGAAACAACACTTTTGTTATCAACATTCTTCAATGCACTTCCTATCATAAGAAATATGTAAGTGATAAATGTGCAGCCAGTGTAGAAACCATTAAAAAAGACAGTACAACAAAACATAAAGTGACAAATTAAACGTTACTGTGTATGGTGTTTCAAAGGGTAAAAATCTTCATTCATTCCTCAAACAGCATCCTTGCTGGTTTACTTTCAGAGTGAGGCTTTCATACAATTTAAAATTAGAGACTGAACCCCATTAAGCATGACAAAAATATGTACAATTTAATGCTGCTAAGCCTGCAATTTGGTTGGAGAAATGCTGGGAAAATTATCTTTCATCACTTACTGCCATGAGAAAATGCCTGGAAAAGCTAAGCAAGATTCTTCAGGCTCTAAAGTAAATTTGAAATGAAGATAGAATTTGCAGTCTTTGTTAGTGTTTTTTGGAAGCCTCAAGACATTTTGAGTTTTGATTTCATTCTCCTGGTGTGTCAATAGACATAGCAATATATATGACAACGATTTTTTAAAGTTTCATCAGATGTAAGTCTTTTAAGTTTTGTTTAAGGGAATTTAGGAACTTGAAAGAAATGTGATTTTCTCATTTGTCTCATATATGGGCAGTATTTGGATATTGGTATAGGTAAATGCATACGTATTCCATTAGCGGTCAAACTCATTGCAAGCTCTCTCCTTTGCACAACATAGTGAAGGTAGACCCATGCTAGCAGCTTGGCTTCTCCAGAACAGAGTCTTGAAAAATGGGAATAAAAACTGGCAGCAAGCGTTTATGCTTACTTCCCTTCTTTGGAGAAACTGACCAACTGCCAGTAATGAAAGGCAGATCCTTGGCTAACAAATGCTTGCTGTCAGTCACTACGGTCTTTTCTCACTTTCCCACCTCGAAGGAACTGAGCTTTTGGACAGCTCACAGGAAATTAAACTGCTGCTGCTGCTGTTTTATGTCTCCTACCACCTACCACCTCATGACTTGCTTGAGGGTCTTGACCTGTCATTAGAGGATTATAGCTCTATAGGAAAGAGTTAAGCATCATTGTGATGATTAAAATCACAGTCTCATAAGCATCTGAAATATTTGTTTCTTTCAGTGAACTATACAAATTTTAAAACATTTCTACACACACACACATGTAAATATTTCAGGCAGATCTAGTAATTTTAGGGCAATTATCACTGCTCATTATAACATGCCTTAAAACTCTGCCAAGTGAAATCATTACAGCTTCCGTTTTACAAGCCATATGTCTCTCCCCTGATGCTGGCTATTTTGTTTTGTCCAGGATTCAAAATTCTGGCAAAATTCTGGCAAACATTCTTTCTAGAAATCTTAGGTTTGGAATATAACAGAAAATTTTGTGGAGAGTTTTTCATGGGTCACAACAACCCTGTGCAATGCTACCGGCTTGGGGAAGAGTGGCTGGAAAGCTGCCTGGTGGAAAAGGACCTGGGGGTGTTGGTCAACAGCCGGCTGAATATGAGCCGGCAGTGTGCCCAGGTGGCCAAGAAGGCCAACGGCATCTTGGCTTGTATCAGAAACAGTGTGGCCAGCAGGAGCAGGGAGTTGACTGTTCCCCTGTACTCGGCACTGGTGAGGCAGCACCTTGAGTACTGTGTTCAGTTTTGGGCCCCTCACTACAGGAAGGACATTGGGGTGCTGGAGCGTGTCCAGAGAAGGGCAACCAAGTTGGTGAGGGGCCTTGAGCACAAGTCTTATGAGGAGTGGCTGAGGGAACTGGGGTTGCTTAGTCTGGAGAAAAGGAGGCTGAGGGGAGACCATGTCGCTCTCTACAACCACGTGAAAGGAGGTTGTAGTGAGGTGGGTGCTGGTCTCTTCTATCAAGTAACTAGTGATAGGACGAGAGGAAATGGCCTCAAGTTGTGCCAGGGGAGGTTCAGATTGGATATTAGGGAAAAATTCTTCACTGAAAGGGTTGTCAAGCATTGGAACAGGCTGCCCAGGGAAGTGGTTGAGTCACCATCCCTGGAGGTATTTAGAAGATGTGTAGATGTAGCGCTTGGGGACATGGTTTAGTGGTAGACTTGGCAGCGTTGATGGTTGGACTCGATGGTCTTAAGGGTCTTTTCCAACCTAAATGATTCTATGATTCTATGATTTAAGGTTTGTCTACTTGTTCTGTGTTCTGGATCTCCCCTTTCACAACCTTTTGAGTTGTGAAGGAGAAAGACACCTTAGTGTAATTCAGTGTCTGGAGGTTCAGTATTTACTTGGTGCTAAATAACACAGGAGCATCTCCTCTTCCTTTAGGGTTGTCCAGACACAGGCTGACAAAATGTCAGACTCTTACTCTATTAGTTCAAGCAGAGAGGTCCATTATATCTCTCAATTTTTCCAGATGCTTGCGGGTGATAGGGTATGTGGTACACCCACTCGATGCTGTGTTTCTTTGCCCAGGAGCTTATGAGGTTATTTCGGAAATGAGTCCCATTGTCTGATTCAATTCTTTCCGGGGTACCATGTTGCCATAAAATTTGCCTTTCGAGGCCTAAGATGGTGTTTCGGGCAGTGGCATGGTTTACAGGATATGTTTCTAGCCAACTAGTAGTTGCTTCCACCATCGTGAGTATGTAGCGCTTGCCTTGGCGTGTTCGTGGCAGTGGTCCAATGTAGTCAATTTGCCAAGCCTCGCCGTATCGAAAGCCCAGCCACCGCCCTCTGTTCCAGGGAGGCTTTACTCTGGTGGCTCGTTTGATTGCAGCACCTGTTTCACATTCATGAGTGACCTGTGTGACGGCCTCCATGGTCAGGTCCACCCCTCGATCACGAGCCCACCTATATGTTGCATCTCTCCCTAGATGTCCCGATGTCTCATGGGCCCAGCGAGCTACAAATAGCTCACCCTTACACTCCCAGTCCAGGTCTACCTGAGCTACTTCTATTTTGGCAGCCTTGTCTACCTGTTCATTATTTTGATGTTCTTCAGTGGCACGGCTTTTGGGCATGTGAGCATCTACATGACGTACCTTTAAAGGCATGTGTTCTACACGGGCAGCAATGTCCTGCCACAATGCTGCTGCCCAGATGGGTTTACCCCTGCATTGCCAATTGGTCTTCTTCCACTGCTGTAGCCACGCCCATAGGGCATTAGCCACCATCCAGGAGTCGGTATAGAGGTAGAGTACCGGCCACTTTTCTCGTTCAGCAATGTCTAGGGCTAGTTGGATGGCTTTCACTTCTGCAAACTGACTTGACTCACCTTCTCCTTCAGTGGCCTCAACGACTTGTCGTGTGGGACTCCACACAGCAGCTTTCCACTTCCGATGGTTCCCTACCACACGACAGGATCCATCAGTAAACAAAGCATAACACCTTTCATCTTCTGATAACTCATTATATGGTGGTGCCTCTTGGGCACGAGCCACCTCCTCAGGCGATGCTCCAAAATCTCTGCCTTCTAGTCAGTCCATGATCTCTTCCAGAATTCCTGGGCGGTTAGATTTCCCCAGTCGAGCCCGTTGCGTGATCAATGCTATCCACTTACTCCATGTAGCGCTGGTTGCATGAAGTGTAGAGGGGATGTTTCCTTTGAACATCCAGTGTAGCACGGGCAATCGTGGTGCCAAGAGAAGATATGCTTCTGTACCAACAACTTCTGAAGCGGCTCGAACCCCCTCATATGCTGCTAGTATCTCTTTTTCAGTCAGGGTGTAGTGGGCTTCTGATCCTCGGTAACCCCGGCTCCAAAACCCTAATGGTCGACCTCGGGTTTCTCCTGGTGTTTTCTGCCAGAGGCTCCAGTTGAGACCATGCTCCCCAGCTGCAGTGTAGAGTACATTTTGTACATCTGGTCCTGTTCGGACAGGCCCAAGAGCTACTGCACGAGCTATTTCCTGTCTGATATGCTCAAAGGCTTGTTGTTGTTCAGGGCCCCATTCAAAATAGTTCTTTTTCCGCGTTACTCGATAGAGAGGGCTCACAAGCTGACTATATCCTGGAATATGCGTTCTCCAGAACCCCACAAGGCCTAGGAAAGCTTGTGTTTCTTTCTTGTTAGCTGGTGGAGACATAGTTGCTATCTTGTTAACCACATCCATAGGGACATGACGGCATCCATCCTGCCATTTTATTCCCAAGAACTGAATCTCCTGTGCAGGTCCCTTGACCTTGCTTTTCTTTGTGGCAAAACCAGCTTTCAGAAGAATCTGAATTATTCTTTTTCCCTTCTCAAACACTTCTTCTGCCTCGTTGCCCCACACGATGATGTCGTCTATGTATTATAAATGTTCAGGGGCATCGCCTTGTTCCAGTGCCGTTTGGATTAGTCTGTGACAAATGGTAGGGCTGTGCTTCCACCCCTGGGGCAGTCGATTCCAGGTGTATTGGACACCTCTCCACGTGAAAGCAAACTGTGGCCTGCACTCTGATGCCAAAGGAATGGAGAAAAATGCATTGGCAATATCAATTGTAGCATACCATGTGGCTGCCTTTGATGCCAGTTCATATTGGAGCTCTAGCATGTTTGGTACAGCAGCACTCAGTGGCGGTGTCACTTCATTCAGGCCGCGATAATCTACTGTTAACCTCCAGCCTCCATCAGACTTTTGCACTGGCCATATAGGACTATTAAAAGGTGAATGAGTCTTGCTGATGACTCCTTGGCTCTCTAGTTGATGAATCAGCTCATGGATGGGAGCCAGGGAGTCTCGGTTTGTCCGATATTGCCGGAGGTGCACCGTCCTGGTAGCGATTGGCACCTGCTGTTCTTCAACTTGCAGCAATCCCACAATGAAGGGATCTTCTGAGAGGCCAGGCAGGGTAGATAGCTGTTTGATCTTCTCTGCATTTACAGTGGCTACACCAAAAGCCCATCGGTACCCCTTTGGGTCCTTGAAGTACCCTCTCTTGAGGTAGCCTATGCCAAGGATACAAGGGGCCTCTGGGCCAGTCACAATGGGGTGCTTTTCCCACTTGTCCCCTGTCAAGCTCACTTCAGCCTCCAATATAGTCAATTCTTGGCATCCCCCTGTCACTCCAGAGATCCAGATGGGTTCTGTGCCCCCGTACACTGATGGCACCAGCGTACACTGTGCACCAGTGTCTACCAAAGCCTTATACTTCTGTGGGTCTGATGTGCCAGGCCATCGAATCCACACAGTCCAGTATATCCGGTCATCCCTTTCCTCCTCCTGGCCGAAGGCAGGGACCCTCTATTGCTGTTCCTCATCAGAGTATTCACTGTCTGACCCTTGCGGTGCCAGACCAGAAGTCCCCTCGCCAGAATCAAGGGAGGTCGTTTCAGTTCTTCTATGCCTGGAGGATCGCTGATTGCTTTCTTGGGCCTCTACAGCAACGACACTGACAGCCTTCTTCTTGGGTGACCCCTTCTTAACAGCTGTCTTCCCTCTCAGTTCACGTACGCGGGCTTCCAGCTTAAAGGTGGGTTCACCATCCCACTTCCTCATGTCCTCCCCTTGGTCACGCAGGAAGAACCAGAGTGTACCACGTGGCATACGCCTTGGGCTCCCTTTCCCTCTGACTGGGGCAGGAGAGGACTGATTTCTTGGAGCGTCTCTAAGAGCCAAGGCACTGCCCTGTAGGGATGAGGAGACACAGAGATTTTCTTCAAAGTTTTGGAGCCAAGACGACACTTACTCCACAGTTGGTGTTTCCATATCTGGGCAATACATTGCTGCCAAGCTGTTAGAATATGACGCTGGGGCACATTGAATCACCTTTCTCCACATGGCCCGTGTGCACAGGACATCCTCTGGATCTTTTGAGACTTCCTCATCATCTAGATCACTGTAGATGACTTCCACCACTGCTAACTCTCTCAGGTACTGGATGCCTTCATCTGCGGTAGTCCACTTTTCTGAGGAATTCAGAAGATCTTCCTTGAATGGATATCTTGCCCTCACACTTGAGAGGAGCCGGCTCCAGAGACTGCAAATTGCTGCCTCTTTTCCAATTCCTCTTTCAATTCCCCAGTTTCTAGCGAGGGATCCCAGCTGTTGGGCTTCCTTGCCTTCCAGTTGCTGACTGTCAGCCCCGTTATCCCAGCATCGGAGCAGCCAGGCAGCAATCCGCTCACCTGGCTGGCGGCTGTAGTCTTTCCGCAAGTCCCGAAGTTCTGAGGACGTCAGGGACCGGGTAGTTTCCGCTTCCTGTTTAAGTTCCCTCACTCCTTCCTCCAATTTCTTTATCGAAGGACCAGCTTCTAGATTAAGCCTTTCCTCTTCTTCTTCTTCCCTCACTAATCAATGGTATGGACCTGTTGATCTCCTTGTCCACTGTTTCTTTTTCACTATTGGGGCAATTACTGTAGTTGTTGTTGTTGTTTGGGTCCCTGCCTCAAGCATGGTGTCCTCAGATGCAGTCTGGGTCCCTGCTTCAACCGTGGTCCTCTGAGAGTGTTGAACCATGGCTTGGTAGGCATAGGCCAGGCCCCAGTACAGTGCGAGAAGCTGCTGGTTTTCATTGGGATAGGCAAGGCACCCTTCTATCAGGTGGCGCGCCAGTTTGCCAGGGTTACTTGCCTGTTCAGGTGTAAAGTCCCAGATTATGGGAGGTGATAACCGTCCTAGGAATCTGCCCAAATCCTTCCATATACCCTGCCACCCAGGGACCGGTTGCTTGAGGGCACATTTCAGTATTGCCTTACCCAAAACTTGTCTTCTCTTATACCAGGACAAGACCAGATTCCACAATACCCATAATATACCACCAGTATTAATTATTAGTACTGAACAACTTACATAAGGGTGAACAAGGACCTCGGGAACCTGCATAATAAAACCATTCACATCAATGCCCAGTAGGGAGAGGGAGATGTGTTCCCTCATCTCCTCCACAAGATAGCTCCCACAACACAGCAAAGCCATCAGTGCCAGGACAAAGCACATAGATATTATTTGTATTAGCATGTTCCCGAGTTCCTTCATTCTCCCCACAAGATAGCTCCCGCAGCACAACAAAGCCATCAGTGCCAGGGCAAAGCACACAGCCATTATTTGCGTTACCATGTTCCCAAACTCAGCAAGGTAGAGATAAGCAAGCAGCCAACAAGCTCCGTGACCTGCACAGGAGCTTGCCACTTAATAACTAGCTATGGCACGTTTAATGCACAACTGCCATTGTCTTGCCCCACGTTGGGCGCCAAAAAGGACTGTAGAGGGTTGACCCTGGCTGGATGCCAGGTGCCCACCAAAGCCACTCTATCACTCCCCCTTCTCAGCTGGACAGGGGGGAGAAAATATAACAAAAGGCTCGTGGGTCAAGATAAGGACAGTTTAATAAAGTGAAAGCCAAGGTCACGCGCAAAAGCAAAGAAAAACAAATGATATTATTCTCTACTTCCCATCAGCAGGCGATGTCTAGCCACTTCCTGGGAAGCAGGGCTTCAGTACGCATAGTGGTTGCTCCGGAAGACAAAAATGCCCGCCCTTCCGTCTCCCTTTACTTAGCTTTTATATCTGAGCTGACGTCATATGGTATGGAATATCTGGTTAGTTTAGGTCAGCTGTCCTGGTTATGTCCCCTCCCGAGATCTTGCCCTGCCCCAGCCTGCCATTGAGGGGGGGGCAAAAATGTTGGGGAGACAGCCTTGATGCTGTGCCAGCACTGCTCAGCAGTAGCCAAAACACTGGTGTGTTATCAACACCTTTCTAGCTATTGATGCAGAGCACAGTGCTATGAGGGCTGCTATGGGGAGTATTAACTCCATCTCAGCCAGACGCAATACAAGAGGTCTGTGCAGAGTATTTTCAGGTTCCAAGTCAACTGATGGCCTGAATGGATGACATTACAGTCTTGTGCAATGGTGTTTCTCTTTTTCCATTTTTTTTTTCTTCACCATGAGATGTGTAATGTTTATACTGTGCACTAAAAGAGGCAAAGATCTTGAGGAGAAAAAAGTAGGCAACCATAAAGTTATAGACCACATCAAAGTACGCACTCAAGAGAGTTAAATTTAAGCCCATATATTTTCTGAATTTGCAGCTTGTGTGGGACAGAGAGGGAAAGATATTTCGTTTGCCTGCACCTCAGTTTCTAAAGGTAGTAATAAGTAGATTTAAAAGGGTTTGAGGGCCAGGTAGTGGGGGTGTTAACAATTTTGCTGGAATCTCCTCCCTTTATGCAGTTTCTCTAAACATTCAAAACCAAGATCAAACACATGAACAATCTACAGGTTGCTGTCACTCCAAATACACATTTATTTTGCTTTTTCTTTTTTTACGATACCTTAACTTACAGGAAACTAGCAAGATTACAGGGTCTGAAATGGAATATACAGACTTCCACTTCTGCTTTCCTGCGTTATGTCCACCCTATGTTGGCAATGACCACGATGTGTTAGTTTTATAATGCAATGATGTGGAACACATTTGGTGGTTTCCCTTCTTTTCACAGTAGACAAAAACCACCTCTCTTAACAGTCTTGTTGCAGAAGCCAAGAACTGCATAGAAATAAACACTGACAGATTTTCTTATCCTATAAATACAGATCCAAGTTTCTGCTAAGGCCTTTTGGTGAAATAATGTAGGATATAGCCATGTACATATATAACAAAGCTGGCAGGGGCAAGGGTAGATTGCGTTTATAAGACTCCAGTCTGCAAATTGAACAATTCTGAACAATTCAGCGCTTTTCATTAATGACAACGTCATGCTGAAGAACATTTAGGCTTAACCAGCTTACAACCAAGTCACTGCTGCCCCCAAGTGTCCATCAGGCACCGACACATGAGCTGGCCTGCGACAATAGGATCTTTAACAACAGGCAGGGATGGAACGTGTAATCTGGTAGTGAGATAACATGAGTATCTGGCTTCATTCTTATCTCCGAGTCACAAAAAACAGAAATTTTTTTCACTGAGTTAGCTCTAGAGGATGAATAGTCATTATTTAACCTACTCCCGCAATTCCATTTAAAAGTCATCTGAGTTGATGACCTCTTCCAGTCTTTCCAATTAAATAGGTACAGCAAGTATTAGCAGTGTCTTCAAATATAGCCTGTATACAAAATCACAATTAGTTTTCATAATAAGCCTGAAAGGGCTGCTTTGTTCCTTCGTTTGGATTATTCAGGGCAAAGGGCCAGCTCACACAGATGCTAAAATTCTGACTCATTTTTAGTTCCTTTTAATCCGTTATTCATTTTATGACTTTATAAGTAAATTCTGAGAAAATTCACTCAGAATTCAATTAATAAGTGCTAAATATTTGGGGAAGATATGATGAAGTCCATATACTTAACACAGAAATTGAACCTTGTCTTTATAAACAAAACTGAACTCAATCGAGGTTTCACCAGTGTCTTTGTAATGGATTATGCCCTAAAGTCCAGATTTGTTCCTGCATGGCATCCAACAAGGAAAGACAATTGTTTAAAAACCTTATAGGACTCAGTGTTTCCTAAAAAGCCGAATCCTAAAATGCGTCTGCACCCAAAACTGACTCAGTAGGATACTGCTTACATCATGAAGGCTAAAATCTGCAAACTCATAGTAGATCACAAATTCCCATCTCTCATTAGAAACAAAAAACAGAAACAAATCAAAAGGTTGTTAATAAATAGCCTGCCTTTGTATATCACTGAAAATCCTAAAATACGTCATAGAAGGGAAATTGGTCCTGAAGTGGGTATTAAGCTAGTCCATCTAGGCAAGCTTTCTAAATGTTCAGCCAGTCTCAGAAAATATTATAGGCAACTACCACCAGAGTATTTTTCTTAGCTAAAAGTAAATGTTTCTAGTTCAGTCAGATTGCTACTATTTATGAGTAAGTTTCCTGGCATTTAAAAGTTTAATTTAATATCCAGGTCATCCTAGCCATGAAAGATGGCAAATGAGTGTGTAGGTAAACAAAAGTGCTTCTTCTCTTTGTCTCATGCAAGAATCTATGACAAGAATTATCCTGGAGAAATACTTATATTAAGAAATATGATGGTAAAAGGTCTTTTCTGCTTAATGTGAAGCTTTAGACTCCTTGAAAAATAAAGTTCACTGAGGCTCTTTGAGAGTGGGAAAGCAAACAGCTTTGGTGCTCCAGAAAAACACCTTGGTTGAGCATATTTTAAAAAGAAGGTTTTCTAGTATCAGTAAAATCAAATTATCTAGTGTGCACAAAGATATTTTGCAGTGTGGATTCTTCTCTTCCTTTGCATTTTTGTTTGCAGGATCAAGGGAGTTTAGTTGCTGAACTAGTTAATGAAATTAACTAGTTTGCTGATTTAGTTAATGAAATTAATTTCATAACTGTCTGTCATCCTCTGTCCTTTGTTGTTTCTGTTTTAAGCTAAATGTGTTTGTGAAGGTTGGCAGAATCATAGGTACTACAAGTTTAGAATGACACAGATGTCTTAATAGTACAGAAAGATTTTTCTTACCCGTCTTGCTTTTACCTTTCAGTTTAATTCAGTATCTAATGAACGGGCATGAATGTGGTTATACTATCATGGTTAACAGAAGAAGCAAACATGATTGTTAAAAACTGGAATAATTGCACTTTATTTATAAATAGCAGATAAATAGCTTTAGGCAATGTTTACCTCTTTCAGAAACAGAAGTCATCACAGCACCCACTTAGACCAGGACTGAATTTATACACTTTGCACTTGAGTTACTGAAGTAATTTGAATACATATGGAATGCAGAATTTAAGAACATTGTGACTAGAGTTTTTCATAGCTATGATTCCAGCTGTATAATCAAAACACTTATTAGCCATCCTGTTTGCTGCAGTTTTTCAGAGCTGTAATTGGAAAATATTTCTCATGCCTCCACCTTTACTGTAAAAAGCTTTTCAGCAAAAAATCACAAGGTCTGCTTTGTGAAAGAGGTACACAAAGAATGGGTTGTCCTACAGAACGTATTCTGACCTTGGCTCCATATTTACATTTCCATGACAAAGTAGTATTCACTACAAATAAAACACAGGGGCTAGCATAGCTGGTAAGTTGACTTAAATCCTCTCACCTTGATTAAAGAGGCTTTGAAGAAAGGAGCTATGCAGGGTTGCAGTGAACAGTGTCCTACTCTGAAGGTTCTGGTGTGCAGCAGAGCTTCTCCATGACTGTTGCTGATGTAGCCTGATCAGGCATGTGTGACAGCTGAATGTACACAGTTATTTACTTATACACAAGAAAGTGGAATTAGTGAACCTGCCATGTTATAGACTGCAAAACTGAGGGATACGCATCATCTTTTTGTTCTGTGTTTATGCAGTACCTAGCATAATGTGGTCTTGGTCAATAAAGAAAGATCCTAGGTGATATCCCACAATACAGATGAGAAATAATTATTATGATAGTACCATAATGGATAGTTCCAATTCAATTATTGAGGCAAAAAAACCCACTTCTGACTAATAGATTTGTTATAAAAACAGATGTTATAGAACAGACGTTAAAGGAATCTAACACATTGCATTAGAAAATCAGAACCCTAGGTTATGCAGTTAAAGATCCTGCATGGTGCTGTTACTTTCTTACCAAAGACTTCAAAAGTCCTTTAGAAGTATTACAGATGTGAAATAGATGTTCAAATAGATGAGTAGTCTGCCCATTTTATCAACTGTGTTTTCTTCAGGATTTTTGAATAATTTTATGTGGAAATGGATGTTATTTCATTCAGATTATACAAAGGAGATATGCCTTCATATCTGCTTGAATCAAAGAGGAATCTCATGATCTCTTATAAACTCAAACAGCATGAATCATGATACTTTCTACCCTCAAAGCATACCCATTTTGTACATCTGGAGATTTATTCCAAGATACAGAAGCGTGGATGAAGGAAACATAATGGTAAGAAGAATTACTACTTCAGTGATACTGAAACAAACTGGGAATCTGGAATTAAGATTTAGAGCCTCTTCAGAAAAGGGAAAGAAACTCCTACTGTCAGCAATACAAACAGGATATATTTTCTGCAATATTATTCTCAACTTCATCTAATGTTAGTCTGATTTCCCTGCATTTAATAATCACGCTAATTTAATTAATTCTAGAAACATTCTTGTTATCAGCAGTTACTTCATTCTTTTCAGGTCATGCTCTAATTACAGTGTGACAACTTAAGTTGGGAGGCTTTTCTGATGAAAATACTTACTCTACTGATATGTATGTATTGAATTCAGGTAGCTTTCAGTATCACAAATTATTCCCTTTGTAAGCCATTTAATGTCCTTACATTCTTAACAGGTCAAAGAAGAAGAGTTTCTGGCCAACTGCTAATGCCAGCTTCCCAGAAGATGCAGAAGACTTTTGCAGCCAACACTGATATCCTACAGAATGCTATGCTCCCATGAAATATTTATCCTTTGAGACTTTTTACTGAACCATTCTTCTCTTCCCCACTTTTCCTGCTCCCTCCCCCTGCAACCCACGCTTCCATTTCAACTGGTTCATCTGGAAATTAGTCGGTTTTGTTGAGATGTTGGCATTTTTACAGTGAAACAAATTTGCTCTAAAATAAAATTGTCAGTTGCCTTTTTGGGTGGCTACCAAAGGGTCACATGAGAAACTCGATGTGTTCCTTCCAGTGTGGGATGTGCAGACAGCCTGTCTTAATCTTTTGCAGAAAGCAGAGTCTGAGAAAGAAGTAGAGGGAGATCATTCTCTTTTTTTTACATCACCCCATAGACTGGAGACAGTACTCTTTCTTATTTATGGTTATCTTTCTCTTGATAGCTGCATTTCAAAGAATTGAGATTTGTTGGGGAGGAGGGAGAATTTTAAATACAGTTTTCGAACAGCAAAGGAAGTAATGGAAATTGCATACTTATTGTAAGCTATTTTCCCTCAGACCGATGCCCCAGCAATGCAAAGTCAAAGGAGAAATACCCATTGGAAGGACAAGTCATTATATTTGCAGCACATCATGAAAAGGTAACGACTAATTTCATCTCTCTGTCCGAAATTATTTTCCTTATGGTGTGTAAAAAAATAGATCGACAACTCATTTTCAGAGTTCTAACAGAGACAGCATCAATGGGTGTGTCTATATAGTCTTCCACTCTGTGGCTTGCTGAACAGCAACATGAGCAGGGGACCAAAAGGCACCATCTCCTGCACCCTGATCCTGCCTCTGACATCCCTGAGCTATATATATTGCAGCCTTGGGTACAACTTGTGGGCCAAGATTTCCAAAAGGGCTCTCCAACTGTTAGCACTTGAAGAACTTCAAGAGAATAATGACTGAACAGCATTACTTTCTTGTGGTTCTTTGACTTTTCAAAGCAATCAGAAAAGTGAGCTGTTGTCCACATGAATAAATAACACTGTGGTTAGAAGTCTTATAGGACATCTAGGACAGATAAGAGAGGAACTTAAGACTGTTTTCACCCCTATAGTGGGATTTTTCCAGCACTAAGGTGAGGACCTCAAGCAGCACAACATGGATATTCCTTGAATTTCACTACTATTCGTTGGTGTATAAGAGAGATTCATTTTCATGAGTGAAGTGTTGCAAGCACTAAGTTTGCATCAGAAGAAACAAAAGCCATGATTTGTTCATTTTGTGATCTCTTTTTCCACACCATCAATCAGCCTGCAGAGGTGTCTGTGAGAGTGCTGACTGGCAGGTCTGTTCCTTTGAAAATCCAGCCATGCCATTGTCATCAGGGAATCTGTGTGCCAGAACTGGGGACTGGATAATTTTTTTAGCTGCAGTCCCAAATGCCACTCACTTCCCAACAGCTTGAGGTTTCTTTTTCTTTCACTAGGACATGGGAAACATCTAGGATGCCTAAGGACCCACTGAAGTTGCATTAGGATATTAGACAGTGTAGTACCCGAGGAGATCCCTGGTCAATGAGATCTACTTGGAGAGTTCATAGTAGATTTCATCAAATCCCATGCTTACCTTCTGTCCTTAATAAGAGATAATAACTGATAAGCTCCTTCATTCTTTCCCCCACTTTTTTTCATTTTTCCTCCATGAGAGGAATATTTTTACAGTGGTATAAATACTTGTCTGTCTACCTATATATGTGTGAAGGACTTTGCATAAGATACTGATCTGAGTATGGTAATATGTATGTTTTATTACAGGTTATCTGTTTGTTTGGAGGAACATATGGTTCAAAGATGGCAATAAAGTACCAGGGAATGATATGAGGAAATTAAGTCTAGGTAAGTAAAATTGCAACCATGGGTTAGTCAGAAAGCACAGTTTTTAATTGCTGGATAGAATAACACACCACACAGAAGTATCCTAGTTAAACATACACCAGGGCAACAAAACAAGATTGTATACCTCTTTGCACCTGCTTGGAACTATATAAAAGAATATCCAAACACAACACTAATCAATTTGTCACTCTTCATTTAGCAGTTAATTCCAAATCTGTGAGATGTAACAATGACCTGTAATATTTATACATAGGAAACACTGGACTTGAAATCCAAGTCTGCCTTTTTGTCCTTTCTTTAAAAAAGCTACTGTGCCCTCTGGTAATTGTCTGGAATCTCTAATGCAAGTCTGGACAGCATTTTATGGGTTAAATCAAGTTACAATATTTCTCTACGCAAGCTTGCTAAACAACTTCAGTCCGACACCTTTTTTTGTGCAGGACACTGCAAGATACAGCTGTATTTATCTCTGCTAACACCAGTCCTCAGACACATGTTGAGACCCCTTTGCTTCCTTTATAGCTATGGCGAGCATTCACTCACACAACCTGTACCAAAGGAGTCTGTGTGTCAGCCTAGACATGCAGTTGTTTACCAATGAAATTATCAGCTTTTTAGTGTGATCCACTGTAAAAAAAGGCTGTAAGCAAACACAGTTCTAGTAAAACCAGTTAAAATTTTAGTTTTTCTTTTAAACCAGGACAGAAATACAGAAAGGTAGATTAACCATGGGCTTGCACCATGCAGTGCAGAGAGGTAGTGGTAGCGTAACTGCTTATGGCAATTTTTTCATTTTTAACAGTAAAAGAAAAATAAATCAGATAAAAATAAAACAGTATGGGGTTTTGTAAATTCATTGTTGTCCTTCATGTTAGTTTGATATTTTTCATGATTCTGTTTTTACCAGTTTCTCTTCCTTTAAATAACTAACATGCTTAAGTATTTTGAAGTCCCAAAAGTTAAAACAATGAAGTGAATTTGTATGCCTTTCTGCTGGCTGTACTGAATATCTGCATAGCAATGCTGTGTTATACATATTTTGCCTTTTCTCTGTGGCCAGCCCTGGTTTTTGTCATACCTTTTACCTTTCCACAGTAAATATCACAGCTTCTTTTGACTCCTACTTTTGTGCCTTACCTTACCGTGTGCAATTTCTGGCCTTGCATCAATACGGAGGTATTTCCACCAGCAGATTCCTCTGATGGCAGAAAGCCTGTGTGGAAGTAGAGCTGTAATACAAAACATCTCTGATTCACTTTTGCAGATGTCAGGACAGATAACAAGTACTGAAATACTGAAGCTGTGGGGATTGGTGCCAGCACTTCTTCACCCTTTCCTACACTCTGCACCACCCCTGTAACTTCACCTGGTTCTCTGGAGCAAAACCACCCTTTCTCTCAGGGAGGAATCTGTTCAACTCTGTGTACTGCTGGAAGGGACCAGCTTATGTTTCCTCAGGGACTTCCACCAGTGGACAAAATTATTCCTGAATACCGTTTATAAAACACGTGGGACTAAAATCTGCTCTGTCTATATAAAAGATTTTCTCATATTATTATCCTTTCTGACATTACAAACAAACTTTCCTTTCAACTGTCATCCTTTGAACATTTTCTTAGAAGCTTGTTTCAAATACCATTATTTTTATTATGATAACCCCCATGTATTTTTTATGGGATAATGGCTTTATTGTTAGGCATTTTGAGCTTCCTGAACTCAGCCTTTCACTGTTTGGAAGAATAAAATATATCTGTGATTAGATGATTCCCCAGAGTCCTGCATATTCCCTTTCCGTAGCTTTCATTGCTGCAATTATTTATTTGGCAAGGCGTATAATTATACAAACATCCTAGACTTGCAAACATTGCATTATGCACTTGTAATATGAGTAACACCTAGGACGAAATCCGCTGTAGATGTGTGTCTCTTAATGCACTAGCAGTGTAATTCTATTATTTTGTATTTGGTTTTTTCTGTTTTATTTTGCAGCAAAGATGAAGTGGAAGATGCTACTTTACGCAGGAAAGTGCCATGCTTGTAGCTGCAGCCATTTGGCATTTATTCTTCATAGCCATGCCAGGGAAAATTATATTGGAAGAAGGCCTCTGCCAAACCTGGGTCACACCAAACAATTGGTTTTGCTGATTTAAGTGTTCTGCATGCAATTAGTGTTTATTCAACCAATATACTGAGTTACAGTGTCTACAGTTTTACATGTATAGTCACTGTCCACTAGTCTGTCATTTTCTATGCTTCAGTTTCCATCAAACCTCATTAACTTGCATTGTTTTAAAGATGGAACTGAGAGCAGTTTAATAGTCATATTTAACAATAAAAAAAACCAGTTTATCAGTAAGTTGCAAAGCTGAAATATATTAAGGAGGGTTTTTTTCTACTAGCAGAATATTACTAGTAGAAAGAGGGATCAGCAAGGCTTTTGGCTTAACAGCATTATCACCTCTTCTGAAATTTTCAGTGAGATGCCAAACATTCCCATATTTCTCATCTGCAGACAGAAAATTAACATTTGGTAAGGCCTGCAATACATAGGCTTTGCTTGGTCTTCTCTGCAGATACCAGCAATGTCTATTTTTACTATCAATCTAGTGAAAGAGACTTTTACTAATGGTCTCCAAGCTTGTCCTGCCTTTTCCACTCATATCTGGTACAGTTTTTACATTACAGAAGTATTTTCCGGGGGGCACTTTTTCACGTTGTTTCAGTACTTCATCATTTGGAGGTTTTTTCAGTACTGTTTAACTTTTATTACCTCTGCTTGCTTGATGTCTTGTACTGCCCAGAGAATTCAAAACCTGTTTAGTGTATGTTCTTTCTTTTTCATAGTGCTACCTGTAAACTCTGAACACTTTTTCTTAGCTGTTTGGCTCTATATCACTTTCCTTTTAACTGACATCCATTTTGTTACTTGGGTTTTACTTTACTGTTTCACTGCTCTGAACGTACCAAATATTGAAGGTCCCCCTTTACATATAAAACTTTTCTTACCCTGCAAGTTGCATACAAAAATATTGTATGACCAAATGTGACATAGGGTAGAGAGACTGGAGACATCTCCCATACCTTCCTTTACACTTCCCAGACAGGACAAACCATCTATCAGTTGTAAGCACTCCTCTCCCTGTTCCAAGGCTGTAGCATAATTAAACACTGAGTAATTTTGATATGGGTTTCATCGCAATACTTTGAAGCAATATTATATAAGAAGGATACAAAGGATACAGAGGTTATCAACAAACTCTAACTCACATATTTTTTGTAATTAGGTACTCCTGACATATGCTGATTTGCACCAAAGTCTCTCACTTTTATTCAAATTCCTACCTTTAAACCTTTGGCAGAGCAAAAGGAGAAAGCTCGGTGATATAATGGATGACAAACCCTTCCAATGGACAGCTGGTAAATTCCTAACTTACAGTTAATGTTGAGCCAGTTAGTTGAGATCTTTGTCTTCTCCCTGCTCTCACCTAAAGCTAAATTCTGTGAGAGCATTTCTTACCACTTCAGAATGGGAGCACTCTGTAGCTAGGTGGTAAAAGACTGACTCAGCCTCTGACCTCAAGTCGTAATTCAAACCAGAAGTTTGAATTAGTCTGTGTTATCCCAAATCATGCTCAGAAGCACGCATCAATCACAAATGTTTGTGTGTGTAAATGCGCATGAAGCTGACAGAGTTCAGTTATGAACAGATTTTGGTGACAGGGTATCATGGTCCCTCCACCAAAGGTGGCAGAATCAGTATGGGTAAACGCAAGAAATAGCCTGAACCCCCACAGAAGAGCCATTTCTCTTGTTTGGTCTGGAAAGCAGCTGCAACTTGTTTGGCACTCTGCTCCCACTGAGATCTAACGCTAGTGATCTTACAGAATACCAATACAAATATACATGGTGCTTTCCCTTTCTAAAACCCTGGCTTGTCCATTCTGAGCTAAAAGAAGAAAATGCAAGAAGAAGAATGCACCACCAGCCAGGAACATGTCCCAGAGGAGGACCTCTGAATGGAAGGAGGAAAGCAAAGGCTCAAATCATGGTAGTGATGAGAAAGGCTTTTTAAGAACTGTAGAGCACACCTTGAGAGTGTTCTTGAACACAATTATAAAAAAAATATGACAACCAAAAAAGGAAGAAAAAGAGCCCAGACCAATCAGCAAATAGAACCCAAGGTATTTATCTAGATTTCTGGCCAAAACAGCAGAATACTCATACACTGAGCTGAATCCTCAAACAAGTCAGCATCATTCATTCATGAAAATAATGTCCATGAGGATAATAAAGTTGCCCTTAATTCTTGACTGAAAAAAATTTCTCTGAAGGTCTTCTAATGCCTCCTCTTTTAGTACCTTCCAAGAAAAATAACAGAAACAATTGCAGGTTTCAACTTCTTATCAAGGTAGAAAGCTTAGCAATGTTCCAGCTACCTGTAACAGTAAAAGATCAGCATATACATCCTTGCTAATTTTTCTCTCTACAAAGCCATTAAAATGCCTGTCTTGCCACAGGATCTATTGTAGAAGACATCTCAGACCTCCAGTTCTGCTCTCCATATTTGGGACTTGATTTAAAATAGCTGAAAGAAACACCACCGATTCTCAGTAAAAGCTTGGCATGTTGCCCAAATGAAGCTTGTGAAAGAAATGTAGGGAGTGCAGCTTTGCCTTGAAACACTCAACCCTAAGCCAAGAGAACATT
Organism: Harpia harpyja; assembly: GCF_026419915.1. Classification (NCBI taxonomy): domain Eukaryota; kingdom Metazoa; phylum Chordata; class Aves; order Accipitriformes; family Accipitridae; genus Harpia; species Harpia harpyja. The sequence continues at coordinate 68,238,401 of NC_068969.1, read as the reverse complement.
CAGAGGGTGCCACTTATCCCACAGAACACTAAAATGGGTAGAGTAACAGTATTTAAGTATGGTGAGAAACAGCTGTTGCTGTTCACATTCACCCCCAGCCTTCTGATGAGGGCCTGGAGATGTTGTAAAATGAGTAGAAACAGTGGACTACTTAGATACCAACAGACCAGTATAAGAAGTACATCTAATGTGTCAGGGTTTCAAACACTCTGTTGTCTTTGTAACATTTAGTTAAAAAATAACCAAAATAGGGCCTCAGTTTGAGACCCTAACAAGAGTAAATCATCATTATTAATGATATAAACCATCTCAAATTCAAATTAGTGTGGGCATTAACCCTGTGTTAAGGCAGTAATGCCACAGAAACTCTGCCTATGCCTAAGGCTCTGAGTCAACTAGGGACAAAGACTCCTCTACCCACTGCAGCCCATTCAGAAGTATATAAAAAGTTGTGAAGCTGGAAGACTTTGTCTTCTGGCTATTATTTGGTCTTGCTTTCAATGGCCACATTTTTTCAGTGCTCCAAGCAGCCTAAAGCTTAATGACAAACCTCCTTCAGTAATAAGACCCTCAATTTGCTAACGTTTGTAAACACATGCTTTAGCCCTATGTAAGGATTAAGAACATAGGTAAGTTTAAGTATTTTTTCACATCTGTGAGTGTTCTGCTGAGTGCTGGTGCTACAGAGCCACAGCACATGATCTTACTTGCTACAGTGAGTGTTCGTAGGGAGAAAATGCTTCCTGTACTTGGGATATTCATTGTACTAAAGCAGGATTGATTTCAGCATAAAAGCCTTTTAAAATAGTAGCTTAGCAGTTTAACAAGACAAGATAATCGTCAGTCAAGCAGTTCCAGTAAAGCAAAAATAGCAATACTTTACTATTCTTCTCATAGCTTTTTAATTGGGAACAAGTCTACTTACCTCCAGATACAGGAAAGATCAAAAAAGGGCTATCCAAAATAAAATTGCTCCTGTAATATTAACCTTTTAAAACCAGTAGAATTTTTTAAAGGTCAAGCTGTGATTACTGGAATCATTTTGCTTTCAGATCTTCTTAGATTGTTAAGCTCTGAGTCTGTACAAGTAGAATTTGACTTCAATAAAAAGTACAGCTTTAATAAATCAGTTTCTGCTCACTCCTCTAACCATTGGCTGGCACTGATCTATACAGTACATCACACATTTAATGCAAATGTAAACAGCTTTAAAAACAACTCTCTCCACATTGAAATAATGCCTGGCATGGACACAATATTAGTATTTATGACTGTAAACACACAAACATATATAATCAATGGCTTTGGATCACTTGCAATGGTGGAATGATTTCAATTCATGATACTTTAAAGAGCATTAAAATATCTTAGTAAGTTGTGTGTCTCATCCATAAAAGGCTGAATGAATCATTAAACAGTACAGTGCTCATTTTGTGAATCACAGAGCTTAGTCACCAACATCTCAGTAATATGTATCTATTGTATTTCTAGCCTAAAACTGCATATTAAGGAGTAAGCAATTTCCTCAACTGTAATGAAATATCATCACATTATGCCACCCCTTAGATAGCAGCACAGAAACATGCTCCAGTTTTCTTTGCCCTCCGCATTTACAGACCATTTTACTGGTACGCACTCCACAGTCCTGATTTACAATTAGCAATAAGAATGTATCAGCAAGTACAGCAGCACTGTATGAACTGATAGTCAGAGCTCTGGACCATTTGTAACATACCACTACTTACCTCTGAACAGGCTGCAATTCTGCTTTTCCTTGCAACATATCTCTGTCTCCCATTAGACTCATGCTCGTCTATAAAGAGGTAACAGTTTTTCCAGTGATGTGAGCAACAGTCCTATTTTGGTGGCAGGTCTTTTTTTGAGTAGGATGGTATCTGGCCGTCTGTGCCTGCACTAATGGGTGTTTCTTGTTAGGGGCTTGTTATTTTTAGAGGTGTATAAACCCCTAATTTAAACCCTGCAACCTGCAAGAGGAAACAGCTAGATGGAAGGGACTTAATATCTGCATGATCCATTTCCTGGTAGCATCTCTTCAACGCCATGTGATTTCTTTTGCTTTTCATCCTACAATGGATTTTCATATGTCTTTCTGAAGTCGGAGATCAAGTGCAATCTCATAGTTGATGTATTCTGGGATGCAAGGAGGAGTAAGTCCTGCCAATGTTATAGAGGTTTAGTACAGCAGCTAGAGAGAAGACTGTAAGCCTATGGGCAAGCTGTCAGGCTGGAAGAGTACAACGAGGGTAACAAAAAAGTGTTTGGACCAAGAGCAATTTTATTCCTGGCTGTCTTTGGTTTCAAACTAGATTTCCAAAGCAAGAGCTTGAACAAAGGAGCATGGAGCATGTAAATTCGGCTAATCTTTGTCAGTTCTTCATACACAAAAGAAGCTTAGTTAAAATCATCAGGGATATACTCAGCCTTTAAAAAATAGGGCTAGTTTTAGCATGTCAAGTAGCAAGTAGCTATGATGCATTCAAACTGGATGGAAAATAACTGAAAACTAGCACTTATCCAGACCAAGAGAGTAAATATTTTTCTTTGTCACAGATGTCAATGCGTGCGCAAAAACAGATTATATGTATTTTCTGGAGGTAGAATACCATTGAAATGAATAGAAGGATTTTGTGCACTGTTCAATGCAAACAGAGGAAACTACTAACTACGGGCAGAATGATGATATAATGTCTGTCACAAACACATTTTCATTTTGCTTAATTTACACTATGTTCAACTTTCAAATGGAACTGAGTTTTGACCATATTTACAAACACATTATTTTAAAATGCATATATTTAGAATATGGTGAAAATTTAAGCTCAGAAGCAATGCTAAACAAGAACATGTAAAAAGGAATATCCTTCAACTTTGTGAATATCAGCAGTATGATGTGGACCTTAAGGAGGTGCCCAAGTAGGGGGCAAATGGACTAATTGTCACTAAATACTAATTGATAATGGATTACAGTATGCACTAAGCCATGTGTATGTATATCAACGTTCAATGCTGTGTTGCAGGTATAGAAAAATCCCAGTATTCACACTATTCCTAACACAAAGTACATACAAAGACTAAGCCAGGCTGCAGCATAAATGAATGGACAAATGAGTCAGCTGTTCCTCATTTGTCTGAAAATCTTATGCCAAGGTAGAAATATTTCCAACTGGCGAGTAAGAAAATGCAAAATTAAAAGGAAATTAAAGCTAAGAGACAAAAAAACATTCAGAAGTTCATCAACCGATGGCTCGTGCTGATATTGAGAAGCAATTGCTGAAGCAGCTAGAATGACAGCTATTATTATTAGTTAATATTAATGTTATGAAAGCAAATACAACCCTGGCAGGATTAGAATATAGTTATATCATGTCTCTTGCAGAGAAGTAGGGACAGCCTCTCTCTCAATGATGTACTTAAGAAAAGATGTACTTGAGAAGTGATGTACTTAAGAAGTGATTTACTTAAGAAGACCACAAAGGTCTTGTGAAATAAGATACCCTTTGTATACACAAGGCATGCCTTGCTAACGACCGGGCCCTGAAGGAGAACTAAAAGACTGGTAAGAAGGGAACATCCTACCCCAGGAGGCGCAGAGAAGTTGAAAAATTGCTAATAGGCATGAAGTCAGCAAAAATCTTTGATAACCGGAGGAAAGGTAAAGGTGGTGGTGGGAGATCACGACCACCGACTCAATTCAAGACCAAAAGACTTACCCCCCCTACTCTCCTTGAGCATGCGCTGTAGAATAAAAGAACACTGTACCTTTAATTCGAAGCGGGGATACTTTAACCCGATAGAAACTGTGCTAGATAAGCGACTACCAGTAATAGTTTTAGGGAAGAACTTTGGAAATTGAATATGTATAATTGAACTGTAGAAAGTGCTTGCCCGTTTAGGTATGAGGTGTGCTAGCTTTGTGGATTACCACCTAGCCCCCATCTTTGTGCAAACGTGAATTGGAATAAAATACCTCTGCTCTGTGTGTATATTGGCATTTTGCACACTGGGTAAATGACTCCACTTGTGGGACAACAGTTTTGGCGACCCAGATGGGACTGCACTGACAGCCGTGCCCGGTTCGTCTTGCCATACCCGATGGGGAGAAGGGACCGAGTGGACTCCAGCACACACCGACCTGTTGATCAGGGACTCCATTGGCTCCTCTGCTGTGGTCAGGCAGTAAGCGACACTGACGTGCGGAAACAGACTCTACAATCAGTGAGATTGTAAAGTAGGTATGTTTATTCAGCGCTGGGCAGCATGGGGGGTAGTCCCACCAAAGTCGTGCACGCCTGACACGGCAACTTACTTCAAATTTAAACAGTCAAGTGTAACATATACATAAGATTTTCTAATATGCTTATACATATGCATGACCTATCCCCACTTCATATTAAAATTAGTTCCAAGAAGTCATTTCCCTAAGTCCCTCCTAACTGAGTCTGCGCAATGCCTCCTTGTGGTGGTCATAAAGATGAAGGCTGTATGTCTTCCTCGCGATGAACTCTTTACCTCTTGCTCCTGCACAGGCACAGTTGTCCTTTGGCTTCTGTTCAAACTGTGTGGCCGATCTTGGCTAGTTCTTGGGGTCAACTCCTGCTTCTCATCAGGAACTATCTCTTGCTTCAGTTGGTTACAACAACATATTCATTAATCATTGTCCCTCATCCCTTTGAACTATGTCTATTGCCACTGAAACTCTATTACAAGTTAGATAATCATTAAACAGCTCTTACCTAAATCCATTCTTTACCATAATCATTAAAACCCTTACCTATATCTAAAATAAGTAACCATGCTGATATATTTCTCCTAAAATTTCTAGTCCCTCATCTTAACACAATGGTGCAAAGCTATTGGAAAATATATTTTCTGATAGGTAAATAATGGAAGACAGAAAAGTCTTCCGGGGAGTAGCAAGCATTTGGGGACAATTTGTCCTGTTTGGGCTCTGTGTAAAATGTATCAGGAAAGATATGTAGCAGGAGCATAATTTCGTTCCTACACGTTGTTTTTGTAACAAAGGGAGACGTCGCTCGTTTTGGTGTATGAAACACTGGGTTTGTTTCTACACGTTGTTTCTGTAATGGAGATGTCCCTCATCTGGTGTGTGGAACGTTGGTTTAGAATCGGTACCGATACGGGCAGTGCTACTTCCCAGGAGACTCCCCTTTGTTCTCCCTTAGGATGCATCCTGAAAAATTGAAAAAAGTTTGGAGGGGATCCCCTAAAGAAAGATAAACTGGAAGGTTATTGTGCACAATGGTGGCTGATGTATGAATTGGAGGATGGAGAAAATGGCCAGAGAATGGATCGCTGAATTATGATACTATTTACAATTGATGTTGTTTTGTAGAAGGATGATAAATGGGGTGAAGTTGTGTACATTGATTTGTTTTTTGTTTTAAGACGGGCTCATGAAAATTGTAAAAATGTAGATTGTTGATGGATTAAGCTGATGGAATGAATTAGCAGAAAATATTAATGGAAAGGGAAAGAAAAAGAATGTAAAAGGAAGTGTGTTAAGGATGGTGGGAGGCTGAAGACATGCAGATGTTGGTCCCAGAGGGGAATCTGGTAAATGCAGAATGAAGGGATGAGAAAAGGAAATCACAGGATAGTAGAGATTATAATTTCTATTATTGTAGTATGCATTGCCATTAGTTGTGTTAAAAGAATGATTGTAAAATCTACCAATACATCAGTCAATTATGACATACATGTGGTTGAATTGTGACTCAGGTCACAGGGTGGATTGTCCGGCTCATAGTTCACAAACAAGTTTCACGATGTCTAGTGCACACAGGTGACTCATGGGGGGTTACAAAAGCAAGCCAGCCTTGGATTGCCTTGAGGCCCTGTCTCTCTGCAGAGAGGACTTGCACTGAGCTGTGTAGACAGCTTAGCCCTGGGTTGTCTGATAAGCCCTAAACTAAACAGGGTGGTGGCTGAAGAAGCAAAACCTGAATTGAGCCTTGAAATCCCTTAACAAATAGTATGCCCTGAGTCTCAATCAAACCACTACTCAGTTGTCTGAGGAAGAAGGAAAAAAAAAATTTTAAAAAATAGGAAAGGTAAAGGTATGCTATGCACTACTTTTGGAGCATGTCTAACTTGTGCACAGGAGGAGGCACTGAAATCTGAGACGGCAAAGATAATGGGTGCAGCCGATCTCATTGAAGCTACAAAATTCAGTGCATTAGAAACGGAAGTTGAAGTGACCAAAACTGCTTTAGAGGCAGAATAGAAGATAAGTGCAGCCTTGAGTGTTCATAATGGACAATTGGAGGTTGAAAAGATGTTTTTGAAAGGTGGATTAAATTCTGAAAAGGAGAAGAAGAGAAAATTGCTAGAAAAATTAAATTTGTTGTTATGAAGACCAGCCCACTTCCAGCTCAAGAGCAGGGAGTCAAAATTTTAACCCAATCTCAGGGAGAACAAGGGGACAGCGTCCCATTATACAAGCTCCCTTGAGACAGGCAATAGGTGGGAGGGACAGCCAGTATTTGTACATGTCCCGTTCACTACCTCAGATCTATTGAATTGGAAGCAATCAGTGGGGTCCTATTGAGAAAATGCAGACGGAATGCCCACAGGAAGAAAAATTATTTGCTGAATCCTCAGGAAAAGGGGGGCCAGAATCAAATACTAACCTAGTTATGCTAGGGACATCTGATACTGAGTAAAGGGGACTGGGGAGAATATTGAGATTGCCCCAGCTGATCCCCTGGTTCCCATAAAGCTAGGGAACGAAGTTATAAATTTCCTGATAGATAGTGGGGCAACCCATTCAGTAGTAACTAGCTGTAAGGGGCCTTTAAGTAAAATGTATATGCCAATTGTTGGGGTCACAGGAAATTGAGCTTTTAGGCCATTTTTTAAAAATCTATAGAATGTACAATTGGAAATACTACTTTGGCTCATGAATTTCTATATATGCCAGAATAAGCCCCCTCCCATTTTGGGGACAAGATCTATTGTGTAAACTGAAAGCACAGCTAACATTTTTTTGATAAGTCTATTCAGCTACACATGCCTGAAAAGACAGTATGGAGAGCTCAATTGTGTCTATTGACTGAAAAGAAACAAGAAGAGACCAGAATCCCAGAGGAGATTTTGGATGCTGTAATATTTCTGGTATGGGCCTCCAAGAAACCTGGATGAGCCAAGAACACTGCTCTGGCAAAAGTCGAATTAAACCCAGGAGCCCAACCGGTAAGAAAGAAACAATCAAGAGGATTTTTCAGAATGGCCAGATGGTACCGGCTATGGATTCCTAATTTTGGACTGATTGCTAAACAGTCATACGCTGCTCTAAAAAGACCTGATGAAATCTTGGAATGGACAGCAGAATGGTGTACAAGTTTTGATAGAATTAAAAGTAAGTTGATGGAAGCTCCCGCTTTGGGACTACCAAATTTAAGAAAACCCTTTGAATTATATGTAGATGAGAGACAGCAGGTGGCTCTGGGAGTATTAACACAGAAATTGGGAATGAAAAGAAGAGACCAGTGGGACATTTTTCCAAACAATTGGATGAGATCAGCAAAGGTTGGCCCACCTGCTTGAGGGCAGTAGCAGCAACTATAACCTTGACTGAGGAGTCTTGAAAACTGACACTGGGCCAACCAATCACCATGTTTGTACCTCATGCTGTATCATCCCTCCTTGACAATAAGGGGCATCAATGGATTTCCCCAAGTAGATTAGCAAAATATCAAGCTGTGTTACTAGAACAAGATGATGTCACACTTTCTTTGATCTCCACTTTGAATCCTGCCACCTTGCTCCCAACCTCAGAATCTGATGAATTGCAACATGATTGTCTAACCACTATTGAGCAAGTGTATTCTAGCAGACCAGACCTACAGGATGAACCACTGCCTGATGTGGAAGTAGAGCTCTTCACTGATGGCAGCAGCTATATGCTGGAAGGAAACCGAAGACCTGAATATGCAGTGGTAACAAATGCCCAACTACTAGAGACTAAGGCACTGCCTAGCAACACATCCACTCAAAAGGCTGAATTAATAGCATTGACATGAGCTCTAGAATTAAGTCATGGAAAAAGAGTTAATATATAGAGAGATTCTTAATATGCATTTGGGGTGGTACACACACATGGGGCAATTTGGAAGGAAAGAGGACTGTTAAACTCACAAGGAACTCCAATAAAATATGGCACTGAAGTTATGAAACTGCTGCAAGTGGTTCTCTTACCAAAGAAGGTTGCAATAATGCATTGCAAAGCCCACCAGAAAGGAAATCGGAAGTCTGATTGTCTTGCTAAAAAGGCAGCTCTAAAGGAGCCAAAAGATGAAGGAGCTTCAATTCCAGGGCCTCATTTAGAATTACCACCACCAAAATATACTGAGAAGGAAGATTAATCAGCAGAACAAATAGACTGATCCAAAAATGGATAAGGTTGGTGGATAACACAGTTAAAGCAATTATTGATTCCTGAAAGAATGATGGAAACTTTGCTCCAGAGATTACATCAGGAGATGCACACAGGAGCAGATGCATTGACAATAACTGCAAAAAGAAATTTTTTTGGACCAAAGATGCAAAGGGTAGCAGACATGGTAGTAAAAAAGTGTACCATCTGCTGTGCTCATAATCAAAAATTGGGAAAAAGGTAATAGGAGGAATTGTGAAACAAGGAATAACTCCTGAGGAATACTGGCAAATAGATTTTTCAGAGCTACCTAGCTATAACCAATATAAATATTTATTGGTATTGGTAGATACCTTTTCTGGGTGGCCAGAGGCTTTACCTTGCTATACCAACAAAGCTAGAGAGGTAATTAGAATCTTACTGAAGGAAATAATACCCCGATTTGGTATTCCAGAAGGAATCTCATCTGATAATGGGCCTATTTTATTGCAGAAGTGGTGCAAGGCGTTTCTAAATTTTTACAGATTAAGTGGGAATTGCACACCCCTTGGAGGTCACAATCAAGTGGGAAGGTAGAAAGAATGAATCAAACTCTTAAAAGGCAACTTACTCAACTGTGTCAAGAAACACACCTTAAATGGATAGAAATTTTACCTATAGCTCTTTTACGAATTCGAATAACTCCTAGGGTCAAAGAGAAAGTAAGCCCTTTTGAGATTGTGTATGGGAAAGCATATCCCATGGATTTTTTTACCAAATGCATATAAAAGGGCAGGCTGATGTTAAAGAGTATTTGATTTCTCTTTTGCAGACTTTATCTTCACTGCACAGGTATCTAAATCATGTCTCTCTCCCATTGGATACACCAGTTCATCCATTCCAACCAGGGGACATCATTTACATATGGACCTGGAAGGATGACCCTCTAAAGGAAAGGTGGAAAGGACCTTACACCGTGTTGTTGAAAAACTATACTGCAGTCAAAGTAGAAGTAATTGACTCCTGGCTTCATTACACACAAATGAAAAGAGCACCAGAACCACATCAGGAAAAGTGGACAGCACACAGACCAGGAAACTCAAATTTTGGCTAATCAGAGACCGTTGAACTTTGAGAACCTGATTATTACAATATCCCATTTGATACGAGCACTAGTTCAATAGAACTTAGTTTTACAGCTTATCCAGTCCTTTGGGTGAATCCAGAATGTTAGCAGCATAACCGTTTGTCTCCCTCCACCTGAGTCGGCAGACAATCCTTTAAATTGGGGAATATTAACTTTAGACTTAGAAAAAAGTTTTGATCAACAATGGAAGTAGGGTGGTTAAATAAAATATTACATGGAATAGGATTCTCCCTTACTGGATGGCTAGCAAACCTAATTCAAACTTTGAGCACTGTTGTAATTATTACAATCGTACTTTGTGTTGTTACCTCATATGCAATGAGGTCATTAACATTTAATGACAGTGATAGAATGGGCTGATATTTAGACATGAGTACTGACATTCAGATTCCCTTATATGAAAGTTTACACTCTTTTGTCCTTTCTCTCTTTTCCATTTTGTTCCTCTCTCTGCTTCCAGCAGCCCTCACCTCAGGCTTACCTTCTTCACTGGACTACTACTGAGAAACCAACAAAAGCATATCTGTTTTATCAGTAGGTAGTGTGTATCAGGAAGAAAGATTTGTACCAGGCTAACCTTCAGTTGCTCCTTGAAAGTATTTGAAGACCATTAGTTTTCCTTTGTGTTCTTGATGATGGCCAAGCAACAAGGACAAATATGGAATAGATATCTCCTCCCTTCCTGAAAATGAGGACGTTCTAGGGAGTTTTGCAAAAAAGAATAGGGGAAAAAGGAAGGTGAAGAACCAGTTTCCAATCTATATAGATGACAGAAACCATGGGGTTGGAGCATGAGATGTCTCTACTTCCAAGTGATGGAAGTATATGGAAAATGCAGGGATAGATCCGTGACTATACAGAGCTGTGAGCATATGCTAGTCTGAAAGAATTTTCTACCTTCCTCATAGTGCCATCACATGCTTGGAAAGCATCCAGATCATGCACATCACCATCTTTGGTCATTCATGCAAGCTGTCCACCCTGTCTTTCTGCCCAAGTGAGCTCTATCTGTAGCAAGGATGCTGTTCAGCTGTTCATATGTTAAGACAATTCAGTTCGTGTATTCAGAAAAATCAACATTTCAGTGTGCTAATATGGCAGACTATGAGCTCTAGCAGCTGAAAGTCCTCATTCATTAGTCCTGTCAGATTTAGATGCAGCAGCTGAATTGGTGACTTTAGTCAAAAACCTCCTCAGAGGTCTCAGGTGAACTCTATGACAAGGATCACATAGCAAAGCACTACTCCTCCAGTTAGAATATTAAACCAGGCAGAGTGAAGAAAAGCTGTCTTAGGTCCACTGCAAGGTTTTTTAAGGTGTGACCACATATTTAGAATTTAAACTGGCCTTTTTTTTTCATTATGAAAGCCAAATAATTGTTTCCTCTTTATTATTAAATTACAGATCTATAATAGATGCATCTATTTATACAGATATATTAATACAACTCATTTGTATTAATATGTACAAATGCACATAATTTTTAAGCATGGTCAATTTTCAGAGACAGGCAGTTTTCACATTTCCAAAGTTTTCAACCCTGGAGAACTTAAAATGTAATGAATGAATCTTGCGTTCCTGGCTATAGCCCCTTCTGATGCAGTATGACTAGTTTGGTGAAATAAGCAGAGTTTGAATTAATGATAATATCTACTGGTATTAGTAATTAAGGATATAATGCTGATACAAAATACAAATCATGGACATTGGATTTGGTGTAAGAAAGAAAATAGAATGCAATGCTCTTTGTTCGGGCTTTCAAATAGTCTTGCTAATTTGCCAGTGGCTTTATTCATTTTACCCAAGTATAGCAAATATTTCTGTTGATATGAACAGTTGGTCTTCCATTCACTTAATCATCTTCCAGATTACGAGAAGGTAAAGAAGCATTCATTCCCTACAGAGCCATTTTCACTTTCTTTGAAATATGTTCAGTTGCAGTCTTGTGTGCCTGTATGTGTGTGTGTGTGTAGGTATACTCCTACTAAAATCCCCAAAGTGAAATACAGACTAACATAATCACCACTCCACACCAGGATGGACACCTGCCTGCAGTACAGTAAGCACCTCAACTTGTCATCAGCAGAGCTAGATGCTCAGTTTCTTTCTCTTATTAGAGCTATAGATTTATTAGATACATTGAGGAAATGCATGTTTACATGAAAGTAAAGCAGGAAGGGGTGAAGTATTGTATCTATTTAATTCTCTATGACATTAACCCTCAGGTTTATTGCAAGGAAGAAAGACAGTTGTCCTGAATCCACTGGGCATGATTTGTATCTTATTATGCCTTAGGACAAATACAAAATGGCTTCTTTCAGATACACCTTCCTATTTGTTTATGTTTTGAGAGTCGGGGGGGGGTGTTTGTTTTTAAAGTGTATGTTTTATATAGACATCTCTGCTTGACAGAGAAAAAATCACACGAGAATCACTCCTGAGTCAGACGTTGCGTGCCACTCAGAGAGCACGGGAAGGAAGGGAGCTGCTTCTTTAGTAAAACCCTCAAGGACCTATGGAGAAAATGTATGTATTGAGAACCAGAGTTATCCAGCAGTAGCGACTGTTCCTTTTCTGCTTCCCGAGCCTCTGGCAACATGACTCCTACAGGACTTGAACTATTATGAGCTGATGCCCATCTATGACTGTTCAGTAGCAGCTGCAGAGGTGACTCAGAGAGAGTTAATATATCTGTATTTGCTCTCACCTAGATGTCTGCAAGGCAGACCTGAGTTTGGCAAAGCTCTGTGGCTAAGACACCAGTCCTCCCACTCTTCTGTTCTCAGACATTGCAAAAGAAGTCCAACAGAGTTGAATACAAGCAGACTGAAGTCCCATAAAGAAGCATCTATGCTAAGCAAGAAAGGGCTGCTGTTGCAAAAGGGAAGAATATTATTTTTGTCCCAGGAAGTACCACATGTAAAAGCTGATAATATTAAATATTGAAGTGACCCTGTAAACATCACTGGAGAGGTGAATGATTTCAGGAAACTGGAAATAAAGCCAGTGCTCCTGTTGGAAACATCTCTATGTGTTGTAGTATACCTCTGAATCTGTGTTCTGTATAGATCTAGCAGTACTTGATTCATCCAGAATCATGAACAAGTGTTGTGGTTTAACCCCAGCCAGCCCATGCTAGGCACTAAATGTGCTTAGGTTGACTTCAGTGTTGAGCTAAGACTCCCTTTTAGCGTAAGCTTGTTTATGACATGTGCAATGGGCACATTGTGATATCTGGCTAGACTTAAGCTTTCCCAACAGTGTCAATATACCCTTTGGACAGGGGTGACTGTGAGAGACTGAATTGTTACCTCGAGCTGTTTGCCTCAAAGGTTGTTTGTTGTGAGAGGCTGGACTATCATCTCAAGCCATTCCTCTCAAGGATTGTTTGCTGTGAGCCCCTTATCCCAGAGATGGCTTGTTTAAGCAGGGCACTCCTCTGTCCAAAAGGACAATTATCAGGCCACTGAGGCATCCAGGGGAGGAGACAGGCCAGAGCCAGCAGAGAATGTGGAGGCTACCATTCTTATGGAAGCTGTAGTCTTTGAGATAAGATACTGGTTTCTGGTATTGATCACACGAAGGTCGTGTGATAGACGAAACCTGCAGCGTGTGAACAGTGCATGAACAGTACCTACGTGCATACATCATCGAAATATGCCCTATAAAAAACCATGGAGACAAGCCGTGGTGTGCATCCACCACCGAAGAATTGAAGACTGAGGACCAACGGGACACTGCTGGATCCATGGTGGTGACTATCCTTGCAACTCTATCCCGACTGCTTGTTTGATTTCTGCCTTTTCTTCCATTCTATCCTATCACTACTATTTTCTACTTTTGATAATAAATGCTCTTTCGGGTATATGGCATTTGACCTCATTTGTGTCTTAATCTCGCTCTTGGGATCATATCGAAACCTTCCCCAACATTGGATCGGGACAGTAACAAGTTAATAGCCTTCATTCTCCATGAAACTAGAGTGACATTTAGATTCCTCTCTTTAAGAGAAGTTTCATTTTTTGCTGGTTAAGATCCTAGTTCCAAAAAGCATTCACTCAGCTGCGTAAGGGCTTTACTGGATAGCAAAGGACAGCAAAAACGGGGCAGATATGGCATTATTCCATCACCACTGTCACACACATAAAAATTTCAGGAACAACTTTCAAATTATGGGCTAATAAACTCCGTATTTGGTAGAAACCATTCAGGACAATTTCATACATTTTTATGGTATTGCAAGAAAATTTGAGTTTGCAAGCTCAGTGTACAACCTGCATATGTGGTCTTCTGGGAACATAATTTCAAAATTATTGCTATAATACAATTACTATGTAAACTATTTGCTGGAGGGAACAATTTAAATGGGTCACATGTTCCTGCAGTTACCTGCTTGGGAAGATTTCCCAGATTACCCAGTAACAACATTAGTGAACAGATAAATGACCCAGTACTTAATTTACTTAGTAAAATATTTAATTAGTGATTCAATTACTAAGTAAAGACATTGCTCAGTAAAGGAATTAATTCATCCTGAAAGGCTTGAAATTACTGGACAATTCACTATGAATTATTTGCAGAATGGGTGCATTATTTTATTACTATTAATAATTTCAATGCAGAGTTATTTGCTTTAGGGAAGACTGTAGATGATTCAAGTCTGAACTTGAGAAGAGTTGCAGGCCTGCCTCCAGGACTAGTGGTAGAAGCTTGTTTTACCTGAGAGACTGGAATTTAATAAAGCAAGCTGTCAAAGGGATTAAACAAGGAAAATCCATGGTAGAATAAATCTCTTTTGGGAACAGAGAAACCAAAGAAGTGGCTACCCAGTGACACAGGGTGAAAAAACGTAAAAGTAATTGACTTGAGTAAGCTACAAATTCTGAGATGGCTCCCTACTGTGGAATAATGACCAACATAGGTTACTGCAGCCAAACCTGCCTCCACTTATCATCACAGAGGGAAAAACAGGTTAGCAGAACAGTGGGTCTTGATGAGAAAATTCAGACTGATTTTGACATGCCATAGTAGAGATAAGTGGAGGCTAATAGTAATTAAATTATCTCTCTTCTGTGGTTCTCTGTGGTAGCTCAAGCTGTGTTAACTAATGACTTCCCACACAGGCAATTCAACTCAGAGATTTCATTTCAGTGCCTAACCAGACAGTGGACCCTACTACCAGAGACTTTGTCTTGCTGGACCTGGAGTTTCAAAAGCCAACAGAAACTATAATGCTTATACTGTCTGCTTAAAACTTGTCCAAAATGAGTATAGTTTTGGAATGTCAAAGGTTGCTGGTTTATAAAACTGAATGAAAATTTGGAAGAGCTGCTGTTAGATTCAGTGATGGTTTTCAAGGTGCCAGATTGTCACTCTGACAGAATAATACTGGCGTATTATCTATATAACTGTATAACTGTATGAGGGGAAGACTCATGCAGCTGTGCGCATACGTACCCTGGAGTATCCTAGAAATCTGAGGAAAACCAGAATGATCCACATGGAGAGCCTGTGCTGCCCCAAACTGTGGTAGTCCCAACAAAGCACTCTGCCCACTGCTATATTTTTGATAGGGAGTCTCTTCAGATGTACTTCCTCTGTGAGAAAAAAGAAAAAGAGTTCTGGAAAATTTAGACGCTGAAATGTAATCAGGAAAGACTGATTGCACAGAAATACACAAGCATACACTTGCAAAAGGAAGGGCACAGAGTTTGGAAATCCATTCCATTTCTGAGTAATGTGGATATGGAGCCAGTAAACTTTGTTCCAAGACATGGCTCTTAGATGAATAGGTAATTCAAGGAAGGTTCACTAAACAAGACAGACTATAACCCTGATGCTACAGCTGTGTGTCACCTGCTGCAGATTAAAAAACACTAGGAACTTGGTCAAGAGGAGCTTGAAGAAAGGAGCTCTTCAGATAGAGTCTTCTGATAGAATATGTTGGGGTAAGAAACCAGCCTTGAAGAAAGAAAGATCTTGGTGCATGAGACTGTCGTGGTTTAACCCCAGCCAGCAACTAAGCACCACACAGCCACTCACTCACTCCCCCCCCCACCCAGTGGGATGGGGGAGAAAATCAGGAAAAGAAGCAAAACCCATGGGTTGAGATAAGAACGGTTTAATAGAACAGAAAAGAAGAAACTAATAATGATAATGATAACACTAATAAAATGACAACAGCAATAATGAAAGCATTGGAATGTACAAATGATGCACAGTGCAATTGCTCACCACCTGCTGACCAACACCCAGCCAGTCCCCCGAGCGGCGATTCCCCACCCCCACTTCCCAGTTCCTATACTAGATGGGACATCACATGGTATGGAATACACCGTTGGCCAGTTTGGGTCAGGTGCCCTGGCTGTGTCCTGTGCCAACTTCCTGTGCCCCTCCAGCTTTCTCACTGGCTGGGCATCAGAAGCTGAAAAATCCTTGACATTAGTCTAAACACTACTGTGCAACAACTGAAAACATCAGTGTTATCAACATTCTTCACATACTGAACTCAAAACATAGCACCGTACCAGCTACTAAGAAGACAGTTAACTCTATCCCAGCTGAAACTAGGACAAAGACTAAGTGGAAACCTACCTCAGAAGTCTTTCTACAGAGAGACAAGCTTAGCATAGGAAATCTCCCAGACATTTTTGTGGCAGAATCTGGCCAGTTCTAGTCACAGCTGCTGTGACAGAGATTGAAGGAGAAGTGCTGAAAGAAGCTCTTGGAAGTCCTGAAGAAGGAAGGAGTTGGCCTGACTGGTCTCAAGGAGCTTTGTATCATGAGGGAAGGTAATGTAATTGCTCCTCATGAAATGGCTGAGGAACTGACCTAGGGTGCCACAGTGCTCTATCATGTCACAACTTTTGCTAAACGTTACTGGCAGCTACAAGTGGAAGAATGTGCTTCATTCTCTCAAAAAATGGTTGCCCAGCATTCAAGCACCTTCCTTATTCCTGAAGGTACAACATCTCCAGAGAACTTCTGTAATTTTTTTTTTTTTTCTGTTAGTATTGACTTCTATATTTTACCTTGTGGAAATTATTTGATTTGACAGACTTCTCTCTGGAGCGCAACTCCACTAGCAGCCATGCTTTTAGAAGTTAATCCTTTCAGTCTTCACTGATGTGGAGTCAGGAGACTCTGGTATGCCTGGAACCACAGACCAAAAGAACTTTGGAAAGACATCTGGAAAGCCCCTGAGACACAGAGTTCCTATTTTGGCAGATTCCCATGTACATATCACAGCATACCAATTGTGCAACTGAACATGCTTGTCTAAATTTGTAAAGAATGCATAAATTCATTGGATGGGGATGTGTTATGCATCCTGATATAACAGTATAGCTTAAGCTTCTTTTTTTCTTCTTTTTTTTTCTTTTCTTTTCTTTTTTTTTTTTTAATATCTGCAGAAAAAATAGTCTCTTATATCATTCTTGAAGGAAACTTTTACAACCAGCTCAGGCTATGGTGCTTAAGTCTTGCTTCAAGTATATCCTCAGTACTATGAAAACTGATTCTTTGCTGTTGTGCAGCTTCTATATGTACCTCCTTCTTAGAAAGAAAACAAGTCAGTGATAGTTACTACATTCTCAAAAGATTAGAACACGCTGCGAGCTGAGCATGTTTCAGGTGTCTTATCCTATTTTGTGTTACTCCATTCTGCACATGCACCCACTAGAAACACAGATCTCCAACATCAGATATTGAAAACAGATTTCCACTTGAAATGATAGTATGGTTTTTGTTATAGAAAATTGAAAACATTAGCATCTTTGCATTATGACTTACAAAACATCAATACAAGAAGTATTCTCTTTTTTTTACTATTTCTTGGAATTTTTAGGGAGAAAATCTAAACTGTTTCAGCCCACTATTACTTTTCAACAAGAAAAGGAAGCTTACAAATTACTGCGAAAGCAGCAGCAGGTGGGTTTACAGGCAGGGCTGATGCCACAATAATGGCTTCATTTTCATATACAGTATTTCCTCTTCGGGTCATTGCCATACGGAGGTGAACAAGAACCTCTCGTGGTGTGTGAGACTTACATCTACAGTTCCTCTTCCCAGTCATTGCCTGCAGAAGGCTTTTGGGATATGAGAATCCTGGAGATACCAGCATAAAATGTAATTGTTGTGACTAGTATGGCCACACCTTTCTTTCTCTGCACTCACCATGCTCTCTGTATGATGGAATGACCTTCCTGGTATGACCCTGTATATTTATGCACCCCCAGTGCATTTTCTGCATTACCTCAGAAATTGAAAATGCTGCCATTAAATAAGGGCCACATGAAGGAAGTTTCTTGGGTAACAGCCAGCTGGATGTAGTTTCTCTCCTCAACTGTTATACATGGAAACTACCCTTGTGGGATAGAAAAAGGAATATGATAGGCAGAGAATTAATAAATCCAGTACAGAGTTAAGCTGACATGGGCTGCCCCTATTCTTATTTTTCCCAGCTTTAAAAAAAAAAAACAACCAGCAATAAATCACACATGGATACTGTATAATTTTTTATTTCAAGAATATTAATGAGAATGTAATGACAAATTTACAACAAACCTCTTGATCCAAAGTCTCGAGGTGGCCCACAAGAATCTGTCATCAACCTTCAAGAGGAAATAGTCAGCACCCAGGGAGGAATAGGAACAAATCAGCTGAACAGATTGAACATTTCTCCTGCATATTCTTAACCATCCTTTTACAGAAAATTTTGCATTAGCAAGCTCCTTCCAGAACCTTTTCTCTGCTCTACTGCATCAGAGCTTTTTTCTTTGATTTGTCCTTAGGACCTGAGCACCTGTTCTGTGCTGCACCCTTTGCTGAATGGGGCAAAATGCTTCCCTGTTGTGAATATGAATTTACCACAGCAAAGGACAAGATGGAAAATGTAGTAACACTTTCCCACAGTATGTTATTTGAGGGTTATTTCTACACAGACATTGTAATATGTTGCTACATAACTTAGCCAGCTGTTTTGTCCCTTGGCTACCAAATTCCAAGGCAACATGCTGTTCTTCTGAAAGATTAATCAACTGGGTTTCTTTCTGTAACATACAACTTCTTTTCTCCAGTTTTTTCATTCTGTGGTAGGGGCTTGGATGTAGGAGAGCTGACTCTGTATATTTTATCTTTCTTATGTTAAAAAATCTACACAGATTTTTCACTTAAATGAATCATTAATTCTTTAGCCTTCTGAAAAAATGCTTGTCTCACTGCTAAAAGCTTAGAACTGGGTGTTAAGTGCTGCTACACAATGGGCCTTCGGTAGAACCAACTTTTCTGAAGACTAGGTGGCACTAAAAGAAATCCGACAAATAGTTATTGCATCTTAAAAAAAGTGGTTATGAATTTCCTTCTCTTTCAAATAAATAGAGATCACTCACTTGCTGTTTTAATATTCTGAAAAATGTATCTTTCCTGATGCAATGATAGAAAGTCATAGCGCATATGAACGTAAGTCTCAACTACATTACTTTCTGTGTTTCACTGTTAAAGATTTCAGTGAATCATAGCGATTTTCTCATCTGTCTCGTCTCTGTGCTAACCTATGGTTGTTCAGACAATGCTTTACACTGTTTTTCCAAAGCACTACTATAGGTAATTAAATATAACTTGCTTTTTTGCAAATCTGGCCTTTAACTATGTTACAATATTTATGCCTGACATCTTTTGCCTCCTGCAGTAAACTCCTTCATTCAGCATTAAGCTGACTTAAATTTGGGGGTGGGAGCAGGGGAAGGAGAAAGCTTTGCCAAGTTAACCTTGAAAAGCAAGGTCATTACTGTATATTCATCTCTTTCCTTCTGAGCTCAGATGTGAGCTGCTGCTTGCTATTGAGACTGAATTAATTACCTGGTCTGCAAAACTAGCTGCTCTTTCAAAAATCTTGCAAACCTTAATGATCTAGATGGCTTTCCTATTGCTTGCTTGCGCTGCTAAGTAAAAAAATTAAGGTGGTACCTAATTCCTGTATGCACCTGGTGTTTTAAACAAGACTTAGGTGCACAGCACTTTATTGTCCCTGCTGGTGTCTGTTTCATTTTTCACCTCTTCCATATTTTGCCTTTTATTTGCTGCAGCACCCATTCTAATGGTTTTCATGCTACTATAAAGAAATTCAGAGGCGCTCGCTGTGTAAGGAGTGATTTTCTTCAACCAGATATATCAGCAGCATATGATAAGGTTTTCTCATACTGGAGGTATGAGTTCCCAATTCTTTATTTCTCTGTGTTTTGTCTTTTCCTTTTATTGTGCTCCACACACTTGAAGAACAGTTGGAGATTTTGCTTGGGTCTAACCACATAGAATCCTTTTAAGTTTCATTTTTAACTTAAAAAATACCCTGACAAGACTCGTGATCCTAATAGCTTCTCTCTTCACTGGTGTCAGTCAGGATGAATCTTTCCTGAACCTGGCTTACCAGAAGTGTAAGTTTCACACAAAGCTGTTTGTGGCTACAAACCTAGTGTAAGAAGTCCTTGCACTATTCTTCAGAAGCTCTTCCTTCTCATTTTCTATTTTGAGATCCCCTTTTATTCTGTAAATGCAACAGGATTTTGGCTTTTCTGTTCTCTGCAATGGCCCATCTATGTTCAAAACCATCTCAGAATAGCTATTATGTAATAGCTCTTCTCCACTGGGTTTTCACTAGGATCCTTTTATTCTTATTTCTGTTTTCCTGCACCTAAGGCACTGATAAAAGGATATAGAAGTTAAAAAAAAATCCTACTCCTCAAATGTCTATTCTAACTCATTGCTAGAGAATAATCCCTCTATAGAGGATAGAATATAGGTTTCTGTGGAAAGTCTGGAGGATTGACTTAAAGTGATGACGATTGTGAGTTTAAATAGGCTCCTGGACATCATATTGAAGCAGTGGAAACACATTCTTTTTTCCCTTTTGCAAACTCTACTCTGAATATGTGTACGCTGGGAAACCTTCAGTAGAGTGATAGGAGCAAACTATTGAAGCTGAACTGCCACAGTTGTCTTGCAATGTCAAAACAAGGAGTCCTACCTATGCCTCCTGCACAAGTATTTGTGTAGCCATGCAGTGAAGTGAATCATGGAACTAGCTGGCAGGAAGAAATGAGCAAAATGCTTATTTTTGATCTCCACAAGTTCCCTGATCTAGTCAACCTTCCAGCCACGCAGACACTGTATTGGAACAAGGGAGTGGGTACAAGTCATGGCTAACTGAGAGTGGGACTGATTCTTCTGATAGAAGGACTGGCTTACATCAGCTTAAAGTATTAACTGAATTGCAGACTAAGTGAATGAACTGTGTCAGCCCTTTTTGGAAGTGCCTTCAGCAGAATTACAGTGAAGTATTTAATATAAAATAATTTTGTGCATTGAGAATGAATGTTGAAGAAATAATGGTTGCAAAATGAGTTGATAAATTAAAGCACACATTCCTTATGCAGACAGTTCTTGAGCTGGAGGTGAAGAGATTTCCTGTTAAAGATGCAGTGGTGTTTAATAAGTATCATTCAAATGGGTTGATATAGCTCTTGAGAATAGACTGTCTGAATGTCCACTGAAAGATTTCTGCTGTTCATGGAAGAAGTTTAAAATTCACTTACTATAAATTATTACCCTCCTAATTGTCTTGGTTCTAATGCTATTTTGGCAGATACATTCAATCTTTTCACCACTCCACTGAAATATCCCCAGAATACTGTATTTCCCAGCACTTACTCTGTTACAATAGTTGGAATCAAGTATCAGCATTGGGATTGACCGCAGCTTTTATACAGAACATCTTCCACTGAATATGGAAACTTAAAAGCCAGTCGTTCATCCTTCATCCTTTTGAGCTTCTGCTCCCAGCTTTGCTTGGATGAGCTGAGCTGCTTACCTTCTTTTCCAGTGCTCTTACATGTTTCTTTTCCATCCCTCCTTTAGCCAGACCAACAACAGCTAAGTAAAGCATAGGCCTTCATATTTTTGCCTGAATGACTCCACTAATAAATGCCAAATAAGAATGCCTGCAGAGTTTGTAAGTAGAACAAAGGAAAAACAATCTTTCACCAGCTGCAGGGTCACCAAATATATCCATGGATTTACCTGTATGTGTACATGAATGACAGTCAAAGTCAGCTTATCTCCTCTTAGCTATATTAACTCTGTAAGACTAATAAGAATAAGTGGTAGAGGACCTGGCTACTTGCACAACCTCAAAGCTCACTTTACTGCTAGAAGAGGACACCCAGTTAGAAATTTAATCTAGTTTTACTTATGTTCTTCAACTGCATCAAAAGTTGATTCTTTTGACTCTTGCTGACCTTTTCAGCTCGGAGATGTGTCTTAGACACCTAACATAACAGATTAGGTACATTTTGTAAGAAGATGCCATTTTCCATAACTGCTTGATGATTAATTGCTCAACACACATTTAAGATTCCAATTGCCTCTCAGTGGTCAGAAAAAAAATTGAATTTTAAGAACTGCAGACAAATCCTTATAATAGTCTATTCATATCTCCCTAACAACAGCTATTTCAGAATAACAAGTTCAGTAGCTTTCAGGGCAAAGCTGGACTTTAGAAGGGGATGTAAACAGGTCCTGTGCATAGACTTCAATATTAAAAAAATTCATCTATTTAAAACTTGGTCTATTTAAAGTTAACACATCAGTAACAATAACCATACACTTCTATCATTCACAGATTCTGTCTGTATAGTTCACTAATTTAACCTCAGAAGAGTACAATGGTGTCATTTCCAAGGCTGTATATTCTCGGGTTTTTTGCACCCATATGTTGCTGCATCATTTGAAACCACTTTTCCTACAGCCTACCTTGCTAATTTTATTTTTTTTTAATTCTCATTTGCAAATTTCACATTAATTTAAGAACAACATTTTTCAAGCAACACCATTAGGCCACTAGCTATACAGTTATCAATGCTGGAGTTCAATTTGTAGACCCAGTTTAGAAAAATAATCCTTACTTGTGCAGCTTCAGACTTGCACAAGATCTGTCCTGGGAATCCCGTGGCAATGATCTCAGATGTGCTTATATCCCTTCTTCATGATACTGAAAGACATTCGGTGCAGCTACAGAAGAGATTTTAGATTTCACTCACAAGTTCAACTGTTCAGGTATAAAGGTTCACTAGTTACCACTCAGCCTACAAGCAAAACTTAGCCAAGTGAATGTGGACTGAGTTATATAGGACCAGACACTGAAATGGTAAATGCCTGTACTTTGCAAAGTGTTTCTTTCTGCTTACTAAACAGAAAAGTGAGTGAAATATAACGTAGAGAAAGGAAAACATAGAAGGACCTCAAGTTGAGTGGGAATGTGTTTCTGACAAATTTTATCTTAAAGATGACCTCTCTGAGAGAATTGATTATCTTTTCATCTGTTAAATCACATACAGACATATTAAACTAACAGGTACGAGGGATGTATATTCATTTTTGCAATCTTTTATTTTTAAATCATGGACTGCACAGGATCCTCAGAAAGAAAAAAAGCCCAAAATGGAACCTGGCTCAGAGTCAGATCGGAGGAGCATGGCAAGGTAAACTAAGGGTAAACTTTTTCCAAATGAGGTTGTACAGCTGTGGGTATAACTGAAGATTCCACTTGGATCCTTTTTCTATGTGTTTTGGGCACAGTTCTTACTGCAAAATATTTTCCTTCTTTCTTGAATACTGCATACCAAGATGATACAAAACCTCTATTATCTAAATACTCCAGAGAACTGTCGGAACAATTCACTGACTGCTAGTTCTGGGTAGCATTTTTAAATTGCTTTCAAATACTGTACTTGGTTTTTTCCTTCAACTTCTTAGTTATGTTTTGTGGACATGGGTGATGGAATAGTTGCAGGAATACTAAACACATTTTTTTCACCACAGCTCTATTTGAGCTCTGATTTATTATTATGAAACTCCCACATTAGGAATTGAACAAAAAAAAAGCTTATTTTGTAGGAAGATAACAAAACCCCTTTTCTTGTACTGCTTTAATAGACACATACACTTGAAACTTCCTAACTGGTCCATGCAGAGTCAGGCTTTCTTATCATTACCACCTTTCTTTTATTACAGCAAGGGCAGACACGGCCTTCTGCAGTTAGAATGAGAGGAGGCAGACACTACAAGCTGAAACTTGGCTGGTTTTCCTTCTCACCCAATAAGCAGGTGAGGACGTGGGTTCAGGTCCTTCCTCCGGCGGAAGCAGAACCCGGCTGGAGCAGGGGTCTGGTGGTGCAGTTGGAGACAGCAGTGCCAAACTCCACCACGCGTGCTGTCCCCACCGCTTCCCGGCAATGCTCAGAGACCACTCCACTCGCCTGCAGATTCCTGCAAACACTGCTTCAGCCTTTTTGTTTTGGAATGAGACATATCAGGTGATAGAGAAAAGCTTCCTGGGAGTCAGGTGCTTTCTGAAGGACCATCCTCTCCTTGGCTGTGGGTTTACACACAAGAAACCTGAACTGAGGTAGTGCTGTTCCCACCACCATGAGGTCATGCTGAGCCATGAAGGAGTTAGGATCCTCCTGAGTCTCATCAGAGGTGCGTGGCTTACTGGACCTGTGATTAGACAGTAAACAAGGGCAAAATAGGCTGGCCTGGCACCTTAGATGGCAGGGAGAGACAGAGATTACAAATTCATATTCAGGTATACCCGAAGAGAGTCTTTAGGTTAACTGGTCTGTCCTGGATTTTAAAAATAGTGTATGGGACAAGTAACCACGTGCCTACCATCTTGAATTTTCCCCAGCCCCCCTTGCTCAGTCTGTGAACCCGGGGAAGTGATGTCCCTCCCTTCAGAGACAGCAGAGGAGGAGGAGGGAGGACCTGGCTGGGTTTGAGTCGCATGACCTGACTTGTGCCTGTGCTTTCTGAATACAGGACACGGGTTTGTGCCCATCCTGTTATCCCTTTCCATGGGGTTACAGGGTGGGACCAATCTCTCTATTTCTCTTCTCTTGTTTTTTTAACTTGACAACCTTAAGATAATGAGCTCCAAGGAGGACAGCTATCTCCCCATGGTGTTGCCTCCTCTGCTTCTGAGGATTAGGAAGGGGTCTTTCTTGGCAAGGCTGGATGTCCCTGCGGGGTTGAGCAGGGCTGGGGGGAAGGGGAGCTGGCCATACAGTTATTGTCCCTTTGTACCATGGGACCTGCAACACTGGGCAGCACTAGTAGAGAAAGGAAAAGACTGCAATCTTCTCAATTCCTAGTAAATCCACTGTGGATCCTGGTAATCACCCTGAGGTAGAAGATTTCTGTCTTGCAGAGGCATCACATATGAGAAGACTGTTCCCTGCAAATCCAGAACTGAATTATCCATTTTCTTGTGTTCTTTGCAGAGGGCATGCCCAAAATTACAACTTTGCCACTTGTCCATAAGGATTAACTTTGTGGAGTTCTGTTTCTGGGTATTTTGTGGTTTGGTGCTTTTTCTTTGGGTTTGTTGTGGGGGCGGGGGGCAGGGGGAGTGTGGTAATTTTGAAGCTAGCTTAAAAAAACTCATCAATTTACAAGAGCAGTAGCTCACTAGCACATGTGAAGCTTGGATGGAGGATGCCTGGGTAGTGAGTTATAAAATAACTCATCCTCCATGTTAATTGCTGTATCTGGATGTTTCATCCAAAGCTGCTTCTCCAGTTTCCCTGCAGGAGGAGATTCTTGGTGATGAGGAACAGCTAAAAGAAGAACAGCAAAGCATTCAGCAGCGTGCTCAGCAACTGCTTTCTATTATGCAATAGTTTAAAGGAATGTGAACACTCTGCCGAAAGCCTCCTCATGTGACCGAGATCACAGCAACAACCTGGCGCCAAATGAACAACTGAGCTCTTATGCGCTAGTACAAAGACCCAGCTAGAAGAGGATGGTGGAAGTCTAGCTTCAGATATGGTGAATAGGAGTTTAATCTCAGCAAGATGCTCAGCTGGCTCCTTTTCAGCTGTGGGACAATATTTTAATTAAATTCCCACCTCACCATCTTTAGTGAATTTTCCATTATGACTCAATGTTTTTCATCAGATCTTCAAAAATTAATCTGTGAGGTTTAAAAAGCAGGGAGAAAAAAAGCCCTGTCTGTCCTATGAAATTTGTGACTGTTGGATTTTACTTCTGTGTTGCACGGTTAGGATAAGAATGGGTCTCATATACAACAAAACAGATGGGTACCTGGGCTGGACCATCATAAAAAAAAATTGGAATCATTATATTACATATCTTGCAATACTGGAAAGGGAGCAGGGGGGTGGGGAGTTGGAGAAGGAAAGAAGAAAAGAAGGAAGGAAGGAAGAGAGAAAGAGAGAGAGAGAAAGAAGGAAGGAAAGAAGGAAGAAAGAGAGAAAGAGCGAGAAGAAAGAAAGAAGGAAGGAAAGAAGGAAAAGAAATGAAAAGAAAGAAAGGAAGGGAGGAAGGAAAGAAAGAAGCCAAAACTAAGCAAGATTGGTCTTTACAAACAGTTTACCTGTTCACAGTTGCAAGCTGTAAGAGCAGAGCCTTTGCCTGCAATGCAGAGATTTTGGAGAGGTTAAGGACAGAATTTTAGCCTCATGTAGAAAGGCCCAGATATGAACCGTGTTGTGATAGTTCGGTAACAGGTGAAAAATTTCAGTTTCTTTTGTGAACAGCAGTTGTCTCCTGTTCCAGGGCCTCTTATTTTTTCACACTGGAATTGAAGAGGACAGGCATTTCAGTCATCTGTTTCTCTGTATTAACCTATGTCTTTCTTTCAGATCTAAATAGGCTGCTTTATACCGTCAGTTGTCAAGCCAACTCCCTACTGTTTTAAATTTGCCCTTGAAAATTAATGGTGTATGGTGTACCCCTATATATTAAGAATACAATTTAGCAGACAACTGTCAATGTTTGTAAAGGGGAAGTTATTTATTATGCTATATGTTTATTATCTGTTGTAAAGGGGAAAGTCCTGTTTATTAATTAAAAATTTTGATTGTTGTCATAAGTTTTTAAGATGTGTATTTTATGCTAGTATTTATTTACACATATGTATAATATGTGTATTTTCATGCTAGTAAAAGTCCTAGACGTAGACCAGGACCAGACCATAGTAGATGTGCAAATATAGAACAAAAATCCTCTGTGCTGGGGAAACTACAGATTTAAAATCCCCCAGACAGACTGGAGATCACAAGGACTTAACGGAACTATAACTTTATGCCCTCCTCTATGGAGGGCATAATTGCAACCTAACAGCTCTCCTTTGAGAATTAAAAGCTTGCTTCTGGTATCACCACCATCCAATCAGTAGGAATAATGAACAAAAATGGAAAATAGTATCCTTAAGACAGGACAGATTCAGCATTTACAAGCTCTCAAAACGAAAGGCGCTGTTTTCAAGGAAAATGTTGACGAAGTTCTTTACACTTTGCAGGCATTGGTTGCAACCAAACTGACACCTTTCCCTAACCCAGAGGAAAGCTCACAGTTTACTTTGGCTGCCAGAAAGAAGTTCCTGACATTTTCAGACAATGGATGGCAGCAGAGGGTAGCGAGGAGCTTTCCTGGGCAATGACAGATCAGGGTAAACCAGGAAGATCAAACCTCCAAAAAACAGCATGCCTTTTGCTGCTGGCTGGCTGCCGTTAGAATCCACATCTTATCTATCCTCAGACTGTGCTATATGTTCAACAAGGCTGAAACAAAATACAAAATAGGGGAGGACCACAATCCAAAGAAATCAAACAAAATAGATATTATCTTGCTGCAGGAAGACTCAATGATTTCATTCCTTCTAGGAAAAGGAAAATACCTTGCTGTAAGAAAGTAAAAAGAGTTCCAATTTGTTGTCAGCAACTGATTATGAAACAGTAAAATGTAATCCTAACAGCTTAGTAACTAAACAGCTACTTAAAAAACTGCTTACCTTCTTAAACAAATCCTTGTGTAAAAAACAGTGTAAGTAAGTGGTGAGCTAAGACTGCAGCAAACTTTGTTACAGGGTTGGGTTTTTTTTCAACAAACGTGGATTTTGAATAAAATATTGGTCTTTGTGGGTGTAAAAGTATATTGCTTTTTGGACTGAGCAGGCCAGAAGGCTGCCCTCCCGAGCGTGAGTCAGACTACAGCTATTCCGAAGTTATCATAGCTTCTAACTGAGGAAAAGCTTCACATAACTGTGAGTTTCAGAAACTTGGTTATGCCATATATCAGACCCTATTTACAGTTTGACTGCTCTTTGTAAGGTTTTTTTATTACTATCCGTGTTGTTCCCTTCAGACAAAGTATAATCATAGACGACAATTGGCAGCCAGCTGCTCTGTAGGGCTCCACTTAAATCTGGCCTAGTGACCCTGGTCAGCTTTGCTTCAGGTCTGTATAGTCACATTTATTATCTCTTCTTCCTTGTTTTGTGGGATTGGTCAGCCCGATGACTCAGAAATTAACACACACCCATGCTCCACCCCTTTTCTCACTGTGAAAGGCTTTTCTATAAGCTTTCTGGTTCCTGCTCATGGCTATGAAAAAGTTATTTTTTTTACACTGGAAAAATGAAGTAGAAATAGTTTCCTCTTAGTATTTTGAACCTTGTAACTAAGGCTGTTCTTACTACCATGATAATTAGCAGAATCTCTCAGGAGTTGGATTTAACCTCAGTTAGCTACAGTTAAGGCTGAAACAATTGCTTCTTTTTACTATAATTCTGTGTCGCAATAACTGCCTTTATAGTAACGCATGCTTTTAAAAATGAACTTGTAGCTACAAACTATTTTGTTCTCAGCAAGTGAGTGCATTCGTAGCTTAGCTACTTCTGTTTTTTAAAGAAAACTTGTATTTCTAATATGCCTGACCTCCATTGTAGGTGGTTTCTTATCATGCTGGCAGCACTGTGGGTCCACTGATGTTAGTGACAATGAGAACAACAGATCAAGTCTACAGGAGACAATGTGGTGGGTTGACTTTGACTGACTGCCAGACTCCCACCCAACCATTCTCTCGCTCCCCCTCCTCAACAGGAAGGGGGACAAAATAAGATTAAAAAGCCCATGAGTTGAGATAAGGACAGAGAGAACGCTCACCAATTACCAACACAGGCAGAACAGACTCGACTTCGGGAAAATTAATTTTATTTATTGCCAGTTAAAAATAAGAGTAGGATAGCAAGAAATAAAAACAAAACTAAAAACACCTTCCCCTACCTCCCCCTTCTTCTCACTCTCATCTTCACTCCTTCATTCCTGACTCCTCTACTCCTACACATACACGCACACCCCCCAAGTGGTGTAGGGGGTGGGGAATAGGGGTTGTGGACTGTTCATAATGCTTTGTCTCTGCCAATCCTTCCTCCCCACACTCTTCCTTTGGTCCACCGTGAGGTCCCTCCCACGGGATACAGTCCTTCACAAACTTCTCCAACATGGGTCCTTCCCACGGGCTGCAGTTCTTAAAGAACTGCTCCAGCATGGGTCCCTTCCACAGGGTGCAGTCCTTCAGGCACAGACTGCTCCAGCGTGGGTCCCCCGCGGGATCACAAGTCCTGCCAGAAAACCCACTCCAGCGTGGGCTCCTCTCTCCATGGGGCCACAGGTCCTGCCAGGAGCCTGCTCCAGTGTGGTCTCTCCACAGGCTGCAGCTTCCTTCAGGGCATGTCCATTTGCTGCAGTGTGGGGTCCTCCATGGGCTGCAGTGTGAATACCTGCTCCAGTGTGGTCCTCCACGAGCTGCAGGGGGACAACCTGCTCCACCATGGTCTTCCCCAGGGGCTGCAGGGGAATCTCTGCTCCAGTGCCTGGAGCACCTCCTCCCCCTCCTTTTTCACTGGCCTTGTTGTCTGCAGGGCTGTTCCTCTCACGTTCTCACTTCTCTCTCTCACAGCTGCTGTGCATCATTTTTTACTCTTTCTTAAAAATGTTATCACAGAGGTGCCACAAGTGTTGTTGACGGGCTTAGCTTTAGGCAGCTGTGGGTCCATTTTGGACCCAGCTGGAGCTCAGTGTGCAACACAGGGGCAGCCCCTGGTCTCCTCTCACAAAGGCCACCCCTGCAGCCTCCCTGCTGCCAACACCTTGCCACGTAAACCCAATAGAGACAGTATCTAACTGCATTATTCTTGTTTCAGCCACTGAAACCACCAGGTGCTACCAAAGTTACTCTAGGGTAGTTCTTTAAAATAATCAGAATAGCTAAGGACTTAGCCTAACTTTTTACTACATAAAATCTAGTGGCAAGTTTCTTAATTTCTCTGATAATAGTGTGTATCCCTGAAATATCAAACATCAGAAGGATGTTAATGACTTCTTAAGGCAAAGTCATTAAAATCAATATAACAGTATAGCAAGGGGGTTGGTTTGATATCTGAAAAAAAGTCTTTTACTGAAAGTGCTTTTATACAGTCTATCAGCTATGTGATATTTCTTCAGCTTTCAGATTTCCCTTATATTTCCTTTATATCATTAGGGTGTAAAGGAGATTGATACATCAGGCCAGTTTTAATCTTCAAAAGAAAACTATACTAAAGTGAAATTGACCAACAATACACATTGCCAATGGCTAGCTTTTATTTGGTCTCTGTCATTACTACTGTGTATTTGAAGTTAGTTCTTAATAATCTTGTCTGAAATCAGCTGTGAGGAGCTGATGCCATTCTGATAGCACTGATGGCTGTAGTTCTCCATTGTATTAGTCACTAAGGTCCAGCTTATTGGGCTTGAGAGCCCCTTGAAGAAGAGGAAAGAAGCTGAAACCAAAAGGGGGCAACAACTTTCATCCCTATTTCATGCCTTCGGTGTTCTTATGCTCCTTTGTCCCTCTGGTGCAAAAATAAAAAGGGGGATCTCATCTTCACCCAGGATTGTTCACGTGATTTCAGGGCCTGGATCACATCAGGCAGCTTTCCTGCTTATTTCACAGGATTTTTCCGTTTTCCCTGCTTGTTCAGCATCCATGATGCTCATCTCCCAGTTCTTCTACCTGAACTGTTGTTCAGGTGTATATCTGCACCCTGGTTGTGCAACTGTATCACAAGTTGGCATTGGTCTCTCTGTGGTTTAATATTATTTACGTATTGATGCTTCACGGCGTTAAAAAATGCTCACAGGTTGTTATCAGTTATGTTATTAGCAATATTACATTGTTACAAAATGCTTACATATTGTTGTCACTTACACCATTTTGGTGTGTTTATGCCTAGGTTCAAGGCATGCAAATACTAATTACACTCTATTTAGTGTAATTCTGCTTTATGGGAAGCAGCAGTCCTCTGCTTTCACTACAATTTATTTCATATTAAACATTTGGCTTCCTTGCATTTAAAAATCAACAAAGGCAAAAGACCTCTGTTTCCTGATTTCCACATGAATTTGACTCTTAGAGATAATGAAACTTTGAACATAGGAGTATACCAGAGAAACACTGTCAGGCACTTGTGCTGTTATTGTTAAATGGGGATCTTTAACTGCAATAGCATCTTGCTGTGTTGAAGCCCTTGTTCATGCCTCAAGGCCATCCAAAATACTAGTGTTTCATTTATTGGCAGTTGTTATTATGCAGTGTAAAGCACTATAAACAGCAGATCCAAGTGGTATAATACAGCATAGTGATTCTTTCTGCAGGGCCTTCCCCAGTAACTATTTTTCAACTCCCATTATTTTTAGATATGATCTGTATTCACTTGTGTTCACAGCAGACAAGAAGTTCCCACCATGCATGTTTATTTTAACAGCACCTTGACTAGTCTCTGTAATAGCCAGGACATTTCAAAACAAAGTCTTCTACTGGAAGTGTTTTAACACAGTCTACCAGCTATGTGATATTCCTTTGGCTTTTATATTTCCTTTATATTTCCTTTATATTATTAGGGTGTATAGGAGATGAATACCTCATCGGCATTACCATTTCTCATTATTCAGATGGAAATGATGTTATCCGATACAACTGAATTCTGATTTCAACTGCAAATGTATAATAAAGACTTATATATATATAATTATTAGGACTGATTAGCTTCAGCATTTCCACCATTACAATTGACCTGGCTTGTAAACATTAAAGTATTATTTATGTATTTATTTATTTATTTTTATATACCCATAGCCAGCATCTTGTCTTGAAACTGAAAGTACCTGGCAATTTCTTTATTGTACTGTTTGAAAAACAGCCACCAACGCTTTCCAGCTGTAGCTTGAGAGATGCCTCAACTGTAGAGGTATCTACAGTCACAAGTAACTTCTGAGCATCTAAATCTGAAGGCCTCTCAGAAATTCAAGCAATTGATCCATGCATATAAGGATCATGACACAAATTTCAGGCCATCCCCACCAAAGTCCTGTTCCACATGACAAAAGTACACTAAGAAATACAGGAAAGTTAATGGTCAGATCCAGGTGACAGGTTGTCCCTATTCAGTCAAGATGTTGTCATTCTGCAGAGGCTGCACAGTGTGGAAAATGGCTAATCTCATGCATCCTTAGTTGTCTTACTTCCAAAAGAAGGGTGGAGATGCTGAAGGTTTGTGAGATGGGAAATAACTTTCCATCATTCTCTTAAAACACCTGGAGCATGGGATTCGATGCTTGTACCCATGTTTCTGCTTTCATTGGGGAACAGTTCTAGGCAGCAGCTGCTTGCTGCCCAGCAAGTAATAAATATGACAGTCTCTGGTGATCACAGGTAAAAAATACAGGTAAATAAAAGCTTGTAGGTTATTCATCTGATCATGAAAAATATCTTCAAAATGGTTCAAATGACAGAATTTGTGTTGTCACTGCAAACTGTTGGCAGACCTGAATGCTGATTTACCCAGGTTTCCAAGGCTTTTATATTTCACCAGAAAGCAAGCAATGTCAAAACCCCTTATGCCTGAACTACTCCTCCCTAATGCAATAAGTTCTGTAGGAACATGGAAACTATAACCACTGAATTTAGCCTAATGTGCCTAAATCTGGGGGTGGAGTTGTGATTATATGTCATAGTACACAAAGCATCTTATTTTGTAAGTCTGTTTATCAACTGCATGTGATATGTGGTCTTCTAAAATAGCTGCATTTTTTACTATGAGCAACTGCCTCTACCACTAAAGTGTTAAGCATTATGATTGGCATATTACAGCAGAAACCGTGAGATAACAACACAAGCCCATAATACGTTGGCAAGCAATTGGCTGATGGGTCAGGCTCAAAGAATTTTAGTAAATGGGGTTACATCAGGCTGGTGGCCAGTCACTAGTGGGGTTCCCCAGGGCTCAATTTTAGGGCCAGTGCTCTTTAATGTTTTTATAAATGATCTGGATGTAGGAGTCAAACGTACATTAAGTAAGTTTGCCAATGATACTAAATTAGAAGTAGCTGTGTACTCCCTCGAAGGTAGAGAGGCCTTACAGAGAGACCTGGATAGACTAGGGAACTGGGCAATCACCAACTGTATGAAATTTAACAAGAGCAACTGCTGGATTCTGCACCTGGGATGAGGTAATCCTGCCTATACATACAAACTGGGGGGCAAGAGGCTTGAGAGCAGCCCTGCAGAAAGAGATCTGGGGGTTTGGGTTGATGGCAAGTTGAATATGAGTCAACAGTGTGTCCTGGCAGCCAAAAGGGCCAGCCGTGTCCTGGGGTGCATCAAGCACAGCACAGCTAGCCAGTCGAGGGAGGAGGTTGCCCCACTCCACACTGCGCTGCTGCGGTCCCACCTCGAGTCTTGTGTGCAGTTGTGGGCACCTCAATGTAAGAAGGACATCAAACTATTAGAGTATGACCAGAGGAGGGTGACCGAGATGATGAAAGGTCTCGAGGGCAAGACTTACAAGAAGCAGCTGGGGTCACTGGGTTTGCTCAGCTTGGAGAAGAGAAGGCTGAGGGGTGACCTCATGGCAGTCTGCAGCTGCCTCAAGGGGAGCAGCGGAGGAGGAGGCGCTGATCTCCTCTCTCTGGTGACCAGCAATAGGACACAAGGAGTTGGAACGAAGCTGTGTCAGGGGAAGTTCAGACTGGACATTAGGAAAAGGTTCTTCAATGAGACACTGGAACAGGCTCCCCAGGGAAGTGATCATGGCACCAAGCCTATCAGAGCATCTGTGTCTGGATGACACACTTAGTCATACGGTTTAGTGCTAAGTAGTCCTGTGAAGAGCAGGGAGTTGGACTCAGTGATCCTTATGCATCCCTTCCAACTCAGGATATGCTGTGATTCTAGGATTCTATAACCTTCTCATGGGTTGTTCAAATTTAAACCCTGGAAGACTGATACTTCTTTTCAAACTCAATCTTGATTTTGAAAAAGGAGGATGTGACTTGACTCTTACCAATTTAAGCTCCCTTAAATTTGGCCTTATGTTTATCACTATTGCAATCACTACTGTTTCAGAAAAGACATTGGTCAATACCACGCTGCTGTGTTTAAATATGTTTCTACCTACAGATCAACAGCTTCTTACAAAAAGCCTGAGAAAGCTGCTGCAGATGATAAAAGCCACCAAAATGCAGGTGAGAAATCTTTTGAACTGATAGGTGAGAGCAGCATTAGTTTTAATGAGTAATCTCCTGCTGCTCAAGCCAAAGCTCTATTGTTATCCAAAGAAGAATCCTCCAATCTGTATTGCTAGGAGATAAATTTGAACAGGATGGAATAATTGTTATTATTTCATGACAACCTAATACAGTGCATCAACTCATTTCTATTGCAAATTTTGGTCCCACATCAAGCCTGAGGGTTCCATTAAGAGGTGGCTGAATTTTTTCAGAAGAATATTTCTCGAAGAAGTGGTTTTTCAGCTAAAATACTTTTTTTCCACAGGAAAAAAGAGATCACTTGAGGTGAATTTTTTTTTGGATGATTACCTATGGAAACTACACTTCTGCCACTAGTCTGTATCCTTGTTTACATGTCCATCTGTGTACCTTGTTACCCCAAATAAGTTTTGGAGCTGCTGGCTTATAAAAGTTAAATTATTATTTAAATTAAAAAACTACAGTTCCTAAAAATTCTGTGAAAGGTACAGTTGGAAAGAGCATAAAAAATTTACTAGTACTCATTAGCCCAAATAAGAAGACTACACCACATTAAAGAACAAAGAATGCACAGGGACCAGTCTCCTGTCCCGACAATGAGAGAAACTCCAGTCAGAGCTCCTACTTATCTGCATGTGCAAACAAAAGACACACATCCATTCATCAGACACCATTCTTTTAAGTAGTAACAAAAATGCCTATTTTTTTGTATTAGATTATTTTAAAGTACATAAAAGCTTATTTTCATTTTTGGTTGAAAAAATCCAACTTTCCGTCTTTTTTACCAATAAAGAGAAAAAATGTTGAAGGATAGGAGCATAAAAGACTATGGGGTTTGTTTCTGATGCTTTTATCAAAAATAATTTCATTTTTATGAAGTAGATAGTTCTTATTTGTACTGTCAGAACTGTACTTGCAGATTTTGTTTCTGTGTTTCTTACGAATACTGAGACATATAATGAGCTTATGTTTCTGCAGTTAACAAAGGGCCTTAATACAGCCAACGTAAAGACTAATTTAGTTCTCATAGGATTAATTAGGCTGATTTGAAGGAGCAGCAAATTGTGTTTTGTTTAACTTAGATTGCTGAAATGAGGCTAATAATATAAATGAGGATTCTCTTCACTAACTAATTTATTTACTTACGTGGGGAAAAATAAAAAATTACAGAAGAGGAAAAAAATGAAGTTCAAATAACTACAACCTCTTTGTCAAGCAGTGAAGAGTTTGCATTGTAAATACATACAAATTCAGTATAGTGAAGTAACACCAGTTCTGTGTCATGAATTTATGCCCTAATTTTGTTTCTGTCACATCACTCTAGGTTCCATTCCTCCTGGTTTAGCCAGTTTTGTGTGTATGGGTCAAACATTTTGGTCAAAATAAAAGCACAAAGAGAAAACAACAAATGGAGAAAAAAGGAAAAAAAACAAAAGCAAAGTACATCAAGGGAAAGAGAGCTAGAAAGAAGGTTTCTACAGGTGAGAGCAAATATCCAATTTGGATGAGATGCCTGTTACCTAGAAGGTACTTAACACTTTGGCTGTTAGGTCAGCCAAATAAACTCTGCCAAAGTTTGTCCCTGGCATTGATAGAGTCCTCCAGTATACGCCTTTGGCTACAAATACTGCTTGAAAGAACCACACTCTTGATGAGCTGGCAAGCTTCCAAAATGCTGGACAACCTCTCAAAGCACAGTTCTAGGAAGTGATTTTTAAGAGGTTATTTATTGTTATAGTAATCTTCCTGCCTATGTCTAGTTAAAACAGTCTACTCTTTTGATCACATGTTGATCCTCCAAGCCATGCCATTGCTCCTCGGTATGCCACTGTTCTTTGCTAAATGCTCCTCCTTACCTTACCCTGTCTTTTGTACCTTGGTTGCTCACACTCCTTGTGGACTGTTTAGATCTACAAATCACTCACACAGAATGTCAGGAAGTGAGAAAAATAACAGAAATAAATGGAGGGAAAAGTTCCTGGGGAAATTGGAAGCTGATTTACCATTTCTTTAATTTGAGATTACTTGGAACATGAAAGGCAGATACAATGACAATTTTCTGCAGAGTAAGAAGACATCAAATGATGTCTGCATTTGCATCTTTGCATTTGTGTAAAGCTATGGTTTAAGTTGAAACTACAAGAGGTCTCAAAGGGAGTAAGTCTCCTGCCCAAATTCTCTCCCCCAAATTCAATACAAATCTGTTCAGAGCTAGATATGTAGATACTGAGTTTTACTGGCCAATGGTCACAGATCCAGAGGAAGCAGAACCTTGAGAAAAATCTTAGAGAGTGAACAGATCAGCCAGTAAATTAAATAAGCTTTGGAAGAGCAACCTCCTCCCAGCATTTAATTCCTCTCATATTCAGAGAAAGAGACTTTAGATAATATTTGTAAATAGATAATTTTGTATCAAAGACACCTTACTGTGTTTTCAGTCTCTGACATCATTTTCCCCCATACTTGTGAGGACTTGAATATCTGACCAGCCACTTTGGTCAAAAGGGATTGTACAGCGGTTAGGATCACCATCCATTTTCAGTTCCTGAGCAAGTATCATTTTCTACATTTTCCATTTACACTGACATATTTTGACATGGATCACATTCTATGTGTTGCCTCTGAAAACTTCAAGGCAAATGTTTATTCATCTTGAAAACGTAGGCACGTTATCAGTTTCCAAATTCTGCCATCTAGTGTACTGCAATATATTTGGAGCAACTGCTGATAGAGATAGTTACTACAGGTTTGTCCTTGTTGTAGGTCTCCAGTCCCAGACTGCTGACAATAATGGGACTGATAAAACTCCCACTGACTACAGTGGTGCAGGATTCAGTACTAGCTGAAGATGTTAGATTGATTTAATATTTGCAAACTTAGTGTGAAATTTTACTTGCCACCTGAAATTTTGAAATTCTCTTTAATCCTTGAACTGTATGACAGACAGCTATAATCCTGATATATCACTTATGTATCAGTAGTCATCAGCTGTATTTAGCTCTTTTTACTTCTGTTCACACTGATCTTTACAGTCACATTTCATCCACGAATTAGAAAATAAAAAAAGAAGGAATGCATGTGCATACACTGCTATTGCTTTTCAGAAAACAGTCATGATCTCCAGTTGTTTCACAGGAAGAGCCGCAGACCCTTCCCTGTCTGGGAGCATGACTAATCAGGGAAGAATTCTCAGGAATTAAGTGGGATTATGTTGGTGTCCTGGTTTCAGCTGGGATAGAGTTAACTGTCTTCCTAGTAGCTGGTACAGTGCTATGTTTTGAGTTCAGAGCGAAGAATGTTGATAACACTGATGTTTTCAGTTGTTGCTCAGTAGTGTTTAGACTAATGTCAAGGATTTTTCAGCTTCTCATGCCCAGCCAGTAAGAAAGCTGGAGGGGCACAAGAAGTTGGCACAGGACACAGCCAGGGCACCTGACCCAAACTGGCCAACGGTGTATTCCATACCATGTGACGTCCCATCCAGTACAGAAACGGGGAAGTGGGGGGCAGGGATTCGCCGCTCGGGGGACTGGCTGGGTGTCGGTCGGCGGGTGGTGAGCAATTGCACTGCGTATCATTTGTACATTCCAATCCTTTCATTATTGCTGTTGTCATTTTATTAGTGTTATCATTATCATTATTAGTTTCTTCTTTTCTGTTCTATTAAACCGTTCTTATCTCAACCCACGGGTTTTGCTTCTTCTCCCGATTTTCTCCCCCATCCCACTGGGTGGGGGGGAGTGAGTGAGCGGCTGCGTGGTGTTTAGTTGCTGGCTGGGGTTAAACCACGACAGTCCTTTTTGGCGCCCAACGTGGGGCACGAAGGGTTGAGATAACGACAAACCTGACCAGAGCTTGTTAAAACAAATTTGTTATAAGCATTCATTATATCGGTCTAATAGTTGCTGGTCATTATGTTGATTTATGTGTTCTTAGAGTTGTCGCTCTGGTTTTTAAAGTTCTGTTATGTATCACCTCGCTTGCTGTATGTAGTCCCTCTTCTGCTGCTTATCATCCGTGGGAGGTGGATTAAGGTTTTCGCTTTGATGTATTGTATAACACTGGTTTATGGTATGATAAAGTCGTCGGCTGTGGGATTAATCCGGTACTTGCACCCAGCATTGTCACCTTTATACTGTGGAAGCCATCTGTGGGAAACTATTAATAATTATACCATTTACCTTTCCTCCTTGGAAAACCAGTCTATGGGTGGGATACCTTTCTTCCCCTCTCCTTTCTCCTTCAGTCCAGTTACAAAGGTGTTTGAGAATTTTGAAAAATTTGAATACTCTTGGGATGTTGGGACCAGCACGGTCCTAGCCCTACTGCTAGGAATTAGCATGCTTCTGAATGTGGTTCAGCTCTCATTTAAGGTTAAACAACTATTTAAGAAAATCACCCAGAGATCTGCCCCAAGGCTGGATAATTATGAGTGGCAGGGTGTGTGGGGTAGTATGGGCAAGTACCTAGAAAAGTGGGCACCTCCAGTGTTTTGGAAATTCACCCCTGAACAAGTGCAGAATCCAGAAGAACTAGTAAAATATTTGGAAAAGGTATGCTGTCACCCCGGCAGCTCCAGAGAGATACAAATTACTGCAACGTGCTGGGGCCTGGCCCATGCCTATCGAGCCCTGTTCGACACCACTCAGTACCCTCAAGGGGAAGAGAAGGTCTCTGGACCTAACAACAAAACGATGAGCACTGTGGCTATCCAAACCTCAGCGACAGGCACTGCAGCCCCTCCAGCCTCGGCAATGAGCACGGCAGCTACCCAAACCTCGGCAACGGGCACTGAGGTCCCTCCAGCCCCAGCAACGAGCACAGCAGCTACCCAAACCTTGGCAACAGACACTGCGGTTATCCAAGACCCGGCGAGCGGTACTGCAACTGAACCAGTGGACCAACCTGCACCAGTATCAGTTGCCCCCGTACAGAAAAAGAAATATACAAAAAAATCAGTTCGCTTAGCGAAGGATGAAGGCGAACCAGGGTCATCACGGGAACAGGAGGAAGAGGCAGAACCAGAGGTAATAACCCGGTCCCTATCCTTGAGTGAGCTGCGGGATATGCGAAAAGATTTTGGCCGCCGTATAGGTGAGCATATTATCACCTGGCTCCTCCGATGCTGGGACAATGGGGCTAATAGCTTGGAATTAGAAGGTAGGGAAGCCAAGCAGCTGGGATCGCTTGCCAGGGAAGGTGGCATTGACAAGGCAATTGGAAAAGGGACACAAGCCATCAGCCTCTGGAGGCGACTCCTGTCAAGTGTGAAGGAAAGGTACCCCTTTAAGGAAGATGTTATATGTCAATCAAGCAAGTGGACAACCATGGAAAAAGGTATCCAATATCTGAGGGAATTAGCTGTGCTAGAGACAATTCATCATGATCCGGACAACCCACAATTACCCAAAGATCCAGACGAAGTCCAATGCACACGACCCATGTGGCGGAAGTTTGTACGGAGCGCACCATCGTCCTATGCCAACTCACTGGCAATAATGACCTGGAAAGACGAAGAGGCACCGACAGTGGATGAAGTGGCTCGCCAACTCCGTCAATACGAAGAGAATCTCTCCTCCTCCCTACAAGCCTGCATTTCGGCTGTGGAGAAGCTGTCCGAGGATTTCCAGCAATTCAAAGAGGAGATGTCCTGTTGCCCACCTGTAAGGACCAATGTCTCAGCTATTAGGAGTGAGCGCTCCTCTGCCCAAGAGAAAGAATATAGAAGGTACACACCGCGAGGTGCCCTGTGGTTTTACTTATGTGATCATGGAGAGGACATGAGGAAATGGGATGGAAAACCTACCTCGGTCCTAAATGCACGGGTACGTGAGCTGCGAGGAAAAAACACCACAAAAGGGGATTCTACCAGGAAAAATGCCGCTCCGGTTTCCAAACAGAGTAGAAGGGCTGATCTTATTTCTGATCCTCTTGAAGGGACTTCTGAGCCAATTTTACGAGAAGTGAATACTGGATACTCTGACCAGAATTAGAGGGGCCCTGCCTCCAGCCAGGTGGAGGAAAGGGATAACCGGGTCTATTGGACTGTGTGGATTCGATGGCCTGGCACGTTAGACCCACAGGAGTATAAGGCTCTAGTAGACACCGGCGCACAGTGTACTTTAATGCCATCAAGTTATGAAGGGGCAGAACCCATTTCTATTTCTGGTGTGACAGGGGGATCCCAAGAGTTAACTGTATTGGAAGCTGAAGTAAGCCTAACTGGGAATGAATGGCAGAAACACCCCATTGTGACTGGTCCAGAGGCTCCGTGCATCCTTGGCATAGACTATCTCAGGAGAGGGTATTTTAAGGACCCAAAGGGGTATCGATGGGCTTTTGGTATAGCTGCCTTGGAGACGGAGGGCACGGAACAGCTGTCTACCCTGCCTGGTCTCTCTCAAGACCCTTCGATTGTGGGGTTGCTGAGGGTTGAAGAACAACAAGTACCAATTGCTACCACGACGGTGCACCGGCGGCAATATCGCACCAACCGAGACTCTCTGATTCCCATCCACAAGTTGATTCGCCAACTGGAGAGCCAAGGAGTGATCAGCAAAACTCGCTCACCTTTTAATAGTCCCATATGGCCCGTGCGAAAGTCTAATGGGGAGTGGAGACTAACAGTTGACTATCGCGGCCTGAATGAAGTTACGCCACCGCTGAGTGCTGCCGTTCCAGATATGCTAGAACTTCAATACGAACTAGAGTCAAAGGCAGCCAAGTGGTATGCTACAATTGACATTGCTAATGCGTTTTTCTCAATCCCTCTGGCAGCAGAGTGTCGTCCACAATTTGCCTTTACTTGGAGGGGTGTCCAGTACACTTGGAATCGACTGCCCCAGGGGTGGAAACACAGCCCCACCATTTGCCATGGACTAATCCAGACTGCACTGGAAAAAGGTGAAGCTCCGGAACACCTGCAATACATTGATGACATCATCGTATGGGGCAACACGGCAGAAGAAGTCTTTGAGAAAGGGAAGAAAATAATCCAAATCCTTCTGAAAGCCGGTTTTGCCATAAAAGAAGGTAAGGTCAAGGGACCTGCACGGGAGATCCAGTTTTTAGGAATAAAATGGCAAGATGGGCGTCGTCAGATCCCAATGGATGTGATTAACAAAATAGCAGCTATGTCTCCACCAACTAATAAAAAGGAAACACAGGCCTTCTTAGGTGTCGTGGGGTTTTGGAGAATGCATATTCCAAATTACAGTCTGATTATAAGCCCTCTCTATCAAGTGACCCGAAAGAAGAATGATTTTCAATGGGGCCCTGAGCAACAACAAGCCTTTGAACAAATTAAACGGGAGATTGTTCACGCAGTAGCCCTTGGACCAGTCCGGACAGGACAAGATGTTAAAAATGTGCTCTATACTGCAGCTGGGGAGAATGGCCCTACCTGGAGCCTCTGGCAGAAAGCACCTGGGGAGACCCGAGGCCGACCCCTGGGGTTTTGGAGTCGGGGATACAGAGGATCCGAGGCTCGCTATACTCCAACTGAAAAGGAGATATTGGCAGCATATGAAGGAGTTCAAGCTGCCTCAGAAGTTGTTGGTACTGAAACACAGCTCCTCTTAGCACCCCGACTGCCAGTGCTGGGCTGGATGTTCAAAGGGAGGGTCTCCTCTACACATCACGCGACTGATGCCACGTGGAGTAAGTGGATTGCACTGATCACACAACGGGCTCGCATAGGAAACCCCAGTCGCCCAGGAATTTTGGAAGTGATCACGGACTGGCCAGAAGGCAAAGATTTTGGAATGTCGCCAGAGGAGGAGGTGGCACGTGCTGAAGAGGCCCCGCTGTATAATAAACTGCCAGACAATGAGAGGCAATATGCCCTGTTCACTGACGGATCCTGTCGCATCGTGGGAAAGCATCGGAGGTGGAAAGCTGCCGTATGGAGTCCTACACGACAAGTTGCAGAAACTGCTGAAGGAGAAGGTGAATCGAGTCAGTTTGCAGAGGTGAAAGCCATCCAGCTAGCATTAGATATTGCTGAAAGAGAAAAGTGGCCAGTGCTCTATCTCTATACTGACTCATGGATGGTGGCAAATGCCCTGTGGGGGTGGCTACAGCAATGGAAGCAGAGCAACTGGCAGCGCAGAGGTAAACCCATCTGGGCTGCCGCACTGTGGCAAGATATTGCATCCCGGCTAGAGAATCTGGTTGTAAAAGTACGTCATGTAGATGCTCACATACCCAAGAGTCAGGCCACTGAAGAACATCAAAACAACCAACAGGTGGATCAGGCTGCCAAGATTGAAGTGGCTCAGGTGGACCTGGACTGGCAACATAAGGGTGAGCTATTTATGGCTCGGTGGGCCCATGATGCTTCAGGCCATCAGGGAAGAGATGCAACATATAGATGGGCTCGTGACCGAGGGGTGGACTTGACCATGGACACTATTGTACAGGTTATCCATGAATGTGAAACATGTGCTGCAATTAAGCAAGCCAAGCGGTTAAAGCCCCTGTGGTATGGAGGGCGATGGCTGAAATATAAATATGGAGAAGCCTGGCAGATTGACTATATCACACTCCCACAAACTCGCCAAGGCAAGCGCTATGTGCTCACGATGGTGGAAGCAACCACTGGATGGCTGGAAACATATTCTGTGCCCCATGCCACCGCCCGGAACACTATCCTGGGCCTAGAAAAGCAAGTCTTGTGGCGACATGGCACCCCAGAACGAATTGAGTCAGACAACGGGACTCATTTCCGAAACAACCTCATAGACACCTGGGCCAAAGAGCATGGCATTGAGTGGGTGTATCATATCCCCTATC
The DNA here is from genome assembly GCF_026419915.1 of Harpia harpyja. Classification (NCBI taxonomy): domain Eukaryota; kingdom Metazoa; phylum Chordata; class Aves; order Accipitriformes; family Accipitridae; genus Harpia; species Harpia harpyja. The sequence continues at coordinate 68,195,620 of NC_068969.1, read as the reverse complement.
ATGCACCAGCCTCTGGGAAAATTGAGTGATACAATGGACTGTTAAAGACTACATTGAGAGCAATGGGGGGTGGAACTTTCAAACATTGGGATACACATTTAGCAAAAGCCACCTGGTTAGTCAACACCACAGGATCTGCCAATCGGGGTGGCCCTGCCCAGTCGGAATTTTTACATACTGTAGAAGGGGATAAAGTCCCTGTAGTGCACATAAAAAATATGTTAGGGAAGACAGTCTGGGTTACTCCTGCCTCAGGCAAAGGTAAACCCATTCGTGGGATTGCTTTTGCTCAAGGGCCTGGGTGCACTTGGTGGGTGATGCGAAAAGATGGGGAAGTCCGATGTGTGCCTCAAGGGGATTTAATTTTAGGTGAGAACAGCCAGAATTAAACTGTATATTAGTTGCTATATAACCCTGCTACTGTATATTATCCTTACTATAATTATGTGCTATATCCATAGTACTATAGTAAGAATCACTTAGATCAAGCAAGAAAAGAACTGTGATAAAACTGAGCAAAGCGCAGTAGTGATGGAACCAGAACTGACTCCAGCATGCAACAATCCAACGGTGCACACCATCCTCCTGCTGCGCCAAATGTCACCTGCTTGTCACACTGCACTGAAGCCCAATTCTGCTCTACCGACTGAGAGGACTTTGCACCATCCCTCCTGCCCAGAAAGACTGGTATGACAGATGGAGCCCAGAGTCGGAAACTAAATGAACTCAATGAACATTTTATGAACATGACCCATGAACTAAAGGAATGATATCTCTGTGTGTGTATACATATATATATATATATCATTGCTCATATGTCTTAAAGGGATGGAAAAGTGATGATTGATCAGGATGTAACTAAAGGTATGGGAACTGTGCATGACGTCAATGGTATAGAATAAGGGGTGGATACTGTCCTGGTTTCAGCTGGGATAGAGTTAACTGTCTTCCTAGTAGCTGGTACAGTGCTATGTTTTGAGTTCAGAGCGAAGAATGTTGATAACACTGATGTTTTCAGTTGTTGCTCAGTAGTGTTTAGACTAATGTCAAGGATTTTTCAGCTTCTCATGCCCAGCCAGTAAGAAAGCTGGAGGGGCACAAGAAGTTGGCACAGGACACAGCCAGGGCACCTGACCCAAACTGGCCAACGGTGTATTCCATACCATGTGACGTCCCATCCAGTACAGAAACGGGGAAGTGGGGGGCAGGGATTCGCCGCTCGGGGGACTGGCTGGGTGTCGGTCGGCGGGTGGTGAGCAATTGCACTGCGTATCATTTGTACATTCCAATCCTTTCATTATTGCTGTTGTCATTTTATTAGTGTTATCATTATCATTATTAGTTTCTTCTTTTCTGTTCTATTAAACCGTTCTTATCTCAACCCACGGGTTTTGCTTCTTCTCCCGATTTTCTCCCCCATCCCACTGGGTGGGGGGGAGTGAGTGAGCGGCTGCGTGGTGTTTAGTTGCTGGCTGGGGTTAAACCACGACAGTTGGGCTCTCATCTCTCCCCACCCCCCACAGAAAATGACCATGAAACAAAACATCCTTTCCAGAAGTCTCTCACCTTCCTCTTCTCAGCCATCCCTGTCTTAAAATAAAAATCCTCCTCTTTCTCAACAGATGTTGTCAGTTTGGGACAGGGATTTGGTACAAAGTGGAGCTATGTAGTTTGAAAACCCCAAACTGAGATTTATGGATTCATGGTAATAACTTCACCATGTTCTTGTTTCCATTTAAAGCCCAGTTTTCCAGGCTCTGTCTAATTCAAGTTTTCTGTTTAAAGGCAAGATTTCCAGGCTTCCTCTAATCCAAATGCATTTGTCCTAGAACCATTCCCAAACTAGAGTGGCCAGTGTTTTGTCCATGAAACCCTCTTCCTTGGCTCACAGTGACAGAAAGCCATCTCCACTGTGGACAAGATGCGAGGCACCATGTTGCTCAGTATTGTCACCCATGAATCAACCAAACTCTAAAAAAAACCCCTCAGCCCGCAGAAAACCCCACTGGGGTGTACAGGAATTATGCACTCTCTTTGGAATCTCAGATCCCCTGCTGGCCTCCACTTAGTTCGCAGCTCTCTTTCTGAGGCTCCCAGATGCGGTGCCAGAGCAGCAGAGTGCATAGAGAAAGAGCTCAGCTCTTTGTTTTGCATATTTTTAGCAAACACTTTCATGCAGACCCCACTGTGTCTGTGTTTTCCTTCCTGTTTTATTTTTTGTGTAACGAACAGCAACATGGCACTCACTCACACACTAAAAAATCAGAATTAATTAATCACCAATTAGGCTGACTCACTGAACAAAGCAAGCCACAGGCTTCACCTAGTGAGTCCTGCACCTAATCTTCTAATAAGCTGTGTTTTCATGTCTTCAGGTGATGTGTGATTTCTCATATTTGTTGCAGTGTTTAATTATATGTCCTGTTAAAAAAGCAGTTCCTGCATGAACTTTCCTGATATCATCTGATAGCCACTGGATCTCATTACACCTTCACCTCCAAAATGGAAGAGCTTTCTGGCATAGCTGCAGTTGTGAGAGTCAGTGGCACTCTTGTCCTCTGAGGTTTCTTTGTTCAAAGGACTGCAGCATTCCTGCAAAGGCATTTGTTGCTGAATGTTGCTGCCATGCTCTTGCAGAAGTGACACTGTATTTCCTTGTATTTGCATGACTAATTAAATTTACACACAGAAGACGTGTAGGAGGAAAAATTACTGTTGTGTGTAAGTAACTTTGCCTCTGCCTAATGAGATCATTTTTCAATCAGGTATGCTCCTCAAGTATCCTGGGTGCCTGTTGCCATTATATCCATTTGTAGTTTTACTTTTCAAGGTTGCAAATTTTCCTACTTTTGCTGTAATGAGACACAGCCTTTACTGCTGCTATCTGTGAAGAGGCTGTTCCACAGAGGCATGTTGATTGCTGACACTACACACTGGCTTTTCCTTGCAGTGTTCTCCTGTTCTTCTTTCATAAACCTGGATCGTTTCTATGCCAAGCAACTCAGAGCGATATGTTACTGGTACAACTTTGTCTGCCTCTCTCATTGCTTTTCAGCTTTTCTTCCTTTAGTTCTCCAGCACCCTCTTTCAGAATTTGAGCTTTATCAGTGCGATAATCTCATACATCACAAAAAGCATATACTTTTCTGATGGTGCACAGTCTCTCTGGGCTACTTTCCAAGCACCACTGTTCTTTATCTTATAAAAGTCACAGACAATTTATAAATGAAAGACATGAGAAAAATATATAAATGGATATGAACAATTAGCAAATCTATGTATTTATTCAAGACACTACTAATGTCTCTGAGTCAAGGGTCAGGCTTGTTTAATAGGCAATTTTTACTTCTCTTCGGGTTTTTCCATATAGCTAAAGGATGGAAAGTGAAATAATTTTCCAGCTAACAAATGACTACTACTAACAAGACCTTCTCATAAAAGTAAGCAGAAGATAAAAGAAACATTTAAACAGACTTCTGAGCTTGGACAGTTCCTTGCATGCTAATTATTAATTAGCCAAATTTAGTGTAGTGATTTCTAGAATATGTTAATTTTTTAAAAGAATGCTCATTAATTCTGTGTGAGATCATGAACGTGCTGTGTGTGTATGCTCTTCATTACTGTATGCTCCACATGGGAAACACAGCTGATTTTTCTAGTCTTCATTTCTTTTTTTTTTGTTTTCCAGGTTGTGCTGCTACTCAGGGGAGTAGAGACCCAGTGTAAAAATGAAGAATCATTAAGCATGAAGATCCTCTCCCACAACAAGGATGCTGTAAGCGCAGGTTGTCCTCCAGCTGGGACAACTGATTTAATGGCATAAGGTCACCTAGCAACTAAGTCACCAGGCAAGCAGGGGTGTGGATCAAGTCACCCCACGCACACTGTGTTGTGCCCGTGTAGACACCAGGTAAAATGAGGGCTGTCTGCAGAGCTCAGGCGTCTGTCCACGATGCATTTGAGAGGGAACGTGAGTCAGAGCTGAAAAGTCTTCAGCTTACTGGCTGGTTTACAAGTAATCTATATTTAACTGCTCCCAATCTAGTAAGTAAAAGGCAATTGTCTTTGTAAAGGTCTGTAAATCCTATTTCAGCAATGGAACCTATGCCTGGGGCATGGTCTTGGAAAGACAAGAGTGGAAATCATGAGAATTACATTGATGGCAGAATACTAAGCTGGGAGAAAAATTCTATGAGAGACAGCACTACCTTCAGACAAAAGGATTAAGGGTCATCCTGTACTAATTCGGCACTTGAAATGCTTGCTAAGAGGTCCAAACAAAGGCAAGGTGTAATATGAGAATGCTCTACAGAGGTGAAAGCATGCGCTATCTCACTCAAGAGTCTCTAACAAGGAAAAATCAAACAGGTCACTTGCACCAACACATTAACATTCTAGTATTTCTACTCAGGGGCCTGTATTCCCATCGTACTGCTGAGGGAGTTGGCCAAGCTGGAACTGGCATCTCCTTTTCCTCTTTTATGGGCCTCATATATGGATACAAGGGCTTCCACCTCTTTAGTGTCCTGTCTTGACAAGACAGAGAAAGTGGTCTCCTTTTCTTCCTAATACTTCCCAGCTCATTAGGAACTCTTGGGACTGAAGTAAACTGGAATTGTTCCAGGAACTTAAATTCTCTTCTTTGCCAAAGATTAAACAACTTTTTTAAGGATCACTGAATCATCATGAATACAAATAAATCAATCTTTCTCTGACATCTTTATATTGAAGGATAATGGCACACTGTCAAAACAATATCAGATTAAAAAAATAAACTCTTGGAGCAATAAGAATCTGAAGGAACAGTGTATCAGGGAAGAAAATTCATGTGTTCTGCTCATGTTCTCATCATCCTGCAGTTAGTAGCCATCTCATGTGTCACACAGAGGGACAAGGACAATTCACTCACATTGAAAAGAACAGTCTTATAATAGGCAGATTATTTAAATAAATAACTTTCCAGGGCTTGATAGCCCTGTCCTCAAGCACAAATATCTATCCATGAAGACAAAAATAACTAAGTAGGATACTCCTATTCATGTATGCACAGGCTTTACTCAGCAATGGTATTCTTGAACAAAATGGGTAGTTATCAGAATTTCTGCTCCACTTCCTTTCAATATTAATCCTTCTTCAATCTCCAGATGCACACCACACTTGAAACAAGCTGCTGCCATAGAAAGTCAACAATCTCAGTGTACCTTGATTTTCCCACCTATAAAATAGGTATAAATTTAAAGCTTCATTAAAAATATTAAATCATGTTGACAAACATTGATAGTTGTCAATATACATGAAGTCCATAGCCATGTGAATTTATACGTATGCTGAATATGAGTATAAATTTTCTTTCCCTTCTTTCTTTACATTTAATCTTCTTTCCCTTTTTCTTCTACCATTGAATGCAAATAGTGAAATCCTGGCCTTATTAAAATTTTTGGCAAAATTCCCAAGTCTGAAATGGAGCGAGGATTTTACTCAGTAAATCTGGTTGACTGCTTTATGTATTTTAATAGTATTATATCGTATCATCTTTTATTTCTTGTGTTGTTTTCGTGCTATACACCTCTATAAAAGCTTGTATTTGAATTAACTAGCATGCAACTGTGAGCATGTGTTTATAGAAAAAAACTCTGAATGTTATTTTGCCAGGTTTAAAATAGAGTACTTGTGAGCTGCAGTCCTTTGTGCTCCTGATGGATATTCAAAAGCATCTGAAATGTCTTTTGATTTCTCACAACAATTCGAAACGTCTATTACTTTCAGCGTATTTCATACAAAATGTCCTCAGCATTTTCCAGCTAAATTCTGTGCCTTACTTTCATTTATGAGGATGACTCTTTTGTTAGGTCTTTTCAACTTCTCTACAATCCCAAGACATGCTTTGATCACTTTGGAGTTAGTAACAGGTATACTCAAACTCTTCTCATGTAAAAGAACAGGCATGGTAGTAACTAAAGCTAAAGAAAAGTCAGCACAAAAGCATTGGTAGAGTTATTCTGTTCAAAAGCATGTATATACCACATAAAAGGCAGAGCAGCAGTAGGATCAGTGAAGCAAACAGGAACAATTTAAAATTTTAAACAGGTTTTAAAAAGAGAAAGATGTTATTGGATCAAAGAACAGGTAGTTCAGATTAGCTTGTCTCTTACTTAATAAACTTAGAGATGGGCCTCCTTCTAGCCTAATTTTTCCATTCTTCTCACTAGAAGGACATGGAGAAACAAACATATTTTCACAGTTTTAGTCCACCTACAAATGGATTCTCAGAACTAGTAATGTTTGATACGGGGTTTTATGCCAAGCTGAGCTGTGTACTTAAAGCATCTTCCGTTAGAGCTATGTGACCAACCGCCACCATCCTCCCAAGGAAAGAGACATAGTGAATTCAGGGCTTTTAGTCATGCTTTTATCTCTATTTGACAGGTGAGGAAAGGGGAATAGAGTTTATATTTTATCAACGTGTTCAAGAACTCTTTCACACACACACATATATATATATATTCAAAGAGACAGTTACAAGTAACCCAGACAAACAAACAAACAAACCTATTTTGCAATATGGCCTGGCAAGTGATAAGATTGTCATGATCCCTAGATCCCTTGCACATTCATTTCACAGTGATAAGCCAGCTGCCAAGTAGGTCTAGATGATCTTCATCTTTCTTGCATGCCAAGGTATTCCATAAAGCCAGAAGCGTTAAACTCTCAGCCATTATTTTCACCATGGCGTTTCACACAGTCTTTTGAGTATCCTGTACTTGGGCAATGGAGGCAACTAGAAGAAAAAGACCATGTCTTTGAATTGGGCTGGGAATCGATCCTACAGGAAAACAGTGCAGACATTGAACAATTCCTCCTGATATGCTGTTGCTGAGGAAACATTGCATGCCGCTCTGTACTAGCTGGAGTTTCCTAAGTACTAATCGTGTCTAGGTATACTGGCATGCTGTGGTTTAGCTGAAAGATAGTGAGGTTTTCAATATGGTGAGACTGTTCCATCACCTACCAAGAAGAGTTGCCCAACTAACCAGCTAATACAACAGGGATGGAGAATAGGAGGTGGAGTTTCCCATCCCTATTCAATGGGATCTTCCCTCCAGGAGGGGCTTGAACTGTTTAGTAAATTGAGATGGACCCTGCCATCTACTTAAAGCTACACAGTTTTGTGCTTTAGTTTTGTTGTACCTCACATTTGAGATCCATCTTCACTAGAACAAAGCACTGCTTGACTCATTGCTCTAATGAGCTCAAACTTCCCTTCCCAATAGTCATGTATTTATTCTGTAGGTTTCTAAGAAAGCGAATAACTGGAAGAACTGCATGTTGTGAAATCTAACTGCCATGGATACATTCTAAAAAATAATTATTGGTACAACTGTGGCTGGCCATTTGATCCCACTCTAAAATGCTCTTTTAAGGAAAAGTTTTATTGTCAGAACCAACCATAATACCCTGATACTGAAGTTTAGTGGAGGAATCCAATTCTTTCCCATGCTACGAGGCACTGTGTAACATATGAACAAAACTTTGCCATTCCTGACTATCTGAACCGCTTTTTTCTTGTTCTGTACTTAGAGGGGAAAAAAAATCCAAGTAGTATTTGATATAGGAATATTTTACCCTACCTCATTTACTGTGCTGCTTTAGCTGCTCTGTGGCATGTCCTCCACAAAAAATGATCTGATTTCATTCATAAGAGGACTGAATTTTTATTTTCTTTTATTAATAACTTCAGAGAAAAAGATGTTTAACTTTCTGCTAAACTTTACGATTTATTATAAATTCATTCCATTTAACACCCATTCTTTTTCTAAGCAATTTGATTTTAAGAGTATATGTATATGTGTGTATATACATGTGTCTCTGGTGGATTTCCAGATTTAATGAGTGTATATTAAGACTAGAATAACATTTGAATGAAGGATTGGCAGTTTAGTCTTTATGCTGCATGTTTTTGCAGAACAAATCTGGCTTCAAGTGGTAAATGTTGCTTCTCTTCAAACTTAATGATGGTATTGTCTTCAACCATTCCTGCTGGCTGATGTTCTGAGGGGAAGGAATATATTCAGGTTCTTTTCTTCTGTTCCTTTCCCCTCCAAACTAATGTTTGTGCAAAAAATTACAAGGATTTTCATTTTTATATTAGGCCCTCCCTTTTTTTAAACAGCTGTCTGTCTTTCCAGCATGTTAATTGAACTACCATTTAGAAGACATATAAAAGACGAGAATAAAATATAATTTCTTCTGGCATTCGAGGCCTGTGATATATCCATTCCTGATTAAGTCAATGGTAGTACTGAGACAAGGGGAGTCAAAAGAATCTCAGTAGACATAATAAAGGGGGATGAGAGATGATGTTTAGTGCTTACATTGTTGAAATTAGCTGAGGCAGAGACAGTCTTTGATAAGAAGAGCTGGTCCCAAGGACCAGCCAATGAGGTAGAGACAGTTCCTGATAAGAAGCAGCAGCAGGCCCCAAGAGCCAGCTAAGACCGGTCTTGCAGCTTGGTTGAATACCAAGAAACCACTGAGCCTGCGCAAGAAAAAAGGTTACTAGCGGTGACAAAGAGGGGTCATCTATCTTCATCTCTGCGACCACCAGATGACCACCATAAAGAGGCACCGCGCAAGCGCAGTTGAGAGGAGACTATGGCAATGACCTCTCAGAGCTAAATTTAATATGAAGCGGGGATAGGTCATGCATATGTATAGGCATATTGTGAATATGTAACACTTGACTATATAAACTTGAGACAAACTGCCGAGTCGGGCGCCCACGACTTTGGTGGGACTACCCCCTGTGCTGCCAGCGCTGAATGAACATACCTACTTTACAATCTCACTGATTGTGGAGTCTGTTTCCGCACGTCAGTACCACACAGCACAGTGAGACAAGGCAACTTTTTGATTCAATTTCAGTGTCTGTTTTGAATAATTTGTTCAAGATGGGAATTATTTCAAGGCTGTCGAATAAAACTTGCTGGAAATACTTCATGATGATGTATACTTTTGTAGTCAAGGCATAATACCTGTAGATATTCCTGAGTGAATCATGGTGAAGGCTGTCAAATATTTAAACAAACAAATCCCCTTCCACATATTACAAGGAATAGGGGCAGGGGAGGCTCACAAAAGTTCTCTTCAGTGACAAGCCTGACAGTGGAAATCTGCCTGACAATCGCCTAGAGTGGAAACCAGCCTGATCTTTCTTGTCTGTCCCTTTACGATGTCCTTCATGCCATTTCAGAATGGTCTAAAATACTCTGCAGTAACACTTTGTCAGATAGTTAAAATCACTTGCATCACTTTTCTCTAGTGTTACAACAGTAAAGTTTTTCCCTATTTTTCAAAATGCTTTTCACTGAACTGTAGAAAATTTGGCTGGGAGAAAACTTGACGCTGTACCTACCTTGTTCTTGGCAGATGCATTTTTCTTTTGCAACCTTCTTCAGTGTTTATGTGATTCCACCACCTTCTTAAAAAACTTATTCCTGTGCTTACCTATATTTAAGTTTTTGCTAGTCTCCAAATGATACCTCATCTGCTGCAGTCTAAATTAATTACATCTTGTTTTTTCTACAGTGGTCACATAGATTCGATTGTTTTACCCCTCACTGCAGCAGGCTTCTGCATATTGGAAGATTGTTAAGTCTCCCTGTCTTCACACCTTTAAACTAAATACACTCAGCTCCCTAAAAATCCTGTTTTCTGGACCTCATATCCCTTAATTTCCAGGAATTTTCTCTCGGTTGGTCAGTTCCCCTGATTTATGGTATTGGTAGCATGTTTTAGCAAAAAAAAAAAAAAGCATACTGTTAAAAGAGGATACTGTCACGACCCAGACTGGAAAGACCAGGGAGTGGTGTTTAATTCAAAATTCCCTCAAGCTAAATTAAGGTGAAACCGACACCAAATGGTCAGTTAAAGGTTTTATTTATGACAGACGCAAACTGAACTGGGGAGGCGTGGTAGTAGGTAGCAGGGTTTCTCACAACAGAAATTGGCATAAGATTACTTCTGTAAACTGTGCAACCCAGGGTAACCATCTACATCAATTCAGGGAATAAAGAGATCCCTACCGTTGAGTCACGAGGTTCAGAGCAGACCCCCTTGCTTTCTAGACTCCTCCTCAGAGAAGGGCCTGGGGGTGGCTGGATCCTCTCTTAGTCTCAGACTTGGTCAACGGTTTGTATCTTGAAACGTATGAGGTGTAGGGATTGTGGAAAAGGAAAAGGAAAGAGAGAAGAAGACAGAGAGAGAAAGGAAGAGAGAAAGATTTCACCGGTCCTGGGTCCAGCGTTGGTTCAGTCAGCCGAGGTGTCCAGTCAGCTGAGGGATCCAGTCCCGGTGGGCTTGCGCGCCCAGGGCTTCAGTTTGCGTCTTTTTATCATCCTTGCCCCTCCTTCAGGCGGGCACCTGAACTCGTCAGGTTAATGAGCATTTTGTGAGCCTTTGGGCTTGGGGGTTGTTTGTGGAGTAACTTCTTCCTGCAGACACGGCCATTCTTAGATCTTTGTATCAGAACAGCGTATCAGAACAGCATATCAGAACAGGGAGCTGTGCAACCTCCAGCACGCTTTCCCCCTCCTGTTGCTGATGTCTGACCTGATGGGCTTTTCACCTTGGTTCCTTGCTGTGCAGGGTTTGTCTTTAAGCAGAACTTGCCCCACCACAATGTTTGGGACATTAACTGTTTCAGTCTCTCACAGATACTTTTTTAGTTAATTGATTAAAAAGGGGTGCTGTCTGGAAAAAAAAATATAGAACATATGAACTTAATGCTACAATCCATAAATTTGAATACATTTGAAATATGAATATTTGGAGATGAGATAACCAGTAAAAAGAAGTTTGTTAATTTAGTACTTCGCTGTCTTCACTACTTTTAAGACTTTTTCAATAGTCCATAACATATTCATCTTTAGAAGTGTTTGCTAAACATACATTTCATTTCATAGGTAGATCTTTAATTAGATTTAGCTCCCCATTGAGATCACTGATAATAGACTATTATAATTTATAATGATCATTTATGGTTTGGGGTTTTCCTTTCAAATTACTCCTCCTCACACAGATTTTTGTCAGTTTGGGGAGGCTTCTACTGTCACAGTAGGGCAAAGCTTTTGTTACTTCTCAGCTAGCTACAGAGAGAGATGTCCTGTCTAACCTTCTGCTCCCTTCAAAGAGTACTTACCAAATCATGTTACTGCTTATGTGAGCCTGAAGAGAGAATATCAAAAATTATTCCTGTCCTAGATCATATCAACTTTTTCAAAAAAACCCCAAATCCCACCACAACTAACTTAGCCATGGGACAGACATGCCGCTATACAGGAAAATCAGCAGCCCTGTGGCATTTAGAGGTCCTGTCATCTTGACAAGAACATTGGTAAGAAACCTCTGATCTTTGGTCATCCCAACTTTTATAAAAGGCTCCTAGTTACTAAGAATCAGTACAAGATAGTAGCCTTCAACCTGCTAAGGCTTATTATTTGTGATGCGAGAATGCTGAGCACCATTAAAATGGGCCACAAGATCAGAAAATGAGGGGAAAAAATAGGATAGCATGAACATATAACCTCTGCCAAAGATGTTTTCTGGACTGTAACAAGTTCTTCTCTGATGTAAGATGAGATAAGAACAATCGAATCTGAAGTCAGTGGTACATAAAATTTTAACATTTTCATTAGATTTTTTTTTAAGAAAGAGATGAAGTGTTTTGTTTTTTAATTTCTTCAGCCTCATATGTGTTCAGAGGATTTTGCAGACAAAGAATAAAAAAGTGACCCAAAGTCTACAGACCTGGATTTCAGTCTGACAGCCATGAGACCACAGAATCCTGGAATCATAGCATATCTTGAGTTGGAAGGGATGCATAAGGATCACTGAGTCCAACTCCCTGCTCTTCACAGGACTACTTAGCACTAAACCGTATGACTGTGTCATCCAGACACTCCTTGAAGATGCTCTGACAGGCTTGGTGCCATGATCACTTCCCTGGGGAGCCTGTTCCAGTGTCTCATTGAAGAACCTTTTCCTAATGTCCAGTCTGAACTTCCCCTGACACAGCTTCGTTCCAACTCCTTGTGTCCTATTGCTGGTCACCAGAGAGAGGAGATCAGCGCCTCCTCCTCCGCTGCTCCCCTTGAGGCAGCTGCAGACTGCCATGAGGTCACCCCTCAGCCTTCTCTTCTCCAAGCTGAGCAAACCCAGTGACCCCAGCTGCTTCTTGTAAGTCTTGCCCTCGAGACCTTTCATCATCTCGGTCACCCTCCTCTGGTCATACTCTAATAGTTTGATGTCCTTCTTACATTGAGGTGCCCACAACTGCACACAAGACTCGAGGTGGGACCGCAGCAGCGCAGTGTGGAGTGGGGCAACCTCCTCCCTCGACTGGCTAGCTGTGCTGTGCTTGATGCACCCCAGGACACGGCTGGCCCTTTTGGCTGCCAGGACACACTGTTGACTCATATTCAACTTGCCATCAACCCAAACCCCCAGATCTCTTTCTGCAGGGCTGCTCTCAAGCCTCTTGCCCCCCAGTTTGTATGTATAGGCAGGATTACCTCATCCCAGGTGCAGAATCCAGCAGTTGCTCTTGTTAAATTTCATACAGTTGGTGATTGCCCAGTTCCCTAGTCTATCCAGGTCTCTCTGTAAGGCCTCTCTACCTTCGAGGGAGTACACAGCTACTTCTAATTTAGTATCATTGGCAAACTTACTTAATGTACGTTTGACTCCTACATCCAGATCATTTATAAAAACATTAAAGAGCACTGGCCCTAAAATTGAGCCCTGGGGAACCCCACTAGTGACTGGCCACCAGCCTGATGTAACCCCATTTACTTGATCTAGGTTTACACCCAAAAATATAGCTCCAATAAAACAAGGCTATCTGTGACCAGTATTGGGAGTCAAAATACACTTCATCTGCATAAACCTGTATCTTTTTCTTACCACCAGAAGCCCAGTGTGCTCAAGCGTTTGGTCTTCATGGACAAAAATGCTCCATTTTGTTCCTTACAACTTTCCCAGGAAAATTATGTAAGTAAGTTCTCACCTTCTGCAGATATGATAGGAAGGCCCCTGAGCCTCTGACTTTCATCCTTATATCACAGAGATTCAACCCTGATACTGCACGAGTGAATGGAATGACTCTCCTCTACTCCAGCAGTATAAAATCAAAAAAGGTGGTGCTTTATTCTGCAGCCACATTACCTCCAACCAGAGGCAGAGACTCCTGCTTCAGTCTTCTCATTCCCTAGGAAGCTAAGAAAATGCACTTTGCCTTTCTGGCCCTTTGGCAAGACCATTCAAACTGGAATTTACATTTATATATCTACGTAAGCATTAAGACATAACTAACCTGTCCATCATCCTAAGCTGCACTTAGCTTTGCTCATTATTTCTGTTGAATTTCCTATCTTGTTTCTCAAGAGTTAGAAATGGAATGAAACAGAGCTTTGCTTCCAACATGCTTGACTGGAGCAGGAAAAGCAGTATGTGGCACAGAGAGTGTGCAATATGAATAGCTGAATTTTGCAAATTAATCTTCAGATGTGGTTTTCATTTTCATGGAAAGGTGAATGTATTAGTAATAATGTAGGAGAAGGCTGCCATAGCAATGGAGGAAAGAAATCGACAAGTTTTAGCCCTGAATAACAGAATATTATGTTCACAGAATCAGCTATGATTTCATGGACGTCTTATAGTCTGACGCTATGAAGCGTATCATTATTCTATCATTTTTGCCTGTCAGTTGTTTAAATATATTCAAACTACACTGCAAAGTAAATTTCTCAACACCAGATATGCATTATGTAAGCATCCTGCTCACATAAACATATCCTATGCAGAATAAAGAAAAGTCACATGGTAAGTAGTCTATTTTTAGAGAAAAGTTGGTCCTTCAGCTGGAAAAGAGACCGGGACGTTGAGACTTCTTGGATGTGTACATTTCTGAATGTAACTTACTTGATAAAGCTGGGTTGTTCATCCTGCCTTTGATGTCACGCATCTATCTGTAAAACCAAAAGACTTACTACCTTGCATACCTGTGAGAAAACTGTATTTATGGACTCTTTTAAAACACATACTTTCTAAAATATACAAGATAAAATTATATATACCGAATAACAATAACATATTCCAAATCAAACCTGGTCTAAGTAGATACTCAAAATACAGGACAAAAGAAAACTATAGAGTACATCTCTACTAAGTCTGGCTGGGATGGAGTTAACTTTCCTCATAGCAGCCCATATAGTGCTGTGCTTTGCATTTGTGGCTGGAACAGTATTGACAACACAGCAGTCTTTTGGCTATTGCTGAGCACTGCTTGCACAGCATCAAGGCTTTTTCTCCAACAGCCCTCACTACCACCAAAGGCAAGTAGGCTGGGGGTGGGCAAGAATTTGGGAGGGGACAGAGCCAGGACAGCCGACCCCAACTGACCAAAGATATTCTGTACCATGCAATGCTGTGTTCAGCAATAAAAGCTGGTGAAAAGGAGAAGGAGGGGGTGACATTTGTGGTTGTGGTGCTGGTCTTCCAAAGAAACCACTACACGTGGTGAGGCCTTGCTTCCCAGGGGATGGATAGACATCTGCCTGCCGATGGTTAAGTAGAGAATACGTTCCTCTTATTGCTTTGTTTCCATGAGCAGCTTTGGCTTTTCTAGTTAAACAGCCTTTATCTCAGCCCACAAGCTCTTCCATCTTATTTTCTCCTGCTTTCCTGTTGAGGAGGGGGAGTGAGAGAGCAGCTCGGTGGGCATCCGGCAGCTAGCCAAGGTCAATCCACCAGAGTGTATTACCATTTGATCCCATTTATCCTTTTTCTGCACTTCTTGGAAGAGAGATGGTATTCGTAACTCTTAACACTAATGTTGTATTAAAAAACTAGTGTACCATGCTGAACACAATACCATTGGGAGAACAAACTTAGGATAAAGGAGCAAGAGATTTGATACATAGATTATCACATCACCTTAACGGCTATTTATTTTCTGGGTCATTAAAGTAATTATACATTAGTAGCAGTCCTTGACAGTTTTCAAGGTAGGAGGATGGGAATGTAGTAGAACAGGATTTATTTGAAAGTTTCTGAATCTTTCACTTTGAACAATGAATTAATTTGAACTGACAAAATATAAACATAAGTTTTGCAGTAAAGGCAAATCCTACCATCTTGATGGATTTCAGTATGATTGTAAAATCTGTTCCCAGGTAATTATGTATGTAGGTTCTTAATTTACTGTTGCTGAAATATGTATGACTTGACCTAAATATAATTGCACAACAGTAATAGTATTTAGATTAGATTAGACCATGCAGTATTGATGTGTTTGGTAAGTTAAATACGCAAGTAAATCAATATTTCAACATTGTATACTTTTCCTTTACATGATGTTTTTTTAAGTGCAACAGTAGAAAACATCAAAACCAGGTACTTTTGTATTGAGAATTATATAATTTCCTAGAATCTTGCCAGAAGCAGCTATATTTTAGATTTTTTTTATATATTATTTGCAACATTAAAAAGAGAAGTGATGGTGATAATGAGATTGTCCATTATTTCCAAAATAGATATAATTGCACCTAAGTAGAGGTGACTATATCTTGGAGCAAATAGTTGCAAATTATGCATATCAACTTCACAATTATGTTAAATGTATAAAAGCTAATTAACAATCTATTCATTACAGATAAACAAGACTAATCCAATCCAAGAAAAAGGTATGTCTAGTTTTGTGACCATCTTGCATTCCTCTCTTAAGCATCCTACCTGGAGTGAACTGATCATAATTAGGTCAAGATACTTAATGTTTTTTGCAGTGCTACATGCTCTTACAAATATTTGCTCTGGGATGCAAGCATTTGTTCTTTCCTTTAAATTCAGCATAGTGTAATAGAAGACATGATGGTGAATGTATATTTATCCAAAATATTGACCAAAAAGCTCTTTTTTTCATTCTTCACTTCATGCAGTTTTGGAGTTAAATGAACCAGATGCAGAACTGATGTCATAGAATCATAGAATCATAGAATCATTTCAGTTGGAAAAGACCTTCAAGATCATCGAGTCCAACCATTAACCATGCCCCCTAAACCATGCCCTGGAGTACCCTGTCCACTCGCTTTTTGAATACCTCCAGGGATGGTGACTCAACCACTTCCCTGGGCAGCTTGTTCCAATGCCTGACAACCCTTTCAGTAAAGAAATTTTTCCTAATATCTAACCTAAATCTCCCTTGCCTCAACTTGAGGCCATTTCCTCTTGTCCTATCTCCAGACACCTGACAGAAGAGACCAACACCCACCTCACTACAAACCCCCTTTAGGTAGTTGTAGAGAGCGATAAGATCTCCCCTCAGCCTCCTCTTTTCTAGACTGAACAACCCCAGATCCCTCAGCCACTCCTCATAAGACTTGTGCTCCAGGCCCCTCACCAACTTGGTTGCTCTCCTCTGGACACGCTCTAGCAGCTCAATATCTTTCCTGTAGTGAGGGGCCCAAAACTGAACACAGTACTCGAGGTGCAACCTCACCAGTGCTGAGTACAGGGGAACAATCACCTCCCTGCTCCTGCTGGCCACGCTATTTCTGATACAGGCCAGGATGCCGTTGGCCTTCTTGGCCACCTGGGCACACTGCTGGCTCATATTCAGCTGGCTGTCGACCAGCACCCCCAGTCTTTTTCCACCAGGCAGCTTTCCAGCCACTCTACGCCAAGCCTCTAGCATTGCATGGGGTTGTTGTGACCTAAGTGCAGGACCTGGCACCGAGCCTTGTTGAACCTCATACAATTGGCCTCGGCCCATCGATCCAGCCTGTCCAGTTCCCCCCGTAGAGCCTTCCCACCCTCAAGCAGATCAACACTCCCACCCAACTTGCTGTTGTCTGCAAACTCAGTGAGGGTGCACTCAATCCCCTCGTCCAGATCACTGATAAAGATATCAAACAAAACTGGCCCCAGTACTGAGCCCTGGGAACACCACTTGTGACCCACCGCCAACTGGATTTCACCCCATTCACCACTACCCTCTGGGCTCGGCCATCCAGCCAGTTTTTCACCCAGTGAATAGTGCACTTATCCAGGCCACGAGACACCAGCTTCTCAAGGAGTATGCCATGAGAGACAGTGTCAAAGGCCTTGCTGAAGTCTAGGAAAATAACATCGACAGCCTTTCCCTCATCCACTAGGCGGGTCACCTGGTCATAGAAGGAGATCAGGTTGGTCAAGCAGGACCTGCCTTTCGTAAACCCATGTTGACTGGGCCTGATCCCCCTCTTATCCTGGACTTGCCATGTGAGTGCTTTCAAGACAAACCGTTCCATAATCTTCCCCGGTACCGAGGTCAGGCTGACAGGCCTGTAGTTCCCCGGATCCTCCCTCCAACCCTTCTTATAAATGGGCGTCACATTGGCAAGCCTCCAGTCCTCTGGGACCTTCCCTGTTGACCAGGAACGCTGATAGATGATAGAGAGTGGCTTGGCAAGGACCTCTGCCAGTTCCCTCAGTACTCTTGGATGGATCCCATCAGGTCCCGTAGATTTGTGAGTGTCCAGATGGCGTAGTAGGTCCTTAACTAATTCCTCCTGGATTAAGGGGGGTATGTTATGCTCTTCATCCTTACCTTCCAGCTCATGGGGTAGAGTACCCTGAGGATGACTGGACTCACTACTAAAGACTGAGGCAAAGAAGGCATTAAGTACCTCGGCCTTTTCCTCATCACTGGTTGCTACATTCCCTTCTGTATCCATTAAAGGAAAGATATTCTCCTTGGGATTCTTTTTACTGTTAACATATTTGTAAAAACATTTTTTGTTGTCCCTTACGATAGCGGCCAGATTTAGTTCTAGCTGAGCTTTTGCCTTTCTAATTTTCTCTCTGTATGATCTAACAAGACCCCTGTACTCCTCCCAAGTTGCCTGCCCTTTCCTCCAGAGATGGTAAACTCTCCTTTTTTTCTTAAGTCCTAGCAAAAGCTCCCCATTCAGCTAGGCCGGTCGTTTTCCTCGGCGGTTTGACTTGCGGCACATGGGAATAGCCTGGTCCTGAGCCACTGAGATATCCTTTTTAAAGAATGTCCATCCCTCCTGGACCCCTTTGCCCTTCAGGACCGTCTCCCAAGGGACTCTCTCAACCAGTGCCTTGAAGAGGCCAAAGTTAGCCCTCCAGAATTCCATAGTGGTAGTTTTGCTGACCACCTTCTTTGCCTCACCAAGAATTGAAAATTCTCATTTCATGGTCACTAAGCCCAAGACGGCCTCCGACCATCACACCTCCCACCAATCCTTCCCTGTTCGTAAACAGTAGATCTAGCAAGGCTCCTCCCCTGGTTGGCTCACCCACCAGCTGTGTCAAGAAGTTATCTTCCACACACTCCAGGAACCTCCTAGATTGTTTACTCACTGCTGTGTTGTATTTCCAGCAGATGTCTGGAAACTTAAAGTCCCCCACAAGGACAAGGGCACACGATTCTGAGACTACTGCCAGCCACTTGTAGAATGATTCATCCGTCTCTTCAACCTGGTCGGGCGGTCTATAACAGACTCCCAGCACAATATCTGTCTTATTGGCTTTCCCTCTCATCCTCACCCATAAGCACTCAAAAAGAGCGGTCCAACCATTTTTTTTTCTTCTTATACCCCCCTTTCCAGTATGCTGATCCAAATAAAAAAATCCCATTTTGTATTTTGTACAGATACGTTTTCAATGGAAAGGCAGCTCCAACTCACCACACAACTTCATTGTCACTAGAGACAACACAGTGTAATCAGTAGGAGTGCATATCAAAAGGGCAAAAGAAGGCAGGACCAGTTGGCAACAGCACAGCTTCAGCTTAATTTGAACCAGTCATGAAGCATCCCCAGAGAATGAAAGACGTGAATAGGATACTTCCCACTCTTTTTTAAATTCCTTTCAAGCTCAGATTAATTTTTGACTGCCTACCAAAGCCTATAGACTTGTCATGTCTACTGAGTTTACAGATAGTGCCTGGACATCCTGAGTGCAGGAGTTCCCGTGATTCCACTAGTCATGAACCATGGCTGTTGTGCAAGCACTTTACAGGCCTTTGGGCTCTTCCTGAGAAAATGGAGTATGAGCTGAATCCAAACACCTCTCCAGTCCTCCTCGCTGCATTTTCACAAAGTTACTGAAATTATTACTTTTCTTTATAGGTTTCTTTATCATGTTATCATTAGACAACTGTTGTATCCAAAAATGGAATTCAAGTAGCAGTATTGAGACCTTGTTTTTTCACATAAACCCTACTTGTCAGACCTGCCTGTATTATAGGTAGATTGTTCCTTAGAATTACTCCTATCTTGATGGTTGATTCACAAAATTAACTCTCCAAGATTCAATAGCAGTGCATGATCCTACAATTATTTTACTTTGAAAAAGAGGCACAAAAAATAACTGTGAACTGACCCAATTATTTCTCATTAACCCATTTATTTCCATAAACCAGTTCTCTATTCGAAGTTGTGAAGATTACTTTTCTGCAACATACAAATTTGTTGACTACATTAAAACTTGCAATTTTGCAAACTGAAAGTTATTAAATTCCTAAAAGACATGTTCATATAAAAGTTGCATTACTTTGAAAAGGAGGTAGGGGTACAGGATTCCAGCCATAGAAATAGCATATCTTCTTGCTATTGGGGTAAAAATGCACTAAACCTTGCCAGACATTCGTGTGTCAGTTTGATGTGTCCAACAATGAGGTGATGAGGATATTTTTGCAACGAGTGCTATTCTGACTCAATTAATGATGCTGTCTTGTGCCAACACCTACTTTTGAGAAAATATTTGCAAGATGAAGCTTTGATTTGCTCTTGATGGGAAGGGATTGAATTCTACTGTTAACTGATAAAGTATCCTATTAACTACATAGTATAGATTACAAATTATATGTAACTGATGTAAGTTTAGGAGATAGAAGTGTTTGAGGACTTTGTTTTTAAAGCTGTCTCCAAAGATATGATCTCTCATCTATAATTTAGAATCATAGAGTCATTTAGGTTGGAAAAGACCCTTAAGATCATGGACTCCAACCATCAACCTAACACTGCCAAGTCCACCACTAAACCATGTCCCTAAGCGCCACATCTACACGTCTTTTAAACACCTCCAGGGATAGTGACACCACCACTTCCCTCGGCAGCCCGTTCCAATGCCTGACAACCCTTTCAGTAAAGAAATTTTTCCTAATATCCAATCTGAACCGCCCCTGGCACAACTTGAGGCCATTTCCTCTTGTCCTATCACTAGTTACTTGATAGAAGAGACCAGCACCTACCTCACTACAGCCTCCTTTCAGGTAGTTGTAGAGAGCAATAAGGTCTCCCCTCAGCCTCCTTTTCTCCAGACTAAGCAACCCCAGTTCCCTCAGCCGCTCCTCATAAGACTTGTTCTCTAGACCCTTCACCAGCTTCATTGCTCTTCTTTGGATGTTATCTAGCACCTCAATATCTTTCTTGTAGTGAGGGGCCCAAAACTGAACACAGTACTCGAGGTGCAACCTCACCAGTGCTGAGTACAGGGGAACAATCACCTCCCTGCTCCTGCTGGCCACGCTATTTCTGATACAGGCCAGGATGCCGTTGGCCTTCTTGGCCACCTGGGCACACTGCTGGCTCATATTCAGCTGGCTGTCGACCAGCACCCCCAGTCTTTTTCCACCAGGCAGCTTTCCAGCCACTCTACGCCAAGCCTCTAGCATTGCATGGGGTTGTTGTGACCTAAGTGCAGGACCTGGCACCGAGCCTTGTTGAACCTCATACAATTGGCCTCGGCCCATCGATCCAGCCTGTCCAGTTCCCCCCGTAGAGCCTTCCCACCCTCAAGCAGATCAACACTCCCACCCAACTTGCTGTTGTCTGCAAACTCAGTGAGGGTGCACTCAATCCCCTCGTCCAGATCACTGATAAAGATATCAAACAAAACTGGCCCCAGTACTGAGCCCTGGGAACACCACTTGTGACTGGCTGCCAGCTGGATTTAACTCCATTCACCACAACTTTTTGGGCCTGGCCATCCAGCCAGTTTTTTACCCAGGGAAGAGTACACCCACCCAAGCCATGAGCAGCCAGTTTCTCCAGGAGAATGCTGTGGGAAACAGTGTCAGAGGCTTTACTAAAGTCCAGGTAAACAAAATCCACAGCCTTTCCATTGTCCACTAAGCAGGTCACCTTGTCATTGAAGGAGATCTCATTAGTCATTTAGTTTGTTCTTGCCAAGTCAAAGTTCTCTCTTGCTGTAACTGTGAGTTCTAGGATGGTTAAGGCACCTAAAAAATCACCTCAGCTTATTTCACAGGTATTAGTATATTTGTTATATACATGTATTTATATGTAGGTGAACTACATAGCTATGATACAAAGATTATATACTATCATCAGATGTATCAGTTCATGTTAGATAATACAAGATATCTATTTCTAATGTGCTGTGAAGTTCAGCAAAACTTTAGACTGTATAGCTATAGTTTGTCTTTATTTAGGCTAATTGGAAGTAGGAGGGGCAGAAGATACTGGAGAGGAAAAAAAAAAAAGAGAAGTGACCTGAGATTTTCCGAAAACAAGAGTCAGAAGGCAACTTCAATATAAAAAAAAAAAAGAAAAAAAATGTTTGCCTTACACAGATTATTAACTTGCTATTAATGTCCACTTACATTATACAGTTTAGATAATTTTACGTTAATAATAAACAGATAAAAGGTATTGGGATGATGCTTCTCTTTCACTGAACTCTGTTCTTGCAGAGGTTTTCATCTGCAAATGCCCCAAGTTTTCTTTAGAATTTATTCTTGCAATTTAAGTATACCCAGTGGAGTTTCCTCCCCAATAGGCTGACTCACTGTCACAGAATCACAGAATAATTCAGGCTAGAAGAGTCCCCAAGGTAAGTTCACAATCTTAAAGGTACAATTTTAAGTGTTGAGTTTATATATTTATTTCACATTGTATATAGTAAAAGGCTTTCTACTGCTGTTATATGTGACTTTTATATGTTTTCATAGCAGCTAATGATTCTTTATTTACACACTGTTCCTCAGATGTGAAGTAAAAAAAAAATATAGTTTATGTAGGGTAGCCTTCTTAAACTGCTATAAGTCTCACCCTATGTCCAACAATCAGTAGGAAATTACTAAAACTTTTTGTTAGTTAGCTTAAAATTAGATATTACCAAGAAAAAAATGTTAACTTTTAATTTTGTTTATTTCTGATGCACAAACATGTGATATTCCCAACTGTAATGTGACTGTTTAACTGATAAGTTTTATTGAACAATCAGCATATTTCATACCATCTCACAATTAGATTAATGGCTGTGGATCCACCTGTAAACATCAGATAATATGAATATGAAGTGAACAAACTCAAAATTTTTGCATTATTTCATCTGAAATCACTTCAGGAATGATTCAAACCAGCCCACAATTCAAGATTTCTTAGCACAAATCTTGAATTAATAGTTGTCAAAAACTTTCAGCTGCTCACATTATGGACAAATTCAGTTAATGTAAGTCACAAAGTATTTCTTTTTTATCTTTCTAACAGGAATCTGATACTAGCAGGGGGGAAAAAAACAACAAAAAAAACCCCAAAAACCCAAACAAAAAAAAAATGGGGAGGCTGTGGTGTGAAAGAGGAAGAGAATCTAAATAATCCCAGGTCTATGATGTCTCGTATCACTTTCACAGTCAAGAATGCAAGCATATCCTGGAAGCTGATGACAACACATACAGCATATGAGTCTATTAATTCATTTCTGATCAGGACTGCAATTCAAATGTTAGCTCTGTAGCAACGTACAGTATAACACACAGTTGCGTGAAGATCAGTCCTTCTAAGACCATACCCTCATGAGACTGGCATGCCCATATGACAGTCACATGTCTGTTGGGGATACCAACAGACTAGCCAACCAGCTTAACTATGTCCTAAATTTTTTCTGTAGCAACTAATGTAACAAATTGAATGTGAGACAGTAGAGTAGGTGATTTTTATTTTAAACAAAACTGATTTCACTCAGTTATTTTTATCCTTTCATACTCAATTTTCATACTCAAAAGCCACAGGATGTGTACATCCATCCAGTTAGTCTGGCCAAAGTTTCTTGTGTGTAACCCAGAAGAAAAGGGATGGTTGCTCTCAAGTCCTTCTCATGTATCCTGGGTTACCATGTGTCCCGGTTTCAGCTGGGATAGAGTTAATTTTCTTCTTACAGTACAGTGTACCTAGTTGCTGGCTGAGCTTAAAGCAGAACACCGTAACTGATAATAAGCAAGTGGTTTTCAGACATGCTTTTGGTACCTACCCACTAGGATATGAAAAAATTAGATGTTCTTACCTCTTCACCCCATCTCATCTGCTGTGAGTCAGTCGGCCACCTTGCCAATGTACTTATTTTTTGTCTTGTTTGTCCGGGATTCTTAACACTCCAGCTCTGCTCTTCATCTTCCTTCCATCTTTTCTCAATGGCTTCAGTCTGTCTTTGTTTTCCTGATCTTGAGAAATGTTTCTACCACGTGCTTTGATCTTGATGACCTGCTTCTCTAGGTGCTATTGATACTTACCATTTTCCTAACCTTTCTTCAGCCATTTCTTCTTGTGCTTTCACAAAATTATGTTCACACTTTATTCATACAAATGTTAATATTCCTAATGAAAAGTCCTATACTCTCAAACAGCTTCTAGAGGATACACCAAACCACACTTTTTATGAGTAAGGGACTCCTTCTCCTGCAGAATATGGACTCATCACATCTAAGGAAGAAATCTAGTCAACTACTTTTAAACCAGGAAGATTCACGTCCACAAAAAATATTTTCTTAGTCTAGGTTATATCTAATATACATATTCATACCACTCCCTCTGATTCTGAGTTTTGTAGAGCTTAAAGAAAGACCAGTCACAGGTTTTCATAGTTCCAATAAAGGTACATTGCATAAGGTCTGGGTGACTTTAGAGGACCAAAGCTGGTTTTGACAGTCCAAAGAACTACTGGTAGAAGTAGTCTAGTAGGACATTAGAGCTGAGGCTGAATTCCATCTGAAACTTCATCCCAAATATTTTGGACTGTGTCTTTAAAGCAACTAGAACCATCTGTAAGCTGTATAAGTGCTAATTTAGCAGCAATTCAGACTGCTAGAGTCTAGATTACTAGTCTCTGTTCTGATGACATCTGTTTTTCTTGTTCCATCAAATAGTTCATAGTGAGTCCTAAAAATTATCTTAAGTATTTTCACTCATGAGCCAGATTACCATAACACAGCAGACAAAATCTGCTATTATTCATTAATGGAACCACTCTTTCAACCAATCACTAATAAATTGTTCATTACACCATCTAACAGTGAGTATTTCATTTCTAGATTCAATTAATTCAGCAAAGAATAAATAAGAAACAACCATTTATGGCAAATCCTCCTTTTGTTTTCATTGTAAAGACAGTAAAAAAGTGAGACCTGCCCTACATTTATGTCACTAGTAGTATCATAGTTCATTGTTACTCAGAATGAATCTTTACTCATATAAAGACTTAATTCAGAGTCGAGACACTGTGCTGTATACCTCAGGGTCCGGAGAGAAAAATAATTATTTCCATAGAATGCAATCAGTTCAAAAATCACCTGACACACTTGGTTGCAGAAGATTCAAAGGAAAATTATTTTTGCCTCAGATTTTCAAAATGGACTGCTGGTTGTAAATGGCAATGTATGATACTAATTCAGTGATTTATTCAAATATTCCTGGAGCTTATTCACTACAGATGCAAATTAGATTGACACATGCTTCAGTAGAATTTCCTTAACTGAAACACACTGAACAGCCACACTGAGTCCATTCATGTATTTCCTGTGAGTCCTGAGGAATGGCATCAGACGAGACCCTCAGATTTGTTCAAAAAATGCCATGTGGAGCAAATGATAAGCCACTTACCAAGTTTAGGATTCAGTCATAAGAATAAAAAGGTACACGTACAGTAAAAGTGGCTCTTACAGATGGTTTTTATTCATGACTCCCATAACTTGACAAGCTTCTCCACAGTTTGGAGTCTTATCATCTGAATTACAGGTGGAGATAGAGCTTACAGGCAAGCTAAAGAGCTTTTGGTTGCTCTCATCTGTATGCCAAAAGAGCTCATGCAAGAGACTGGCAAGATGCAGACTAAGCACAAGGGGCATTTTCATACTCCTTTGCCATAGCCATATGTCCTGAAGGAGAACATGACAGCTAAAGATCTTAAAGACATGCAGTCACTATAAAAGCAATTTGCTTTTATAGTCATACTTATCTCCCTTTAAATGTTGCCCTCCTAAGAGGCAATTAAAGTAGTTCATTAAGAAATTCAGGTCTTTTGGTGGTGGTGGTTTTATTAATAGATGCTGCTTCATGAATCTTGGAAAACTGAAATCAGACTTGCCTGCTTTGCTTCCTCAGGCTCTAGTAACACCTTATTGCTGTAAAAGAGCACTGTAAAAGAACATAAAAGCAAAGAGAAATAACAAAAACTTTCTTGTATGAAAGTGCTCTTGTCATAAAGCCTTTGTAGTAGATTAAGTTTTGAGAAATCCATTGCTGCTTTTTCTTGTTTTCTTTTCCTCTCTGTTCATTCCTTGGGCTACTTAAGGGCTCTGGGGATCCTCTGCAAGTTCTCTGCCTGGGGTGGACTTTTATCCACAGAATCAATTTTTAAGACAGTAGTATCAGGGACATTTTTTGTTCTGCCATTTCTTGGAAATCACCCAAATACATCTATAAGATTGTTGATTTCCATAGTGTTACAGTTGTGTGAGGTGAACAAAAAACACTGTGGTTTTCAATATTACAGCTGTGACAACTTAGTACTATTTTGTTTCACACAAGGGGAATATGATTCTCTCAGGTTTTCTTTGTAACAAATGTCTGTGTGAACCAGCAATAAAATTTCAGCTGTTCCTAATCAGACAGGACTTCCTTCATTCTTGACCCAAATTTTCCAGACCCACAAAACTACTATTTTCCTCTGTTGTTGCAAGTAACAAACATTTGAGGTGTTAATTTCAAATCCTTAAAAAAATAATGCCTGTATCATGAGTCATGGAAAAACATGTCTCACTGCAAACAAGAAAAAAACTTTTTCATTGAAGACAAGATTTACCCCTTAAAGTATGATTGCTTGAACTCTGTATTGGAGACCTAGCTAGTATTAGAGAAAAGCACAGAGGGACTAGTTAATGTGGGCAGGGGGAATCAGCGCCTGATCTTGCTTTCAGGAAAAACGTCCAAAGTCAACAAGAGTTTCTTGCAGCAAGCATATAGTATTGGTCCGCATAAAATTACAGCGCCCAATCCTCCACCATTTTCTTTACTGTTCATACCAAGCCTCCACCAATGGTTCCCCCCTTCCTCCTTCTTCTAACACCATCATATCTATTTTGTAAGATTGATTCCAAACTATTTTTATTGCAGTATCACAAACCTGCTTTCTGCAACACTGAAGTATTTAATAGTGTGATATTAGTTTAACAATGTTAGCTATATTACATATTTTAATTCCTGCATACTCTGGTTGTATAAGCAAAAAGGTAAAGCGTGCAAACTTTCAGCCTCTTTGCTTTACAAGAGTTTTCAAATTTGGTGACGGGTACACTGGAAGTCTGTGGCACCCACTTTTTGTTCCTCATCAGTAAATTCCCTGTTTAAACTTGTCATGCACCTCCTAACACACTTTACATTGGATGGTTCTTGGTTTTACATTAATCTTATTGTAATAAGACGGCACACAGAACTGCTCTTCTTTTACTTCACCTTCTGAATCACTTTAAGTAGTAGTCCTGGTTATCGAGACAGCAAATCCATGTGAATACCCATTTATTCATGGAAATGGATCTGCTAATTACTATGCTTCCAAAGGTGCTTCTTTGATTGTGCTCTTCAGTTTGTCTTTTTTATACAGAAAAGTATTTGATTTTTCAAAGTAGACATAAATATTAATAGCTTCTGTTTATTACCACCTGGCCTAATTTCCTCATAACACTACCCAAGTTACAAGAAACAGCAAACAGAGGGTGGAGTGGTTGTAGAATAAAACACTAAAGCCATAGTAATTTTGTTTTGTATCTATCAATCAACAACATTTTGCTTAAGCATACAGGTCATTGGCTGCATTGTTTCCACTCCCTCTTTTTTTTTTTCTCATCCCATTTAATCAGCAATACAAATAACTATAGATTCAATCAGGTCCTTGATTATTGTTGATAGAAAGCTCTGAAAAAGTCACACCACCATGTAAAACAAGGGCATGTCTTACACCGCAAATATCAAAGTCATGGTACTGTAGACACAAAATTTAGTCAGGAAAGACTTTAAAAAGACTTTTAAAAAGTTTTATCTGGTTTGCTCTATAGTAAAAACTTCTAAACTGTACTGCATCTAAACTAATAGTGTCAATTTTATCATTTGAAAACCAAACTTTTAAACATCCAACAATACCTAATTATAAAGCTTATGTCCTTTGCTGGTTTCAGTTTTGGTAAGAGAGAGGAAAAGAGAGAGACCCACAGCTGTCCATCTAAGAACCGTTAAGGATACAGTAAGTTACCACTCCTAATTAACAATACAGATTTGCAAAATCGGTTCTCTGTACAGGGAACATGAGAAGGCAGACGAGAGGCAGCTGTAGGCTCTTTTGGCCCCATCCTCAGGCTGCCAGACATTTCACAGACAAAATCAGTAATTCTTAATGTCAAGGCATGGAAGAATGTAGTGACAACCACATCTCCAAAGAGGTTATTTTTTCATTAAAGATCTCTGGAGCATAAACTCTATCCACCCCCAGATTTAGAAGACTACTTCCTAGGCAAGCCACTTGAAAAGACAGCAAAGGCATTGTGTATGGCCATTGTAAATCTGTTCCCAGTGTTTAAATACACAGCAGATGCACTTTGTAGACCATTCTACAGTTCTTGTTCAGTTGTCATCCAGACCGCTGGAGATATGAAAATATAGCTGGCTTCCTCCTGCCCATCTACACAGAGTTGCACTGCAAAAGAATCCAGGGTACGCAGAAGGATCCCCTCAGGTTTCATTCAGTTGGGATGTAGCCTGGACCCAGTGAAATGCTTTAAGGTTCCCCCATCTGGATGTACTCAGTGCCCTTCAAATCTATTCACTCACATCCTTTAAGTGATATCCTTCTCCAGCATCAGTCACACCTGCTTATTTGATGCTTGAAAGATTTTTATCCATTAACCCTGTGCGTATGTGTATGTGTGTCTGTATGTAAAAAGTGTTTCTTTTCAGGTTGATACTCAAGAGACATTACAATCCAGTTTTACTACCAGCATACGTCCTTCTTTTCTGTAAGATAATAGGTGTATCATGTTATACTGAGCATAACAAAGAAGCAAATGCATGTTACCTCTTGATTGTATTCATGGGAGAGTCCAGTTTAATCCTCTTAATTATTTCTGGACAAGATATTTGGTACACATTAGCTAATTATAGTGTAGATAAGTGTAGATAACAGCTCCTGTCTTTTTACTCTTTTTTTTAACATTAGCACTGTTCTGACTTTACTAGAAAATTGGAGAGTGACATTCCCCTGACATTTCTTGATTTATAGGGAAATAG
The DNA here is from genome assembly GCF_026419915.1 of Harpia harpyja. Taxonomy (NCBI): domain Eukaryota; kingdom Metazoa; phylum Chordata; class Aves; order Accipitriformes; family Accipitridae; genus Harpia; species Harpia harpyja. The sequence continues at coordinate 68,166,983 of NC_068969.1, read as the reverse complement.
TGTTTCTCTCCCATAAGTTTATATGAGCAGTTTTCAAAATTTGTTTAGGAAAGCTCAGAATTGTCTCCACGGAGAAGGATGCTCAGGCCTGAAGCAGGATGAAGAGATTAAAGAACCTGGATTTTCTTAACAGGACCACAGAAAAAATTAGGTTGGAAGGGACCTCTGAAGGTCATGTAGACCAATTACCTGCTCAAAGCAGAGCTAACTTCAGAGTTAGATGGGGTTGCTCAGGGACTTGTTCAGCTACGTTTTGAAAATCTCTGAAGATGGGAATTCCACACTATCTCTGGGCAGCTCATTCCAGGACCTGGCCCCTTGCACCAGGAGCAAGTTGTTCTTTATATCCAGCCAGAATTTTCACTGCTGTATTTATGGCTGCTGCCTCCTGTCCTGTTGCTGTGCACCTCTGAGAAGTGTTTGACTGGTTAAAGCTACAGCATGCCCATCCACTTTGAAGAAAATGCTTACTGGGATGTAAAGCACAAGTTTAGATATCATGTAATTAAAACAATGCATATACAGATGGCAAAAAAAAGACCACACTTGTGAAGGAAAAGAGTAAGTGCCCTGTAAATCATGTTGAATTTATCTCACCTGTGTCACATCCCAAGGTTGGAGTGACTCAGGTTCATGGATTTCCTTTGTCAGAATTAAGGTGAAAACGACACCAGGGGAGTTCAAACAACAATGAACATTTATTCAACCAAGCTAACCTTGCCCAAGTACAAGTGAACTTATCAATATGAACCTTGCATCATGTCATTAAGCCGCCATTTGGAAAGAGAAGGGAGCTGTAGAAAAAGAAGCAGGAAAAGGAACATGACACTGTGTCAGTGAACTGTACAACACGTGCTAACCATATGTAAGCCTTACTTATCTGGGGATCAATTCAAAGAATATAAGGAGATCCCTCCCATTGAGTCGCGACGTTCAGAGCAGACGCCCTTGCTTTCTAGACTCCTTCTCAGAGGAGCCCAGGAGTGGCTGGATCCACTCCTAGTCCCAGACTTGGTCAACAGTTTATGTTTAAAAGGTTGAGATGTAGGGACTGTGGGGAAAAAGAGAGAGAGAGAGGAAGAAAGAGAGAAGAGAAGGATTTCACCAGTCCTGGGTCCAGTGTTGGTCCAGCCAGTCTAAAGATCCAGTTGCATGCTAAGAACTCGCCCTTCCTTCTTTTATACCTAAAGGGTCCGCCCCCATAGGCGGGAGTTTGCCACCATTGAGCAAGCACAGTGTGAGCTCAGGAGTGTTCCAGAAATGAGTCGGTGGTCTTGACATGCGCAGTTCACGTTCCTGGGATTCTCTGGAAATTGGTCGGTGGGCTTGGGAGGTCATCAGGGAGTTGCTTCTCTCTCCCTGCAGGCATGACTGCTATCTGGACTTTCCTTCAGGTGCATTCGTTGTGCTTCTTCTCATGGTCACTTAAGATAAGGAATTGTGGCTTTGGAGAAGCGCGGTCCCACCCGCCATGGTGCCTTCTCCTCCAGCCACATTCTCCTGTTCACACAACTCCAGCGCTTTTACAGAGGCCGTCTTCTCCACCAAAGTTCTTTAATGAATGTTTGAGACATTGGCTATAATTTTTCAGCCCATCACAGCCTGCCAAAAGCGACTCTTCATAATATAGTTGTTCTCACATATTTTGCATTTCCATTATGATCAGCTAAATCAAGTTTTCAAGAAGCTGGTTACACTGTGATAGGCACATATTGGTATAAAAAATTTGACAACTCATCAGAGGCCTTATCTAAAGCACATGGATATCATGTGGCTAGATTATGTGATCTACCTCTGCCTCTGGTGAAATGAGTCTTTAACCACATCCCTTTTGTGCTCAGTAAGCACCCCCTTTTTAACACTGTTTTTGGTTAGACAAGTTTTATTAACTATCATGCTAGAACATGTATTTCTGTGCAATTTCACTTAATGGAGGAGCCTTAAGAGAGCTGTGTTCCAGTCAAGCAAGTAACAGACATCCTCATAAGAGAGGCGCCCAATTTATTTACTTACAGCCTTGCTTCCTCTTATGTTCTTCCAGTTTCCAACGTTCCCGTTGCTACATAGATCTCTATATAGGAAATAATACTGCAACACTGGCAGCAAAGCTCAAAATGAGACCTTATAGGAAGGAAAGGTGGTTTTATTTTACAGTAAAATTGATTTCACCCACACTGTCATAACCACATACTCACAAGCACCAAGAAGTGTGTATCCAAGAGGCCTGTCAAGCATCAGATGCCACTAAGTGTGCAGCCAGGTGTCTTTCCAGGATTCAGACTTCCTCAATGATGGAAGGGACAAGGTACGCAAACTATCGATCCTCAACATTTCTCCTAGGTCCCTTTCTAGGTGACTGGTGAAATGCTGATTTTGGACGTACCTTTTTTTTCCTCTTAGGAGATGATAATGGTTAGTCCCTTTATCTTGTCCCACCTCTCTGAATCACTGGGATTTACCAACTGTCTTTTGACTCCCAATCTGCGTGCCCTGCGAAGATGCACACAGGCTTCATAGGATCTTGATGATCTCCTAATCTAGGTGTCATCAACATATTCCATGCCTGCATCTTCTCTGCTGCTGTTCGTTGCCCTGGTGCTTCCACATCCAGACATTCCCATTAATACCATCCTAAACCTTTCTATTACATTTCTCTACATCTACCTAATCAAAGAGTCATTTGTCAAGACTTTTCAGCAGTGGTGTTAGTTCACACAGTTGCTGGCCCCAAACTTCTCCAGTATGTATGTATGCATGCATGCATGCTCATCTGTGCGTAACCTGCAGCAGTCCTAACGCTATTCACAAACTGCTGTGCAAATACTGTGTATGAGGTGGTGAGAAGGTGAAAACAACCTGCAAAGGGAGAGGGAGCAATAGCAAAAGCCCTACTGCTGACAAACATGCAGATGTGACCTAAATCCCCATTTGGCATTCCCTCCTCCCACTCAGGGTGGGTGTTGATGTTGCTACTTGGCCAGTCCATGTTACTTGTCTCCTCTGATTCATTAGTTGTCTACACAAGAAAGATTTATTTTCTGTCTACCTGATATAAAAGATACCTTTGGATTCTCTGGAACCACAGGTAGAAAATTTCAAGGATCACCTTCCTCACTCCTTCTACAGTATACAACTACGTCTTAAAACCTATAATATTCAGATACTATCCTGTTGCAAAGACTGATGATTTCTGCAAGCAGTTAAGACTTCATTGCATGGTAAGTTTTTTTGTGGGTTAATTCTAAACATCTCCTAACAGCAGGAACTTATAATTTATTTTGCTTTCCTAATGAAAACAAATCCACTCCAGATCAAATATTAATAGTAACAATTTGCCTCAGTATTTTTCAAACAATTTTCTTTCTGTAGTATCTTTGCTGGGAGGCTGGTTAGCTTATTTCAGATTCATTTGATTCATTAAAAAGTCAAGCCAGAACTGTTTGAGGCAACTTTCTTGTATTTTTCAATATTGATTTAATTTCCATGGGCTATTATTTATTCTTCCCAATGATCACCTGATTTCAGATTATATACTTTTTTATCACTGTAGAAGAGAGTTAAAATAAAACTTTCACAAAAAAATTTGAAGTGAAATACTAGTTCTGCTTAGACAGAAGTACGTTTTCCTCAATGAAACACTTAAATGAAAATCCTTCCGGTTTGTTTAAAACATGATAAATTGTTTTGTAACCACCTGTATTATAGGGTCTGCAGGGTGTAGAAAATAGTATAAAAGAGTAAACTAATCAACTCTGTGTCATGAGATGTGTGCCCAGATTACAAATTCATGTTAGAGCTGAAACTGCACACTGAAGTCTTGTTGATCATTGGTCAGTACAGGCCAAAAATATATGTTCACAGAAGACTGTGAGAAAATGCATTTTAGAGCCATCCACTTACCTGTGAGATGTTCATGTGAATTTTTATTTAAAAAATATACAGTACATGGAAACATTTAAGATGTTTAAAATGCAAAGGTAACCCATGAGAAGAATGGAAGAAACTGTTGATCTGCAATTATAATGAACACTAGATACTATCACTTGAAGTTTGGGGTGAACATTAACAATCTGCTTTCTTGAATTGAAACCTAAATGCTAGTTATATTTCTCCTTTGAATTAAGAAAGAAAGAAAAGATTTAACATACGGGTGCTGAGAATCTCCACATCAAGATTTACAACGTGATCTTTATATTGCATATTAACTGTATATCAGAAATATATGTTGTCTGGCTGCTATGTGTTGGCTCCAGACTGTGGAAAAGTGCTCAGACTGACTACTCCAATAGTGTTATTAAATATAAACAGACTGAAAAGACTTATTTTTAGACTGTAGATTACAGAATTTCATTACATGAATAGTCAATATGTGTGGTAGTCTAGTTAAGTCTGGCACAAGAAGCATGGGAAAACCTTAACAGTCTTCACTAGACACTTATGTCCACAAGAATATTCAGTCACAGTAACAGGTTGTCATGGTTTAACCCCAGTCAGCAACTAAGCACCACACAGCCGCTCGCTCCCCACCCCATTTCTGTTACTGCATCTACCAACATAACAGGGAGTTGGAGGAGAAACCAAACCAGATGAACTTTTAAGTTCTTTTGAGAAATCAAACAGAAATAGCACACATCAAGCTAAGAACATTTATTTACTCTAAATTTAACTGAATTGTACTAATCAACATAAAAAACTAGAAAAAAAACAATGCTCTGCTCCAAGGGTCCGGCAAACATTAGCAAGGGATACAGTCGAAGTGAGTGCCAGTAGTGAATATCTGCAGTGAAATTTTAGATCATGCATATAGAAAGAAACATGTCAAAATCCACTATTTTTATTAAATTTAGTTAGGGATTTTTAGTCCCCTTGTGTGAATGTTTGCTCCCAAGTTTGTTTTCAAAGGTATTTTTTTTAATCTCCCCACAAGAAAAAGATGAAGTCACAAAGGATAGTTATTTTGAGACAAATACACTACTATTAAACAGGTATCTCCTTCCTTCATTGATCAGTTCAATGTTGATGAACAGTGTTTTTTCAGTTTAACCTACACTGTTTCCACAAAGACATACGATGGATGAAATGGAGTGTATCACATTCCGCTAGGTGCATATATAGAATTCCTATACTTTGAATGGTTCAGCTGTGGAAGGCACCTATTGAAATGATTGTGAAGATCTGCAGGCAAGTCTTTTATCCATTGTTCTGGTGCAATCTGGTTCCATTTGTTGTACAGTCTTTGGGAAGCCTGGCCCTGATGAGTCCCATTGGGCTGTGGGGAAATGGGGTTTATGTGACATCCAAACCTTCTTTAAATATATTTAATGAATTCTCATAGAATTTTCAAAACAGAGTGGTATGAAATAACTGTACGAGTTATCACTTCATATTGTATTAATTCTATATAGGGGTTTTTTTCTTTTTCTTGCAGTGCTCAGCCTCTCAGACTGTATTTTCTCTGTGTTGCCCTTATTTTGTGAATTCCTTTTAAGGTTGTGTTGCAAGTGCAGCTGTGTATAAAGTAATTGAGGCTTTTATGCAAGCATATGCTTTAGACAGTTGCTGGGTTTATGAAGGCGGATGTGTTAAAGTGTGAGTTTAAGTGCACCTAGTAATCCACAGGTTGCTATTTCTTTTTATGTTCATCATCCTACCAGAAGCTTACTAGATAAATATCACTACAAAAGCAGCCTACTTTGTGTCCTTAGATCATCACAGCTGAGACCACTAAAATACAGGAAATCATTCCACCAAGTCATGTACATACTCTGCCTTCAGTATCAACGCAGAACAGAGTAAAACTTAATTTTCTTTTTACACAACCCATGCATAAGAACTAGCAAATGCATCTAAACTGGAAGTGACATGACTGTAATTAAAGCAAAAAAAGTAATTAAGATATTATACATAAAAAGTGAATGAACAACAAATGAAAATAATAAATACAAACTAAAAGTTATGTAAATACTATGGATAATCGAAACAGAATGAAGCATTATGCTCATTATGTAAATTTAAAATAGCCTGTAATATTTGCTAATTAATACAACATTACTGGAAGCAAAATTGTACAAGATTATCTACATCGTATTTTCCATCTTGTATGGAAATAAACTTGGCTTCCTTAAAAAACAGATCAGCATTTCATAATTTTTTTCTCTCCTCTCAGTACTAAATCTTTGAAAGAACAGAGTTTTCCTATCATCTTCTTCAAAAGCTATTAATAAGTTGGGATGCCATGCCTTTTTTCCCAAGATTTCTCGCAGTGGCATTTTCCTCCTGCTGTGTACTTTTTCGATTATTCTTTGGTTTGATATAGAGAACGAACTGCTTATTCCTTAATGATTGTCTCTCTGTAACTTTACATACCAAGGACTGGTGTTTGTCAAGGATTAAGCCTGTCAGAGACTGGCACTTGGGAGTGATGAGCAAGAAGGAACCATGAGCGATCACAAAACTTAATTAAATGTTTGATGAACTTACAATCTTGTTAAGAAGGCACAAGTAGAGGCCTTGCTTGAATAGATAGGGCCGGAAAAGATAACAACTTCTGCCTTTGTTCTCGTCCTTGTAGATAATTTAGCTTAAACTAGCCATATGGTTCTAAACTACTAATGAAAACTTAGATAATAGGAGCACTAACAAACACTGAGGTATCAAAACATGTAAAGGACTATACTGCGCAGAATCACCTGAGGAGGGTCAAATAGCGGACAAGTGAGGAAGACTATGGAAGACCACCAGAGGACTCCTGAAGACCACCAGAGACCTTCAATGCGCCTGCGTAAAGGACATTTGCATATGCTAATAGTTTCCCAGAAAACTAATGAATATGTATAACATTTCTTGGAAATCTAGTGAATATGTATGTAGAACATGTACTTAACCTGCACAATTAGGCCCAACGGTGTGCACGATAGGTGGAACGATCCCCCGTGCATCCAGCGCTGCCAATAAAGAATACCTACTTAATAGTTAATCAAACTATTGAGTTAGTTCCTTTGAATCAGGTTCCCCTGGAAAGCTTTAAAGCACATTTCACAGACAGCACATGAGTCTCAAATGCTTCTGGACCTCCTTTAAAGCAAAAGCTCTCAGGATGGATATGAATGTCATGTATTTGCAAATTAAGCTGCTCATCCAGCTTCTCATGTTTCAAAGTCCATATAAAGGAAATAATGAAGAAAAGGTATATTTTTGAGTACGTATATTCCTTGTCTGTCATAGACATTTCCTCTACCTACATGGAAATTATGAGGGGAAAAAACTGCTATACTTTGTCTACCGAAAGGTTGAGGACTACTGCCTTCGTGTATGTGAAAGGGAGGAGGGAAGATACAAGAGTGGGAGGAAACGGGTTTAAATTTCTGCAATAGTAGTATGATTCATTTGGTATTCTCTCTTGCGGTGACCAAAGCAAGTCTGTGAAGAAGGGTCTCATCTCACATGACAGAAAGTCGTATCTGTTTTAAAGGAATGTCAGGTTAGTATCTGTGACTCTTCTCTCCAAGCACATTTATTAGACTCTTTTTCCCCTTCAGTAGTTTATCATTCCATGACACATAGTAATAGATCATTTACTTACAAAAGGGATGTAACTACACTGGTAAAAATGAAGCCTTTTGTTGATAGGAAGAAAAATCTAATCATCAACTGAGACTGAGCTATGAAAAAAATAATTAATTTTGCCACAAAAACTTCCCCATCAATCCTCTAAAACCTGTTAGGTTTTGGATTTTGCTCAAATTGAAGTACTGATTTAATTTATTTTAAACACAGTTTTTTCATTACTTTTTACATATGTTTCAATTCTAAGCAGATTCATTGTAAGCCTGCTCCTAGAAGTTAAATACATTGATCAGAAGCCACTCTCTGAGAGCAGAAGGTAGAAATATCTGATAGATTTTTAGTTTGGTAGTAGTTGGATCATTTCCCTTAAAAGCTGAGCTTTATTCGCCACTTCCTGCTGTATGCAAAGATTCACTTTAAAAAAGGCAAATTTTAATGTAGATCCCCTAAATTTGAAGCTTATTGCTGTTTTACTTAAATTGTTAAAAGACAGATATTTGGTTTCTGTAGGCATGACATTTCATAAATGTTGCAACCATGCCATTCAGTAAACAGATTGGAAGTGTTGAAAATATTTTGATAAAGAAATTAAAATCTAATTATATAAAAGAGTTCGGTTTGATGAAGAAGTAAAAAATTGTGAAGCATAGGTATGGGAGTGTTAAGTTTGAAATGTAGTCATAGGAACTTAGGAACTTTAGAAAATGTACTATGTGTGACTATAAGAATTCAAGTATTGTCTAAAATCAGTTAACCACAGAAACTTTGACAAAGATTTGTTGGTTTGTAGTGTTTTGTTTCAGGAGACTAGGGAAACCATTATGGACACCAGTTTGCTGCCTGGAAACCCCTTACCCTTCCCACCTCGATCTAATTATCGAGGATTCCAATCAGTAGAGTTAAGTGAGATTAACCAATGATTGTTTTAACATAAGAATATTAATAAGATGGTGTGACTGAAGGACCAATTATTAGAAAGGTTAAATTTAAGAATAGACATAGTATGCATTTTTATGTAAACTAATATAGATGATGGTGAGAATCGTACTGCACAGAATCACCTAAGAGAGGTCAAGAAGCGGACAAATGAGGAAGACTATGGAAGACCACCAGAGGGCTTCTGAAGACCACCAGAGACCTTCACTGCGCTTGCGTAAAGGACACTTACATATGTTAATAGTTTCCCGGAAAACTAATGATTATGTATAACACTTCTCAGAAATCTAGTGAATATGTATAACAGGTGTGCATTTAACCTGCATAGTTAAACCAGACAGAGGCACACGATAGGTGGAGCGATCCCCCGTGTGCCCAGCGCTGCAATAAAGGAGTGCCTGCTTCTTAACTTCTCATTGTTGTCAAGGAGTTTTATTCTGGATTTCGGCAACAGTTTTGGCGACCCAGATGGGACCTTGCGAGTGAGACTGGACGAGATCGAGTGGTGATCGAACTCCAGCTGGCACCGAGGGATTCTCGGGGGGGAACCATCGCTCTCAACTCACAAAGCTCCTCGCAACGTTCCCTGGAGAAAGGGTAAGGCACTTCTTCTTTGGAATTTGTTTGGATAGTCTGCCCCTAAGGCGCGGCGAAAGCTTCGCAGGGTTGGGGCTCAGAGGGTACCCGTTTGCATTGGAAGCCTAGGCGTCTGCCCGTAAGTCATAAGCAAAAGCTATTGCTGGGTTGGACATTTGTGTATTTGGGACAATTGTCATTTGCATTTGTTTGGTATTTGGTATTTGATACTCGATACTTGATATTTGGCATTTGATATTTGGTTATTAATATTTGGAACTTTGATATTTGATATTTGGTGCATTTGGTATTTGATATATAAGTATAATGGCATTAGCCAAATTATTTAAGAGTAAGAGTATGGGAAATATAACCACTGATGAAAAGATACCGAAAACATCACCATTGGGATGTTTATTGGCACATTGCAGTGAATTACATGATGATTTACGTAAAAGTCAAATGACTGAATATTATAATCATTGGTGGCCTTTGTATGTTTTGGAAGATCAGGAAAAATGGCCAACAAATGGAACTTTAAGTTATAATAGTATATTACAGTTAATGTTATTTTGTAGGAGAGAGGGTAAATGGAGTGAAGTGCCATATGTGGATCTGTTCTTTTATTTGAGGCAGAGAATGGATTGGCAAAAAGAATGCAAGTTAATTAGTCGAGACAATTTGGTGATGACATTAACTTCAGAAAATAAGAAAGCTGAGTTGTTGTTCGGCTTGTGATATTGGAAGGAGGTGCATTAGATGTACAGTACCAAAAGAAGATGAAATGGAACTAGAATTAGAAATAGCCCCACCAAGGGAGAAGCAGGATCTCTCTCCCTCACATTCACGGGAAAGGAGTATTGAGTCAGGGAGAATAATTTATTGGATAGTACTGAAAAACAGATGGTATTAAAAACTGGAAAAGCACAAGCAGAGGCAGCACTTATGAATGAAATGCCCTCTGGAACTTTGGAACAGAGTTTTCCTTCGGGAGATCCCCAGTGGGATCCAAATGACCCTGTACACAGGAGAAGGTTAACTCGATACCAAAAATGGGTATTGTATGAAGTAAAGCATGCAATGCCGAAAGCTTTGAATTGGTCTAAATTATATGAGATAAAGCAAGATAAAAATGAATCTCCCTCTGTGTTTTTGGAAAAATTGAAGGAAACTGCTAGAAAATACACTGATTTGAAATTGGAGACAGAGGCAGAACAACAACAATTGGCTTCGATTTTTATGGGGCAGTCAGCGCCTGATACAAGGCGAAAACTCCAAAAATTGGAAGGAGAGGATTCAAGAAATTTAAATAAAATGTTAGAAACAGCATGGAAAGTCTATAATAATCGAGAGAAGGAAGAAAAGCAAAGAAAATAAAAGAAAAAAAAAAAGATCAGAGACAGTAGATTAATAGCTGTCTTAACAGGGAATGCAGCAAGAGGAAGAGGACGAGCTCGGGGAAGAGGAGGTTTTAGAAACTTTGGTAACCGGGAACCTAATGCACCTCTAGGAATGAATCAGTGTGCATATTGTAAGGAGGATGGACATTGGAAAAAGGATTGCCCTAAATTGCAAACAAGTCAGCAAGAGGCTGCAAAAATGATGACTTTAAATGAATGAAGGGGACCAGAGGGGAACCCAGCTGAACCTCTGGTTACAATTAAGCTGGGAAATGATAAAGTTGAATTTTTAGTTGATACGGGAGCAGTATATTCTGTTTTGAATACTTATAAAGGGAAATTGGGAAATAAAACAGCTAACATAATTGGAGCGACTGGGAAACAGGAAAATAGACCATTCTTTCAACCCCTTGATTTAAAATTTGGAAATAAGGCAATTACACATGAATTTTTGTATGTACCAGAATGTCCGATACCCTTGTTGGGTCGAGATTTGTTATCCAAATTAAATGCACAGATAGCTTTTGAGGGAGGAGAAATTCTTTTAAAAATACCAGAATCAAAGACAGGAGAAATATTGATGATACAGGAGAAGGTTAAGATTCAGGAGATGCCACAAGAAGTTGATGATGCTGTGATCCCTACAGTTTGGAACACAGAGATACCTGGAGAATCTAAAATGGCACAGCCTGTAAAGGTAGAACCGAAGGAAAATGTGAAGCCAGTGAGATTAAAGCAGTATCCAGTTAAACCTGAGGCTAGACTGGGAATCAAGAAATTAATTGATAAATTTTTGGAATATGGAATTTGAGAGGAGTGTGAATCTGAATATAATACTCCAATTTTACCAGTGAAAAAGCCATCAGGAGAATATAGATTAGTACAGGATCTGAGGGCGATAAATCAGATAGTGAAAGATATACATCCTGTAGTGGCCAATCCATATACACTTTTAACAGCTCTAGGGGAGAATCACCAGTGGTTTACAGTGCTTGATTTGAAGGATGCTTTCTTTTGTATACCCCTGGAAGAAGGAAGTAAAAAATTATTTGCTTTCGAGTGAGAAAATCCGAAAACAGGACAAAAAACACAACTGACATGGACAAGATTGCCGCAAGGATTCAAGAACAGTCCAACAATTTTGGGGAGCCAATTAGCAAAAGAACTTGAGATGTGGAAACGAGATGGTCCCAAACCTGGACATTTGCTCCTACAGTATGTAGACGACATATTGATAGCGACAGAAGAGAGACTAGCGTGTATAAAGGTAACAATTGATCTTTTAAACTTTTTGGGGCTAAGCGGATACAAAGTCTCTAGAACTAAGGCCCAGATAGTAAAACAGACTGTGATATATCTGGGTTTTGAAATCTCACAAGGGCAAAGACAGTTGGGAACAGACCGCAAAGAAGCAATTTGCAGTATCCCGGAGCCGAGAAATACCCACGAATTGAGAACCTTTTTGGGAATGACTGGGTACTGTCGGCTATGGATAATGAACTATGGTCTGTTGGCTAAACCATTATATGAAGCTCTTAAAGGTCCACCATTTGAATGGGGTCCAGATCAGCAGAGAGCTTTCAAGAATCTAAAACAGGCCCTGATGACAGCACCAGCCCTGGGACTTCCGGATCTGACTAAAGACTTCCAGTTATTTGTACATGAGAAACAAAACATTGCACTGGGAGTGCTGACTCAGAAGATGGGAAGTTGGAAGCAACCGGTTGGATATTTTCCCAAACAATTGGACTTTGTAAGTAAGGGCTGGCCTGCTTGTTTGAGAGCAGTAGCAGCCACTGTGATGATAATACAGGAGGCTTGAAAATTGACTTTGAGAAGAATGATGGTGGTATATGTGCCACATATGGTGATATCAGTGCTGGAGCAAAAGGGGGGCCATTGGCTATCCCTGAGCAGAATGATGAAATATCAGGTAATTTTAATGGAACAAGATAATGTGATTTTGAAAACCACTAACTTAACTAATCCTGCAGTTTTTCTGAGTTCTGTACAGGAAGAAGGACAACTGGAACATGACTGCCTGACAACCATTGAATATATATATTCCAGTCGAGAGGATCTGAAGGACGTACCGATGGACAATCCGGACTGGGAATTGTACACAGATGATAGCAGTTTCGTCGAAAATGGAATCTGCTATGCAGGATATGTGGTAACAACTGAAAAATCAGTTATAGAAGCCAATGCTTTGCCAAGCACAACTTCAGCTGAGAAGGCGGAATTAGTGGCTTTGACAAGGGCTCTAGAATTGAGTGAAGAAAAGAAAGTAAATATCTGGACTGATTCGAAATATGCATTTGGTGTGGTCTATGTCCATGGGACTTTATGGAAAGAAAGAGGATTATTATCCTCTCAGGGGTCCAACATTAAATATAAAGAAGAAGTTTTGCACTTACTACAAGCAGTTCAGAAACCAACTGCAGTAGCAATCATGCACTGTAAAGCACATCAATCAGAGAATGCAAAAGAGATTGTAGGGAACAGATTAGCACATAAATCAGCTAGAGAAGCAGCCAAAAGGAATGCCTTACAAATGGCATTAATTCCTACAAAAACTATTGCATTACCAAAGGAAAAACCTAAGTATTCAGAGGAGGGTGAGAAATTGGGGAGATTATTAAATGCAAGGAAAATCTGAAAGGATGGTGGGTGACATCAAAGGTCAAGTAGTAATCCCACCATTTGTAATGAGGGAAATAGTACAGACAAAACATAAGGAATGTCATTGGGGAGCAGAAGCATTAGTAACCCTTTTGAAAAGGCAAGCGGTATCAATAAAAATGCTAGAAATAGCTAAAATGACAACTGCAAAATGTGAGATGTGTTTAAAAAAACAAAACAAAACAAAACAAAACAAAACAAAACAATCCAGTTGTAAAGAAGAAGGTTCAAATGGGAATATTGAAATCAGGAATGGAACCAGGGGATTATTGGCAAATAGATTTTTCAGAGTTACCTCGACAAAATGGTTATCGATACATTCTGGTGGGGGTTGATACTTTTACAGGATGGCCAGAAGCTTTTCCCTGTCAGACCAATCAAGCAAAGGAGGTCATTAAATGGTTATTACAAGAAATTATCCCGCGATTTGGAGTACCAATTGGAATCTCTTCTGATAGAGGTTCCCATTTTGTTGCAGAAGTGGTCCAGGGTGTTACTAGAATTTTGAGAATTATATGGGACTTACATACCCCTTGGAGACCACAATCTAGTGGGAAGGTGGAAAGAATGAATCAAACATTGAAAAGACAAATTAATAAAATAAGTCAGGAAACTAATTTGAAATGGCCTCAGGCACTCCCACTTGCCCTTTTACGAATTTGGGTTCAGCCAAAGAGTGGGACATTAATCAGTCCCTATGAGCTACTACATGGTAAACCTTATGAATCTCCTGAACCAAATTTGAGCATACATTTAAAAGGAAAACAAGATATATATAACTATCTGCTTTCTTTAGGAAAAACTTTAACTGCACTTCGGAGTGCAGTTGTTTGGAACAGACCTCTATCTTTGGAAAATCCAGTACATGATTTCCAACTAGGTGATCATGTCTATATGAAGACATGGACTTCTGAACCTCTTCAGGAACGCTGGAAAGGACCCTTTCAAATATTGTTGACTACTTTCACCGCTGTCAAGATTGCTGAATCAGATGCATGGATCCATTATACTCGGGTGAAGAAAGCTCCATCATCTTGGAAAGTTGTATATAGAGACCCTAGAACCTTAAAACTGACTTTGAAGCATGTCTAATCTTCCATATCATTTTGGAATCTGGGAGAAATGGATTTTGATTTGGAAAATAATATTGGTGGGAGTCTGGTCTGAGATTGTGGCTAAACAACAAGTAACAGTGAACTATGGAGGTACTTTGGGATTGGGATGTAATTTTACTCAGATTCCAGAATTTAATCCTGACAAATTAGAAATTAGTTAGATGAGAGATAAGGGAAAAGGCGAGTATCTAACAGGACAAACTGAACTGAAGAAAAAGACAAAAAATAAGAGACAAGCTGAACAATTAATTTACCTCCCAAAGAACTCCACCTTTAGCAGCAGCCGTGAAGTATGGCTGCTTGTGTAGAGGACTTAAAAATGATCTCCAATTGACTGAAACCTTTAAACCTAAAAGAGGAACAATATTTAGTTGTGGAAAAACTATTATTCAGAGTCCAGGACACTTAGTTTGGGCAATGAGTGATGGAACCTGGACAACCCATCTGCCTCTTGATGGGAAGGTAAAACAAATCACTTTGGGAATGCCAACATTATGCCTAATTTGGAAAAAGTCTCCTTGTAAAGGATTGTTAGAAAATTTGAAATGGGAACGGATGAAAAGGTCAGAAATAGATGATGAATAGAATGAACCCTCCACCGGAGTTAGAATTAGTTAAACCCTAGAATCTCTACTAACCCCTTTGGCAATATATAGGAATCGAGACTGGCTGTACCAACTAACAGGACAGGTAGAGAAACTGGCCAATGTGACCAGAAAAGGATTTAGAGATCTAAATATACAATTACAGACCACTTCCAAAATGACTCTACAAAATAGAATGGCTTCAGATATGTTTCTACTCAAAGAACACGGAGTGTGTGGATATTTAAAAGACAGAATGGACCATTGTTGTATACACATTCCGAATGTAAGTCAGAATGTAGAACATGATTTGGAATTATTGGAAAAAAATTGAGAAAGACACACATGAGTTGCAACAAGATATGCAAGAGAGTTGGATACACAAGATCTTTAAGAGATTAGGTTGGAATCTAAGTTTTTGGATTAAAGCATTGATTAATACAGTATCAACTTTGTTGATAATTTTTGTAATGATCATTTTGATTTATTATTTTTTTGAAAAAGCAAATTACTCGTAAAACTTCTTTTAATCGCATGATCATCCAAGCTGTTGCAAGACAGCAAGATGGACAAACAATCCCAGAGTTTCCTCCAGCATATAGTGAATGATTAGTAAAATTATAGTGAAAGTACTGAAATGATTTTCAAAACTTTCAAAGGGGGGAATGTTGAAAATATTTTGATAAAGAAATTAAAATCTAATTATATAAAAGAGTTCGGTTTGATGAAGAAGTAAAAAATTGTGAAGCATAGGTATGGGAGTGTTAAGTTTGAAATGTAGTCATAGGAACTTAGGAACTTTAGAAAATGTACTATGTGTGACTATAAGAATTCAAGTATTGTCTAAAATCAGTTAACCACAGAAACTTTGACAAAGATTTGTTGGTTTGTAGTGTTTTGTTTCAGGAGACTAGGGAAACCATTATGGACACCAGTTTGCTGCCTGGAAACCCCTTACCCTTCCCACCTCGATCTAATTATCGAGGATTCCAATCAGTAGAGTTAAGTGAGATTAACCAATGATTGTTTTAACATAAGAATATTAATAAGATGGTGTGACTGAAGGACCAATTATTAGAAAGGTTAAATTTAAGAATAGACATAGTATGCATTTTTATGTAAACTAATATAGATGATGGTGAGAATCGTACTGCACAGAATCACCTAAGAGAGGTCAAGAAGCGGACAAATGAGGAAGACTATGGAAGACCACCAGAGGGCTTCTGAAGACCACCAGAGACCTTCACTGCGCTTGCGTAAAGGACACTTACATATGTTAATAGTTTCCCGGAAAACTAATGATTATGTATAACACTTCTCAGAAATCTAGTGAATATGTATAACAGGTGTGCATTTAACCTGCATAGTTAAACCAGACAGAGGCACATGATAGGTGGAGCGATCCCCCGTGTGCCCAGCGCTGCAATAAAGGAGTGCCTGCTTCTTAACTTCTCATTGTTGTTAAGGAGTTTTATTTCGGCAACAGAAGGATGTTTCTCTTAATTTTAAATAATTTCTGTACCCGCTTTATACAACTTGCTTGGAAAAGACAAACTGGCTGGGGACCCAATTAAAGTTACCCTTTAATAAAGTCCCCTTACTTATTGCCTTAAAGCAGAGTTAAAGCAGAACTGGCTGACTGATCCCAACATTTAAAGGTGTTGGTTGAAAATTGGGCTCAGAGGCAAGATGTCATTCCTTCTTCAAATTCAGTCTTCCCACTTGGATTCTGAGGGTCCTTGATTCTACCAACAAGTCAAGAGGGCTCTGATTCTTCAGCAGTTAAGGCTGATTCTTCTTAGGCTGGCAGGATGTCGGAAAAGAAAAGCTTTTTATAACTGGAGGGAACCTGGTTCCTACCCAAAGCATCCCAATAGCCTTCAAAGCTCACGGAAAAGTTTAGCCATTCTGTTCCCAGAAAAACTAGGTAGCACTTAAAGCATTCCAAAATTCTAGGAAGTTTATGTACAACACTCTTTTTTTTTTTTTAAACATTGGAAAATTAAAAGACAGTTTGCAGGATATTAATTACGTTAAGTTGCATTTTGATTTCAGAATATGATGGCCTCCAGTCAAACTCTTCTTGACTCTTAAGGTACAGGAAGCGAAATGAAGAGTGTTTTATGGCTGTCTTTGTGCATTAAAGTTTTTTTGTCTTACAATGTTGTAACAGAAAAAGCCGTATCATGTCACAACTATACTTGCCAAGCTCTAATGAAAGGCTTGCCAGCCTAATGGAAGCTAAAAGCTAGGAGCACGGAGGACAGTCCACCAAGTCCATCACGACTGTGTAAAGAACTTGTAACCAGTGTTTTTTTTCAGCAGGGATTTTTGAAGTGTTTCCCCACCCTCTTGTCTCCTTGTTCCATAGATGACAAGGACACAATTTTAAAGGAATCCTTTTGAAGGAACTACTCTTCCATCCCAAGAAATAATGCTGGCTCTCTTCCATAAAGAAGACAATTTAGCGGAAAATGCGGTCTTTGGTTTTGCTTTTGTCAACATCTGAGGGCCTCTATTACTTACAAACACTTTGCCTAGTCATGTGAAATGCTAGTTAGCTGTCAGGTAGCTGCACACTCTTGGGTTTCTCTGTACCAATAGGAGCACCTACACTTCCTCAGATAACCTGAATGAATATCATTTGGAGGTAGTGTAATGCAGAGCTCCAAGCTTGTGCTCAGGCAATCCACTGACTCACATAGTCAGGCTGAAGCAGAAGGTCAGATCCAAAGCTGCAAGGGTTACACAGTTAGGTTTGCCCTGCCATGCCTACAGGCAAGTCAGGCAGGAGTTGTTAGCAATTCAGAAGAAAGAACAAATGGCCTTGATGGGCAGTCAATCTCAAAGGTTTTTCAATCAACTGAACGCTCTCCCATGCCCACTCAGGGGCCATCACAGCTGTGATGGGCATGGGATGGGAATGCATGATCATGCATTTCCCCTTCCAGGCATGAAAATGCAGTCTCCTTTCATGGCCAATTCCCAGTACCCACAGAGAACTAGGAAGAGTGGTTAGCTCTTGAAAGAGCACTTGATGATCCTGCTCTGGGAAGGTTTTCCAAAGTAATGGCTCTCTGGAACCTCCCTTTGTTCCTAGGAGAAGAAGACATCAACAACTACCCTGGCGCAGCCCAGGATTAACAGTAGTTAATATTCCCCTTTTAAGTTGCCCTCCCCCTAACAGCATAAAGGAACTACACTGCAAGTAGTGTGTGTAGGACTGAATGCAGTCCTTGCTCCTGGGTGCAGATATCTCTCCAGAAATTACTCTTTGTTGATTTCACATTTGGTCTGATGACTTCAGGAACAAGACAACACCTGGTTGGACTCAAACAGTATTTCATTCAAGAAACAGCCACATCACATTTTTGTTCTGTGACCCACAAACTGAGAGACAAGCCCTGCAGTAAATCTGGAAGGCTTATAAGTGAGGGTGGTAACTGCAGTTACCGGCAGTGCACATTTTGGTCTGGCTCTCTGGATGCTCAGATGCAACTGAACTTTGAAGAAGAGTGTATCTGGAATTGGTTCTTACAGAAAACAATGTAATTGTAACAGGCTTGTAATTTAGCTTCGGTGTTTCTGTAAAGGCAGTATGGGTAGTGCACAAGATAAAACAGACCATGCAGGTTGTGCTAAAAAATATGTTAAGGAGAAAAAGGATGTTGTCAACCTCTACAAGTGCGTGACTAAACAAAGCAAATAGCCTTGGAGCATTGGCTGTTTTAAAGCAGCAGATCCCATCTTTGCTGCCTGTGAAACATACATTAGTCATTGCAAATAGGCAAAACTGAAAGGCAGTAAAAACAAAGCTTGAGTCGTTTGGACCCTTTTGTATGCCTTATATCACGCATGGGATCTCCCAAGAGAAAAATTTGAGGAGGTAAAGAAGTTTGAAAAAGAAATCCAGAAACTGAAGGAGGATGAAATTCCCAAATTAACAGAACAAAACACTACCTTAATCGAAAGAGAGGAACACCTTACATCTTGTTTACAAACTAAACAACTAGAGTTACATGTTGGAAAAGTGCAAGATTAGAAACAAGAAGGTTCAGAAAATGATCTAGAAAAAGCTAGAGCAGCAGCTCAGTTTCCAGCAGAGCAATGTAAACTCATCCAAACAATGCATCAGTGCAATGCAATCATTGAAGATCTAACAGAAAACATTTCTTTGCATGACTGGTTCATAGCTGTTGTGAGGGCAGAAGACATTCCTGTTATTTTCCTAACCCCTGAAACTTCTTGCCCAGGAATTTATTCTGAAACTTGGGAACTCTCTCCCAAAGACTCACTACCATGAGCTCCTTCCAGCCCTGAGCTGGAGGTACTCCATCCCATTAACCCTACAGTAACCTGAAAGGTTGGAGCATGTATCCACATTTAAATAGAGAAGATGTAAGCCAGCTGGCTCATGGAAGTCTGTCTAATACAGACGCATGTATGTTTAGGGAAGATTTAAGCATTTTAGTCAATCCAGACGCAAACTTTTAACAGGTGGATAAGAGGGTTTAGCCCCATTTTTCCCAGGGAAGTCTTAATACTCATTTGAGAGTGACTGCACTGTTGCAGGATGCTGGGACCATCAGGAGGCCCAGTCAGTTGCAAGGGAAGATATTGCAAGGGAAGATATCCTGTGAAGCCCATTCAAACTGTGATTTATTCTAAGCATGGCCCTCACTCCGCTTCAGGCAGAATAGCAGAAAACCTCACAACTCCCAAATTTCAGTGTTTCTTCATGGACTAGTCTAACCTTTAGCCAGAGGTGACCACCTTTTAATCAAAGCCACTTGGAATAAAGAAAACCAAGGCCATCCAGAGGTGCAATTCAACTCATTGCCTACTCACAATCCCTGCCCAAAACTTCCTGAATTCACGCTAGATCCATTCAGAAATCAACTCTGGAAGGAACTACATGATCTTTGAGAAGATATGACAATCTACCATAATCAAATCTACTGATACTTTTATAGAGGCTCTGTGGATAGAGCTGCAAAGATAGAAGCAGGGACTACAGCAACTTCTCTGTCCCCTCAGTGAATCGATATCAAGGTCTGTAAAGTGAGTTTGGCCAACTCAACCGTGAGTCCTAGACAACGTCTGTAGGTTCTGCTAGGGAGGCCCAGGTTCCTGTGGGCTGGCACCAGAGATCCTTGCACCTTTGCCAGTGGATTCCTGGGGACAACCCTCAGTTGAAATGGTCACTGGGAACTCAGAAAAAGTTGCCCCAATTATTAACAGACACAGGAGCATCCATGAACATTCTCAAGATGTCTATGGTAAACTCAGGCAGAAAAACCAAGTGCAGGTCACTTTAAGTAGTTAGGGTGGAGCCCACCAGCATGCCCCAGCTTGGGAAAATGTCCCCATACAACTAGGGTAATTAAACAGAGTAATGCACAGCACAGTCAGGAAGAGCCCAGAAGGAGGAATTTTCAGTGTACCATTTCTAAAGGAAAATTGTCCTCCAGTGGATTTGGCAAAGAAAAATTTACAACATTTTGAGGGAAGACCCTCAGTCATTTCTGCTGTGCATAGTTGGGCTGCTCTCATGGTACCAGACCATGACTGATGGTGCTCAGGCAGGAAATCCATGAAAGCTTGGGCACAGAATGAGACCAAATCTGGTAGGATTGAAGCAGATATGATGATCTTGCAAATGAAGGTGCTCTCACAGAGATGCTGTCTATCCATAAGGCTCCCCTGCAGCCTGTGAGCAAACCAGATCAGACTTGGAGGCTTACAGTGGACTACAGAGCTTTGAATGCTGGTACAACCCCGGAAGCACTTGTGATGATTGCCAAATACAAGGAAGTTGTGACAGCAGCTGCACCAGGGTCATACAGTGTGACAGATGTGGTCAATGGTTGTCTTCTGTACCACTGAATCAAGCTTCCTGGTACAAATTTGCTTTTTCCTTTTTGGGAACTCACTTTGCTTTCACTTGGACCCCCAAGGTTACCACTCTTCCCCCACTATTTATCACACGCACATATCACATATGCCAGAAAAATTGTAACCAGAGTCCAGAAAGCATGTGATCATAAGTGGATGACATTTTAATCCACTCTCCCACCCAGGAAAGAAAAAAAAGAAGTCATGGAAGAAGTATTGCCTTTCCTAATTGAAACAGGACTTAAACCCAGTAGGTAAAAGGCTCAGCTAGTTCAAAACCAAGTCTAATACTTATACATGTCCTTGGATAAAAATGGCTCAATCCCTGCATGTTCAGATTGGGAACACTGTAAAATTCCAGCCCCAACCAATGCTCACCCATTATGGTAATTTTTAAGCTTAATTATTTTTCCCCAAGACTTTATCAAATCCTTTGCAAAAAAACACAAGCCTCTGTATTGGCTACTCAAGAAAAAATGTAAATGGATGTGAGGAAAGGAACAGTGTGAAGCACTCAAAAAGATTTACAGAGGGCCACTGCATTAGCCCACCCAAGCCCTTTCTCCTCCCTTTTACTTTCAGTTAGCTGGTTACCCTGAAAGCACAGGAGCCACCCTTTTTCAAATTCAAACAGGGAAACCAAGGGTTATTGCATATGCATCCAGGCTTTTGGATGTAAGTGAAAAGTTCAGCCCACACGAAAGGGTTTGCCTTGCCCTAGTATGGAGCCTGAAGAACCGGGATTATGTAATTGGAAGGTCCAAAGGGATTATGCAAACTGCACACTCCTCTCTCAGATAATTTCAGGTAAAGTGAAGGACAGTCAAGTTAGCAACCCCAGCATTGCACAGCGGGCTCCAGCTTTAGTAAATCAGGGTGTCAGCTTCAAAGCTGCACCCCAAGAACCTGTAGCCCCATATGAGCTGTTGGTGGAGAGAGAAGTATGCGCTTTTCCCTTCCCCAAGTTAGAGAAAGTCTCTGGCCTGGAAAATGCAGTGAATCACAAGAGGAAGCTCTAATAAAGGGGTTTTCCACCTTCTACACAAATGGGTCCTCCTTTTATGACAAAGCTATTACCAAAACAGGATACAAAGCAGTTATGTGCTAGATGGTAGAATACTGCCTGGTCCAGCATGTCCTCAATCTGCACAAACTTCAGAGCTGCAGGCAGTGTTGGAGGTTTTGAGATTTGAATAGCCAAATGTTCTTCCGGCAGTTTACATGGACTCAGACTGGACCACATCTGGCAACAGTCCGGCCTTCTGTTTGGTTAGCAAGAAATCTAGTCTTCAGATGGCAAACCAGCAGCACGCAATGCTAAATGGCAACAAATACCTAATATAACCTAGAACACAAAATGAGTAATCCGGATCACACACACTGCTGCCCATAGTGAACAGCAAATGGCAGCAGCATACTGTAATAACCAATATGGCTGATAACATGGCCAAGCAAGCTGTATACAAGTCTGAGCCCAGCACAGAGCACAATCCCGGTTGCAGCTGTCATAACTCAGGCTCAGGGCAGAACTGGAAGAGTCATCTCAGATTTAAATACCTTCCAGGAGGGATATGCAGAGATTAAAGTATTGGCTGAAGCAGGAAAAGATCAATCAGGTCAATTCACCACAGTGTGGGAAAGGAATAGCTACTGGGCTGCAGATGCAGAAGACAGTAAGCACTGTTTTTTGTCTCAGAATATGCAATGCCTAAGCCAATTCATACATTAGCAAGGCCATAGAGCTAAGGCACACACTCTGAGCAGAGTGAAGGACACTGGCTGGTGGCTTAATAGGAAGGATGTAGATAGCTGGTGTGAGAACCACCTTTCTTTGTGCACAACCAATGCAGATTATGCTGGTATAAATGCCCCAATCCCGCAGCAATGTATTAAATGCCCACGAGTATGACTGCAGATTGACTTTGTGAGACATCTGTCAGTGACAGCTCAAAACAATAAATACATCTTGGTAGCATTATATCTTTTCAGAAAAAACAACACTGCAGCCATGACAGCAAAGTTGTGACTTAAAATCTTTTCATGATGGGGTACGCCCCATTGCATAGGTTCTGATCTCGACAGCTGCTCTGTCTGAACAGTTAGGCACGAGCTCTGCCAAGCCCTAGGAATAAAGCGGAGGTTCCACACTGCACGGCACCCCACATCTTCACATTTACTGGAACACATAAACCACACAGTTAAGGAAGCTTTAAGAAAATGGTGCAAAGCTAATTGCAAGAATTGGGATGAGAAACTCTCTATTAATTTCATGGCATTGTGCGGATCTAAAGCAACTCATGGTTATGCTCCCTTCCAAGTTATCACACAGTGGCAAATGAGAATGCTTGAGTCCTGCTGGTTTGGGGTAGAGCTACCCAGCCCTTGGGAACACACAGTAGTTACAGACGAGTGGGTAGAAGCATTACTGGAAGAAACAGCCAAGGCTCACCAAGATGTATGAAGACAACTGGGGAGAGCCCAAGTGGATATGGACAAAATGTTAAAGTGTGATAGCAAACCAGTCACATGGGGTGTAGACCAGCTAGTAATGTATAGGAAATTCCCTGTGAACAAATATTCTCTGATACATCAGTGGGATGGACCAGCCAATATTATGGATAAGGTTAGTCCTGCTGTTTATCAAGTTGAAATTTCACAGAGCAAGCATGGCAACCCACAAAGAAAATACTTCCATGCTTCTCAACTGAAGGAATAGAAAGCTGAACCGTCAGCTGCCACAGACAGGTGAATTCCCAGAGTGGACTTGAGTAACACTAATTCCATCCTTTCATGGTGTGGTAACAGGTGTTTGAACATAAACAGTTCCAAATGCTTTAATTACAACTTTATCCTTTACCAGGGAGTGAGGGTGGGGAGGGGGTTGGCAGTAACATCCTTCTCTAGTTCAATTCTTCACGGGAAACGTGCAGTCATATCTATGCATCTGGTTGTTATATGCAATGAGAGCAATAACAGTCAAGACCATTCAATCTATTGATAAGCAACTGAGACCTGTGCCTCTAACAGTTTGGAGCTGGTAAATGAAGCAGTACCATGTTGGACTGTCATATGCAATGGTTCAATGGTCACAAAAGTGAAACATACCAAAGCCTCCGTATTTTGCATACACTGAGATGGACCAAAAGCATCCAGCATCCCTCTGAAGATTTGCTATGCTTTTGTTATAGCACACATCCTTTAGTAGGTGATCAAAAGGGAATTATTGTGGCTTGCAGAATTACGCAGGGAAAAACCCAGATGCCAGCATCACCCGTCATGTTTATACTGAGACTTGTGAGGTGGTGCTGTTAGCTACTGCCTAGGCTCCAAGTTCTCCAGGGTCTCAAGTCTTAAAAGAGCCAAAGAAATTAACTGTACCTGGGTTTGATCAACCCTACCAGTCTGAAGATCATGAAAGTCATTGCAGTATGAACTCCCCAAAATTGGACAATTAAAGGCAGAGATTTGAGTAAGAAAGTTCCTGGACTGGCTCATCCCACTGAGTGGAACTACATCCAGTGAAGCTATCTCAGTTAACCACTTCAAAAACTTTGGGAAAGTGTCATTTAATGTTAGGGAGGATCTGGAAGGGAATTATACATTGGTTTGGGAAAGAAAGAATCAACCAATGCATGTGTTTTATTCTTTCATCATTAATGAAACATCCCTCTGTGACTTAAAATATCCACTATTCATCCCCATGTACTTAAAACTAGATCAACCTACTAAAATCCTCAGAAACTCAAAAACTCCTCTTAAAGAAGTCCAGATGCAACTAGATGGCTTGAACATCTCCATAACCATATGCCAGTGTGCTTCCTACTTGAAAATAAGCCAACAGGGATGGATGAGATGGACTAACCCAGAGCACTCAGAAGCACCCAAATCCAAGTTTAAAAGAGGTTGGAAGGTCTAGCTAGGTCCTAATGGAGGTTTGTCTCCTATTAATGCTGCAGAATTAAGTCATTGCTAATAAGCTTTCTTATGCTACCAAAAAGTAGGAAAACTTGATGCACCCCATGACAATTCTGTTCACCAACTGGGCACTAGACAGCAAGACATCAGTAAAAATCGTTCAATGTGGGAAAATATTATAGAAAATTACGAATAACTCATGCTTACGAGTATTCAGTATCTTGAATCAGGCTATAGCATATATGCAAGCAGACTATAATCATTGGCATGATTAGACAAGCTAGAATGGGTAACATTCTTACAGAGGTAGTATCGTTGATCAAAACTCCACGAACCATGAATAAATTTTCTCTAATTGAATGCAGCAAATTGGTAAGTGCTACTTACCACCCACACATATATCAACCGATTATTAATTATCCTAATTTCAGATGCTGAGATACATATTGAATGTCTATCCTGTGATCCACTTGGCTTTGCAAGCACAGTAGCATTTAGTAACGTATTCTAGGGAGATGAACCACTATGATACAGAGAGAGAAACAGCTTTAAAACTGTGACTGTTGAAGGTTGTCACAAACGTGACTCTTGGATCAAAGGTTAAAGAGTCATAATCCTTGTTTGTCGCCACAGCCCACTGATTCTTCCTCCTGTACATTTGATTTAGTCAGGAATAACTCCTCTATTGTTTACGTTGGTACAGGTCATTTGTGTGTCAGAACTGCTTGTACTCATGTTTTTACTTCTCTGGACAAGCTCAAGAAGTGGGCCCATGTGAACCTCAGGAGTTTCAACAAGGCCAAGTGCAAGGTCCTGCACCTGGGTCGGGGCAATCCCCGGGATCAATACAGGCTGGGGGATGAAGGGATTGAGAGCAGTCCTGGGGAGGACTTGGGGGTACCGGTGGATGAAAAACTGGACATGACCCGGCAACGTGTGCTTGCAGCCCAGAAAGCCAACCGTATCATGGGCTGCATCAAAAGAAGTGTGGCGAGCAGGCTGAAGAAGGCGACACTGATCCTCTGCTCTGGTGAGACCTCACCTAGGGTACTGCATCCAGCTCTGGAGTCCTCAGCACAGGAAAGACATGGACCTGTTGGAGCAGGTCCGGAGGAGGGCCACAAAAATGGTCAGAGGGATGGAACATCTCTCCTACGAAGAAAGGCTGAGTTTGTGTTGTTCAACCTGGAGAACAGAAGGCTCTGTGGACACCTTACTGTAACCTTTCATTACTTAAGGAGGGCTTATAAGAAAGATGGGGACAGACTTTTTAGTATGGCCTGTTACAACAGGACAAGGAATAATGGTTTTAAACTAGAAGAGGACAGATTCAGACTAGATATAAGGAAAAAATTCTTTATGGTGAGGGTGTGAAACACTAGAACAAGTTGCTCAGAGAGGTGGTAGATGTCCCATCCCTGCAAACATTCAAGGTCAAGTTGGATGGGGCTCTGAGCAACCTGATCTAGTTGAAGATGTCCCTGCTCGCTGCAGGGTGGTTGGACTAGATCCCTAGATTAAAGGTCCCCTCTAACCCAAACTATTCTATGATCCTATGATTCTTTTAATTTCAGGAAAATTCAACCAACGGTTGCTTATCTCAACAGCTGCCTTGTAGTAGTATCTCAGTGATATACATGTGTTGTGGATTTTATAACCCTGATTGGACAGTACAGCATTATTAAGTTGTACCCTCATCTTTACCAATCTTTATCCCCCATTTCATGCTTTCTCACTCTCTCTTTCCCTAATGCTTTTGGAAATATCTCTCTTCAGTTAATCACTCTTGTCCTACGTTTCTTTAAATTGTAAACGGATAATCTCCCATATTCTGGGGAACCCCCTTGTCAGAGGAATTACTGGGGATACGGTCCCTCTTTGATGAAATTGAGTTGTGAAATTAACAAAGTGCTGACTAAAGATACAATTCTTTGTCCTCCTGTTTTGCCAGTAACAATTTTAAGAGAAACACGTATGCCTGTACATTCATGTTCCTGTTATTTTCTGTCAAAGACTCTGAATGTATGAATGACATCATCCCTGAGTGTGAACTGGGTATTTGGATCTCACCCTGTGTATTTGCTACTGTTGAACTAAGAAATCCCGAATGTGTACCCATCCTTTGAACCAAAGCCTCCTTTCCCCAAATCAATTTCATTTCTTGGACTCTGAATGTACATGGGGCTCTTAGCCACATGCAAAAGCCTACACGTAACAGTACTTTAGTTCCCTTAATCAATGGAAGTTTGTCTCACGATGTTGTAACAGTAACAGTTGTATCATGTCACGATACACCTGCCAAGCTCTACTTCAAAGAAAGTACCCATTTGATTTGTTAAGGCAGACTGGGCCTCAACTGTTCACCTGTTTTCACTGTTAAACAAATCACTTTTAATGTATCAGAGGAAAACATAATCTTACTTATTGATGTTTCCCATTTTGTTGTCAGTCTGAAGCTATTCATGGCTCTTGAAAGTCTATGCTTGAATGATGTACCAAACTGATGGACTAGGATTTGATGACACTGCATCGTATTTTCATCAGAACGTCTACAGGTGATTTTACTTTTTTCTTTCCTATGATGCAGGGCTTACACACAGTTTCATCGGAAAATTCCTGGTATGGCTTACTGAATTTCCTCGTGTTCAACTCCCTCTAGATCACGCATATTTCATTAATTAGAAAGTGCTCTCCATGACAAAGTTAAGATGCTTGCTGCTTCTCTTCTAGATGTCCTGAGATTTACCACTAGTGCTTCAGAAGATGACACTTATCTGTGGTCTGGCAATTGCTGAACAACTGTCTTGACTACTTGCAGGTTTTCCATCAACTGCCCTCTCGGGTATTGTCTGTCAGCCTACTGGAAGCCAAAAGCTGGGAGGACCCAGGACAGCCCATCAAGACTGTGTAAAGAACTTGTAACCAATGCTTTTGTTCAGCTGGGATTTTTGAAGTGTTCCCCCACCTCCTTTTTAGTTTCCCTGTTCCAAAGAAAACAAGAACAACATGTTTTTAAAGGAATCCTTTAAGTTCTGAAGGAACCGCTCCTTCTCCATCCCAGTAATGTTGCCTCTCTTGCAACAAGAGGACAACGCAGTGCAAAATGCAGTCTTTTGCTTTTCTTTCAGCGATCACGCTGTACTCAACACACCCGAGAGCCTCTATTACTTACAAGCACTTTAGCTAGTCAGCTGAAACGCTAGTCAGCCTACAGGCACCTGCACGCTCTCAGGCTCCTCTGTACAAACACGACCACCAACACTTCCCAGATCACCTGAACACTGTCTGAGGGCTGGAAGATGACCAGGGACACAGCAGAAACCCGCTGGAAAATGCTGGGCACGACGAAAACCCGTGAGGCGGCCAGGCAGGGCCCCGGGCCAGAGGTAGGCCGCGGCCCCAAGGCCTGCCCGGGGAGGAGCCGCTGCTGGTGAGCGGCACGGCCGCCACGGACCGCTGCGGCCCGCCCGTGAGGCGGCGCCGGGCGCGCTGCGGAGAGCGGGCGGGGCGGGGCGAGGGCCGCCCGCCGCGCCAGGGCCGGGGAGGCCGCGTTCCGAGGCGGCCCGGCAGCACGGCCGCCCGCCGGAGGGCTCCGGGAGGGGTCCGCGGCACCGGTGAGCAGCGCGCAGGGGCGAAGCGGCGGCAGCAGAGCGGCTGCCAGCGGCCGCGGCGGCGCAGGCGCGCTGGGATCGGCGACGGCGGGCGGGGCGGGGGAGCGCTTCCTCCGCTCCTGTCGCAGTTTGGGAGGCGCAGTGCGCCTGCGCAACGGCGGGGGGGGGGGGAGCGAGGCGGGGGAGGAGGGCGGGGCCCGGCCCTGTGTTTTGAACGGCTCGATGCGGACGGCTCACTATTTGGCAGGAAGGTGAGGAGGCCTCTATCCTGGTGGCGGAGCTCGCGTAGGGAGAGGGGGATCCAAATGTGGCAGAGGCGAGCAGGAGGCAGCGGCGACGGAGGGGGGCAAACGAGACAAGGGGAGCGGCCGTCCCCGCTGCCGCCGCGGAGGAGCTGAGCGTCCTGGCAGGGCAGGGGGCTGCGGCTGTAGCGCCGGCACCCCCGGGCGCCCGTCCCGCCGGCAGGTGAGCGAGCGGGGAAGGCGGGGGAGGGGAGGGGAGGGAAGGCGAGGGCGGGGGGGGGGGGAAGCGCAGCCCGTCGCGCCGCCCTTGGCCTGGCCCGGCCCAGTACCGGGCAGAGCCGGAGGGAGTCGCTGTGGGGGGAGCTGGAGCCGGAGCTCCCAGCCCAGCCCAGCCTCGCCTCGCCTCGCCTCCCCTCCCTCGGGGCTGACATTATGTGTCCACCCGCGGCGTCCCGGCCCCGTGGCCTTTCCTCCGCCAGGGTCCGCTGCCCGCCTCGGCGGCCCGCCCGGAAGCCGCGGGAGGCGGGCAGCAGCGGGGGCGGCGGGCTTGTGTCGCCGTCTCTGCACTCCCTTCCCCTGCAGCGCCCCGGCTGCCTAGCAACCCCCACCCTTCCGGGCTCCGTGGGGGCTGCCGCCTTCCCCTGGCACGGACCCCGCTCCGCACGCACCCTCCGTCCCAGGCCGGAGGGGAGGGGTCGGGGCCGCCCGCCCCCCCGCCTTCCCCCTCTGCGGAGCTATTGTATGTGGGCTGGGGCCCGCCGAGGGGCTGCCGGCAGAGAAGCCTCCCCCTCGATAGCACACGCCGGGGGAGGCGGAGGCGCGGGGGGGGTTGGGAAGCGTCCCCCAGCTGCCCCCCCCCCCCCCCCCCCGCCCCAGGCCTCGGGCAAGCGGGGCGAAGGGGGCGTGAGTGCGGTGGCTGCGGGGCCGGGCCGGGCCGGGCCGCGGCAGCCGGCGGGGGAGCCGCCGCCCCGGGCTGGCAGCGGCAGGGTTGCGGGCAGCGCTGGCGCGGTGTGAGGCGCCCCGAGCGCGCGCCCGTGTGAGGGCGAGTGTGTGTGTGTGCGCGAGTGTGTGCGCGCTCGGCTGGGGCTGCGCTGGGATCCTTTGTCTGCTGCTGCCGCTTTTCTCCTCCTCCCGCCCTCCCTTCCCTCTCTCTCCGTGCCTGCCTCTCCTCCCTCCTCGCCTTTCTCTCTCCCTCCCTTCGTTCCCCTCTCTCCCAGACTCCAAGCGCTGCTGCAGCTGCAGGTTTGTAAATACTGGACCAACACACACACAACATGGCTGACGCTCGCCCTGCTCCTCCACCAGGGTCTCCGCCTTCTCCCTCTGTCTCCGCCGCTTAGCCTCTCCTCCGTTTAGGCTTTTGTTTCTTCCCCCTCCCCCCTCATCTCCCATCCAAAAAAAAAGAGGAAAAACAATTCACCCTTCTTATTGCGCGCATGGCGGGATTTCAAGGGTAAGGATCCTCGCTTTGGAAGCTTTCTCCTTTCGTTTTGCTGTTTACAACAAAATGAAACCTAAAATCAAAGGGGATTTGGGAACCTGGTGAGGCCTGGGGCGAGGGAGGAAGGAAGGGAGGGAGGGAGGGGGGAGCTGGGTGAGCCCCGCTGCGAGAGGCTTGATTGGAATGTGCGTATCTTTTTCTATTTTTTGCGTGGGGGGAGGCTGATGCACCAAAGTGCTGGCGGAGATGAAATACTGTGTTACACTTGCCGAATGATCTAGGGCCATTTCTTTCATTTCAGGACGTAGTTCGGTATAAGGTATCAACTCAGCACAGTCACATTAAAAAGACCTGAACTAGTTATGTCAGAATCGGCATTGTGTAGGTAAAAACCGTAGCATAGGCTTTTTGGATTTCTTTGCGTTCCCTGTATCCCCTTGTCAGTATCTTAAACAGCTCGCAAATCATGGGATACAGAACTGGAATTAACACTTGCCAGGTCTTTGTGTTGCTAGTTTTCTGTCACAGATTAATTTGCCCTTGCGATGACAATAGCACAAACCGAAGCATTTCCTTTTTGCTAAAATGAGCGTTCCTGCTTTTCAGGTTCCTTTTTTTGTAAAAAAGGCATGGCATCGTGAACTTAAGTGAGCTCCTAAACTAAAACAAGACAGCATGCTTCTGACCTCTCCTAACACAAGGCAAATGCTCAGTTCAGTACCCCCCACCTCAGTTATTCAGAGCACCCCCTTCTGGCTTTGATGAATATGGCTTATTTTTTTGCTTGCTTATGACGTAAAACCAAAATAACGTTTGAAGGTAGTTTGTTGAGCATATCTAAAGTGATCTGCCATGGAACAGATTGATATCTAGGTTGTAACTTAAGGGAGAATGCTGAAGGTGCTAAGACATGATGGTTTATATTGCTTGCTAGACATGTTACTGTAATTCATAGAAAATGTTTCATTTTTCAAAGATATTTAAAGACACAGTCTTTATTCAGTCATATACACATGGATAGCCATGGCTTCTGTTCATATCTGAGCACTGCCCTAAAGTAACGAATGTCCTAGCTCTGTTGTCTTTGTCTACTTTGCTTTGGAAGCTTCTAGTGGAGAAGCACTGGCATGGCATAATCATACTGCTTTTACCAAGATAGAAATAAATACTACACTTCAATGCTGGAGTTATTGTATCTTAATACTTTTTTTTTCCTGCTGCTTTTTCCATCCCTGTTAACAAGTGTTGATTAAACAGAGGTGAGGAGGAAACAATTTATAATGATGAGTTTACAACAATGTAAAATTTGAGTGGAGTCATCCAAGTTACAAGATCATTCTGGACTGTGTATCTACGTCATGGCTCCTGAGCCAACTGTACTACTTCTAGATGGAAGAGTCCTAGCAAAAGTCTGTAACTTGGTATATCAGTAGATTCCTGCAGCAGTCAGTTACTCTTCTTTTTTTTTTTTTTTTTTTTTACATTTAACAAGCTGAAAGCAATATTGGTAAAGCCACTGGAATAGTTCACCAGTTGTAGCTAATTATTCATTCATTACGGTAGCCACCAAATTTTGAAATTACTGCTCTCATAATAAAAGTGTGAAATGTGTTCAGGTATGCAGCTCCTCCCTCAGAATAGGCCTTTGGATGCTTAAGCTGAGTCTTAGGCTGAAGAGCAAAATAAACAAAATAAAAATAGGCCATCTGCGACATGTCTGGTTAAATAATGGATCACTTAAAAATAGTCATGTTTGTTAACTCTGGTACATTGTAGTTTTGTTTCTAGAACTGAATTTATAAAATTCAGCTCTGGTTCATTAGCTTTGTGAAGTTTCTTGTCTGTAACATCTTTGCTACAGCTTGCAATTGTGTTCTTTTCTATGACACCTAGAAGATTTTTCTTTCTGTCTTGGTTGTGTTGATTTGGTCAAAAATCAATATTGTGGGTCTTCATATCCCATGAGGAGCTGATCTAGTTGAAGAACTTGCCAAATATTTGTCTTTGGTACCACTAAGTGAAGACAATCCAGTGTTTTTGTCATTGTGGGTAATGCTGGGCTGTGTTTAACCAGGTTAAAAACCCAGTACTAGTAAAATCTTCTTTTCCAAAACTGTTTACTTTTTCACATTGGGAAGTGAGACTGAGGAAAAAGAAGACTGCAAGAAATGCATGCAGTCTCAGTGATCAGCTTGAATACCTTTTGTATATTTTCTTGGTCTGAGTAATATTGTTCCATCGACTTATTACCCTGTATCTTTCCTTGGTATCTGTTGCCAAGCTGCACTCTGACATGTTCAGATCTGTAAACATCACGCTGATGCAATAGCTGTTGTAAAGTGTTTTTTAATTAATGCATAATTTGCTTAATGTTTGACAAATGAAAGATTTTCAGTAAAAATCTATTTTCTGAAGAAACAGCTGTTTTTTTCTTTTTTTTTTTTTTTAAAGAATGAAGCCTATTGCTGTAAACTTCTTATGCTTTCATTTTGGTTTTCCTTGCCTCCTTTCCTTTCTTTCCCCAGGTATTAGAAAGACCAAACTTGGCTTCTTGGTGGTATGGCATGAGAATGTGTTTTTGTAGATGGCTAAAACTGATTCAACAAAGCTATTTAAAAATCATCTTTCCAAAGCTGTTCACTGAAGTTGAACCAAGAGAGAGAATCACTACTATGGAAAGTTATTTCCTGTTGTATGGTTAGATAGCTTGTTTCTCATACCAGGCGTGAGAGGTGGGTTTGGTTTGTTGTTTCTCTCATTTTCCTTCTCTTTCCTACTCTTCGGAGTTCGGTGGTTTTATGATCAGAAGGTGAATGCTGATCTTTCTTGACACTGGTTTTCCTAATGAGTACTTTGTGTATATCGGGATGTGTCCCATTCGCTATCCAGATACTACCTAGATGTTGGCATACCACATGACTTAAAAGAATGGGGAATGTGACCTTCCTTTTATAAATCTGCAGACTGCATCCATCCACATCTCTATGACATGGACAAGTGTAGTTGAAACAGTGTAGTTAACTGATTTGTATTTATCTATGAACAGTTGATTCTAGAGACAAAGGGGCCTCATCACTGATCCATTTCAAAGGATGGTGAAATAATTTAATTCAGACTTAGTGCTTTCACCATGTGGTGGTTGCATTTAACTTTCCGTTGTAGTGTGAAATGTGAATTTGCTGATGGCATGTGGAATTCAGGAGGTGAATTGATTTGGCTCTCAGGTTGTGGAGAATGGTTCTACAAATCCAGGTTACCTTTTAATGTTTCTTTTCTGTAATGTATGTTGTGAAACTGCTGTAAATCTATGCTATATGAGGTCTTGTTTGACTTGCTTACTTGGAAACTTTATTGAAATTGTTCCACAAAATGCTGAAATATATGGAAATTGTTGTCATTACCTGTGGTGACTGTTAGCCTTAACTATTACCTAATCATATTCTAATCTTTGCAGTTATTGCAAGGTGGTTGAGATGTTGAAATATCTTCTGATGATTTTTTTTTTGAGATGTGCTTGCAGGTTAAGAGTTACTGACAGTACACTGTAAACACTTACAAGTAGGTTTTTATAGTCTTTTTGATAAGACTATAAAGCTTATAAACCCCTAAGAGCTGATTAGCTCTTGGTTTGGTGGTTTGGGGGGGGGATGTTTGTTTGCTTGGTTGGTTTGTTTGGGCTTTTTTAATGTTATTGTTGAATGTTCCAATATGGTATTAGAGGTCTTCACCAATAAGTACTGGTGAGAGTAGATAGTTATTTCAAGAGTAATTCTGTGGATTTCAGTGATTTAGTAAATGCTTAACTTAACAGAATGACTGCTGAACTTTAGACCTTCAATTCCATATGGTAGTTTGAACAAAATGGAATTTTACCATTTTAATTACTCCTTTTGTTGTTGTGTTTTCCATTAGTTTTCCAGTTCTCGCATTGTTGACTTATGGTGGCCTTGGATAGGGAGAGCGTTTTTATGATGGTGACCAACTCTTGAGTCCACTTGCTGTCTTTGAAGTCATCTCTTCATTTTCACTTCACCACTTCAGGCCTAGCTGTACACAGGTTTTATTCTCTGACTGTATTGTAGCTGGTAGTCCCCTTCTAACAGTGCCAGCTACCTCAGCTGAAGGGCCCTGGGCTCAATCACTACAGCTGCCTTTCTTGACTCATCGGTGGTGTGTGGTAACCTAACTATTCTTAATGCTGGTTTCCAGAGTTGTTTTAGTGTCAAAGTGTTCTTGAGCCTGTCTGGTGAAGTCTAAGACTGCTTTTATCTGCAAGTTTGCAAGTGTGTTAGAATTAAAGTGCTCCAATAAAATGTGTTGCTTTCTTTAAAGTCACTGGTGGATCTTCCATCCTTTTGTTTTCAGAGAGTCTTCCTGATGGTTCACAGGTAGTCTTGAATCCTGAGATCCCAGTCTTGGCAAAGTAACTATGTAACTTTGGGAGCAGCCTCTTAAGATGACAATTCCCTGTGAATGTGTGCCTCGGAGGCTTTTTTTTTTTTTTTCTTCCTGTCCATTGTGTTGCTTTGTTTTCTCTTCTAGATTCCTGTTAGAGCAGAAGGATTAATGAATACAGGGGATGTTAAGATTACTATGCTAACTAGGTTGTAAAGTGTAACATTACGTGGCAACTTAATGTCCACCACTGATGCTGCTTGTTAGATTGATACTACTCTACCCACATGTGGCCAGTCATATATAAAATGAAAAAGGAACAAACTTGAATTTTTCCCAGTAATGTTCTTTGACTTGTTCTAAAGCATAGTAAGCTCTTCTAGCTGGTCTATGCCATCATGCTGAGGTCTGTAAAATTTCACCTATGTAGACTTTAATTTGACTCCCTTTCAAAAAAACCCCTTTTTTTTCCTGTGAACTTGTATTAATCCAATTAAATGTAAAAATGAACTTTGCTAGATCATAACCTCTTACCCTAGGTAGGTAAGAACTGAAAGATTTATTAGGTGTCAGACTTCTGGTCGGGTGTTTATTAAAATCAAATAATTATTTCTGTTGCAAAACTAATTTTCCTGATTTAGTATTTATGTTTGCTGTGCAGAATTCTTCCCTAGCATGCAGAACAAAGGTAGCTTAAGTCCAGCATATAATCTTGTGTTTGCTGTTGAGATTAAATACTGAAATTTCCAGCTTTCTAGATTTAATTGGTGTGAGCTGAGTAGCATAGAAGGCGGCATGTTCTAGGATAGTTCCCTGGTGACATTTCTGTTAAGTTTTCTTGGTAACCTTTTCCAAATGCCTTGACAAACATAATGTCTGCTAAAATTTACTACAGTGCTTAGGCTTCTAGTATGCAAAGGCTAAGTACCTATCATATACTGGCCAGTATTGTGTCTGTTCTGTTCTTCTGCATGTCTGTAACTTATCTCTGGTCTTCAACTTGAACTGTAAAAATGTTTGCATATTAGACTGTCTTTATTCAATTTTCTAGGAATGATAAATCAAAATAATGCTTGGAGGATATAGGTCATGTAACTCATAATTATACATGTCTGTATGACTCTGGGCAATTGCTTGTCTGTCCTGTTTCATAACTACATGTGTTTTAAGCAATGATCCAAACACCAAAGTGAAATCAGAATGGGAGCAGATATGTTGGAGATTAATTTACTACTTCCTTCTCAGAACCTTCCAGTTGCAGAGAGCTTTATTAAATGGACATAATGGCTTTTTTCTTCATTAATCCCTGTCGTGGTTTCGGCTGGGATAGAGTTAATTTTCTTTCTAGTAGCTGGCATAGTGTTATGTCTTGGATTTAGTATGAGAATAATGTTGCTATTACACTGGTTTTAGTTGTTGCTAAGTAGTGTTTATACCAAGTCAGGGATTTTTCAGCTTCTCATACCCAGCCAGCAAGAAGACTGGAGGGGCACAAGAAGTTGGGAGGGGACACAGCCAGGACAGCTGACCCAAACTGGCCAAAGGAATGTTCCATACCATGTGTCATCATGCCGAGTATATAAACTGGGGGGAGTTGGCCTGGGGGGCAACTGCTTTGGAACTAACTGGGCATCGGTCAGCGAGTGGCGAGCAATTGAATTGTGCATCACTTGTTTTCTGTGGTCCAATTCTTTTATTATTATTTTCTTCCTTTTCTGATCACTTAAACTGTTCTTATCTCAACCCACAAGTTTCACTTTTTTTTTTTTCCTGATTCTCTCCCCTACGAAGTGAGTGAGCGGCTATGTGGTACTTAATTGCTGGCTGGGGTTAAACCGTGACAATCCCCTTCAGAATTTCTTTGTCTGAATGGTGAAAGATAATATTAGTGGTTGTTTTGTGGTCAGTGGAACTGCAATTTTGAGATATGATTGGCCAAAATCCATGCTCTGATGAGAGTATATTAAAAAAATAGCTTAACAGTAAATTCTGCCTTTCATGGGACTTCATAGAAATCTAACTCTTAAAGTGCTTTTAGGGTTAAGGAATATGCAGGTGTTTGACATACTGGGAAACCACTGGTGGATACTTTGGATACTTGCATGGCATGGTCACCAATTCCCTCCCTCTCTGCTCCCCCCATCTTTAACAGAAACCATAAGCACCTTGCTACAGCAAATGCTTAACTCCAAAAGATGGAAATCTACTCTTTGACAGAACTTTGCCTGTGGTTTGCTTTCGGGTCACAGCTGTAAGTAATTGCACATGGGTAAAGCAGCTCTATAAAAGCTGACTTCAGGACAGAGCCAGCTGAGGATCTCACTAGTGTGCTGACATCCTCCTGGCCAGGGATGCTTGACTGTATGACACTGGCAGTTGCCTTAATTGCAATCATGAGTGTTACCTGTATCATCATTGCTCTTGTTACTATTAAGTTCATATATGCTTTTATCAGTGAATATTTGAATAGAGTTAGATCTGTTAGATCTAATATAGCAAGCATTAGCGAGTATTTAGATGCTTAATAAAGCATACATATATTGGTAATTCTGATGTTTGATTGGTTTAATTCTCTTC
The DNA here is from genome assembly GCF_026419915.1 of Harpia harpyja. Classification (NCBI taxonomy): domain Eukaryota; kingdom Metazoa; phylum Chordata; class Aves; order Accipitriformes; family Accipitridae; genus Harpia; species Harpia harpyja. The sequence continues at coordinate 68,130,048 of NC_068969.1, read as the reverse complement.
CTAGTGGAGCCCAGTGGGTACTTTCTTTTATCTCCTATTTTCAAACATCATTCTATGGACATTGGTCTGGTATTGTACATATACCCACTTCAAACAGTTGGGTGGAAGTAAGGTGACGGGGGAGGAATCCGAGTATTGTTATCACTGGGATCTGTCCCTGACAGCCTGAACCTTTACCAATACATAACACCTCAGGGTAGTCGGCTTATGACACATGATGGACATCATGTTGGTATGGGGAGGGAACATTCACAGTGGCTGTCCTCAGGGTCATCTCTCCCTACTGCTGAAGGGAGGAAAAGGCTTCTCTAGGAGTGAATAAGGGTAGTGTGCTGGCTTTGGCTGGGATACAGTTAATTTTCTTCATAGTAGCTGGTATGGGGCTAAGTTTTATATTTGGGCTGGGAACTGTTGATAACAGGAATGTTCTCGTTACAGCTGAGCAGTGCTTACACAGAGTCAAGGCTTTTTCTGCCTCTTGCACCACCCCAGCAGCGAGTAGGCTGGGGGTGCACAAGAAATTGGGAGGGGACACAGCTGGGACAGCTGACCCCAACTGACCAAAGGGGTATTCCAGACCATATGACACTGTGCTCAGCATATAAAGCTGGGGAAAGAAGGAATGGGTGATGTTTGGAGTGATGGTGTTTTTGTCTTCCCAAGTAACCTTACGTGTGATGGAGCCCTCCTTTCCTGGAGATGGCTGAACACCTGCCTGCTGATGGGAAGTGGTGAATGAATTCCTTGTTTTGCTTTGCTTGCGTGTGCGGCTTTTGCTTTAACTATTAAACTGTCTCTATCTGAACCCACGAGTTTTCTCACTTTCACCCTTCTGATTCTCTCCCCCATCGCACCAGTGGGGGGAGTGAGTCAGCAGCTGTGTGGTGCTTAGTTGCTGGCTGGGGTTAAACCATGACAGATAGAAATCTCTTCTAGTCCCTAGACTGCAGGAGTACACCTCAGGTGAATTGCATCTCTCTGTCTGCTGCACCTCCATTTTGTCAATAAAAGCATACTTCATTGTTAGGTGTCAGCCATAAGACAGAGAGGGCAAGCAGACTCTCTTCTGGTTCATGTGCTCTCCTAACTGTTTAAGGTGGCGGGGAGATTCACTCCTACCCTCAGTTATACCTGTGTGTATACCTGTGGCTTGTATGGAGAGACATGAGACAAATATGTGTTATTTCATATCACTAGGGACATGTGGCTGTATTAATAGTGGATGAAAAGTACATTTTCCAGTAGTAATATCTTGCTGTGACCTTGGTGGGGAACCAGGGCTGAAGGAGGCATTGCATTACAGATAGTTTTAGGCTAGATGCTTGGAAGGATGGAATTTATATGGATTCATATGAGGTGAGGTTTTTGCTTTGTTTTTCCCCATATGTATAAAATTAATTGAAGCAGGATGGGGTGGGCGGAGACTTTGCTGTGAATAAACATCCTAGTTTTCAGTTATACTTAGGCCTCTAACCACATTTCTGGGAGACTTTATGTTTGGGCAGGGGTGGCACAAGGTTAAATATGAAGCAGGGATCAGCATAAAAGGCAGACATGTGGTTGTCTGTTCTTGTGTGTGCTCTGTTTATCTGTAGGACAGATGTCTAGAAAGCCTCACCTGCTTTTATGGGGAAGGATATCCTGCCTTCTGAGATCCTGTTTTCATTGGAAGATACTTTACTTTTTCCCTTTTTGAATTCTATTTCTCCCCTCCTCTGCTCCTCAGTTGAGTAGACTCAACCTTCTTTCAAGTACTACAGGACAATGTAGTCCTCTCTGCAAATAAGTATGTGCGTTTCCAAAAGGAAAAAGGCATGTGTGTTTTTGGGGGGGATTGTTGTCATTATTACCCATACCTAGATTTATGCAAAATCTCAGGAAATACAGTTAAATGTTTATGTTAGTGAATCTAGTTCAGGTCAGATATAAAGCTTTCTGGAGAGAAAATTACATTATGAAGCTAAAAAGAGAAAAGTATACCTCTACCTGTTGCTGCTGCTGAAAGTTCTCAGTCTGAAGTCCTATCTTGATTAACTTACTTTCTCATTTCATTTCCATTTGTGCTGCATGCATGGTGAAGTAATTTCAAAGCAGGGGTTTTGATCAGAGCTTGTTGTCAAAGTCTAAGAGGAAAGCGTGTCTGCTGTGGGACAAGCACGGTATGGTAGGAAGCAAGGATTACAAGGTGGTCCTTATTTTTAAAGTCTTGACTTCCTTCCTGCCATCATTTCGTCACCTTTCTGCTACTACAGAACAAGAGGAGTTCACTGTTTTAAGGCAGCAGTTTCTGAGCAAATATTGTCATATACTCAAACTCATGCAGGTGTTCTCTTAAAAGTACATTTTTCACAGTCCAGTAAATAACCTTTCCAGAGTAACTTGAAACAGTTCTTCATCCTCTTAAGTACTTCAGGATCTTCTAATTAGTTTCATGAGTATGCAGTTACCATACCAGTTTCAGAACTAGTACTTTGTGCATTTTTCTTCCATGTTTTAAAAAGCACCAGCAATATGAGGCTTGGTCTGTTCTGGTGTTTCCACTGCTTTTAGGGAAAGTCACTGGTTTCACAGCTTTATTTTTCTCTCCCTGTTGTCCTGCTCCCCCCCCAACTTGTGCAGGACGTGTGGTGTTTTCCACCAAAAATCTGAAAGACCTGTGCATAAGCAAAGAAAATACCATGTAATGTCACAATGCCAATGATTTTCATTTTTTTTATAGAAAAAAAGCCCTATGATCAGCAGTTTAATAAATTATCATTGTCCTTGCTGATGAATCCAGTGTTGACTGCAGTATTTAAATTATTAATATTGCAAATCTCTGATATTTTTTCTCTACAGCTATACTACTCTTCTGTAAGTAACAACTTTTCTTCTAAAGTACTATTCTTTCATTGATCCTCCAAATTTATGAAAAACAGTGTAGTTAGCTGTAGCCAGAGCTTGTAATACAATGCTGAATTTTGTTTTCAGTGTCTTGCCGTTACTATGTATTACAACTTTGACATCTGTTGTAGCTATTCACCTTTTAAAGTTGATCTGTTTAGGCTGAGATTAACATTGTAGACAGTGAGTGAATGCAGTTGGTCTGGAAAAACGAAGATCAGATTATTGGTTAGTAGCCATGGCAAGAGACTTGCCATTCTTAACAGCAAATGCTTTCACTTAAATCATTTATGTTTGTAGTGTAAACAGTTACTTGAATGCATTTGTATGAGAACAGCTTTAATCTAAGCAAAAATGGCTCAAGGTGAAGAAAATAGGTAAGACAAATTCAGTTCACGACTGGTTGCTCAGCTTTTTCAAGATGCAGATTAAAGGCAAGAGATCGTTTTCCCTGAGTCCTTTTTTCAGTGTTTTTTTCCCGGATCATTCCAAAGATAGGATGATAATTACAGGTGATTTAAATTGCCTAATCATGTCTATAAGCTTTTTCTTAAAATCAGGTGTGTAGAGAGAAAATTTTTTATGCTTTGAGTATGGGCTTAGGGTCTCTGTTTCAGTGTGATCATGCTTCAGTCTGCAAAATGTTACTCTTCACTCTTTCATTGCAGTAATTCCTAATAAAATTATTTGTCCATTTTCTTGTGACTAGAGGAGGCCTTAGTTTACCCAATAACTTCACTGTAATTCCTCCCCCTACTCCCAGCTGATTTGAGAGAGAGAACTCCATTTTTATCAGAGTAGAGGCAGTCAGTATTTTTGTCCAAGAGACCCAAGTCAATACCCCTGATTCATTAAACACTGTTGACTATGATTGTAGTTACTGTGTTGTTGATCATAGGAGAAGTTTAGGCATGTGTCTCAAATCCATGAATAAATGGGCTCATAGTAAAGCTTGTCATGGTTTTGGTTGGATGCAGACCTGATGTGGATAACTGAATTTTCTAACCTGGTCCCTCTTAAGTATTTTGTGGCCCTGCTTTTGTTTTTTTTTTTTTTTAGGTGCTGAATTACTACTTACTTGTAATATCCTTATTGGTTGCTTAGGCTGAGGTTCATAACAATTAAATTTTGACTATCTAATTAATGCTGTGATTCATAACTTGTCCTAATAAGAATTTTGAATGCTCATGTATTTTGTCTGCTTTTAAAACTGGTAGGTAGTTGTTATAGCTCAAGCCTTAAGTACTGATGTATAACTATTTGGCTTACTTTCCCCCCACACTGTTTTTGGTGTCTTCTGGCCCTCTCCCTCAAATTGGTGGCCTGCCACTGCTTATCTTGAAGACAAATGGTGATTATGTCATGAGTAAGTTATAAAACAGCTGCAGAAATTGGATGTAAATGGTAAGAATCAATGATCGTTAGAGCATGAACTGTCATCTCTGAATGGAGGAAATAAAAGATGTTTTTTGCTGTGGGCCTTCATGAATAAAGTTATAGAAACCTGCTGCATTAGAGAGAAAAAAAATGTTTCAACTATGTCAGCAAAATATTTGCTTGTGCAAAACTAACTGATGTCACATTCTTAAGTTTGGCTTAGGAAAATATTTTAATTATGCTTATTTTCAATTTGGTGTTGCAGTGGCATCTTCTCAGTGTAGTAGGCTCTAAAGTGTCAGAACACATATCCAAGAATAATTTGTTACTTACGATGCATAGAGTACTGGTGAGCTAAAAAACTTGAAAGTGGTCTGTCAAATGGCAGATTTTTTTCCTCTTCAAAATACATGAAAGGAAACTTTACGTTCCCTCAATGTTGGAAGGGGTGTGTAGCAGTGTTACTAGCCTGGATTGTTGAGAACTGGCTCTTGTACACTTAAAATGTCATTTAGAAAGATCAGCCAGACTCCTAAAGAGATGTGAACCCATGAGTTTGATGTGTCATGATTAATTAACCTAACAGACTTAGCTAAGTGCAGTAACTTAGCATTCCGTTACCTTCTAACAGCAGGGTTAGGTATGTTTGCCCTGGCCTTGCTCTTCCAGAATGTTTGGGTGATCCTTTTGACTTCGGAACAATGTTTCTCAGACTAACACAACAGCAATTAAACCTAGTCCTCAAACAAAGGCTGATGACATAAGTATCCCCTATGAGGAGACAAGCAGAGAACAGAAAAATGTCTTTTTCAAATAGACACTTCCCTCTCTAGTTCCCAGAGACCTGTCTATGTAACTGTTACCAAACTAAACTGAGTAAACTCACTTAAAATTATAATAAATTATTTGCATCAAGTCCATCTGTAAGAGCATGAGTAAGGACAAAATACTTGCATTATAAAATTTAAAAGTTCACTTGCATTTACCATAGAATGGTAGCAAGTATACGACTTGTCCAGTAATAAGGTGCTGCTGTCATATCCTGGGCAGTGGTTATTTTTGTGCTTATGGTTTTTGGACTCACAGGAAGAGGAGGATAGCTACCAATCCATAAGGAGAAGCTAAACTGCTTCATATTTGCCATGATGCAAAAGTGTGCAACTTAAGGCAATTGCACCGACCTGTGACAACTTGTTACCCTGGTGTCTGTGCGTGTTCTTGCCCTGTGGTTAAATGCAAGGTAATTTGCAGTAGACTGAACAATTAGGAGTGAGTTAAAATTTACCTTTGGATAAACGGATGCAGGGAAAGCTCTCCTGGCTTTGAATAAATACTAGATCTCTTCAATTTTTTTTTTAAATAAAAGCATCCTGTAAGATTTCTTTAAGCATGGAGGGTTGTGCATTTATTAAATGATCAATCGATAAGCTGGAACATACACAAGGTTTGGTCAGCAAGTAGTTTTGCATTGCCTGTAAGAGCAATTATGTGGATGCTTTAAAAAGTCATTGTGCTTCAGAGTCCTGGATATATTGTGTAAAGTCACAGGAAGAATTGTAGCAATGTGGTGAAAAGAAATGAAATCGTATCTTAATATTACTGAGTAAGTGATAAACTTTACCACTGTTTTTAAAGCTGTTTGGCTAAACTCTCATAGCTGTTTATGATGGTTCTATAGTAGAAGGACAGAAGAATACTGAAATTGAACTATGCCTTCTGTTGGCATAGGCAAATCATTCCATAATAGTTAAAAGAGTTGGTGCTTATCAGTGCTGCTTGAGGGAAGAGTAGATTAGACCTCTAAACCAACTCTTTAAAAATGTTCTGTGCCTGTGTCTCTGTTGTTGTAGTACTAAAGGTGTGCATAATATTGCAGTAATGGACAATTTTTTTTTTTTCAAGATTAGTTTTGCTGTGCTAAAGAATGACTGAAAGGTTTGTGTATAGATAAATGTTTCACTTTTTCTTCTCAGCTGTTGGAAAGGAAGTAGACTGGAAACTTTTTTTTTTTACTTAAAAACCTGTACATGAATTAATGTGGAACTTAAAATTTTTTGTTGACAAGCACATTCTGTTTTTTTAATGAAGCTGTTGCAAGCTCATTTGGCACTAGTCAATTCTATTATTCCTTCTTTAGCTTGATTTCTATTCAGTAGAACAGCCAGTGTGTGTGTTTTTAATACCAAATTTCAGATTCAATTTTCTGGACTCTTGTGTTCAATTTTTGAAATGTATTTCTGGACTAATATGGGAAACAAGGAATTTTTCAAAGGGCAAGCATATGGCAAAATGTCGCTGAGTCCCTTGGCCAACTATTACTGAATCTGGTTGTGACATTGCTGAGGTGAAAGGCAGATCAAATAAGAAACTATTACATTTAAATCAGTTTAATTTTAGACAAATGCATAATACCTAGCTTTACTTTTGATAAGCCCTAAAAACAGTCTAAACCTGCAAGGCTTTCTGGAATACATCTTTGAAGAACTTAACTTTCTTTTGTTTTCTGGGTTATTTATTTATGTATTCTTAAAGTGGCGGGCATATAGTTGTCTTTTATCCTGAAACCTGGAGGGAATTTCAGAAAGTTAATTTTACTCAGTGTGAGACTAAACTTCAAGCCTGTAATTGAAAAGAGCTTTTTTTTATTTTTTTTTTCTTACTGTATTCTGGATATGGCATGTGTATGTCATTTCCCACTCCCAACCCCTTTTACCTCAGGAATTTTGTTTTCTTTAATTATTCTGTCTCTTTGGATTTGTCAGTGCTTTTTTTTTGCCTGTACGTGTTGGTGACTAGCTCTTTTCCCTTTCAGGCAAAATCCTATGCCTACAGTTAATTGTAACCATCAGCTCATGTATTGGTAGCTTGTCTGGGTTAGTGAACATGTAGTGTTATTACTGTCACTTACTTCTAATCAGACCATATGACTTGAGGTTTAGCATTTAATGTTTAGTGCTCTTTGGATGTAAATTCCATAACCACTGATGTACGATAGTGGGTTATAGGCCTTCCCTGGCCTTTTTTCTTTCTCTGAAGAACTCCCAGAACAGAACAGCACATAATTAAACATATAATGAAGAAGGCTTTGATCAGAGGTTCCCAAACTGTTACCAGTTGCTTCAAACACCCAAACAATGGGATAAGCCTTGATCTGTGACCTACTGAGCTGGACCAGCCAAGATGATCATCTCTTGCAGGCACACCTGTCTGTTCGTCAAGGGAAGATCAAGAACTTCAAAAACCTCTGGACAAAGGTGAGCTAAATCCTACACAACAGTACTGGTCTGAATGATGTATCCACTAATGGTACTTCTTGCTTCCTTTTATATGAAAAACAAAGGATGAAAAATAGAGAAAGCGTAATAAAAGTACACCTTTCTTCTGATGAAAGCAAAGTTAGTCATCCCCTTTGTCCATCCTTGTCCATCTTTTTTTAATTCCACAAATGGAAAAACAGCTATATTTGCTAGCAGAGGGGGAAGAGGAGTCCGTTTTGTGTATCTGCACTTCCAGTTCTATTGCAAACATCACTCAGGTTATCATGTACATGCAGGTGTGACAGAGGCTGCATGGTATGCAAGTTCCTAAAGTTCAGAGAACTGTATGAATTTGCTGGTTATACCCAACACAAAACTAAGTATAAAAGTATTTTTTGTATTTCTTTCACTTCAGTGACTTCTATTCATGGTACATAAATAAGGCTGCAAGTTGAAAGATTGTCGTGGAGCTGTGCTAGAATATTTTGTGGACAATTAAACATTCACAAATTTTACTGAAGCATAATATTTCTGGTTATTTCCACAGTTTTCTGCCATGCCAAAGTGATTCTTTCTCCTGTTAGTTCAGAGTTCTTCTCTGAACAGTTTAACAACAGTATCAGTCACTAATGGGCTGGAATATTGCAAATTGGTCTACAATTATTTTATAGGGATTTCTTACTTTCTGTTGAGCTTACATTAGCTTCAAGTACCTGCCAATCTTTACCACTCTTCAGGAAACAGACTTAAAAAATTGATAGTGAATTGTTCCACATCTTGGGTTGTTTGGTCATTAGAACTAATAAGCCACATTTCATTGCTGCTTGTCTGAGGGTTGAGAGGTGTCCAGTCAATCACTGTTATTAAAAGCTTGTGAGGGCAAAACAGAGGAGTTCTTGCTGCTGAAGTTCATTGGGTTAATCTTCTTTGTCTATATTCATGGTGCAGGTATTGAGGTATACTTATGGATGCTTGTAATATGTGGTGAGTTTTCAGGTGTTTGTGTATACCAGATTGCCCATCTGGAAATTTGTCATTACCTTATTATTTACTCACATTTTTAAAACAGTTATGTATTTTTGCTCCATAAGTATCTGTAACAATGGTTATAAGAGCGTTTGTGAATTTTAAGAAAGAAAATGTGTGATTTCTTAGAACAGAATTGTTTTTCTTAAATACAGTTTTATGAGGGAATTGTATCAGAACAGAGGTTGATTTCATCAATCAGCTAGCTGCCTTCAGATGAAAATGTCACTTAACCTACTTATGGAAGCTGTAAATATAAGAAATAAATTGTAGGTGCGCACTGAGAGGTGGTTTTTGCTAGGTAGGTTAGTTTCTTCAGCTCTAGAAGATTCTTGTAGGTATAACTTGTTTACATGGTCTCCTGGGGAGTTCCGATAAACTGTGCTTGGCGTGTGCTTGAATTAGTGTTCATTCAAGTTCCATTAGTGATTTGAAAGATAAAATGGAAGCATGCTTACAAAATCTGAGAGGAGAATTTTAGGCAGTATACTTTAAGAGTAAAAATGAAAAATATAGGAGAACAGTAGTTAGAAAACACAAGACTTGGAAAATATGCTTTAGCTATAATCAGTTTAACCTACTATCAAGGAAACAGCTTAAAATAGATGATCAATTTGAGGACTTTAAGGCCTACTTGTCTAAGATGCTGTTTTATTATACACATTCAAGGGAGGGGGAAAGCACTTATTACCTGTCTTTGAAGCCTTCAGCATACAGAATAATTCAGGAGTAGTTGGAAAAGCTATAGATGAATAATGTAGACATCTTTAGGAAAACTGTTGCTTTGGTTTTGTATGAGTTGGTAACGATTTTTTTTTAGAAACTAGTAAATGCTGATAAAACTCATACAACTTGAGAGTTCAATTTAGGGGGGGGTTGTTGGGGGGGCATTTTTTTTAATGGTGTGGGGTTATATGGATCATGTTGTCTACTGTTGAGGGGGAGAAAAAAATGTTCTTCCATTGTTTTCCAAAAAAGTTAGAATAATGTTTTTCTTAAGCCATCTGAAGAGAATTGTACAGTGTGGTAAATTCATCTTGCTTTGAGAGCCGGGATTATCATACTCTAGTTGACTGGACTACCTACATATTAGTGGAATTAAGTGTTAAGGCTTGTAACAGAAGAAATAAAATACACCAACTTGTCAGTGAAGTTGTAATTTAATTGCCAGTGTCCTGGGGAATTAAGGGAAGACAAAGCAGAAAGGTTTCTTTTCAACCAAATCTTTCTCTTACAGCAGAGTCATTAGCTCAATCCCCAACTCTACCAGTGCAGAAAAGCATCGCTTTGTAATACTTTCCACAGAAACAAGATCACTTTAAATCACAATCTCTTGCCTTTTCCTGTTTAGCAGAGGAACTTGATTCCAGCTTTACAGGTGGACAGATGTTAAATGTAATATAAATGGAGAGTTTTAAAATACATGCTTGCATAAGCTGGGTGTTAAAACAGGTGAACTGGAGAACCTTTTGGTGTTGACACTTAAACCTAGAAAAGTTAGCTTTTGTTTTAGAGGACTAGCAAGACCCAGCCTTATGTATGACTATTTTGTAGGGAGGTACAAATCATATGCGTAAGGCTGAATTACAATGATTTTCCATTTAAAAAAAAAAAAAAATCAACAATGCAATGCATTGCTAGTAGAACTAGCTACCATGAGGAGTACTTGTGCTTCTGAGGGCTTTCTAGAAACAGCTATATTTGTAGAGAAGCTCAAGATGGATTTTGCAATACTTAGATCCTATTAAAAACAGCATGAGAGGGAAATGCTGAGTTGCTGAAAAATTGGGTCAAGTGTTCAGTGCATTGTTCACAGCTGGAATATTTGGCCTCTAAAAGGATATTGACAATGCCTGAAGCATTTCTAATACCAGTAGGTTTTGTTGTCACAGTTTGCATGCCATGTGCAGTAGAAAAAGTCATGTCTTAATTGTAATAAAAGATACTATTGGAAGTAAGAAGACTATAAATGAGAACTGTTCCTGCTCTGAAAACTTCTTCAGCTGTAGAAAACAGGGAAGAAACTCCTGTGTAGTTAGTAGTCATATACTTACATATCTGTTCTGTTTCAACAAAGCAATGAATAGTAAGCAGGTCAGAGAGAACAGTATTACATGATTGCCTGCTGTCCCCTGCGTACGTGGTCCCCTGCCTACATGGAACAGTAATGGATTTCCTGTAGATCTACAGCTGATAGCCTTAATTATTTTGTTGGCTTCAACAATAAAATAGGAAAACTTTTTGCTCTTTAGAAATGTTGGTTATCTTACTCATTCTGTATACCTCAAGACTGTCCCTTGCTTAATGTATGCAAAGTGTTTATCTGTCATATGTGATAATCGTATTTTGGGTTCAGCTATAGTAGGTAAAGCTCTTTCTGGGTTTAGAGCTGTTCTACCTTTTAAACCCATAATGCAAAGAGCTCACTTGAATTAACCAGACTAGTTCTTTCTCTTGCTGTACACAGTTGTGTACGGATGGATACATGTGCTTGAAATTCATTCTGACCAGTGCTTGTCTTCATTAGCTGTATTCCTAATTTTTTCCTCCTGAACAGTGAGGAAAATCAACTATTTTCAGTAGCATATTCACTCATAGAGGGAGAAAGGCTGGTGAAATTAGGGCTAGCAAAGTGTTTGGCAGGACTTTGCTGCTTAACAGTATTAACTGATTTTGGTCGATTTGCAGAATTTGATAAAATTACTTTTTTTAAACTGGAGGGAAACTTAAAAAACAGTTCCAAATCCTGTGCTGCCTCTTTTGTTCTTAAAGTTGTGGCTAGTAATATAGGATCAAGTGTATAAGCTGTTGTGTTTTATGTATTGTAAAGGAAAATACTGATCTCATTTAAAGTACAAATGCAATAGTTTGGATAGCTTAACTAATATTTTTAAAACATTTTGTCTTTTAAATATAAAATAAGAAATTGCAGTCTCCTTGCTTATATGTGCCCTGCGTTTTGCTGTTGGCTGGCTAAAACTGTTGCATACTTTAACTGAAAATGATTTATGACTTGACTTGTCAAATATCAGTTAAAGTTTTCTGACAAACGTGGTTCATTACTGAAGAGTCAGTACTTCACTGCAATGAGTGTTTGTGAACTAAGAGCTGCCAATATATTAGAAAGCATATTCACCTTTAGACTTTCATTTAGGTAGTAGCCGATGAACTGAATTTCTGCTATAAGCTTTTTATTAACTTGGATGGCCTAATGAATTTAATTGTAAATGAGAGGTCATTGGGTGAAAGATGGAAAGGGACTGCTGGTTCTAAAACTTTGTGGAGAAACATCCGTCCTCTAATAAAATGATGGAAAGGACAGTGTGTAGGAGCTGGTCAAAATACATTGGTGTAAGATTAGGGATTAAAAGTGGTTTCCTTTTATTCCATTTTGGACTGGTGGGATGATAGTGTGGTTGGGAAATGTTTCTAAAGAAGGCATTTAAGAATTCTGTGGTCCTCGGGGACTGTGGTTTTGTGAGTCTGCCCATGGTTCTGTTTATGCTGGAAGCTACGATGTTCAAATTTGGGAGGGCTTGTTTGCAATTGGTTTTGACTGCCTGAGATCAGCCATTGAGACTTGTATCTCGTATTCTGGGTGTATGCTTTAAGCTCTTTGGAGTGAACTTCTAATAAAACTTTAATCAAAATTGCTTAATTGTCTTCATTATGATGTAATTAGGAAAAATAGTTTTATTTTTTCAGCAGAAAGGAACTGTAGCCTTCTTGATCCAATACTTTAACCTTTAGATCAGAGAGGTGAAACTGAAGTGTATGAAGAGTATCTGTATCTTTGATAAGGACATAGCATTTTTTTTACTAAAAAAACTAGTGAACTACAAGTGAATTGCTAATGAAGAACTTCAAGTTTGAACAAATAAGCACTGGGCAATTTCTGTTCATGCACACTTAGCAAAGACCCCCTGGGGTTTGGCAGCAGAGCTACTTAAGTCCCAGTGTTACGTTCTCTTTGTATCCAGCATTGTGTGGGCCGGATAGGATGGCAACCGTAGGTAGCACGTTGTTTGTTGTGCTGCTGAAGGTGACCAGTGAGACTTTTTCTGTTTGTATTCCGTGTTCTGCTTTATGCTTTTTTTTAAATGGTTTTGTTATTGACTGAAATGCAGAGTTTTTCAGAGGTGTTGGATAAAAGTTTTATTTGTGACAAGTAGCCCTCAGTGAGAAACCAGAAACCACGGAGAAGCGTGTGCTGCAGCTAGTTTTGCAAACAGGCTAGGACTGAAAAAAATGCTACAGTGATCCCAAGAGAGTATTGGTATGAGGAACTATGTAAAAAAAGCTGAGCAGCTGATTGAACTGGTCATTGTCAGATGACTGGCGGAATTTTTCTATAAAGCAATGGTAAAATTACTTGTGTAAACACAAGGAAGACTGGAGGTTGAAGTTCAGGGAGAAGGATAATGCAGAAAGAGTATAAGGCAGTGCTTGGGAAGTAAGGTCTTCAAAGTTTAGAAAGAAGTGAAAGACTTCTTGGTTTGCTTTAATTCAGTTTTCTGGAGTGGCAGATAGCTTCAGAAACTATGGTAGATTGACAAGTATTTTGACAGGTAAAGAGACCTAGCCAATCTGGAAGGGTAACTGATGTGTAATAAATGTGGGCAGAGCCAGGCAAGCTAGGTGCTGACAGTGCCACAGACTTCTTAACCTGATAGCCTCAACAGAAGTGCTTGAATGTATGTATGCAGTATAAACAGTCAGTTCTGTTGTGTGCTCGTTAAGGCTTATCTCACCTCTCAAACAGTTATTTTCCATGTGCTTAAAATGTTGTGAAATATGAGAAGAGCAGAGCTCTAAAGAACATGGAAAGAATTAATTGTGTTTTTATAAAGAAAGCCGTATGTAATTAGAGCGAAGCAAATGTGATGGGTGCACGACTTGGCCTTTAATATTTGTTTAACTCCTATTAAATAGCAATGCATTGTGGTAAGTTCCAAGGATCCAACTAGGGAAAAAAAGTTCATAATGATTTACATGCTTTATAATAAGAGAAAAAATTTCCAGATTTCTGTGGAGTCTTTAAAAAAAAAAATTAAAAACTTATCAAGCAGTGTCTGTATGCAAAAAAGTTGAATTTAACATTGATATTTCCAGGGTTTGATTTCAGAATTGTACCTTTTTAGCTAAGGTTCAAATGTTTTCAGGATGCACTGCGTTGTATGCCGCTTCTTTGCTTTGTGTTCAGTTTACACATTCTTTGAGCAGATTTTTTTTTTTATTGGTCTGAAATAAGACATCAAACTAAAATCTAAACATTAGTTACATTGTTATCTTGGAGTTTCAACAGCTTGGGCTACAACAGTTCATATTGCAGTTCTGTAATTTGATAGTAAGCTGTGTTTTACAGCGTTCTTAGCACAGAATTTGCTGAAATAAGATCAAGGGAAAACTGTCTCATAGTTTTAACATACATGTTGTGAAGCAAGCTTCTCTATCAGATTTCATTGATTAAAAATCTATGTATTGGGGTTCTTGTTCCCGCTCTTTCATTTAACAGCCCTTACTCAAAAGAATCTGAAGTCAGAGTTCTAGGCAATTTTGAATGTATGAAGTGATTCTGATATAACCCAAGTGATGAAGTTTCATTATAAAACTTTTACTTAATAATATCCATGTCAAAATTGTCGCTCTTAATTATTTGGCATTATGTTTTGCTGCTGCATGAAGTGTTGGTGACACTGAGGCATAATGTCAAGCCCCTGAGAGCCTTTATGGATCTTTGTGTTAAGTGGCAGACATCCAGCTCAATTTCATAACTTCTGGGTGGCAGTGTGTGTAGGGTAATGGCTAATTCTGTGTAGTACTTAACTTTCTTCTTAATGTCTAGTCATGGTGCTCTCTAAAAGTAGTCCTCTAAACCTTTGTGAAGCCAGCAAGAAAATAGATGTGGCTCGCTTAAAAGTACCTTAACGGTTAACAAGTTAAACTTCTGATCAATTCTATCCTTCATCCTTATCTGATGATCTTAATTTCATGCTAGAAAAGAAATCTCTTTATGGGAAGACTTTTTATGAATTGATCTCATAGCTCTGTAGACTTCTAGAATAGGGTTTCATTACCATAACTGCACATTAAAGCTTCCCACACAGTGATTTCTTGAACTACTTGGACAAATATTGGAGAGTTAATTATGGAACTTCTTACAAGTTATGTTGAGATTCCTACCTAACTTTTATATGCAGGAAACTGTAGAAGATACTTCCAGGTCTGTGATGGATCAGGCTTCAACATCTACTTTTTTTTTTTTCTTTGCTAAGAATCTTTGGACAATTTGTTGTAAGAGCTTTTATCCTGCCCCACTGAAGAATATAAAGACAAACTAGACTGGTACAACCTGGGGCTTTGTAACCCTGAAGGTAAATACCAGTTCTCTTATGAGGTGCTTATACATACTTAAAATATTAAGTCATGTGTTCCAATGCACTGAAAATACTATCACCCACATGAAAGGTTCTGCAAAGGAAGAAAGCCAGATATTCTCTCTAAGGGGTACCCGAGTGGCAGATGAAAACAATAGTATTGTGCAAACAGATAAAGATTATACGAAGATTGTTGGGAAGGAACCGAGAGCGGAAGAATTAATATGAAGGGCATACAGGCTGCACTACAGTATATGTGCCTAATTTTTGGCTGCTATTATGGTCAAAAGTTATGCTAACTATATGTAATAGCTGTAATCTAGATTGGAAAAAAAGAAGGTAAATTGAAATATATCTAAGGTACTCCTGTGCTTTCACTGTACAGATAGTCAGATAGCAATCAGGCTCTGCCAGGCTCACAGCTGACCTGCTAGTTGAGTCATCTCCAAGCAGTTTATCTTGGACAGTTTACTATTTACTCTGTGCTTCCACTTGTGGCCCACTGAGTAAAATGCTTGATATGTCTAAATGCAATGCATTTCCTGGAGAATCCCTTGGAACTGTGTTTAGGGTATGCCACTTACAGAGACTGTTGCTTTTTGAGGCCAGAATCCCACATTCATGTTGGATATAGAGTTTGTACTATATGCTGAGGGCTAGCATAAGAAATAATGTCTGAAATAATCCTTTGATTGCAGTAGGATTTAGATGCACTTCAGAAGTGCCACATTGGTATATTTCTAAAAAGTAGGAGTTTGATTCTAGATACCTAAACTTTCAAAAAAGTAGTTCTTGCTATCAGGAGAGACTTCGCCTCCTTCAAGGCTTAATTTCTACACAGCTAAACTTCAATGATCAATTTCACTGATGTGGCACTAGTCGGATCCATCGACTGATATCTTGGGTTGGAAAAGGTTTGGGAAATCTCACATTTTACAGTTGGTTTTTCACCTATAGATTTTATTTATTTTAAGAATGCAATGCATACTTCTGTGAATGTTTAAGGCAAACACCCTGCCCTTCATTGTAGGGTGCTTAGAATTAATATCTGAACTTGATCTCTCTCCCAGTAATCCAGGGCTTTTCAAGCCAGCAAAATATGTCCAAACAGGATATAGTGTGTTCTTCCTGTAATTTAGAGCAGTGTCCAGGATGGTGGTGTCGAATGTGATTTTGCTGGGTTTGGGGGTTTTGTTTGGTGTTTTTCTGTAGAAAGTGAAAAATCTTGCTTGGTTTTTTATGCGTTCCAGGCTATTGATGGATGGGTGCTCTAATGCAGACAAGAACACACTTAACTTCTGTAACTTGCATCTCTACAGTAACTATGTAAGCATAAGGGTAATGCAGACAAGGCTAAAAATTATTTATAAGCTTTTGGAGGAAATAACATCTTTTTAGCATTTAACCTGTAACAATTTTTTAAAAAATCAGAATAGGTGCATTCTGACATGGGGGCTGAGAATCCTGCACTCTCCTGCTCTCTTTACTGGTGCTTTTATTATAACTTAGAACTGTAGTGTGGGAGCTCTGAAAATTAGTCTTGCAAGATGATACTCTGATGTTGGGAAGGTGGTAATTAAGTCCCTGAAATTAAAAAAGATAAGCAAGTGTGTTTAAAATTCTGTTTTATAGTACTGGCTCTGATGAAGTTCTTACTGCTGCCTTTACAAAGTGGCTGAATTATACACTGACAGAGTTTATTTCAAATTACATCTGTTGCAAACATAAGAGTTCTTAAATGCTAAATTGGATTAAGTGAGACAGACTGCTTTAATGATGGGTGTAATGAGGAAAGTGCAGTGGAAATAAGGAATAAACTATGCTGTTGTCTCAGTAACAGCTACATTTTGCTAATTCAAGAGAAAAAAAACAAGCATAGATAGGAAACATTGGAAATTATACTTTCAGGATTTCTCTCAGTTCTCTCCTTTTATTTTTTCTTTTTTCTGTGTAAGAATTTTGAAGGCAGTCTTCGAGAGTTAACATTTGCATGTGTTCTTGTACTAATGCTTCAAGTGAACGAATTAAAAAAAAAAATAATCCACATTTCACCTGAAATACCATTTCTAACTTTAGTAGAGGTATGGTAAGGACATGTGCTGAAAGATGGTTTAGACAAAACTTGTTCAAACTGTTGCCTGAGCTAGAAGACTTCTGAAATTCTGAACCATTGGGATAATTCTTCAAAATAATATTACTGTCGATAGTTGCTCTTCTACTATAGCATTTCCAGTTTTTTTAGGATTCCTAAATTATGACAACTTCCCTGGTTTTGTGCTATAATATGAAGTTCTTGTCTTCAGAATTTATCAGCAAACCCTTTTTTGCTCTATATTATGGTAAATAGTCTGTCTATTTATTAAGGCTATAATGTTTTGATAAGTTTTGTAAATACAAAATGCAGTGTGCTGTCTTTTGCATTCTATATGGTTAACACAAAGTTAAAATATAGGAGTTTGCTGAAAGGTTAAACATTTTTATTCAGTTCCAGAATCATCATAAGGTATGATAGCCTGATCCCTAGAGTTCAAGTGTATGCATGTGCTGCTCCCTCTTTAGCAGAAACTGTACGGTATTTGCAGTCCCATTCTCAATAAAAGTCACTTGAATAGACACCGTATCAACAAGAGATAGTTTGCACAAATTTCAGATTCTTTCAATCTTCTGCTGAATAATCTGCAGTTGCATCACTATATCATTGTAGCATGAAAGTAACTTAAAGTTTTATTTATGTCTTTATCATAGAATCACAGGGTGGTTTGTATTGGAAGGGACCTTTAAAGGTCGTCTAGTCCAACCCCCCTGCCATGGGTGGGGACTTCTTTCACTAGATCAGGTTGCTCAAAGCCCTGTCCAACCATATACATGTGCATTTGCGCATGTGTATGTTTGTATATATGCACACATGGTTGCATGCCAGTGCTGCTTGTTTCTGCACAACTGTAGACAAATAACACATCTATGGTTAGAGGAAAAACTGCAGAGGCTATCGTAGGAGAGGGATAGTAGTACTTGATTTGGGATCTTTCAGCTCATAAATCCATAGTTAAAATGTATCGCTCTTCGTGCTTGTCAGCTGCAAATCACTTCTATGTTCAGAGTTTCCATGCTGTAATCTTTCTTGTCAGACATCAGATGTTACACACAAAATCCTAGTGATTGGATAAAAAAAGTTCTTAATAACCAGTATGCTTGTTGAGCCTGTAGGATGCTTCAAAACAAATTTGGAATTTGAGTGGCTGAATTCTTATATCACAGGAAAGTGTTTGGGGTTTTTTTTATCAGGGAAGGGGAAAAAAAGTGACACAAACTAAAACCGGGCATATATTTTTATTCCCCCTGTTATTTAGGAGATGTTTTAACATTAAGATTGCCTTTGGGGAGAGGGGGCACAGAAGACTTGCACAGGATGATCCTTTCCACCCATATGGTAAGAGTTAGGGAGTCTAAATAACATACATGCTTCATCCATGGTTTCAGCACTAACAACTGAAATGTACCAGCAGTTCTGAGCTGAGTTACGGAAATCAAAATACCACTTACCAAGGAATCTCTTAAGCTGATGCATTTCATTTCAGAATGACTCCTTCCACAGAAAATTAGTGTGATGTGTTGCAACATGCTGGTCGTCCACTGAAAAACTACCAGTGCAAACGCAAACTTATAACGGGGCAGTTGCATGCAGGAAAAATGTTTTAGATACCAAAGTGAAAATGCTGGAGCCCACCAGGTGGTGCCAGAAGAGCTGCTTACCGGTGGCTCTGAAAGCAGGAACAGACCTCCTGAGAAGGTGCGAGCCTGTAGTTAACATCAGAGGGTGTGTAATCTGCATTTGCAGCTCTGTATCTGAGAGATAGAAGCAACGCATGCTATTACCTTCCCTCTCCTTCCAAACTTTTACCCCTAAAGCAATGCCTCTGCAAACGTTCTGATACTGTTTCCTTCTGTGTTCATGATGGTAATTTTAGATACGCTGTTTAGGAGTGAAGCACTCGACTTCGTGGGTTTGGTGCCATTAGCATTTATTATCATAACTGTTTTTTTGTGCTACTAACATCCTTATTCCATGGATAGCAGGGTCATGAAGCTTTCACTAGAATGCAGTAGACAACATTGTGCTGTGTGTTGCAGTGAAATGCATGTAATTTGGTGGAAAAACAAGCATGAATGTTAACAAAGTTAAGCTAGAGAATTGTTTTAGGTGGTTATGTTACCTGATCAGAAAGTAACTCCCAAAACACACAAAGTATGTTTAGAGAGGAGACACTGCTTTATTCTGCGCAGGGTGCAAGGTGGAAGATTTCCACAAATCGAGCACACGTAACTGAGGTTTTCAGTCCATACTTATACACTGTAGTTAAAACACCACACCTATCTAATACATATGTTCTGCCTAACTATTGCATATTCGTTATGTTGAGCAAGCATGATGTGTTGTTCCCTTGAGCAATCATCCCAGAGTCTTTTACGCCTGTGCGCGGGGTCTCTGGTGGTCTTTGGTGGCCCTTTGGGGAAGAATACTCTTTTGTCCTTTTAAGGTCGTGCCTATATGAGGACACCAGGGTCTTTGTTTCTCTTGCCAACCCCTCCTTTCTGCAAGCCGAAAGAGCATGTATGTCCATTATTGGCAAGTCTGTGACTCTTCAAGCATCCTCTATTGTAAGCATAATCTTAAACTAGATAAGCATTACCTTGAGTACACATAATCTAAACAGTCCTTGAATAGCAAACGTACCACACTTCTCATGTTTGGGTTTTTTTTTTTCTTTAAACTTATCAACACCGCCTTACTAGTTAATCAGTCTTTTGAAGGCTTGAGGCAACAGTTACACTTATTTTCATGGTGTTAAAAGCACATATAAAAACATTTTGAAGTCTCTAAAGAACTAAGTTTATAGAGGGCGTTAAGCTGGTTCACAGTGAAAGCTGCAGTCTGTGTGTGCTGGGTTTTCCTCCGTTTGCCTTTATACTGCAAAAATAATTTTTTAACACAGCTTTATTTTTTCTGTCTTAATATTGTGTCTTCCTCCCTACTCTAATAGTATGATTGTACTATTCTTATTAAAACTGGTATGATTGACAATTTCTAGGGCTTGCATTTTTAGTCTAACATTTAACCTTCTGTGAAACACTCCACGATGTTTAGAATGCTATCAGACAAAGTAGTCATCTAACTTCTGCATTGTTTTTTGTGTAAGTGAGCTGTGATCTAGGAAGGTTTGTAAAAACAAACAAGCAAAACACCTGGGCTGGTGAGTAGCTGCAGCTGATGACAAGTGAAAAGAATGCCTGTCTTTAAGTGAAACCTGCAGCTGTGGTGCTAGTGACCTGTGCTGTCAGGTGTTGGGGAAATCGGTGCCGAACTGGTAGGCAGTGGCACTTCTCTTCTGAAAGTTACTGGCAGTCTGTAAAGACTAGTATAACTTGTTTTGGATGAGTCACTTTGGATCCAAAAAAGCTGCTTGTGTTGTTTTTGCTATATCTGCTGCTACCAACAGAATTACCCTAAAAAGTTGATTGTTTCATAAGTCATACACATCCAAACAGGGAGCTTCTACTCTTCCTTAACAGTATAGCTTATTGCTACTGCGTACATCAGAAGCATGTTTTGGGTTTGTGTTTTCCACTTTTATGTGGAACATGGCATTCTTTGAGACATGTAATAAGATTTGTTACAAAAGTTTTTGCATTTTGTGAGTTAATTTTTTCTTGATGATTTTCCATATTAAGAGTTTAAGATATTTGCCTGATGGCATTAAATGTGTTGTTTTGTTCTTCATCATATTTAATAATTCTACATTTTATGGGTTTTGGTTTATTTTTAATCAAGTGAGTGAGTTACATATACTTTAAAAGTCAAAATGTTCTCAAAGTACATCAGTTTTATTTTCAGAAAATCAGGTTTTATCCCTCCTTAATATCTTCAGAACTGTCAGTGTGCAACTGAAATGTAAATTGAATTCAGAATTCTAGTTTTAGAAAAACTCAAGTTTCATTTGCTTTTAGTGAAAATCTTTGGTGGGGTTTTGAATTAGTAACAGTTACTGGCTTAGTTTCTAGAAAATCAGTTTGAACTGCTGAATCAAGTTTTGACTTCAGTAGCCTTGTGACCTTGGGTTCAGAGAGCACAGTGAAAAACTTCATGAAGTGCTAGTGAATGAATTGTGACTTTAAAAGTATTAGAAAATAATTTTCCTTTTTAGAGGTATGACTTCAGATTTGTGGCATAGTAATGACCATAAAAAGTTAACTGGTAGAAGACCACAACTTTTGTGGTGGTTTAGTTATCTTTATAAACATAGTTACTTAACAACCAGTGAAATTAAAATATCTATATAGTACTTTATATTTTCGCCATGAATTGGAAATGATGGGTGGGGAATATATAATACATACAGGTGTTATGCAATATTTACAGCTGCTTGAATAACAGGTGAAAGGCTTATTGCAAAAGGGTATGTTAGTTTCTAAAGCTGAAGGATTTTCACAGTTTGTGGTTTTGTGGTGGTAAGTTGTTTGCTTTATGTTTTTCGGGGGTTTGAGGGGCTGTTTTGTTGGGCTTTGGTTTTGTGTTTTGGTTTTGGGGTTTTTTTAAAGTAGAATAATATAATACTAGATTACAGTTGATTCTCAACCAGTAGCTCTCCTGGAGGAAAAAATTGGATATCTCTCGTATGCATATGCTGTGACTGTGAGATTGAATATGGTAGTATATCACCGCAGTGCTTTGAATTCGGAGTTTGTTTTCATAATCAGTGGTGCTTCTGTACTAATGTATTTTAATCCATAGTAAAATATTTTTTTAGTTTAGTAGAAAAAAACAATCCTTATGTTGTGTTTTAGTAAGGTAGTTAAGCTAATTGCTTCCTATTGTATCTTCAAGTGCTTTTAAAAAGTTGACTATTGTTGCCACGGTGTCAATCAGTGTTGTTGTGTACACCAGTAGATTTCAGGAAGAGATGAAATGTGGAAAAACCAGTCAGTTCCTGTAAATGAATTTTTAACTTTAATTTCACTAATTCTTACAAATTCCTGACTCTGAATGTTTAAGTTAGCTCTTCCAAACATAGTAGGGAACTTTCTAAAAGCTGCAAACTACTGAATGTCTGTCTCCCTATTGCTGTTTTTTTCCTAGGAGTATTCATCTGTGTTGCTCTAATGTTCCTAGAAGTTAATGGGTGCGATTCGTGGAAGAATTGACAAGTGTTCTTAGATGTAAATGCATTTTTCTGCATAACAGTTCTACCATACCTCAAGGCATGTCCCTGTATGTTCCCTTATTCAGTAAGGCATGAGCATAAGGTGCACTTTTTTCCTTCAGCTGGGTCACTATTTAGGGCCATTCCTGTGTTTTTTAACCCCTGCATGACAGTTGACAGCAGCTTCCAAAACTGAAGTAAAAGAGGGAAGACCAGTGGGGATTAACAGATACAGAGAACATGATTGCAGCAATGACATTTCTTAAGGAAATGAGGCTAAAAGGATGATCTGACCTCACTGGTCTTAGCTGTGTGTAGCACTGAAGTAATGGATTAATCTGGGTAAAAATTTCCTGTCCAAAAATGTTAGTCTGAAATAAGTTAACCTGTGATTCTTCAGATTTTCAGGTGATGACAAGTGTATTGGGTTTGCACAGCAAGGTTTTGGCAGCGGCAGGGCCACAGGGGTGGCTTCTGTGAGAAGCTGGTAGAAGCTTCCCCGTGTCTGATAAAGCCAATGCCAGCCGGCTCCAAGACGGACCCGTCGCTGGCCAAGGCCGAGCCAGTTGAGGACGGTGGTAGTACTTCTGATAACAAATTTAAGAACAGGGAAAAAAACCTGCACAACAAACTGCAGCCCAAAAGAGGAGTGAGAACATGTGAGAGATATGGCCCTGCAGACACCAAGGTCAGTGAAGAAGGAGGGGGAGGAGGTGCTCCAGGCACCAGAGCAGAGATTCCCCTGCAGCCTGTGGGGAAGACCGTGGTGCGGCAGGCTGTACCCCAGAGCCCATGGACGTCCACGGTGGAGCAGGTGGATAAGCCTGAAGGAGGCTGTGACCCTGTGGGAAGCCCACGCTGGAGCAGGCTCCTGACAGGGCCTGTGGAGAGAAGAGCCCATGCTGGAGTGGGTTTTCTGGCAGGACTTGTGACCCCGTGGGGGACCTGCGCTGGAGCAGTCTGTGCCCAAAGGACTGCCTGCTGTGGAAGGGATCCATGTTGGATCAGTTCTTTAAGAACAGTAGCCCATTTGAAGGACTCATGTTGGAGAAGTTCATGGAGAACTGTCTCCTGTAGGGAGGGAGCCCATGGTGGAGCAGGGGAAAGAGTGAGGAGTCCTCCCCCTGAGGAGGAAGGAGCGGCAGAGACAAGGTGTGGCAAACTGACTGTAACCCCCATCCCCTGTCCCCCTGTGCTGCTGCGGGGGGGGGGGGGGGGGAGGTAGAGAATTTGGGAGTGAAGCTGTGCCCGGGAAGAAGGGAGGGGTGGGGGAAAGGTGTTTTAAGATCTTGTTTTATTTCCCATTACCCTACTCTGGTTTGATTGGTAATAAATTAAATTAGTTTTCCCCAAGTTGTATGTTCTGCCCGTGACGGTAATTGCTGAGTTATAACCCTCTCCTTATCTTGACCCGAGAGCCTTTCGTTACGTTTTCTCTCCCCTGTCCAGCTGAGGAGAGGCAGTGATAGAGCAGCTTTGGTGGGCACCTGGCATCCAGCCAGTGTCAACCCACCACAACAACTTTCTGTAATTCAGTCCTGAAAAAGACTTTAAAAAGTTGTCCTTACTTACCTGCCTCATGGAGAAGAATGTGATGACTAAATGTTTTAGGAATCTGATGCGTTTAGGTGTAGAGAATTCCCAAAAACTTCTGCAGATCTTCTGTGAACCAATGACTTAAATTGGTGGCTTGAGATGTCACTGCAGTGGAATCAGTGTTTTTGATACCCTTGCTGTTGGATTTTTTTTCAACAGACTTTTTTTTTTTAACTTTTATAAAGCAAAGTTATTCTGCCATGTGGGTGTATGGGTGTTTTGTTTCTAATAAATGGAAATAGTTGATTTGTCCTTTACCTCTGGCAAAGGTAGTACAGTTTCTTCTAAGCTAGTAGTCATTCTTCCCTGTACTAAGCTCAGTGGTTTTTAAGCAGTTTTCCTTCTGTAAATGGTTGACTTGCCTGTGAATATGAGGGAAAAGTAGCAGCCCTAGTATTTGTTTTGCTGTATTCTTGCCTGTATGCCCTCTGTTTGCTGAATGTTTTCAGAGTAGCAGCATATGAAGGAATTTCCTGTTGAGTACGAAAACAAGCATTAAAGTGAAACAAAGTATTTTTTATCTTAACCAAGTCAGTTAATGCTTATCTTAACCAAATCTCAAATCAAACTCCTTATACTTTACCTGTTCTGTTTTTCAGACTACTGTAGTTGAAAGGGCATCTTCTACATTTGAGGAAGGACAAATTCATGATTGAATGGTGGATTAATAAGTAGCTGTCTTATTCTAAGAGTAAGAAGATATCCTGGGAGTTGGGAAGAACTGGATTTTCACCCTAGTACAGCAGCTTTGCTGCTCACTTAAACACAGATGAATGAAGACCCCATTTGGAAAATCACCAGGTCAGAGGTCCAGAGCTGATGCAGGTGAGGTGCTTTTCTGGGTGGATTGATGGTTTTAGTGGGTAAAAAGTGTGTTTATTTATAGATTTTTTTTTTTAAATATGTTAATAGTTTTATGAAGGTGATATCATTCCTGTCTTAAAAGAACATTTACTTTTGTTACAGAAGCTGATGAATTGAAAAGGCATACGTAAATTTAATTCGGCAGTATGGATGTACATATAAGCAGTGTTTAATATAGTCTATAATATCAAAGTTTTATTAAAACTGTAAGTTGCATAAAATTCTAAAAAGGAACAAGATCAATGTTGTAGGATTACATTGCCATATTAAGGGGAGAATTTCTCTTGTTCATCTTGGAAGTGCTGGAACATACAGAAATTTATTCACCATATATTTATAACTTAGTGTAAAACTCTATAGTTTTAAAGAAGCTGATCAGCTCGTAATTGTAAAAGAGAATCTCTTGAACTCACTAAAAAAATGCAAATACTGTTGCTACTGTGTGTGTTCTCTAAACTGAAATAGGTTAGAATATTTTAAAGCAACTTTTTATTCAGAGAAATGCAAAATGTGAGTAAGCATTCATATTCTTATGACTAGTTAGGCTTATTCAAAGTTTTGCAGCTTAAAAGACTAATGAATCTCAGTCAGTCCTCAGCAATGTCAGTCTCCTCAATCATCAGCGATGATGCAAAAAAAGCATCAAGTGACTAATGAAGAGTTGTTCTGTAGGTTGATACTTGGTCCTGTATAAATTAAGCTAGACTCTGCTTCAGCTGTACATTCTACCTCAACTAGTGTGGTACAGGGACTAGAAGTTACTGTTTGCAAATTAGGAATTCTACAGGCCAGCAGTTTGAGAATTAAAAGGTTACAGATGAATGTTGTTCATTCCTCTGTTAAATTATTTCCTTTTTAGTTTAACTTATTTAGGTAATGTAAATTGTTTTGTATATTTAGTCATTTTTTTTCTGTCATGAAATTACTTTCTGGGGTTTTGGGGGGGGGGGTGCCCTTCCTATTCTGTGCTGCAGCAAAAGTTATTAGTCAGTGACCTGTGTGGGGAAAGATTTTGTAGACATATGATGCAGCATATTTTCCATCACCATTGTGAATTGGTGCTTTTATAAAAATCTTAAGAAACCAAGCAACTGTCATCTGTAATTGGGAAAGCTCAGTTAACTTTTAAAATATCCAAGCAATAGTCCATTCTGGTGCTTTCAAACACTCATCCAATTCATTGAGAACTGAAGCAACTGATACTGGAAAATTTCTCTGAAACCCTTTGGAAAGTTTCAAAACTGTGTTTACCTGCGACTACCTTATATTAATGTTAATTTGCTGTCACAAAACATCTATTGATTTCAAATGTAACTTCAGCAAATATTTTTAATAAATGTTTCAAAGGAGAGACTCAGTACAAAGGCTTAAGCACTTGGTTCAGTGAGTTTTCATTCTGTCAACGGATGAGTTGTCCTTCCCCTTGACACTAGTGGAATACCTGTGGGAGTAGAATTGTATTTGTAAGAGAAAAGAAAGGAGAGCAGGCTTTGACCTGGTACTTAATTTCAGTCTTGTTGACTTCTAAGTATTAACTGGGCACTGTGCCCAAGTTCAAAGAATTCAGACACTAGGTTTTTAAGGGAACTGTTAGAAGAATTTTATCTAATGACTTCAATGTGACATACAATGACCAACAAAACTGCAGCACAGATTTCAAGTGTTGTAACTCAAAACTTTAGAGAGTGATTATGTGGCTAGCTTTTTTTTTTTTTCTAAAAACCAAACAAGTTAAGCTAGGATATTTTACTTTGATGTGTTGAGAAGAAAATTTTGCTACCTATTTGTTCTTTTGGCTCTTAAAAGATAATAAATTCATAGATGTATTTTGAAGAGTCACATTTTCTATTATTTGTTCATTATAGTTTGTCCTATAGCTGTCACCGTGCCAGACTGTCATTAAAATTGACACACAGATTTCTTTGGATGCCATTTTTGCATTTTAATATCCTTGTACAACAGTTACAATTTGTCTATACTTTTCTCTGTGAAGTTTTTTAATCATAACTGAGAAGTCCTTAACTTATATTAATTTGATTAATGTAGTATCACTGTTGCTTAAATACAACCCATAAATCATGCACATTTGGTCTCCTTCAACTGTTGGCATAGTTGTGGCCTAGGCTTGGGTGTTGCTGGCTTTCAGTCTCTGGCTATTATATTCTTGAGGAAGGCAGCTGCTGACCTCCTTGCTGTTGTTGCTTCTCCTCCTTATCATATATGGTGGGCTGAGGCTAGATAGCTTTTACTGCTTTTGGGGGGGGGCAGCATGTGGAATTATGTGCTGTTTATTTCTTGATTATGGATGTGCATTAGAAAAGAGTGCAGTAGGCAGCTGCCATTAGGAGACTGCATAGCTCACTCTGCAATGAAGATTGGGCATGGGACTCCTAAAGGCAGCTAGAAAGAACGTCTGTTTATCACAGTGGTAGTTTCACTGATAGTGGTCAAATTCTTCCTTTGAAAAGAATAGCAAATGCAGTAATTGAGTTCATCAGAGATTATAATATTATTTGATGGCTGAAAGAGAGGCCTTGCAGTGTGATATAAATGAAGATTATAGCAAGTTAGTTGTTTGGGGTGGGGGTTATTTTGGTTTTTTTTTAAAAAGTGTCTCTAGGAGATAAAGTTATTAAAAGCGCAACCAGGTACAGTGACAGAGTGGTTTAGGTGGCAACTCCCCCTCTTCTTTTTAGAAGGGAGAATTTGGTTATGAACAGGGAAGGAGATAGTCTTCCTCAGTTTTAGGTTAGAAGTTTATTTGCTAGGGAAGAAAGACTTTTAGTCCTGCAGTTGTGGCAGTGTTCTGCACATTAGGATTAACTACATGTCAGTGATCCTTGTGACTTTTTATAGACTTTTAAAGTAGTCATGGTGATCTTTTGGGGTGGGCTTGGGGTTTTTTTTTCCTTACTTGGGAATGTTAAGGATTTAGCCTACTTAAGTGATTATTGAACTTGACAGTTACTTTATTTGAAATAATTAGCAATGACAATAACAATGGGGGTGAGTATGACATCTATTACCTACATAATGGGAGAAGTATGGGTTTGGTGGATTGGCTGGATGGCTGCATCTAAAGAGTTACAGTCAACAGTTCAATATCCAACTGGAAACTAGTAACAAGTGCTGTCCCTCAGGGGTCCATACTGGGACCAGTACTATTTAGTATCTTCGTCAATGCCATGGACAGTGGGATTTAGTGCACCCTCAGCAAATTTGCAAATTATACCAAGATGAGAGGTGCAGTTGATTAACTAGAGGGAAAGTATGTCATCCAGAGGGACCTTGGCAGGCTTGAGGAGTGGGCCTGTGCGAACCACATGAAGTTCAACAAGGCCAAGTGCAAGGTCCTGTACCTGGGTTGGGGCAATCCCCAATATCTATACAGATGGGGAGATGAATGGTTTGGGAGCAGCCCTGCAGAGAAGGACTTGTGTGCTGGTGGATGAAAAGTTGGACATGAGCCAGCAATGTGCACTTACAGCCCAAAAAGCTGATTGTATCCTCGGCTGCACAAAAAGAAGTGTGGCCAGCAGGTTGAGGGAGGTGATTCTCCCCCTCTACTCTGCTCTTGTGAGACCCCACGTGGAGTATTGCATACAGCTCTGGGGCCCCCAGTACAAGAAAGACGTGGACCTGTTGGAGCAGGTCCACAGAAGGGCCATGAAAGTGGCTAAAGGGCTGGAACAACTCTCCTGTGAAGAAAGGCTGAGAAAGTTGGGATTGTTCAGCCCACAGAAGAGAAGGCTCTGGGGACACCTTACTGCAGCCTTTCAATACTTAAGGGGGTCTTATAAGAAAGATGGAGAAAGGCTTTTTACTGAGGCCTGTGGTGACAGGACAAGGGGTAATGGCCTTAAACAAAAGAGGGTAGATTCAGATTGAATATAAGGAAGAAATTTTGTACAATGAAGGTGGTGAGACACTGGAACATGTTGCCCAAAAGTTGTGGATGCCCCATCACTGGAAGCGTTCAAGGTCAGGTTAGGGACTTTGAGCAACCTGATCTAGAGAAAAGTCCCTTCCTGTAGCAGTGGGGTTGGACTAGGTGCTCTTGGGAGGCTTGCTCTTGGGAAGCTCGCTGATTTGCTAGAAGAACTGTAAAAACAGTCTTGCACATTTAACAAGTAACTTTAACAAGATTTTTGCTGTGCTTTACAGCATTATTGATGCAAATATCTTATTTTAACATTTATTGCCTTCCTTATTTAAAGACAATTGCCACTTCCAAGAAACTATCTGAACATGTAGTGTTTCAGAACAGCTAGATACTTCAAGTGGAAAATTTAAGTCCTGTCTATAAAATTGCTGTTATCTGGGAGTAGATAATATAGCATTAGTATAGTCTGTCTCTTATTCATTCTTCCTCCTGATTAAAAGATATGGTGAAAACATGGAAATAGTGTACAAGCTTTATATTTGATCTGTTAATCATGTAAAAATCATAAAATCGTGGGATTCTAGGAGACTCTTGGATCATGTACAGGCTATAAAAAACTATCTGGAGGTATAGATAAACTAGTGTTTGTGTCAGGTATTCATATAGGGCAAAATTTAATGCGTTACCAAAGCTTTTTGCAGCTGACTGATTTCATCCTATTGTAGAGACTAATCAATCAGTGACATTACAGGTGTAGTGGCTTCTTTGAAAAAGCCAATTTTCATTTGTCCTGTCTGTCTGCCTACAAAGGAAATGTATTTATTTGCTGTAAGTAGGTGTAAAGGAAGAGGTACTTTTGATAAAAATTTGTAGGCTTTTGAAATCTATCTCTACTGCACCACATACTTCATAGTTCCATCTTGAGAAATAAAGGGTAGGATTGAAGATGGAGAAAAGAAGGAAAGCTAAACACTTTTTCACAACAGTAGGTAGGGTACGTAGCTACAGCGTCTATGAGTTTGTCACAGTATAGAGTTGCTTTCAAGGGCATAGTTTCAGTAGATCAGCCAACTGTTCCTGTGCATGGCATGTGCCTGTCTCTAGTTAAGTGTATGGTGTCTCCAATATAGGGGAATACAGATTATTTTTCTTTTTAATTAATGTTACATAGTATAATTGATTGTAAAATAAGTTGTGTTTACCCTTGTGTTTACACTTATATTTGGCCTTTTTTTAGTCTAGTGATCATCTGTTTAATGCCGTATAAGTGAAAGGCATGGTCTTCTGGAGTCCTTCCTAGCAGTTATCTCCCAGAAGTACAGAATCCCACCAAACTGCATGATGGTCAGGAACAATTGTCATGCCTTTACTGGATTGTTTGAAAATGTAAAGTAATTTCTTCTTAAAGAAAAGAACTAGGACGCATTAAGTCATATACAAACTTTTGTAGTTTTTCCCCATTTAAAAGCAAGTGTAAATTGTTTCAGTACTGTCTTTGTGAACTAAGAAAAGAGATCCCACTCCTAGATGTGCTTAGGATTGCAGTGAAATCTTTTGGCAGAGTCAGAATTCCTTTTATCTCTGTACTTCTTCTGGTCTACTTCAATTAAAAGCACTCTCTTCCTTCCCCAAACTCTTTTTAAATTGAGGTTGGGCAATACTAGGTGCTAGTAAGCATGTCAAAGTATTTCCTAGGTCCCTGAAAGTAATTCCGAAATAGCCTCCAGATACAGAATAATTCCTGTGGGATTACTTGTCTTACCACAGGAGATTCTGAGACACAACTTAAAAACATCTAGCTTTTGCTGCTTTTTGTAAACACAGGGGATATTGAGAGAAGTAAGATATCGGTGGTGTGTTTTGAACAGCCTATCTTATTTTCATGGATTGAATGGAGGGTGCTGTCTGATGTGAATAAAAACATTGAAAGTAGCTTTCTCTGATCCTTCTCCCTATTCTCTCCTCCTATAATCCCCAGTTGAAATTACATGTATACTTCCCTTGGAGTCAACATCCTGAAAGAATGTTTGTTTTAGTGTGCCTTGTCTTCTCCTTTGTCTAGAGCAAAGTAGAAGTATTCAGGAACATGGTTTCTAGTTTTGCTGTTGAATTTTAAGGATCTATTATAAGGACCTGTTATGAGCCTCAGAAAACACACAGACCACCTGACAAATGCTTAATTCTGTTGCTCTTGTCTGGAGTTGGAGTTTGTGTTCACTTTCTGTTATAAAAAATGTGTTTCTGTGCTCTTATATAAGTGGCTGAGACATAAACATTTTCTCCTTCCTCTGACTCATCAAAGTTTGAGTCTTTACTGGTTATTTCAAAGAAGACTAAAACTAATCCATTTACTTCATTTTTTGTTCAGTATTTATTTTTCCATTTTTATGTTAAAGGGCAATTTAGTTTTAGAGAGTATTTTGAGTGTTACCTAAAATATGGAATTTCATGGAGTGTTCTACCAAGAACTTGTCTTTCCATAGTTAAAAGGAGGTAAAGAATGTGGATTTAAACCCAGTCAATGGCATTCATGCTGTATAGAATGTGGTAACTCTCCTTTATTGTTCTCTGATTAGTATTAACATCTTTGAAGTGACTTTGCCGCTTGTGACCAAACTTTGCTTTACTGCAAAACACTTGGTACACAGATGTTTTTTTTCTCTTGAAAGATTTGCATGAAGATACTGCCCTTGAAATGTTTGGGATTTTTTAAATGCTTTTCTGCTTTGAACTGGACACAAGACAGAAAAACTAATGCTAATTAGGTTTCTGTCCAAAGCTGTTTCAGGAGAATTTATATAAGCGAGGTTACTGCTTTGTTACGTTCCGCAATGATTAGGTGAAGGAGATGATCAGCAATATATGTGTATGTTAAAAGTTAATTAAAAAAATTATTTTCTCTCAAAAACATTTTAAGTCATTAAGATATAGCAATATGACATCATAGGCATCACTCATTAAAATGTCATGCATCTTTTTAGTGTAAGCTCGTATTAGGGAAATGGTCTTTCACATGCTGCTGTTAAAAACATAGAGGAGTTGTTTTGGGTTTGTGTGGTGGGGTTTTAGTAGTGGGGCAGGGGGCTGCAAGGGTGTCTCCTGTGAGAAGCTGCTGGAAACTTCCCTGGTTCCAAGTCAGACCTGCCAGTGGCCAAGGCTGAGCCCATCAGCGACCTTGGCCGAGCACATCAGTGATGGTGGTAGTGCCTCTGGGAGAACAGATTTAAGAAGTGGAACCTGCAGCGGGGGAGGAGATTGGAATGTGAGAAACCCCTCTCCGGACAGCAAGGTCAGTGAAGGAGGAGGTGCTCTGGAGGAGGGGATGCCCCTGCAGCCCGTGGTGAGACAGCAGGCTGTCCCCCCCCAGTCCATGGAGGGGAGCGGGGGAGCAGATGCCCACCTGCAGCCTGGGGAGGACCCCACGCCGGAGCTGGGGGATGCCCCCCAAGATGGCTGTGACTCCATGGGAAAGCCCGCGCTGGAGCCGTCTGTGACTGAAGATCGGCCCGTGGAAAGGACCCATGCTGGACAAAAAAACAAAGCTGTTTTTGTTCATTGTTTGTTTTCTATGTACTCTGTTAGGCTGAGATGTGTATATACTTCCCCAGTGCTGGTCTGGCTAGCTCAAAGATGTTTATTTGTACCCTTTTGATTAATGCAAGGATGAAAAGTTACACAGCCAGTTGATTGACTTAACTGTTGTAGCTGATTGATCATCGCAACTGTTACAGCCGTTTTCCTAGAACACAGACCACACAGGCCCCTGTTGTGTTAAGTTCAGCTTTCTTTTTAATAGTTGTGGTCACTCCTTGTGTTTATCCCTGAGCTTCTGTATTAGGTTTGCATGGCAAGGTTTTGTGAGAAGCTGCTGGAAGCTTCTCCCTGTCCGACAGAGCCAATGCCAGCCGGCTCCAAGTCAGACCCATCGCTGGCCAAGGCCGAACCAATCAGCGACTGGTGGCGCCTCTGGGAGAACAGATTTAAGACGGGAGAAGTTGCTGCACAGCAAGTGCAGCCGGAGAAGGGGGTAGCGAGAACGGTGAGAGATACGGCCCTGCAGACACCAAGGTCAGTGAAGAAGGAGGGAGGGAGGAGGTGCTCCAGGCACCAGAGCAGAGATTGCCCTGCAGCCCGTGGGGAAGACGGTGGTGAGGCAGGCTGTCCTGCTGCAGCCTGTGGAGGACTCCACACCGGAGCAAGTGGAAGCCCAAAGGAGGAAGCCCGTACTGGAGCAGGATCCTGACAGGACCTGTGGACCATGGAGAGAAGAGCCCGTGCTAAAGCAGGTTTGCTGTCAGGATTCATGACCCCATCGGGGACCCACGCTGGAGCAGTCTGTGCCCAAAGGACTGCCTGCTGTGGAAGGGACCCATGCTGGATCAGTTCTTTAAGAACAGTAGCCCATTTGAAGGACTCATGTTGGAGAAGTTCATGGAGAACTGTCTCCTGTAGGGAGGGAGCCCATGGTGGAGCAGGGGAAAGAGTGAGGAGTCCTCCCCCTGAGGAGGAAGGAGCGGCAGAGACAAGGTGTGGCAAACTGACTGTAACCCCCATCCCCTGTCCCCCTGTGCTGCTGGGGGGGGGTGGTGGTGTAGAGAATTTGGGAGTGAAGCTGTGCCTGGGAAGAAGGGAGGGGTGGGGGAAAGGTGTTTTAAGATCTTGTTTTATTTCCCATTACCCTACTCTGGTTTGATTGGTAATAAATTAAATTAGTTTTCCCCAAGTTGTATGTTCTGCCCGTGACGGTAATTGCTGAGTTATAACCCTCTCCTTATCTTGACCCGAGAGCCTTTCGTTACGTTTTCTCTCCCCTGTCCAGCTGAGGAGAGGCAGTGATAGAGCAGCTTTGGTGGGCACCTGGCATCCAGCCAGTGTCAACCCACCACAGCTTCATAAACATGTAGCCTGTGTCTGTCTCTGCAGAGCCTTTTCCTGTTGTAGCAGTTCATTGATCAGTCATATATGAAGTGTTTGGATTCTTTACATTTTCACATTCAAAAGGAAAACTTTTGTTTCAGGTGGCTTTTTTGGCATTGTATACACACTTTATTTTTCAGTAATTCCAACATAATTTATATTGTAGGTCATGCAGGAGTGTCTGCCAGCATAATGAAGAAAAGAACTTCCCACAAGTAAGTTGTTAATATTTTTACTAAAGTATAGCTCTCAATAACTGGAAGTACTGTTCTAGAAATGCATCTGTATTGTTCCACTCGCTTTGTTCTTGAAAATCATGTAGAGTAATATTCAGTCTGTATATATGTGTAGAATCAGACTTTCGATTCTTTCAGGAGGGTGGTAGGAAAGAATGCCCCACAAATAAAGTTTTAAACATCATTTTGACTGTTAATATGCAATTATCCTTGAATACAATTTTGTAATTCTTTCTGGAATTCAGAGGGGAGTTGCAAGCCAGAAATTAGCCATGTGTACTGTAGGATCTCTGTTCTCTGGCACGGAGTTCATGCATTGTCACCAGGCCAATAAAAACTGCAAAGCATGCTTACTGATAACGCAGTCTGGAAGTAATCTTAGAAATATCTAATCTTGTATTGACTACAACTGTAGTTTTGAAAAGGATTTTTCACTTTTCTAAAATAAAGAATATACTGAAATACTTCTGTAAGGAAGCTGCTATTTGTGTGTGAAGGATACCTGCTTATCCTACACATTCATGGCATGTATTTTTCCCTCTACAACATTTTAAAATAGTAGCGGCTGAACCTTGGCGAGTACCTGTATGAAAATAGAGGTAATGTTCTGCACATAACTGGTCTTACTGTCAAACAGCAAGATGTAATATCTGGCTACATCTCTGGTGGGAGAAATCTAAGCTGCATATGTGTGAAACTTACTAAAATGTTACTAGTTGCATTTTAAGTGTAAAGTCCTGTAGTGGTGCATCAATTGAAAGCAATTTGTTTGGCAGGTGTATTTTCCATGATTAACATAGTTAATCACTGCTAACAGTGTTAACTGTTTCCCAGAGACAACACCTGATGTAAAACTACTCTAATCCCTTCTACCAGCTCATCATTATCCATTCTTGTCTATCTTCATAGAAGGCAAAGAGAAACATTTATTTGTCTAGGGGCAGGTAGAGTTGGTTAAAACTTAATTTCTCTTGTTCTCTTTCAACCGCTCAGAGAAAGGAGTGTATGATGGGAAGACTATCAGAGGTGGGTTGCCTTTTGTACTTGAGGGTGGCTAGATTTGTCTTTATTGTTGTGTTGATATACACTTATTTAAATACCTAAATAGGCTGTGAATTTGTTAGCGTAAAGGCTTTTATGGGGCATAAGAAGTTTTGATCCTAAGTGACATGATTTTGAGGCATTTAACTTAAGCATCCAGCTTAGTTTCATGTTAATTTAGCCAGGTTCAATTGTTTATTAATTATTTAGTAAAGGTTTTTTGCGCCAACCAAGATGATTTCTTGTGTGCTGCTCACTGACTTGTCTGAGAATGAGGTAGAGTAGTAGAGAATTGTTTATATTTGTAGTTTACCATAAATGAGTAGGATATGAATGACCATGTAACAATATATGCCAATGCTACTCTGAGCCATGACGGTAGACCATGAGTTAGTAATGCATACTTTGTCACTGATTTAGTTTTTTATTTAGTTATTCCTCATTTAAAAAAAAAAAAATAAAAGGAACAAGCCTACTGGCACTCAAAGGCCATCAAGGAGCTTTTAAACTAGCTTCAGAAAGTTTGTGGCAGAGGAAGGAGCCAAGAGGATGAAACAGGGCATGACTCAGTAATTGAGGATGTGACAGAATGAGCAGTGTGGTTGAGTCTTCTGAACTTTTCTTCACTAAATGGTAGTTAACTGTAACCTTTTGAAAACAGTTCCTGTGGTTATAGGGCAGTTCTTCCAAGTGCTCTGTCAATGGGTAGTGGTGATCTCTGCCAATATGAAGCTGACCTCACTGGCATCAGATAAGTCAGTAATCTCCCAGATCTCATTCTTTCCACCCTTGGTGCATAAGGAAAGAGTACAAGAAGTAGTATAAAACAATCCTTTCTTCTTAGGCTCTTCAGATTTCATGTAGTTGGCAATTCAAGGACTTTCAAGGTGCAGGTTATATACCTGCAATTTAGCTGCAAGTGTACTTGAACATTTTGAAATTCTGATCCCACTTTAAGCTAACTTGTAATCTTGGTTCCTGCAGCACCTGAAGATGAAAATCACAACTGAATGATGGCTTTTGATGGAGTACAGAAAGTACTTTAAAACTTTTGCCTCAACTAATGTGCCTCATAGTCTGAATATTGTGAAAAGTAGTTAATAACAGTTCTCTCATCACCATTCTGCTCTTAATAGTAGTCTGTAATAAGATCACAATTGTACTAAGTTTTGGGTCCTATTTTTAATAACTTTCTGCTTAGCACCATGAAAGACTTGAAATTTTACTGAGCATTGCTGCTGTACTGCATTTATACTGGTCTATAGTTTTCCTTCCTGTTTTTCACAATTGTGTCTTTTTTGCACATCAGAGGGGTTTGGTTTTCTTTCACCCTTCTGTTTTTTTCCTCAGTTCTACCCTGTGGTGTTTTTCTGAGATGAGGTGACCAGAAAAAGAAAAAAAAACAACAACCAAATCTAAATGGTTAACTGTACTTGATAGGTTATTGGGAATTGCCATTCTCCATTTTATAAATGCTAGTTTCTCTTTTAAGCACAACCCTGAAGTAGTGGTTGATTTTTCTGCTACCAGTCCTATGCAGTTCTGCACTACATTGGTTTCCCTGGTAGCAGCTGCCAAAGAAAAGTTTGTGTGAGGACCATATAAATAAAATTTTAAAATCTGGGAAGATTTCTTTCTGCCTGTGCAGTTTTTAGAAAGTTTCTAAAGTATCTGGTTCCAATAATGAAACTTTTCCACATAACTAGGTTTTACTTACCAGTTTACTGCCTTCAAGATAAGGAAGAGGATCTGAAACTTTTGGGGATTGAAGGGCCATTTACAATGAGGATGTGTCTGTGTCAAGAGCTATTTCTAGGACTTGCTGTTTTCTGGTTTTCCTGGCTCCATGTTTTACATGTCTTAAGAAAATTGTTATCCAATCTTCAAAAGCAAATCTTTGTGGAATTCTAAAGATAATTCTAATGAAACAGAAGGAAAAAAAATGTGTTGGGCCTTCTGGATATAGCATCATAGAAGATTGTGTACATTTGTATTATTTGGTATATCACAGAAATAACACACTGTTAAGGAGAGGAGAGGTTTTAGTTGGTTATTTGGTTGTCTTACATGGAAGTATATTCATAGCTATTATTTATTGATAGTTAGAAACCTATGCTTGCTTTCTTACCACATATTCTGATGCAAGAAGAAGTAGGTATTCCTTGGTAATTTACTAGTTTGAAAATCTCGTTTCTTACAGTATTAACCACTGCAAATGAGAGTGAATGGCTGTTGAGTAGTACAACCTTCAAACAGAAATTTGAACTGCAAGTACACCTGGAGAGTACTTGACTTGTAATGAAATTTGCAATGCTTTTTGTTCTCTGAGGCATTTTAAAGGTAGTTACCCATTTGAACTCAGTTATGTAGTCTTTTAAAAAACATGGAAAAATGAGTGTGAAGCTTTTCACTTAATTGTTCCCACTTTAATGTTTAAGTGGGTCGTGCCTTACAGGCAGAAAGTAAAATTGACTGTGAGATTGAACATGAATAGTGTTACTTACACCTTTTTTCAATGAGATGATTAGCAGTATAGACAAACTGCTTAAAACTGACATTGTTTTATCTATTTTAAATCCTTTATCTTCAGTTGGGTTTATTCTGCTTTAAAATGGAACTATGATTCATTAGAACTAAATATAAATTGCATGCAAAACAAACTTATTTTTATTGTGCTGAGAGCCATATCTCTGATCTCATTTTTTTTAGTAGTAAACTATTACTGAGACTATTACAATTTAAAAAAAAATGCATTTAAGCAAGAACTAGAATTTGAAAGCATGTTCTAGTTCCTGCATAAAATTAGAACCAGCTTTGTTGGGACAGTGTCTCAACTGGAAGAGGTTGGAGTTCCTATAATAATCTGTCCTATCAAAGTCAGGAGTACAAAAACTGCAGTTTGATCTTGCTGAAAAGCTCAAATGATAACAAAAGCGAAATTTGGCAAAACCCCCTGCTAAGATCTTCATGGTGAATTAAAGTCTGGAGGTGGGACAAGCTGCTGAAGGAATTGTACATCGTGGTTTTAATATTTATGATACATCTTCAGCATTAAGCATTCCAATGTCATATAGTGAGTGCACTATTCTGAAAGACTACTTCCAGGATTTCATTGGTATGATTATTTGTCTTTTTTGGATCATATAGGGACTTTTCTGAGAGCTTTCATTGTTCCTGGAGACGTAACTATCTCTAATCTAAGGAAGAGTATTGTTTTCTGCAACTGATACTCTTCTGGGTGTTGCTTTTAAGCATGCTAGTGGTATGCATATTTTGCTGCCATTTAAATGAAGTGTGCTACAAGTAGTAACCCAAAAATTTATTTTACAACTAGTTGACATTCATGAGAATTTTGATCAAGCAACCCTCTAATCTTTTAGGAATGAATATGTGGATTGTAACATGCTAAAATAGATATGATACTCATTTCTTATCACCAATATACTGTCATAGTGTTCCTTAGTGTCTTCCGTTTGTATTCAAAATTGTCAATTCATGTTTTTAATAACTGGGTAGAACAAAACTTGTGTAACAGTTTCAGTAATTTGAAACTGTCAAACAGGTTGCATGGCTGTTGATCAAAACAACTGTTATTCACCAGAGGGAATTTCCATGCAACTTCCATGAAAATAAAGGACAAAATAGTATATTTAATCTATTTTCCACATTAAGGAGTATCCCTTCTATTGCCATTACCATTACATATCATTTTCCTTTTGCTGTACTAAAAAGGAATGCTAGAGAAGTGTTGTTGCTACCATGTGTCTTCAAAAATATTTAGGAGTCAAAAATGTTTGTAAATGGAGAAGGAAGCTAAATTTCCTTCAGGTGAAAACACAGGTTATGGAAAACAAATACCTTCGAAGAATCTTAGCCACTGGTAATGTTTCCACTGACTTCTTCCTCCTGGGACAGGAGTTGTGTTTACTATTCTGCAGAGAGCAACAAGGTAGTAAAGTTTATAATACTGCCAGGTAACCTTGTGCTTTGAGACCTGACCTGGTGAGTTTTATTTTTAACATTCGGTGTAGCAAGGGCTAAAATAGTTATTTTGGCTTAAGCAAACTAGTTTTAGAAATGACCATTAAGAAACTGACCTTATAAAGTACATTAAAAAAAAAAAAGTTTCAGTACTTTTCAGTGTGGTTCTCTTTTTTCCAATACAGCATAATATGCTTTATACCTTAATTTGAATAAGGTGCACTAAGCTATAAAATATATTGCCATCTTAAAGCGTACAGCTCTTGTCTGGAGTAGAATTTTTAATATGTACTTGTTTAATGTTATGTTTGTATCTGTGTACAGAAAGCATAGAAACAATGTGGGACCAAGCAAACCTATTTCTCAGCCACGAAGAAATATTGTAGGCTGCAGAATACAGCATGGATGGAAAGAAGGGAGTGGACCTGTAACACAGTGGAAGGGCACAGTTCTTGATCAAGTTCCTGTAAATCCCTCCCTCTATCTTATAAAGTATGATGGATTTGACTGTGTGTATGGACTAGAACTGCACAAAGATGAAAGAGTTTCAGCACTTGAAGTTCTTCCAGACAGAGTTGGTAAGTTTGGGGGTTTTCTCTTAAATTTGCATACATATAAGCTGACATTTACTATTAAATGTTCTCCACTAATCTCTCCAGACTTCCCCCAAGATAATATCTGACCACGTAAATGTTACTAGTCAGTTTCTTTTTTGTCACATGGCAGGTAATCTAAATGCTTTATTTAAATTTTCTTGATTCCACAAAGATTTGGTGATACCAGTGAGTCCAGTGCAGTCTTCTGTCTTTAAGTAGTATGCAGTACTTTCTGGAGTTTTTGTTTAGAGTCTTATCCTTAAGAACAACATGTAAAGTTAACATTGATATTTCTGTTAAAATTTAAACTCTAAGCCAACTTGGCTGTGTTGTCTGTTGTGTGTGTCTGACAGTAATAATGTCATGTTTTTCCTCATGTACTTCCCCTAAGTACTTTTAATAATGAGGGGAAAAGGCATTTTCTAAGTGAAATAACTTGATTAGTAACAAGGCTTTTTGATTTTCAGAATTAGCACTGGATTGTTAAACTGCAGGTTTTTCAAACTGCAAAGTTCAGTATTTACCCAAGTAATTACTAGTTTTTAAACAGAACAAACTGTTCCTTCTTCGGACTGCTAAGCAATTGGTAGCAGTCTCTAGAGCGGCATTAGGGGGAGCCAAACCCCAGAGTTTCATTAGTCACTTCATAGAGTAGTTCTGTGATTGGCATCTCTTCCTCTTCTTCCCTGCCTGCCTCTTTCTGTCCAGTGATCTCCCTTTACCTTGCATTATGATTGTTTAATCGTAGGGAGTACAATGAAGTATTGTTATTTTAACAACATTCTGCAGTTCTGCAGTTCTTCAGTAGTAACCTCTGTGAAATGGACAGTGTTTTGTGTATGAAATTACTAACTTCCAATCAAATTGGTTTACGAATCAGATTGTTTTTCACAAGACATACATCTCTGCTTTTGACTGAATTATGCTGTCATTTCAGCTTCGTCTCGAATTAGTGATGCCCACCTGGCAGACACAATGATTGGTAAAGCTGTGGAACATATGTTTGAGACAGAGGATGGCTCAAAAGATGAATGGAGGGGGATGGTTTTGGCTCGAGCTCCTATTATGAACACATGGTTTTATATTACCTACGAGAAAGATCCCGTCTTGTACATGTACCAACTCTTAGATGATTATAAAGAAGGTGACCTTCGCATTATGCCTGATTCGAGTAAGTAGGCTGGTTACTGTTTTCTTCTGGAAAGTGGCAGCTTTGTATATTAATGTTTGGCTGTGTTTTATTTATGGACAGACAAAGATCTTGTTAATCCCCTTTATTTATTTTAAAGTATCACAACTAACAAAGGTTATAGCACAACAAAGAACATCTGTGTTAACTGTTGAAATATTTTACTTTTATCAGCAGTGACATATGCAGGAAAAGCATTTTCCATAATTATTCCTAATTCTGCTGAAAGTACGTACATACTACTGTGGAAGAGTTTATGCTTGGATTTTTTTAATGGAAACTGACAATCCAGAAGTTTTCCG
This sequence comes from Harpia harpyja, assembly GCF_026419915.1. NCBI lineage: Eukaryota > Metazoa > Chordata > Aves > Accipitriformes > Accipitridae > Harpia > Harpia harpyja. The sequence continues at coordinate 68,089,324 of NC_068969.1, read as the reverse complement.
CTGTTATTTTCTTATAGAAGTCTTACAGCTTTTTGAAATGGCTCTTGAATTGTGTTTCTGAAGCAGTTCTTGTGGGAATAGTATTTTGGGACCGGGTCAGATTAATTTCATTAGGGTAGGTATCTTCAGTGTGAAAAAATTCTGAGTATTTTCTTGGGGCAGAGGAGTACTGATCCTCTGAAAATTTGTTTTCTCTCACATGTTGCAACACGCTAGCAAGAAAAATACTTCAGATGAGGAAGGATTTTTTTTTTTACTCCTTTCTTGAAGTGAAAGTCATTGGGACTTTTCCTATTAATTTAGAGGGATTTTCATAGAATCAATATTGTTCAAGAGATTTGGATAGCCAGTACAAAAAAAAAAAGGAAAAAAGGCTTGTCAACAATACTTTTTTATTTCTCTCATGTACCTAAAACACATTTCTCTGACAGAGGCAGTCTGGGCTTTAAAGAAAATTAGTAATTGGATAACTACAGTGGTTAGCTACGTGGTGCTTTACATAAGTATTAGTTGTAATTAATTTGTTGAGTTTGAGACTGTCTTCCTTCAGATCTAGCACTGATAACAGTCTGCTGGCTAATAAACTAGTGGCACTTATTTGCATAATAATGTCTGTAGTAATCATCTGTGTTTAGATACTCCCCCCCTTACCACCCCAACAAAAAGCAACATATCTGCTGTTTGTAAAGAGTGAGCCACAAATGTTAATGGAAGAAAGTGACCTTCCTCTTCCTAAAGAAATAAAGCAAACTCTTTCAGATTTGAACCTTCAAATAATTTGTTCTTTGTCTTAACTATTAAAAAGGAATTGGAATGTCTTTTTTAAGTCTGCTTTGCCTTCTTCCACCTTTGGGGGTAAGGGTAGGGAAAGAGCTTACATACTTTCTTTCCATTTAAGAGCTAAGTGGTTTTAGTGCGCTTTTTCCGTCATGCTCACCACGAGACTATCTACTGCTTACCTGTGTCCAAAACACTTCTAAGTATTTGCTACTTTCCCTGAACCTGAATGTTTTCCAGATCTTTTGAACTGTGTCCTTAAATCAATGATTGGATATTGAGAGTAGTATTTTTCAAATCATATTTTAGAATACCTGAAATTTAAGTTCTTCCACAAACTTTTTAAGTTTGTGGAAGAATCTGAAGTGTAAGTACAAGCCCATCTATTCATTCCCTGTTGGGTTTTTTTTTTTTGTATGTCTGTAAATTTGGTGGAACTTGCATAGTGTCGTAACTAAAATTTCCAGGGAACTTTCTCTTCTCAAAGACAGGCTTTGCATATGTGAGGGGACCAAAATTTACATAATTTCTTTTAAGCTTTTTTTGGTGAGGGGAAAATGTATTGCTGGATCTGATACTAAAACTTTATCAACACTTCATAATTCCCTCTAAATAAAATCTAAGAGTTTAACTTGCATCTCTGCCAAGGAAGACTCTTTAAATAAAACTGATATTAAGAGGATAATAACTGTGTATGACAGTGCATTTATAAAGGAACTGAAACAAAAATTGAAGGAGAAACTTTTTAAGTTTGTGGAAGAATCTGAAGTGTAAGTACAAGCCCATCTAGTCATTCCCTGTTTTGTTTTGGTTTTTTTTCCTTCTTTGGCAATTCTTTCACAACTTGCAGAACTGAAAAGAAAATGGGTGAACTCTGTAAGGGATTCTTAATGCAAACTTAGAACAAAGACATTAATTTAAAAGCTTAGGATTTCCACAATAAAAGACACATCAGGTGTGACCATTACTAAGGAAATTTTTCACTGGAATACAAAACACAAGTTTATCTGAACTAGTGAAAAAGACAAGCTGAGAAAGAAGGTGTGGTTAGCTTCCAGTTCTCCAGTACAGTGCTTTTACCTTTTATCACATTTGTTCTGTGATTGGCTTGTAACTAACCCCTTGGCAATTGGCGTGTTACAAATCACACCTTTTTGTATCCAAATTTAGCATAGACATCATCTAAAATATAAGGATATTTCTGGCTAGGTTTTGCTAGACAAGAAAATAGCATGGTTGGACTTTACCAACAGCATTATTCCAATATGGAGTCAAAAGCCCCTTTTAATAGGGAGTTTACACTTTCTAACATTTTAGAAGAGGTGTTTTAGTGCCTGCATGCCACTGCAACAGAAACTTTGAATAACGTCTGTGGGAAGAGGGAGACTTAGGTTGGCTGTCTTTCTGCTAAGGGGACCCAGTGCCGCCTTCTGCTGATGGCTTAAATTCAATTATCCACAGACGTTTTCTATAACCTGTGTGTAAACCTTCATGTCAAAAGGTACACTTCTCCTACTAATCAGAGTGCTATTTTTGTCTTAATAAAACTGAAGAGAGTATTGAAAACTTTTATGCAACTGTACTTTCCAGAAGCATGGCAATCGTTAGGTGCTTGTCTGAACAAAACTCATTTTCTATATACTCTGTATTTAAAACTTCTGATTATTTCATATGAGTTTTAAAGAAGACTCTGTAGTTGTCTTCCATACTGAAAAATCCCATTAATGTCTACCAAAGTACACTGGTTTTGTGTTACAGATGATTCACCTCCTGCAGAACGGGAACCAGGTGAAGTTGTGGACAGCCTGGTAGGCAAACAAGTGGAATATGCCAAAGAAGATGGCTCAAAAAGGACTGGCATGGTCATTCATCAGGTTGAAGCCAAACCATCTGTCTATTTCATCAAGTTTGATGATGATTTCCATATTTATGTCTACGATTTGGTGAAGACATCCTAGACATCGTTGTGAACTTCTGCCAAATTTGTGGAACTATTAAATGTAAGATTTGTAGACACAAAGACTTGACTGCTTTCCAATTTAATGAAAGCTTACATGTCCCTGCGAACCCACAATCTCTGCCAGCAAAACTGTTTTGTTCTGAATAATATAAACAAACGTGACACATTTTGTGTAAGAGAACTTCTCTTGAAGGAAGTCAATATATTTGGGCAGGAGGGAGTTAAAAGCAAAGAACAGCTGCAAATTCAAGCTGTGTAAAGTTGATCTAGTATTGTAATCATTAATCTAAATTTTTTCATAGATTTTAACTTTTTCTTCAACCTTGCACTCACTTGTTCAACTGCCACATGCAAGTGTAGTTTGATATTTTGATATGCCTTCTTTTGTAACATTAAATTTAATTTCTTGGCTATTGGCAGTCCTTGTTTTCAGGGTTGGGACAGAGGTGCCTACTGAAAGGTTTAAACAGTTTGTGCAGCATGGAGGAGTGCCTAACCCAAGTAACATCAATCTGCTGTGTTTCTACACTTTATTTCAGATTTAGCTTTTTAAGAACCTGCAGTACATGGAGATACTTGTGCATTTTTACTAGTCACAGGGCAGTAGGATATCAAGTGTTTGACTTATGCACCTTTCAGTGAAAAGGCTTTAAACTATAAAAAATATATTTAATCTGTATAATCAGTTAATTAGAAAATGCAGGTTAATGGCCCATATTCACAAGTTGTAGGAACCAGTAAAATACATGCAACAAGGCTGCCTTCAATCCTAAATGTTGTACTTCTTTCTTTCTTTTGTTATACACACTTCTTAGCAAAACCCAAGTGCTTGGTGCCACAACTTTAACAGTATATATGCTACTTCAGAAGACTTTAGACTACGCATTGGCAGTCAGTAGTCTCTCATTTAATATCAAAACCTAGCAACCTGAATGTTTGTGTGTGGACTTAGAAGCCTAACTAGTTAATATTTTACATGGTAAATACAATCTTATGCAGGGGGGTGGGAGGGGTGTCATTTTACATTGAAGATTTACTTTAGAGAAGAAGCATTTGTTGCTTTCTGCTCAGTCTGTTGCATTCCTGTTTGTTTGGTTTGGTTTTAACCATTTTGGTTCAAGAAGGCATCTTCCCCATTTATTCTTTTTCTGGCTTTTCCACATAAGGAGTGTCCGGACAAATCTACAGCTTAAACCTGTTGTTGCCTTTTGTGGTGTACATTGTACTTGCTTTGAGGTATGCTGTTAATGTGAATTTCATTCTATGAACACTAGAGTTCTGCATGCCAGTGGAGTACTATCTAATGGAAGCTATAGGCAGTCTCAGTGGTTCAGTCATCTGCATTAGATTGTGGATGTAAATAGCAGCCCACAACAGCAAAATCCTTTCACAGTTTTACTCTTGCAAGATAGTTGTAAATGAAAATTAGGGTTTTTTAAGTGTGGAAGCTTTTAAAAGTATCAGAATTGCAACAACAATAGCACAGCAACAAAATTGTCATGTTACATTAAGGCAGAGCTCTGCAAGTTTCAAAGAACTGCTTCACAGAAATACAGTATGTGAAGGCAGTCAACACTGTTGATGGAAGGAACAAATACTTCAATATCCAACCGTATGCCGTTAGTGGAGGGATGCAGGAGAGGTGCTGTTAATCAGAAATCAGAGGTCCAGATGACCTCTATTGTGGGTATTCTTGATATTGAAGACTCAGTGGTTTAAGCCCCTTTCTGTCCATTGTTTTGCCTGATTTCATATTTTAGCCTTAAGGCTTGTGCCTCATTATGCTGTTGAATGGTAATAAATACTCTCCATATAAATATGATACCTTAATTCTTTGTCCATTGCTACTATATTGCATTATGTCCGGTATTTCATCATGGGCAACCAAAGGCAGGCTATTGTCTTTCAGTGAATAGCTTCTCAATGCAGTCCTTAAGCACTAATATCTGAGTGTTCCTTGTGTTTTGAACAAAGTGAGCAGATTTGCAACAGAGTGTTTTCATCCTGCAGATCTGTTATGTGTTTTCTATTGACTCTTAAGAGTCCTGCATGTAAATCTCAAAGCTGAGCCTGGCTCCATGAGCCCAAGTTGATATTTGTGGCACAAGAATGAGTGAGTGTATTGATTATACACAAGATACACGAAGAACCAAGTACACTGAACTTTGGGCTATATATCTGAGGAATACAAGGTTTGTTTTGAAATATCTGAGGTTTAGGTCTACTGGAACATTTTTAGCATTAGGCTTGCATTTGTGGGTTTTCTGCAAGCCTCTTGAATACACCAATGTATTCTGCCAGTTAGAGAATAATCTATTAACTGTAAATTTTATGATTGTTTTTAGATGTCCCCATTGTCTGTTGCGTGTTTATTTTCATCGGGTTTTTTTCCTCTTTCCTTTTTTTTAATTTTGGTAGCTTAAACCACCTTTTTGAGGCTTGAGGCTAATTCTACTCCCTGCCCATCTGCTTTGGGCTTTGTTTTAGGCTCATGTTTCAGATCTGCATGCAGTGCTTGCGTTACCCTGGTAACTAAATGTTGGTTCCTTGTTATAGGGGTTCAACATTACTTCCAAAATCACATAGGGCTTGTGATGGCACAAGCCATGGATCTTTGTATAAAAGTTATTCGCCTTTCACATTTACCTGCTGTAGTATTGTTGTATATTGTGTGTGTGCGTGTGTGTGATGTCAGGCTGCCATGTAAAATTTTTTAAAAGGGAAAAAAAAAAAACCTTAAATGCAGACCATCCTTTTTTGCATGCTTAGAGGGTTAGAACATTCAATGTAACAAACTAAAGTTGCATGTTAAAATGTTTAGGTTTTTGTTTTGTTCTCTTTTTATTTTGTGTTCAGTTTTTTGTGAATTTGCTTATTGTGCTGTTTTAATGGTTGTTAGTAGGATTAAATGCACCGGTGAGACAAGCATAGTGCCAACGGAAGGTAATTTTCCAGTTGTATGTGTCATACAGCATTTGAAGGGACCATGTATTCTGTTAAAGAAAAAATAAAATTGCAGTTGATTAGCAAAACACTACACTTTTCTTCTTTCTTTTGAGTGCCAAACCCTAAACTATGTTGGAGTATGGGGAAAACCCTTCTTATTGCAACAGGTGGAAGCCTTCTTTAAGTGAATTATTTAAAAATTGAGGCTTTATCTTCAGATAGAATTGACTAGTTGCTTCAGGGAAAAGAATTATGATAAAAACAGTTTCTGGTTCCTTGAAAATGCTGTGCTTTTTGTATTTTACATCATTAGTGCAATTTGGATGGTTCTTGGTATGTGTATAGTTCAAAGGTCTTCGTGTTCACATTTTAAAATTAGGTAGTGACTTCATCTTTAGAGCTTGGTTTCATTATTTTTATTTTATTTCGAACAATGTAGACAGTTCCCTGTTCTCTGCATTTAGAAGTATAAACACTTTAAATCTGTTACTTAATTCTGTAAGTAATTTTTATAATTATGATGTAACTCTATCCTTAAAACATTTAAAATAAACCCTTTATGTGCAACTTATGACTGTAAACTTTGTTCTCATGAGCAAAACATAGTGATGTGATTTCAGATTGTAAAGAAGCAGTTTCTTCAGTTTTCTAATTAAAAAGGAAATACTATTTTAATGCTGAGCTATATATGCTGGTATAATACTTGCCCTATTAAGTAAGTTTGCTTGCAAACTTTTATTCTTTTTCCAAGTAAGTATAAATGCTGATAAGATGGAACTTGGCTAAGGTGAAGCATACTGCTTAAATTGTACTTTACCAAACACAGAAAAACTCCCCTCCAGGGGATTATGCAACTCTGTGAAGGAGTCTCTATTTCCAGAGGGGACAAAATATTTCAGCAGTGGGGAACAACAGAAGCATTTGGTAGTGTTTAGGTGATACATTTATATGCTTTGAATTAATAAAATTCAAAATTCAATCAAGCACGTTTTACTGATGATAAAAAAGCAAAGTTGATCCAAATTGAAGGTGATGAGCAGGGAAGATAATATCACCATGCTGCAGATTTTTTTAAGTCATACAAGTTGTTATGATTAATGCATGAAGACTTAATTATTTCTTGTAGTTAAATTAATAAGGCAGACTTTCAATAGTGAACAGATTTTCTTTATTCCTACGTCTTTTCTGATAGTAAAGGGGAAAGTGTTATATGGATACCCCCAAATACATTTTTTGGCACCAAGCTCATTAGATGTATACTGAAGATCTTGGAGCATGCCAGCATGCAGTTGGGATGAATACCCAAGCCTCTTCAGTTCCCTTAGTTCAGTGTCCTGTTTATTGTATCCTGTTGCCTCACAGGCTGGTCCCAGTGAAGATCTATATTGTGTACATTTGCCGATTAGGGAGAGTCTAAGACTTTGCTTTAGCAAGAGTATTGCATCCAAAAAGCAGGTGTTAATCTGTGTGAGCTGGCTACATTAAAGTATAGTTAAAAGTAGATAGACTAACATGTTATGACTAATGCCTGAACCTGTTCTGTATTACACCTGATAAACCAGCCTTAGTTTTGTAGCATCTCTTTTCTCTTCATAGAGGAAAGAGCCTTAAAAAAAACAAAGATATTTTTATTCTCTATTACTGCAGTAATGAAACTGCCCCTGAAAGCTGGTTACTTATGAGCTCATTTACAAGCAACTCAGATGTCAATGCTGTGAAGACGGTCATGTCCCATGAATTTAGGAGGGTGGGGGTGGGAGTCCTACCCAGAGCTGCAGCTTTAATACTACTGTACTCTACTTTCACATGTGTCAGGTTCCTCCTTGTTCATGTGAACAGGTTATATTTTCAGAAAAAAATAGTTTCTCTCTCTGTTCTCGGTGAATTATTTATTTTGAAATTAATAATTTTTTAATTATTCATGCTGTAAGCAGTTGATCCACTGGTAACTTCAGTGGACTCCATTGTTTTTCAGAAAGGATAAGCTTTAGTAAGGATATTTTGGAGCAGGCTGTGCTGCTGCAATTTAAGATCATTAAGATCTAAAAGGAGAAGTAAGAATAGGTCAAGGAAATGGCAGGTATGTTCTTTCATCTTCAAGCACTGGATAATAAAAGATTTTCCCTTTTTTTGCACACTTAGAAGCATTTTTTTCCAATCTAACTCTAGGGTTTTTTTCAGTAGTTCCTGCTGTGGCGTGTTACATCACTTAACTCTTTTGTCTGCCAATATCAATACCTTACTATTTTAATTCATTTCAGGATTGGCAGCCTGGGAAAGTTATCAGGCTACTAAGCATTTTTTTCAGGCTCTGCTCTTCCCATTTTAATCGTTTACTGCCCTGTGAATTCCTTGATTTTTCTTCAAAATTCAGAGTGCAGAGCTGTCTATGCACAATATACAGCTGTCTATGCACAATAGAAAGCAGCTGGGGTTTCAGCAGTGTAAGTAAGGTGTTGTCTACTTAACATTTCCCTATTCTACTTAGATGCTAATTACAGGTTTCTGCACATTATTTTTCTGAAATCAGTTACAATTTGTATAATTTCACTTGTACACAATTTGGGTAAATCATTTTGCAGCCTGACAGTTAAAAAAACCTATATGCTTTGGCACAGGTTCCACCCACCACACTCCCATGCAATTAATCCTTATATTTACTTGTATTCAATGGAGTATGACTTTTACAAATCCTTTTTGAACATTTTGATGCATTTTGGTGCCATGTTGTTCCTCAGGTTTCTGCACTAAGACTGACCTGTTCAAAGCTGACTTTGGTAATGAACATAGACATCTGCACATTTACTTTGATTTGAGCAAACTTCTTTGGTTTCTATTTAAGAATATTCCATCCAGAACTGACATGAGGGGCATATTTTTGTTAATAAATGAAAATAACACAACTTTATACTACTTCAAATGCACATTCATGTTAATCAAAGTGAATTCATGTAAACAGCCATGGTTCTGAGAGGGGAGAGGTCTGGGTGTCTCGGGTTTTTGTTTGGGTTTCTGGGGTTGGTTGTTTTTGGTTTTGGTTTGGTTTGGGGTTTTTTTTACATTTTTATGGAAGATTGCTCAGTGACAGGGCAGGTAGTCCTTCAAGTATGAGAAAGGAAAGGTAAGATCCTTACACATTTCACTCAACTGGATTTTGGGCTAATGATTTTTAGACCTGCTGCACTAACTAGCTACACATGGTATATACTCACCTTTGAACTGGACTGTGGGATGACTTCTTAAATTAGCCTCACAAAGACTTTTACCACTGGCATCATGTACTGGGAACACTGGTTGTCCTGCTTTCCATAAAAGTTCTAATTAATTTGATTTTAACAACACTGTTTACTAACTCCTAGCCATTTTTAACTTATAGAAGCAGATGTTTAACTTAAGCTGTCATGAATTTAATGAATTAAAAAACAACCATTTAAGCTGTAAGACCAAAATAAATCAACACTAATAGCAGAAGCATTAGAGAGGAAATCTATAATGATTCAAAGGTTATTCTCAAAAGTGTAAAAAGGATAGCAACAGCAAGTTTTATAAGTAACATTTTGCTACATTACCACACATTTAGTTATGGAAGGTTGAAACTGTGTCTTGCTGGGAATCCTCATTAATCTTAGGCTTTGTTCACTCATTTTCAGTTTTCTGCCCTAAAAGGGTACGCATTCTGCCGGACACAAAATTCTCTTCCATTGTTAGTGAGGCTCGGTGTATTGTCTGCTCAAAAGCTGGCAGATAGAAAGAATAAAATGAAAAAAACGGAGTTATGGTGCAGTTTTCTGAAAAAGTGAGGTAGAAAAGCTATGTACTCTGATTCAGAATTTCTGATGGCAGGGAAAAAAAATAATAGACCCAGTATCTACTGATCATGAACTGAGGATAAAAGTTGCTTCCAAAAGAATGAAAGTGAAGACTAACGAAGATGCTTATTATATAAAATAAACACAATGTATGAGGTTTTACTGAGGAGAAAATAAAATTAATTATTGCCTAGGATGGACAATACTTTCTAATGCTGTAAATCCAAACATCATTATCCTGGTCTTTAACATGATATTACAAGGCTAGCAGTGTACATGGGAGAAGATTCATAGCATTTTGGCTTCCACAGAATTAGTTTAACACATGGAAATTCTCATATTTAAACCATAACCAAATTATGCAGGCAAGTGGCCCAAATTAACATCATATGTGCTCCAAATTCTGAATTTTTAGTTCAATAAATAACACTCTTGCAGATTACAAAATTACAACTACCTAAAATTACTACTAATTATTACTAACCAATCATACTCTTAGAGATAATCTGGAATTATGAAAAGGGAGATCTGAATTGCTTGAGACTTTTATGGAATAGTTGTGTGTGGAAGGAAAATGCTTGAAGAGTGCTAAAAATCTCACTGCAGAAAACCTGTGATGCATGCGGTCATAGCCCTGAAAACCATTTTTTACTTCATGCTTTGTGTTGAGATGCTCCTTTGTGGAGTAAAATCCTTTTTTTGCACTTGACATAGGTTCTAGATTGTGAAGATAAGTGATGCTGATGATTTTGTCCACTTGAGTCAATAAATAACAAAGGAAAGTATGCACTGTGCTGCTGAAGACAGAAATTTGAATTCTGTAGATACCCGCTTTTCCATAAACTATCTGATTATATCACTGGCAAGCATCTTAGAAATAACTAATCCTATTTCAAGGTTTGTTTTTGTTTGTGTTGTTTTGTTTTTCTTTACTGGGATTAGTCATTAATCTTGAATGGCTACTTGGCAGGGTAAAGGTGCAGAATAACCAGTGGAGAAAACGGTGCAGTGGAGTGAAGAAGTCGCTGGGCCAACGTACTGAAATCCTGAACTGCCCTTTGGGATGGCAGTGAGGCAGCAGGCTCTGGCAAGGTACAGCAGCAACTGTACCACTTTTTTTACTGGGCTCTTTACCGTAGCTATAAGGATATAAATACTTACTTCTAAAGCAATAATCCTTTAATCACTGGGCCAGATTAAGGTTGGTCCCGTCCCACACTGTAGTGCTCTCTTTGCAAGGTGATTAACAACAGGTAAGGAAGGCTCTGTCTTGATGCTCTGGAACAGGGGCAGTCCTGTCCCATTCTAAGTCTGTTACTTGTTTTCAAGGGCCAAGTCCACCTCACAGGAAGAATTTGTGCCACAGCCAGTCGGAGATGCAGAATGTGATGTGGTTTCACTGTGAACATTGAAGACTTATGCTCTGACGATTCTTTGAAACTTAACTCCCTATCTATGCAGACAACAGATCTGACCTTCTAGCAGCAAATGACCTGTACAGCTTCCAGCCCCTTGCATCCTGGGCCTGACTTTCTGCCTCTTCACTGTGTCCCATTTGCAGTGATCTGTTCCTGTGGCTTAGCCCCAGAACCGTCCCTGGAGCAGCCAGTTTTCAGAGTTAACAGCCTTCCAATTTTTGGATATAAAGAAGATAGATGACTGAGTTCAAATAATTCCTCCTCTGAATTGTTTCAGCCATAGAACAAGTTTTGAGATGAAGTTACTCTTGGGAGGCAAGAATTGAAAATAGCTGTGCTGGGTGTACATGGCAAGATGTTGGCAGTGGGGAGGCTGTAGTGGTGGCCTCTGTGAGAAGAGGCCAGCAGCTGCCTCTGTGTTGGACACAGCCAGCCCCAATGGACCCACTGCTGGACAGGACTGAGCCCATCAGCCAAGCCGGTGGTGCCTCTGGAAAGTGTATTAGAGAAAGGGTACAAAATGCTGCACAGAAGCTGCGAGAGAGGAGTGAGAAGAACATGTAAGAGAAACAGCTCTGCAGACAGCAAGGTCAGTGACTAAGGAGGGGGAGGAGGTGCTCCAGGCGCTAGAGCAGAGATTCCCGTGCAGCCTGTGGTGAAGACCATGGTGAGGCAGGCTGTCCGCCTGCAGCCCATGGAGGTCCACGGTGGAGCAGAGGTCCACCTGCAGCCTGTGGAGGACCCCACGCCGGAGCAGGTGGGCATGTCTTGAGGAAGCTGCAGCCTGTGGAGAGCCTGTGCTAGTGCAGGCTCCTGGCAGGACCTGTGGCCTGTGGAGAGGAGCCCACGCCAGAGCAGGTTTTCTGGCAAGAACTGCAGCCTATGGGGTACTCGCACTGGAGCAGTCTCTCCTTGAAGAACTGCAGCCCATGGGGAGGACTCACGTTGGAGCAGGGGAAAAGTGTGAGGAGGAAGGAGCAGCAGAGATGGAGTGTTATGAACTGATCACAACCCCCTTTCCCCAGCTCCTTCAACTGCTCAGGGTGGGGTGGAGGAGGTAGAAGATTAAGGAGGGAAGTTGAGCCTGGGAAGAAGAGAGGGGTGGGAGGAAGGTATTTTTGGTTTTGTCTTTTGTTTGTCACCATCCTACTCCATTTTTAATTGGCAATAAATTGATTTTCCCGAGGTTAAGTCTGTCTTGCCTGTGTTGGTAATCGGTAAGCAACCTTCCTGACTTTCTCAATTGATGAACTTTCTCATCATACGTTCTCCCCCAGTTCTGTTGAAGAGGGGGACTGAGAGACCAGCTGGGTGGGCATTTGGCAGCCAGGCAAGGTTAACCCACCACAATAGCATAAGGATATATTCTATTCAACAGCCTTGTGTATATTTTTTTCTTCCCTTGGCTAGCATAATTTTGTATGCAATTGAAAATTATGTGATTATATGAAAATCAAAGTTCACAAGGCAGAGAGACTAGCAAGTGACACCTGAGTCTTTGACATCTTTCATTCTCCCAAGTTAAATGTCATTTCAGAGCTCTAAGAACAGTCTCTGTTTTCTGAACCCATGTTCAACCAAAGGAACAGGTCGTCTTTTCCTAGGCTTTTTGTTTTTGTAGTGGAGCTTTCAATCTATGCCAATTTTCTGGTGATGTTTCTTTCTCAGTGCAAAAACCACACCATGTTTTAACTGTCTTACCTCCTAATTATTTCTCTGTTTCTAATGGTTTTAAAATTAGAAAGCATGAGAATAAAGGCATGGGGACGTTATGTATTCTGGGTATGTCTGTGCAAGGGGAAGGTCTTTGGGATTTTATAGTGGTTAGACAAAGCATGTACAATATAAATGACAGTAAATCTCAGCCTTAAAATAACATTCCCTTTACGCAAACAGCACAACCAGAGATTTCCTATGAAAATGACCATGCTAGACAGAAGACTCTCTCTGGAGACTATCTGCAAACCCCTGAGACAAGTGACTGGAGTGGGGTCAATGTTTTCTGCCAAAACTCCAATTAGGAGCGCCTACTAGCAACATAGGTGCATTGGCAGCTTGCTTATTTGCAGAAAAGCATTCTAGCTTTCAGCCCTGTAACACTTACATCGGCTTGGCTTTTTTTTTTTTTTCCCCAGGACCTGTTCCTTTATTTGCTAATGAAGGAAGGTACACGGTGGGAAACTGTAATGGGGGCAATACAAAACAAGGCTGAGTACTCAAAGCATGCTCTGTGTTGGTCTTACACGTGAATCTGTAATGAACATAATAATCTAATGAATCAATAGGTCATTTCAAGTATCTCTTTTAAAGGTGAAGCTGGAAAAAATATTAGGCTGAAATGATGCCATTATACATGACAGGCTTTTTAGTAGTGCCATCTGCCCTTCTATAAATAAGAAGAACATAATCCTTTTATTCTTTAAAATACAACTCTTTCAACTTACCAGAACTAATATTGTGAATGAACACTTTGAAATGCTTGGATTAATTAAATTGTTCAATCTAGCTAGAATAGAGGCTGCTAACAAGATTAGCAGGAGTAGATGCAGACTGTCTTCTCCATGACTGAAGCCTCTTATTCAAGTTTTGCCAGAAGAGGATATGTTTATATAGCGGAGGCCATTTACTTTTATATATGCCTACCAAATTACTTACACAAAGCAACTGAAACTACTACCAAAACTCTGGAGTCCCTCTTTGTGAGAGATTCATTGTGACAATCAGGTCTCCCTCTTCCATCAGAAGCTCTGGGAACAAATAGGATTAGATGGTGGTTGCTAGTGACTACAGAGGACTAAGCTGGATTCTGCAGGAAGTCTCACACAGCCTTACACTTCTCATAAGGCATAGCGTAGGTATGCAAGATCTAATGTTGGATGATTCTGACCCTGGAAGGGATGGACCTACTCTGAGGTCTCATCACAAAAAATGTCTACTTAACTACATTAAACTGCTGAAAGGCTAAAGAGTGAAGTGGAAAGAGTGTCTGAACTCAAATGAACTTGAGCAGAATTTTATTACAGCATTTTTCCACTGCTGCAGGGACAAATGTGCCATGTTGCCATGCTGCTGCTGCTGTATTAGATGACTCTGAATTGCTTCCCTGTTTGGAAGTCAGAAATGCTACAGCACTGATATTTAGACTATCTAATGCTATTTGGCAATTTGATACACACTAGCCAGGATAAAGTTAGACGCAAAGGGTCGTTGAATCACGCTTTTCATGCTGCAAGGAGAAATTCATAGACCTTTGCTATTTTCCCAATGTTCAGCACTGCTGTAATTTCAAACCCAGGGAACAATGTGAAGAATGTAGCCCTAGTTGTTGCACTTTTTGTAATAAATTTCTTGCTTAGTTAGACTCTATTAATAGGTTTGAGTATTTCCTAAATAAAAGAAAAAAATACTCCTTGCAGTCTCTCAAATACAGCTAATTTATAAGTCTTTGTAATGGTATTCTTTCCTCCTTGCTGTATGTGTTATTGTTTATTTTGGTCAAGAACGCATATTAAGCGGGGACCCAGGGGTATGTTCCAAATGTTGGTATAACAATTGTAAAGTATAAGAATTATTACCTGTTATTTGTAACAATCTGTTGCTTAAAAAAGGGGGATATTCCTTACCTAAACAGTATCTTCTGTACTAAAACATTTTGGTTAACTGGTAGCTGTTACAGCTCTCATTCAGTCCTGACTTGATGTTGGATGTCTTTGTGGTAAGAATGATAAGCTGCGTCCCAGTATCTCTCTTATCCAGGGAAAGCAAGATTCCCTCACAGCTAGCCTTTGATGTCTGTTGTTAGGCATTAGACAGTTTGAGTAACAGTAATAAAATTGTAATTTAAAGAACCTATGCACTACTTAATTGGTTAATTTTCCTACCTGAAAAAAAGATACTGTTATTTTTTTGTGTGTAGGTTACATAGGGGAAGTAGATCCAAGAACAGTCATGAAGGAACATTCACAAAGTACTTGTATTACTGCTGACTGTGTAATAATGACCCATGTGTTTGGGTCTCCTGATGCCAGCTGAGGAAACAGTGTACCAAATGTGGCAGCTCTAAGAAGTGCTATGAATATCCAGTAACTATTTTAGTTGGCAGATTGTGTATGGTAAAATTGAAAATTTTTTGGCTCAGTATTTCTTTGTGCACTGGTTTCTTTTCACAGCTCATTGGTTAATGTATTGGGTTGAGACTAAGAAGATTTCTTTCACTTTTTTTTCACTGTGTACACTGTGGAGAGTAATTTTACCTGTTTTCTCATTAATAACTCAGATTATAAAAACCCTTTCCTGTAAAGCATATTGATATGTACTGTGAAAGTGAATTAAAAAAAAAAAAATCTAGTTGTGTCAATGACTGCTATATATTTAACTCTTTAATCCACCGGTATGTTTCCTTTTTTCTGTGTGTTCCTTCTCTTGATGTCTCCTTTGGGCTCTGATTTTCCGACTGGCTAGTATTCACACACAATAGGATTCTCCAAGGTCAGTTTCTAACCTGACTTCTTCAGGGATTGCATTCCGTAAACTTTGGTTGGGCAAAACTATATCTTGATTAGGTTTGTCACTTCTATTTTTTTACTTAGAGTATAATTAAGTACACAGTGTGCTAAGGGTTAAATTGAACACGGGTCCAACAAGCCTTCATCCAGGTAACACATTCCTTTGAGTAAATTTAGCCAGATTCTGCCTTATGGTGTATGTATGACTTGTCAATGTCAATTGTGTTATATAGATATGCATTTCCTACAGAACGCTTAAGAATTATAAGCAGATTGAAACCTTATGTTTTATACCTTTTCACTTAAAAATCCAGCATCATGCATATACCGCAAGTTACAAGGGACTGCTTATTGCAAATGTTTATTGGATCAAATCCTTTATTACTCAGAACAGTGCCAGCTATGGAAAATGTGCATGAAGGAGAGAGTGAAGAGTGTGTTTATTAAAGACCTGGACAGGCTTTCAGAACCTTCTCCTAGTTTAACTTGTATATAGCCTATAGAGACATTAGCTCTGCCACCAGAGGTGTATGGAATTACACTACCTTGAGCGTATATTATGCTACATAGGAGTTAGCAAGTTTGAACATTTTTTACTTCCATTTCATTTCTTCCGTGTCTCTTTCTCAGCATGCTGCCCTATATCATGGAAAATATGACTTTATTGATGCAAGGTCCTAATATATTTTTTAAAATTCTCATTTGCTTGTCAGAACCTGGATATATAATTAACTTCAATGTAAACTGAAGAAAACACAGAAGGGAAATACGATCATCTTTGCAATGTGAGCACAAATAAACTGAAAGCCTTGCTTTTAGATTAAAAGACAGAACTAAATGCAGGTACATTAAAATAATATAGTAAATTCAATAATAAAATGCTTGTTTTCTAGCAAAATCAGAAATGCAGTATTTTGTGGTGGGAAGTTTTTATCTCAATTACTTTACCCTGGAATTCCCCAGAGGCTTCTATTGGATGAGCATTGGTTACAAGCTTTCCGAAAGTGTTGTCTCAGAGCTAATACACTCCCTTGAGAAAGGACCACAGGTTCTGTATAAAAAGCTACATTATTATCAGTCCAAGTGGAGATTCGCGAGTGGAGATTCGGGAATGGAATAAATCACAATATTGTTAACAACTTTAATGAGAATATTCCCAGAAAACATTTGTAGCTGAAACAGGCTCTAGCCTCCTTGGTATAAATCATAAAGTGAAACTTGTATTGCTCCATGCCAGTGTCATAGAGAAGTGTCTCGGTGGTCAAACCAAAGGCAGGTGCAAGATTAGACTTTCTGTGATATGCAGCATTTTCAGTGAATCTGTGATGTCCTGACAGAGTTGATCACCTTAAACTTCCTGAGGAAGGTATCTGGTTTCTCAATGCTTAGTAGCTATTCCTTAAATAAAGAACTTTAACATCACTGTCATTGAGACTTATGAGCTGGAGCACATCAGCCAATAATTTATAATTTTCTTCATAAGCTAGTGTGTGTGCATATGCCTGCCTTCTGTGTAGACAGGGTGTGAGGCTCAAGCCATACAGTCTTCTGCACACATTTTAAACTTTTATCCTGTCTTCCATTGTTTGTATGCTTAGGGAAGGGGGAAGCCTACCCAAACTAAAACAATTTACAGAAGGTGGTACAGTTATCTTTTCACATACAAGATCATGCTTTTTACCAGCTACAGGAATAACCAGAGGTAAAAAATGGCAGTTGTTTTGCATGCAGACAGGCTTTCAGCAAGTTACACATACAGGAAGCAGCAAAGCACTGTACTAGTCACAGCTATACTCCCTGTCAGCTTGGACTCCCTTCTTTTCTTGCTACATTTGTCAGCAAGTTTAGTACAGACAACTGTAAGCTCAAACCTTGTGTACCTTGTAACCCAGCTCTTTCTCCCTGTGGAGTTGTAGGTAGCTGGGAACCTTTCCCTGTGTGCCCAGGGACCTCGAAGACGAACCTCGATATGTCTTTTTTCCATGGAATAGTACCGTATCTGGCTAACCAGCTTTCTAACCTGTAGAGGTGGGATGGTTGCAAGTTCCTTGGGTCATTGCTTCAGTTCATAATATCTGAGAAAATATGCTTTTACTGGTTGAAGGAGAAATTGGTAGGAATATCGGTAATGAACCTATGGTAGCCTGAACTTATATGGCAACTTTTTTTCCATTTTCCTGTGACTCTACAGGCTCCAAAGGCTCTGACTCCATCCTGTTTCCCAAGTGGTCTCACAGAGGCAGACAGTATGGCAAATCAAAGGCTCAGGTGAGCTGAATTTCCCTTCTGTGCTATTTTAAGAACAGGCAACCTTTCACTGCTCCTTTTATCTTCTACTTCTGTTATCAGACGGAAGTCTGAAGGGGGGAACTGCACAAAACAGCATTCAAAACTTGGAGAAAGGACTGATGGGAGATATGAGAGATGGGAGGACCACGTTGTTTTAAATGTCACTTCTGTGTTGGAAGCAGATACATGGATTTGAAAACAATGTAGCTCAACAGTCCATGAAAATGGAGAAATACTGCATTTGAATTAAAAACACCTAAGCAATTCTTTTTTTTTTCCCCATAAAATATCAGAATAGTAATTACAAATTAGTCACATATACTAGGACATAAATAAAAAGGCCTAACTCGTAAAGATTAATTTGCATATAAACAAATCTCTTAAAAAATAATAATAATGGCTGAACTCTTATGCTTTTTTAAAGATGTGTGATCTTTGGCACAAGAAGAAAGCAGTCTTTTAATTAGCAGTATATCTGCATAATAAAAGGAAAAAGGGGTAAGAGAAAAGGCAGGTGAGTGCATCTACCAAACCAAACTGATCCTACAACCAGGCAGTTACTTTTGGTGAAGCCTACCGAAAAAAAACATTGCTGTGTTATTTCTGTGGTGCTTTTTCAGGCTTTCTCTCACATGGTCAAATTTTTAAAATGATACCTTGTTTCTTTCACTCTGGACGGAAAGTGGCAGTAGATAACCAAAAATTTTAGGTCAAGCCAATGGAAATAAAAAAGACATTTCAAAAAGATCTCAAAAGGAATGGTACGTGTGTGGGAGGACACCTGTACTAAGTTTATTCCTATACAAAATTAAGTTTGAATTTTTGACTTCAGTTATTGCAGTTCTTGCAATGCATGCTATAAGGTCAGTAGATGGTCAGATGTAGAAATTGGACTTAATTTCACTATTAACTTAGCTGCAGTTTACTTAACTGAGCAGTCATCATGATTAACATTAGTTCCATTCTAGTGTTCACTGTTTGAATCACAGTACATACTTGTCACAGCTCTGTCTTTTCCAAAAGTAACATTGACAGATTTGGGGAGGGGCTGCAGCTTAAAAAAGAGGACCAAGCAAAGAGTAAAAGCCTAGAATGCATTTGGACACACAGTTTTAATGTAAAATATTTTCTACGGTATGTCCATGATTAGACACTTGAAGTGTCCAGTATAAATACCAGAATTTGTTTTGGGGGATATGAATAATTTTTTGTTTAAGATAAATTCTCTTTTAATTGGGTATTGTGCAATTAATGAAAATGAGACAATGTACCAGGTGTGGTTATCACCCTATCATGACCCTTTAATTAAACTGTAATTTGAGTCTCCCACAGCGAAATCATCTTTCATTTCCATTTGCAGGTTGATTTAGGCAGAGAAGAGATTGCATATATGTAATACAATGCCATTTTTATTGATTTCTAACTCAGTATCAGCTGGAGGAAAAAAATAGCATTATTCAACCCAAACACATGATACATGCACTGGAATAAAATGATAATTCCCCCCCTGCTTGGACAGAGAATAGACAAGCCCCTTTTATAACCAGAATTCAGATGATTTTCCATGCTAGAAAAAAAATCAGTGCTGTATGTCGGACAAAAAAAAAAAAAAAGCGCACTGCCGAAGCCAACCAAACCTTGTGATGTGACCGTCCGGGGAGAGAAGGTGAAATCCACGACAAGGTGAAGAGGTCTGTCTGACTTTGGCGTGCAGGTGACTCCTGCTTAAACTTATCAAAAGTTCGGTATCTTCAGTAAGGTTAGTAAGCCTTGAAACGTATTCGCCTTCTCAAAAGGGCGACTCGGCACTTCGAGGAGCAAGAGAAAAACCGCCTGTAGATCAAACCTCTGGTTCTGCGACAACAGCCGAGCGAGGCAACAACGTAGGCCGGGCTGAGAAGCGATGAGCGCGCCTTGCCTTCCCCTCTCGAGAGATACCGGGTACCCGCCTGCCGCCCCCCCCCCCCCCCCCCCGGCCAGCACCCCCCCGACCCTGCGCCCTTCGCCGGCGCCTTAGGTCACCGCCGCCGTGCTGCCTGCCGGGGCGGTCGTGGGGTAAGGCTGAGCAGGGGAGGACCTCCGGGCGCAACCTGTGCCCCCAGAAACTCTTAGCCAAAAACCAAAACCAGCCGTGTTTTCCTGGGCTACCACGGGGGCGGCGGAGCGGGCGGCCCGGCGTTCCCCCCGACAGCTGACACCGACCGCCGCACCGCTGACCCTGCCGCCGCCAGCACCCCGAAACCGCCCGCCGCCGCAGGCACAGGCGGGGGCGGGGCGGGCCACGACGTCCTGCGGCGGCCATTGGCCAGCGCCGCTGTCAGTCAGCGGCGGGCAGACCCCGGGCGGCGGCGGCGGCGGACGAGGGCGCGGGAGCGTAGTGCGGCGGCGGGCCGCCGAGCCGTTGCTCCGGGTGGGCTGAGTGGCGCGGCCGGGGCGGGAGGAAGGTCCTCGCGCGGGGGTGCCGCGGTCCTCCGCGGGCTCGCAGCCCCCCGTGCCAGCCTTCGGTCTGCTGCGTCCCGCGGGGGCCGGCCGGCGGCGGCGGCGGCATGGTGGATGTGTTCAGCGGGCGGCTCCTGGTCAGCAGGGGCGGCCGCAGCGTGGACCCCGAGGAGGCCCTGCAGAACAAGGTGGTGGGCTTGTACTTCTCGGCCGGCTGGTGCTCGCCGTGCCGCGACTTTACCCCCGTCCTCTGCGACTTCTACACGGAGCTGGTGGAGGAGACCCAGCCCCCCGCCCCCTTCGAGGTCGTCTTCATCTCCTCCGACCACAGCGCCGAGGAGATGGCGGGCTACATGCACGCCATGCACGGGGACTGGCTGGCCCTGCCCTTCCACGACCCCTACAAGCAGTGAGTACCAGCGGCGGCGGCCCCCGGCCCCGCCCGGCCCTTCCCGCGGCGGGCGCCCGGGCCGGGGCCGGGGCCGCCTGGCAGGCCGCGACGGGCGGGGTGGCCCGCTCGCCCACCGTCGGCCTCTGCCGGCACACCTCCTGCGGAGTACGGGAGAGGGCGGGCGGCGCGGGCGCTTTCGCAGCGGTGTAACCTGACAACGAAGCCCTTGAGGGAGAAGCTCCCCGGGGCCTCCGCCTGCCCTCTTGGCCCGCTCCTTCCCTTCCCCCTGAAATCCGGGTTGCAGCCTCTTCCCTCGGGTGAAGCGCCCGCTGCAGCGTCCCCTCAGTCCAGGCTGAGCAGCGGCTGCTGCCGGCCCGGTCTCCCTGCGTCCCCGCGGGCAAACGAACGGGAAACCAGCAGCGTACTTTCTTCAGAGGAGTAACGTGGCTGTAGCCCGTTACACCCGTGAAGGACGCGATGAAGGAAAACTGGGTTTGCGCACCGAATTTAGGCTTTAAAAGGTCTTCGAAGAGGGGTGGATAAAGACCCCAAGTATTAGGGAGGTGACGGGAACAGCGAGTCGAAAACAAACTAATGGCAAATGAGGATCCAGGGATTGTTTTTCAGCACAGCGGTAGCTATTATTGAGGTAGTTCTGGGTTGTGTAGCTTATTAATGCTCTGGAGAAAAGGCAAATGAAGAAGCAGCAAAACTGATGGCAGAACAACTTAGAGGAAAGCCGGGCAAACTATGAAGATTCAGACAGATACAAGTAAGCTACCTGAAAAAGAAAGGTAGTAGCAGCTGGAGTTCAGCTGTGGCAAACGCACGGTGGTAACTGGGATGCAAAATTCTTGTGCCAGTTGCTTTCTGGGGGGGCATTCCTGCAGGCAGCTTGCTCAGTAAAACAGCAGAAGGAAAGGACGTGACCGTGTGTAGGTAACAGGGTGAAGGATGATACCAAGAACTGTTTTGACAACGTAAGTCATTTGGATGACGTGAAACGTGATTTAGGCTCATACCAAGAAGTACAGATTGGGATTACAGGGGTACAGGTAGGGTGTTTAGGGCCACTGAGATGCCTATAACTGGAGACTTAACATATGTGTAAATACTGGTAAAGGGATTTTTTTTTTCCCCTTTAAGTAACGTGTAGGTAGATTGTGGAAAATATTGTTACAGATGTCATCGAAGTCAAGGAGTTAGTGTGACTTTTAAACATAGACTGGGTAATTAAACTCGTAACGAGATTTGTTCTTCTAACAAAGAACTCTGTTCTAGTGCTTTTAGTAATTTCTAGCATTCGTTTAACTCTAGATCCATCCCAGTGGGCTACCTGGGATAGAGGTGTTTAACACCCTAGCTACTCACTCAAGGCGGAGCAGGTTTACTAATCTCATTTTCTCAGTATGCTTTGACAACCTCAAGAGCAAACAACCTGAAGCCAGGAACTACTTCATCCTTCCTTGGCTCATTCCTGGATGTCAGCAGCCAATCAATGTTAGGCCTTTTTAACAACAGTTTCCATTGACTTAAAAATAGATTGAAATAGCAATGCTGTTTTCCATAGTTCTCCAAAGGTTCTCCAGGCAGTAACTGTGTTTGGTATCTACTAATTCTAATAGAATTCAGGCAAATTTCCGGATGGAAATGTAGCACTTGAAGTTACTGCATCCAGCAAGCTTTTCAGCATAGACTATGGGAATGCGCTTAAAGCTTCAGCCTCTGTGGATCAGGGGTCTATTTCTGACTCTGCTCTTGTCCAAGTCATGTGGAGTGGAGGTACAGAGACAGTTTAATTGGCTTTTCTGTGGCAGTCCATAATGCCCTTCAGAATCCTGTACAGAAACACGTCTTATCCCGTCACGGATAGCTGCGAGATCTTAAGTGTTTGAAGTGGCTTATTTAAGAACAAAGTGCAGAGGGATATGAAAAGGCAATGTTTTTGAAGTTGTGTTTCTTGCATGCAACAATAAAAGGGCTGTGTGGAGATGTTCAAGGTGCTTAGTTTGAATTAACTGGTAGTTTGGCTTCAGGGATACTGGTGAATCATTGCAGACTTAGAGCAGACGGATGGATGTGTGTTCACTAAACCAAACTATAATTCTGGCTAAATACTAGTTCTAACTAAGAATATAATTTTAGAATTGTCTAACGTCAATTAATAATTTGATTATTAGTATTTATTAACATTCACATATTTACTAACATTTTTCATTCATTAATATTTTTAAAGTTCCATTGCAAATAATTTGAATTGCTTGCTCTTTTGTGGACTATGTAAAGAAGGCATTTCAGTATCCTCAGTGAAGTTAAAATATTCTAGCTGGTGACTTCAGTGTTTAAGATGCGTAACTGCAGCACAGACTGAAGTCTCTTTTAGGCACAATGGAGCCAATTTTAAATTTGCCATCTGAAACACACTTCACAAGCGGAAGCATGGTGTTTCTTGGGGATGATTTGGTCCTGTTAAGAAATAGCCTGCATTCATACTTGTAGTGTGTGAAGTGTAATGCCTTGTACATACCTGCGGAGAAGCAAAATACTAAATTCGGAGCAGGATCTCAAGACTCTCATGCTGTCAGTCCTGACTATTTCCCTGAGGTGGGACTGCACCTTTACTGCTTCATGCAGTTTGTGGCATGACTAACAGGAAATACTGCTCCTGATGCCTTGACTGTTTGCAGCCTTAATGTTGATTTTTGCTGCCTGAGGCACAGGCTTTTGATCCGTGCAGGGGTGTGTGAAGACAATCTAGTAGGAGGTGAGCACTAGAAGGAGAAAGGGAGTAGTAGAGAGGAAGAGCAGGAGTAGGACAGAACATGTCAACCACAAATGCTAGTAAATGGGGACTGATGTTTTAATTATGATACACAAAGACATGCTGCCGTGTTTATACTGAGTCCTACTGTGAAAGGAGTCATTCTCTGTGTGGGTGCCCAGCGCATGCTAGTAGCTCTTGCAGGCTGCCAGATAGACAGGTATTTGCTGAGTCCATGTCCTGTACACCTCAGTGAAAATTAGAATCCCAAAGAATTCCTGAAAAAGGAAAATGAAAAGGGTATGCTTACACTTTATGTTAGGAAGCTTTAGGTATGAGGGTGGATTGGCACCTACGGGAGTATGGGGGCGGGGGCTAAAAAAGGAAGGCAGAAGGAGAAGAATGAAAGTATCTGAGCAGTTAAGAGCTATTGCCTGTCCTTAGTCTTTTTAGACCACTATCCCAAAATCTCAAAAGACTCTTTAAAATCCCATCCATATGATGTGCTTGTTTATGTGACTAACACTTAACAATGCAGAAAGTTCACAGCTAAAAGAAAATAGACATACAGTTGTGTATTACAGGGTATACTGCTAGAAGCAGATTAGCAGGCTGTCCATCACTTTGAAGTGAAAGCACTTCCAAGTGGAAGCTGTTAAAATTCAAATATTGTCAGATATCACATTACACAAGTATATAAAAAGTACCATTTATGTTCCCAATATGGTACTAACTTTGCGTTGTCTACATCTCAAAAACCCTCTTGCGTACAGATCTTAAACGCTTACATAAAAATACTCACCTATGTTGTGAGTTAGCCCTGGTAGACAGCCAAGCCCCACCCAGCTGCTGGGTCACCACCTGCCCCAGTGTGAGGGGGGAGAGAATCGGAAGGCTGAAAGTGAGAAAACTTTTGGGTTGAGATAAAGACAGTTTAGTAGATAAAGCAAAGGTGAACACACAAGCAAAGCAAGATAAGGAATTCATTCACTACTTCCAATTGACCTGCAGATGTTTTGCCATTTCCAGGGTAGCAGAGCTTCTTCCTGTGTAACAGTTACTTGGGAAGACAAACGCCCTAAGTCTGAACGTCGGTCCCTTCCTCCTCCTTTCTTCAGCTTTTATGGCTGAGCATGTTGTCGTATGGTATGGAATATCCCTTCGTTCAGCTGGGGTCAGCTGTCCCAGCTTCCACTTCTTGTGCACCTCCAGCCCACTCGCTGGCTGGGCACCATGAGAAACAGAAAAGGCCCTGCTGCTGTGTAAGCTCTGTTCAGCAATAGCTAAAACATTGGTGTGTTATTAACACTGTTTTGGTAACAAATCTAAAACACAGCACCGTGCCAGCTGCTATGAAGAATATTAACTCCATCCAAGCCAATGCCAGTGCTACCTAGTAAATATAAAATCTGTGCTCTCAGAAACTTTCATGCAGCCTTCTCCTAAGAATCAAAAGACCTAACAATTGCAGTGACTTCCAGTTTGCCTCAGTCTTAATTTCATCCTTTAGTATTTCATATGCAGGTGAAGGTTGCCCTCTCATGTTCTAACCTGCATGACCAAGGTCTGATATCTCAAAGGATTTGGATAAAAGATTCCCTGTGTCTACAAAGGTTACTCGTTCAGTCTTCCATACCTATCTTTTATTATAGCATCCCCTTCCACTTTGTCTGTTTGGGTCTTAGATTTTTCTAGTCAGTGAGACACTGTTTGTGCCTTTACACTTACGTGGGAATAGCTAGGCAATTGATTTTTAAGAATGTCATCAGTAACGTCACTGTATTTTACTGTAAGAGAATTGAATTTGCCTTTGTGGCACATGTGATGTTTCTATTTATGGTTAATGATTTCATAAATTGCCATTGGAGTTAGTCCCATGGCGCATATGTAGTTTGTGTGGGTGAGTCACAGGATTTGAGATCCCTATAGGAGAGGATGATATTAACAGGTTTTAAAAAGTTATTTTTGTAAGCACCTGTACATAGGTACACAGTGATTAAGAAACATTATCTGCAGAACTGTTCCTGGGGCAGCTTCAGGTCCATTCATTTTACAAGTTGCACGCAAATGTAAGAAAAATCTGTGCGTGCCTCACTCTGGTTTGATGCAAGCAACCTTGAGCCCAGAAGCTGTGTAAACAAGATGCCGTGCTGGAGTGGATAAGCTGTATATGCATTCCCTTAGGAAAGCAGAGTGTTAGTTTCCAGTCTCCATAGCAGATTACCTTCAGCTTCCTACTGTTCTGTCTCAGCTACAGTTGTGTTAGGCATCTCAAGCTATTTTATTGTCCACTGAACCAGTAAAATGCATCTTCTACCCATCTTGTCATACAAGTGGTATAAGGTGATAGTCTTCTATGTGGTTTCTACATGAACTTGCTTTGGAATGTTTTTTCCCGCATTTTATTGGACTTCGGAAAGGTCTATGGGGATTCTTGGTTGCTTGCTTTTATTTCAGAATTCACTGAGAAAGCAGACCTGTTGCCAGACCATATTATTGCTGGTTTTTTGCATTATTGCTCAGCCAACATAATGGCAGAGCAGTATCCTTCACCTGTTGATTTTTCTTCTCTTAAGAAAAAAAAACCAGAAGGAAAGATGTGTTTCACGAATGCCTTGTCTGGGCCAGTATTTCACTTAGGTCTTACCTTCTGTATTTTTAAGACTCCTCCTCTTTTCCAGGAAATCATAGAGAATGCCTGTATATTAAGGTTTTGTATTTTTCAACAATTTCTACAATTTTTTTTTTCTACTCAATCAAAATACTTTGGCATTTGAACCTTCACACAGCAGATGTTCTTGCTTGTAGTGATGGTGCTCGGCACTACATTTTCATTTAGTGTGTAAGTTTTGTTTTGAGAGGGAAGTTATTCATATTTTGCAAGCTGGCTGTTCTGTTATTGCTTGTTGTGTCTCTATCCTCTGGTACTTCTAAAGGTGCCTAATTTCTACTCACTTTTATATAAGTCAATGCAGGGAGGTAATTTTCCATACAACAGATTACATTTGTGTTGGGGAGCCTGTTACTTTTAGCTCATCTGTTGCAGTTCACTTAATCTGTTTCTTATACCCCTTCTGAAACACATGATCTCTTCCTCAAAACTGATTACATTTTTCCAGGATTTCTTTTAGACTGCACAACTTGCATCTTAGGTGTAGATTTCATGTTCCTCACTTTTCCTGTTAGATTCCAGCATGTCTGTCACCATAGCATGCATTCCTAACACTAAAATTGTGGAATATCACTTATGAGGACGATGCACTAGAAGATATTTTCTTTAACTTCTGCCTATCAAAATGAACATTACGAATTCATTAGCATCTACATTGTTTCATTTGTGGCTCTCTAATGTGAACATCTAGTACAATGAATAGATGTGCTGGGGGTGACCTATGAATAGTGTGACATAGTAGGAGGCAGGTAATAGTTTTCCTACCTTTTATCTTAGTTTGAAAAGAGTGGGGAAACACCCCAGTGTGTTTCTGACTTTATGATCATCAGTCTAAACCCATTTCTCTTCCTGCTTATTTGTATTCAACAAATGGTTTCCTTTCTTCTTTGGACGTTCAGTGTTAACGAAAGTAGTGTTTTTGCTATTGCCATGTATTTGGAAAGAATTTGTTTGTTGCACTGTCCTGATAAACATGGCAGGAAACTTCAGACATTCTTTATCTGCTTTTCTTTCTGAGTTGGAGCTGGGGCAGCGAACTGGTTCTAGAGTTCCTGGAAACACTTGAGACTCCTCCTGTTGAGCAGCACTCTCAACAACTTAACTCTGATTTTATCTGATGTCCACTGAGATGTTTAATGAGCTCAGAGCTCATTGACTGTCTTTTAATTACTTCTGTTGTAAATTAATAAAATTCATGCCAAAAAGTTGTTGTCAGTGCTAGTGATTAAGTCTTAGTCTCAAAAATGTTTCTTCTGGCTTACTTGCGTCCTGAATTTTACTTTTTCGTTTGCACTGAAACACCACCCTTCCAAGTGAGGTGAATTTCTTGTATAGAAGATACTATCTTTCTATAAAGATAGGTCCATGTGCCTTGCTATCTTCCTCTTCTTTATTTTGTCCTGTAACAAACAAACTGTGTCATAGCTGTTAAACTGTTTCCTTGGAAATGTTTTTAATCTTGCCATTTCTGTTGCCTATGTCATGCTCAACTGAAGTGGCTTACGATGTGGTATTCTTTGATTCTCTCTCCTGGTTTTGCATATTCCTTTTGTTTTCATCTTACTCATCTCTTTCAACTCATCTATGTAAACAGTGAGTTGTGTTTTACTACTTCATGTGGCCAATAGCCTGCTATTTGTGAGCTTTCATCTCTGTGGTCGTGTTGTGGTTTAACCCCAGCTGGCAAGTAAGCACCGTGCAGCTGCTCGTTCACCACCACCCCTGCCCGCCAGAGCAGCGATCCACCCCTCCTGGCCAACTCCCCCCAGTTTATATATTGGGCATGACATCCTGTGGTATGGAATATCCCTTTGGCTAGTTTGGGTCAGCTGTCCTGGCCATGTTCCCTCCCAGCTTCTTGTGCCCCTGCTCTCTGGCAGAGCATGGCAAACTGAAAAATCCTTGACTTAGGATAAGTGCTACTTAGCAGCAGCTAAAACATCAGTGTGTTATTGTGTGAGCCGACACAGGCAGGATGTGGGAATAACCACAAAGCGATGGATGAAATGCAAAGAGTAAATTTTTCATTACCTCATGTACTAGGGCATCCCCGAAGCAGCACCTGGGCAGAGGCACACAAGCGGGAACATAGGCACCACAGAGCTTGGTCCTTGCTAGAGGATCGCCAAATCTGCTGCTTGCACCTGTTTTTCAGGGATTCGCGCAGGCGTAGTTTACCACCATGCTTTGATCTTTCCCACAGCAGGGCAGGAGTCTCACGCATGTTCGACAGAATGCCTCTAAGTCTATCACAGGCCTGTATTACCTGAACACGAATGTTCTACTTGTCAAATGCACAAGGAGAGACAACAATTAGAAAGATGTATGTATTTTTCTACACCCTATCTGCAAGTCACAATTCTCCTCCCCATTCTTCCCTTATTTTCCCACAGTTATCAACATTATTCTCACACCAAATCCAAAACACAGCACTGTACCAGCTACTAGAAAGAAAATTAACTCTATCCCAGCCGAAACCAGGACAAGCGTGTGATGCCAAGTAGTCATGCCTTGTTATTTATTGTGTGCCAGTGTCGGCAAGTATTTTTGATTCTCTTTGGATGTTTTGTGTCCTCCAGGTTTTTGCCTCCCAAATGTTATTTTTATTTCTGGTATTAATAATCCATTTAATTTTCCATGTATCTTGAGTTTGATCCCATTAAATTTCCATCCTTCAGAAGCCTTACTAATTTTTCCTGGGTTACCTGCTCATCAATTGTTTGAATAGATCCTGATTTCATTTGTCTAGCATCACTGTTTGTATGGCTTTTTAATTTTTTAACTGTATTTTAACTATGTGTTGTTTTAAAACAGTAGGCTATTTAAGACCGAGTTATTTGTAATCTATCTGGATTTTTCTGTCTCCTGACATAGATAAATGGCCACTATTGTCTGTGTGATGGACAGAGGAGGAGTTGAAATTTTATTCTGGTACAACTTAGATGGGTGGTCCTTATTGCAAATCTTTCAATTGCTTATATTTCTGTATGTAGAAGGCTTGTTTCACTGAGGGCGTTTAAGGCATTTCTGCAATCTCTTCTATTTACACTGAAGGATTATGCGTCATGCTTTAATGGATATTATAGGATGTAGCTCTATGGGATTGGCACACTTGAACATCTTTGTATGGGAATAAATGTCCACTGCTTATTTAAGTGAGATCCTCCTCCTATCCAGTAAGAAGGGACCAGAAGACATCTGGTTTTGGCTAGTCAAAACAAGGTGGAAGGGTGTGTCACACTTTCCTTCCATGGACCTCCTTATAGTCTCCGAGAGGCAGTCAGTCTCTGCTTCTGTGGAGGCTGGAGGCAGCAGTGAAGAGTAGTTACAGGAAGGGTCCTGCAACTCCGAACTCCCCAAGCTAAGTTTCACCATGTAAAGTCCCAGCTGCAGCCTTGTTCATCTCCCTGTACTACCCAGTGCTCTGCCTCAAGCTCTGAGGAAGCCCAGGTGTTCATCACTTCTGCTATCCCATGCATCCTGACCAGAGTGCCCTTCATGAGAGACTAGGAGTTTTCTTAAAATGCTCCCTAATGGTGTGTTTTATTTTTAATTTTTTCCCCTCAGTGACCTGAAGAAGAAATACAACATAACAGCAATTCCTAAACTGGTGATTGTGAAACAAACTGGAGAAGTCATTACTGACAAGGGAAGAAAACAGATCAGAGACAAAGGGCTATCCTGTTTTCGGAACTGGCTTGAGGGTGCAGATATCTTTCAGAATTTTTCTAGCTAAAAAGCTGGCAGATAAAAGCAAGACAAGGCATCATGGAAAACTTTGTAGAGCTCTGAAAAGATTGTTGCCTTGTTCAGAACAAGGGTAAGGTTTATTTATGTTTGCTTGTAAACAAATTTTGCTTTCAACTTGAAGATTAGCTATTCCAGTAAGTCATAAAATGCAATTACCATTTTATTTGTATTGTTCTATCTACTATATTCAGATAAACCAAAGCATTCCTGATAATACTGAAGAACTTCAGGAAGATAGGCTGGTTTAGACAGTAATAATGGAGCACTGTGAAATCTATGCAAACACTTACTCTGCAAAATCTGTACAGTAGAAATTATATATATGCACAAATCTATTTTTCTTGATGACAGTTTTTTTCTGGTGATTAGCACATATTTTAAGAAAAGGAAATTGCTTGCTTTAATAAATAACTGTTTATGAAGTATATGTGTCTAACGTGTCTTCCTTATCTATCTTAACAATCTGATAAGAAAATGTCACGATTTTTAAATCGGACGTATTTTTTTCTCGGTACTGAATAAATACTTTTCTTTGGTTTTATTACTTTGTGTGGGATTTACTTATTCTGCTGAGTTTTCCTTACCCCTGGAGTTTTTAAACTTGGCACTGTAAGCTAAGTTGTTATCTCCCAAGTTAACGTTAGGCCAAGTTGTCGTGGTTTCAGCCCAGCCGGTAACAAAGGACCACGCAGCCGCTCGCTCACTCCTCCCGCCCCCCTCCGGTGGGATAGGGAGGAGACGGAGGAGAGAAAAGAAAAAAAACTGGAACCTCGAGGGTTGAGATAAGGGCAGTTTACTGGGACAACACAAAAAAAAAAAGGTTACAACAACAACAACGGTACTAATGAAAGAATATACAAAAAAAGAGTGATGCACAGTGCAACTGCTCACCACCCGGAACCCGACGCTCCGCCACCGAAAGTCCAGCGCCCTCCCCCCAGCCCGCTCCCCATTTATATACTGAGCATGATGTCACATGGTATGGAATAGCTCCTTGGCTAGTTCAGGTCGGCTGCCCCGGCTATGCCCCCCCCACCTCCCAGGTTCCTGAAAAAATTAACTCTATCCCAGCTGAACCCAGGGCATTATCCACCCCTTATTCTATACCATCTACATCATGCCCAGATCTTACATTTTCCAATCAACTACTACCACTTTCCTTGTCTTATATATATATATGTATATGGACACCCCCCTCCCCCCCCCACACACAAATAGTATTCCCTTAGTCGATGGGCTGTCTCTCCAATGTGTCCATCAATTTTATTTAGTCCATGACTTTGGGGCTCCATCTGTTGTAACAGTTCTTCAGGATAAGAGAGATGGTGTGAGGTGTTATGTTGTTGTACGCTGCCTCTGGAACTTGTGGCTGGTACATTTGGTGCAACCCACACCCTTGGCCTGCAGGTCGAAGAGGCTGATCTCGAGGAAATTGCTGGGCACCAGTTCAAGTTCTATCACTGTTGTACTTGGCTCAGTTTCAAAGTCCATCCTTCAGTCATTTGGGTAATTCTTACAGTAATACCCTTGATATGGCATATAGACACTATAGATTCAATGACATACATTGGCAGGTTATTTAGCAGTTAAATATCATACAGCCTAATTCACTGGCTATTCTCTCCCAAAATTAAATCTCCCTGAGGTACACATCGAACTTCCCCATCCTTCTGCATCACCCACCAGGTGTACCCAGGTCCCTGAGCAAAAACAACCCCTTGGATGGGTTTGTCTCTGCTTGAGGGGGGACTAACCCAGACTGTCTTTCCTAACATACCTCTCATGCGCACTACAGGGACTTTATCCCCTTCTACAGTATGTGGAAGTCTTGATTGGGCAGGGCCAGCCCGATTGGCAGATCCTCTAGTATTAACTAACCAGGTGGCTTTTGTTAAATGTGTATCCCAATGTTTGAAAGTTCCACCCCCCATTGCTCTCAATGTAGTTTTCAGCAGTCCATTGTATCGTTTGATTTTTCCGGAGGCTGGTGCGTGATAAGGGATGTGATATACCCACTCAATGCCATGTTCTTTGGCCCAGGTGTCTATGAGGTTGTTTCGGAAGTGAGTCCCATTGTCCGACTCGATTCTTTCTGGGGTGCCGTGTCGCCATAAAACTTTCTCTTCAAGGCCCAGGATAGTGTTCTGGGCAGTGGCGTGGGACACAGGATATGTTTCCAGCCATCCAGTGGTTGCTTCCACCATTGTAAGCACATGGCACTTGCCTTGGCGGGTTCGTGGGAGTGTGATATAGTCAATCTGCCAGGCCTCCCACTGTTTATATTTCAGCCATCGCCCTCCACACGACAGGGGTTTTAACCGCTTGGCTTGCTTAATTGCAGCACATGTTTCACATTCATGGATAACCTGCGCGATAGTGTCCATGGTCAAGTCCACCCCTCAATCACAAGCCCATCTATATGTTGCATCTCTTCCCTGATGGCCCGAGGTATCATAGGCCCACTGAGCCATAAATAGCTCACCCCTATGTTGCCAGTCCAGGTCCACCTGAGACACTTCAATCTTGGCGGCCTGATCTGCCTGCTGGTTGTTTTGATGTTCTTCAGTGGCCCGACTCTTGGGTACATGAGCATCTACGTGACGTACTTTTACCACTAGCTTCTCTATCCGAACAGCAATATCTTGCCACAGTGCGGCCGCCCAGATGGGTTTACCTCTGCGCTGCCAGTTGCTCTGCTTCCATTGCTGTAGCCACCCCCACAGGGCATTTGCCACCATCCATGAGTCAGTATAGAGATAGAGCACTGGCCACTTTTCTCTTTCAGCAATGTCTAACGCTAGCTGGATGGCTTTCACTTCTGCAAACTGACTCGATTCACCTTCTCCTTCAGCAGTTTCTGCGACTAGTCGTGTAGGACTCCATACAGCAGCCTTCCACCTCCGATGTTTTCCCACGATGCGACAGGATCCGTCAGTGAACAGGGCATATTGCCTCTCATTGTCTGGCAGTTTATTATACAGCGGGGCCTCTTCAGCACGTGCCACCTCCTCCTCTGGCGACATTCCAAAATCTTTGCCTTCTGGCCAGTGCGTGATCACTTCCAAAATTCCTGGGCGACTGGGGTTTCCTATGCGAGCTCGTTGTGTGATCAGTGCGGCCCACTTACTCCACGTGGCATCAGTCGCGTGATGTGTAGAGGAGACCCTCCCTTTGAACATCCAGCCCAGCACTGGCAGTCGGGGTGCTAAGAGGAGCTGTGCTTCAGTACCAACCACTTCTGAGGCAGCTTGAACTCCTTCATATGCTGCCAATATCTCTTTTTCAGTTGGAGTATAGCGAGCCTCGGATCCTCTGTATCCTCGACTCCAAAACCCCAGGGGTCGGCCTCGGGTCTCCTCAGGTGCTTTCTGCCAGAGGCTCCAGGTAGGGCCATTTTCCCCAGCTGCACTATAGAGCACATTTTTAACATCTTGTCCTGCCTGGACTGGCCCAAGAGCTACTGCATGAACAATCTCCCGTTTAATTTGTTCAAAGGCTTGTTGGTGCTCAGGCCCCCATTGAAAATCATTCTTCTTCCGGGTAACTTGATAGAGAGGACTTACAATTTGACTGTAATTTGGAATATGCATTCTCCAAAAACCCACGACACCTAAGAAAGCCTGTGTTTCCTTTTTATTAGTCGGGGGGACATAGCTGCTATTTTGTTGATCACATCCATAGGGATGTGACGACGCCCGTCTTGCCATTTTACTCCTAAGAACTGGATCTCCTGTGCAGGTCCCTTGACCTTACTTTCTTTTATGGCAAAACCCACCTTCAAAAGAATTTGGATTATTTTCTTCCCTTTCTCAAAGACTTCTTCTGCCGTGTTGCCCCATACGATGATGTCATCAATGTATTGCAGGTGTTCCGGAGCTTCACCTTTTTCCAGTGCAGCCTGGATTAGTCCATGGCAAATAGTGGGGCTGTGTTTCCACCCCTGGGGCAGTCAATTCCAGGTGTACTGGACGCCCCTCCAAGTGAAAGCAAACTGTGGCCTGCACTTCGCTGCCAAAGGAATGGAGAAAAATGCATTAGCAATGTCAATTGTGGCATACCACTTAGCTGCCTTTGATTCCAGTTCATATTGAAGCTCTAACATATCTGGCACAGCAGCGCTCAGCGGTGGCGTAACTTCATTCAGCCCACGATAATCTACTGTTAGTCTCCATTCCCCACTAGATTTCCGCACGGGCCATATGGGACTATTAAAAGGTGAGTGAGTCTTGCTGATCACTCCTTGGCTCTCCAGTTGGCAAATCAGCTTATGGATGGGGATCAGGGAGTCTCGGATGGTGCGATATTGCCGCTGGTGCACCGTCGTGGTAGCAATTGGCACCTGTTGTTCTTCAACCTTCAGCAACCCCACAACAGAAGGGTCTTGAGAGAGACCAGGCAGGGTAGACAGCTGTTCAATCTCCTCCGTCTCCAATGCAGCTATACCAAAGGCCCAACAGTACCCTTTTGGGTCCTTAAAATACCCCCTCCTGAGATAATCTATACCAAGGATGCACGGGGCCTCTGGGCCAGTTGCAATGGGGTGTTTATGCCACTCATTCCCGGTTAGACTCATTTCGGCTTCCAATACGGTTAGCTCTTGGGATCCCCCTGTCACACCAGAGATACAGATGGGTTCTGCCCCTTTATAACTTGATGGCACTAGGGTGCATTGTGCACCAGTGTCTACTAGAGCCTTATATTCCTGTGGGTCGGACGTGCCAGGCCATCGAATCCACACTGTCCAGTAGACTCGGTTGTCCCTCTCCTCCACCTGGCTGGAGGCAGGGCCCCTCTAATCCTGGTTAGAATATCTGTTACTCACTTTTTGCACACATGAATCAGAAGTCCCTTCAAGAGGATCAGAAATGGCATCAGCCCATCTACTGCATCTGGGGGACTGCTCACGGGAAACTGGAGCAGCAGCTTTCCAAGAAGAATCCTCTTTTCTGGTTGCTTTTTCTCGCAACTCCCGTACCCGTGCATCCAGGACTGAGGTAGGTTTTCCATCCCACTTCCTCATGTCCTCTCCATGGTCACGCAGGTAAAACCACAGGTTAGCCCGTCGTGTGTACTTTCTCTCTCCTCTCTCTTGGGCAGAGGAGTGCTCACTCCCAATAGCTGCGATGCGGGCCTGTACAGGTGGGGAGGAGGACATATCCACTTTGAATTGCTGGAACTCTCGGGACAATTCCTCTACAGCTGAGACACAGGCCCGTAGGGAGGAAGAGAGACTTCCTTCGTATTGCCAGAGTTGGACAGCCAATTCATCCACCGTTTGTCCATAGCCTTCTTTCCAGGACATTACTGCCAATGAGTTGGCATAGGTTGGTGGTGCACTTCGTAGAAACTTCCGCCACATCGGTTGTGTGCATTGGACTTCATCTGGATCTGTGGGTGACTGCGCATTTTCTGGATCATTATAAATCACCTCCAGCACAGCTAATTCCCTCAGGTACTGGATACCTCTCTCCATGGTGGTCCACTTGCCTTGGTGACATGTAACTTCATCCTTGAAGGGGTATCTTTCCTTTACACCTAACAGAAGTCGCCTCCAGAGGCGGAGGACTTGTGTTTTTCTCCCAATCGCCTTGTCGATGCCCCCTTCCCTAGACAGAGATCCCAACTGCTTGGCTTCCTTACCCTCTAATTCCACACTACTAGCCCCATTATCCCAGCATCGGAGGAGCCAGGTAACAATGTGCTCACCTGGGTGGCGGCTAAAATCTTTTCGCATGTCACGCAACTCACTCAGGGATAGAGATCGGGTAATTATTTCAGGTTCTGCCTCTTCCTCCTGTTCTCGCGATGACCCTGTGTCCTGGTTTCAGCTGGGATAGAGTTAACTGTCTTCCTAGTAGCTGGTACAGTGCTATGTTTTGAGTTCAGAGCGAAGAATGTTGATAACACTGATGTTTTCAGTTGTTGCTCAGTAGTGTTTAGACTAATGTCAAGGATTTTTCAGCTTCTCATGCCCAGCCAGTGAGAAAGCTGGAGGGGCACAAGAAGTTGGCACAGGACACAGCCAGGGCACCTGACCCAAACTGGCCAACAGTGTATTCCATACCATGGGATGTCCCATCCAGTATAGGAACGGGGAAGTGGGGGGTAGGGATTCGCCGCTCGGGGACTGGCTGGGTGTCGGTCGGCGGGTGGTGAGCAATTGCACTGCGCATCATTTGTACATTCCAATCCTTTCATTATTTCTGTTGCCATT
The DNA here is from genome assembly GCF_026419915.1 of Harpia harpyja. Classification (NCBI taxonomy): domain Eukaryota; kingdom Metazoa; phylum Chordata; class Aves; order Accipitriformes; family Accipitridae; genus Harpia; species Harpia harpyja. Next base: position 68,053,394 of record NC_068969.1, on the reverse strand, counting down.
TTATTAGTGTTATCATTATCATTATTAGTTTCTTCTTTTCTGTTCTATTAAACCGTTCTTATCTCAACCCACGGGTTTTGCTTCTTTTCCCGATTTTCTCCCCCATCCCACTGGGTGGGGGGGAGTGAGTGAGCGGCTGCGTGGTGTTTAGTTGCTGGCTGGGGTTAAACCACGACAGTCCTTTTTGGCGCCCAACGTGGGGCTCGAAGGGTTGAGATAACGACAAACCTGACCAGAGCTTGTTAAAACAAATTTGTTATAAGCATTCATTATATCGGTCTAATAGTCGCTGGTCATTATGTTGATTTATGTGTTCTTAGAGTTGTTGCTCTGGTTTTTAAAGTTCTGTTATGTATCACCTCGCTTGCTGTATGTAGACCCTCTTCTGCTGCTTATCATCCGTGGGAGGTGGATTAAGGTTTTCGCTTTGATGTATTGTATAACACTGGTTTATGGTATGATAAAGTCGTCGGCTGTGGGATTAATCCGGTACTTGCACCCAGCATTGTCACCTTTATACTGTGGAAGCCATCTGTGGGAAACTATTAATAATTATACCATTTACCTTTCCTCCTTGGAAAACCAGTCTATGGGTGGGATACCTTTCTTCCCCTCTCCTTTCTCCTTCAGTCCAGTTACAATGGTGTTTGAGAATTTCGAAAAATTTGAATACTCTTGGGATGTTGGGACCAGCACGGTCCTAGCCCTACTGCTAGGAATTAGCATGCTTCTGAATGTGGTTCAGCTCTCGTTTAAGGTTAAACAACTATTTAAGAAAATCACCCAGAGATCTGCCCCAAGGCTGGATAATTATGAGTGGCAGGGTGTGTGGAGTAGTATGGGCAAGTACCTAGAAAAGTGGGCACCTCCAATGTTTTGGAAATTCACCCCTGAACAAGTGCAAAATCCAGAAGAACTAGTAAAATATTTGGAAAAGGTATGCTGTCACCCCGGCAGCTCCAGAGAGATACAAATTACTGCAACGTGCTGGGGCCTGCCCCATGCCTATCGAGCCCTGTTCGACACCACTCAGTACCCTCAAGGGGAAGAGAAGGTCTCTGGACCTAACAACAAAACGATGAGCACTGCGGTCACTCAAACCTCGGCAACGGGCACTGCGGCCCCTCCAGCCCCGGCGACGAGCACTGTGGCTACCCAAACCTCAGTGACAGGCACTGCAGCCCCTCCAGCCTCGGCAAGGAGCACGGCAGCTACCCAAACCTCGGCAACGGGCACTGAGGTCCCTCCAGCCCCAGCAACGAGCACAGCAGCTACCCAAACCTCGGCAACAGACACTGCGGTTATCCAAGACCCGGTGAGCGGTACTGCAACTGAACCAGCGGACCAACCTGCACCAGTATCAGTTGCCCCCGTACAGAAAAAGAAATATACAAAAAAATCAGTTCGCTTAGCGAAGGATGAAGGCGAACCAGGGCCATCACGGGAACAGGAGGAAGAGGCAGAACCAGAGGTAATAACCCGGTCCCTATCCTTGAGTGAGCTGCGGGATATGCGAAAAGATTTTGGCCGCCGTATAGGTGAGCATATTATCACCTGGCTCCTCCGATGCTGGGACAATGGGGCTAATAGCTTGGAATTAGAAGGTAGGGAAGCCAAGCAGCTGGGATCGCTTGCCAGGGAAGGTGGCATTGACAAGGCAATTGGAAGAGGGACACAAGCCATCAGCCTCTGGAGGCGACTCCTGTCAAGTGTGAAGGAAAGGTACCCCTTTAAGGAAGATGTTATATGTCAATCAAGCAAGTGGACAACCATGGAAAAAGGTATCCAATATCTGAGGGAATTAGCTGTGCTAGAGACAATTCATCATGATCCGGACAACCCACAATTACCCAAAGATCCAGACGAAGTCCAATGCACACGACCCATGTGGCGGAAGTTTGTACGGAGCGCACCATCGTCCTATGCCAACTCACTGGCAATAATGACCTGGAAAGACGAAGAGGCACCGACAGTGGATGAAGTGGCTCGCCAACTCCGTCAACACGAAGAAAATCTCTCCTCCTCCCTACAAGCCTGCATTTCGGCTGTGGAGAAGCTGTCTGAGGATTTCCAGCAATTCAAAGAGGAGATGTCCTGTTGCCCACCTGTGGCTGGGAGCGCCGGGTTGGACTTGGCAACCAGCCACACAGTAACGGTACTTGATTCCTCGATTCACGCTAGTATACAGCAACTCAAGGATGAGGTTTCCAAACTCCATCAAGACGATAGCTGGGATTGGCTGGACAAACTTTTTGGAGGTTGGGGCCTATCAGGATGGTTAAGAAGCCTTGTAAAAATGATTGTGTATGCTTTGGTCGTTTTTATCCTTTTGTTACTCTGTTTACCCTGTTTCCTGCAGTGTATGCAGAACCTAATAGCCAACTCGGTAAAGAAGGTCCTTATTGTGCAACAAGAAGGGGGAGATGACGGGGGTGACTCAATCTCTCTTAAAAGGACTCCTAGTGAGTTTCAACTGATAAGGAAGGATGTGCTAGACCTTGCAAGCCGAGAGTTGCACAAGATATGAACAACTCAACATAAAAGGCTCTGTACTGATAAGGGACAAGGCCAGCGAGCCCTTGTCAGTTGCACAATAACAGAATGCAGTGGCCAAGGGATACGCGGAAGGGGCTGAGAGAAAGGGGGAAGTAGTAATAAATCTTGTTGCTTAACTGCTAACCAATCATGAGCTCAGCTTTTGTAATATGTATTAGGTGATTAGCTGTTGTACCAATGAACTTAAGACGCATACTGCTCATTGTTCGTCTAAAGATATAAAAATGATTGTTGTAATCAATAAAACAGATCCTGACTTGCATCAAGCCGGGTCTCCGTCTCTCAATCGCGGCACCCACCTGTAAGGACCAACGTCTCAGCTATTAGGAGTGAGCGCTCCTCTGCCCAAGAGAGAGAATATAGAAGGTACACACCACGAGGTGCCCTGTGGTTTTACTTATGTGATCATGGAGACGACATGAGGAAATGGGATGGAAAACCTACCTCGGTCCTAAATGCACGGGTACGTGAGCTGCGAGGAAAAAACACCACAAAAGGGGATTCTACCAGGAAAAATGCCGCTCCGGTTTCCAAACAGAGTAGAAGGGCTGATCTTATTTCTGATCCTCTTGAAGGGACTTCTGAGCCAATTTTACAAGAAGTGAATACTGGATACTCTGACCAGAATTAGAGGGGCCCTGCCTCCAGCCAGGTGGAGGAAAGGGATAACCGGGTCTATTGGACTGTGTGGATTCGATGGCCTGGCACGTTAGACCCACAGGAGTATAAGGCTCTAGTAGACACCGGCGCACAGTGTACTTTAATGCCATCAAGTTATGAAGGGGCAGAACCCATTTCTATTTCTGGTGTGACGGGGGGATCCCAAGACTTAACTGTATTGGAAGCTGAAGTAAGCCTAACTGGGAATGAATGGCAGAAACACCCCATTGTGACTGGTCCAGAGGCTCCGTGCATCCTTGGCATAGACTATCTCAGGAGAGGGTATTTTAAGGACCCAAAGGGGTATCGATGGGCTTTTGGTATAGCTGCCTTGGAGACGGAGGGCACGGAACAGCTGTCTACCCTGCCTGGTCTCTCTCAAGACCCTTCGATTGTGGGGTTGCTGAGGGTTGAAGAACAACAAGTACCAATTGCTACCACGACGGTGCACCGGCGCCAATATCGCACCAACCGAGACTCTCTGATCCCCATCCACAAGTTGATTCGCCAACTGGAGAGCCAAGGAGTGATCAGCAAAACTCGCTCACCTTTTAATAGTCCCATATGGCCCGTGCGAAAGTCTAATGGGGAGTGGAGACTAACAGTTGACTATCGCGGCCTGAATGAAGTTACGCCACCGCTGAGTGCTGCCGTTCCAGATATGCTAGAACTTCAATACGAACTAGAGTCAAAGGCAGCCAAGTGGTATGCTACAATTGACATTGCTAATGCGTTTTTCTCAATCCCTCTGGCGGCAGAGTGTCGTCCACAATTTGCCTTTACTTGGAGGGGTGTCCAGTACACTTGGAATCGATTGCCCCAGGGGTGGAAACACAGCCCCACCATTTGCCATGGACTAATCCAGACTGCCCTGGAAAAAGGTGAAGCTCCGGAACACCTGCAATACATTGATGACATCATCGTATGGGGCAACACGGCAGAAGAAGTCTTTGAGAAAGGGAAGAAAATAATCCAAATCCTTCTGAAAGCCGGTTTTGCCATAAAAGAAAGTAAGGTCAAGGGACCTGCACGGGAGATCCAGTTTTTAGGAATAAAATGGCAAGATGGGCGTCATCAGATCCCAATGGATGTGATTAACAAAATAGCAGCTATGTCTCCGCCAACTAATAAAAAGGAAACACAGGCCTTCTTAGGTGTCGTGGGTTTTTGGAGAATGCATATTCCAAATTACAGTATGATTGTAAGCCCTCTCTATCAAGTGACCCGAAAGAAGAATGATTTTCAATGGGGGCCTGAGCAACAACAAGCCTTTGAACAAATTAAACGGGAGATTGTTCATGCAGTAGCTCTTGGGCCAGTCCAGGCAGGACAAGATGTTAAAAATGTGCTCTATAGTGCAGCTGGGGAAAATGGCCCTACCTGGAGCCTCTGGCAGAAAGCACCTGAGGAGACCCGAGGCCGACCCCTGGGGTTTTGGAGTCGAGGATACAGAGGATCCGAGGCTCGCTATACTCCAACTGAAATAGAGATATTGGCAGCATATGAAGGAGTTCAAGCTGCCTCAGAAGTGGTTGGTACTGAAACACAGCTCCTCTTAGCACCCCGACTGCCAGTGCTGGGCTGGATGTTCAAAGGGAGGGTCTCCTCTACACATCACGCGACTGATGCCACGTGGAGTAAGTGGATTGCACTGATCACACAACGGGCTCGCATAGGAAACCCCAGTCGCCCAGGAATTTTGGAAGTGATCACGGACTGGCCAGAAGGCAAAGATTTTGGAATGTCGCCAGAGGAGGAGGTGGCACGTGCTGAAGAGGCCCCGCTGTATAATAAACTGCCAGACAATGAGAGGCAATATGCCCTGTTCACTGACGGATCCTGTCGCATCGTGGGAAAGCATCGGAGGTGGAAAGCTGCCGTATGGAGTCCTACACGACAAGTTGCAGAAACTGCTGAAGGAGAAGGTGAATCGAGTCAGTTTGCAGAGGTGAAAGCCATCCAGCTAGCATTAGATATTGCTGAAAGAGAAAAGTGGCCAGTGCTCTATCTCTATACTGACTCATGGATGGTGGCAAATGCCCTGTGGGGGTGGCTACAGCAATGGAAGCAGAGCAACTGGCAGCGCAGAGGTAAACCCATCTGGGCTGCCGCACTGTGTCAAGATATTGCATCCCGGCTAGAGAATCTGGTTGTAAAAGTACGTCATGTAGATGCTCACATACCCAAGAGTCGGGCCACTGAAGAACATCAAAACAACCAACAGGTGGATCAGGCTGCCAAGATTGAAGTGGCTCAGGTGGACCTGGACTGGCAACATAAGGGTGAGCTATTTATGGCTCGGTGGGCCCATGATGCTTCAGGCCATCAGGGAAGAGATGCAACATATAGATGGGCTCATGACCGAGGGGTGGACTTGACCATGGACACTATTGCACAGGTTATCCATGAATGTGAAACATGTGCTGCAATTAAGCAAGCCAAGCGGTTAAAGCCCCTGTGGTATGGAGGGCGATGGCTGAAATATAAATATGGAGAAGCCTGGCAGATTGACTATATCACACTCCCACAAACTCGCCAAGGCAAGCGCTATGTGCTCACGATGGTGGAAGCAACCACTGGATGGCTGGAAACATATTCTGTGCCCCATGCCACCGCACGGAACACTATCCTGGGCCTAGAAAAGCAAGTCTTGTGGCGACATGGCACCCCAGAACGAATTGAGTCAGACAACGGGACTCATTTCTGAAACAACCTCATAGACACCTGGGCCAAAGAGCATGGCATTGAGTGGGTGTATCATATCCCCTATCATGCACCAGCCTCTGGGAAAATTGAGCGATACAATGGACTGTTAAAGACTACATTGAGAGCAATGGGGGGTGGAACTTTCAAACATTGGGATACACATTTAGCAAAAGCCACCTGGTTAGTCAACACCACAGGATCTGCCAATCGGGGTGGCCCTGCCCAGTCAGAATTTTTACATACTGTAGAAGGGGATAAAGTCCCTGTAGTGCACATAAAAAATATGTTAGGGAAGACAGTCTGGGTTACTCCTGCCTCAGGCAAAGGTAAACCCATTCGTGGGATTGCTTTTGCTCAAGGGCCTGGGTGCACTTGGTGGGTGATGCGAAAAGATGGGGAAGTCCGATGTGTGCCTCAAGGGGATTTAATTTTAGGTGAGAACAGCCAGAATTAAACTGTATATTAGTTGCTATATAACCCTGCTACTGTATGTTATCCTTACTATAATTATGTGCTATATCCATTGTACTATAGTAAGAATCAGATCAAGCAAGAAAAGAACTGTGATAAAACTGAGCAAAGCGCAGTAGTGATGGAACCAGAACTGACTCCAGCATGCAACAATCCAACGGTGCACACCATCCTCCTGCTGCGCCAAATGTCACCTGCTTGTCACGCTGCACTGAAGCCCAATTCTGCTCCACCGACTGAGAGGACTTTGCACCATCCCTCCTGCCCAGAAAGACTGGTATGACAGATGGAGCCCAGAGTCGGAAACTAAATGAACTCAATGAACATTTTATGAACATGACCCATGAACTAAAGGAATGATATCTCTGTGTGTGTATACATATATATATATATCATTGCTCATATGTCTTAAAGGAATGGAAAGGTGATGATTGATCAGGATGTAACTAAAGGTATGGGAACTGTGCATGACGTCAATGGTATAGAATAAGGGGTGGATACTGTCCTGGTTTCAGCTGGGATAGAGTTAACTGTCTTCCTAGTAGCTGGTACAGTGCTATGTTTTGAGTTCAGAGCGAAGAATGTTGATAACACTGATGTTTTCAGTTGTTGCACAGTAGTGTTTAGATTAATGTCAAGGATTTTTCAGCTTCTCATGCCCAGCCAGTGAGAAAGCTGGAGGGGCACAAGAAGTTGGCACAGGACACAGCCAGGGCACCTGACCCAAACTGGCCAACGGGGTATTCCATACCATGTGACGTCCCATCTAGTATAGGAACGGGGAAGTGGGGGCAGGGATTTCGCCGCTCGGGGACTGGCGGGGTGTCGGTCGGTGGGTGGTGAGCAATTGCACTGCACATCATTTGTACATTCCAATCCTTTCATTATTGCTGTTGTCATTTTATTAGTGTTATCATTATCATTATTAGTTTCTTCTTTTTCTGTTCTATTAAACCGTTCTTATCTCAACCCACGGGTTTTGCTTCTTTTCCCGATTTTCTCCCCCATCCCACTGGGTGGGGGGGAGTGAGTGAGCGGCTGCGTGGTGTTTAGTTGCTGGCTGGGGTTAAACCACGACACACTGGTAAGTAATCTTGCCTTTAAAAATTCTACTAATAAAAGCATTTCATTTATTTGACAATATTGGAACTATTAAAGTTCGACAACGGCAGCTCTCCAGGAGAAAGAAGGAATGCCTAGTGGGTAGCAGGGCTGTACATGATGGAGAGTTGCAGAAATAGAAGATTAACAAAGAGAGAGATGTTGGTTGCATTTATGATGATGATGTATATTTCATGTCTGAATCTACCACCATGCTTTGCCTCTTTCCAAATGATATGTTCAGTGGTCACAGGAGAGCCTGCAGCATTCATCCACAGCTAGTCATCCTCCTCAAGTCACAATATGGATCAATTCATAAACTTATAATCCCTGCCATTTTTCCTAGAAAAAAAATTCTCCATAAATTCTACAAAAAAAAATCAGCACTGTAGGTTCTTAAGCAATCTTAACACACATTGCTCCATAAATAATTTACTAATAATGGACAATATCTTGTCCAATGGAATAAGGAAGAACGCTCCTCCTCTTAACCTTGGTTGATTTTTAGTTGATTTCTTTGTGAATGTGCAGCATCTATCAATATCACTATGCTACTGTCTATTGTTACATTAAAAAAATGCATTTTTCCTCCTCATTCAGAAAAAGTACTAGTATTCACTAATATTCAACTGTGATTAAAGGTGGAGGGTAGAAAGTTGCTAGTGAATTGAAGATATTTAAGAAAGTTAAATGGACAATTCTGTAAATTCAAATATTAGTACGCTGGCAAGTTTCATTCCCTATGGACACACATTCAAAGTAACAACAAGCCTTACAGTTGTCCCACTCAGATCTGCTCCTCTAATTTCACAAGGTGCTGCTAATAAGCAAATATTTTCCACTACTCTGTACTTTATCTATGTCAAACATACATTATTTTAGCACTGACAAGGAAAACAAATTTTCTGAGCTTCCACTCATGTGCAAAACCAACAGCCCTTGATTGAAGTCAAACCAAGTACTTTGTATAGTATATGTCTTTGCTTCACCGTTATGAATTTCCTAGCAGAATTTTAATTTGAATCTGTTACTGAATCAGTGTGTCAATTATTCAAAGGACCCAACTCCATCTCAGTCTTAAAACACTGAGTTCTTCCATATACATACATACAAACAAACAATAAACCAAGCTATCTTGGCCTAAGTGATGCCTGATATCTGGTAATAGGTGACAGTGTATGCTTTTGCTACATAATTTATTCCACATTCAGGCAGCATTATTTGTAAAAATTTTTGGAAGCACTTTTATTATTTTCTTATCTTATGTTTGAATTACATTTGCCATTAGCCGGTCCCAGAACAGAAGGCAGTGCCTACACATCACTTGCACAGAAAATTCACTAGGAAAGTCAGTATTCATTAGAAAAGAACCTGAGCATTATTTATATCGTTAGATGGCGAAAATCAGAAATTGTTTGCAGTATTCCCAGACGTCATTTTAAGAACAGCTATAAGATGCTTTGACTCACAAGTCTGCTGAACACTTCCTAGATCTAATATTTTTCATTTTAAATTCAGTTCTTCTGGAGTACTTGCTTTTTGACATATTGTAAGGAGCACATGACTTCTTTTACATATATTCACTCTCCTACACACACACTCTTCAGGGGAAAATTATTTTTTTCCTCCATTACAAGAAAATGACACAGTTGTATTATTAAATAGTAAAATTATACACACACACACACACACACACTAATTTCAGGCCTTCCTTGCTGAGTTTTCTCATGGTCAGGCACAGGTTCCTCAACAAACAAGTGAGACAGTTGTGGATGGGGTAAGCAAGCCAACAACTCCAGAAGGGACATAGCAATCAACAAAACAAGGCTGAAGTGGAATCCCTTCGAGCACAGGCATGCAAAGAAGTGCCTGCAGAACAGCCACATTCTGCTGTTCTGGGGAATCAGCGCACTTGAGTGCCTCACTGAAATGCCTCTACACTGATGCATGTAGCACGGGGCGGTGGACAGGGGGAGTCAGAAGGCTGTGTGCAATTACAGGGCTGTGACCTCCTTGGGATCACAAAGATATGGTGGGATAGCTCACACAACTGGAGTGCCGCAGTGGATGGACACAAGCTCTTTAGCAAGCACGGGCTGTGAAGGCAGAGAGGGGGTATCGCACTTCACTTGAGAGAGCAGAGCAGCTAGAATGCATGGAGCTCTGCCTCGGGACTGGTCAGGAGCAGGCAAGAGCCTATGGGCCACAATGAGCAGGCAGACCAACACAGGTGCTCCTGCAGCACATACTGCAAGACCAGCCTTCTGGTATCTGCAACCCCTGAGACTAGAGGGAAAGTCTGGAGCAAGGAAGACTTACACTCAGAAGAGGACCACCAGAGTAGGAAGCACTTAACCAGCTTGGACATACGTAAGTCCATGGGGCCTGATGGGTTGCACCCATGAGTGCTGAGGGAGCTGGCTGCTGTCATTCAGAGGTCATGTCCATGGCGAGAGGTTCTTGAGGCTTGAAGAGAGCAAATGCCACTCCCCCCTGGCTGAACAGCCAGGCCCAGAGGCTTGTGATCAGCACCACACAGTCCAGTTGGAGGCAAGTCATCATCTTCAGGAAAACACCATTAACATCAGAACCAAGAGGAAGGGTGAACACAGGAAAAGAACTGAAAAGTTAATGTGTATCAGTTTTAACTGTATCTTTATCAGGAATGACCTGTAATAACTGAGTAATCCAGACTTGAAGTGTTAGTAACGTAACTACTAGTAACCAGACTAGTAATATTTCTGTTAAAGTCTTTTAAATTCTGATCAACAAACTCTTGGCTTGCATAGGAAGTGTCTCTTTAGCTCACCAATTGCAATGGATGTTTGGCCTGGGATCTCAGTCATGAAGACTGGGTATCAAATCTGAACACACCAACTGGTGGAGGCAAACCAGGCTGTACTTTAGATGCAACATGAGCACTCATCATAGAGAGCTGGTACCATTTTTGATGTTTCTTTCTACACACTTTGGCAAAAGGAGGAGATGGAAAATGCTTTCTTCTTAGACTTGTGTCCTGGGTTCAGCTGGGATAGAGTTAATTTTTTCAGGAACCTGGGAGGTGGGGGGGGCATAGCCGGGGCAGCCGACCTGAACTAGCCAAGGAGCTATTCCATACCATGTGACATCATGCTCAGTATATAAATGGGGAGCGGGCCGGGGGGAGGGCGCTGGACTTTCGGTGGCGGAGCGTCGGGTTCCGGGTGGTGAGCAGTTGCACTGTGCATCACTCTTTTTTTGTATATTCTTTCATTAGTACCGTTGTTGTTGTTGTAACCTTTTTTTTTTTGTGTTGTCCCAGTAAACTGCCCTTATCTCAGCCCTCGAGGTTCCAGTTTTTTTTCTTTTCTCTCCTCCGTCTCCTCCCTATCCCACCGGAGGGGGGCGGGAGGAGTGAGCGAGCGGCTGCATGGTCCTTTGTTACCGGCTGGGCTGAAACCACGACAGTCCTTTTTGGCGCCCAACGTGGGGCACGAAGGGTTGAGATAACGACAGATCTGGCCAGAACGTGTTGAAACAAATTTGTCATACGCATTTCTTATATTAGATAAATAGATGTTAGTCACAATGTTGATTCATTTGTTTACATGGTGGCGTTTTGTAAGTTCTTATGTGCTCTATGTATTGCCTGTAGTCACGTTTCTCACCTCTGGGAGAGTGATTGGGATTATCATTTTGCTGTACTGGGCAATGTCGACTTGTGAAATGATTACATCACTGGTCATGAGGTTAAGCTGGTATCTGTATGAGGCAGTGATATCATTTCCATACTTCGGGCACCTTCTATCGGATTTTATTGGTAATTACACTCACTCCATGGGGAAGTTGGGGGGGGATACTTCCCCCCGTCCGTTCGCCTCCCTTCTCTGCTTCCGACTAATTACAACAGCTTTTGAGAATTTTGAATATCCTTGGGATGCGCGAGCCAGTGTGCTGTTAGTGCTATGCCTCCTGAATATGTTCCAGGTCTTGTTTAGGGCTACAAAAAGGCTCTTTAAGAGTACCACCCAGAGATCTGCCCCAAAGCTGGATATTCATGGGTGGCACGGCATGTGGGAGGATATGGGCAGGTATCTAGAGAACTTCTCACCTCCAGTGGCTTGGAAGTTCACTCCTGAACAACTACAGAACCCTCAGGAAGTGGTAGAATATTTGAAAGAAAAATGCTGTGGCTATTCCAAAGACGTACAACTCGCTGCACTGTGCTGGGCCCTGGCCAGTATCTACCAAACACTGCTTGATATTAGGCACCACCCTCAGGGGGAAAAGGGGGAAAAGATGAAAAACAGGACAACAGGCACCGTGGCTACCCCTACCCCGACAACAGGCAGTGCGGCTACCCCTACCCTGACAACAGGCACCGTGGCTACCCCTACCCCGGCAACAGGCAGTGTGGCTACCCCAACCCCGGAGACAGATACTGCAGCTAAACCAGAGAACGAACCTGTGCCAGTATCAGTCGCCCCTGTACAGAAAAAGAAACACACAAAGAAATCAGTTCGCTTAGTGAGAGATGAAGATGAACCAGGGTGTTGTGGTTTAACCCCAGCCAGCAACTAAACACCACGCAGCCGCTCACTCACTCCCCCCCACCCAGTGGGATGGGGGAGAAAATCAGGAAAAGAAGCAAAACCCGTGGGTTGAGATAAGAACGGTTTAATAGAACAGAAAAAGAAGAAACTAATAATGATAATGATAACACTAATAAAATGACAACAGCAATAATGAAAGGATTGGAATGTACAAATGATGTGCAGTGCAATTGCTCACCACCCACCGACCGACACCCCGCCAGTCCCCGAGCGGCGAAATCCCTGCCCCCACTTCCCCGTTCCTATACTAGATGGGACGTCACATGGTATGGAATACCCCGTTGGCCAGTTTGGGTCAGGTGCCCTGGCTGTGTCCTGTGCCAACTTCTTGTGCCCCTCCAGCTTTCTCACTGGCTGGGCATGAGAAGCTGAAAAATCCTTGACATTAGTCTAAACACTACTGTGCAACAACTGAAAACATCAGTGTTATCAACATTCTTCGCTCTGAACTCAAAACATAGCACTGTACCAGCTACTAGGAAGACAGTTAACTCTATCCCAGCTGAAACCAGGACAGTATCCACCCCTTATTCTATACCATTGACGTCATGCACAGTTCCCATACCTTTAGTTACATCCTGATCAATCATCACCTTTCCATTCCTTTAAGACATATGAGCAATGATATATATATATATGTATACACGCACAGAGATATCATTCCTTTAGTTCATGGGTCATGTTCATAAAATGTTCATTGAGTTCATTTAGTTTCCGACTCTGGGCTCCATCTGTCATACCAGTCTTTCTGGGCAGGAGGGATGGTGCAAAGTCCTCTCAGTCGGTGGAGCAGAATTGGGCTTCAGTGCAGCGTGACAAGCAGGTGACATTTGGCGCAGCAGGAGGATGGTGTGCACCGTTGGATTGTTGCATGCTGGAGTCAGTTCTGGTTCCATCACTACTGCGCTTTGCTCAGTTTTATCACAGTTCTTTTCTTGCTTGATCTGATTCTTACTATAGTACAATGGATATAGCACATAATTATAGTAAGGATAACATACAGTAGCAGGGTTATATAGCAACTAATATACAGTTTAATTCTGGCTGTTCTCACCTAAAATTAAATCCCCTTGAGGCACACATCGGACTTCCCCATCTTTTCGCATCACCCACCAAGTGCACCCAGGCCCTTGAGCAAAAGCAATCCCACGAATGGGTTTACCTTTGCCTGAGGCAGGAGTAACCCAGACTGTCTTCCCTAACATATTTTTTATGTGCACTACAGGGACTTTATCCCCTTCTACAGTATGTAAAAATTCTGACTGGGCAGGGCCACCCCGATTGGCAGATCCTGTGGTGTTGACTAACCAGGTGGCTTTTGCTAAATGTGTATCCCAATGTTTGAAAGTTCCACCCCCCATTGCTCTCAATGTAGTCTTTAACAGTCCATTGTATCGCTCAATTTTCCCAGAGGCTGGTGCATGATAGGGGATATGATACACCCACTCAATGCCATGCTCTTTGGCCCAGGTGTCTATGAGGTTGTTTCAGAAATGAGTCCCGTTGTCTGACTCAATTCGTTCTGGGGTGCCATGTCGCCACAAGACTTGCTTTTCTAGGCCCAGGATAGTGTTCCGTGCGGTGGCATGGGGCACAGAATATGTTTCCAGCCATCCAGTGGTTGCTTCCACCATCGTGAGCACATAGCGCTTGCCTTGGCGAGTTTGTGGGAGTGTGATATAGTCAATCTGCCAGGCTTCTCCATATTTATATTTCAGCCATCGCCCTCCATACCACAGGGGCTTTAACCGCTTGGCTTGCTTAATTGCAGCACATGTTTCACATTCATGGATAACCTGTGCAATAGTGTCCATGGTCAAGTCCACCCCTCGGTCACGAGCCCATCTATATGTTGCATCTCTTCCCTGATGGCCTGAAGCATCATGGGCCCACCGAGCCATAAATAGCTCACCCTTATGTTGCCAGTCCAGGTCCACCTGAGCCACTTCAATCTTGGCAGCCTGATCCACCTGTTGGTTGTTTTGATGTTCTTCAGTGGCCCGACTCTTGGGTATGTGAGCATCTACATGATGTACTTTTACAACCAGATTCTCTAGCCGGGATGCAATATCTTGACACAGTGCGGCAGCCCAGATGGGTTTACCTCTGCGCTGCCAGTTGCTCTGCTTCCATTGCTGTAGCCACCCCCACAGGGCATTTGCCACCATCCATGAGTCAGTATAGAGATAGAGCACTGGCCACTTTTCTCTTTCAGCAATATCTAATGCTAGCTGGATGGCTTTCACCTCTGCAAACTGACTCGATTCACCTTCTCCTTCAGCAGTTTCTGCAACTTGTCGTGTAGGACTCCATACGGCAGCTTTCCACCTCCGATGCTTTCCCACGATGCGACAGGATCCGTCAGTGAACAGGGCATATTGCCTCTCATTGTCTGGCAGTTTATTATACAGCGGGGCCTCTTCAGCACGTGCCACCTCCTCCTCTGGCGACATTCCAAAATCTTTGCCTTCTGGCCAGTCCGTGATCACTTCCAAAATTCCTGGGCGACTGGGGTTTCCTATGCGAGCCCGTTGTGTGATCAGTGCAATCCACTTACTCCACGTGGCATCAGTCGCGTGATGTGTAGAGGAGACCCTCCCTTTGAACATCCAGCCCAGCACTGGCAGTCGGGGTGCTAAGAGGAGCTGTGTTTCAGTACCAACCACTTCTGAGGCAGCTTGAACTCCTTCATATGCTGCCAATATCTCTTTTTCAGTTGGAGTATAGCGAGCCTCGGATCCTCTGTATCCTCGACTCCAAAACCCCAGGGGTCGGCCTCGGGTCTCCTCAGGTGCTTTCTGCCAGAGGCTCCAGGTAGGGCCATTTTCCCCAGCTGCACTATAGAGCACATTTTTAACATCTTGTCCTGCCTGGACTGGCCCAAGAGCTACTGCATGAACAATCTCCCGTTTAATTTGTTCAAAGGCTTGTTGTTGCTCAGGCCCCCATTGAAAATCATTCTTCTTTCGGGTCACTTGATAGAGAGGGCTTACAATCATACTGTAATTTGGAATATGCATTCTCCAAAAACCCACGACACCTAAGAAGGCCTGTGTTTCCTTTTTATTAGTTGGTGGAGACATAGCTGCTATTTTGTTAATCACATCCATTGGGATCTGATGACGCCCATCTTGCCATTTTATTCCTAAAAACTGGATCTCCCGTGCAGGTCCCTTGACCTTACTTTCTTTTATGGCAAAACCGGCTTTCAGAAGGATTTGGATTATTTTCTTCCCTTTCTCAAAGACTTCTTCTGCCGTGTTGCCCCATACGATGATGTCATCAATGTATTGCAGGTGTTCCGGAGCTTCACCTTTTTCCAGGGCAGTCTGGATTAGTCCATGGCAAATGGTGGGGCTGTGTTTCCACCCCTGGGGCAATCGATTCCAAGTGTACTGGACACCCCTCCAAGTAAAGGCAAATTGTGGACGACACTCTGCCGCCAGAGGGATTGAGAAAAACGCATTAGCAATGTCAATTGTAGCATACCACTTGGCTGCCTTTGACTCTAGTTCGTATTGAAGTTCTAGCATATCTGGAACGGCAGCACTCAGCGGTGGCGTAACTTCATTCAGGCCGCGATAGTCAACTGTTAGTCTCCACTCCCCATTAGACTTTCGCACGGGCCATATGGGACTATTAAAAGGTGAGCGAGTTTTGCTGATCACTCCTTGGCTCTCCAGTTGGCGAATCAACTTGTGGATGGGGATCAGAGAGTCTCGGTTGGTGCGATATTGGCGCCGGTGCACCGTCGTGGTAGCAATTGGTACTTGTTGTTCTTCAACCCTCAGCAACCCCACAATCGAAGGGTCTTGAGAGAGACCAGGCAGGGTAGACAGCTGTTCCGTGCCCTCCGTCTCCAAGGCAGCTATACCAAAAGCCCATCGATACCCCTTTGGGTCCTTAAAATACCCTCTCCTGAGATAGTCTATGCCAAGGATGCACGGAGCCTCTGGACCAGTCACAATGGGGTGTTTCTGCCATTCATTCCCAGTTAGGCTTACTTCAGCTTCCAATACAGTTAAGTCTTGGGATCCCCCCGTCACACCAGAAATAGAAATGGGTTCTGCCCCTTCATAACTTGATGGCATTAAAGTACACTGTGCGCCGGTGTCTACTAGAGCCTTATACTCCTGTGGGTCTAACGTGCCAGGCCATCGAATCCACACAGTCCAATAGACCCGGTTATCCCTTTCCTCCACCTGGCTGGAGGCAGGGCCCCTCTAATTCTGGTCAGAGTATCCAGTATTCACTTCTCGTAAAATTGGCTCAGAAGTCCCTTCAAGAGGATCAGAAATAAGATCAGCCCTTCTACTCTGTTTGGAAACCGGAGCGGCATTTTTCCTGGTAGAATCCCCTTTTGTGGTGTTTTTTCCTCGCAGCTCACGTACCCGTGCATTTAGGACCGAGGTAGGTTTTCCATCCCATTTCCTCATGTCGTCTCCATGATCACATAAGTAAAACCACAGGGCACCTCGTGGTGTGTACCTTCTATATTCTCTCTCTTGGGCAGAGGAGCGCTCACTCCTAATAGCTGAGACGTTGGTCCTTACAGGTGGGTGCCGCGATTGAGAGACGGAGACCCGGCTTGATGCAAGTCAGGATCTGTTTTATTGATTACAACAATCATTTTTATATCTTTAGACGAACAATGAGCAGTATGCGTCTTAAGTTCATTGGTACAACAGCTAATCACCTAATACATATTACAAAAGCTGAGCTCATGATTGGTTAGCAGTTAAGCAACAAGATTTATTACTACTTCCCCCTTTCTCTCAGCCCCTTCCGCGTATCCCTTGGCCACTGCATTCTGTTATTGTGCAACTGACAAGGGCTCGCTGGCCTTGTCCCTTATCAGTACAGAGCCTTTTATGTTGAGTTGTTCATATCTTGTGCAACTCTCGGCTTGCAAGGTCTAGCACATCCTTCCTTATCAGTTGAAACTCACTAGGAGTCCTTTTAAGAGAGATTGAGTCACCCCCGTCATCTCCCCCTTCTTGTTGCACAATAAGGACCTTCTTTACCGAGTTGGCTATTAGGTTCTGCATACACTGCAGGAAACAGGGTAAACAGAGTAACAAAAGGATAAAAACGACCAAAGCATACACAATCATTTTTACAAGGCTTCTTAACCATCCTGATAGGCCCCAACCTCCAAAAAGTTTGTCCAGCCAATCCCAGCTATCGTCTTGATGGAGTTTGGAAACCTCATCCTTGAGTTGCTGTATACTAGCGTGAATCGAGGAATCAAGTACCGTTACTGTGTGGCTGGTTGCCAAGTCCAACCCGGCGCTCCCAGCCACAGGTGGGCAACAGGACATCTCCTCTTTGAATTGCTGGAAATCCTCAGACAGCTTCTCCACAGCCGAAATGCAGGCTTGTAGGGAGGAGGAGAGATTTTCTTCGTGTTGACGGAGTTGGCGAGCCACTTCATCCACTGTCGGTGCCTCTTCGTCTTTCCAGGTCATTATTGCCAGTGAGTTGGCATAGGACGATGGTGCGCTCCGTACAAACTTCCGCCACATGGGTCGTGTGCATTGGACTTCGTCTGGATCTTTGGGTAATTGTGGGTTGTCCGGATCATGATGAATTGTCTCTAGCACAGCTAATTCCCTCAGATATTGGATACCTTTTTCCATGGTTGTCCACTTGCTTGATTGACATATAACATCTTCCTTAAAGGGGTACCTTTCCTTCACACTTGACAGGAGTCGCCTCCAGAGGCTGATGGCTTGTGTCCCTCTTCCAATTGCCTTGTCAATGCCACCTTCCCTGGCAAGCGATCCCAGCTGCTTGGCTTCCCTACCTTCTAATTCCAAGCTATTAGCCCCATTGTCCCAGCATCGGAGGAGCCAGGTGATAATATGCTCACCTATACGGCGGCCAAAATCTTTTCGCATATCCCGCAGCTCACTCAAGGATAGGGACCGGGTTATTACCTCTGGTTCTGCCTCTTCCTCCTGTTCCCGTGATGGCCCTGGTTCGCCTTCATCCTTCGCTAAGCGAACTGATTTTTTTGTATATTTCTTTTTCTGTACGGGGGCAACTGATACTGGTGCAGGTTGGTCCGCTGGTTCAGTTGCAGTACCGCTCACCGGGTCTTGGATAACCGCAGTGTCTGTTGCCGAGGTTTGGGTAGCTGCTGTGCTCGTTGCTGGGGCTGGAGGGACCTCAGTGCCCGTTGCCGAGGTTTGGGTAGCTGCCGTGCTCCTTGCCGAGGCTGGAGGGGCTGCAGTGCCTGTCACTGAGGTTTGGGTAGCCACAGTGCTCGTCGCCGGGGCTGGAGGGGCCGCAGTGCCCGTTGCCGAGGTTTGAGTGACCGCAGTGCTCATCGTTTTGTTGTTAGGTCCAGAGACCTTCTCTTCCCCTTGAGGGTACTGAGTGGTGTCGAACAGGGCTCGATAGGCATGGGGCAGGCCCCAGCACGTTGCAGTAATTTGTATCTCTCTGGAGCTGCCGGGGTGACAGCATACCTTTTCCAAATATTTTACTAGTTCTTCTGGATTTTGCACTTGTTCAGGGGTGAATTTCCAAAACATTGGAGGTGCCCACTTTTCTAGGTACTTGCCCATACTACTCCACACACCCTGCCACTCATAATTATCCAGCCTTGGGGCAGATCTCTGGGTGATTTTCTTAAATAGTTGTTTAACCTTAAACGAGAGCTGAACCACATTCAGAAGCATGCTAATTCCTAGCAGTAGGGCTAGGACCGTGCTGGTCCCAACATCCCAAGAGTATTCAAATTTTTCGAAATTCTCAAACACCTTTGTAACTGGACTGAAGGAGAAAGGAGAGGGGAAGAAAGGTATCCCACCCATAGACTGGTTTTCCAAGGAGGAAAGGTAAATGGTATAATTATTAATATATTGTTTCCCACAGATGGCTTCCACAGTATAAAGGTGACAATGCTGGGTGCAAGTACCGGATTAATCCCACAGCCGACGACTTTATCATACCATAAACCAGTGTTATACAATACATCAAAGCGAAAACCTTAATCCACCTCCCACGGATGATAAGCAGCAGAAGAGGGACTACATACAGCAAGCGAGGTGATACATAACAGAACTTTAAAAACCAGAGCAACAACTCTAAGAACACATAAATCAACATAATGACCAGCGACTATTAGACCGATATAATGAATGCTTATAACAAATTTGTTTTAACAAGCTCTGGTCAGGTTTGTCGTTATCTCAACCCTTCGAGCCCCACGTTGGGCGCCAAAAAGGACTGTCGTGGTTTAACCCCAGCCAGCAACTAAACACCACGCAGCCGCTCACTCACTCCCCCCCACCCAGTGGGATGGGGGAGAAAATCAGGAAAAGAAGCAAAACCCGTGGGTTGAGATAAGAACGGTTTAATAGAACAGAAAAAGAAGAAACTAATAATGATAATGATAACACTAATAAAATGGCAACAGAAATAATGAAAGGATTGGAATGTACAAATGATGTGCAGTGCAATTGCTCACCACCCACCCACCGACACCCAGCCAGTCCCCGAGCGGCGAAATCCCTGCCCCCCACTTCCCCGTTCCTATACTAGATGGGACGTCACATGGTATGGAATACCCCGTTGGCCAGTTTGGGTCAGGTGCCCTGGCTGTGTCCTGTGCCAACTTCTTGTGCCCCTCCAGCTTTCTCACTGGCTGGGCATGAGAAGCTGAAAAATCCTTGACATTAGTCTAAACACTACTGAGCAACAACTGAAAACATCAGTGTTATCAACATTCTTCACATACTGAACTCAAAACATAGCACTGTACCAGCTACTAGGAAGACAGTTAACTCTATCCCAGCTGAAACCAGGACACAATGCTATGTGTTTTAAAAGGTAGAATAGTGCTATATGCCTAAGATGCAAAAATTTCAAGAATAATTCTATTATTGGTCTTTAAAATACAAGCACCCAAGCACCTTCTCTCTGTTGGCATTATAGACATGGATTCATTTTTAATTCTGCATTTTTTATTCTTTCTGACTTAGGGTCACAACAATTCTTTCAGCCTTAATGACCAAAGCTATCTCCCTACTGAATAATCTTTACTGCTGGAATATTTTTCTATTGCAGACACCAAACTCTTGGTATAATTTATGTGTATGTGTCTTCTAATCAGCAAATTCATCTGTGCTGTATCAAAATAATTCATATTTCTGTTTTGTTTTTCTCTTGCAGAGTCATTATTATAAATAGTACTGGTTAAAAAATCAAAATCAACATCTGACACTACTAAATAATAGATACAAAATTATGTTGTCTGTGGACAGTTGCCTATGCAGTTACAGAGACCCTCAAAACAGAGAAAATGAAATAGTTACAATGAAGGGATTTGGGGCCAACTTAAGCTTGCTTTCCTCTCACTGCAACAGCCACTGGAATTTAAGCCTGTGCTTATGTGGTGTGCAGAAAAGGGCTCTGAGCCAAAACTAACTTTAAAAATTTGTCATTGGCTGTCTACTGTCGCTTGAATGCTGTTCAGCAGCACCTCTCTTGCCCTACTACTGCTGCTGATTGGCTTGTGGAAGAATACAAACCAGGCAGAACTGCTGAGCTGGTCTAACATCTATACTGTGTTAAAACTAGTATCACACATGCATACCTGAAGATTATATTTCAGTCCTTTCCTCATGATCGCTAAATAAAAGTTAAGCTTGCCTTTGACTATAGTTTACTTAACTTCTTACAACTGCTCATTATCTGTCTATGGATCAAATAGTAACAGTGAACCAAGTAAAAAATGTCAAGGTCATCTTTTCTGTGCATTACAGAGTAAAACACAGTTCATTGATGTAGCTACAGACTTTCAGGTCATTCTCAATTGTGCTAAAATCAGCTATCATTAAGCTGGTAATGCAATAGTAATAGTCTGTCATTGTTTCTAGCCCCTAAAAGCTTGAGTAGCCTGAATGCACTTAAAAAAAAAAAAAAAAGGCAAAGAAACCATTACATTACAAAGGGTGGGCTAATCTTACATTAATTTGACAGAAAGTTGCATTTTCCTTTCAGATTTTATCCAAGACAAGGTTCACGTGGTTTGACAAAGTAGGAAAGGGTTGGGTTTGTTTCATTACAAGCGATGATGCTTTACCTCTGGCTGCCGCTTTTACCTGTGTGATCTGCATGCCAATTTTTGCCTAATAGAGGGAATTTGTGTGGTTGACAGTCATTTTTCCATGCAAATGATTTCTGAAATGCTGCATACCTCCATCCACCAAGAACCTCTTCTCTTTCCCCTAGAATTAGGTTTTGGAATCAAAAGTGAGGGTCTTTTTGATGTATGTCAAGCCAGATACATTGGGTGCTTAAGGCAATGTCGTATTTCCAATTCATCACTTGCATAGAACGTAAATTGTGTCTGCTCTTGCTACTGAGCACAGTTATATAATATCCATTAAACAGTATAGAACAGCTTAGTTACATATATGTTCTGCATAGTTCAATAAGACTCGGAACGCTTTAATAGCAGCAAAGACGAAGCCAGTAAAAGTTTTCTGTCCTCTTCCTTCTAGCTTGTATGAGGCTGCCTCACACAAAGTTAATATAGCATCCCTTAAAGAGATGGTGTCCAAAGAACTTATTAAAATATATGTGTATAAATGTAATTTTTTAAAATCTGTGTTTACTTTTTCACATTATTGCAGTTTTTTGGATGACTTGCTATGAAAGTAGTTTTCAGGCTCACATGTTACTTAGAAGATTCCTTTGGAAGCTCTGGGAAGAAAGCTGCAAGTCTTATGCCAGAATGTGATGGAACCATGATAAATACCTATGCAGAAAATAGTTATGGTTATCAAAACTCCTACATTTTCTCTGGGAATATAAAAATGGAAATTAACAAAGTTTTTGTCACACTTAAACTGTGTAATTTTGAGATTTGGGCTGAAGAATAAGGATCTAAAGTGGGTACTTGGAAATTTCTTCAAATGCTGTAAGGATTTCTTGAATATCCATTTTTAATATAAACTTAATCCTTCACTTTGCGTCTCAACTGAGAGTACATACAAAATGAAGTATCAGTAGCTCTTTTTGCAGTAAGAGGAGAGAATAGACTGCAAACAGGTGTTCTTCAGAAAACAAGTAACAGTTGATACATACATGACAGCTTTTTGCTTTTCATACCATTTTCACCCTGTGCACAACCTGATTTTGCTTTCTCTACAGCTGAGTTATTTTCAAGACCAGACACTGATAAGAGTCAGCTATAGCTGTGTTCCCTGTATAGGCAATATTAATAAATCAGCAACCCTAAATTTTCTTCTATCAGTTTCTATGAAGATGGACATATAGGTGAGCAAATCCAAACAGAGGTGGATTTAAGCCTTTTACCTCCTCAATTTTGTTTAAATTTCCCTAGATCAAGTTCAATACAATTAATTCAATACTCTCTGATGTTAAGAAGTGCTGTCAGTGTCAACTGAAGAAGTTGCTATGGAAAGTGCTGTTTCATTCCAAAAAAATGAACTTAAGCACAGTGGTACAGTCCCAAAGAAAGATAATTTAGCACAGGAGTGTTCTCAGACTCCTGCCTGAGTAGGAGCTGAAAGGTGAGCCCTGACAATTCAAATAAATAGATAAACAGAACTGTGCAGGCAGGTTGTGAATAAATGCAAGTACTGTCCTGGAAATGTTTGTAATGTGCTGATCCACTAACTGTGCCTACTTAGATTTGTAAGATGTTGATAAATTAATAGATCCTTTGAACAATAAACAACCATTTTGCATAGTCAGTAGCTAAACCTCCCCAACCCTTCTTATACTAATAACCTTAAGTACACACACAGGGCATCAAAGAAAACATTTTTCAGAGATGAGTGTTTTTTCTGTGCATAACATGAGGGCACAGTTCCCATGCAAACAAAATTTACCAGTATAACTATGCTTGGATCAAAATTGTTTTCAAAGGAAATTATTTTACTCAAGTAAGTGGCACTTTGTCCCGAAACAGGGCTGTTTAGTGTGATTCTGCTTTGGCAGTAGTTCCAGTTTGGTTTTGAAATGTACCCAGGTTTCTAGCAGGACTGTCTGAGGCCCAAGCTTTCCTTAAGAGAGAGCCTGCCTGCTTAAACATAGAAGATGATATTTTTAGTCATGTTTCATTTATGCAGCCATCTACAGGTTGTGTTTATCTCTGAGATTAAAAACAATATTCTGAGCCTCAGATGGTACCTTGGGGCTCCTAATGTCTATTTCATTGTGCAAGTGACTCAGTCTCTCTGCCCCTATTTTCTCCTGGTATAATAACACAATGAATGCCATCTCTGAAGATTGAGATGTTTGGAGGGTGCTCTGCAGCTCCAGGTAAGCTCATGCAGTGCCAATGCATACAAGTTTTGTGACCCAGTACAGTCTATATACATTGGAGGTCTGCATCTGTATCTTGTCAGCATTACCATAGCAAAATTCCATCATCTAACTCTAGGTATCTTCTTTCTACAACTTCCTAAAGTTGCTATCACATGTAGTCCTATGTGGTGAAGAGAGCAAAGATTGAAGGGCAGGCAACAAGAATGAGTTCAGATCTTGATTGTGTCCTGGTGTCCCAGTCCTGACTTGCTTATCAACACTGAAACACGCATGCTCTGTTCCCTGGTTCCATATTCAGCACTGCAGCTAGTCTGTGGTTATGAAGAGTGCTACTTTTACTAATACCCTTATATAACACCTATCAGCAGCATAGAATTCTCATTAACAGTATCTCAATGTAGATTTGAAGTTTACACATTGTCACACCAAGAGAATAGACGGTTCCTTTCTAAATGGTATCTGTTTTGAAATTTAAGCAATTGCACATTTAAGGTCACACAAGAGTTGGAGTATATGGAGGATTTTACCGTGCATGGTGCAGAAGGAGAGATGACGTGCAGATATCAATGCAGAAGTATCCCACATGTGGAAAGAAGAAAGACAGAACTGAGCTGCTTGGTGTAGAAGTAGCTGTAACTGCCATGAAAGAAGCTTACAGAGAAAACTGTTGGGACTCTAGGCTGAAACAGTTGCGAGGCTGTGACAATAAAATTCTACTGCATTTGTTTGAGTCATCCTACATTCAAGATAGTGGGACTTTATTTGAAAATGAACAAGACTGGCCAAAAAAACCTCCCAAATCTTTCAATTACATGATGGTGAATTACAAAACTTCAAATCTTTGGCTTTCTGCTAAAGTCAAGGGAGTAAGCACAAGCTTTGTCTGAATCTTCTAGCATATGTCCAAAACCAAGCAACTTTCTGGAGGTATGTGGAAGCAGGCCTCCCCATGCTTAAAATGGGGTCAAGACACAGCAGCATCACAAGTGAGAGACAGATGAGCTGGACAGAGGTATGCAGAAGTCACATGGCTGCAGTTTCTGAGTTATCAGGAGGAAATAGGTACATCTGCTGGAACACAGCTCCCTTGTATACTGCCCTGCCATATCAAGCCCCTTCATAGAGTAGTTTATATCTGTTGTAAATGTATATAAACCCTAGTACTGTTGTGTTAAGTCAGAGTTCATATCGATAGAGGGCTGAACCTCTCTCTCTCTGCCTTCTCTCCTATAGCTGTAGAAATAACCTTCTTCTGCCTGACCTGAATTTGCAAAGTAGACTGCGTGTTTACACTGCAACAGGTATTTTGTGTAGTAATGCACAAAAGCGTAATAGCTCAGACTAATTCTTAGGAATTTATGTTCTGTTGTACTTCAAGCCTGGGAATTTCTGACCGGCTGAACTCGACTCTGTGAATCTAGGCAGAATGCTCCTTGCTCACAAATCAAGCCACTGTTTGTAATCTGCTTACCAGAGTTATTTTAAAAAGAGTTGACACACTCGTCCTTTGAAGGAAGACTATTAGGTTGAGTTATTTATTTTCAATTTCACCCTAGAACATTCTTATCTAATGGTCAGATGCCAAAACACAGTATACAATGTAAAATCTGAGGGCACTAGAAGCTGTTAGAAGTATTTGGTCTGTTACAGCTTAAAGGAAAGAACTTGATGGGATCATCAAGTGCAATCTGGATATGCCATGGTATGTTCCCAGCTGTATTTGTTGACAAACTGTACTTGTTGACAAATAATTTGTTGCTACACCCCAACTGCACTTAGCATGTAGATAATCCATTAGTTCAGGCTTCCAGAAGCATTCCTGTGGCTTTCAGAAGGGTGGTGTAATTATCATGCCGGATAGAGCCAGGGTGATTATTGAAGTGGGACGTGGGAGGGTCTCTTCTACTTAAAATAGTGAGGGAGTGGGTGTTTGAGAGTGAAGCAAGCTAACAAGAGGCACAGCCAGCTGCTGCTGCCCCTGGCTAGGAGGGAGAAGGGGAAAGGGGAACTTGTACTAGCCTGGAGTTGCTATTAGCCTGGCCAGTTGCTTTCAGGCAGCCCTGTGCTGCTGTAGACCCAAGGCCAAGGGTAGCTCAAACTAAGGGCAGAGGAGTGTGGGGGGCAAGAGAGGAGGGACCAGTCCTACCCCTCTGTATTGCCTGTGCTTTCTGAATGGAAGAGCAAAGCCGAGATCCAGCAGCAGAAGCCAAACCTGAATCTCCATCCGAGGGTAACAGGGAGGCAGGCTTGGTCCTTTGCTAGGCAGGGTGAAGGAGGAAAAAGACGGCAAACTGTGTTTGTTCCATCCCGCTCTCCCTGCCCCATGCTATGCCCGCGTTGGGAAGTCCTATCTGTTCAGCTGCCTTAAGATGTTAAGATTCCTCTCCTAATCCTTAAATGTTTTATCTAAGGAAGAGATTCACAGTTACTGAGGAGTCATGAGAAAGGCTATTTTAATCTCACCAGGTGTCACACTTCACTAAACACTGGCTCAGTTAATGTGGGCGTTAGTCCTGGAGCAGTGGTCACCTGCTGGTTTTCAGTATATAACCTTTACTTTTCCATGTGTTTCTCCAGTTTTTGTCATCCATATTTATTACTCTTCTGTTTACCATTTGTACTGAAGTACACTAGCTCCTAAATTTTCATGCCTTAGTAAGAGAAAATCTTCTAGCACACTTATTTTGTTTATATTAGGTGTAATTTACAATGCATGTAGTAAGTAAAATAGATTCTTTAAAAAAAATGAATGTATAAAGTTGTACCAGTGTGTTACAGTCTGGAAGTTAAGAAGGAAAATGAAGTTCAAAATTTAAGGTCTGTGTGTGTATGTCTGATTTAAATATGCAGAATGGTGATTTGTATCACTCGATAACAAGTGATCTCCCCAGAAATAGCTCATCTTAAAGCACACAAAAACTAAGCTATCCAACAGCATATTACTGCCTGCAGATAATTCCTCATTTTACTTTTGTAACACTTCGGAAAGTTTCTTTAAGACTTAACTTGCCATTATAGGACCTTGAAAATAAACATACAATAACTGATGATTGGCCACAGATAACTAAGAAGTCTAAGAAAGAAAAGAGATCTCTCGATCAGACATGAAAGCATTTCTAGTTCATATCAGTTACCCAGGATGGGACACTAGGTAACAAATATACAAATTAACAAAAAATAAATTTAAAAAATTGATCATCTCTCTCACAGTGGTTTAGTGGTGCATTCATGACTCCATGTTTATTAGGTTTTATCAGCAAAGCACCACTCTTACTGGTTTTATTTCTGATACAAACCCCACTAAGAATCCCTCTATCTTCTAGCTTATCTTGAAAAATTAAACTGTTACTTAAGAATCTATTTTATTGAAAAGAGAGTATGGACTCACGAAGCTTGCACCTTATTATGGCCTTCTGAGATTTTAAAAAGGCACAAAAGCTATGCCACTAGATTATTAACAGCCTTGAAACACAAAGCAGCCTTCTCCCACGAGTGATTGCCCAGGATGAAATACCACTTCTTTAAAGAAATGTTTTACTTCATTCCATGAAATGTTGTATGAAGATCCACATTTCTTTCATTCTCCTAACTCTGATGCCAAATTGCTGCAAGAAAATTGCTCGTCAGTCTTTCATTTCTGTCTCTGGATGATAAATACTTAAGGAATTTCACTGACCTCATGCCCTACAAGGTAACTGTCTGATCCCAGTGAATACTTCAAGTGGTTTCTCAGCTTTCTAGTTTATTATAGCAGGAAATCTGCTGCTGTGTGTAAAACAAAAGTGCCTATAAAACAGTGCTTCTATTTAAAATTAATTTAACACTTAATCTTTTTTATTCCCTTGCTCTTTTCTTTCTAGTTCAGAGGGTGAGATAACACATTATTAGTTACAGGCATGTCTGGAACTGCTGACAGTGCTCAGGAAGTTAGCTCGTCACCACTCTATCACAGGCAGGTGAAAGTCTCCAGAGAAAAACTAAACCACGTTCATAAACCATCCCTGGAATGCACAAATGTCCATATGAGACCAGACAGACTCCTGAAGAGAAATTCTCCCCTATGCTAGAACAGGGTCCATTGCCCCTTTAAATTAAATTTAATTCAAAAAGAGAATTTAAGTGGGATTTAAATACTTCAAGGATGATTTTCAGCACAGCAGTTAAATTGATCTTTCTTTCCTGGCACTGATCTCACCACAATCGTGACATTGATCTCTAGGGACACCGTTTTCTCAGTTTACCCCCAGTTACTGGTTGAGAACATCTCCAGAATTTACATAAACCTTAGCCATAATTTTAGAGGAAAATATGATATAAAGTAGTTCCCAGTATGTAACAAAGGAACTCTTGTTCTCCATGTAAAATGTACAAGCCTAAGCACTTTTATCAGCATGCTTAGAAATAACGGTACTTGTCATTAAATATTGTGAATGTGGACCAGTGGCACTCTTGCATTATTTTGCACTAGGTGGAAATCTTCCACTGGGCTGCTATAGACTGTAATAACAGCAAAAGCAAATTGATGGAAGTAGCAATGATGAAAAGCAGAATGTTTTTTTCTCTTAGGACTCGTAACTACAAAAATGAATACAAGAGCATTGTTCTTGCTATGAAACCAGCAAATAGATTCACAAATGGAAACCAGTAAGCACAAGAAAAATAGCAGATTCCAGGGTAGATTTTTAAGGTTCATTTCCTAGCCTTCAGTTAAACAACATGATTTGTCCACTAGGAAAAAGATCTGTTATGAGAAACAATGCCACGATCCTTTTTTTAATTTAGTCTTGTAGAAAAGCCTTTCCTTCCAAATTCTAGAAGCTGCAAAGCCAGTCAGTCTCACTTCTGTGCCTGGCAAGATCATGGAGCGGATCCTCCTGGAAACTGTGCTAGGGCACATGGAAAATAAGGAGGTGATTGGTGACAGCCAACATGGCTTCACTAAGGGCAGATCATGCCTGCCAAATTTGGTGGCCCTCTATGACAGGGTTACAGTGTTGGTGGATAAGGGAAGAGCAACTGACGTCATCTACCTGGACTTGTGCAAAGCATTTGACACTGTCCTGCACAACTCTCTCTAAATTGGAGAGACATGGATTTGATGGATGGAACACTCAGTGGATAAGGAATTGGCTGGATGGTTGCATTCAAAGAGTTGCGGTCAACGGCTCCATGTCCAAGTGGAGAGCAGTGATGAGTGGTGTTCCTCAGTGGTCAGTACTGGGACCGGCGCTGTTTAACTTCTTTGTCGGCAACATGGACAGTGGGATCGAGTGCACCCTCAGCAAGTTTGCCGGTGACACCAAGCTGTGTGGTGCAGTCAATACACTGGAGGGAAGGGATGCCATCCAGAGGGACCTTGACAGGCTTGAGAGGTGGGCCTGTGCAAACCTCATGAAGTTCAACAAAGCCAAGTGCAAGGTCCTGCACATGGGTCAGGGAAATCCCAAGCACAAATACAGGCTGGGCGATGAGTGGATTGAGTGCAGCCCTGAGGAGAAGGACTTGGGGGACTTGGTTGACGAGAAGCTCAACATGACCCGGCAATGTGCGCTTGCAGCTGAGAGAGCCAACTGAATCCTGGGCTGCATCAAAAGAAGTGTGGCCAGCAGGTCGAGGGAGGTGATTCTCATCCCTCTCTCTGTTCTGGTGAGACCCCACCTGGAGTACTGTGTTCAGCTCTGGGGCCTCCAAAATAAGAAGGACATGGACCTGTTGGAACAAGTCCAGAGGAGGGCCATGAAGATGATCAGAAGGCTGGAGCACCTCTCCTGTGAAGACAGGCTGAGATTTGGGGTTGTTCAGCCTGGAGAAGAGAAGGCTCCAGGGAGACCTTATAGCAGCCTTCCAGTACCTAAAGGGGGCCTACAAGAAAGCTGGAGAGGGACTTTTTACAAGTGCATGTAGTGTTAGCTCAAGGAGTAACGGCTTTAAACTGAAAGAGCGTAGATTTAGATTAGATGTAAGGAGGAAATTCTTGACTGTGAGGGTGGTGAGACTCTGGAACAGGTTGCCTGGAGAGGCTGTGGATGCCCCATCCCTTGAAGCGTTCAAGGCCAGGTTGGATGGGGCTTTGAGCAACCTGGTCTAGTGGAAGGTGTCCCTGCCCATGGCAGGGGAGTTGGAACTAGATGATCTTTAAGGCCCCTTCCAACGCAAACCATTCTATGATTCTATGAAACTAGCCAGGGAAATGATGGCTGAAAAGTTGTCCCAAACAAAAGAAAAAATGAATATTATTTAGTGGCTAAAGCATTATGTTTTTTAAAACATTGTGACAAATTATGCCATTACCCAGCGCCAGGGAAGGCAAGGCAGTAGCTAAAGGCAGAATTATTTTCTTCTGCATGGCTGTTTGTTTGTTTCGACTTTCTTCTCTTGTAGCTGAATCTGCCTGTTTTCTGTGACTGTTAAACCAAGCCATTTTTTCTTAAGCACCTAATCTAACAAAACATGATGAGCATTCTTCACTGTTTAGACCTTGGCTATTTTTTTAATTCCTAATCTGCTTTCCTTAAACTCTGCTGAAGTCTGACTCTAAACTGAAGGGTTTATTTGATGGTAAAATATAATAATGATGCTTTGTGCCTATCTGGTCACATCCACCCAGATTTCACCATTATCAAAACACCAGTCATCCCAACAGTCCTGGGAAGCAGCTGATATGATCTGTATTCATTTTACTGATGGGAAAAATCAGATATAATTAAAGTGCATGGAAAGGTTGCCTGTGAAATTTGTGGCAATGCCAGTACCTGAACAGAAATTGTGGTGTGATTTGATTCCTAAGCCAGTGGTTACCAAACTATGGTTGTGGAGTCACTGCACGGTTACGGTAAATAATCTACAGGTGATTCACAAAACCATTCCACCTTTATAATGTTTTCAATTAGAAAAGTTGATTGTAAAGGAGTGTGAAAGTTTATGCTCTCTTGGTCTGAAATATTTGGGAAGCACCACCTTTTGCTGTGAGTATGAAACATAATATAGCCAAAAGGCCTGTAGCTGAAATTGCTAAATGACTTTGTGCCTTCACACATCTGTGTTTTTCTCTTCAGAGATGTATGAATGAAAAACACCATGATAGCAAGATACGTTAATTACATACTCACCCACAGTACCAAATGTATATATATCCTAAAAAAGAAAACGGAGAGAGAATATTTACTGCAAGAAAAATTATATAGTTCCAGTATATGAAAAGAATATTTACTCCAAGACAAATGATGAAGTTCCAGCACACTCATGACACCAGACATAATGCAGGACAGGGGATGGATACAGAGTCACCGCAGGTACCTTATAAGCCCATTTTAAAGAGACAGGAATACTGGCCAGTTATTTTAATGAAATACTTAAATATGCTTGTGCTATGGATACTGAACCCATGTTTCCAGGACATGTTCTCCTTTCCTGCTCTCAGAGTCTTGCCCAGGCAAATTTTTGGTAAAAGCAGCTTGTGTCTGTGTTTTTTAATCTCTGTGAAAGCAGGAGCCAGAGTTGTTTTGTGGGAAGGGGAGTTGCAGTACCTGGACCAGCAGAGCAGGAGGAGCTGAGCAGCAGGCATCTGGCTTCTGAACAGAGAGCTTAGGCTGGAATGGGAAGACAGGGGAAGATTGGCAGCTCAGGGTAAAGGAATTTAGGGAGAGAATTGAAAAGAATGGGATGACCACGAGTGGGAGAAATTGAATTTTTGTCTTGCAGCCATATGCATTGTGTTTGTGTGGCAAGGTTTTGGCAGCGGCGGGGCTACAGGGGTGGCTTCTGTGAGAAGCTGCTGGGAGCTTCCCCGTGTCTGATATGCCAGCCGGCTCCAAGACAGACCTGCTGCTGGCCAATGCCGAGCCCATCAGTGATAGAGGTAGTGCCCTGTGATAACAGATTTAAGAAGGGAAAAAAAGTTGCGGTTGGCAGAGAAACTGCAGCCGGAGAGAGGAGTGAGACCATGTAAGAGAAACAACCCTGCAAACAGCAAGGTCAGTGCAGAAGGAGGGGGAGGAGGTGCTCCAGGTACTGGAGCAGAGATTCCCCTGCAACCCCTGGTGAAGACCATGGTGGGGCAGGCTGTCCTCCTGCAGCCCATGGAGGTCCACAGGGGAGCAGATACCCACCTGCAGCCCACAGAGGACCCCACAGTGGAGCAGGGGACAAGTGAGGAGTCCTCCCCCTGAGGAGTAAGGAGCAGCAGAGACAAGGTGTGGCAAACTGACCCCAACTCCCATCCCCCTGCGCTGCTGGCAGGGGAGGAGGTAGAGAATTCGGGAGTGAAGCTGTACCCAGGAATGAAGGGATGGATGGGGGGAAGGTGTTTTAAGATTTGGTTTTATTTCTCATTACTCTACTCTGGTTTGATTGGTAATACATTAAACAGATTTCCCCAAGTCAAGTCCATTTTGCCCATGATGGTAATTGCTGAGTGATGTCTCCCTGTCCTGATCTCAACCCACGAGCCTTTCATTATATTTTCTCTGCCCTGTCCAGCTGAGGAGTGGACGGATCGAGCGGCTTTGGTGGGCACCTGGCACCCAGCCAGTGTCAACCCACCACACCATATAATTCTGAGTTGGGATATACTGGCAGTGTCAGGACAAGCTGGGACTGGTACAGAAGACACTGGGGGCTGTGGGTTATGTGAGGGTCTAGGAGGGATGGGGTTACAGTGGGACACCTCCACCCTCTACCCACTCAGACAACAAGACATTGTCAGGTTTGTGGCCAGAACAGATATACCCAAAATTTGGTGAAACACCCACTACAGCCAGGAGGCTAGGTGCTACCTTCTCTTGGGTTTCTTGGTACTGGAAACTTGCTCTGTCACCAGCAGACATGGCAGGAAGGAGCCACGAGGCCATGGCAGCTCCAGGTAACAGTCACTAAGTTCACAGAGGGGATTTTTCTGGCTATTTGTAGTGTTGTGGATGGACCCTGGGGACTCCTGCTGCCCAGAACAGACGCTGAGGGCCGCTGGCTGGCTCGCAGGCCAGCTCTGGTTTTGCAGCTGGGATACTGCTTAGCTCTGCTCTGCAGTGCCATGCTGCGACAGTGCAGAGGATGTGCAGGAGACATGGGTGCTGTACTGTTCGCAATTCAGTCCCAGAATCAGCACGAGATCAAACCCAGGCACTGCTTTGCTTACCTCAGTGTGACATCATTCCCTTAGCTAAGCTCTGGCAGTTGTATAAAAGTGGATCTGAAACAGTTCCTTTTGCTCATAACTTTAACCCAACCAGCTTCATCTAGAGATGCACTATTGCTATCATTTTTCTCTCTTTAAACACCTTATACACGCAATATCCAACACAATAAAGGTAGCTATTTTTTAAAAGTGCTTGCATTCTCCTCTGTTGTGCTATCCTGAAAGACAAGCTGTCTAAATGTGGTTTCTTTTTGTGTGCATTGATCTGTTGGATATTCCTCTTATCTCCCATCTCACATTTCCAACAGTCAGCTGAATCTTCAAAGCACTGTTTGTTCTCTGAGCAACATATTGCTTGTTCTCAGTATTTGTCCTCCATCCCAAATAAATTGAAACTGAGACAGTTTGAACAAGGACTTTGATGGATTAAGGTTTTGCTGCAGTTCCTACCAACATTTTTATATATATGTATGGGGAAAATGGGAGATAAACAAGTCATTTTAAAACCAGAACATTGCTAGTTTAATGTATTCTTATGTAGTTTTGCTGTGGTTGTTAACAGTTGCTTTTCACAGTGGATGACAGGAGCTGGGGATATTTTTCTGGTGTTGAGAAGGAAATCTTTACTATTGAGTAATATTCCAGCAGCCATGCTTACTGTAACAATCCTGTGTACACTGTTGACACTGACCCACCTGTATAAACAATGTGCCTCCTTCATAAAGATATTCTGAGATTAGCAATTATGGCATTTTTGACATTGCAGCAAATGTGGACTTCAGAAACATTTCTGGGCACAGGAAACACACTGCTTTGCTTAAGGCAAAACCAAGCTTGGTTATTCTCAGCCTTCCAGTCCTCAACCTGTCCTCTCCTGCTTGCTTTTGCTCCCTCTCCTCAATCCCCAGTTTACCAGTTGAATAGTTCATCTTCTACAACCAGGTTCTCTGAAAAGATCTAGGCAAAAATAAAAATCAGCTCTCCTTATAATATGCAACCTCTCAGGACAGCCCATTTTTAATGTCCACAACCATCATGGCAGGCCAGTCACCCACTCTATACCACTCATTTTCAATACAGTCCATAAACTGTTTACATGTCTTCTGAAGTGAATCCTACCTTGGCTCCATCCTTCTACTCTGTACTGTATGAACTCCCCTTTTAGGAGACGTGATCTGAACTACTTAGGTTAAACACTTGGTGATGAACAGAAAAGAAGGGGCATTTTCAAAGAAAAGCAGTCCTAGCCAGATTTGACTCTCAGTGGCATCGGTCTGTGTCTTAGCTCTTAGGCTAAAACAATAAAAAGCAGTGCGTTTTCCTGTGTTCTTCCAATAAAGAGAATCCTGAGCTCAAATATCTGACTTTTACAGGGATACTTCCAGGCCACAACCTCAGAGGTGCAGTCCTAGCCAACACACTGAGTTTTCTAACCAGGAATAAGTCCTGGTCCTGCAGCATGCCATCAGTTCTCAACTCTGAATGACCTGAGCACATGGAATGAATGTGCCAAGAGGTTTAAGCGCCTGCTGCAATGAGACTTGCAGGATTAATAAACCAGGCCGGCAGTAGGACTGGAGCTTGCTGTTTTCCATTTCAGTGATTACCCACGAGAGGGCAATGTCATCCCTACGTTCATATATTCAGCAGAAGAAAACACCCAGAGCTTTTGACATCCTGCATATTGCCACCTCCACTGACATCTCCACACTGTTTGCTGAGTTGTTCTTACATAAATAGATCTATTTAACAGTATGGTTATTAATCGTCAGTAGCTGGACTGACATTTATTGGCAAAGGTACTGAAACATCAGTAACTGGGAGGCCATTCACTGGCGAAGGTAAAGTAAGCCCCAAAGTTATCCATCATTACATGAACCCAAAACTTGTGTGCTCTGCTGAAATCTTGTAGTTTACTTTCTAAACATGTTTGTAAGAGGAAAGCAGCTTCAGACTTTAGTGCTGGCCTGCTATCCTTAAGTAACAAAATTATCAAGCAGATGAAAGGAACATGAGCCCAATGTGTATTTGTTACCGGTGGAGAGCTGTGGGGGGAAAAGGTTGAGGAGATGAAGACGGGAATTACTAGTTAGTGTCCCAGCAAGTCATCAGTGCATTGGTACACACATTAATTGCCTTGTAAACCAACCCTGGGTTTCATTAATCTGCTGTAAGAGTTCTTCGTACATTACAGAAACAAACTGTGTTTGCTTACTTGAGCGCGAGGTGGGTCAGTCGTGTCCAGCCCCTCCAGGATGTGTACCTGCCTCTTTAAAGAGAGCAGTCTTTACAGCTGGATTTTGTACTCTTTGCCTTTATACGCAGAGAGGACAAGCTAGCAACACCATCCATCCCGGTGCTACCAGGTTTTTTGCCATCTGGCATGTCAGCAGTGCAAGCAAAGTATTGCAACATCCAACTCCTCCACATCATTCTCTCCTCATCACAGCCACAGCACAGATAAATGGTATTGCAGAAGGGACACCTCAGCAGAAATCCATGCCAGGGCCACATCTCTGCATCTCACAGGAGGCACTTAATATCTTTCAGGATTGAGCCTACATGAATTACCCAAGTGAGTCTGTGTCATGTCCAGGGCAAGGTATCAGGGCTTCCTGGCTCCAGGCCTTCTCTTCTGACCCAGCCCTTTGGAAAGGAAAACACAGCCAGATGGTGACCCCTCAGTATTGCAGCTGCTGAAGCTCACACGATACTTTTCTTTACTCAGAACATGCATGCTGCAAGTTTTAAAACCCTGACATCAAGGGGGGGAGGGGGGAAAAGCATCCCAGCTTGAGTTATAGCATTCCAATTATTCTAATTGAGTTACACTTTTTTTTAATAGCCGAAGAAGCCCTCCAAAACAGAGAAAATACTGTAATTGGAATAATTTGGTTTTGTCTCAGATATTTTTGGAATTTGGTACTTCAGGGATCAGAAAAGTTCAAATTGCTGATGTTTTCTTTTCCAACATTTGAAAATGTTCCCAGCAGATGCCTTTTTTGCATTCCTTGATGCCTCCTGCCATTGTAGATAATGTTCATTCAGTGCAGTCTTGGCTAGTGGGATTATTCATGTGCTGCAGTGGTGATGGTCTCTGAAGCATTCAATTACACCTGCAGACCTATGATGGAAAAGGAACTCTGTTGCCTGACTATGAACAATACACTGTGGTGTCTTTTGGCTGCTGTGTGGTTTCCACTGCCTGAACATCCATCTACATCTATCCAAAGCCTCTTCTGCTACCTGAATAGTGTAAAAGGATTAGAAGTAGGCCATAAACATCCATACAGTTCGTGTTACAATTGCTGTATAGCTCCCCCTCTCATTTTATCTAGAGATTCTTTGTTAGTTTTATTCTCCAGTACGGTAAAAGAGCCTGAACATATTTACAGACCTGTATTTTGTCCTTTTTTTTCCTTTGTTTTGTTTTCTGTTTTTTTGGTGTTATGCTTATTAAAAAATGCAAACATCACTTTGTTACCATGTAAGTGCAGCTCTCAGTTGCCTATCAGTTTCATATTTTGTCTAGGTACAGCCTTTAAAAAGTAGCAGTTAAATGCAGGGTATTGCTTTAACTGAACAAGCTAAACGTGGGAGAGAATACTCTCTCAGCACCTTGTTACCTGTGGAGTACGGCCAAATTGAGACAGGCAGTGATCTGACAACTGGGCTGAGCTGAACTGGGCTGCCTGGCACATGGCTCTGCAGCAGCAGGGTACCTGTGGTACAGCTGTCATCCTGGGTTCACTCGTCTTCATTTCTTGCATATGGAATTGGCTTGATGGAAAAGAATAGGAAGTACATTTCAAAGTTTTCTTTGTCTTACTGAAATAAATCAAGTCTCTTACATGACTTAACTAACTTGGTGCCCCTTGC
The DNA here is from genome assembly GCF_026419915.1 of Harpia harpyja. Classification (NCBI taxonomy): domain Eukaryota; kingdom Metazoa; phylum Chordata; class Aves; order Accipitriformes; family Accipitridae; genus Harpia; species Harpia harpyja. The sequence goes on along the minus strand of NC_068969.1, from coordinate 68,016,986 downwards.
AGTCTCGAAACTTTAACTGTACAGCACATGTTTGGGGATAAAAGAAAGTTATTTTCCCAGAGCCTGTGCTGTAGTTTTTGGGACCCCAGCTTAGAGATTTGGGCTGTGTGAGATGTTGAGAATAGATTCTCTTTTGCTCTTAGGGGGTTATGTTTTCAAAAATGCTAGATTGCATTGCCAGTGGCACAGAACGATAGAGCATGACACACATGATTATGAGAGCCTCTCTGCTAGATTTGGCAGGTCATACTACTGTAAAAATATTTAAACAAGACCATTGACTAGTCCAAACAGTGAAACTGTAGTTTTGTTGAATGTTTTTTAAGCCTCTGACACTGTTCTAGACTACCTGGATATGCTTTGAAACAGAAACCTTTGAAATAAACACTAAATGCACTTTGGGAAATGATGCAGTTTGAAATCAAGTTATTTTTTTTAAATTGGATCCTGTGATTATTAACCTCTCTGTGGCTGGGAAAGAAATCTAGATAAATGTGACAGTCACTTTTATTTGCACTCAGCTGATATAAGCTGACATGTTTTCATTTTGTCTTTCATGGATTTCAGCAGAGGAATTCAAATGTGCACTTTGTTCTGTTCTTTGAACAGAGCGCAATACTGACCTGGGAAAGAGCTGGTTTGAAAATAATTATTTGAAAAGGTGTGTGTATATATATATATATAAAAAAGAAAAAATTATGTCCCATCAAAAACGCAAATGCATGTGACAACAGGTCTGCAAATGTAGTACTATTGTTATAGTTCCATGTTCCTGAAGTCTTTGAATTTTATTTCTGGGTTTTTTTAATTACAGCAGTATTTGTCTGAGCATATGAAACAGAAAACCTGTGCATGGAAAGATGGATCATGATAGAAGTTTTGTTTCTTGAACATATTTGCAACAAAAAGACAAAAAGATCTGTACAACAGATCATTCAGCCTGCAATGATAGGCTGCTGGGTGTTACTGGTGCAATGGTCCCTACAAATGCTGCCAAGTGTCATCCTTCAAAACCAACACACCAAAGGATTAAAGCCTTGTGATAGTGTCATAACTCATTATTTTCCTGTCATGACAAGTAAGAGAGACAAGTCTGTTCCTTGCCAAATCCCAGTCCCGCCTATCTCCTGATTATCGTACCAGCTCCTACAGCACCATTGACAGTTCCTTCCCATTTTTCTTACCCACTACCCACTTCCCCTCCTTACTACAGGTGTGTGTTGCTGCACTAGAGGATATGTTCATGATGCTCTTTGCCAGTGATAACCTGGTAAGTGGCTGCTTTTGGAGTAATGCAGAAGACATGTGGTAGTGTCCTCCTACTTTGCTGGGAGCTGGGACTGCCCAAGTCAGAATATCCCCTTTCTGCTGGGTGTCCGAGGTGGAAGAGGTGGAAGCTGTACTCCTCAAAATGATCAGCCACAGCACCATACCTGATAAAAGTGGGTTGAGCACAACAGACAATGTCTACAAGTGTAAATTAAAAAGCAATTTCCAATTACTTGTTCTATTGACAGTAACAAGGAAATGTTTGGTCACCACAGGCATAGTCTTCATCTGCCACTTGCTGCCAGATATTTCATTTTGGTGGCTTGGCCCCTATGAGCTTCCACTGTTTTCTGAAGGCTTGCTTGAATCATGAACATAGGCTATTCCTCTTCTGCTCTCTATGTGGTGAAAGCTGCTTCTGGTGAAGCGTAGCAGAGCAGTTCACTTACAGAGAGACTGGGACTGGACAAATGAAGGGTGATAGCAGGCATCAGCCTACTGGGACAGGGTCCTGGAGAAAAGAAAGCCCAGAAGCATCAGCCATGGTAAAGGAGCTCTGGGCTTCAGGGGTTCTTTGATGAGGACATTGATGCAGTAGGGTTAACATGCAAGAGTGCACTCAAGGCCCCCCCCCACATCCTGCAACACGTGAAACCATTCTTGAGAGACATCAGTGTTTGGGAGAGGACGCTTTTCTGTTGTGTGCTTTGTGTGCCAAGGATCAGTTCTCTGCTTAGAGCTTGCAGTGGCTAATGCAATGCAACAAGGCATCCTAATTTCATTGCTAGCGTATGGATTTTGGAACAGATGGATTACACTTAACAATTAAAATCAACAGTTGATTAAGACTGTGAAATTTTAGTGTGACTTAGAGTAGCTTACCAATGTAAACTGCCTGCAAGATGAAGCCTCAACGTTCTCATGGAGATCTGTTATTTTTGTGATCTGGGCAGTGTGAGCTTTCTAAAAATATAGTGTGAATATAAGAAAGAAGTGTCATGACCTTTATTATAGCAATAAAGTGTCATTCTTCTTTTTCAGAGAGTTTTTACAGAAAGCAATGAGCTCATCCTATTGTGTGCTCTGCAGACTGTGCTGCACTCTCAGGGAAGCTGCCTTGGAAAGAATAGGTGCAGGTTTAAAAGCTATGGCTGAAGTGGGAAGCAGACAGGAGACTGTTTCCACTTCCCATTAGATGCAGAGCCTGTCCTGTGACTAAACAGACAATGAGAGTCACTGTCTCCTAAGGGAGAGCTGCATGAGCCAGTGATCAGGGGAAGATACTCAAAATCATATGGGTTTATTTTCTTTCCAGTTTCTAAAATTCATTTCCTGTGTGACCTTGAACAGATCTTCCAGTTGCTGTTCCTCATGAATTAAATGAGGATGATGGGTTTTTTGCCTTGAAAAAATGCTTTGAAATCAGAGGACACTAAAAAAATGTGGAATTTATCTTAGAAATTAAAGGTGAACTGTTGTGCCCAGGAAGGGTACAGCAGAAGTAGGCCTTCACTTTTCCCTTAGTTTAACATTAGTAACACTTTATCATAGAGTTCTGAGGACTTCCCTTCTTTTGTTTCTGTCCTGGTTTCAGCTGGGATAGAGTTAACTGTCTTCCTAGTAGCTGGTACAGTGCTATGTTTTGAGTTCAGAGCGAAGACTGTTGATAACACTGATGTTTTCAGTTGTTGCTCAGTAGTGTTTAGACTAATGTCAAGGATTTTTCAGCTTCTCATGCCCAGCCAGTGAGAAAGCTGGAGGGGCACAAGAAGTTGGCACAGGACACAGCCAGGGCACCTGACCCAAACTGGCCAACGGGGTATTCCATACCATGTGACGTCCCATCTAGTATAGGAACGGGGAAGTGGGGGGCAGGGATTCGCCGCTCGGGGACTGGCGGGGTGTCGGTCAGCGGGTGGTGAGCAATTGCACTGCGCATCATTTGTACATTCCAATCCTTTCATTATTGCTGTTGTCATTTTATTAGTGTTATCATTATCATTATTAGTTTCTTCTTTTCTGTTCTATTAAGCCATTCTTATCTCAACCCACGGGTTTTGCTTCTTTTCCTGATTTTCTCCCCCATCCCACTGGGTGGGGGGGAGTGAGTGAGCGGCTGCGTGGTGTTTAGTTGCTGGCTGGGGTTAAACCACGACAGTTTCCCAGATTTTGACCCCTTTTATTCCTCTCACTCCCCCAGACCTATTTTTTAAGTTTCTGGAATAGAAGTGGCATAACATCACAGTTTAAAATCAAAACAAGAAATCTACAAAACCCCCCAGTGTCACCATTTTCCAAATGCACACAATAATACTCGTACCTCATTGCATTCTCTCCAGCATGAAATAAATGAGGATGAGTCTGGGCAGTAACCATTACACCCTTTCTGCAAGTGGTACAGGTGGACACTTTTTAGGGGTAGGACCAGATTTTTGCTGCTTTATGAGTCAGGAAATGTTACTGCAGCATTCCCAGCCTGTGTCTGTGAGCTGAGTGATGGCTAAATATTACCCTGCTCTTTGGTAAAGCAGCAGTGATCTCTTCCTCTGGTTCTTGGGAGTCTTAAAATGCTCCACGGGTGGGCAAGATTTGCAGTGGAGTCTGGCAGAGTTTGGGCGGTTGCCAGTGTGCTGATTCCTGTAATCACAAGAACCCCACAAGAGGTAGCTGTGGGACAACCTGTCTTACAGAAGAAGTGCTACCTGGCTCAGAGGAAGATGGGCGTGGGACTTAGCATTCCTTCAGTTAATAAGGATACCGTTAGACATTTTTTATATCTGCACCAGCATGTTAGAGGACACAGGTAAACACACATTCAGATTTAAAAGGAGCATGACAAAGAAGTTATGTCCCTTTGCACAGCAGTAGGATTTTTAGTGCAACATCTTTTTTTCAACTCTGTTACAATAATAAATTTGTCATTTCCCAGTCTTCAGTCGGTAGCTAGTCATTGTTGATGTGACCTTTGAGATGAATGGATGATCTTCAAAGAAAGAGGTGTATAATCCATAAAGAATAAGCCTGCAAGGACATGATAATTTCACAACAGAGAACTCATGGCCATTATATCTTTCAGTATTCCTATTGTCTTTCTTTTTCCTGCCTTGTCTAAATCTGAACATGTTATTTTTCTTTTCCTTCTCTGCTACCCACTCCCTTCCCATCCCACTCATACAATGGTGCCCAGAGTCATTCAGTTCCCTTTTTCACAAACAACTTGAGCATCAGTGCCTTTTCAGGGGGAAAAAAAAACCCAAACAAAAACCAAACCCTGAATTCTTCAAAAGGCCATGACATGTAATATTGGTGGGCGTTAAATACATGAACCCACGGTTAGCTCTTTAGAGGCTGCTAAGTTAATGTAAAAAGAACAGTGTCACGTAATCTGTCCTGTTCATGCTGGAGGGCTAAGTGGACACTGACAGAGAGGAGCCTGATTTCTCTGAGCAGTGAAAAGTCATACAGACATCCCAGTCATCCTCGTGACCCCAGTGGCTTGTTTCTGTTCACTGCATCAGCATCACTCCCTGTGCACTTACAGCACCAGTCTTTCCACTGCTATTTACCTGACTTTTGTTCAAAACCATTTTATTTGCTTGTTCTTTTCTGAATCCCAACAAAGGTAAGAGAGTACACTCATCATCTAAAAAAGAAATCTGTAGCTCAAACCAAGTGCAGAGTCTATAGTCACACATTTTTTCCTTTCTCTCTAGTTGACCAGAGGGTGCAGAGCTCTCTTCCCTTGCTGGGAAGTCTGTTTGAGCAGCTATTTCTCTACATGGTTGTCATCTCCCCTTCCCCTATCCCTGCTTCAGTTTTCTACAGCCAGTCCCTCCCTGGCAAGGGTAGCCTGCTCTGCACTGTGGCAGATGGTGTGGAGCTGCACACACACAGACAGTCTGTCCCTGGAAATCCCAAGAAAACTGAAAAGGCACCATCCTTACTGGAAGATATGACTTCAGCCCACCTCCATATCTTAACTGGAGGCCAAGTGCTACTGACGTGAAGAAAGCAGACAAAGGGCACCTTCTTCCTTGTTCCAGGCTGAGCACCCTATGGTATTGCTTTAGGAGAAAAAGTGGGTAAGATATTATTTCTTGCTGGGTTTTAAGGAAGAATGAAATAATTATTTCAATTGTGATGCTTGATATTGGAGCCATTCTTGTCTTGTCAGTGCATTTTTATCATATGCTAATATTATCTGTGGCACAGGTTTTTTTCCACAGCCAGACAGCAAGATGTGGATGATTTTTACAAGGAATTTACTCTGACTAGAAGAAGTGTAGCGTATATGTCAAACCACAGCCTATGTGAATGCTCTAGGCCTGTGGCAAAATCAGGGTCAGGAGATTTAGTGGCAGTCTTTTGATTTTGAATGCATGTTACCTCAATATCAATTTAAGGATAAGAAATACAGAATGAGCTGTTGCAAAGAAGCCAGCAGTTCATGTAGTAAATTGTTCCCTCAGATTCTGGGTGTGAAACAGCATACAAAATGGCAGCTGCTGTTTGCAAGAGTTTGAGGGATTCCTGGCTAATTAATATCTCCGTGGCACTGCCTCTACCATACAGACCATGATTCAATCATCTTCTTCATAGTGTATTTCTTGAGACACACAGCTCTCTGGAGTGAGAGAAAGGCGAGAGCTACCAGGCTGGCCATGCCTTTGTTGAATGGCCAGGTGAGGGGGCTCTCAAAGTGTCCTGAGGCTCTAAACTGTTATGATTCAGCTCTGAGGAAAAGAGCGTAGGTTGAGATCAACTGGCTGAATGTCACAGTCCTTGACAATCCAGGGAATTCTGAGAAAAATAAAAGTCACGGCCAAACCCATGCAAGCTGTAGTGAATTTCAAGAATTATTGACAGTTCTAAGTATAAGGTTTGTGTACTAATAGACCAGTTCATGTTTTGGAAGACTCACAATAGAGAAATCATCTTATTTCCAGTATCACTGTGTTGGTTTTAGCATTGTACAGTATGTTCCATGCTTAGATAATTCTCCTGAAAGCAGACATAAATTTAACAACAAAATCACATTTCAAGTGGCATATTTGGCTCTCAGAGTACTCTTTTTTTTTTTTTAAAAAAAAAAAGGGTCAGTAAGGCAATAGAGACTAAGGGCTTTGCACAGGTCACACAGTGAATCAGTGATTCAGCTAAGATAAGATGATGGACTCTCATTCTTTCCCTTTTTTACCCCAACCATTAGATCCTCCTGCCAGTACCAACAGTCTGCATAACTTGTTAAGAAGGTTAAAAAGTCAGGTCAAGTTCATTTTAAATTGCTTGAACCACTTGTGGAATGTAAACTCTATGATCAAGTTTGTATTTAACCATGAAGCTTCAAATAGTTCAATACTGGGACAAAAACTGATTGCACAGCAAGGTACAGCTGCATGATAGGTACAGGCCAACAGTGTAGGTGGATCTTCTAATCTTCTCCTGCAACCTCTAAAGTGATTTACTATCTCCATATAACAAATCTGCTCCATTCTCATTAGAAAAGTTAAACCCAAGTGGCTACATCAGAACTCACTAACACACAGCCCTGCTAAACAGAGCTTGTTGGAGTAAGTAAGAATAAAACTACTTATTCAGCTATTAAGAATGATGAAGAAATACTCATGATGTTTCTGCAATTTAGCATAATAATGAAGCAATACTTTGGAAGGAAAATAAAGGGATATAGGGCATGCCCTGCTCTGAGTGGGAGGAATAGTTGCACCATGTGCAAGCATTTTGAATCAATACAGCTTGCGTTCAGAGCAGCTAAGGCAGGATGGCACTGAATTCAGTGCACACTAGCTCCCCCAGGCATAATCCAGCTCCAGATAAGCTTGTTGCAAAAATAAGAACTAAATGCCTTAATTTCTGCCCCTGTTATTTGCATCATACTTTCTTTCAGCTAGAAAGCATGGAAATTTGTGTTAAGAACTAGTCTCTGCCATCAAGCTCCCAATATGAACAACCAAGACAGGTTAACAGCTGGAAAAGGGGGTCTACTCGGTTCTGTATTACTTCTGAGGACTGAAGGCTGAAAGAATGTCTGTGCCTTCTTGTTAGCTAAGGATCCAGCCTGCATTCATGCTCCAAGCCCTGTCTATCCCCACTAACCACTCACTAGTTCCCTAGGGTGAAGCTCAGAGCAGAAGAGCTACAGCAAAAGGCAAATCTGGTTTAGAGTGGGGTCTCTGCTCATACAAACTGTGTGGATGCAGCAAACTCAAACCCTTTGATCACAGTCACTGGAAGCCACCAAGCCGGTCGAAGCCTGTTAAACCAGCAAAGGCACTTACTTTGGCACCTAGGGTTACTTGGCCAAATCCAGCACCCAGAGCTGGATCACCCCTGTTTGCCACTGGCTCGCTCCTTGAGATGCCTGCAGTCCTACGGCAGCTACGTATCAGAAAAAGGCGTCCCTCAGACGCTCGTGCATCTCTGCAGGCATGTCTGGAGCTGCCCACGCCTGCAGAGACCTGAGCAGCTGGGCGGCTGCCCCTTCCCAACACGGGGACCCTGCTGCTCTCCTCTGTGGGGACCACACTGGACGCTTCTCCCAACATGCTGCCCCAGGCCACTGCGGAGTGGGGGAGAGAGGCTGGCGCAGCCTGAAGGGGGTTTGGGGTTACCTCTCTGTATCCAGAGGGGTGGTAGGCAAGAGACAGGCACATGGGCATGTGATGTAAAACACCCTGGGTGTCAGCTGCTGCTGCAAGGAACTTGTAGGAGACAATATTTGAGCATTCGTTTTATACAAAACTGTTTTTTCTGCAAAGCGTTAGGTGTAAGGACAAGAACCCAGCTTCTATTGCTCAGTAAGATACCTAAGGGCAAAGATAGCTCTCTGTTTGCTGGTTTTTGTTTCTTTTTTTTTCCACCCCTGACACCAGAAAGCATAAATAATTACTTTTTTTCTTCAAAAGAGCTTCAACAAGAGACATTAAAACTCTGCTACCTGGCTGCCCTTTCTGTCCTCAAGTAAGTTAGCCTAGCCTGAGTTTCCTCTTCATCTTGGCTACATTTCTTACACACACAGAGCACTATTATAACCCCATCCCCACCTCAGCCTGGATGGCCTTTTAGGTTTAGAAAGCAGGATGACAAAAAACTCCAAGCAGCTCTCAAAATGGCAGCAAACAGGAAGAATCCTATAAACATTCAGTGTAAGCAAGACAAAGCCAATTTGATATGTAAACTAGAGCAGCAGCTTACACTCCCACCCCTCTCCTTTCCCCTCTCCAGGTGCCCTGGGAGAGGGGAAGATATTCTCCTTTTCCTTTTCTGTCCTTCCCCTCCCTCTGTACAGGCAGACTATTTTCCATTGCATAGCTAGAATGGTAATCCTCTTCCCTCTGTTGTTTTTTCTCTCTCCCTCGGGCCTCGTCCAAAACCCACTTAAATTAAGAGAATTAATAGATTCTTTTGTGTCTGACATAATGAGTATGTGTCAGCAAAAGTTGGTGTCCAGCAAGAATGGCAAGAGATGTTGTGACATCAGCAGTAAATCACTCCTTGGAACACTTCTGAGAAAACCAGACTGCTGATTTATGACTGGTTTATCGTTAAGGCTTTGATTTTGATGTTCCAAAGTACTCTTTATTTCTGAAAAAAATTCAATCGCTTCCAAGCAGCAGGACTGTTTCTTACTAATATCAATAAAAACAATCACAGCATTTAAACCTGCAGTTAGTCCCCAGTGAAACACAGTAAATAAACTAATGAGGAGATTGGAATTTTCCACCACTGCAAACATCAAGGCATTTTTCTGTCAGATAGCTTGTTTCACATCCAGAACCTAACAGAAACACTACCAAAAAAGGATAATGAGGGAGTAGGGTGGTATTAGGTTTTGAGAGAGCACTCCTGCCTCTGCAAGCATTGTTCTTTTATTTTTTCTACTATGATGGGAAATAGCCAGAAATACAGAGTACCATGCAGCAACTAAGGAAGAGAGACTGAATTTACTAGTATTTCAAGAAGGTAATAACCTGCTGAAACTGCAATGAGTCATTTGTACTAGATGTTAAAAGATTGTTGTGGCATGAAAAATACATAAACTTGCCTCAGTGTGCTGCTGCAGCATTCACACTACTTGAAATTATTTATTTTGATCTTGATGTAATCAAGAAGTAGTCAAGAAGAAATCCTGGTAGACTTACATCATACCGACAGTGTGTGTACAAAAGAAAAAAAAAAAGCTTTTTTCTTTTTAGGAAAACACCCTAGCTTTTCATAAAGTCTGAAGTAAAACAAAAAGGATAAACTGGACAGCAGTGTACAAAATATACAACTATGTAAGTAACTAAGGCTGAGTCAAGGGAGGAAAAGGTGGACTGCGTAAATCTGTGGGTAGAGCAGATTTATCCAGCTGTATTTGAGAGCAGGACCTGGCCCTCAAGCCACAAGCTACAAAATGCTGCTTACAAGGACGGGGCAAGACTCTACAGGAAGCAATGTAGCTTCACTGCTGGGACTTACAGGTGCTAAATTAACCCAGGGAGCAGTTGTTTAAGCAGACGTAAAATAACTGGGAGGTTACGCCTTCCAGCGGCTATCAGTGCAGATCTCAGCTTTATGCGGTGACAGGAAACAGCAGGGGACAGGAAATCAGGGGTAAAATAGGCCAGTAATCTACACGCTTGCTTGGGAGTTAGTCATTGCAGGCTATCTATGGGCAAGCCACATCTGCCTGTGCCTCATAGGATAATAGTATTTTCTTATCTCACCTCAGTTCTGTAAGATTAATAAATGTAATGTCCAGTAGCCGTAGCAAGAGGGGTGACCAAAATACCAAAGATTTGCTCCCAGAAAATACTCAAATACCTGAAAAAAGGTGTCTAAATAAAGTTTAAGCCATCCTGTGAATGGTTTTATAAGGCACAGAAAGCCCCAAGCCTGGTATGCTTTGCTATACCAGAAACATTCCCTTGGCAAGATCTATCCGTCTTAAAAAAATAAAAGCCCTCAACCGCCATCAGCCTAAAGCACTTGCAGGTGCTCTGCACAGGACATGAATACAAATAAAATCAAAACCAGCAGCACTTTTTCTTCCCTCCCTCAAACAAGCTCTCTTCAATTTTCTGCTACAATTTCTGACTCCCCTTCCCAATGCAGCACATCCCTGGCACTTCCACTCTTTCCCAAATCACAATCCCTGGCAATTCTTACAATTACTTTGCTCACGTTGCCTGCCTCTCTATCTCCCTGCTTTTCCTGCATGGTTTGAACCACTGTGCTTTTAGCAGTGGGAGACCATCTGTGCTGCAACATAACTACTTTTTCTCTCCGAGGACAAGCATTTAATGAAATGACTACTGCAGTCCTTTCCCTTGCAGTTCTTACCCTCAGTGACACAATGTTTAAAGGGTTGTCTAAAACCTCCATCATGGCATTTCCTAACAACATGTGTTTTGCTTGCTAGATTAGGCCTATTGCCAGTGGGGCAATGAGGACATAAAACTTAGCAGCTTCTACTTATTTCATTATCTTAAGTGCAAAATTACTTTGTAGCTGAAAGCAAAAAACTTCATTTAGCAAGCCGGGCTATTACAGTGGAAGATTATAAAAATACATTCTGGAAAGAGATAGGGAGAGAAAGATATAAACAATAACATTAGAATATGTTCTGTATTTAACTGTCACTGCCTCAAAGCCTGTGGTACAGAGTGAAGAAGGAGGCAGTCATGCGACCGGAGGGCAAGTTAGGTAACCCTTGGGAAAGGCAAGGATGCCTTCTCGGGGAGATGATAGTGAGCCTGTGCAGGTCAGCGGTAGGAGAGGGAGGCAGCGCTGCAAAAACATTCCTTGCTTTGCCTTTTGTTTTCATTCTTTCCTCGTTGAGATGCTGATAAAGAAAGGTGGAGAAAATTCTACCCTTGCAAGGGAGCTACAGCTCCTCTAGTCCATTTCCTCCTCAGCATCCTGCAAAGTGCGAGGTCCCCAGGGATGGTTAAGCTGATGTTTTCGAGAAAGCAAAGAAGTTAAATGGATATAAACCCATAGCAACCTCAGTCAAAGCATGGGAAAATACCAGTGTGACTTCAAGCTAGGCTTTACTGAGACAGGTCCATGTGCTCCAGCCCAGCACCATTCTTCTAAGATGTCGTATATTTTTAGGAAACAATGAGGGCTAGAGAACGAGTATATCCCTTTCAAAGCTGGAAGGTAGAGTTGATCATTTGCTAAGGGGCTTCTTCAGTGATAAATGACAGGTAAATTAAAGACTTGCTGACTCCCAGTGTGCTGGGGAGATGGGAGAGAGAAGGGGGAGAACAATGGGAGGAGAAGCATAAACCAACACACTGTGAATTGATGCAGCTGGGTGAAAATGTCAGGTTTATGAAAATGGCAGATTTTAAACACTGTTTTTTTGTGTCACTGTAAAAATAAATTTCAGGACAGCACTGAGACATTCGCTGTTGCGAACAGTTCCTGACTTAGCCTTTATGAAGATTTGAATAGGCCTGATTAATCTTTCAGTTACATGCTTGCAGGTGAGGACAATCTCACTGAATTCAGGACATTAGTCAGGTACAGGTGGAAGCTGAGACCTGAATCATATGCATTATACTTACAAAATGTAGTATTAACCTGGACACCCAGATTTCTCTCTGTTTTCAACTACAAGCAATTTTTGTCCATATCTCTGAATCACACACAAAGCTTAATTAATAAAACTTAGCTTTGTTCACAAAGAAGGAAAGGGGCTTTTTCCATTTTGCATTACCTCTATGGCATGTGCTTGATCATCGCTGATTGTAGTGTATACTAAGCAGAACAATTACTAATGAAACTCTTACAAAATGCTTTTTACATTGCAAGAGTATTTTTATATACCCTCTTCAGAGGGAGGAGGAAGATGATAACCTTGTCTATTCATAGAGCTGAGAAATGCAAAGGAGAAAAATAATCAATGTATACATGGATCTAAACCAGCTTGAACGTAGTACTTTTTCCTGATCCTGTCTGTCACTGGCAGCTGCTCACATGTTGTACAGCATATAACCGTCTAACTGATGAACCTAAAACAATGTCTTGGGAGTTTTTATAAAGGATACCCAGGAGCTTCTGTCATTGCAACTGAAGTGATAGTTCCCATGTTTGGATTGCATAGTTTCATGTCGGCAGGGGGGGCGGCAGGAAAGGGGGCACAGGGCAGGGGGGCAGTGTTAAAAACAAAGATAGATGCTTATTTTGTGTTAGGGGGAGATTTATTTTAGCAGAATATTGTTAGCTGAATTCAAAACAAAACATTTCATTTGAGTCTGGATTGAATGTTTTGTTCTATCAGATGATTATGTATTTCATCCTTTTGTATCAATTTGGAACATGAATAGCACTTTTGCTACTGTTTTTCCCAGAGGACACAAATTTCATTTTTGATCAAATTAGTGGTTTAACTTTGCCAGTAATTACCAGAGTTATCAGTATCAAAACAAATTGTTAATTTATTTTCATTAGTATTTTGCAAAAGCCTACCAAATGCAATAGTAATGAAAAAAAAAAAAAGAAAAAAAAGAAAGAATATTATCATTTTAACCCAGTAGGCCAAGAGATAAGCCAGCAGTACATAAATATACAACTTAGTGTTTCAACAGGAGTGTGCATCTGTTTCTGATTAACTTTGCTTGAGACAAGCAAGGAATCAAGGTTTCCCGTGATTTAATTTGAAGAGCAATTTGGATTTCCTGTGCCTCAGCTGGAGGCATTATTGGTATGAGACCAGAAGGGCCCTAACTGTCCTAGGAGGTTCATGTTTCACAAAGAATAATACCTACAGAAATTCAAACAGGATATCAAGAAGTGTTATATGGGGGTTCTCAGTGGTCTCCAGTGTTTCTAATATAAATTCACAAGGCAAAACAATATTAAACCGTAAGTTTCATTCTCTCTTCTTGCCACACAGCAAGCGACGAACTTGGAAAACATAATAAGCTAACGAATGCTGCTCAGTGGATTTCTGTCCAGTGGAGAACCTAAATTCCCCGTCAGATTCCCTGAAAATGACATTATTGACCCAAGTAGCTGAGACTGTTGATGACAGACAGGGAACAGAGTCTGGATAGACAGCTGCCAAGCTCTGGTTAGGCACATTTTTCAGAAAGGGCTGAACACGATACCTCTGACAGTGACGTCTTGCAATTTTTCTCAGGCTGTGTACACAGAAGTGGGAGACACTCCAGACTCTTACTTGCTTGTTCAAACCATGGCCTTGGTTCCTGTGACTAACATAATGCCAATGGCATACTTGCATGAATAATTAAGCATTATTAGGGAGATAATGGCCAACTGTTACCTCCTTTTAATGGATTTTTTACAAAGTACAAAAGTCTTTTTACAAACACTTTTACTTTTGAATGAGGAAGGGAATTATTCTGAGCCATTTGAATTGTCAAGAGGTTAATATATCAGCAACACTCTGGCACTTTTCTTCAGGTGAAATCCCAGTCCCACTGGGGATTTTGCCATTGGTCTTGATGCAGCTGACATTTTTACCTCTTGGACTCCTCAAAGGCTGAGAGAAGGTTGGAGAGGCAAGTGGAGAAACTGGGATTTTTAAAACCTCCTGTGCTCAGGTAAACATGATTTTGTGCATTCTTGCATACAGACAGAGCCGTGTCTAAGATACTCATCACTTCATTTTCCTCCTACCCAGAATAATCCACCAGACATTGAGTTTTAACCCAGCTGCCTCAGTCAAAAAGGGCAATGCTCATTATTATTTGCAGTTTACTTCCTTTCAGCTTGTGTCATTCTTGAGAATTTGTAAAAACTGTTTAAAAATTCAGTCATTGTTAGTTTTGCAGGAAAAAAATGCACTGTTTCTTTGACAGTGTAAATTATCTTTATTGTTGTTTCTTCTGGGTATGGTTGATCTGTACTGGCATTTGTCAGATCATACCATTACTGGATATTTAAGGAAGCTTCAAATCATTCTGTTGTTTTATGGTCCAGAAAAATAAATTAGCCTGAAAAATAATGAAAAACTGTTTGCCTAATTGTGACTGCAGTACTTAATTCTCTATAATGAGTAGAAAACATAAAAGGGCTTAATTTAGGCTATGATGATGCAAAAGTTAGGATTTTGTTGAAAATTCACAGATTTTTTCTGGGCTTTTTTTGTTGTTTTTGAGTTTTTTAAATGTTGATTTTGTATCCAGAAATCTGAATTTTTTAGGTGAAAGTCAAAAGATTTTCAGCAGAGAGATTCATCTCACGTGTTTTGGAGGCCCTGTTTATCTCAAAAAACCAAGAAAGCAAACAAAGCATGCTACTTCAAAGTATTAAACTTGGTTTTTTTAGAAGCTACACACGTATGCTAACCAATGAAAGGCAATTATTGGAAAGTACATTTTCTACTGCTTTTTTTCTACTATTAGCTTTTTTGCTGTATGAGATTTCCATTTTTCACATTAATATTCTGCAGTGTTAGTGATCCCACAGCTAAGACGTCTTATGATTTATTAGTCTATATTTGTAGCTGATACATGACATATTTGTCATATCATTCCACATAAATATTCTTTCAACACTGCAGCAACATTATCTAATAAAAACATGTTTCATGATGAACAGAACTTCTATGCAGCCTCCATGATTTTTTACTAAAATTGGAGCACATGCTGAAAAATTCCTAGTCAGGCAGCTGAAAATTTGACATTTGACATTCAGTAATAAGTGATAATTATTCGTATAGAGACAGAATTTAATTGCTACGTGTTGGGTGTAGCAATCTTTAAACACAATTGATGAGTAGGGAAAATTCCATAAAGGGGTTTATTTATGGTTAATAGCTATTGTATCACATATGATCTTCAGTTAGTAAGAGAAAACAGGTTTTTTTTTTCCCAGCAGACATTGTATCTCATTGTAAAGGCCTTAAGGATCTCTTACAAGCAGTGTTAGTGTGAAGTCATCCCTGACTGGAGCACAAAAGAATTTGGTAGGTAACAAAAGAAGATCCTCTTTAATGACATAACCTCAGGGTCCCATAAGGATGTAGCAGTGTCAAGATGGAACGTGACTTTATTTCTGTATAAACAACCTTCTCTCACTTCTCCAGATCCAGATCAAGATGCTTTGGTAATTAAATGCTGAAACAACATCTAGAAGTGTGACCTGGCCTACTTTGATCATATGCCCTCAACAGCCTGAAAGTTCGTAGTATTTCTCATAGTTGGTACAACACTGTACAGTTGAAAGGTGTGGAAATCCTCAACAACTCTCTTTGTGGCAATAACATTTGACCATTCAAAATACGGGCTGGTTTGGAACAGAAGAATTTTTTTTTTTTTTTTTTTTGGCTGGCACTAGCATGCATTTTCTTGACCTTTCCATAAAGTCCTGGCCAGGCCAGGTTCTGAGTGAGGACTCTCTTGGGGATACAGAACATCTGTTGCTGTTCGTGGAAACCTTGACCTTGCACGCTCTCTGTGACTCGAGAGACATAAGGATGATGTTTACACAAAGTCATTTGTAACTCTACTGATAACACGAGTGAGTGCTGCTTTTTTACATGGGTCAGTACATATTTTCTGAGCAGTCAGAGTGGCACATCCCTGCCCAGTCCATACTTTGGAGCGGTAGTCTATACATGCCTTACTTCGGTCAAACCTTTTCCTTTCCTGGAATTTTTCCAAGGTATCCATATGTTAAAACAGGGTTTTCCCTTACTAAATAAAAATAGATTGATTTAGTTGGTTTTCTCTTACTAAATCAAGGGTTGAAAGGAAAATGGCCAATACCCAAATGTACATCCAATGACTAATGTGAGAAAATGCTTTTTTTTACATCCCTAATGTATTCCCATAGCTGTGCCACAATTCTGAGAAAGTTCTGGCAGCTGTGCTCAAGAAATCCAGCACTTATTCTTTTTTACAGTATATCTTTCATTAAGAAAGGAGTGATCTCTGACCCAGAGATGTCAACAAACAGCCTTCCGTGGACTTTGGTAGACTGCGGATCAGTCCCATGGGATTTATCTGGAAAGGCCAATGCTAGATTTTGCCTCACCTAATTTTAGATGTTTTCTATATAGGCACCTATGAAGTCACACCAGTCAGGGAAAACAGAGCATGGCTATCAGTACTACTTTAGTGTTTGCTTGAAGATGAGAGGAATCATGACCAATGAGGCCCTATATTCCTCTATACAAAAGGAACTCTGATCTTGGCAGATGTAGACATCTTCAATGTAAACATTTCCATTTAGACAGATGAATCCCATCAGAACAATCAATTCTTCCCCTGTGAGTTCCCTACAAGTTCCCTTTGTCTAAAACGTCTTGGTCAAAGATGAAGCATTTCTCAAAATCATTTACGTTACAGAAGTTAACACTGTAAGCATGATAGTTACTCCGATGCATGTTGATGCTTATCCACAACATGACGGTAGGCACCGACACCATAGCTCAGTGTGGAGTAGATGGTAGGAGGGGCTGAAACTCTCCTCACTGCTGCCCCATGGTTTAGGACTGTTTGGCCCCACTGCTCTAAACTCCATCACACTTGGTGTAGACCATCCAGCTCTTGTATGATGCCATTCAGAAATGTGTCTGAGAAGTGCTAGGTGTTTTATGAACCAGAAAATAGAATTTTAATTTGTAAAAGCATCTAAGAATACTCGCTCCTTTATTTTTTAGGTTGAGATTGCTTTAAGGGTAATTTTTCTAACTATTTTAACAGTAAAAAAGACTACATTTTTCAATTAGCACTTCAGCTTGCACATCTGAAAGAGGATAAGTCGTTATGATGTGAAGTTGTTACGATGTGGCATCAGCTGTTTGCAAAAATTTTCCAATTAGTTCTTTTTCTCGTACATGTAACTATCCACCATGGTCCTTCCCTGTCTTCAGAATTCTGGCCTTAAGAACAAAATAAACCAATTTAATGAAGATGTAAACTCACTTTGCTTTACGTAACCCATGTGATATTATTTATGCCAAAGAAAAAGCTAAATTATATCAGTGTTCAAAAAAATCAATGTTTTTAGCACCACAGCTTAATGATGACCGTGATTTGCAGTCTCTGAAGAGTATGGGTAAGTGTTTAGGAAGAAAAGATTAGCAGCCCTGAAATTCACAAGGAAATAGTGATTTTAAAATCCTATGTTACCTGTGCACATTTTGGAGACTATGATGAACTTGAGTATTTTCCCCCAGAAATGAAAATATATATTTTAAAAATGGAAAATAGTCAGAAGATTCAATATTATTAATAAATTATTACAAATTTGTCAGAAGTATGGAAGATATGAAATGCAGTACATGGAAAGGCACGGGGGGGGGGGGCTTTAAATGGAGCTTACAACTCTTACCTCTCATTCACTCAGGTAGTGGCAGGAACATTCATTCAGCAGCAGGAAAGCCGGACTACAAACTCTCCTCAGCCACAGGGATTTACATGAATCTTTTTCAACTCCTAAGAAAAAGAGTGCTATAATTAGCAGATTGTACACCAGCCGAGCCCATGGTTGACATTAGAGTGTTGTGCTGCCAAGAGCACAAATCCTGGAACCAAAAAGCAAGCAAGACTTTGTAGCATAATATTATTGCACTTAGCTAGAGGGGGACAAAATTACATGTACATATCTGTGAACCGTCAGATATTGGACATGCCTATTGTGTCTGTTAGGAGCTGTAATGTGTGTGAGTTATTTCATTCCTTACTCTCCTTTTCTGAAAGTACATAAAATCCCACACTGTGAAATTCATTAAGATACCATATTCTTCACAGCTATTTATATGCTTTAACAAAATCCAGACTTCTATTTCAGGAAAAGAGAAAGCTGAGAGCAAAGATTCTGGGAATCCAAGAGAGTTCCAGCAATTAAAATAAATGTTTCAAGCACTCTAATGGCATGTTCAGAGAGGAGGGGCGAAAAAGGTTTGTATAATGTATGGTCTGTGCTACAATTCTTAGCATAAAACAAAATGTCCTCACAACACAACCATGACAGTAAAAAATGTAAGGTCTTATTACAGATAGCTTAAGACTTGTCTCATTAAACCAACATGGTAGTTAGAGGAAAAATAAAAAAATGTGTGAAAAAAAAGATTTCCACAGGTATTTCAAAAAGGTGACAGAGAGTGTTGTTATGAACTAAAAGTGATTTCAAGCAATTAAAATTGTTTTTTAATTGTTTTCAGACTATTTCAGAAACCAGTGTGAACTCCTGTAAATAAACTCTACATTACAGGTGGCATTTGTCTTACAAGCATTAATGGTCTGAAAGTTAGGTGTCAAACTTTTCCTCAGTAGTGATGGAAAGCAGTAGTCATCCTGGAAACACAGTTCATCTTATCAAAAAATACAGGTCTAGGATACACAAGTAATTGTCCTCCGAAGGCTTTTGTCACTCTCCATTGACCATAGAAGTTCAGACTGTCATCCAACTGTTGAAGCCTCAAATTAAGTGAGAAACTCTTTTTTGTCCAAACACAACTGTGTTTTAAAGTGATGACTGCTAGACATTGTCATTTTAGTCACAGTTGTTAGAATTCTTCCAAACGGATGACTATAGGGATGCTGAGGCAATTGATTTATTTTGAGGGGTTAAACTAAGAGCCAGCAGAGGAGTGGATTTGTAAGGGAGAGAAATAAACTTTTTATATACTCAGAAAATATAATCAGGTCTTTTTTAAGTAATTGAGGCACCACTATAGTCACTGAGCTATAAAACTATCTGAAAGTGGGAGCACAGATATTTTTCTTAAGCTTGATTTTGGCATCATTTTCATGAATAATTTCTGCCATTATTTCTAACCTAGAATATGATTTACCAACTTGAAATCATTATAAACTCTGCGAGCTTTATTAGACGCTTGAGTTCATTGACAAACAACAGCCTGCTGTCTATGAAGCAAAGTGGCCCTGAGTTTTCATTTGAAATTGATCTATACTGTATGTTTGTGATTAATTATCCATTGGAAATAACCATGAAATGATAATCAACACAGTTCTGATTTATATGAAGTGAGTGGGAGATATATGAAAAATAAAGAAGTAAGAAAGAATGTGGTAACAGTGGTGTTGGACAGCACTGGGAGTATTTTTCTGGGAGACCTTCCATAAAAATAAGACATCTGTGACTTGTCAACACTAGGAGGATAATCCACTAACACAGAAGTATCAGCTTCTGTGACTGGTTTTGGCTGATGTCACTGCATTTAAGAAGACATATAAATTGGAGTGTCCTTTATATCCTTGAATCCTCTGTCAAGCGAGCCAGCACCACTGGACTTTGAGGCCTAGAAAATCAAAAGCCAAGTATTAAAAAAATGCCATCAGATGCTTGACCATATCCAGGCCTTCCAAAGAAGTTGTCAGACAAGTTTACAATAGGGTGACTAATCTGACGCGTAATACAGGATTACCTGGTGATCATTTGCTGATCCTCACTGAGGGCATCACAAGAAGGAATTCTGTATTTAGAACAGATCTTTATGAGAAACTGCAGAAGTGCCAGAAATATAACGAAATTTACTGGGGCAATGGAAAATGCTTAGTAGCTGATGGAGTTGTTATGTAGCAGAAGCTGGTTAAATAAAATATTTTATTCTCCAGTTTTTTCCAGATTCTTTTTTCTCTGCCTACAGGTACAATATCTGTTTGGAAGTGAGGAAGTGCAAATAATTGGTGTTTGGCATTTCAGTTGGTACTTTGCAGACAAACACATGTGAAATCACATTAATTAATACCTGTACCTCCTAGATCTATTTTGGAAATAATTGAATCTTTCTTTTCCAGCTGTGGAGCATAGTAGCATAGTAAGTTTCCCACAAGCTGGAATGACTGCTGTCCCTTTTATGGCATACCAGGCCTTCAACATATTTTAAGTGATCTTTTCCTACAGTGACAGTAAGGAGATTTTGTCATGAAGTTTGTGATTTGGGATTAAGATCAGCTATAATAGACTGTTCTTGCTAGTTCTAGCTATGTTATTCTTCAGTGTAGTTTATATCAACCAATGACTTCAGAACAGTAAAGGAAAACAGTGTACTGTGAAACAGCAGGAGTTGTGAGCTATTCCTTTATACTAACATAAACCCACTGAAATCCACTGATATAGATCCACCACAGAGCAGTCAATTCCCAGCAAAATAATAGCAAGGAACTGTGTTTACTGTAAGCTTATAACTTATCTATTTCAAGGTTAATTTTTACAGTTCAGTAAAATAATAAGTTCATGAGGATATGAATGTACCTAGAAACAGATATGAACAATGAAAAGCCAGTGTGATGCCCAAAGATGTACCTGTGTAAGGCTGTAATGTACTGCTCAGCCTCAGTCAGACTGATCAGTGTTAAAACAGCATTTTTTTCTAATTGAAAGGCTTAATTGGCAAGTCAAACATCCACATGTTGAGACAGAGGGTCAGAACAGACTTGTACTGATGAATACAAAAAATACCAAAGCTTTTTTATCAGTAAAATTGTCTTTAAGTCACATATGCCTACTTTTTGTGATGAGGATAAAGAACCACTTTAGCATTAATGCAGGTTTTTCTATTAGAGAATGTTTGTGATAGGTTGGTGTTAAAATTAGGGTGATGACCAGGTTGTGTTCATCTACTTTGTGTCCCCTTTCGTGTGTTTGCTGATTAGCCCATTTATTTTTCCTCCTGACACTTTTATATCTGTAACTCTCCTGTCATCGGTTCAATACCCTCTTCTTTACCAAATAAGAGATACTTGTCTAGGTATATATTGAGCAATTTCTGGCCGTTCGTTTCAGCTGTGAAAGCAGGTACGTGTAAGGAAAATGTGGCTGGCAATAATATTACCATTTACAGCATCTGTCTTGTCAAACATCGGACTAGGTAATAAAAAAAGAAGTTTGGGGAATAAGTTCAGAGTATTGGTTCACAGATTATTGGGCAAAATTTGGCAGTCTGTGTTACTAAAAAGATCAGAAAAAATGTTTGGGCTAGCACCCTCTCAATTTAAAACCTGACTCCTACTGGGTTGCTCATAGATGACATTGCATGGATAACTAAACTTACTGAGAAAATTGACACTAAAATGACACTAGCCTCTGGTTTTACCTGGCTTTGGCAGTCAAGCTGAAAGGGAAGGAATTAACATGCCCATAATTTGGAAACAGAAAGTCAGTGTCTTGTTCCGCAACATGCAGAAACGTCCCACCGACAGCAGAGGAAGCAGCACAAAATGCTGCCTCTCCTGTTTTCTAGTTTGCCTTTCCCAGAAATCTGTCAGTCTCCTCAAACGTTTAATCTTGTCACTCTTCCTGCACATGTAATCTTTCTGTAACACATGAAGCATATCGGTATGTTTCCGGATGGCATAACTAAAACATTTGCCTGTGTATTTTTAGCACAAATCTGTGAGACAATGGAGCAATTAAGGCATCTTTCTACGGATCCAAGGGAGCGTATCCAGGACTCAGTCTGCTCTTGTGCTGAAGTCTACACCAATAAATACAGATGTGTGTGGTATTTAGTTATCTAAAAAGGGAATTAAATGGCAGCTAGCAAATGATGCTTGTTATATTGCTTGCTTGTGTGATGCTGACTATACCCAGAAGTATAGCTAGACTCAGAGGTTTTCTTTGCTTTCTTACTTAGCACATGGACCTCTACCTTTGATTTCTCTATTTGCAGATATTGATCTTTTTCTGTTTCTCGGTATGAAAGGGACAAATGCAATTTAATATTTACAAGCAATGGAGAAACTGGGGAATTTAAAGAAAGACAGAACTTGTTAAGCAGTGAGAAGAGCTCCTACAGACTCTCCTGTCTGCGAGTCTGTTCCTGCATGAGAGATTTTCTTAGTATTAGTAGTAACACAACCAAAACTTGTATTATATTTTCTATATAAAAAGAAAAATGCCAAATAGTATAATTCTCAGTACAAAGCCCAGCACTCTGGGTACAATAAAAGTAAAGATAAGGCCACAAAATAAGAGCTTCTACTGAGATCATATTAAAGTATACAATGCAATTAAAAGCCTTACTACGCCAAATAATTTCTAGTGTTAAGAGGAAAAAATTCAGACTGCAGTTGAAAAATGAACTAAATGAGTCAAATGTGAGAAATGGCAGAACTCATTTAAGAATATCTTCCTGCTTGTGGAACAACAGACCCATTAATACAATGCACAATGAAGGCTGTGGGGTGTTTACAGCTGTCTATGTGCAGGTGTCTAAATTAAGTGCTTTGAATCAGGCCATGGCGGCGTGCATCTCTCCGCTGACTGTATAGGACACTTAGGGAGCTTCATCTCTGAACCTTTTTGTCTGCCAAAGCAGCTGGTGTGAATATATATCCCCCACCAGCTTCCACACACTCACAAATTCTGTTTTCTTACACTGTTATTTCACTTGTATGTTATAGTATTCCCTAAATTTTTAGAAAATCTTTTTATATCCTTGGAGTACAGATGATAAAAAGATGCAGTGGGTATTATTTATTTAATTACAGCAATTAACAAGTGATGATTCAGGTTTACTTATTAATTTGGGTAACACTTGAAACACAAGTAATACTGCTGAAGTTTACATTAAGTATCAGCCCTAAACTTCAACACCTGTCTTTCAGCCAGTGACAATACACATCCAGCTCAGATGAAAGGATGCTGCTAATTAGGAAACTCAGAATTTGTTCACCTTATTATCTCTAGATTATGTTACATTAGTCATATTTCTTTACATCTCTGAACACCCAAACAGGGGGGCTGGCCCTAGCATTCAGTTTGATATTTCAGACACTTGCTTAGTCCCTGGAAGGGGAGCTGTGACATTTTCATGACCTTACCAGAAAATTCAAGTATTGGTATAAGTGTAAATGCACTAAAGTAGTTACTCTCAAAAGTATGAAAAATGCTTACCCTGGATTTACCAAATTAATAAAACCTTAAGAATTAAAAAGATTCCATTTTCAACATTTCTGAAAAAAAGATTCAGTTCACTTCAACAAGTACCTATGACAGGTCAATTTTATTTGAGACAAACTGTACCTGTAGGAAAGTTATACATACAGAATTTTGTTAGGCAAATTATATATTCATAGATAGCAATATATATATGTACACATATTTACAAATTTTAGTTCAAAACCTGTGCATATCTAATAGCTGTTGTAGACACATCCAAGTGAAAATCTAGGGAATGAGTTTGGACATTGAGAGAAACCAAAAAGCCGTTAGATTAGAGAAGCAAAGAGGTGGGGGCGGTGGTTCGTTTGTTTTCCCCTGAACAAAAGACATGACTGATTGACATTTATATATGATCTAGAATCACATGGAAAAAACCTGGCCTAGAGAGATGCCAGGACTTCCTGGGAGCGGTCGACCTGCGAAGAGAATGGGAACTGCCTTTATTGTGGTATTTTGATACCTTAGCTCCCAGATGAAATAAATTTAAGGAAAAAGAAAACATCCAAGAAGAGTCGTTTCACAATTTTCCTGTTGACTGGACAAAGGACAAGTTCCCTACAGATCAAACAGCTACCACTGGGGAGATTTCTGGGTGAGAAATTGCTGTGTTTACCTCCCTCCTGTCTACCTCTAGCCCATTGTTCAATCAACCAGCTCAAAGAAGGAAGCAAACGGGAGGATCTCTTTCCCTCTTCCTGCCAACTTACATTTAGTGCCCACGTAAAAGCCTGTGTGGGATGCTTGTGTGATACAACCTACTGGCAGCAGAAACGTGGCATAATCTTTCACACTTTGGTAATCCATCAGTTAAGAGACTTAGATTTTAGTCTTTGCTGAAGTGAAGACAAAAATCAGTGTTTATTTATTCTCACAAAGCCCATCAGATAATTAGATGACCATTTTTATCTCTAGATAAGAAGCAGGGAAGCAATCAGAATTAGTGTGACGGAGCTGCTTAGAAACTATTAATTAATTACATTAAGCTTTTGATATGAAGTTTCACAGCTGTACTGACCAGACAGAGTTTTGGAGGGTCTACAATCCTTCAAAGCTTCCAAGTTGTGTATGCCTTCCAAATCATTTGCACTACCAGTTCATCTCCATGGGTATGAGCAATGCTGACAGCATTAGCAAGGGATAGCTGTCAGCTCTAACCAGTACTTCAAAGACTAGGCTGATTAGACACGCTCAGAGCTGTTGACAGCACACAGGCTTTGCCTAACTTCAGTAAACAAACTGTGGTGAAGCTGAGTTGGTCAACACGAGCTTCCAGAGGAGTAAGAGGAGAAGATTACTGTTTAACCTTCTTTTACTAGTAAGGGCAATTCAGCTCATTTTCATCCAACTGGAACCACCCTTCCTAACCTATAGGAATCTATAGGAATCTATAGGACTATAGGAAGTCTGTCCGTACTGAGTCTTAGATTAGCATAGATGACATGCTCTGGATTTTATTTACACAGGGAGAGTAACCAGGATAAAGATTTCTATACATAGTAAGTGTGCCAGAAAAGTTTGTATGTGCAGCCACTATACTTGAAAGAAAGACTAGTATTTGAGACAACTTTCCTGTTTTGAAAATGAAATAATAAATATAGAGTAAAATGGAATGCCCACATGGGGGAGTTATTGCAGAACACTTAGGCCAGCTTCTCTGTTAAAGCAAGTACTCCCAGCCTTTGGAAGGAGCAATGGAGCTGAAATTAGTGTTGACAATGGTATGAAACTGAACAGTATTATTTTCTGTTAGCAAAACACTGACCACTTCTCATTTGTGTCTTCTTCATACAGCAGATTTGTCCAGTGCATTTTTTTTTTCCACATAGGTAAATAGGAGTGCCAAATATAGAGTGTAGAATAAAATATCTGAATGTCCAAAAAAGGTCTGATACTGCCAATGAAAATTATTTCGCACTTATTGAAAAAGTCATCATAGTTAAAAAATTATGTGCAGCCAGGTTTGGGTATCAGCTTCTGATTGAGCAAGTATTTTGAAAAGAGCTTATTACCATCTATCATTGTTAAAATTTCAGACAACATAAACTGGAAGTGACATGTAGCTGAAAGGAACTTCACAGAGTTTGCTATGAACACAATGGAGCTGGCTGTAGCTGTTCAAACAGTTCTCTTCATATCCAAGAGTCAGAAGCACGCATGCACTCATCTGCTACCGCACTTTGAATGCCCCTGGCAAAATAGTGATGCAATAGATATCATGTGTCCTCAAAGCAAAATGAAAAACATGTCATCTTCGGTGGTTAATCTCAAATGGTAATAAAGGTACACAGAACGAAAATGCATAATAGAAATAGATTTTATGTTTTAAAACATCTCTGTGGCAAGAAAGAGAAGCCTCATAATTGTGGACAACTAGAAAGAAGTAGGCCACAGAACAGCTCTTCTACAACTGGTAGATGTCAGTCAGATATAGACAAACCCCTGGAGAACTGCATATTTTGGCACGAGCAACTTAACAAAAGAAGAATTTCAGGCATCTAGATCTCGGGTATTATAAATCCAATTCACTTTAGCATTTATGTGATATTCCACAGATGCATAAGATTTTTTGGCCCTGCCAAGAGGTAAGTTTACAGTTTAGTGTGATCTGAAAGAGAACAAGCAAATGAAGATCACTGTAAGACCGGAAAGGCATGTCAATGGGTAGAGGATGTCTTTGGAAATGGAAATGAAAATGAAATTTTCTTTTCAGTGTTTCATATTAACACTTATGACACTTATTAAACAAGCAAATGAGCACTTGTACTCTGAAGTGACAAAACCACCCCTGACAGATAAATCAGACTTCCCTGATACTACTAATAGTGGCTATGTGCTGAGTACAGCTTTGTTATTGCTCAACAGTTGAAACAAATGTTTATAAATCATAAAAATTTGTATTGCTACTAGGTGACAAGACTTGTGATTTCATTAATTTGCTCAAAAGTATGAGGTCTTTGCACTCTGAAAAAGCTCATAAAGCAGTCTACTTCATTAATCTAATAAAAAGTCAGCTGATTGCTCAGATTTGCCTTAGTCCTTTCCTGAATAGAAGTCAGGAATGTGTCTTCAGCAAGAAAAGAGGAGAAAGCTGTTAGATTCTTTGACAGAATTACCCAGTGTATAAAAAGAGATTATTCAGGTAATGCGACTTTTATATGAAGACGGTAAACCTTGTTTTGTCGCATTGATCACAGACGTTTCTAAATCATGTTTTTAAACAAGCTCAAGGAAAACTTATACCAATACAAGGCCTTAGTGCAGAAAACACTTCACTGACACATCAGCTATTTAGTGGTGTAACATTATCCAACCAGCCTTTCCCCAGGGGAATCCAGATACGCACTTCTGATCCCATTGTATGAACAGATTTGTCATTCACTCTGGATAGACCAGAGCTCATCTCAGATTACTCACTGTCTCTGTAGAATACTGCATCATAAGGATCACTGAAAATCCCCAGATTATATGACTTTGATATGTGCCTTTTCTGTGGCAAAAATTCTAAAAATTCTTCCTTCTAACATGGCATCCAGATGATAGCCCAGTTAGACAGATTTCTTAAATCCTGTGTCCTAAAGCCTCAAGAAAGATGAGTCCAGCCCAGTTATATCACAGAAGTCATTGAAACAGAGATAAAGTCAGAAATCAAGGGTATGTAACAGCACATCCGGGCAAACACTTAATGATGGCCTGATCCAAAGACAATTAAGTCCATGGACAGACTCAGGCTTTCACAGGGCTTCAGAAGGCCTACTGTTGTGTTCATATTTTTCCTTCTTAACATAGGTGTGATCGAATTTTCCTATTTTAATTATCAGTTAAAAGTAACAAAACTCTAGATACTTAAACTCTTTGCTACTTTTAGCCTAGCTTCAAAAAGTCTGCTTCAGTTTTCTGTAGAAATTTCTATTTTTATAGCTGAGGAATAGAATTAAGATTGAATTCATTTGGGAAAGAAAGAGACAACAGTGTATTGTTGCTAATGAAGTGTTAGTATATCACTCCTACTGATATTCCAACCTAACTCATATTTATTTAATCATGAAAATAGTAAAGGAAGTAATCCAAATAAACCAGCCTTATATTTTCTGAGAATGCTGTTTTGCTCTATGAGCTATCACACTTTTCAGCTAGAAGCTATGTAAAACCAGGAATAATTTTTCTTTTTGAACACAAGTTCTTTAATGTGAAGTAAGTAAAGATTTTCAAAATAAAAAGATCTCTTCTGTGGCTAGTGATTGAAGGGGAAAGATTGGACCCATAAGAATTATCAAGTTTAAAGAACATGACCACATGTCTCTGGCATGCAGTGTCCTTTATTAGAGAACAAGGAAATACCCTTGAGACCCTCCAAAGGTTTGTCTCCACCAAGAGGATTTCCAAAGATGTCTCCTTGGGTCTGCCAGTGGACACTTTGTGCTAGACGCTGTCCTGAGGGATCGCCAGTACTGACGGTGGTTTCAATTTGACTTGGTGTCAGGCAAAATGATGTTCAACTGGCAATGAGCATCAGCCAATGCATTAGAGAATTTTCATGGGAAACATAGTAATAAAAAAACCTCCTGTGATTATTAATAAATATTAAGACTGCCAGCCAGAAACATGCTGTTGCAATGACACTGCCAGTCCTCCGAAAATGTCTAGGAGAGACTTTTCTCTAGCAGATAGTGAACTTCCTGCTTGTATACCAGGATGTCTTCTTTCCTCAGTTAGGCCCTTCAGGGTTAGGCTTTGAAACCTGTACTACTCAATATAGTCTTCTTTTACAGTCAGCAGAAAGAAGTGAGCATCTCCAGAGGGCAGTTCATCACTTTCTAAGATGGATGGCTAAGACAAGTCATGTAAATCACTCCTTATTTTTCTCATTTGACTACAAAGGAAGCCAGGGTAAGTAGTTCCAATGTTTAAACTTTTTAAAACTTCCATTTCTTTAGTTGGGTAAGATGAATCCTATATAAAGTACAGGAGACAAATGTCATCAATGTATTTGGGACATATGGGGTAGTGGGATATATAGGGGTAATGTGGCTGCAGAGGTTTCTGCGGATTTAATTTGAGTCTCTAACATGATTAAATAGACTCCTCTGGTCTCCACTGTGAGTATAAACAGACCAAAATGAAGAAGACCTTCACCTTTAAACAACCTTCCTCATATCAGCATTTGGGTTAATGACCGGTGTCATTCGCAGGCTGTCACATTTCCTTTCTTACCAGAAAGTGCCTGTAAGCACAGCTTGCTTACATATGCACAGATCAGTCCACAGGAATTGCTGATGACTTTCTTCCTCATTTTCTGTGAAGATACAAAGTAGTGAGCAGCTACGTGCAACTTCTTTTCCAGTATGCCTATCTAGGCTGAGAGACTTTCTCTCCTCCTACCGTAGCCCTTTCTTTGTGTGGTTTCTTTGTGTGGTTAATCTTCAACACGCTTCATCTGCTTTCCATTCTCCTGCCTGCAGCCTAAGGCAATTACCTCAACCCAGCTGGGATAAAGAAAGCAGAGGTTCTTCTTTAACCAATGGAATAGCTTAGTAATGATCACATTTCTTCTGAAATAAATGATTGTTTGTATAATATTAACCCTCAGGCCATAAATTAAGGCTGGATAGTGTAAAGAAGGACCCTGGGGAAAAAGCAAATGCTTTGTATTCTGTTTAGTAAACAACAAAACATCCAAATGTTTATACATCACTTATTATGTTGCTTTTAATCTTACTGGAAACACCTTTAAAATGGACAGTAAGGCTAAGTTTAGTGAAACAATCACACAGAATTAATGGGCTAAGAACACAGCTCTTTCATGGCCACTGGGAACAAATGTATCAAGAGCACTTAAATGCTGGTATATAATCTTTTTCCTAGGCAAAGAGGTTTCAGTGCAAGAGGGGCTGGAATAAACAAAAATAAAAAGGGGAGTTTTCTTTACCCTGAAGTATTTGTGAAGATTGGCTAATGGTGTCCGAATCCATCAACCAGTATACCACTAGTTTGCCAGAAACTAGATCAGTGTGTCTCATAATCTGCGTCAGGGAGAGGAAAGCTTTAAAATGAGCTGTCGAATTGTATAGTAAATTACTTGTGCAAATAAAAAGCAATCAGACAATCTTCTTTCTGATAGTCTCTGCAATTAATGCATTAATATTAGTGCTTGATACCTTCTAAAAGGTTTTTCTTCTTTTAACGCTTTCATGTTGAGAAATAAATGAATGCAGGGAAAGAGCTTATGTAACAATCTTCTCATAGTGTTTAAATTACCTTGAAATGATCCTGTCCTGAAGCTAGAAGAGGAAGGGGTTCAGCTGCGAACTTTTGAAATACGACTCTTGAACGGAAACTAAACTTCAGAATCATAAGTTAGATTGATTTTCAGCATTCCGAGCCCTGTCATGTGGAAGCGATTTAATGGCCTAAATCTCAGAAGGGGGTCAAAGGCAGAGCACCAGTGGAGGTGACTGCTGTGTCTGGAAGTTAGATGCAGTAAGGGAAAAATCTCTTTGTGAAAGTTGCATGTTCCGCGTGATTTTCATTTACTGGCAGAAGTCCAGTGTAATAAAAGCTATGAAATGGTCTGCTTATAGTTAAATGCCTGTAAGTGCATATTTCTAAAAGACTTGTTTTATTACATTACATTTTAATCTCCACAGTCTTCTCGTTGAAATGATACCCTGCCCCTGCCCTCCGTAATATTTAATCCTGAGGTCCCTTTTTGAGGATTTCTCTGAGTGGAAGCAGAGGAGGAATCACAGCTGGAGGAAACCAGACTGCTGCATGTGTGAGGGAAATGCATGAGAGGTGGAGAAAGAGTGAAGACAGTTTTCACTGTTGAGCAATTTTCATGATTTGTCTGGATAGGGTAGTCATAGCTTGATTTGTCCTTTGAGGTACACAGGGTATTTGATTTTCATTCAGCTGAGGAGGAGGGAGTGCTTCCAAAAAGATGGCCTTGTCATTCAGAAATGCCTGGTGACCACCACAAGAAATAGTCTCAGATTACATGATCTTTTGACTAGAGTATGATTACGAAATCACATTTTTAATCTTTGCTGAGTAAGATGTTTCAGATCCAGCAAACTGAAGAGAATTTTGGTTCACCCTCTTAAAATATAGCTTCAAACAGAGCAGATTGTCAGAGATCAGCTCAATGCTTAGAGGATGTTATTAGATGGATTCCCAACGATGCTTCTTTTCCAGGAAATTCAAACACCTAGTATCCAGAAAAATCCCCAAACCACCACACAAGCTCTTTAGTGTTGTGTCACTGCAACAGCTTCAGATGAAAAATTTGATGAGAGGATGCAATTGGGAATTTATCTGAGTAACACTGTGCTTATGGCATCCTGTTGGAAGCAGCAGCCTGTTGCCAGGTTCTGTCCCTATCCTGACATTCTTTGTTATATCCAGGAACTCTCTGAAATTAGATTAATGAAGTTATTTTATTGTATGATCACCGGTGTGATCACTAACGAAATGTTATTGACAGTCAGTGAAAAACCTTGATAATGGCTTAAGGCTTGGGAGAAAAGCACCATGATTTTTAATGTTGACACCAAGGATCACAATCTATTCTGCTTATCAAAGAGAAGGTTAAGAAGTGAGGAATCTGTTTTTGTAAGCCAAATGAATTCTGTCTGATGCTATGAAGGTCCAGAATTATAAATGCTTCCTGCTTGTGGAGTTCATTATTTGGTACTAGAATCAAGTCTTGGGAGCAATGTGGAACTTAAGTGGCTGCCAGTCAGGCTGGAAACACCTTGAAAGAATGGGAAGTAGAAACCCAGAGAAACTAATTTTCTACAATATATCTAAGGGGGGTAGGATCTTAAAAAAATGGCATTTCAATGAGGATCTGAACAAAAAAAAAGATAACTTGTGGTAAAGCCTTTCAAAACAACATGCCTAAAAAGTCAGAGAATGGATTTACAAGTGGTGAAAATTTGGAAAGGTGTGAAGATGAAGAGAATTGCTTTTGTAGTGTGAAGAGGGTGGAATACACAGTGAGATCAACCAAAGAGAAATGAAATTTATTGCAGAGGATGCACCAATTTTGGCTTCATAGTGATTCAGAGAAGAAGCTTGAAGCTACAGGAAAAATATCTGGGTGCTTCAGAGGTCTGCAGTGAAAACACAGTGAGAATTTAAGAGTGGTGAGGACCCTGAAGTGGAAAGTATAACATTCCATTATTTTCTTTGTCTGGTGCATCACTGCTATTAAAAAGTAAGGAGTGACCATGCATATGAACTGCTATAGGCCATGTGTCTCTATTCAAGTTCAGTTTTGTATGGCTGTGAAGGAAGAAACTCTGAAGTCAGAGTGCCCTGGGAGTCCCTACAATGGCACTCTAGGGAAGAGTGTATGCATGCCCTGGGATTTCCCAAGGAAATAGAGCTGGCTTCAAGTGCAGGGGACCAAACGCAGCACAATGTGTGCAAAACCTGTACGTAGGAAGTGTGTTAAAGTGACTAAAGAGCTAGTCATTTTTTAAGTTTGTTCTGTCCCAGCAAGGTAGAAGATCTCATTGTGGTGAGATGGGAACACAGTGATGTGGTAACTGTGTGGCTGTGTGGCGCTCCCAGGTTTCAGGGACAGACCTGTCTTTGGCAGAGCCTTTAGTAGGCAATGGTACTGCAAAATCCAGCTTAAAGCTCAGATTTGAAGCTAGACAAGATCAGCCTAGAAGTAGAGCTCAACATTTTAAATAAAAGATAACTAAAAACATAAGAAGGATATTTTTCATCTTTGTAATTATGGTTTATAACAGTAATATCTTTCTAAAAAAAATTTCTTTGTTCTGTTCAAGTCATCTTTTCTTGCCTTTAAGTCTGTAACTTTAGAACTAAAGGGGCAAAAATGATAGCGCTGTGATTACTACTTGTTGATGTTCTGCGTACTGCTAATGGAATGCACAGTTAGTGACAAAACAGCAAGTAAATTTTGCTCTAAAAGCCACCTTTTCCTCTTGTTTGATTAACTTGAGCATCTGGAACCGCATACTGACAATAGTACTGTGTTGTTTGTCATAGTTACTTGCTCTGCAGGAGCAAGTAATTGCTGGTATTAAAGCCTCAGGCAAACTTGGTAGGAAATGGCATTCATGTCATTAAAGAGTCTGGTGGAGAGGAATGAAAAAAAAAATCGCAGTACCAGGGTTTTTCAAAAAGTGAGGAAATTATCACTTTTGGTTAAGGATCCATTCATCAAAATAGAGTTGGGTTGCTGATAGATGCAAACTCATATGTCTTTATATGCTGGTGGAGGATGACAGGCTCATGTTTTAAAGATGTCAGTAACAGTTAATTTTTATAGAGTTCAAATGGGTGTTTACACACTTTTTTAACCATTGCTGAAAACTAACTAGGTTATAACAAACCTATTTTGCCATCAAAATTACATGTTTTTCTCTATATACCTGTTGGTTTCTTTTCTGATGAGCAAAGTGGGGATAACTTGTACTATCTGACACCTTTTTAACAAACCTACAAAGATAAAATCTTTGTATTTTTACCACCAGGTGGAACTGCATGACTTAGTAGATTAAGCGAGATGCTTACAGTAATCAAACCACTTATCCCCTAAGCATTTAACATAACCACATGGCTAGTGCTGGTCTTGAAAGGATACGGGTAGTGAGTCCCTTATGGGTACAGAAAGTAACCACGTGTTGAAAAACAGTAGAGATGGGCTTGCTAGTCTGTCATGTTTGTCTTAATATCGGGCAACCTCGAACTACGCTTCCCCATCATCCAGGGAAAAAATGTACATCTAAACCAAGAGTTTTGTAATGTTGTAATATGCGTAACTTGATGTCATTTTGGAGCCCTGTTACTCTTTGCAAATCTGGGTCTTGGTCACAGATGGCTGAACCCCTGGGTCTGAGGTTACAATGGGGTGCATTATGCTGGGGAAGTTAACACTGAAAAATGAACCACTCAGGGATTTTAAAGCCCTCTACATTAAATGGGCAAGTTCCATTTCCCTCAAGTTGTAAACACTCTTTGAGCAAAGCGACATGTTCCAGCATGCAGTTTTCAAAGCAAAACCCTGACCCGACTGAAGCCCATGGGAGGCCTGCCATGAAGGTCACTGCAGATGAGGCTGGGAGTCCTCATTAAAGAAGAGGGGGTTGAATCCTGCTGTCCCCACACAAATTTTCTTTCTTCTTTGCTCTGGAAAAATCCACTCAACACTGATGACTTACCCAGCTTGTTAATCTGTAAATAGGAAGCAGATATTTGCTCATGATTAAAAAAGATGGTGTGCTCTGTATCTGTATGTCTGTGTGCCTGTGTGATCTGAGAAACTGAAGTAGCAATTGAATAGACACTCAATTCATGGATCAGGGCTCCCACAGCCATGGTGAGGCATGACCCAGAGTCCCCTTTTCTCCAGATCATGAGCTGCTGCCACATGGTGACCTACTTCTGAACAGCAGCTGCTTAAAAACACAATGACAGAGAAACACATTATCAAATGTGGAAGTGTCTAGAGCAGTAGTTTTCAGGCTGTGGACTGCAAAACCATGGGGGACTGGAGTCTGCTTTTAAGGGGTCAGTGAAAAGTGACAAAAGAAAGCAAATCTGCAAATGCTTTACAACAATCAATGCATGGGAAATTGGTCTAACTTCCCACTGGGAATGTTTCTGGGCCTTATACATTGGAAGGATCTTGAAAACTATTGAACTGGAAGACGAAAGAAAGAGCTAAGGCAAGAAAGCAAAGATTAATAATGTATTTCAGAAATAATACAAGCATGACTTTTACTTCTCAGGCTGTGTGTTAACCTAGAACAGAGAACAAAAAATCTAAGCCTCTTCACATTTGGCAGGACAGCCAAAATTCCTTCAAAGCTATGTCCATGTGTCACAGCAGAAGTTGTGCTTTTCTAGATTGGTAGGGTTGTTATTATGGTGTTTTCTGGGTCCTTCTAAAGAAAACAGCCCAGCAAATGTTTTGGCTCATTTCACATATTATCACAACTGTAATTATATGCATGGTAGCATTGCAAGTAATTATGTTTAGTTCTTTATTTCTACATGAATACACAGATCTTCCAGAAAGAGAGCCCTGGTTTTATGCAAGAGTGTAATTTCTTTGTAGGGAATGGAGCTTGTTTCTCCCATTTGACCTACCTGTTTCATTGCCATCCTTCTTACACAGCAGACTGTAGCAATTACTGAGCCTTGAGGCAAGTCTCTCCGATACAGGCTAAACGTTGCAATTTGTCTGATGTCTTGGTCTCCTTTGCAACATATATTTTGGTGGTACTGACCTCTTTCTTTGTATGGTTTATCTTAAAATAAATATGCAGGATATTTGCAATGTCTTGTCTGCTGGGAATTTACAGGCTTTCTAGTTGCCTTGTTAATAAACTGCTTCTTGATGTGACTTACAGGATTCTGCCCTTCTTTTCCTAAGTACCTGCAGAGAGAAGTAACCTACATGTAATGTGGGCCATTTCCAGCTCCGTTTCTTACAAAGTGACCCATGTTTCCTTTCAGAGTCAGACTCAAACAGAGTCTGTTTCCTAAACAGATGCTGTGAAAGCTGGGGAAGGACCACATCTGTTTTGACTAGAGCACTGTATTTTCTGGCGCAGAGGCAATGTTTTGTGTTCACAAGAATGCAAACAAAATTCAGTGGGTGTAGAAGGTGTATTTTCATAGAGGCCAGATGACTCTGGGCTGCCTCGTGCTTGTATTACATTCTAGTGGTAGGACTGGAGCAAAGTGCAGCATATCCCACTGGCACCAAGTGGCGCTCCTACTGATAAGGGGACATGAACACGGTGTGAGGGTCAGTGGAAACCACCCACCCAGAGGAACATCACATTTTAAAGTGCTCAGGTGGTGATAGCAAGATGCAGGTTTCTAGGTAGGGCAGATCCAGCACAATTCTGTTTATGAGCAACCTTAGGGTCTTATCCTGTAGACCTTCTGAGATGGGTGACATATATCTTAGCATACTTGTACTGTATGTTTGTACAGCATTAAAAATAATGATAACAAGCTCTGCAATGTAAACATTAACTGGTAGTTGTTCAATGTTCAGTATTTGTTTTAAATAGCTTGTTGTTTGTTCAGACAGATCAAGACCTCAGAGCTAAACCCTTTGGCCTCAGATCCAAGCCATATGGGAGTGAGGAGGATAAAGAGTGGCTTCATAGCATTATTTTATTCCAATCTGGCTCCTTCCAAGCATGCAGCTCAGCTCTAACCTAGCATGCCATTGGGATTGAGACCTGATGTAGACGGCTCACCAACATTTTTTCACATCAGGAAAAATGGAGTATGTGTAATTCTCCCTTTAAAAATTCAGTGAAATACTCATGTATTCCCATTTTTATATGACATAATGATTGACAATATTCATGATCTGTAGAGGAATGAAATTATCATTAGAAAAGTAATAATGAAAATCACACTTGCTTCATTCTTTTTTCAGTTCCTTCTTTTGAGTGTGTCCCTTTAATCACGTCTCTTTACTTGAAGGGTATAAGTGAGGTTTTAGAGACAATATTACTTGGAAAGAGGGAGCTGGTATTTCATCCAAGGCTGAAATACCATCAGTTTGTTTAGGGTCCTTGATTGCCTGCAAAGTGTCTGACTTTCAGAACAATAAGGTGCCTGACTACCGAATAGTAGGCTGAAACCTTGAACACTGCCTTTCTTCCCAACAAGTCCTTTTGCTGTAGGAATAACCACTAAGACACAATACACAGGGAGCTCAACATAGCTTTTGAAAAATTAATTTCTATAAACAATTATTTTGGCTCTAGATGTGTCTAAGTTTGCTCAGCCACAGAATAGGAATCTCTTTGTTGTTTTCCACTGCCTAAAGGGGGTACCGGGAAGATGGACCTAGGCTCTTTTTGGAGGTACACAGCAGAAGCTCAAGAGGCAGCAGACATGAGGTTTAGAGAGGGAAATTGCTCTCGGAAATTCTTCACAATGAGAGTGGTCAAACACAGTAACAGGTTTCCCAGAGAGGCTGTGACATTTCCATCCTTGGAGCTGGACAAGGATGGAGCCCAGCCCATCTGGACAAAGTCCTGAGCAACCTGATTTAACTTTAAAGTTGGCCCTTTGAAATTTGAGCAAAGGGTTGGACTTAGACCTCTGGAGGTCCCTTCCAACCTAAATTAAACTATGGTTCTTCAAGGACATATTTTGTCTTGTTATATATGACATTTTTTTAAATCAACAGAATGCTGAACATTGTCATTCCTGAACATTTTTCCTTCCAAGTTCTGTTCACAGAGGTCCCCAAAATGCTACAGAAAGAGCAGATTCAATGGCTTATACGCTGTTAAAATACCCCTTAATTCATTGACATACAGTGCCTCAGGGCTAAGGATTTTTTCCTTGATCCTTTTATGTCATTAAAGCTGCATGCACCCTGATTATGAAAACTGCTTCCTACCTAGCTTCAGCTTTTTGCTGATTTAATTACAAAGAACCAAGAGAAATGGAAAGTGCTTTTCTTCTTTTTTAAAAATACCAAGTTTACATTGAGTCATAACACTACATACAAAGGCCCAGAAAGTGGAGATTCTAAACCAAGAACAACCCAAAACATAAATTTGCAAAGCAACCTGCAGAAAAAATCCACTTCAGAGTAAATTCTTATTAAAGGCAATGAGTTTCTTGAACTCTTAAGTAACTAAAATGAGAAAGACAAATGACATTGTCGTGGGTTCTTGTCCTCACAGATCACCCTCCATATCCTTGGGAAGACTTAATGAATGAATAGGGAGTCAGGGACTCATGCTTTCTTTTCAGTGGTGCATTGGAGGTGTAATTTAGGGATTTTTCCTAAACATCAGTAGCTTGGGTGCTAGCTCTGAGGTGGCCATGATGATCAATCATTCCTCAAAAGGTGAAACTGAGGGCAACACTTGGGACTACTCACATGAGTAACGGTAATCGGCCACCTGTTATCTGTATTAAAGATAGCATGAAGAAAATGTCTCATGCCTAGGTAGTCAGCTGGAGGCCTCTGAAGTTGTAGCCTTCAGGGACTTCCTGCCAGCGGTTCTGAAAGAACAGCTTGGTACACAGGAGCTCTGCACATTTAAAGCAATGAGAGAATGCCTGAAGAAAACATATTCAAATCACTGCTCTATTTTAAGAATTGGTTTTAAAAAATCCCACTTAAATTCAAAGAATGAACATAGAAAGGCCTACATATCTGACTACAGGGCACGGACAAACCCTTCTTCCCAGACAACTGCAACACTGCCTGCAACATTTCTCTGGCATTTGGCTTTCCTCTTGGGAATTCCAGTTTTCAAGATCCAGCCTCTGAATGAGGACATGTTCTGCTGCATTTTTGTCTCAATACATCAATGAAGCTTTAAGCCATGCACTTTACAGAGGAGGCTGTTTCTGGTTTGTGTCTTGCGCAGGACTGCAGCAGGGTGTCCAAATGCACTTATTTGTGTGCTGAAGTGCCCATTTGACAAGCATAAAGGAAAAAAAAAAATCATTAAGTCACTGCTAAGTGGAAATCAGGTTCTCTAGTACTACTTTTTAATATGCATTTTTAACAGGTGTTGGGAGGTGAAAACTGTTTCTCCTCTGCAGAAAGTGGTTTGTGGCTGCTGGAAAAGCCATTTTACCTAGGAAAAGGGGTAATACCTGAAACACACTGTTATCAAGAGGAGTTTTAAACATGGATGTAAAAAAATATGATCTTTAAGGTAAATTCTTGTAAGATACAGAAGTGTTTCCTAATGAAATAGCAATATGATGTCTGAAAAAGAAAAATGAAAGATGTTTTTCAATCATATGTTTTTGTTGTTCCTGATTTAGTGGGTGACTTCTTTAAGCTTTACACACTCAGACTTTGAGGAGAGGGAAATTTGCCTGAATGCTGCTTTTGTATCCAGTATCTCCCTGATGAGTTTATTCATGCCTTATCTTTGTGAGACCTGCGGTGGAATTAAAATTATAGTGAAGTCAGTGAGGAGAGAAATAGCAAGAGGAGATCTATCAAACCTGGCAATATTTTGCACACTTAGCAGCCAGTCTAACCAGTTCAGAAAGTCACATAGCCATTTCCACCCCTGAAGGGAGGAGAGGATTTCCCTGGAGAAATTAGAGGAATTAAGCATCTTTCTTATTTCACATTTGGGAAGCCTTTTGTGCATGCTACAATAAAAGCCCCAGCAGGGTTGGTGCAGCAAGGAAGCATACATAGCAACATACCAGACACTGCCTGTCTTACACTGATCTTGCCTATGCCTGTCTTTTAGCTGTGTACTCTGTTGCTTTAGTGAAAATTACTCCTGTTTTTTAAGGGCTGAGATCAGAACAAGGTCCTCTGAACATAACTTAATATAATCTCCGTAAATAAAGAGCTGCAAACTGGTTGACTGTCATACAAAGTGCTTAGAGTAGCAGACACCTCTTGGGCCATGTGGTTTCTGCTTCAGTAAACCAGTAGGGGAAACAGGGCAAGGAAAGAAGCTGAAAAAGGTACAGAAAGCTGGGGCTAATGCCTCCTTTTTCAGCAGGCCAAAGGCTTTTTGATCTTGTCTTTGAAATCACCAGTTTTGAACCCTTAAGATCTGTAGCAAACTTCTGTTAAGAAGTGGATATCGTTTCCCCCTTTTGATTTGCACCCTAATCCATAAAATGGCATGGTGAAAAAAAGCAGTCTAAATGTCTGGGCTTCACAGTCCAGGCAAAAGTGAAAACTCCAGGTAAAGCACAGTTCAAGGTTGGCAGGAGTGGCAAAAAAACCTGTGGGAAGGCGTGAGGCAAAAGGAAACCTTCATATTACACAGAAGAAAGGCAGATTTCAAATGAAAATTCTTACCAGGTGATTGAGACATTTTATCTGAAAGTTTCAATAAACATGTCCCCTGAAGAGTATCAGCTGTGTCTACAGTGGCTGGTGTGAAACAAAGAAACATCTGTTATGTATATGTTTTGGACACATAGGCAAGCTTGGAGCCAAGACTAAGGGTCAAGAATGCTATATATACATATATGGCATAAAATGCATTTCTCAAATGTAAGCGTAGCTAATATTCTGGTACTTTGATAACATCCCCTGTAGTGAAATTACCACCTAGACT
The DNA here is from genome assembly GCF_026419915.1 of Harpia harpyja. Classification (NCBI taxonomy): domain Eukaryota; kingdom Metazoa; phylum Chordata; class Aves; order Accipitriformes; family Accipitridae; genus Harpia; species Harpia harpyja. Next base: position 67,977,744 of record NC_068969.1, on the reverse strand, counting down.
GAGTTTGCAGTGCCTTCACTCTGTGTACTCAAAAGTACAAGGTGGCCCTGTGCTAAATCAGCCTAGTTAAAAAAGAAGACGACAGTCAGCTGCAAGCACAAGCATGTCTAGCTGAGAAGTGGCTACACACTTAGCTTTGGACTCAGTTTAGAATGAAAACTACAAGAGCTGCCTCTTCACCCCATGAAACTTGTGACTGTAGCAACCATGATCTGGAGAAACTAGAACCTTAGAGAGGTCACCTTTTAAAGAACAAGCAGTTAATTATTGTCCCTAAAACCCAGCAACATAAACATCAATTGGTTACTTTTAGTTAATAACTGTTTGCTTTGTTTGAAAGAATAACAAGATGGAGACACACACACACACACACAGGGTTTCATGCTGCCTGTAGTATTTTAGGGTTTGTATACCGTGTTTTGGGTCATCCCCTCCAGCTAGCTCTACGTCCACTGACTTGGAAATAGTGAGAAAGAATTAAATTTGTGGAAGGAAAGAAAATACAAATTTTATTTTTGCTAAGAAGTGTTTAGCCTGGCTAAAGTTCAACCTGGCTTTGTCAGAAAATAGGCATAAAAATATTTTTACAGCTAAGTTATGTCGAAAAGATTGACCAACCAAAATAAAAGGCCTGCAGTAGGACAATGCAATTTTCTTGGTAAGCTTTGTGTCAAGGTTGTATTAATGGCATAGCAGAGAAGGACCACAGGAAAATAAAAGTATCAAGGGGAAGCTCAAGGCTTTAGGGAACTGGAGGATGGCTGGTTAATGAGACACCGTATGTGCTTGTGCACAGCAAAGCCAGCCTTGTGCTGCAAGGGTGAAAATGATGAGCAGAGAGCGTCTCATTGAAAGGAGACATGAACTGGGAAGAGCATGATTCCCTAAACAGTAAATCTCAGATGATTTTACCCCCTTTGCCTCTGAGGTGTCAGGGCAATAGGTTGATAGCTAAAGATGATGTAGGTGCACAGCACTTGGAGGCTGCTCAGTCTGTCTTAATTATTTCTACAGGTCAAATTCACCATAGGGAGCCCAGGAACTGCAGCACTTCTGCTACCAGCCACTACCTTCAGAAACCATTACCCAGCTCTGGCTGGTGTCTTCATACCCAGCATGGTTTGCCAACAGTGACACGTTCAGGAATGGTGGGAATAAATGGCAGTGTAGCAAGGGATCATGTCTACTTGAGCCATTTTACCTGTAAAACACTGAAAAGAGGGGAAATAATCCAAATCTTAATCTGTGCAATGATTTGTGTGAATGATAGCTGCTCTATCTGGGTCTGAGGCCAAGCTAATTAATCCATGGAGAGGAGGTCTTTCTGCCCCCTTTGACACAAATCTTAGGGGACTAATGCCAATGAATGAAACAAAATGGGTATTACAGGAAAGTGATAGCCTTTTACCTGAAAGGCAGTGGTATAAGCCGTGACTTCTTGGTTGCAACCTGGCTTGTTATCTAAAAAAGTAAGAAACCTGTGTCTCCCATAGGAGTCACTTTACTGTGGAAGCTCCTCCTCTATTTTCACGAATGTGTTTGCTACATGCTCACAGATGTCTTTGGAAATGCGTTTCCTCCCTGAGAACCAGAGGGATCTGCAGCATAAGGAAAGAGCATATGGTAAAGTCTTAGCCCTAGGGGGTATGCAGATTGGACTTTGCTCTGCATTTTTCGTGATATATGATTCTTCCCATGGAAACAAGTTGGATTTGGGAGAAAGAAGGTTTTGTATTAAAATTTCAGAACAGAGAATGTTCTGAAAAACAACGACTTTTTCAGGAAATTAATATTGCCTCCCCCAGCACACATCTGTGAAGCGCTTGACTACAGTGCAGAATAGGGTCTTATCTTTTTGGAAACAGTGGAGCAAGATCAGTGAACTAGACGAATATATGCTAGAGGAAGCAGCAGTAGTCTGAAGAAGGTTTATCTGTGGAGAACCCCCATCTGCTAGGCAGAAAAGAGAAAATACATCTGTTCCAAAGATTCTACAGTAAAAGCTGATTGATAGAAATTTTTTGGTACAGCTTCTTCAAATTGGATTCACCAATTTTTTTTAAACACTAAAAGTGCTTGATTTTGGCACAACTTGGACAGACTCTGTGTCTCAAGACCTGAGCACAGCCATCAGCGAGGCAGTCCTTCCGAGCCTTGAAACCCTGGGAGGGACCACAGGTACTTCTCCAATGCCACTGCTCGGCACGCTGGCATCCACAACAGACTCAGGCATGTGGAGGAGGAGGTCAGCACCTTTAGAGGCATAACTGCTCAAATCAAAGGTTTGGAGGAGGACAGCACCTTTCCACATATAACTGCTAAATTCAAAGGTTGTTGTAACGATCATGTAGAAATCGGTATTTCTTAAGGTTTGTCATCAGGCAAAGTTCAAACAGATTTTTCCTTGAGGCAGATAGATGGTATGGGATTTTTTTACCACAGATGGTTTACATTATCTAACATGGAGACTATTATTATGAACCATTTAGGCATTTCTCATTCATGCTGTTCGATATTCACTCAATCCAGTATCCATGTTAGCCAGATCACAGCAGAAGATTCTTCCTAATTTATTTGGTTCTTAAATACTCGAGAGAGAAAAACTCATTGACCAACAGTAGGGAGCTAAAAGTTACATTTTATTTAAAAATATATGTTAAAAAGCAATATGTTATATGCATGCCAGAGAAACACAAACCAGTGAACACAGCAGGTGTGTATGAATTTGTAAGTTAGATTCTGTAAGTGCAAAAATAACTTTCTTTCTTTAGGCCTCATCTAAACCTACAGGGACTGGATTTCACTTTTGCCAACCTGATCAGAGGTAGAAGCTGCAGAGCAGAGAGAGTGCAAGACCGAATTTACCAGATAAGTTAGTAGTTTGTATTAATGGAGCAGAGCTAGCAGGGAATTATAGGATCTCATTTTGGGCAGTGTACACACATCCATTGGATTAAGGATAAGATGTCGTTTAATTTGCAGTTATAAGATAAGCCAGAGCCTTAACTTTACATGGCTTTTAAAATACCATATGTTACCAATGTATAAAGAGGTGGATTAAGATTTTGCCGGAGAATAGCAGGCATTCTTCCACAAGACACTTCAGTGTGATTTATGGGTATTTATTTTGCTTCTAGAGGACAAAATTATGTATACAACTTTTCTGAGCATGCACCAATCATCCCAAGAACCCCAAAGTAGTTAAAAACCTAGATTTATAGTAAAATAGTTTAATATAACTACTAAACAAAATGGAGAGTTCATGGAAAGGACAAATACAAAACACATGCTTGCAAAAATAGCACCAGTAGAGAGTAACAGTATAAAAACATGTCCATAAGATCCTTAATGTTTGTAAGCTGCATCTGGCAACATGGAAAGCTAATGAGATTTCAAACTACAGTATGTCAAATTTGTGAGGTGTAGAAGGACATGTCCTCTACCCTTATATACAATAATTGGCAATAAAGAAGCTTAAAAACATTCCTAAGCTGATCTGAAATTTAAAGTTACACCCTGAGCGGATTTTATGAGAAAGTAGGTGGGGTTTTTTCCTTGTCTTCAAAATCTATCGTTAGTTACTATCAATCGTAATATTTCCACAGTGCCAGTGTCTAGAGCATCTAAGTGCCAGTCTATGTTCAGCAGCGTGAGTGTGCCACTCAAGTGGCTTGATATTTACAGCATGAATCTCATGTGAGCTTTCAGAAGTGTCTATAGACACAGAATTATAAAATCTATGAAAGCAGGCACTTCAAAGAAGTGCAATTGTGCCTTTTTCTTTCTCTCTGTAAAAGAACAAGAGAGCACTATTTTGTTGTACATGTAAAAATTTTTTTGTTTTCTTTTGTCTATGTTATGTAGTTTCTGGCTGTACATTGTTACTTGGACAGTTAAGCTTTTATTTTACTTCAGGAATCTGTCATTTTTGATGAATGAAAAACATTAGCCCACCCTCTGAGGATTTGTTTTTTCTTTAAGTTACAAAAAAATCCATAAATACATGGAGTTAAAGTTACCGTAAAGCTAGTAATTAAGTCTGGGACTATTTGAGCTGTATTCAGTTCATTTTCCTACCACAGATTTAATTTCTGATCTAGGCTAAGCCGGCTCTTATCTTGCCTGCAAAGAGTGAAAACAGCATCTCCTTTCCTGAAAGGTTTCTGAGGAAGCTAGTTATGCTAAAGAGTATGTAAGACCTTTAAGACACATAAAAGAAAGATTTTAAAACTTTTTTTTTTAAGAAAACACAACATTCCTTTGTTCTGAATGATCTTCATTATTCAATAACCATATACATAAGACCTCCTTACAGCAACAGCTCACAGAAATTGTGTGGTTTCGTATCATAAGGTGGGCAAGCTACTCTAACCAATTTTAGAGCCTCACAGAGCTAGGTACTGAAAGAACAAATAATAACTTTGAAGTCCTGTTCTAAGGCATTATAGATTACATTTGCCAAATGGACAAAGCATAGTAATCCTGAGAAAGTCAGATTTAAATATAACTTCTGGGGGGTTTTTTACTATTAAATTATGAAAATGTACATTTGGGTTATTCAAACAGCTTTCATTCTGCCTTAGGCACTATTGCAGGGCAGGGAGGAATCCGCCTTTAAAACTGTTTAATCTAATTTAGGGTTGTGGAGACCAAAATGGCTTAATCATAACCATATGATAGTATAGTTTCACTAAATGTAAGAGTTATTATATGAATTTTATGGGCTCGTAATTTTTGCTTTAGCATAATTCTGTTAGCCCTACACTATATGTTACCATATACTGATGACATATACCCTCAAACTCAATTTTCCCATAGCTTTTGTCTGGGATTGCAATATAAATTTTGAAAGTGGAAAATGCGTAAGATTTCACTTGAACTGCTCTTTTATTGCCTCCTCACTGCAAGATCTTGCATGCCACCTTGTCCTTGGAAATGTCAAGTATCTCTTTGTAGCCTAAGAGGGCTCACTTCTATGAAGGCATTCCTGGCAGGGGCACTTTTCTTCTCCTAGTTTAATTCCATAATCTTAACTTCATCCCTGTATACCATGCTAAGTGACTGAGGTCCCTCTATGTTGGTGTACAGCCAAGGACAGTGTAAATTATATTGATTCCTGCACCCTTAAAATCCATGGGAAGGATCCAGAAGCATTTGGATGTTGTAGGAAACAAGAAGGCTCTTGGGGCATGGCATTGCACTTTGGGAGCCTGGAGAACTCCCTACTCCATATGCAAACAATAATTGTGCAGCCATCAATAGCACAGACAAACACTGGCCATGTTTTACCTGAAAATAGAAAAGTGCATGTTCCTGATACAATGGCCGCAGGTCTCTAACATTTCTTTGCCAAACACTGGAACTACTTTTAAGGAAATTTTTCTTAAAAAGATCTACTTATTCCTGAACCTGAGTTGGGAAACCAGCAAGGGCTAATTGAGCTAAATGGTAAAAGGATAACAAAGCCATAAATAAAGAAAACAAGGCCATGTGGTGTAACCAGGTGTTGTGCCTATATTTCAGTTCCTATTGCCTCTATCATCTCATCCGATTCTTTAAAAGTGAAGGGAATTGCCATGCATGTGTGAAATCCAATTGCTGACTGCTGATCTATCATCTCCCTCACTGTCATTCCTGAACAGCAGCACAGCCTATAGAAATTGTCTTTAATCTTTCCTACGCTTATCTTTTTCCTGGAAGCTTCTCCCATCATGTGTTCTGGGAACTGTCTAACCCATTAATAGCAAGCACAGCTGACTTGAGCACTTCTGAAGCTGAGCACTTGTCAATTTTAATTTGGGGTGTTACCACAACAAAATCCAGCCATGCTCCGCTGGGAATGCATATGCTGCACACTCTATTAAATCTAACTCTTTGTTCAAGGTGAAATACCTTACAGCTTAAGAATGATAACAGCAAAATATCAAAACAAGGGCTAGGACCTCTTTAGGCCAATATCCAGGCATGTTTAATCTCAGCTTTTGGCAGTGTGCAGGCAGGGCTAGCGGGAACTGAAGCAGTGACAGTGGAGAAAGGGATGGAGCCAGAGCTTTCCCAATGGTGGCATTTGCTTGTGGAAGCTTGGGAGTTTTTCCCAGTGATGATAACACAGCTCTGAGTTGTGTAATGGGAAGGGGAAGCTGCTGAATGAAAGCAGGGATTCAGGAAAGATGGATCAGGTCAGTTACGGTGTGGGAGAAGTGGGTGTGGTTTGTGTAGATGTACCTCTATAAGCATATGCATGCATGTATATATATGCGGGTAAGAGAGGGAGGTGAGTGCATACATTGGATGTGAGCTGCACACCTCCAGGCATGCACTGAAACAGAGCTGCGGTGTATGATAGTATTAGAGCTGCAAACAACAGCCGGAGAGCTTCAGAGGAAGCAAAGGAAAGATTTGCTGAACATGGAGAGTGCTCCAGTGAGGAAAAAAGCATCGGGTAAAGGTGGCACAGTGACTGTGGGACTCATAAGCAGTGCTTCTGGACATGATGTGCAGGTGGCGGGTCTGGAGACCCTGCTTCTTATCAGCCATGGCCTGAGGCAGCAGGAGTGCCTCCCTGCTTCCACGGCTGCCTGTCTCCACCAGCCAAAGCAGCTTGGAAAGGTGTTGTGAGATTTGCTCCCATGGGGTCCTTAAAATAGCCCTGTAAAAACTTTGGTGATGACTAAATGATAAATCCTTGAGAGCTGAATTTTTTTTTTTTTTTCTCGTGAAATGCAACTGTAATGTGGGAAATCTTGCCGTTGCTAAAGTTGCCTTCTTCAGTAAGATAAAATGTTGGTTTGTATCTAAAGGAAAATTGCCCTGTCATTTTGGGACAGGCCTTTGCATTAAACATGCCAACAAAAAAATCAGAGTAAATAGACACATGGGAGAGGAGACAAGAGATCTATTTGTTTAGCCTATATGCAAAATTGAATTGAAACACAGGACCTGAAGTACAACAATTTCAGCCAAAACCATACAGCACTGTTATGTATTAAATAGATCTATCTAGACTGCTGGTGGAATTGGCAAAAACAGAACCCATTCCAAAAAAATGGCTACTGCAATTTTTGTCATTTGGCAAGTCTTTGGCAATACGTTAGGATCTCAGGGTTTTTTCTTTATTTATTTTTAATGGCCGAAAGGTCATTTTTTCTCAAATACTCACAGTGTAGGTAATAGCTGAATCAGCTTAATGAAAGACACAGTAAATTAAACTCAACAGCAAACAAAACAACAAGACAAATTTACTCAAGTGAGGAGCCAGTAAGAAGACTTAACTTCCTTGATGTGAGAAACAAAGGACTAAAAACTCATTATGGATGTGAGGTCAGCAAACAGCCCTGCCACTGCTCCTTTTAGTAGCAGGGATTTTAGTCATAACAGAAGCTTTCTCAGCATTTAATGAACAGAATAATTGAGCTTTAGATGGGCTGATACTTGAAGGAGCCTCTAAGAATACAATAGTTGCTAACTGACGTTGTTGAACTGATGAAGAAAGAACCTGGAAAGCGAAGCCTTGACACACTTACATAATGATGTACCAGTGAGGAAACAGGCATCGCAGAAGCTGTTTTCTAGGGCTTCTCCAAATGGGTTTAGGTACCTTTCCCTTTTGCAAAAGATGCCACCAAGTCACCAGCCGAAGAGGTGACTGCCGCAAGCACCGGCATCTAAACTGAAGATCGACTGATTTCTGTTTCTTCTTCTTTCAGATTTAGCAGTGTGAGACCTGCTCCCATATGATAGCTCATCTCGAGCTTTGCAGAGGCCTGCATTGCTTTTCCCAATTTGCAAACAGCAAATGTTCACAAAATGTCCCACTGAGCTTAGTTATGGGTTGGGGGTTTTCGGGGGGGTGGGGGGGTGCTGTTGTTTTTTTTTTTTCCAAAAGTGTGATCTTATCATTTTTCTGGTTCCCATTTCCTTCACCTGAAAGAAATACTTTTTGCAGTATTGACTTTCCTGGTATGAGGGGGGAATGATGAGCAGATGGTGTTTTGCAGACATGGCCTCACAAAGCCTGCATCCATAGACCCTCCTGGGCGTGCTGCAAGTACTGAGGCTGTATGTGACACAGTCTGCTATCACCCTCAGAAGCAGCTGAGTAAAAGTGGCTTCTGTTTGTTCCTCCTCCTATCTTCTCCTAATCACTCTGTCCCATTTGACATCTGTGAAATTTTCTGACAAAAATTGCTACCTGCAGCAGAATCAGCCAAGATGTGGCTCCTGTCCCTCCTCATGGGCTGCCACTGACACATGCCATCCCTTCTGATCGCTGAGCTCGTGTTATTTCTGACAAGAATATGAGCTGGAAAAAGGATGTAGGTTTATTGTCAAGCCCACATGTAATTCAAAACTGAAAACTTCAATCTTTGGTCTGCAAATTGAGCTAATCTGTCATGGAAATATTCAGACAAGCATAAATTTTACTTCAGAATATTATTTCCATTTATTTGTTTAACTGTGCTTTTAAATGTGCTTGAGTATTTCGTCTTTCTGTGTTACAACAACCGCTGCACATACCTTCTCAGTTTGCTGAGGTTTAGATATCTACTGAGAAGTGCAAGCAAGGAGTTTGGAGCAGACCCCACTGAACTCGCTGTGATCGTCACCGCAGGATCCGGTCCTCCCTGTGGCTCCAGCTGCAGGTTGCCACTGATGGCTCCCCTCCCATGGGTGATCCCCTCTACGTACCTTGAGGATCTACCCCACTATATTTAAAGGCACCTTATTTATTCCTATGTGAAGCAGTAGGCGCCTTCTGCAAACTCTCTGACCCTCTGGGAGGTGCAACAGAGCAATTGAATATTCTCCATCACTTTTCCTGTAACCATGCCAGAGGCAAAGCCTTGAAGTTTCTGCTGGTCAGTAGCAGTGGGAGAAAATCCGGGTGGAGACTGGTGTGCTGCACCTTCTACAGCCCAAGGGAAATGGAGAACTTGGCAGGGGAACAGAAAGCCAAGCTTCAAAATACATCAGAGGTAAAGCCTGTGAAAGCGTGAGCCCCTAAACTAACTGCTACAGGTCAGGAAAATTTCAGCCCACGCTTATCAAATTAAGTATTCTGTTGCTCAGTATTTCTAGGCCACTTACAGATATACCAAATACATTATATATTTATGATTTATTTGAATACTGAGAGTTCCTCTCAATGATGGAAAAATTGCTGGTGGTCAGAATTAAGCAAGAGAAGGTCAGTTTTCCTAAAATATCTTAAATATATGCAATCCATTACACTGATGTCTTACAAACTGCCCATTACTTCAAGGTAGAGTTCATATTTAGGTAAACATACCACCGCACACAGAAGAGTGTATTTATTGGCCAGTCTGAGAACTACTGCAGGAATAACAGTTGAGGATCACAGAATTTTTTTTAATTTGCAATGGTGGAATGGTTTGGAGGTATACAATGTCTTTGTGAGTCCACTCTTTTTCTTCTGAAGGTATTTCAGTAGTCTAACAGTATAAGATGGAAACAACTTTAACCACCATGGTTTTTAAAATTGACTTTCACTATAAAAAGATGAAGCATGGCATACTGGTGTATTTCAGAGAACATCGTCTCTTGAAATGAGGCAACTTTGCAACAACAATTGAAAAAAATAAGAAAAATGGATGGACAAACTCTATTCAGGAGACTGTAATCTTACAAAACCAAAGTAAAACAGACAACAGATGCAGAATGACATTGGCTTGGAAAACATTGTCTTGTTAGTGGGGAGCTGCTTTGCAAATAAGGCAAATAGATCTCATGGTCCTCATATCTGCCCTTGTATATTTAAATCCGAAGACTGAAATCTGACCATCCCACATGCAACCCGTGAAGGGGCTGCAGGGCAGATGCAACGGCCGTGCAAGCAGCCTCGAGCACACTGCTGTCACTGTGCATCAGCAGGAAACCTCAGGGTTTCCAGGAGCCTTTTCATACCATCTGAAGGGTGGATTTACCTTAACAGCTATCCAGCTCCCCCAGATTTCCTCCCCAGAAAAGATTATTTTCCAATTCTGCTGTCAGATCTCCACTTGGTGTCAGGCGCTAAGATTTGCCTCTGAAACTGAACCAGTGAAAGTCAAGGATCTTGTCCCTCTCCCTTGTTGTCTTTTGCTCAGCCCCTGTAATCATGTATTTCTCTTTCTGGCTCCAGTGAAAGTCCGAGTGAAAAATCATCCAGTTTTGGCTAATACCTAACAATTGTGGGGGCCTTCAGTGTGAGTAATGTGGCCGTAATGTACATATTAAAATGTAGTTCATGTGCATTATGGATAAATATATGTTGGATAAGGACAAGCTATTTTTTGAATCAAGCAGACAAGCATTGCTTCCGGATGCCATTTGTGTTACGATACAGCAAAGGCCCTTGATTCTCTTTCTGTTTTATCCTCAAACTGCCTTTTGGTTTTATCCTCTCTGAATAACATTTTCTTGGTAGCATTTTTGCAACAGCAGTGGTCTGCCCATATGAGAGAAGTAAGATCTCTGGGCGGAGACAGGAGATTTTTATAAGATCACTCATTATACCTGATACACTTGTGCCACTGATCTATCTGATCAATGGTTTAGCCCATCGTGATGGTTTAAAAAAAGGTACTACCTCACCATATATGCCTTGCCTCTCTAAGCATATTTTCTGTTTAATTTGTGGCTACCTTTAGAATTACACATTTTAGTATATTATACAGACATTCTGCCATCACAAATGGCTTTGCACAAACCCAAATTCATTATGCCTTGTTAGGCAGCATTAAGGCTAACTTTTTATGCTTTCTCATTTGTTTTTCAAACCAGAGTATGGTATCTTCAGCCAAAGCAAGACTACCTGTCAACTTTACTTTGCAGTCCTTTGATCTATTTACAGTTACAAGGTAACTTTTGATTCAGGGTAGTGTTCCTCTTCTCTGGAGATCACCCAGGGGCTGAAAAGGTAGAAGTTACCCCAGACCCAGAAAATCTCGCACACTTTAATTCAGCAAACTAGATGGGAGAACAAAGGCTAAAATACTGTCTTCCTGTATCTAAGGTGTTTCTTTCTTCAATTTACAGAAAGTTTGAACTACCTATTGTCAAAGATGTCCTCACTGGAAAATGTATTATGGCTCTTCCAATAGTGATGAATTGGGAACAGCTGGTGTCATTTGTCTGTTTCAATTCCTAAAGAAGGTCAACATTTCTATTCAAGCCCTGGCATTACTGGATATCCACTCTGTGTGACTGTGAAAAAAATGGACAGAGAGCTAAATTCAGAAGACTAGAGGAAGAGTAGGGGTCCAGACATAAAGATGGCATCCAAAAGGATGAGATGCAAGATGACTAAGAAGAAAACATAGAAAACTCCCTACACAAAATATTGATTAAGTGTATAAACTGTTTTTTTCTTTATTTGTCTCTTACATTAAATTTCAAAAGAATTCAGTAGAAAGTTATACCTATCCAGAATTTGGAGTTTATAGTTATGGCAATTAAAAGCTCTGCCTGATGAAATTTATTTTTTCTCTTAAGGGATATTACATTTCATCACTAATGGGATCTGCCTTTGTTTATTTACACGTATCTGCTGACTTCTAGTTAAAGATACCTGTTTAAAAGATAACCACAATTCAGTCATAGATCAAGTGTTGAGGAAAACTGATCTTTGAATGGTAATGGTTCCGTGAATACTAATGAAACACAGCTGCTCGGCCATTTTTATATTAAATTGCATCCATAATAAGATTTTATAGACATTTCCTGAAAGTTACACTAGCATGTATATGCTAACTGCAAAGTGACTAGTCATTCTAGTCACCCCACACCAGTTACCCCACACCAGTTAACACTTAGAAACTGATTTCTAGGAATCACAATTTGAAAGTATTGATACATCAATTACCCACCATTCACTTGCTTGAGGGAAGGGAAATCTGTTCACATCTAGCAGTCCCTAGAGTATTCCAGCAAACCCAATTCTGTTTTCACTTCTGTGTTTGTGGCTCTACATGTGTTACTGAGCCCTCTTCCTGCTATGTAGTTATCAGTGGTCAATGGCTGCTGTGTGGACCGAGTTACCCTCAGCTCTTGTATTTAACAGCTGCTCTCAGTAAAGAAGGTTAACACAGAAGGTAGTTGTGCCTGTGCAAGACCAGCCTTGCTCGATGTCATTTCTGCTTCTGCAAGCAAAGGAACATCACAGGGGGACACCGCAAAGATGAGGATATCTGAAATACAGTGACAGCACGGCCACTGCCTGTCAATGTCAGCCTCTCTGCAACTAGTTGCTTCACTGAGAGGCCAGAGAGGAAAAATTTCAGAGCAGAGATATTTGTTTGTTTGTGCTGAAAAATGCTGAGAGTGCATATATTCGAGGTACAGTTCTGAGACTGATGGTGGCCTTTGATAAGGACAGGTCATGAAGATGTTCTCCTTGGCTTTGAAAAATAAACATTTTCCCTTCGTGTCTCTCTTGCCTTCAGTAGATTTGGGCTTCCAAAGAATTGCGGCTAAACAGTTTGTGGATATCCATTTCATTCAGTTGTATGCAATCTAGCTGTCCAAATGAATACCCAGTTCTCAGAGCAACACGACCAATGCCATTCCAGTTAGCAGAAGCTGTCCTGTTTCTTGAAGTAGAGTAGGTACTACCAGTTCTTCCAGAAGAAGAGATTGTGCTGTAGGGATCCAAGGCAGGAGCTGGCAGTTGATCGTGTGTATCAAAGGACACACAGAGATTTTTCACTAATTTTTGAACTTCAAACTTGGAAATGAAAATTACAAACTGGAACACAACTCTGGAAAATCACCAACCCATGATTTAATATGTAAGTTGCCACAACACTGAGGTGCTCTGTAGTTTCAGGTGTTTGAGGCTGGTTTATGCCTTGAATCAGGAGATGCTTTGAATCAGGAGACCTTCTGTCTCTTTCAAAACTGTGTTTTTTCTAACATGTTATGAATGTCTAATTCAAGCTTTGTATCCTGCTGTGCTCTTTGTTTCAGTGCTCCTTTTGAAAGTGAAGCTCATGGATTTAATTTGCACTGTTGAAAACTGTACTCTTTTTTATCATTTTGCAGTTTGTTCCATCATGTTCATAGAGTAACTACCCTGCCCACATCGATATTACAAGAAAATGTAATGAGAACTTCTTGCTATGTCTTCATTAAGCCATTCATTAGTTCCTGTACTTGTATCTCTTTTCTCCTTCCTTAGCATTTGTCAAAAGCCATTGTGTTTTGTCTCAACTGACTTCATGAGAAACTGTGAGGTTCTCATGGTGGTGTTGAGAAATGTATATTGTAGAAGCTCATTCAAGTGACTTATGCAATTAGGAAAATGTACAAGTAATGGCTCTGGGTCATGGCTGTAATGAAATCCAAATGCAGGTAATGAAGTTGAATTTCAGATTAAAAGTTTTGCATAGCTCAGCTGCAAGCCACATAAACTGAAGCAATTCCAAACTTGCTTGGGAAGGGAGATGTTAAAATTTAAGGCAGAAGAAATGTCAGAGAGATGCAGTCCCATACAGCTGTGACATTCGTCTCTAATCTATCTCACCTGCCTCCATGAAGTGTTTTGTCACAGGCTTTGAGCAGCTACAGTCTAGTTGTTTCAGGATTGTCAGAGTAAAGTGATGAAGCAGAAAACAGTCTGTGTGTATGTGTGTGTGTGTGTGTGTGTGTCTTAAAAAAATCTCAGCTTGAAAACACATACCAGAAAGTTTCTACTCAAACTCAAAACCACAAATTATTTTCCCACAGGATGAGATACAAGCATTATGAGGAACAACCAGTCAGAGTTTACTCAGGAGTTTATAGAGGTTTTTTTCAGATTGAGACAAAGAGGCAGTATTGGAAAATGAATGAAAAGGAATCCCCATTGAAATGTTTCCTCATTAAGGGCTCAGTTCTGCTCTCTACACAGATGGTTTAGACCTAGGGAATTGTCTGGGGTTTTTTTCTCATGCGAGTAATGCAATGAACTGCATAAGCGTATTCAGATGAAAGGTTCCTAAGCTCAGCCAGAAAATTTTATTGCCACTGACAGAGTATCACTATCACAAAAGAAAGATGAGCAGTAACCCCCCCCCCCCCAACTCATAATACCATCAATTTTCAAAAATAAATTAAAAACTAGGATTGGAACTTTGCTCTTAGACTGTCTTTTTTTCAATGGGCTGAGCAAAAACTTTGGACCTAAGAACCTTAAACACAGAGAAATGTCAAAAAAGCAATGAAGTTAACAGAAGTCTAACAGCATGTTGAATTGCAGTAAGATGAAAGAGAAAAGCAGAAAGTAGAAGGACTAAAAGAAAGAAAAGATGAAGCATTGCTGTTGACAAGTTTCGGGGGAGAATCTCTATTATAAAATGTCATAGTCTGCAGAAGATGCTATGTCAGTCATATACTACTGGCAGCAAAGGTAGTTGAAACAGGCTTGGTAGCTACAGGGCATTTTAGTAAAACTAGTATCTTTTAGTATTGTGCCCCACTACAGATTTCCAGGCCACAAGGAACCATAGGGCTGCTATTCTTTTTAACACAGGCTGTAGTATTTCATCAACTCTTTCCTTCAGCTTGTATTCAGTTAAAGTGTATCCTTTGGGTTGAATGCAATTTTGACTGAGAACTCCCGGAAGTGAACAAACCGTCATGTTGCATGGTGATTTGTTCTCGTTATTAATCATCTTCTTTGTCAAAAATCTCTGTGTCTTTCTTATAACTTTTATTTTCTTGGCTGTGATGTGATTTGTTCTAACACCTTCCAAAAAGGTTAAAGATGCATTGCAAAAACGGTATTTTGTCAATTATGAAAACAGATCTGTCATTGGTTGTTTTGGTTGTTGGAGGGTTTTTTTGAATGAGAGAATTATGCTTTTAAAAAACAATTATTCACATTTCACCAATGCCTAAAAGTATTTGAACTAATTGGCTATTGCTAGTATTTTATCATCTACAGTTTAAATTTACTTAATAAGATCAAACTGCAGGAAGACACAAGCATACGTTTAAGACTTTACTTGTAAGATACCACCCAGGAAAAGATTCAGAAGATGCCACATAGGTATGGCATGATAATGCCATCTAGGTGCTAGGATAAATAACAAGTCCTGAATAGAGCATCAGCCCTAAACAAGATCAGCAGAATGTATCTCCAATTGTATAAAGCCGATGCAAGACTGATGTCCTTGTTCCCCAAGGGAACTTAGCACAAGCAGAGAAAGGCCCCATCCCTGCAGACTTACAGGGTGATGCTCAATCCACCTCAAAACACTTGACTGCTTCACACAGAATGTGTGCATGAGGGAGCATAGGTTCAAGGCTATTTTTGCCATCATTATTTACAAGCAAGGTAATTGCTCTGCTCTGCTCCAGCTCTGGCCTTTTTAATTGACAGCAGAGCCCTATCATTTGCAGAAACATTATTCATCACGTAATTAAATGATTGTCTCTATCCCCTATCTTGCCCTTCGTTGTTAGAACCCATTTATCCTATTGACAGTATCCATACGTCTTTTCTGTTTTCCTGTAATCTGTATGTCTGGAAAGCATGAACTTTTCAGAGGGGAAAGAAAGGCAGAGGAAGGAGCTTTTTCTAAGTTGCTTCACTTTCTGTGAAGTCATCGCCTTTGCCCCATATGGCTGGACTGCTGTGCCTCAGTGCATCAGGAGCAGAGAGAGGCATGCAGTCTGCTGCCAGCAACTATAGCAAGGCAAAAAAAATCTCTGAAGCAACAAGGTCAGTGCCCTCGATGTTTCCCTTCACACCCCAGAGTCCAAACCTAAACAAACAGTCACATCTCCATCTCCCTTGTATAACCTTAACTTCACAACCTGCCCTTGCCCCTGCAGATCTGGTAATGGCAGTAAGTCAGCAGAGTCAAGCCATAAAACTTCTCTAGGGAGGTGAGTGAGGACCACAGTCATTTCACTATGTGCCATTTGAGAGACAGCGGCTTGTTTCTTTTTTAGACATCGCCAGCTGAAGAATCATTTCCTGTTTAGACTACAGGATTTATTACTTAACTTGCTCATTTCTTGAGGGCTGTGCTGGTGGTGGGGTTGTGTAGCAGATGACAACTGATAAGTGAATCATCTATTTCTCTGGGAACTCTTGGTTAACAATTCCAGAAGGCTTTGATGGTTGGAATGTCCCCATTTTGCCCAGGTCCTGCTTTTCTGACACTTCAGAGAAGCTGAATTCCTAGAAATTGTCAACTTTTGGAAATCAATCCACTTGACAGTCTTTGGGGTTTTTTGGGGGGCAGTGTCATGTCACAGTTCATGCTTCAGTTGTAATCAACCCACATAACACCTCGGTTTTCTGTGCTTTAGCTGCCAAATGGTGCTGCACAGAGACCCTTCACGTGTCACACTCCCATCACATCCAGATTTCAGCATATCACTTCCCAGGCTGAGGAAACAGTAGCAGAGTTAGGTCATGATTGCAAATGCTTTATTCACCTGAACTGCATGTACACACAGGTAAATCTACACCCATGCAAGTGAAGGACTACAGGTAGTGTCTATACCATCAGGCTGCTAAATGGAGGGAAGCAGCTGGAGTAATTCATGGGAGCTATGGACTTGAATATGTTGTACATCGAAGTGCTTATATGAGAAATGCGTATCCCAAGCAGTGGGGAAGAATAATAGGAAGAGGCTTTATATTTAACTGGATAACTAAGTACTTAAAAGAGGTATTTAGGAATGAGGACATGTGAGGTTTAGATGAGCTTTTTGAAATCAAAGCCATCCCCTTTCTCCCTAAGGCCACTAAGAACTGAGGAGCCTACGGTGATTCTTCTCCTATGAAAAATCATGTATTCTGCCTGTCAACAACTCTACCTTTAGTCCTCTGCTCTGTGCCAGTTTTGAGCATGACTGAGAGGTTTCTGTCAAAAGCAAATGGCATTTCAGTGGCTCAATGATTCTTCTATGGCTAGGGTGATCAATTGACCTGAGATAATTGAGATTTCCTCAGACTTCAGTGTGGCCCTGCTGTAGCGATGAACCTGCTTCTGCAAAGTGCTGAGTATCCTCAGTTCCCTGGAGTTTATGGAAAGAGCTGATGGCAGTCAATACCTCACCAGGCTGTGCCTGTGTTCAGCACTGAAATTAATGGAGTTATTGAATTCATCAGCTTTAACAAAAATACATTACAGAGAAGTATCCCTTTGCAGGACATAATCTGGAAAAAAATTCTAAATGAAAGCAAAGCACATTAAACCATAATGCTGTCAGCCTTTCACAACTGCACATCAGATCCATATGTATTGTACCACTGTTCTGAGATGTGAATAGAAGAGCTCAACAGCAAAACCAATATGCATCCTTTGGAGGCAAAGGACAGCAAAGTCCTTGGGGTCACCATGGCTGCTGTGAGGAACATGCTAGTCTCTTTCATCTTATCTCTTCCAGACTTCAGTGGTGCCACTCCATTCCAGGTGCAGCAGTGACCTTGAGTCTGCAGTGGGAGAAAGTTTTTATCAGGGCTGAAGTTTTTGTGGGGATGTGGCATTCATAAGGCAGCTAAACCACCAGGGACTACTGCAGGAGCAAACCTTCTGTCCCGAGTCAATCCTAACCATTCCTGTACAGAGTTCCGGGTGCACTGAAAAACTCTTTATTCTGTAGGAACCGACCCCAGTGAGAGATGTCCTGGAGGGGAATTCATTCTCTGCAGGCTAGAGAGAGCTTGGCTTTTTTGGATTTTGAGCCCACTGTTCCTGCAAATATGAGGGAGGGAGGGAGGGAGGTAATGACAGGGTCAGTAGCCCAAGGATTCCACCAGTGATTTTGTGGATAATCAGGCTTTGTGAAGGTTTTAAATATGGCTAAAAACTAACCTGTTATGTTTTAAGAGAGATTTGTAGCCTTTTTCATCCCTGTCTTCTGAAATGAGAGTTTCTGGAGGCACACACTGTATATACAGCCTAAATGGTTGATGTTCTTAAAAGAAATTTAAAAAATCCAGCCCCCCAGCCCTTTTGAGCTACAAATGCATTTAAAATAGAAATGTGGCATTTCTATTAACTTCTAAGAAATTCTAAGTGCTTTAAACATAAAGGAACCTGTAAACAGAACAAAAGTGTTAATAACGAGACCCACTCCCTCCTTCTGTTCTTCCCGTTTCATTTTAAAGTTGCATTACTGTTTTTCTCTTTGCATTTACTTGCACTAGTATATAATTTTCAAGCTCAAATAAATTCAGTATGCCAAAAGAGAACATACAGAGCTATCAAATGCACTTTAGTAAGCAGAAGGGGATAAATGTGAATGATGTTTTTTTCCTCCATTGTTATATTTAAGTAAGGTGACTCCTGAAACATCATTTGTAGAAGATAACAGGCAATATCAAGCCTTCAGACAAAAGTGTTTGAGCAAATTAAAACATGTTCTTGTAGCAAAGTGTGCTTTTGTCTGAAATTTTCTCTTCTACTGTTATAAATAATACCTCTCATTTTCAGCACTGTAAGAGATGAAAAAGAAAAACCAAATCCTCTCTATTTTTACAAGGTCTTTATCTTGTTCCTTAGAATGAACTTTAAAACCATCTTATTCTGTAGCACAGGTCAGTCTGTACTTGTACATCAAAAGAGCCAACACATGACAACAGATTTCAAAAATCTGGAAAGCAGAAACAGAGCTATTTAATACGACTGAATTAGAGGTGAACAAAATTATTTATTTAGGAAAGTCCCATTTTGCTGTACAAACTGTAATAACAGCTTGTGTCAATCAGCCAATGTATTGCTTTTTTCTTTCTTATTTTTTTCTCATGTTTTATCTTGTGTTTCTTTCATCTTTAAATGAAAGAATCTCCTTTTTTTTGTGAATTTCATTACAAAATTATTTTCATCCTAAAATGAAATTCTGGGGAATTTTTCAGTCAACTTTATGACCTATGGTAAATAAGTAGGGCTACGCACTAGGTTTAAATATGGTAATAGGCACTCCATTTCATGTAGTTGTTACCATAATCATGAACAGTCTGGGAATGTAGAAGTTTAGTTTCTCAGCAACCTACTGCAACACAGAAATAAGCCTGTGCTCATCAGGGAAATATTAGTGGGCAATTGGCTTGTGGACTGTTAGTCTGTAAAATAAGCAAACCATTAATCAGCCTTTCCATGGCTCCAGTGCTGAATCAGCTGAATGGTTCAAACAAAGCGACAGTCCTGCATGGGAATATTTAAAAATTACTTAGCAGGCTTGAGCCTTTGGTGGCTGTTGCTGCAAAGTGCCAGCTGTTGGACAGGGATCTGGACAACTTTCCAAAGACAAATGTCTTTAAAAAGATGTGTGTATATAAAAATCCAAAGGTGACAGATCCAGCCAGGCTAGATAATGATCTTAAAGAATATGGCCTGATGTCTCCTGGCTGTGGTGAGAACATCTGCAGAGATACTTTCTCATATTTCTTCTTTTAGAGCAAAGCGAGCCCATGTGAGGGCCAGGTTGCCATTTATAGACGTTTGCTCAACACTCAGAGGGCAAAGAGCTTGGATGACTGCAGGGAAATGCCCTGTCAAAGCAGGACCCGGGAGATAGGGAGAAGGGAAATAAAAAGGAAAACTGCATCTAAGGGGGATCCCAATGGATAGAGAAGGCAGCTGCATGTTTCTCTGGAGTACAGGGGCCAAACAGAGTAGGTATAGCCCCGGTCATGGGGTAAGAGGGGACGCAGCAGCACCACGTGGGCTCAAGCACCGTCTCAGAGGCTGCTCCTGGCCCAGAAACCCCAGCCTGATGCTTATTAAGACATGTGTTCCCACAACAAAACCCACAGCGAGTGCAAGGGACTTGTATCCCTGTGTGGTAGCTAGCATTTTCCATATACAAAGGAATAATTAGGGTTTAACTAAAAATGATAAACTTAGAGACATCTCTTTTTGTAGTTGAATCTGTAGAGCATTAATTATCAATAAAGAATAGGCTTTACAAGGCCATCTGGAAAAACAAAATGTTTCTCATTTCTAGTAGATCCTGAGGGACTCCTCCAGAATTTGGGGGACTTTACAAATCAGAGCATAAAGCAAATGGGTAAGTATGTGTCCTTTGTTTTGTTTGCTGAATGTCACCACAACCTCCAAGATAAAAATCAGAACCAGTGTGTACACGAGTAGCAGTAGTACACAGAGAAACCAAAATAAGAGCTCGTGTCAGAAATTCCTGCCTGAAGAACAGACTGTCACATGAATAACAACAACATAGTGCTATTATAGCATAGCTGTGCTTTTTAAAGGGCTGCTATAAAATTCTAAAATCAATCTTCCTTCATTCTATGCGTGTACATACAGAAATGAACAAAGTAACAGGAAGTTGTTCCCATCACAATATTTTGTGGTGTATTCAGATCTTGGACTTGAGGATTGAGTAATATGCGTCTTGGGGTTTTTCCAAGTCTGCACATAAGCTGAGATTTTGCTCTCTGTTCTTTTTTTTTAAGATGCATTGTTCTCATTTCTTTTTACAACGGAGATGCTACTTTATGTTATCTGTAACTGGTCCAAAATTAAGCTTCATAGACTGGCATACAACATTCTCATCTTCACTGACACTTCTCAGTGAGAATTTTGCTCAATCTGCTACTGCATTTGGGAGAGGGAGATTTTACCCAGTCAGCTCTGAGGTATCAACCATTTTATTCTGTATAGCTGGTGCTAGAATTGTCATGAAGTTTTAAGTCGTGAAGTCTGGTGTCGGAAGTTGGTGAAGTGTGTCACGCGCTTGAGTCCTAGCAAGATCTCAAGGGTGGCATTTGCTGCTTACCAGTGGTAATTATTCTGTGTGAAAACTGGCGATCTGGCAAAAGTGGTGAAACAAATTGCCTTAGCACTTTATTGGGTAGGTAGGAGTTAACGGGGACTCTTGGCAACAAGTAGAAAATAAGTTAAGCCAGTGATTCTTTGAAAGGTGCATGCATTTTAGTGCACTGTCAGCTATTTCCTCTACATTTCTTTGCCCAAATTCTCCATTAGTGTATATTGTTATGGAAGCTTCACAGTATAAGTGAAGGTGCCTTGGTTTATATCAGCTAGAATCTGAAGTCTGATATGCTCACCAGCAACCTCTGCTAATGCAGAAGTACCTAAGAAGCCCACGTGGAAAAAACATTACTGATGCATTAAAAAATAAACCAATCCTCAAAGAACAGGTCATTTATTAGGTTGTTTAATGCATTTTCGGCCCATGCATTTGATTAAAAATCACTGGCTATGTCACAGCTGCCTGCTAGGGAGGCCACAGGCAGCTGTGCATCCCTCAGCCCCACGTGCTGTGGGCAGGAGGGGTTGGAGTATGCTGTGGCCTCTCTGAGGGATGCGAGCCTGGGGCTGGGTGGCTGTCACCCCCACCTCCGTGTCAGGGTAGGGGAGCACCCACAACAGCACAGCCAAGACCATCCTTGGGTTTGCAAGTCTGCAGTCCAGACACATAATTGTCATCTTCCAAACTGGAGTAATAGCATGAGTGCTATATGCAGACTCATGCCTGGAGTTTGTGTAGCTGTATCACTAGTATACGTGTGTCCGAGAAATCCATACTTGCATCTTTTCCTATGGTCATACCTGCTTACTGATCATTTCTATTCCCTTCACCTGGTGAAGATGTCTCTGTAAAGCTAACTGTTTTGAAGTACAGTTGACAGAGACGTATAAAGCTGCAGTTCATGCTGATCTCAGTTCCGCATTCCTGGGTTTTCAGATCATATATAAAGAGCTGTATGGAAATAGTCATTGTTGTAGTGAAGAACAGCTGAAGCAATTCAAAATTTAGTTCCTAAGGACCCACAGCATTACGGTCTCACATGGGTTAACCCTGTGCTTTATTTAATTTTAAGTTATTTAGAAATTCAGATGCTAAGCAGATGTGCTCGTAAAAAAAAAAAGAAAACCCAAACCAAAAAATAATTTAAAAAAAACCCTCAGCAATTTCCTATGAGAGCTGAGAAACTCACACAACAAACATAATCTTCCCGAAGGGTAACTGAAAGACCATTTTTGTACTATGATGTCCTGTACTTGTCTCCCCATGACATGTACTGTGACCTATGTCATGAAAACAGAGGCAGACTGCTGTCAGATGTCCATGAGAACATTAGGAAGGAGATGAATGCACTAAGACAAACCCAACCTCACTGAGAATTTTTGAGGTGAAGCTTGCATTGATCTTTAGCTTAGTACATGTAGTCTCTCCGTGGGAGCAAACTGGCTGTCCCCAGCCTTATTCTTGTGTTTTAAGTCTGTGAGACAGATCATCTGCCTAACCACCCCTCAGCTCCATGCACTCATCTGCCTCTGCAGTTCCCACCGGCTGCTGTGGGGAGAGCACGGGGGAAGGAACACCGATGCCAGCTATTCCTGCCCCTCCACCCACGATGCCTTTGGGGATAGATGAGAAAAGAGCCACATGCTTTTGTAGTGAGGCTCTTCCCCACAAGTGTTTGCCCACAGCCACCTCTGAGGGGATATTTGATCCTCTTGTGGCAATCTGGGCCTGCCCACCATGTCAAGTCCCTGCTCAAGTGTGCATCCTGAGCAAGCACTGCTAAATACACGGTGTGTATTTTGGGATTTCAGTAGTGTCATCTCCAGTTCTTTAACAAAGACATTGATCTCCCATCTTCATATCAAGTACTTCACTCTGCAAGTACCTAAGTTTATCCACATGGAAGCTGGAACGTGAACACCAGAACCATGCAATAGAAAGTAATATAACTACTGTGTACTTCAGAAAAAAATTCTTACGGCACCTAGGAAACCAGTCCTTGCCACTTAATCAGACTCCATAATTACCATTTTAAGTGTTCCCAAGAGCATGAGATTGCAAGATTAAACCACTGCTTTTGAAATATCATAGCCCAAAGCACAACGATGCCAAGCTGAGGAAAATGCTGCTGGCATCAGTTTACCTTAATCAGAGTTTCACATTGTAATCTTCATACCATATGATTGGACTAAAAGTCAAAATCAGTTCTCAGAAGCGCAAACACGAAGATTTGTAGCTAGCCAAGTATTTCGTTATCTCCATTTTAAAATTAAATATCCTAGTTTATTAGTTGGAAAACTATAGTATTTTGAAATTATTTTTGTGTCATTATGAGCAATAAGCCTGTGGAATCATGTCCATCAGATATACCAGTTCATCACATTCAGATGTGTGATACAAAGGGAGAAGATGATCTGGTTCATGTGTTCCATCATCCCAAAACTTTTTTTTGATCCAAGACTTATTTTTGTTGCCACTTCTTGGCCCAGAGCAGACGAAATCACATGCAGTTTGCCTTGAATAACAGAATTATTAATAAATAGTCACTGATTTCTCTGATTTGCATGATCATAGATGTGTTATCTGAAGAAGCCAACATCTATCTACAACAGTACATGCCAGAGCAGAGTGCAAGGGTGGCTGAAGAAGAGAGTGACATGCTCTTCTTTAAACCCAGCGACCTTCAGATAACCTTTCTTTGACAAAAGGGATTTTGCAGTTCGTATGGCTGCTGCTGCTGACAATCAGTTAAGCCCCCAAATAGATCTTGTCTAAACCTCTACATCCTTTGTCTGGTGAGATTATTTTCTGTTGCCACTTTACACACAAAAGTACTCTCTGAAGAGGCGCAGCGTCGGTGGTTTCAAGAAAGAGTAAGAGAGAAACCAAGACACATTCAGAGCTTTAAAAATGGCTCTCCCTAATGGGACAGAAAACAAGTTTCCAAAGATAGAAGAACCATTGCATTTCCTTGGACTATTACTCAGTATAGTCATATTTCCAAACTAAACAGATTACATTTACAGCATGATAAAATACATTTAGAAAAAAACTGTGTCAAGTACCACATAGCTCTGAACTCAGAGGGTTTCCCAGCAGGGACACTGAGCCACACTGAATTAAGGCTAAATTGCGGCATTACTCCTCTGCCTCTGTCTGACAGAGCAAGTTCAGGCATTCTGTCCTAACCCTCAGCTTCCCACAGCCACCCTCTACCTCTCCAGTCCCTGTCTTCTCTCACCACATTCAGAGACAGTCCAACAAATTCCTATGATGTTCCTGGACCAGCATCCAAATGGCACAGGTTACAGCAGGCTGTTGATGGCATTTGGGAGAAAGGTCTTTAGAAATACAGGGAATAAAAGCTGGAGGAGCAGCAAATTGTCTTCTTTTTCCAATAAACTTGTAAACACTCTTTTTGTTTGGAAAATCTTGGAGACTGGCTGTTTGGTTCGGCTCACTTCAACAGCGAGTTTGTCTCATCTTGATCTCTTAATCCACTCCAAGGGCCAAATCCACAGAAAGCAATGATAAAACCCTCACTTATTTCAACAGTGACCAATTGTTTCACACAAGTAAATAGAATTGTTTGTAAGGACAGCTTAAACATTTTAAATGGGAAACAGAGCACTTACTGTCCCACAGAGTATGCACAGAGGTGCTCTTCAGGGCAGGGAGACTGGCCAGGAACTTTTGTCTCTTAAAAACTGTTGGAAAAGAAATCCGCCCATTGCTTGACTCTTGCTTCCAGAGTTGAATGTTTCTACTGATGGTAGATTTTATGGAAAATGTTTTAGAAATCTACTGCAGAGGTCACACTGTAATACGGCACAATGAAAACCACACTCATTTACAGCTTCACACATGTACGTGCAACTTTGTTTAAAAAAAGCTTCAAGAAGGCCCAAGAACAAGTTTGTATTTTTTT
This sequence comes from Harpia harpyja, assembly GCF_026419915.1. NCBI lineage: Eukaryota > Metazoa > Chordata > Aves > Accipitriformes > Accipitridae > Harpia > Harpia harpyja. The sequence continues at coordinate 67,953,080 of NC_068969.1, read as the reverse complement.
AACTGCAGGTGGCTAAAGTAGGCAGTGAAATGTATGATTAAGACAGTAAACATTTTATTTGTGGTCCTAGCTAAATTTTCGCATTTACACATACATTTCTGACCTAATGGAGTAGCAGAATACTTTGTTGTTAAATACTTGCTGTCCATTTGGTAAGTCATACAAAAGAAGTTCTCCTCTTTGCATTTGTACTTCTAATAAATTTTCTACATTCATCGTTTATTTTTTCTCCCCCTACTTTATCTTCTCCCTTAGTTTTTTCTCTCTGATCAGCCTTCCACCCCACTCTTGCAGCTGTAGATTTCCCTCAACACTTTTCTCTCTATTGTGTAGTCATTGTTTCATTAATTTACTTTTTTCTCTTTGTAGTCCTCTCATTCTAGTTTTAACTGTTATTTTTTACCTCCATTAGCCACAATCTCCTTTGTTCTTCTTTTTCTTCTCTCACCATACCTTCATTTTATCCCCTCCCAACTTTCCTGTAATCAGGAGTTGAAAGATAAGCATTACAGGCCCACATTTAGGACCAGAGATCCTGGGACTTTACATCAAAATTTTGCTTCACATTCTTAAACTCCTACCACTGTGATTGCCGAAAGTCTTGAAAGTAGTACTGTAATTAGCGCACAGTTTTAATGGATGCAACTAGTCTAATTGATGTAACAATGTTTGCCTGAACCTGTGGAAAGTCTGAAATACTAGTCCAGAAGATTTTATTTTGCTCCATGTCTTGCATCCCCTCTTCCCTGCATGAAGGGGAGGACAAATAATGCTGTTTTTTCTCATAGATGCGTGGAAAACTTTTGCTTTTACATAAGTCTGGCTGGGTGACAGATGAGTGCCACTGTCTTGGTATATGTGGGGCCTCACCTATAGTATCTGATGCCAGGACTGCCTTACTTCCGTCCTGTCCATCTTTGTACCCTGCAGATCACACACACAGGCAGACTCTTCTCTACCTTGCTTTCTCCAAGTCCCCTGTCAGAGACACAGACACACACATGCCTGCTCTCAGAAGACGGCTGTACTTTATACCAGAGACAAGATCCAGGAGGCAGGCAGAAAATTCATATCAGAGGAAGGTGGTCAGAGAGAGTTTTTGGCGTGAGTGCAAGAGAGGTGCTTAAACACCCATGCGTTAATAGATACTTAGTAGACAGTAGATGGTGCTCCAGCATAACTGGCACTGTTACCAAGTTTTGTAGTGGCAGCTTTTCTCGACCACTACATTTTCTTAGCTCCCAGGAGATGTAGCAGTACAGACCCTGCATGAGTTTCTGAAAAAGATAGAAGGAGCAGTGAGACCATCTCTTTGGAGGCCACAAGTTGTGATAGGATGGAAGATTAGGCTTGGCTGGGAGACTGGGACATAGCCACAGCTGCCCATGGCAGGATCACTGGGGACCTTTTTCTGTGGGTCACTGCCTTAGCACATGGGAGAAACAACTGCTGCCCTGTATCCTTTTCCCCAGCCATGGGTTTTTGGGTCTACTTAGTCCTAGCTGCCCAAGTTCACCAGCCAATTATAAGGTTGGAGCTCATGTACACCTCTGTGTATTGCGACAGTTATTTGTGCTTCTGCAACTTATTTTATTCTGATTAATTAGGGAGTTAGCAGACTCATTTTTTCCTATATATAGACTTGGCTAGTTGTGCTCTGTGTACTGAAAGCAGTGTGGTGACATGTCAGCCAGGATGCTTCATCATGATGTAATTAGTGCACATACCAGCCCTTCAGACCAGCAGCCAGCTGTGGCTCATTAGGATCTTGGCTGCAGGCTGCATTTCATTTATGAGCAATGTTCTACCCTTCATATCTGATCAGCACATCCTTGTGAAAATAAACCTCAGTGGCACATCCAGCCATCACACGTGGGGTTCTTGGGCCAGCCAGCAACACCAGCCAAATGTCCTGGTATGGGTGCACAGACCCTGTCCTCTCAGTGGTGTGAGGCTCAGAGACACCCCCTGAAAAATAAGCTTTCCACTGATGCTCCTGTCAGCACCACTGGGCTGTATCTCCCACAGTTATTTTCATGTGAGGGAGCAGAGTATTGATCCTTTTGTCCTAACGCCTTTTCTATGCCAATGCCCACCCTGACAGAGCTAGAAAAGCCTGTGTCCCGCTCTGCACCCACACCTGCTAAGTGTGATCTCCACGCCGGCAGCTGCGGAAAGACAAAGTGCAGTTTGCAATGATTCCCCGCAGCCACCACCTTACAGAAGACCCCAGCGAAGGGCGGAGCAAGGGAAAGCCCACGGTTTCTGGTTTTCTAACCTGCCTGCTTTCTCTGTGAGTGGCTGTATGGGAACCGGAGGCCACATTGTCTTAAACCCTGCCCTAAACTCTCTGTAGATCACTCAGCAACAGGCACAACTGCCGGCAATCCCAACCTGCAGAGCTGGGACAATGGCTTCCTTAGGTGAGGGTACGCAAAATGGCGCATCTTTCCTAAACTGCTCTGACTGCAGGACTGCCAGGTGCTTCCTGTGGGATCCGCGTGCAAGGGGATTTCCTGCGTGGCTGTGGCTCTGTAACTGCACTCTGAAGGTTCAAAGAGAATTTGACTTTTGCTGGAATTTCTCCAGCTGAGCTCAGTAATTGAGATGTTCCTTTGGCTGCAGTGGGGCACACTGTAGAGTATCATTAGGTTTATTCTTGTGTCAGAAATATAGGAAATTGAGCTGTTTAGGCAAACAGCCAGTGCAAACAAATATCAGCATATGTTGCAGATAAAGCCAGGCAATCAAGTTGCTTCCTTCTAGGGGAATAACAGAAATATGTATGAAACTAACCCTATGCCTTTAATGGACTTTTAAAAATTATTCCCTCAAGCTACTTATGGGCAACTTTGAATCCATTGTTAACATCTTTAGAGTGTGTTTGGTTTCCTGGTACAGGAAGTAATAACAGTAAAGCAAACAAATGCCTTAATTAAATCATCGCGTGAGAAGAGGCCAGGGTAACTTCACAATATTACATTCAATGGCACTAGTAATATTAATGAAGCAATAGTCACTAGTAAGTACTTTTAAGATGTGGCAACAACATGTATGTAATCAGCCAAGGTTTCTACTAGAAAAAACACACTAAAAGGTAACACTTCAAAGTTTTCCCGGGTGTACAGGGTGCAGAGTGCCAGATGTCTTAGTCAAAGAGCATCTTGGTAAAGGGACAAGGACATAAAAGGAATTCCTGCTCTGTGTGAGAAAGTGTAAAAGAAAAGGCGTGAGGGGTTTCCTGAGAAGTGAATTCCTGACTGCTATGCATAGCTGTACTGTGCTACTCCCCATCCATAGGAGCATGAACAAGGGACCAAGGGATAACATGTTAATGTGGGTATGTTGTACTGTATATTATACCTTAATATATACTGTATGTATGGTGCCATACATAGAGATTCTGTGACCTTGGCCCAAGGTAAGTGAGAAGTACTTCTTTCTGACTCAGCACTTTCTCAGTCATAAGCCATCCATCAGTTTATGACCACAGCTAAGAAACACGCTGCAAAATACCCAAGCAAAATGAGGTGAAAATCAGGCTTATGAAAGAAAGAGACTGCCATGTCCTACATGACATTTGCTCAGGCTATGACCTTCAGCAGAGCACCCTGGTTCCTGTGCTGGGCTTGTTTCACAAGCTGTTTCTGCTGTTGCCATACTTGTTCCTACACAAACGACTGCAACAACATAAAACCACGTTTCTTTTCATGGTGCTGTGTAGATATGCCACTTTGTTTTTTTCATAGCTGGTTGTCAGGAGCTTAGGAAAACAGTGATTTGTGGGAACATAACCTAAAAATGTAGCAGCAGCATTGAAAATGAGATCTCGATGGGAGGCTGCACAGCAGCTGGCACTTCCTCTCCCTCCCTGCATGCACAGGAGGACGTAGAGCTTTGCCTCCTTGGGCAGCAATAGCCACGGTTCCCTTAATGGCCACCCTCCACCTGCCCCTGCTGGGTTACAACATTACAAGTCTGCTTTAGGCTAAAAACATCACAGGCAAAACCTGAAGTTTTTACTGGCCGTAGTGCTTGCTTCACAATGCAAGGGCAGCAGAATTGTTTAAAGGAATTTGAACTCTTCCTTTGCTATGAAGGAAAGTAGAAAGTATTGGAAAATAAGTGAATCTTTCTAATGGTATGGTGAATCTCTGTATGGTTTTTGAATTAATGAGAAGTATAACAAATATGTTGGAGGAAAAGCTAGAGCTCGCTCTATTTCCACATTTTTTGGATACTCTTCTCTATTGCAATTAAGCTTTACGTGTCAGGCTGAAAGAATATTTATTCTTATTGTTTTTTATCTCCAATGGAAACTGGGCCTGGAGAACCATATGGGTAAATCAAAAATACATCACACTATATTTACACATACAGTCTGTATTTCTCCCATAGCAGTCTGAAAAGTTCAGCAAAATCTTTGTTGTTGTTGTTGTTGTTGTTGTCCCTGCATGTTAGAAGATCAAAAAGTTCTGATAAAATGCAGACACAGGCAATTTTGTTTTAATCCAGACCACATGAGCCACTAGCAGACAACACATAACTATTTGGAAATGTATGATTTGTAAGCAGCTTTAGAGACAACGTATACCAGATTGCACTATATGGCTGTCCATTTTCCTCTTACTAAATGATACAGTTCTGAACGTGTCCTCTCTACTTAAACTGGGAATTATAGTGTGTACTTGTATTGCCTCAGTGGCTGGAGCAGCATTGAAGGAAAAAGGCCAGATCACGCATTGCTCATTTCATTTTCTTCCTTCAATAGAATTTCGCTCTGACTTTTTATCTGTTGAAATACTTTTTAAAAGTTTAGTTTTACATAATGTATTCCTCTTTAAAAAGACAATTGATGAATACTAAAGACAAAAACAAGTCAGATGAAGCAGGAAATCTTATTTCAAAATATGAAATAAAAGGTTTAGGTTTTTTTATACACTCAGGTGGAGATGTTGCCATTGCAGAAGTACTGTCAGAAAGAATATCACAATTTGGGGAAATGCTATGACTGTTGCCACTTTGATTTCTTTTTTCCCTAATACAAGATCAGTCAGTGTTTTGCTGCTGTTCTTTTTTTGCCTTAAAAGAAGGTTTAGGTCAAATTTTCAGATGCAGGCTTTGCACATGGAGTATTTCAAGCCTGGATACAGGTCAGAAATACTGTCACAGGAATTTACTCCCTGCGTGTGTGTGTCCTTGTGCATATATGAGTTGGTGGGAGCTGCATTGTATGGCTAGCCATTGGCTTCAGGGTTGTAACGCAAGGCTTTAATTTCTTCTGTGCTGAATAAATTGACTAGTAGCAGTACTCACGTCCTCCATTGGGTGAAATGAGAGCAAAATACTCCTCCAAAGCAGTGCTGGATTATTTCAAGCAGAGCACACACTACAGTGTATCTCTTCTGTTCCTTCACACTGATGATATAGAAATGCAAGAAGAATAATAGCTGTTAGAATACAATTTGGGGGGGGGGGGGAGCTGAGAAAACAGGTGTCATGTCCATACGAGCAAGTGCTAGGAGCTTTATTTTGGCCAGCAGGCAAAGAGATTCCCAGAGCTGCCATATAGATATGAAAGAAAAGGAAATGGAAAGGGGAAAGTCCTGATCACATTTACACCATTCAGCTTCACTGGACTTGTTTTAATGTACATTGATAGAAGCAAAAGCTGCATCTCTCCCTCTGTAGATATGCAAGACAAAATATGCCTGTTAGAGCCTTTGCTAGACTGTAAGGTTTTTTAGATCAGAGCAGAGGAAGAAATCCATGCCCTGAGATTTGAAGGTCCCCCAGCAGTGGGTAACAAGGAACACACCACTGGAGAATACAGAACACATTTTTCAGTCATTCCACACTCCCACCTCAAAATATTCTTAAAGAGAGTTTAAAGTAATCATCAGAATACAAAGAGCTGCCAAAATGGCCAAAGGTGGACATGCTGTAATGTGACAAACCAGGCACTTATTTAGGCCACTGAAGATTGGGGTTGTTCACCAGTTTATTGCTGTGTGTGTCTATCCCACACAAAGCAGAAACCTTGAGCTCATGTGGTATGTCCATATGACACAGTACAAGGTCTTGTAGAAATGCTCACTCAGGATTACAGGAAATATGGAAGGATGTTGTGTATCTGGTGGTACGCTCTAATCGCTTGGATTGATGTCACCACTGTGAGGACTCACATAAAATGTTCTTGGGGACAGCGCAGCAAAACTGATCTGACTGGGCTGACTGGTACATAGGGGATGAGAACTCCCTCTGTGCCTTTTCTGCCCTCCCACCGAGACTGTCAGTTTCCTTCCCATTAATGCCTCCATTACTAGCCATTCCTTATCTATTGCACCCGATACCTGCCAAAAGCTTTGCACTTGAATCACAACACTGCTGAGGTCTGGCAGAGCCTTCTATGCTGAGGGCAGGCATGAAACAGGTGCTCATGGTGCACCATCAAGCTGGTGCATTTTTGTTCTTTCACCAGAAGCTCTGCTTTAATTTTGAGTGACAATAAGAGTAGTTCATTTCTTCCTGCAGAACAAACGAGCATTTCTTCAGAGACCCAGCACAACAGTGCTGCATGTGTTGGCCAGCGGGAAGTGTTGAGCAGCAAGGCAAGTTCAGCTCTCTCGCAGGGCTGGAGTGCGTCATCCCCCATGACGCACGCTTCCTCTGGCGCCCACTCCACCTCGGAGCATCCTTCCAGAAAGGCTGTGTGAACTCCACCAACACAGGCAGGGGGCTGCCAAAAAAAGCCACAAACTTCTCACTTTGGGACAGAAACAGCATCTGCTGAGTATTTTCTTGATTCTGAACACTGCGAGGTCTGCAGTTTTTCAACAACTGTTTTATTAGAGGAGGGGAAAAGTCTTCAAATCTTTTGGGAAATCTCTGGACAACTATTTCCATTAATATTTTTTGAGGAAGGCTTGAACCCCTCATTGACTAGGATAACATTCCCATAGTGTGTTCCAACTTCTGCAAAAGCCATTAATACAGACTTCTTTGAGCAGCACAGCTCTATTGGCTAGAATACAGCATTTGCCATGCAGAGTATCTAACTGGCTCCATATAACTTGAATGTGTCACAGAAGATTTGGAAGGGGACCGAATTCTTTTACCATGCTTCACTTCACCTTTCGATATGAGATCAATGTGGGATTTGTTTAAAGATAGAAGTCTCCTTTCTTATCTCACATTTCTGCAAGTACCTCAAATGTTATAAAAAAGCAAGCAAAACTAAAACTCAGAAGAATGTGTTGCATGCCCTGTATTACCCATAGCAAAACAGCAAATGGACAACATGCAACTGGAGCTTAGTCACTGTCTTTCAAGTACACAGGGTAGTATAAAGGCAGTAGGTAGGCTTTCAAGTACTGCAGCCAGGTTTTCCTGAATGAGGTGTAATTTGGTGATAAAGATTCTCAAGATATCACAGATACCTACAAAAAATCATCCAGACACTGAGGTATCCAATATGAGGGGCTACTTTTAAAAAATCTGAATGTGCTTTGTCTATTTTTGAAGTTATAATGCTATCTGAAGTGAAAAGGGAAAGCGATGATGGAGTCTCCCTGATCACCTCCACACCCTCACATATTAGCAAGACAGGAAAGGCAGTAAAATAACACACAAGGGAGCTCTGGGACCATATGAGCAACTGCTATTCTCAGTGGGCCTTGTCAGAGGGAAGTGAACAAAAATATACATGTTTCTATTTATAGACATACTATGAATGCTGCAATTGTTAAGAACTTTCTCTTATGAAAACAAATAATTGCCTTTGAAAATATTTTGTGTTACCTTAGGAACATCAGTTGTTTCTGAAATTCAGTACCAATTTACTGAATTCCCAAAAGCCTCCAGAGGAAGTAAGCCTGATGTAAACTTACTAAGCAGTATTACAAAGAGCTTTGATCTGGAGCTTCTTCATGGCAGTGCCCCTCACCTGTGATTCACATTAGTGAATCTAATGCTGCAATACACAATTTAACAGTGGCAGTTCACAAAAGGGCATCACTTAGTTGGCCCCACTAAATCTACTCATCATATCTTGGCTACTGAATGTATTACAGAGACGCAGCACACCCTTCCGTTTCCAGGTGATGAAATCTGCCTGCTATCTACATATGGAGATACGGTACCTCAAAAGTAATTTTTGGTGCTTTTAACATTGTTCTCGTATTTGTTCTTAAACTCTGCAAACTGGTGCTGAATGTGCCATGGAATACATGCAGTCTACCTATGTAACTTCATTCATTTCACTTGTGTATACCTATAATCATGTATGTTTTACTTAAACCAATTAGTTTGATGAAACTCATTAAAAAGAAATGAAACTGCTGTCTACCAGCTTGCTTACTTTTCTAATCCAAACCCGGTAATGAGAAAGAGACAAATTCAGATCAGATACAGTTTTCAAAGACATTTCCAGGCCAGATTTAAGAGCAACAGAAAATAAAAATATAAACAATAATGGCATAAATGGTATTCATTTTGCTTATTTCTTAATGATAAGATCTGATTCAGTTTGGATTTCACATGTGTAAAACCAGAAAAATTTTATTAAAGTCAAAATACCAGAAGCATTTTATTGTTCTTTCATCAGTTATGCTTTAGAGTTTAACTGTTTCTTTTATGTACAAAGCAGCTTGCACATTATCAGTAAGTGCTTGCTTTGCACAAGCAATTAGGATAATGTCTGGAGGTGCTCTTAAAGGCCACACTCGGCTTTTGGAGAAATTCATTTAGCTCATTAATGTCAGTGTGTTGAAATCTATGAAACAATGAACTGTATATTCTGTATTCTCCAGCAGTCTGCAAACAGATTGCATTTCCATAAAGGAATTATACGTGGTGATTAAGCCTTCTACAAGTTACACTTTCAGGAGCAGTAGTTTTTCAGTTTCAGAGTAACGTAATCTGTGATCAGCACTGTACTCACTTCACAAAGCCTTGTTTCTTTCTGTTGTCCATCTCTGATTAGATTCTGGCCGGGACTGCTGACAATGTAATGACACATGCCCCCCTACATTAATTAACATGGAGTTTATGCTTGTGAAATCTTTTCTACCCTCTTGGGACAGGGAGGTGCAAGCAGTAAACCATGAAATCTTCCAGCACTGTTTCATGGAGCATTCCCCTGAAAGGCTGTAATTCCAGAAGAGTGCCAGTCTGCGTGAAGAATTGGGGTCTGTTCAAATATAGCCTGAATAGTCAGTCCCAGTTTTAATTAAATCCTTCTGTCTCCACTCTGAACTATTTGTCTCATAGGTGATCTTGGTTTTCTGCTCTTCTAAACTTCTACAAATGAGCTTGATAGGTGCTGCAACAGGCACAAGTGGACACAAGACCAGTGGACACGAGTGGACGTAAGACCACCTGAGTATATGAGCAACTTGCCAAGAAAGGAACAGGTAGGAGGTGAAGCTGTGGCTCAGTTACCCCCAAGAACTCAGCCAAGAGCAGTAATTTGCCCTGTGAGCCATCACTGATGATCTCTAAGGGGGATTTGGGGAGCTGTTTACACTGATGGTTTCCCTGCCCTTTCTCTCTTTTTCTCTTTTGAGAGGCAAAACACTGAACTTCAGCACCTAAGTCTTCATTGCCTTCTGGGGCAACCTCTTTCCACATATTAGGCTCTGAATGAAATGAAGGCATGGGCAAAAAAGGTAATGTTTGCATCAAGTTGCTACACCTACACGTTGAGGAACCAAATTAGAAGAGATGACAGAACAGGGTATGAGTGGGCTGTTGTTGGGACTTCCACATGTGCTGTCTAAAAGGCAAGATCAGACCTTTAAAATGATATATGGACAGGAACAGTTTAGATATGAGTGATCAGGGAGACAAAATGAACTACAGGTCCAGCAGTATGAATAGTATGTTAATATCAACTGCCAGAATGAATGAGAGGAAGCAAAGCCTCAGAAAAACATCAGGAGTTTTAACCAATCCATGCTAAATGCAATCTGATAGCTGGGTATTGAGGAAGCCATGTCAGACAGAGAGACCAAAATGGAGGGATGATTTCAAGAGCTATGAATTAGGGGAAAAGGGAATACTTGTGAGTCACCAATTGACTCTCACTAGTTAAACACATAAGTGGAAAAATCAATTCAAATAAAGAAGGAAGGGGAAGGGTATGGATGTTAATGGGAAAAAATACTAAAGGACAGTCCAGAACATAGAAGTAGGGACACTTTATAGTTAGTTTACAGCAGAAATAAGAAAAGCCAAGAGAAGACATCTGCTTAAAGTGAAAACTGTGGTGGAAAATCCCAGTGCTCCCCATCACATCCACTTGGACAGATCATATTATAAAGTCCGCAAAAACCCCACACATCTTCCTGCCCCAATTCTCTTGTCCCATTTTGCCAAAATACTGCAAGTTTTGTTTGCTGGCAGCCTTATAGTGTTTGGTAGACGTGGATTTTTTTCAACATACTCACTAGTGGCTAAAAACTCTTGAGGTTTGTTGGTATCAGTGGAAAAACTCTTATCAATGGAGTGGGGACAGTTCTGTCAACCTGGAGGAGTGTCACAAGTTCCAGCTCATACATGTCTGTCTTATTATCACAGAAACACCTAACTAAATTATATTACTGGATTTTTCAAATCGATCTGGCATGAAGAATATAAAGCAATAAAACCTTACTGTCCAAGTTAGACTAACAGAACCATGAAGACCTTGGTGTGAGGTTTTCAGGGACAGATGATAAACTCATGTGGCTGGTGGGTCCCTATCAGCTCCTAATATAGATCCATGGTCACTAAGAGAACCACTCAAAGCCTGTGGAAATCAAGATGAGTCTTCCTTCTGGCTTCAACTCAGTCCTTGGTTTCATTGATATAAATGCAGCAGCTGGAAAGCATATGGAAACTCCTGTAAATTTTTAAGATTTGCAAGCTAGCTCACAAGAAAACCAGGTGATTTATATTGTACACTGAAATACTCTGTGCTGATTTGTAAACACAAAACAGTCAAGGCTGCATATGTGTCACTGCTTACCAGGGAAATGATTAAAAATGGGCTGCAGCGTTTGCTGAACTCTGTTACCGAAGAGTTTGTGCTTTCATTTCTCAGCAGGTGCTGCATTCATGGGAAGAAGTTCTTCTAAACAGCAAAGTATTCTTTCTCACATAATTATGGTGACAGTGAAGTACATTTGTTTAGTTTTGTTCGCTTCTGAAAGCTGTCCTACACACTTTAATATTAATGTTCTAAATATTGCCACTTCTTCCAGTCTTTCATAAGGTGTTAGTAAAATGTTCATTCCTAAGTTACAAGTTATGCATATCAGCTGGTATGTAAGCCTTGACAAATTAGCTTCCAGCTCACACCATACAAGAAGCTGTACGTTCCAGTTCCCACCAACTTAGAAATAAGCAGTGTGGCTATTAAAGGACAAAAAGCCCTCCACCTCTTTTGAGATTCTTCTCTTCACCATAATGGTCAGCACTTACATCTGTTGCCTTCTGGGAAAGCTGTTATACCTCACACAGTACATATCTTGCAGTTCTTACAGTGCCACCTTTACAAAAAATGAAATACTGTCTTATTGAATCTACAGGAGTTGAACATTGTACTTTTGTTATGTTGATCTCTGTTTCAGTGTGGTGATGCATTTTGCACAGAAAGTTTCAGTATTGGCCTTTAATTGGCCTTAATGGCCTTTGATACAGACAGTTTCTGGAAAGACGGGGTAATGAGAAGGAGGCAGCCTTCACAACCTCCATTCACAATACCAACTAACAATGGGGAGACTGGAGTAGTTTCGACTGGAAGTGTATTTTTGTGCTGAAATGTCCCTGGAATACTTGCAAGGCCTTACTGTCCTGAGAAGCTCTTACCAAGCAGAGCCACTGTAAGAGGCGGATGTTAAAATGTGGAGTCTTTCTTGAGCTCGATTTAGCTGAAATTTGTCTGACACATCCTTGAACTGACTGGTCTTTACTCCAACTCTTCCTGCATTGATCTTCACTGATGTACTCCAAACTCCCAGATGCTTTTTCTAACTCTGCCTTAAGTCACCATATCGACTCCATCTTCCATTCTTAATGCTTATTCCTTTTCCTGAATGTTTATATTGCAAATCTTTCCACATAGCCCTTCCCTGCCAAGCCCCTTCCTTCCTTTCATTATCCAAAGCACTTCAGAATACCTTCAGACTCTGGCACCTGTAAGGATAATTTTGCAGAAAACAGAATTCTTATTCACTTCAAGCTCATTCCTCCAGAAGACTTATAAGGAAGCAAAATTAAATACAAAATGAATTAAATGTTGATACTTGGTTAATAGAGGTACAATGGTGAGATACTGAATGAAGAGAGGTGTAAAAGTAAAATTGAATCTTAAATTGCAGGATATTAAACTTTTCCAAAATATTTTGGCAAGATGCTTCCAGTCCATTTGAGAACTGACAACTGATGACTGAAAAAAGGTAGATTTTTTGTTAGAAAGTAGGACACTCAGTCTTTTTATCTCCAAATGTAAAATAATTATATCTCACCTGAAATACAACTGTATCTTATAACAAGCCTGCTTAAATCAAAATAATTACCATTTCATGAAACAGAAGACTGAAACTCAGGCCGACGATTGTCATGCGGCTTTCAGACTTGCACTTATGCTGATAATGTAAAATCTGGCGGCTATCTGTTCAAAAGTTTTGGAGAAGGCGCACAGACAATACACACATTACAGAAAATCTAGTCCAGTTGTCAGATTTCAAGAAGGATATATACTATTCCCAATTAATAAGTACGTTAGCACTGTTCTAAACATTTAAAAATTTCTTTCCAATGATTGTACAGATCTTCCAGAATAAGGTCATTTCTTGGAATTCTAGGACCAGTATAAATTTATGTTTAAATTTATGTTATGTAGCATAAATGTATATTAATGCAGGGATTCTGACAGATAATTAGCAGCAGTTCTTTAATTTTATATTGTATTTATATGTTTGAATCTAACATATTTTAGTAATAGCCAGCAGTACAGAATCTACGTTCTTAATTACTGTTGAAAATGCAACCTACTAGTCACTGGATGTCAAATATTCCTCCTGTCAGGTTACAATGTCTTTTAAATTCTGCTTAATATCAGAGATACACTCATTAGCTTCAGCTGTAAATCTTGCAAAAATCTACAAAAGCATCTGATTCAATCCTCAATGAAGGTAGCAAACACCCCAGAAATGCAAGAACAACAGAAGTGACAGATGACCTTGGGCTAAAAGACTGTTTAGCTAGAAAGGATGCCACCTTGCATCTAAGTCTTTGAGGCACAGCAATATGATTTATTTAGAAAAAATCCAAATTGGAAAAAAATAGGCAGGTCAGTCCTATGATACAGCAGATCACCATCTCCTTTATTGTTCCAAAACTATTCAGTAGTTCCCCATTCGGCTGCCTCTACTGTTTTTGAAAACACAAAAGTTATATTGCAAATCACTGACTTTCCTTAGATTTCAGAAGAATGTAAAAGTCCACCTAGCCACTCTTATTAGCAGATGATGTGCAGGACTTGTGATGTAACTGTGCTTTTCTACAAAAACCCAAGGTGTGTTGTAAACTTGAGGCAATGACAGCTACTTAAAATGATAGAACTCCTCCCTACATCCAAAAATATGCTAAAATACTAATAAAATATGGAGTCACTTCTCTGGCTGATGAGCTATGGGGGAAAACCTCCCCTGACACTGCACCTCAATATCTGTCAATGGTGGCTTGCAATGCAGAGATATCCTGGCTGCCTTGGACATCTCTTTGTCCGCCTGGCTCTGTGAAAGGGCTCTGGTGAAGAACAGCTTTTGTGGTGCTGAGGCTGCTGTTCTGTACCCATCCTTCAGTGCAAACCATCTTAGTTAATACAGTCAACCTTGTAAAGCTGCTAACTTCATTGGATAGGGAGATGCTGCACCAAACATCTTTCATCATCAGTGAAGTTCAGAAGACCCTATGGACTGTTTCTCCCAATGGACCCAATGGAGGGAGACAAGCACTACTGTAAGGGAAATCAGACTCTCTTGCTCGAGTGCTCTGAATTGTGCCTCTCTCCCCCCAGGAGACTTAGTAGCCATGGTGTTTCGGGTTTGTGTGGTGGGGTTTTGGTAGCGGGGGAGGGGCTGCAGGTGTCCCTCCTGTGAGAAGCTGCTGGAAGCTTCCCCAGCTCCAAGCCAGACCCGCCTCTGGCCCAGGCCGAGCACATCAGTGACGGTGGTAGCACCTCTGGGAGAACAGATTTAAGAAGGGGAACCTGCAGCAGGGGAGAGGAGTGGGATGTGAGAGGAACCCCTCTGCAGACACCGAGGTCAGTGAGGAAGGAGGGGAGGAGGTGCTCTGGAGGAGGGGATGCCCCTGCAGCCCATGGTGAGACGGCAGGCTGTCCCCCCCCAGCCCATGGAGGGGAGCAGGGGAGCAGATGCCCACCTGCAGCCTGGGGAGGACCCCACGCCGGAGCTGGGGGATGCCCCCGAAGATGGCTGTGACTCCATGGGAAAGCCCGCACTGGAGCCGTCTGTGACTGAAGAACTGCAGCCCGTGGGAAGGCCCCATGCTGCAGCAGTTCATGGAGGACTGTCTCCAGTGGGAGAGACCCCACACTGGAGCAGGGGACGAGTGAGGAGTCCTCCCCCTGAGGAGGAAGGGGCACAGACACAATGTGTGGCAAACTGACCCCAACCCCCATCCCCTGTCCTCCTGCGCTGCTGGGGGGGAGGAGGTGGAGAGAACCAGGAGTGCAGCTGAGCCCAACAAGGAGGGAGATGTGGGGGGAAGGTGTTTTAAGATTTGGTTTTACTTCCCATTACCCTTGTTTTTATTTGATTGGTAGTAAATGAAATAATTGATTTTGTTTCTTCCCCAAGTTGAGCCTGTCTTTTGCCCATGACCATAAGTGGGGAGTGATCCCTCTCTGCCCTTGTCTTGACCAACAAATGTTTCTTTATGTTTTATCATCATCATCCCACCAGGGCCTGGGGGGGAGGAGTGAGCAAGCGGCTTTGTGGTGCTTTGTTACTGGCAAGGCTTAAACCACAATAGTCTTGCAGTTCTTCTCACACACACACCCCAAGAGTTTTTCTCATAAACGTACAGCAGTTGTGCCAACCAGTTCTCAGTGCTTTGGATTTCATTGTGCCAGTTCTTCAGCCCAGGATGCCTCTCTTTGGGGACTATGCTGTTTCTCTGCTTGTGCTTGGCACTTTGACTTGCTAGAGTTTTCTCTCCATAATCCTGGGAAACTAAAGGAACTATTTTTACATCTATCAAACACCTCACAGTCTCCAGGCACCCATGCTTCTGTCTTGTTTTAAAAATTTGTAAATCTCTACTTTCTCTAGAAAAAATATAGGGTGATGCTTGCTGCAAAGAAAAGCTGTCACTTTTCCAAAGTTAGATTAAACACCATGTCTGAATTTCAATTACATATTTTGAATTAAAAAAAAAAAAAAAAAGAAAAAGACCAACTAGCCTCCTCAAAACAACATTTAATTTTGGTTAATGCAATCTGATGTCTTCTATTAAACTTAGGCTGTGATTAGAACTTATGCATGGACAAGTACAGTAAAGATCCCAGCTGCCTGGAGCAGTGCGTGCTACTCAGATTGTGGACCTCTGTGCATGTAAGTAACCAGGTCTAATCATTGGCTTTATTCCTGCTTCTCACATAGATACATACAGAACAAATAGGGAACAAGAGTCGCCCCTTTCTAAGGGTTTAAAGTTGAAAAAAGCATAAGAACTACAAGCCAAAAAAGCTGTAAAATGTTCTTTTTGGACATTATTCCTGCAATCGAAGCATGCCCTCAGTGCACTTACAGAAAGGCAATAGCATGCACGCATATGACATGGAAAATGATGCTCTGAAAAAGGATATCAAAATACCCAGAGAACTGGGAGATTCCCTTCCCTTCCCTACCTTTTCTGCAGGCTCTCTTCAAATAATCATCTTTCTTTTGGAAGATGATAGAAAAGGAGCTTATGTCACCTCTTTTACAGAAGGAATAGTTCCAGTTCTTGGGTCAGATTGGAAAAAAGGTACAGATAGAAACATGGACAGTTTAAAGGTTGCAAGGACAGACTTCTAAAAAGGGATGTTGGGGTTAAAATTATGTCAGAATCAATTCTGTTGCTTAATTCTTACAAAACTCATGGAAATCAGTGAGTGTTTTCCTGAAGCCTTCATGGCAGCCATTGGCAAATTATATTTTTAAAGTTCAAATCATTGCAGCAGATAAGTAGACTGGCCACTATTGACAGCAAGTGTTAGAAAGAGTGGTTAAATTCTGTGCTCATTTGGGCATTTATCAATGTGATGCTGTGTGTCTATGCATCCTTATAAATTTTTACTCGGAAAGTATGCTTACATAGCACACTTCACTATAGATGCCTAGATCTCAGATCTTCTAATTCATTTGTGAAAGTTACAGACACAAATCCAATAGTGTATCTCTACTAGGTGGAAAAATCCCTGGGAAGTTGGGCTCTTTCATGTACATTTTAGTAGCTCATCTCACAATTGCCCTATCACTCAGCATTCATTGATAGCCATTATGATGGTAACCATATGTCCCTTGGCTTTAAACGAGCATTTAAGGAAATCTTCAGGAACCTTTATTGAAGAAGCTGTCTCTCCAGGCAGATGAAATTTGTTTTTTCCAAATAACATGATAAAACTGATAAAACCCTCACCATAAGAAGTTGTGGAGCTTTTAAATAGCAGATGGCCTAACATGATTTGTTATTGGTTAAGTGCATCTATGAATTCTAAGATACATACAAAAACACATGGCCCTTTGGTTAAAGTACAGATATAACCCATGAACTTATCTCACTGCTCAAGCAGCATTTAAAGTCTACTAAACAACAGATGTTGAAACATATGGAGACATGACTAAAGGCCGTAAAAATATAAACAATCCTCAAACTTTTCTGTTAACATTTAACTATTTTGGTTCCATCTGACATCCTGAAAATGTCTGCCTGGGCATCACAGGGAAACCTGCCTCCCAGGTGTCAGTCGCGTGAACAGATTGCAGTACAACTGTCAACACTGGGAAGAAGTAAAGCAAAGACTTATGAAAGAAAAAAGAATAGGAATCAAGGACTTGAGAAGAAAAGATGTGGCTTGGGTCTTGAGAAGGATAAATAAGAAACAGGCTGAGCAGAGAAGATAGTGAGAACAGAGGTTTAAAGACCAGGCACTGCCCTTTGAGGACCACACTTCTAGCAAGGAGAAACCTAGAGCAAAGCATCTTTTCTGTTTGCTTCCAACTCATTTTGTTTCTTTGCTGCTGTTGCTGGGGAAGGGAGAAGGGAACAGGGCTTTGTTGCTCTAAGTGTTCCTGTTTAATTTGGTTCAATTTTACTTTTCTTTTTTATTTTTGGCCTGGGTTGTCCTCTGAAATCTTGTTTTCTAGCTGTCCTTTCTCTTTCCCCAGTCAGCAGGAGAGTGCTTGTTTCTCAGGGATCAAACATCTCCTTATTCACTTTTGCTGGGTGTGCTCTGTTCCTTACCAAGACAGAAAAGACGATTTAGCCCACAGGCCTGCACATGTGAGTGACTACCCTGAAAGTGCTGCACCACGATAGTTAGTGGTTGCCTTCAGGGTACCAGGCACCTCAAAATACTTGGCTGGTTTTGACTCCCTGAAGGAAGACTAAGATGTTAGGATCACACCACTATCTCCATACATGAAATGACCTCATTTGCATTGAATAGGGGGAGCTGAGACAAGCCCGGGAAGCTCTGGGCACCCTCTGACAGCCTCTTTTGATGTTTCAGCCTTGCCCGCACAAGTTCTTGCTGGTTAATGTTTCTCATATCGCATGTGATGTGGTATGGGCCACAGACACAAAAAATAAAAGCAGCTCACTTTTTTTCTTGCACTGCATTTTGATGCCATATGCTGCACTGGTCCCCAGGGTGAACATATTCAGGGAAGTGGCAGTTAAAAACAAGACTGGTTTTGGGCTGGCGAGCAGCACCTATGAGAAAACACTAAAATCAGACCACAGAAAAACTGCCCATGCTCAGTTCAGAGAAATATGGCCTCAATTTAAAATAAAGCAAAGAACTACTTGTGATCTGGGATAGTTTTACAGAAATGAATAAATGCTTTTCTCCCTTTGTAGCCCCACACAGGAGGTAAGTAAGGTGAGCAAGTAATGCCCAGCACATGAGTCACCCCTCCATCCATATCTCTAAAGCTCTTTCAGAGCCTTGGTCCCATTGAAATCAACACCATGGCTATGCAGAACAGAACAGCAATGTAACCTTGACCCACACCTGGATTTTTTGGAGGCCTTTTCTGGCTAGCATTTGTTCTCAGAAGGGGTTTTTTAGGAGGGATAATCCAGCAACATTTATTTTTACTGAGCTCCATAGTTTCCTGCACCAACTGAGAACTATGAACACCCACATACATTTTCATTCACGGAAATTGTGTGGAACTGCTTCCTGCTTCTCATTATCCTACAGCTCCCTGTGTCTTCGTTACCACTAGTATTAAATCTATGTGTATTCATTAACTACGAGCTAGAAAATCACGGATGCACAGGGAGTAGAAGAGAAGTTTCTCACAGAGATCTAATGGTTGAAATGTAAATCTGCCTCCCGCTGAGATGTAAATTCAAACCCAAGTGCAGCCAATATCCTGGAAGGCATTTGGAGTCAAAGCCGCCGCTGCTAATCTTATTATTTTGCCTCCTCTTTGCTGGACTGGCAGTGTCAGCACTGCAACTGTACAAGTGCCAACCACAGGAAGGAATAACTGAGTTTTTCAGTTTGGCTTAATTTTTAAGTTTTGCATGAATATAGATTCATGAGGAAAGACCAGAGATCTGTATAACTCAAAATCTATTTTGAGACTCAATATTTATAAAGACTTAATGTTTGTAGTATGAGACTAAAGGGAGATAACTGAAGTAGAGGCTGAGGTGTGAACAATAAGAGATATTATTTAGCTTGAGTTATTAAAACAGTATAGAAAATATTACATGTTGAAGGCAAGCTAGACGAAGTCCAGACAAAACAGTGGAAGTGATAAGAAATTAAGAAATGTCCTGTGAGGAAAGGTTGAGAAGAAAAAAATGTTTATTTCATCTAGAAGCTACAGGGACATGACAACAGTTGCCTGATACTTAAAGGTTTGTTGTTAACAGTCTGGTGACCTACTGCTCTCTTGTGACCATGGGGGAAGGTGAGAAGTAAGCTTGAACTGTTACAGTAGAGATTTATAATAGACATTATAGTTTTTTTCTGGTGTCAGGATGGTAGAACGTGGGAATGAGCTAACTAGTTTAGCAGAGAAACCTGGGCATATTTGGGGCACAATTCAAGTAATTTGGTTTTGGACAACTGCTTTAGAATAAGATGAATCATGCCCTGGAAGTACCCTTTTCTCCCCATGGGGTCTGAAGAAAGCCTGCAGTGACTAACTCCAATGTAGTCATCCTCATTCCATCAGATGAATCCCCATCCCAGATGTCCAGCTTGGCTTGACAGTCCCAGAGCACAGGGGCCGTCTTGGCACTCTGACAAAATATAAGGATGTTATTTTTTTCCTGAAGTTTTGTCAGGACACCAGATTTTCCCTGTCTCTTCCTGTCAAGCTGCAGCCCTGAGAACAAAATCATTCCCAGCACCGTAGCAAGGGAGATGTCAGGACCTCTCCCGTCCCAGTTCTTGACCCCACCATGCAGCCTGCTGCAGGATGGGGGTGTTTCCACCTATCTTACAGCCCTTTAAAAAAAAAAACACCACTGAGAATTTTTAAGAGGTGTTCAGAGAAGCATTACTTGGGATTGGTCTAGGTATGATTCATCCTGCTTCTGTGCTGGGACTCCAACTAAGCTCATCAACTGAGATCCCATTTTTATGTGGTCATAGAGTTACTAAGAGGAATTTGATGGAAAAGACAACAGAATACTGAGTCGCAAAAACACAAAAAGATTACTAATAGTAAGATCTGTTAGACTGGGGTAGAAAACGATCTCAAGGGTAAGGGAGGAACATCAATGAATCACTTTAAAATGGATTGGGACCATGTTGGAATATAGACTGTGAGTAATACTCCCAAGAGGACCTTGAGGGCCTGGACCAGAAGTAATCTAACAAGTCTTTTTGAAGGTTAGCGTCTACAAGTTTCATACTACATTGACACAAAGTGTATTTCTCTCACAGATCAGTAAAAGAAAAAAGACACCCTTTAAAACAACAGTATTCAGCTAAGTAAAATTCCTGGAAGTACCTATCCATATCTATTCACAAGAGGGTGTTACCATCTATTCAGTAATTAATATGACAAATTCTCATTGTCTGGCTTGCTGCAATATTACAGGTTGAACACTCTGAGCCACCTGCAGATAAGTCCTCCCATCTACAAGCTTTTTGTTTAAAGCAGTTTCTCTCTACATATTAAAAGCTGTTTTCCCAACCCAGTTCCAAGACACACCTTTATTTTTTTTTTCAGTTTTTCAGAGCTCCTGGTAAAAACTGAATTGTTTTTGTCCTACAGCCTTCCACGATATAACCAAGCACTTGAAGACCTTCAGTCTATATCAGTGCAAGTTGAGGTAGGCTCTGACCAGAGTGCAGGAAACCTCGGTTATAAAGTTGCTTCCTCTCCTTCTTCCCCCTCATTCACTGCCCATTGTCTAGAGACTACTCCTTACATGGCTAAGTGTAGGTGCAGTTGCTTCCAAACTGATTTTGACCAATGGTCCTTGTCAATATAGCTGCTCTAAGAACAAGACAGAGCCATGCGTGGTTACGGAGAGACTGGACTAAGCATGGAGGAAGTGGGACTGAGCAGAAACATGGAGAGTATTTCAGCATCCTTTTTCCCCTTATGGCAACGTGCTTGTTATACCCGCACACTGCCAGGAACTGCCTCCAGAGCCTCCCAGTCCCTGTGGGGAAAGCTGTCTCCAGATTCAGAGAAGTTTTCCTTAAACAAGGGTGGTGGGTTGAGGTGCACCAGAGACAGTGCTGCTGGCTGGTGGGGCTTTTTCTCAGAGACAGCACCCAACGCAGCTGGACCAGTGAGTGATGTTGTGCCTTCTGGAACCTGTGGTTTTGTGTATAGGGCATATTTCTGACCATTCACACTGACACCAACAACTTCATTCAGTAATGAACATTTAATTCCTCTCAATTCCTAACTGTCTGGGGGGCTGGGCAACTCTGGAGCAGCTTCCCGAACTCCCACCAGCTTCAGGAGATACTGAGATATGTTCTTCAGTACTGAACAGTTGGAGTAAAAAGATGTAAAATTACTTTTAATTGTTTTTCCAGAAATGCTCCTGTGTTCTCCTCATGAGAGGTTCTGGACTGGTGGCTCAAAAGAGCAGTTCTCCCTTGTTATTTGGAGATCTCAGCGGAGAGATTCATGTGTCCTAAGATGAGTATAAGCTTAAGTGGTTTAGTGGATGAAAGCCAGTTTGCTCAGCAGCATCCCTGTTGGATAAGGCGCCCACAAAGTAGACTGAGAAGGTAGATGAAAAATCCATCAATCACACATAGCACATTTCACCTATCCAGGATCCTGCTCAGAAGCATTAAGGATATATTTTAATTTCTCAGATGCAAAGTCATTCTGCTTTTAGTGATTTCAAAATCACGAAGGACCGTATGCTTTCAGAGAAACTCTTAGTGAGCATAAGATGCTATCAGTGCACATAAAGGTATACATCAGGCAGAGTTATGGAATTATTAAGCATATTGGGCTTGAGTCAGAACTCACAAAGGGGTTATATAGAGGCATAAAGGTTTGGTCCTGACTCACACAAACGAATGCCAGATGAGAACTGCAATGTTTGTATTGGGTGTACAAACACTTCAGTAAAGTGGCAGCTAATGCAGTCACGACAACTACTAGAAAAGGTCGCGAAGGAAACAGTAGCAGCACTTTGTACTAAGATGCACTCCTACTCATCACTGAAGTCCTGGGTTAAAGTTTGTATTTGCTTCCCTTTGCGTTGACCTTGGATTTTTAACAACTTTCCTGTGGCCTTTCTCAGATGTCCCGATTAATGTTATGTTCACATATGGGGCTTTTTTGCAAAGTGGCACTCATTATCAGGATTTTCATAGCAATTCTGTGCAACAGGAAAAGAGTAAGTCTTTTAAAAATTATTCCATGAGAGTTCTGCTTCCGTAGTCTCACTGTTATTTCAATTGCTCTAAATAGTCACTTGAGTAACTTCATTGAAAAGTTAAACTTTCAAAATGTGATGCTTCTACTGCCTTTGACATTCAGAGAGTCTTGGAGATATTTCACAAATGTTCATGAATTAAGATTCGTGCAAGTTACAGTTAGATAAACATTACTGTAATGCTTTCGCAACAGGAGAAATGGAAGTAGAAATGTGTACAGCAAGACAGAAACAGAGCAATTTAAGAGTAAATTGAATAACACACTAGTATTGCACCAAGGTGAATGTCTTTCATTCCAAGCACAACTGAACTGAAAACCTGGCAAAGTCCAACCCTTTGTTTAACCACTAAATAAAACTCTCCATGTCATCTTCGAATGGGATATTTTTGTTAAAGTTATAGAAGACTTTGAATGGAAATGGGAGATGCTAATCCCTGAAAATCTGTCAAAGCCAAAGTGGAGGCAAAGACCTCAAAAAGTAGCAGCAAATATTTAAAACCTAGAAAACAACCATAACAAGCTGAAATTCATTAGATTTCTAATTGCAGCTGAATGTTGGGCAATGATGAAGATAAACTGGACAGGGAGCTAGTTGAGATGCACTGTTTCCCACACACATAGCAGTGGACCTGAGAAAAAGGCAGAGCAGGGAGTGAAGTGACTTCATTCGGTATGTGGGTAACTTCAACGTTAATTTCGTAAGGCTAAAGTCAGGCAATGTCCCCAGCTCAGAATAGACTTCTATGCTGCTCCTTCCCAACCCACAGGTCAAACAGGAGTAATAACTTGATGAGACATTGGGTGTAAGAGTGTGCAGCAATGGCAGTATATTATTCCCTTACCCTATTTCTTATACATCACCTTGAGCTGGAGCAGGTGCTGGGATGAGTAAGTGACTAAGAAAGTAAAAAGGCATAAAATAGAGTGCTTCCATGGAGGAGTAAGAATGTTTGGTTTTTTCCCTCCTTTTCATCACAGGGATATTAAATTTTTAGTCATATTTTCTTTTCTTTTACAAATGAAGCAATATATCCTGAATCCACGAAAACTGGGTCCCAGACTCTTCCAGCATCTGTGTGTAACAAGCCAACTGCACAATCAGAGACCAGGCAAAAAAATCAGCCCTAGGATGAGAACTGTGTAGCTGTAAGAGTTTACAACCTCCTTATACTCAGTCATCACCCTGATGTCAGTTAAGGAATGGATTTTCTTTAAGCAATCCGAACTGTAGCAGTTCTAGGTTCCTAGAAAACTTTTCTGAAATTTCCTAGGACTGCCAAATATGAACTATGAACTGGCACCAGATAAAACCCCTCAAGCTAGCCCCAGACAATGTGGGGTTGTTTTTCTGCTATGCATATCAAATTTGAGGGAAAGGATGAGCTTGGGATGTATATGTGCATAGGGAATTTTGCCCCAGCTTTCCAAAGAAAAAGAATTGAAAAACATACTCCTTACTGTTTCTGGAGTAATATGAACAGTGCTGGGGGCTGGTATAAATCAGAGGTCAACCTTCACTACATGCATATTTTACAGCCTACTAAGTAAGGCATTATTAAGAACTTAATACTGCTGTACATCTCTTCTCCTTTTTCTGCCTTCCAGCAACAAAGTGATGCACATGGGAAACATAATTTACAGAGACTACAAACAGTGAAGTGTCTGCACACTGAAATGCTAAATTTTATAGGCTGTAAAAACAGTTACTGCTCTTTTATTGAATGATAAGATTTGGGACCCCCTGAGTTTGAGAAAGAATAGCCTCATAAAGCTAAATAATGAAAATAGCACAAAGAAAGCGTAAGTCTTCTCATTAACACTCAGAGAATTTTTACAAGGTATAAAAAGACAAAACTCCTTGCAAAAGCAGCTGCCACCACTTACAGCCAGATAAACCACTCAGGATGTGTAGTGACTCTGGCCACGCAATGCCCACTGCGAGCAGGGGATACCCCTTCCAGCTGCACCTGTGTCTGATGGGCTGCAAACCTCAGCCCCATGGTTAGTCTTTGCAAAGCAGGAAGCCATAAAGCAGTCATTTGGACCAGCTCCTTATTTTGCATCATGTTAAGGTTTTAAAGCATACAGAGCACTAGTATTTAGTGTGGGACAGAAAATAAAGATACTAGTGGTGCTGGGGAGAGGAAGGTATCAGACTGAAGCACGCCAGGTGATAAGAATGTGAGGTCAATTTTATTTGTAAGGAAATGGCAGAACACAAATATCCAGAATGAAGAATATCATCAACATCTACTCAAAAAGGGGCCCCAAGAATACCTTTGTAGATGAGACCACTGCAAAGTGAATCTTGCCAACAGCCAAAGTTGTGTTGCATTTACTGACTGAGACAAAGGCAAGGTATATTCAGCTACTGAAGACCTGTGTCAAGACATCGTGTGCACAGTTCCAGCTGTCTCCAAAGGGACCAGATCAGGAGAAGCAAAGAACTGCATCCCTACTACTTAGAATAAAAGAAGTAACACAGAAGAAACAAAGCAGAAGTGGAATTAGCCATCTTTCTTCATGCTTTAAGCGAGAATGATAGAAATGCTTTTAGCTGCTTAGAAAAGGTGCCACTTAGAAGTATGCCAGTCCCACATTTGAGTAGATAACATCTTTGAAAAAAAGGATAATAGGGGAATAGGGTAGTAGGGAAATGGGTAATCTGCCAAAACTGCCTTTGGAGGAAAATCCTCTAATAAGGCTAAATTTCATGAGATATTGAGAGAGTCATCACCACTAATTAGCCACAAAGAGAGCTATGAATATTAAACTGACTATACAGCACATTTCACACATCTCAAAATAATGTTCCTAATCCATATGTTTTCCAGCCTGTGGATGTTTGCATCTCCAGTGCTAGCCAATTTTTTGACAAAATATTGAAGAATGCCCTTCCACTTTTAATTTTGACAAGTTTGTTTATGTTTGCCACTTGAGCAATTAATTTTATACAGAATATACTTATGGGTTTTATAGAGATTTTCCAAGGAGTAGCTGGTAATAAAAATTGCAATCATTAGTGTAGATCAAGTACTTCTCAACAGTGTTTGCTTCTTTAAATGGAAAATTGAAGATTTACCGTGGTGGACTAGCTACAATTTCCTCCTTTAGATGTTTGATATTTCCAAAAGATTACATCCCTGTTATTTGTGTCTGAACCTTTGAGTCTTGGGTAAAATTGACATGTCCCATTTTGAAAATGTAAGTTCATTTCATATATCTTTGTCAGTGTTAAAAACATGAGCTTTTCTCACATTCAGCAAGTAAATGTAAGTGAAAGCACAGCTTCTCCACTGAGAACCTTTTCTGCTTCAGATTGCTGTGTATACAAAGCACAGGAAAAGGATGAAACTCAGAGAACTTCCTTGTGAAGACTGTCTCTGCTTCTTTGACTGAGGAAATATGTTTATTTATCTTTCAGGAGATTTCACAATCTGGTGATACTTTTGGATGCAAAAATGCTCTTAGATATTCTTGTAGCAACAAAGATCAGGATGAGTGGGTTTTAATCTATGTCAGACTGGGACACTGTGACCGTTTCACATGACCCATGTCTCCGTTTGAGATTGGATTACTGCTCTGCACCCTGAATTAGCCTAGCCATTAAATCAGCTAGGAAACTGTAGTTTGTATACAATGGAAAGACTCTTTTTTCATGGAATGCATTGACCTATTGTGGGTTGGCTCTCTGGACCCTTTCACCCTATAAGAGCAACAAAACACTTACAGATTTGGATTGATGTTTATTTGAAGAGCAGAAAATCCTTTCTGGACACTTTGGGAATCCCTAAATGTGTATCATAATTTGGATCTGAATTTTATTGCAGATTCAATGCAATTGAGGCCCTTTAACTGTGATGTTAAAACATTGATATACATTACAGACTGCACTTGCTTCAGAAACTGTACTCCCTGAGGCCGATTAGAGCGACTGACCAAAACATTAGCAATAAACCAGACCTTTATTGTTTGGAAAAATCTCACCCAGTTTTCTCTTTTTCTTGTTCCTCTGTCTGCGTTTAAAAAGTAGTCTTATATTTAGCACCACAGTTCTCTGGGTTTTCCACAGAGCAATCTGCTGATAGGATGAAGTTTCCTGCAAGGAGACCCTCTCAGCCCTTGGTTTAAGAACAATCGTGTTCCCAAACCCTGGAAAAATTTCTTGGGCCACCAGTAATTTGGCGGAGATGAGATATAGCTAGCTGAAGTTCTTGCTAAAATCCCACCAAACACTCTTCATCAAATAGGTGCAATGTGGCAGGAACACAAAGAAACAAAAACTGCGATGTGGCAGCTACAGCTCCTCATCCTGGAGCATGTCCAAGGCACCAGCCTTGGGGCAATTCTGGGACAGCCACACTCTTCTCATCATCATATAAGTTTTATTTTAAAAGTCTGAGAAAGAGGGAGAGAGAAAAAAAAAAAACATTCTGTATGCTAGTGTATAGGATGTTTTCCCTGAGTAAAGAGGTCCTGGCTGTTTGTGAGTGACCATGACTACTGAACATAAAATAGTTCGTATTAAACACATTGGGGTCTTCTGCCTCTCATATGTGACAGAAATGTTACTTGCTAGGGCTGACAATATTCAGGTGTTAAAGGAGCTCCTGAAAGCATAAGCTCCTGGCTTAGGGGAGAGAAATGCAGAGATAGGTGTCAATGTCAAGGAAAAACCCAGGTTTCTAAGCTTCTTGGCCACCTCCCTTCCACCACTGTGGTGCCACACAGCTGTATGTAGCACAGCTGACAGGCTTTGTGACTAAGGCTGGTTTAATCCTGCAACTACCTGGTATCGTCAGCAGCAGCTGTATTACAAGTCAATGCTACTAGAAGTATGTGAGCCACTAGCAGCAACGCCTGTGGGGACGTGTAGACACATATATAGGCATTTGAAAACATATTGGGGAAAAAAAAAAAAACACCAACCCAACCAACAAGAAGTTTCTTTTTTACATTCTTCCTCTCTTTTTGCATGAACAGTAGATAACAGCATTTTCCACAACTGTTTAGCAGTGGCTTTCCACTCAGTGAGTCACACATAAGGCTGTTCTCACATAGCAAGGAAGCTGCAATAACAGTAGTAGAGACTCCTGTTTAATCGCACTCTTTCTGACACAGAACATATTGCAACTGATTCTCACCTCCCTTCCACCCTGAGACAAGGCAGGGATGCAGTTAGCACCTACATGGTAGCACGATGGCATGACGAAGGCTGCCTTCTACCAGGTGAAGTCAAGTAAAGGCAGACTGCGAGTACCTAACAGAGGCATGAATTTATGCCTTGGAGTACGTTTTGTGAAGCTCCAACACACTGAATTGGGTCTTAACTAGAAGTGGCATTTTGTTTACATGCCAGGAACCCAGCTCAAGTCTTCTTTTGACATCAAATTGTTTACTATTAATCCATCACTTTTATTTGCCAGGCTGGCTCCTGAGCAGGGCAACGAGCACCTCAAAAATGCTAAACCAGAACATCAGAGCAAAGCAGGCACTCAGCATATGGAAATCCAAGGCAGGACTTTATTTTATGGAGTATCAATGTTGAAGTAAAGCTCTTTGATCCTGTACTTCCACAGCACGTGAGCTGCCATGGACTCAGCAGACAGCAGATGCACTTACTAATTACTACTAATTGCTGCTGTCTAGACACCATGTGAAGACTAAACTACCGGCCGTGTTTACAAACCAGCAAATACCTGCGTACTCTTCTGGTATTATTCTGGATCACTGTGTGCTAAATCACCAGTGCTGGGTTTGCATGCAATAATGCCAGCAAGAATAACGGTTTGCATCATTTTTGCAGTAATTTGGACAACTGCACAAAGTGAAGAGAACTGGAGGGTCAAGCCCTCTGTTGCTAACAACATTCATTTTCCTTTGTCAAATCCTTACTGAGTTCTTATTAGTTTGTACCTCAGGAGCAAGTAGTTTTCTGCATTAAACTCTCAGTCAAATGTCTATGAATGAGAAATGCTCACAAAGAAAGCTTCCAGCATGTGAAAACCTCACAGAGATTTTGTGGCACAAAACATTTTATTCAACCTCTTTAAAAAGTGGATCATTCAGCTTTGATGGGTTTCTTTTAGTACCTGTCGTCCTGTTGTAAAGAAATCTCCTTGTGATTGCTTTCTCAAAAAATAGAACATGGACTTTCACAAAGTTGAAAAATTTTTGCCATGCCTTTCTGGAAATAGTTTGTGATTGTTTTGAAGTCATGAGATTGTAGATATTCAGCCTCTGCTCATCTTTCCTATAGAGACTAATATAGAGATGCAAGCATTAAGAAGCAGCAATATCAGTTTATACATGGCATACGTATAGTGTCTACCATCTTACCTCCACTGTGAGTTAATGCATCTATCATTGTTCTGCCTCATGGTGTTTTTTCACTTTTTAGCTGTCATGAAAACTAAATGCAATATTTCATGCATCAGATGGACAACATTTAAAAACATCTATTAATGGCACCTGCACAGAAATCTCCTACCTGCATCACACTGGTCTTGCACAAGAAAACCTTCCAAATGAGGCTGCACAACAGGGAAGGGTTAAACCAAGTAATGGAAATAGCAAATGAAAAAAGAATAATGTGGTGGTACGTGGACACAGAAGAAGCAGAAAAGAGTTTTTGGAACAGTAAAAAAGTTTATCAGGAGAGGCCAAGCTAATCTATTGTTCTTTACATGGAAGTAGAGATATTTTACATCATTTTTCTTCCCTGAATGTGAGAAAAGCTGTCATCAAGAAGTGGTACCAGATGCCAAAGTGAGCCTGAATTTGAACTGGAACTATTGAAAGCAAGGTCTTTCTTAAAGTGTTAGACTGATATTTCCATTTCTGTAGATTGCACACAAGCCTTAGATAAGGGCTAACAAGAAGATACTCAGGTCTGGAGAACAGTACATAATACTTCTGTTTGAACACAGTTGGGAACTGACTTGCTTGACACAAGGCTGAAATGATCTGAGTCAGCATAGATTGAGGTAAACCATATCCAGCAACTAGCCAGGCAAGCACAGATAAACCCTGCTTTGGGAAATGGTGAAAGCTGGGCTGTAACATTTCAGGTAGCTTCTTTTCAAGCCACCCAGGAGAACCAGAAGTAGCAAACTGGTATAACCAGTGACAGCCACCTCTGTCAGTACCCTCAGCCAAAATATCCTCATTGCACTGCATGTCTATGTTTGTTAGCCTTGCCTTGTCACAGCACAGCCGGCAGCCCCTGGCTCAGGCCATGTCTGGAGGCAGGATCTGTGTCCCAGACTGGCACATGCCATCTGCATGCAGACATGCATGGTGTGGACAGGGGAAGAGGAGGTGTCCAAGACGTCAGTTCCCTACACATGCTTTCCCTCCCTACTGTCACACATTCAATACTCTGTTTTTCCCCCTCTTAGCTGCAGTACAATTACTGTGAAACATTAATGTTACTTTTTTTGCCTTCCCTGACTAGCTTAGCTTTAGTAGGTTTGGAACCTACTTGAGTTAGAAAGAAAAATTGTTGAAAGGACATGGGATTTTTGGACACATACACACACCCCCATTTACAAGAATAAACAAATCCATGCTTTCCAGGGCACACAGGGGACCCAACATCCAGGAACAGCTTTCCAGCTGATGGCTTCCTGCCTCCTTAAGAGAAATCTGACCCCAATGTCCTTTGTCAAGCCTTTATTTAGTGCCAAACTGGTGTTTTTCCAGAAGTTCTGAAAAATTTTTCTCTATCCTTGAAAATTTGTGCCTTTCTCATGTCTATCTTTCTCCCTTCCTCAAAATGCTTTGCCAAATTTCTTCTGCCCAGACCATCTGAATTTGTGAACAACTTACTATTCATGATTTATTTTGGTTGAAATTACATATTTTTTTCTCTCCTACAGCTCTCTGAAATGCAATACATAGAAACCTGGCGATTCCAAATAAATTCAACCTATTCTGTCATTCTTGAGACCCTTCTACTTCAGATCAAAGCACATATTCTCTTGTATTTCCAAACCTTAGCCCACATTCCCTTAAAAACAAGAAAAAAAAAGAACATGAGTTGATGTTCAAGTTCACAGAGTCCCTCTGTCCACAGCTGGCCTCCAGCCCTCACAAGTCCCAAGATATATCTTACTTACTCTTGTTGTTAATGTTTCCACTGATGCCAGGTGGCTGTTCTCTTCTACACATCTTCTTGGGAGAACTGGGCTTACCAATACACAGTTATGTCCCTCCAAAGCAAAAACATTCCTTGGCAGGAATCATAAGGAACAATAAACCAGAGAAAAAAACAGGTCATGAGCTGTACTAAGGGTCTGAAAGGATGGAGAATAACTCTTTATGAAGGACAGAAAAATGGCATCGGATCAACTGCATTTGGTCAGTTATATAATACTTGGTCATTTTCTTATGAGTAAAGGTTTTAGTGTGTTTCGGTAAAACTCAGTATTTCATCATGTATTTCATCAAGGCCATTAATTTCTCTATAAATCTTGAGGTATCCTGATAGTGCTGGAGCCTGAAGAACCCCTGAGTGTTTGCTAACACAAACATAGGAGGCAGATGAGGTTACAGGGTATCTGAGAGCATAAAATAAAACATATTGGAAGACTGTGAAGAAACTTCCTAAAGTGCACAAGGCTAGTAGACCAGAAGTTATATGGATTTTCTGCCTCTGTGTTAGCTCTATGAAAAAAACTTCCCTTAACTGCAGGTATTGTCCCTTGCTTGCTGTAGAAGAGAGGGTGTATTGAACTTTCAGAAGGCCTTTATATGGGAGAATTAATAGCAAAACCAAATTAGGTCTGCAGGAGAAGGGAGCAGAGAGCAGTGCTGATAGGAAGTCCTAAAGACTGGCAAGTGAGCAGTTGTCTTGAACTCAGAGTCAAACACAAGAAGACTTGCTGAAGCTGAATTTCCAGCCAACCTTGTGGAGATGTTTTCTTGTGACCTTTTTGGCTGAAACTGTCCCCAGTGACAACTGAGTGCTGTAGGATCCACAAAACTGAGGTTGCAGCAGCTGTCATACCTCAAGGCAGCCACCGGCAGAGGACAGAGGGTGGTTGTGTCTGCCACAGCACTGCCTTGCTCTACCCCGCTACCACCAGACTACTGCCATAATTCATAAGTGTATCAGGGCAGAGACTATTTCCATTACAAACATGTAATTTGGAGTTCAGTTTTGTAAGCAGTTCAAGCAGCACCAGCGGTGACACTGACGATAGTCACCTCAGATTAGATTCTTTCACTGGGAAATTCCGCAGCACCTTTTCTCAAATCCCATGGAAGGTAAGGTCCATTATGCTAGCCCTATGATTTCTCATTTTCTGCAAAAGACCATGCCAATTGCCTTGTAGGCGGTAGCTGAAACACATCTTGTTGGTGGTTATGTTAGACTGATTCAGCCAATAACCTGCTCAAAGCAGAAAATAGTGTGTGCTGAAGAGGTTGGGGCTCCGCTACCAACTTTTTTTTTGGACATACCCAGGGCGTGCTGCTGTAGGTACCAGAGGACCCACTCTCTCCTTACCCAGACTACATCCCAAGGGGTTATCAGCTCTTCATATCTCCTCTTGGTCTCCACACATAGTAGAGGTCTGCAGAGGTCTCTGCCTCTCTCCACTGCCTGTCTTGTGAAATTACACTCTTACTTTAGGATCACCCCTCCAAGGACCCCCCCCAAGCATGTGACTCTCTGTTAAGGTACTTAATCATCAACAGAAACTTTTTGGTTTAATTAATTATTAACCTATCCTTTCAATACTTTATTGACGCTTCTATACTATAGCTCGGTTCCTGCTGGAAAAAAAAATTTTGCAGTCCTACACCATTTTCTTCTACAGTCCCCAAAATTATCAGACATTTTGCGCTGCTGCAGCTTCTAAACACCATTCTGGTGTCACCCAAAGGACACAAGGTCAACTAGCTGTCCTGCTTATTACATTGATACACAGCCCCAGGCCGTGCCCGCAGCACGTGCTCACAGCCAGTACGAGCAGCAGCAAGGCAGGCTGCTGCATGAAGCGTGGGACACAGCATGAAGCTTTATTTTTGGCTCGCTTCATATTGGGTGATCAAACATCAGGCATTTCAATGCAAGACCCTGTCCCCAGGGCAGCAGGGTGCAGCGTGGCGTGCTCCTCGCACCCCAGTGCTGCAGGAAGCTCACCCCTCTCCTATGGGGACTGCGGGCAGTATCTGCTCTAAGGATGGACCTGACTCCTGGGACCAGCAGATGTTAGTGTTTATGGAGGAAATTTTTTTTGGCAGAAACATCTTCCAAGTGACCGTTACTAGTGTTTAAGCAGTGACTTTTTACCCAGGGAAAACCAAAGTGCTTTACACTCTAAATAAGAGGAGAGCAGGCTAGCACCACAACAATATGTAGGCAGGTTGGAATTAGTGCCTGGTTCCTGTCTCCAGCCACCCTCCTGGTGCAGCTCTCCCAGGAGGAGGGACTGCATTTT
Organism: Harpia harpyja; assembly: GCF_026419915.1. Taxonomy (NCBI): domain Eukaryota; kingdom Metazoa; phylum Chordata; class Aves; order Accipitriformes; family Accipitridae; genus Harpia; species Harpia harpyja. The sequence continues at coordinate 67,920,472 of NC_068969.1, read as the reverse complement.
TACAGAAATGCCAGCTGCCCAGAGGTGGGCCAAGCTTACCTGCCACTTGAGCTAGCGTGGAGGCGAGAAGGGAGCCACCAAACAGACAGGCTCAGCTTTTGTCCTGGGGAAGCTGCTGACCCTGAGTCAGAACAGACCAGGCAGGAATACTATCAGGTGAGGAAATGAGGGTCTCCCTGCCACCATGGAGATTTTTAACAAGTGGCTTCTGAGTTGCACAGATACAACCAGGGATGCACACATCCACTCTATCCCAGATGCTCACTGCAAGAGGGTGCATTAGTGGGAAATATCCTTATTTCTTATTTTTATTTTAGCCCGTGAGCTGCTTTGGACACCCATGCAAAATGCAGAGCTTATACAGCCCAGGGAGCACAGTGAGGAGCACAGCACATGCCCACAAAATGATATAGTCATGAGTGCTGTTCCCACCATGATGTTAGCCAGCTGGCCTAGATGTAGCCTAGTACAGATACCCAGATTCAGAGAAAGCGGTAAATCAGGATGTGCTATAGCTAACCCCAGACATACAGAAATCATAAGTCATGCCCAGAATAACCCAGAGATTAGCTTTAAAATTTGTGGTTTTTGAAAAACATAATGAATGTTGCACTGCTTTTATTTTTCTGCCATTCTTTAATACTTCACATGCACTTTGACTGCATACCAAGTAACCATACGGGTTAAAACTGCATTTTTTTTAAAAGCTAGATCTGGAAAGACCCAGTAATAACCTGACTGACAGGGCTAAGACTTTGGCCAAAAAAATCACCATTAACAGTGGGAACTTCAGTACAATTGCAAAGATTGATAACATTGAAATGCCCCCAAACTCATCCTTAATGGAGACTATGACAAGAACAACCTCCCTGACTTGGTGTCAAGGTAAATATCCATGGAGAAGTCACTACATTACAGTTACCTCCCTGCAGCACAGCAGCTCCTAATACATTAACAACTTGAAAACAACCTTTCTCCTCCAGACAGCCTTTACCCCTTTATCTTAAAATAGGGCTGGTTGTTTCTGTGTTCCTGGCTTTTTAGGAAACACCAGCCTGGACTTTTTAACCTCCCTGGCCCAAGTCTCCTGATAGTTTAAGTGATATAAATAAACCACATGCTTTTAACTCATGGCTCCAACTGCTCGGTTTTTGTCAGTACTATAGCTAAGCCATGGCTGAGAAAGCTGAGACTTAAATAAATATCCATATATTTCCTAAGCTGCTGTTCCACTGATGAAATCTGAAAACGAGAACTTGGACAACCTTTGAACTATTGTGGCACCACTACAGTGAAATGGGATACAGCAGCTGATTTGCCTGGGGCAGCCATAAAATAACTGGCATCCCGGCCATTTGTGGTTCAGTGTAATGGGGCTTTGGGTTTATCCACTCCAGCCAAACCAGTCCCTTTCTAAATTTCCCATGTTTTTATATTTAAACAAAGTCCAACTCTCCCAGGCCCTGTGAGGAGCAGCAAACCCGGTGGTCCTTATTTTCTGTTTTCTTTTAAAAGCTGGGACATATTGCTGTATTTCCCCCTCTACCACCTATGCTTTGCCTGTACTTACTTTGCAGTCCCAGCTACCTCAGCTGTTGATCCCAGGGAAACTTCCTCTGCTAATACTCCCATGAATAGAAGACATTTGTAGCCAAGCTGGTAGCAATGCTGTGGTTGCATGCATGTTTGTAAAGTTTGTTTTGTATAGATTTAATCTGAGGCAAAGCGACTGAATGGAAGTTTCTGCTACTCCGGTTCATGCACAGATGCTTTGTCTGAGGTCTCCATATCTTTGCCTGCGAATCCCAGCTCACATGACTTTCCATTCTGAATCAATGTGATATTCACAAGTTGAATATTCAAAGGAAGAAGAAATGTTTAATTATTTTTCAAACTTTTTAAACATTACAGATTCTGTAAATCTTCAGAAAAAAAGCTTATGTGGGGCTAAAAGAGAAGAGAGCTCATTCTCTCACCCCTTCCTCCACTTCCCACCAGCTTGCCCTGGAGGAGAGAACCTCTCTGTCCACATCTGGCAAAGAGAGAGAGACACGGCTGAAAGGATCAACAGCCAGACCCAAAGTTTGTTTATTTTACAAAAGCTACTGAGCTGAGGTTGGGAGGTTGGGAGGCACTTCTAGCAAAGAAAAAGCAGGGAGGCGCATCATGGAGCAGTGGGAAGTTTACAGCAGCCATGGTCAGAAACCTGGGCAACGAGCAGATGCACAGGTGTGCCCCACATTAATGGTTCCCCTCTCTGGGGAAGAGCTCCTTGCCTCTAAAACAGGCTAAAACCTAAAAGAAAAAAAAAAAAAACCAACAAACAAAAAGAAAATCCATTTAGGAGTATTCAGAGGACCGAAAAGAGAGTCAGTGCTATGGGGAGTTTTGTGGAAGAGCTGAAATAGTTGGACAAAAAAAGATGCTGCTGAAGCACCTGAGTGCGGCAGCTGAGCAGGGAGACGATCGGCATGTGGAGTGGTGCATGGGGCAGTGCATGGGTCAGGGCCTTGTGTCCTGGCCACCAGCACCGTGCAGGATGCAGGGACTGCTTCTCTGGATGCAGCCAGGCCAATGCCTCAGCAAGAAATGGAGAGAAGAGGACTAGGAACAGCTACCACTGTGCTTTAGGTGAAGAATAATCCAGTGTTGCTGTATTCGCTCCCTTATCTTCCCACTGCTTCGGCCTCGTAATTTCTAGTAAAATACTCTTTGGCAAGGCAATTGATTCTTCTTTGTAAATGGGGAAAATTAATTAACTAAGCAGCAAGTAGTTTAATTTTCCTAAACATCCGGGTGAGATCTTGAAATAGTCTTTCATCAGTGATCCCTCAGATTTGATCTTGGCCCTTGGAAACCTGGCAGTCGAGCTGTGACACAGGGTTATTATACCTGTGAAGATGTAGCTAGTGTCCATGAACTGTGACCAGACAGAGTTTCCAGCTGAGCACTGCTTGGTTAGCATGTTGTTCTCCATTTGTATACTTTATGATATGTGGTGATGAAGCACTCCGGTACTTCAAGAAACTTTCCCCACAGCAGATAACACATTAGCTGTTTTGCTTTTTTTTTTCCCCTCTTATCTTTTTCTTCCTGATTTAAGTAAGTCTTCCACTGCCAGCATACGATATCTATTTAAGGGAGTTCTGCTGCTTTCCAATGTGCTGTGAGCAAAAGGAAGCTAGCAACTTCTTGCTTTGGTCAGGGTCTGCTCAGAGAACAATTTCCTTTCATATTTAATTTGATGCATTACAATGGTGCTTTCCATTGCTGCAGTTGTGAGGCTGTTTTAACCTCTCCTGCAGCAGCACTGGTTTTGTGTAAATGTCCATCTGTATGCTCCCCCAAGAAACAAGACAATTTAGATGGCATGGCATGTCACCCATTAAAAAGACAGTAGTAAAAGCATGGTAAATTTCAGACACATAACCTATCCAACTTTGTTCCTCTTATGTAGTACTCTCTGTATTTCCATAGATTTCTCCTTTTGCCTGTGAACCACATCCTGCTCTTTTGCAACAGTGTAATTCCTTTGACTTCAGCTTTATTGTAAAATGGAGTCCAATTTCATGTTGCATAGTTTTCACTGGAAAAAAATGCCAATAACATGCATTTAAATACCTCTCTCAGTTTATCTCTCCTCCTAGGTATGTGCTCATTACATGCTTATTACAATATCTGGGTATTTACTTTAGCTGTAGATCTATAGAAAATTCTAGTATATACATGTATTTTAGGCCTTTCTGGACTATCCCGCAGCTGAGGAGGAACACATAAGGTAGTTTGTTATAACCGGCAGGCCTTTGCCTACAAGCTGTCCAGACTTCTTGCATTTGTGAGCAACACTGAAGCTGAGCTCTCAAACACCTATTTTTCTGTAAGATGGTAAAAAGCAAACAAAAAGTAGTTCACCAGCCTTTCAGGCCAAAGGCTGCCCCCTTTTTTTTCCTAGCACAATGGCATCTCTAGTTTGCTTGGAGTCTTTCGGCATTACTGCAACATAAACATTAAGTAATGATAAGAATACAATAGGAGAATAAAAAACCAACCACACATAATAAGTTCTTCCCTCCACAACAAAGGCAGTTAATATCCTTTAAACGCTGTGAGAAAGACATTTTCCCACTGAAAGATTCCACAGGAAATAAGAAAAATCATCAACATTTTGACATCATTGTCTAATTGAACTGTTTCTGTTTGTATGGGAATTTAATGAGCATTAAAAGCATTTCAGTTTGTTAGTGTGCAACAGATGAAACCAAAGACCTTGGTGATCGGCCCCTCAGAGCAAATATTTGCAAATGTTAAGGCGGCAGATGAGGTGTTACTTAACTGAAGGCACTCTAAAAAGTCTCCTTAAACCACCCAACTTTCCAAACCCACAGACTGGAGATTAGCTTGAATTAATTACAAACTTCTCCCTTATTTTTCTTTTCTTCCTTGTGGTGGATTTCTGGGGAGACTAAAGGGTCTTACACCCATTCGCACTAACTCCAGACCCTGCTTGCCACTGTGTACACTGGCAATCAGACACAATATTGCAGATTTGCTCTCAGCCCATGAGAGCTCAGGAGGGTACATAGGGAGAGTAGGGTCTAATTTGCAGAGCTGTGGGAGCCCTTGGGCTTTGGCCACTCTTTCCAGTGTCCTGCTGTAGGTCAGAGAGCTCCTGGCTGACACTAGTCACCCAAAGACACTTGTAGCACACGGATCTCTGCATTGGCAACTCCCGTGCAGCTCAGTGGAGGAATGCTGTGCTTCCTTTTATGCTTAGAAAACATATAGGAGCACTGGGAAGCAGGCAGGTGGCCTGGAATCCAGTTTTAAAACATGGGGATTAATCAATAATAGTATTTAATCAGTTAGAAACCAGCATTAACACAAATCTCAGACACAGTAAAAAATAATAAATATACCTACACAATCAAAATACAGACAACAATTACAAAAGCTTTAAAGGTCAGTAAAAAGAAATAAAAATATAACTATATCTATCTATACTTCAGATCAGCTCCAGGAGATTTCAACCTTCTGCCTCTCAAGGTATTTACCTGAATTTAGTGCTTTTTTTGTGCAGACTTTTTTTCTCCGTGCCTTTAAAGAGACAAATAGGATACAGGGAATGTTTAACTGTTACGCAAACTTCCCTGATGTTGCATTCCTCTTTAAATCCGTCCTTCCTACCACTGAATAATTCTTACAAACATAATTCAGCCAAGGTGTTAATTTTAACCTTTTGATTCTAGCTGAACACCCCACACCTCTCTCTATCTATGAGGTTTATTCAAATACCTCAGGCACAGCTGGCCAAAGCCATCTCCTGCCCAAATGATAGCCTTCTCATTCATGGGGAATCTGATCCAACCCAATTCAGCTCTAAGGGCACTGTCTCACGAAAGTGATTGCATTAAAAATAACTCCTTTTTTTGCCACCTTCTTTTTTACCTAAATGATTTCCACAGCGGGGTTAACTCCCCAGCCACCCAAACCATGTGCACTGGCTTGGCTGCTGGACCATGCTGTGGAGGGAGGGAGCAGGCAAGGACCAGCAAGGAGGGTGCAGCAAGCAGGAGCTGCTCAATCCAGCCCCGCAGCCTGGAGACAAGTCCATGGATGTGTGGCCTCAAGATGCAAACACTTGAAATGTCACTGCTCCCACAGGCCCCCGTACGCTCCACGCGCCTAGCAAAAGGAGCAAGATTTGCAAATCGCTGTTAGCTCTGGCTGAGAGCTCACAGCAGTGCTCTGACACTCTGAGCTAGTTTCTGCATGTCCCCTGCTCTAGGCTACATGGGCACTGGGACATTGTACTTTTCCTCAGCGGAGACCCCAACACCATGGGTGCTGTGTGTGAAGCTCAGTCCTGCAGTGAAACCTGTGTGTGGCCTCCCCACTGACGTAGTATGATGTGTTTGCATTTATTCATCAAAAATATTGACACTTAAGGCAAGACACTGCTGGAAATAGTTTTGGTTAAAGGTAGAGGCTATCTTTAGCCAAGCCATTTATCAATTTAGAGTCCCACTGTTTCAGCAAAAAGTTTGTATTAACAGAACAAAACTGCAGCCATTACTAAAGACAAAAAACAGCTCCCATCCAAGAACCAGAGCCAAATATGTCAACAGCAGTACAGTTACAAGCTCCTATGTATGTACTGTAATGTATATTGATGGCTATGTGCAAAATACCTAGCAGAAAAACTGTGATAATAAAAACAAAGAGGCAGATGGATATAAGGGTGGATGCAAGCCTGGAGCCAGCAGAGTTACATGGGCTGTCCCCTGACCCTTCTCATGCAACAGGGTACTCACACTTACACAAATGTTACGGGAAGTGTTGTCTTCGTTTGGATGCACACACATTTTCATGGCTGACTTACTTCACTGTCACCCAGTTACAACTTCAGTAAAGCAATGAAGCCAAAGAACTGCATTTTGAAAATAAGCATAAGCAGTGTTGCAAACTAAAACCTCAGAAAACATCTCCAGAAAGGATGTGGTAAACATCTGTCAGTCTGCATCCTTTTAAAAAAATACCCAGGGGAAGTACATTTCATTAATGACAATGCATATTTACCACAGGCTTAACCTTTTCATTGAATAATTGAGTATCCTTCATATTCTGAACCAGATGAATGGTTTGGGAGAGTTGTTAGGGAGATTAGACTGCTTGTAAATAATCCTGGCATCCATCCATTCTGTTCTCCTCTCTAGAAAAAATAGTCCATCAATGAAGGAAGATCACTCCGGAGGGACCAGTTTCAGAGCAGTGGTTTATGTAGCCACAGTTGTTCAGGAGATGTTTAATCACTCAAGGAAAAAACTAGTTGCTAATGACTGAGAGATATGCCCTATATTTATTTCAAAAGATTTTGGAGCAACCCATCAGTCTTTTCTCTCTTCCAGTGTGCCTCACTCTGCATGTAAAAAAAAGGAAAAGCCATTAAAATCAGTGATTAAGCATTATTGCATGAATGCTATTAAGCATACCTACAAGAAAGGATTAAGGTTGTTTGGACTTCTATTAAACTTAGTCTCAGCTGAAAACTTCCTGTCTATACAAACCATTATTGTTTGAAAACTACAACATTCCCATAATATACTTTACCTGAAATTACGTGTGTATATACTCTCCAGCTTGACACCATTTTAACATCATTTGTCTTTGAATACTGAATGAGGCCATATGCCAAGAGGACAGAGGTACAGGCCACTGGATGTTTGTAAATCTCAGGAGGGTAGTTGTGTGCCTCCAACCCTATTTGGTCTGCAGCCAGCCTATTTTTAAAAATCTTCTGCTCTACTGCCAGATGATGTGGTCATCAGTGAGGGGTGCGAGAGGAAGCCATTGCCCAGCACCTAAATTATACTCTCCAATTTGTATAATTTATGTTAGGGTTTTCAATACCTTAGAGAAACACATTTCACATTTTTTAGACCAAAGGAACAAAGAAGAGGCATTATAACCCAGCTAATTTTTGGACAGCTAACTGAGGTACCTAAGATAGGTGCATCATCACCTGAGATTGTCCCACTATGGTTGGCATAGAGAAGCCCTACAAGGAGGCTTGTTGACCAGCTTTTGGGGCATGTGTGTGTATGTGCACATGTAAGTATGTCTGTGTCTCTAACTAAATGGCTGCCCTCCCAAACCAACCACCTCAACTAAGTGCCTATGTGGTGGGGGACAAATTCAGCAGTGAGATATCAGTAGCTTTCCTGCCACAACAGGGCTAAGAATTACATGTAGAGAAGTATTGGCTTTATACTTATATGCTTGGTAGCCACTAAGAGTCTGCAGAAGGATGCAGACATAGTTTACAGATCTGTATTTATTTCTCTACAAGACTAAAAACCTAGGACCTCTTTTTATACCAGGTGAACCTTCACAGCCCTGATGTATGTTTGCAAATGGCATGAGGTCAATGAATCTTGCCCAAATGACTGTAGGTGTATTGTAAGTAACCAAAGCCTTTACTTCAGTTTTGCTCTTAGCAGACTGGAGCGTGATGAAAGATGAGTCTTGGTGCTCCAGTCAGGCATTCTGGCCCAACCTGTTGGGCATTTCCATGCAATCATGGCCAGAAGTACCAGATCTGATTCTTTCTAAAATCAGCAGTCAAAATCTGATCATTAGGATGCATCCATCTGTGTTATTCCCCATAAGCATGTAAAGAAACTAACACAAGATTGCTCAAGAATTGGAAATGTCTGGATGCTGTGCACCAACTAGTTAGCCAAAATACTGCAGGTAGAAGTAGGAGCTAGACTAGATACGGCAGAAAGCTTCCAAAACTTTTTGGTTTTGCAAGATATTGCTAGCATGAGCTAGATAACTCTGCTCCATCAAGGGATATATTACTTTCATGTCAAGTGATCATGGGCAGTTGTTATGCAACAAGACAACTGCTATTTTATTACCTATCCACTAGAGTTTCATAAAATACAACCCTCTTGTAATTTCTACAAAATAAGTAGGAGGATAATAGATATCCCATGCTATTCATTTCATTCTTGTGTCTTTTTTTTTTTTTTTTTTTTTTTTGCAAGAGCAATATGTCTTTAACCTTTCAAAGTCTCAAAAGCAGCACCACCATGTAGGAGCGAGTGCTTCATTTATATTGCATAACAGAAATGCTTAAGCTCAGACAGACCTGAAACTGGAAGCAATGTAACCACATCAGTGCTGCTGCTCAATAAGCCTGATTAGCTTAACAAATCAGATGCAGTTTTTCATAACAAGTTAGTATCCATCCAATGTAGATATTCCAACTTAGACTAATGTTAGAGCCAGTATTTGCATCAGTCTCCTATATATAAGTATGTCCTAAAGCCCAGAGTCATCCCACCTAGCTTCAGGCACTTAACAGATATATTAGTTAGGAGCATATTTGCCCTAGCGTCACTGTATACCGAATTAAGAGAAACAGACACTTTCGATTACCATTTGGATATTTGGTGAATTCCAAGACACGAGCTCCCGTCTTACTTAAGCACTTTGAAAATACTGTCCTTTCTTTCCAACTTCCCCAGTTTTCAACGTAGACACAAAATTGAAAGATGGTTATAATTTCTTCCATCTGCCATATTGCTCTCCATCTATTTATCAGTTTATAATATATTATGTACTGTAAAACAAAATAGCATGTGAAAGCTTTGGAGCATCTATGTATTCCACAAGGTTTGGCATAGAAATTCAAGGGCAGTGCATCAAAAACAGAAAGTGTATTACATACGCATTTACTCTGTGATGCTGTGAAGGACGCAGATTCTATTTGAAACATTTTGTTTGACCATTTTCCTTTCAGGAGCAGCAAACACAATGCCAACTGCAGACAGTTTCACATTTCTGAATCCCAAAGGCCAGTGGAGAAACCAGTCATGCACAGAAGAGAGGAACAGTGTGTTGGACACGGATTTTACTCAATATTTTATGCTGAAGTAATTGATGTAACTTACTTAGAGAGCAAGTCCAGTGTTGGCATGCTGTGTGAAGGATGATAGGAGAAGAGGTAGCAGGAGGGTTAATTTCAGAGGGCGTTGCTGCCATAGGCCGCCTTGACTCTGACTCCAACCCCAGCATCCTTGTGCTCGTGGGCATCTCTTCAGGCTGCCATGAATTCGGAAGTCCACACAGCACTTCATCAAAACACAGATCTTAATCTTGAAAAGAGAAAAAAAAAGAAAAAAAAAATTTTGGGAAAAAAGCTGCCAGTGGGGACTTCTGTGTAGCGTTGGTTAGCTGAAGCTCAGTGCTACACTAACAGATTCATGTAGCCCTTGGCCAGCGTAGCACGTATATACAACGCAGGCATCCTGGTACTGGGGTCTGGCTGCTTTACATGAGATAAGAGTGGTTTGGGAACTGCATGGACTCGCGCTACTGCAACATGTCCCAGAGCTAACAGTGCCCAGGCACCACATCCCCACCATGCTCTCAGGGCTGGGAGGCTGCAGTCGCACGTGTAGCTGCTTTAGATCACATTAATTGCAATTTTTCCTCATGGAAATCCCGAAAGAGAAGGAAGGAAGCCTCCTGGGGGCTTGACCTATGTGTGGGCCAGATCAGCTTACAAAAATATGAAAGAAAATTCTTCTTGCCAGGACACCATGGAAGGAGCCATTGGGGTTTCCTGTTAAATATTTGCCTGCTAGCCATGAAGCACACTCTGGCCAGTATTTATGTAACATCAGGGATTTCTACGCCTTTTCCCTACTCCTTCCACAATCGTCTGTCACTTGAAGACATTTTGAGAGTTACTCCAACCTGCCTGTGTCCAGAGCTGGCTCTAGCACAAAGGGTGAGCCTGTAACATCTGTGGTTCGTTCTGAAATCAAATTCCTTAACTATTTATTTCAAGCGCATTCCCAGGAATCAAGAGACTTGGTTGTAATTGCATTCTGCCTGAAATCTATTATCGGTTGACACTTCACATTGCTTTTTTAATGCCCGAGTCCAGAGTAATCACACTCTGCACACTCATTGCAAGAGCAAAATGTATTTCTCGAAAAAATAACAAAGGTATTTCACAACATGAAAACTCATATGTCAGAGAAACTTTAGTAAATCCGTTGTAGCTTCCCCTTGCAGCCCCATGGCTGCTGATTGTTACCTCTTTTTATGCTTTAAGCTGTTCAAAAATGACAATCAGACAAGCCCTAATAACAAAAAATGAATATTTATTCTTCTTCAGACGAGATTTCTTCCTGTGCCAAGGATCACAGTGATGAGCAAAGCAGTATCATTGCATGTCCACGCAGGCGTCCCTGCTGCCTTTGGTGTGTGCTAGCTGTATGCAGAATTAAAGAGAGATTAGTAAAAAGGAGAGACCTTGAAAGCAAGCCTTAACACAGATTTGCTTGGCTGATTGCTTTTTACCTATCACACCCTTTACACAGGGTTATGCTGTCAGATTTGATACCTGTTGGACTGTGTCTGAAGATGCCTCTGGCTCTCCCCGCGTAAGGAGGCACAGAGGGCTGGGCTGGCAGCCCCTTTGGGGCCAGCCCTGGCTATCCGCTCCCAGGGTGGCCAGGCAAAGTGCCCTGGCTATGCTGCCGCTATGTTATTCCACCCCAAAAACCTCGGCATTACCCTTTAGCACTTTCCCTCCACAATCCCTGCACGATGCAATGGACCCAAGAAGCAAAAATCTTCCCTCTCCCACGGCAGCGTGCAGCTCTCCCTGCACAGGTACTGCGCCAGGCAAGCAATTGTGCTACACTTAATCCCAGTTATTTTTACAGCATTTCTTGTAATTGTCAAAGACACATTAGATGTTTACCCCTGATTGTGGCGGCTTGATGTTGTTTGTTCAAAAGCTGCGCGACAAGAGCTAAGGTAAATCAATTTTTTGCATCACATTGTAATGAAAAATTCTGTCATACCACCTCAGCCAACTTGCATGCTAATACATAGCTTATTTTTTTTAATAAAACTAAAAAGGCTCAGTGGAAATGCCTGTGCTTTTATTTTAGAGACAATAGGAATCCAATGGTCATATAGGAAATCACAAAGATAAAATAAAATATTCCACAAATAGAAACACCTTGGCACCTTTCAACTGTTCAACACAATTTACAAAATACTTTGAGTGAATAAAACAGTTTGTAAAATATTGTCAGCTTATTTTGCCCTCAGATTAACAATTAAACAGGAACCACCCCTGATCCACTGTAGACAAGCAGTAATTAAACAAACTTTAGAGTTAAGGCTTACTTCTACTCTGTTGCCTGGTCAGTCTGAGGTGTTCTGCATAAAAATGTATCAATATACAAGTATTTTTTTCTATTTCAAATCAGCTGGTGTTTTAATGCATGTTATTAAACCACTTCAGAACTAGATTTACGTGGAGGTACGTGGTAAAATGGTGTGGATATCTGCCTGGTCCTACCATGGAGATGTCTGCTTCATCCCTTTCCTGGCTCACTGGTTGTCCCCCCTGCCTTCCTCCCACCGCCCCTCTTACCCTCTTATCCAAACACCCGCTCACCACTTGAGCACCAGCAGGCACCAAGACCTGCTCTGTCCCTTGCACGCCAAAATGTCAGTGAGTTTGGGTACCCAAAGTGATGCCACCATGGCAGCCCTGGCTTGGCCACTCTTTGCCTTCCTGAGCCAGGGGGAGCCCAGCCACCACGTGCCTCCGAGGAGGGTCTGCAAGACTGTCATGTTGGCCCTCCTTCTCAAACTACTCTTTTTAAGCCATTCCCCTCCTCATTGCTCAAAATGACAGCAGTGTCAGAAATTGTAGGAAATTGCTCTCCTCTTTCCACCTCCAAATACAACAAATTATAAATCACAGTGAAGGCTGCTACCGTGCCCATCTCACCTTCTCTTCTCTGACTAACGTGCCACAAGCCAAGATGCAAAGTCCTAAAATGGAAAGGATTGGAAGGAAAGTGAAATCCAGAAAACAGTGTCAAGATTATATTCAAGGCTGACAGTTGTTGAGACTTTGGCTTTGATCCAGTGCTGGATACCGTACACAGACATGAAAAAAGAGAACTTGCACCCAAAGTGTCCCAGAAACCATACAGCAGACTCATCTGCTCAGCGTGTCTATGCAGCACAGGATTCACTTTCACTTCTGCTGCTCTTTGCTGTACAAAACCACATCCCATTTGCCTGCTATACCACTTTTCCAACAAAATTTTCCCTGTCATTGGGTTATATTCTTCATGCCATTATTATCCAAGCAAAACATTTTTTCTCCTTTATTATTAATAACATTTAGTTTGACGTAGTCTTCATTGTTTATTTTAAAATCTTTGAAGCTATCTTTACAACTGTAGTTTTGCATCTTGAGCAATTCTTTGTCTCCCACTTTGAATTGCATAAACTGTGAACATGCTTTATGTAAAAAACCCACAGGCAATGTACTGACATCCCCACCAAGAAAGAAGTTATGTTCTTACACAGGACATGATATTTGCAGTAATCACCACCAAAGCCTGTCAGAGAAGCATATACCTTGTTCCCAGGTGTCCTCTTTATACAAGGAAGGGCACAAAGCATCAAGGACTCTGTTTGCAGGAGCTGTTACAGCATTTTCCAGTGACTGATGTTCAATGTGATTGACGGAATTGCTCAGCAGCCAGCCCACCTCTTCCTGCCACACAGTTTCCCCTGCTTTTGAAAAAGTTTTGCAAACTGCAGCAAGCAGCACTCATAGCAGGCAGATACTTCTGAATAGCACAGAACCCTAGCAGGAACATCTGTCCATCTTCCAAAAGCGCATTTTTTTCTGCAGCTACTCAGGTGGGAATTACCAGCTCCTTTTGCCCACCCAAGTGCCCAGCAAAAAGATTCATAAGCTGCAGAAATAAAATGTAAGTCCGCTGCCCCAGAATGAATGGAAGAATCTCAATGCCATAGGTGTTTCCGAGCACAAAGCTTCCACTTGCAACCACAAAAAGCAGTTCAGGCCTTTTAAAGTTCCTGGCATCACAGACCTTTTAGGATGTCCTACATAAACATTAGGACATCTTCCATGGCAATCAAACGGACTTTAAAATAGGGACGGGTGTCCTGGGTTCAGCTGGGATAGAGTTAATTTTTACAGGAACCTGGGAGGTGGGGGAGGGCATAGCCGGGGCAGCCGACCTGAACTAGCCAAGGAGCTATTCCATACCATGTGACATCATGCTCAGTATATAAATGGGGAGCGGGCCGGGGGGAGGGCTCTCGACTTTCGGTGGCGGAGCGTCGGGTTCCGGGTGGTGAGCAGTTGCACTGTGCATCACTCGTTTTGTATGTTCTTTCATTAATACCGTTGTTGTTGTTGTAACCTTTTTTTGTGTTGTCCCAGTAAACTGCCCTTATCTCAGCCCTCGAGGTTCCAGTGTTTTTTTCTTTTCTCTCCTCCGTCTCCTCCCCATCCCACCGTAGGGGGGCGGGAGGAGTGAGCGAGCGGCTGCGTGGTCCTTTGTTACCGGCTGGGCTGAAACCACGACAAGGGGTAATAACCTTTTCTGTACATAAACAGATGTTTCTCAGCAAAGAATAGCCATATGCTTTTTATCAATAGTCCCAATATTACTCAGTAATTCCCACCGTGAAAAACCGTCAAGGCCCTGGGATGAAAGGCTAGTCCTGTTATACAGGACGAGAGCAATGCTTACACATTGTCCCACAGAAACACAGTATGGACTACTCACACCAAACCAGTTAGTAACTAAATAATCACAAACAGAGGTGGTAAATTTCCAGATGATGATTGCACTTTCCTTCACAGAAAGTAGGGCTCCTGCGAAAGTGTCCATTAGGGCAGTGCTGGGAGCAGCTCTGCACATCACTAATAAAGTGGCCTTTGACATCCAGAAACTGACCTGCTCCTGCTCACTGTGCCAGGTCATTGGCTTCATCCTGCCCCAGATGCCATTTCTTTTCAGCTGAGCACAGAAGCATTTCTTCAGAAAGTGCAGCCACTCCAGGAAAGATCTGGGAGAATTTTCCCTTTGGTTTCAAGTTCCTCTTCCATGTCACTCATAGCACACTGGTCCTGAAGGATCCTGAAAGGATCCATTTGCTTTTGCACTGCTTTCTTAGTGAAAGACATGAAGAACTAATGAATGACTGTGATGAAGAAGATACTCCACAGAGAGTGGAAAAGATCAGCAACACAAAACTCAAGGAAGAGCAGAACACAGGAGTTAACAGTGTATTCTATAGAAAAGGGGAAAAAAAACCCAACACCTTTCAAGAGAACTTTCCTACCAATAAATCATTCTGGGTTTGGCTCTAAGAGAGAGGCAATGTGCTCGTGAAAAGTCCTGTTGCTTTGCCACACATGCATTCACACACACATCTCCCTCCTGCAGTTCTGCCACAGTTCAACCATTAAAGCAGCCACTTTCACCAGTCATCCACCCCCTGTATATTTATGGCACTTCTGTTATTAATTCACTCTTTTTGTGGGTGATCTCTTGAGATATGTTTCCCCCTGCATCCTGTGATTATTCATGAGAGCTATAAATACACAGCTCAGTGGGTCAGCACACATGCCTTCCCCCTCTCTGAAACAGATCTAATCTACCCAGATACTCCAATCCTCGTTCTCTGAGCGGGGACCTCTTCACTGCTACAAGACATTTGCAGAGGATATTGCTGAGACTACAGTATCTGATGAAATAAAATTAGCAAGGTGCATTTCTCCAGCTCTCCTGGGGAACAGGGAGAGAAGGAACAGAGGTTTGTACAAGAAGTATAGGCAGAAGCTTTATCTTTGCAGCCTCACATGACCCACAGAACAGCATTCGTGGGGAACACTCGACTCTGTTATCTCTAACCAGCCGCCACATGGTTATACCTGGAATTACGACACATTCAACAGCAACTTTTAAGACACTGTGTCATTTCATCTCCTTCTGTGCTAGGCAATCATGCCTGATTCTCCGCTCTTGTAACAGCAAGAATTCATATCAAACAAACTATTTTAAGACACACTATTTTAAGTTGGCCATACATTTGAGAACATTAACTAATAGGACAAGAACCAAGTATCGACAGAAAATTCACCAAAAAAGCCTGTAAAAACATCAACCACTGTCAGTATGACCATTAGTTAGTGCAGGACAGCAAATACATATCACAGAAATCCTCCAAAATAAAATCATGAGGCTCTTCAGAGCTCACCATGTTAGGTAGCTGCCTCACCTCATACACTTCTGGTATCTGTTATTATAGTCCACCTTTTTATCATATGCACATCGCTTGAGAACTGCAGGAATATGCTGAACTTCTTTGGAGAGAAAGAGGTACAAGGTCCATCAGGTTCAGCTCCAAAACAAGCAGTATACTTTTTCCTTTCTTCTCTTTAAATGGCTGGGAAAAAAACACATAAATCTTTTCAAATGAACAAGTTTATGCAGAGATCCAGCTGAAGCCCCGTCTGGAACTTTAATAAAAAGATTTAAAAATTGTTCACACAAAAAATTTCTGTTTATGGAGATCTTAAGAAACTGCTTTTAAGTAACACACAAACTTCGTAGTGACACAACAGTTGGTGCTTTCAGACTCTTCTGAAGATAACCCACTGACTAACCACAGGGAATGGAAACTAAGAGAAGAATGCAAAAGGTATAAGATGCACACACAGAAATTCAATAATGTGGCTATTTTCACTGAGACTACAAAACCAACACTTGTAAAAATATGGCCAAAAAGCTGATTTTGAAATCACCAAACAGCAGTCAAAATAACACAGGTATTGTTTCCAAAGCTCACCTATAAACTTTTGTATGCATACATTATGGATGAGATTTCTTAGGAGGAAATACTCTTTCAATGTATTTCTCCTTGCCCAGAGAGTCCTTGGAAATCTGTTATGTGTTGAAGGAAGGTGTCACAAAGAGCATCAGACATTTATTTCAGTCTTTCCTATATCTTGTCCTGCCCTTCAAAACTTATGATTCACAGGATATGCAGGGTGATGCCACTGACAAGATTTCCTTTTTTATGCATAAGTAGGCTTCAAGAGTTAGGTGCTGAAGCCAGAGAGTGTGGACCTCAGTAGACAGGAAAATGTCTATCAGTTTTAGTGTCTTCAGGCAGAAGTTTTGACCAGCTTTAAATCACTCCAGAGCAGGAATGCATGGCCCATCATTTCTGGACCGGAATCACACTAATAGCTGAGAATAAGAACACTTCATTTTCTGTTTCTAGAAAGTGAGTGAGGAAATTAAGCGAAAATTGCACATTGATTTAAATGTGCAAAACTGACAGGACTCATGCCTTAAACAAATCTCTGAAGTCTGCAAATAAAAAGGAATGCTGTAAATTATTTTCCATTATAGCCACTATCATGTGTTATTCCTTTGTCTTCCAGAACAAGGACAACTGTGTCTGGAGGCAGCACAAGACAATGACCTATAAGAAAAGGAATGGATATAAACTAGCATTGACAGAGAAAGGTTGATTGGTTTAGACACAGCTATATCTGTATACAAAGGTTAGCTACATGGCTGCTGTGCACGTACAGTTTCCATCAGAATTAATAGTGTCGAGGTGCCTTAAATGAGAACAGAATACAATTACTGACTTTACTGCTCTTTCTCTTTGTGTCTGGTACCGGTAACCTTTGTAGCCTGAAAGACTATGTCACTGTTTGACAAAATACCACAACACAGATGTCCTGATATGCTATTAGCAGCACAACATTTCTTATATGTGGACAAGCTCAATGCCATCTTCATGTGTAGACATCCACTCCTAGACACACTGGTTTTTGACTACTACCTTGTGCTCATCCAGGTCCCACAGCTCTTGGGAGTACTGTAACACCAAATCCTTCCATATTTTTGCAATGGCAGCTTATCCATTGGTCATTGAAAATGAATACTAAAATATAAAGATACACAGAAAAGTGATATAGTAGTAAAAAAAATCAATGCAGCAACCAATTTTTGTCAATGAAATGGAACAAAGACAGATGCTTGTAAAAGTATTTCTGGACTTCCCAAAAAATAAATACCACAAACATCAAACAGCTCTCAGAATCAGATGTAAACAGCTTATTACATCTTTATCACATCATGTAAAATGTTATCCTATATATAACTTTGGTGATTTTCTTTAGGAGACTTCCCTTTGGAGGAAATGCCAGCATCAGCAAGATTCACAAGCCTTTACACAACTCCACGGAAAGCTGAAAGAGCATCAAAGAAAAGACAGAGAAATATGACATTTTAAACTGAATCTCATGCTGAGCTATGGATTCTGCTTTCTGGACTTCCCTGATGGCTAGCCTGAGCTCCTGAGGCTTTCAGCTGCTTGGGGCTGAGGTGTAAATGTGCAAGGGGTCTTCTGCCCTCGGGCTCATTCCCTTTCCTGTGCCAGTGGGGTGGGTGGAGGGGGTGCCTAAACTAGGTGGAGATTGGAAATTTCATGGAGCAGAAAGTCATGGATGCTGAGACATATACTTGTATCTCTTACACTAATGTATTACAGCAACTTACAGTGTAATAGCAGTGATGGCCCTGGTGCCAGTGAGGGTGTTTACCTCTCCTTTTCACAACCCTCCCCGGTGCTTGCACAGTTTCCCAGTAAAGACTGGAAGGATGCCACTGGTAACAATTCTGTGTCCACATACTCTACATGACCATCAGCAGAGATGCAAATGAAGGATTTGCTGTTCCAGAACCACAGAGCTCTGTATTTAAGCTAAATAAGGCTTTGATTATGCCTTTTATTCCCAGGCTTGCCAACGGGTGGGGCATAAATAACACTATACCAAAAGCATCCCAGAAAATAACATGGCCTGGAGACGTACATTCCTACTTTCCTCTGGAGGTGGGAGAAATTATTATGAGCAATGTTTCTCCTCAGGTGATACGTATCCACCACCTCACACATCAGCTGACCCATGAGCTACATCTAGTTCTCCATCCATTTACCTTCAGCGCTGCCAGAGACCCAGAAGACAAGGTTTGATAGACACCACCACACTTAGGCAAGTTGTTCCTGCTCCAGCAGACACCTGGCAGTTTATGAGCTGTAGCACTAAAACTGACAAGATGTTAACTTTTGGTAACACTGATGCTTTGAATATTGCTGTCCCAGTGATTCTTAGAGGACTTTTAAAAGAGTAGCAGTGAACAGCTAAGAGAAATGAAAGGAGTAGGCAGAAAGTGTGGAGAGTTTTAATATTGGCAAAAGAAGATCCATGTCAGAGGTTTCAAGTCTACAAGAAGAAAGTAGAGTTACAGGAATATGTGGGAATATAGGAATAATTAATATAGGAAATTGAATAGGAAAAGATTCAGTAGCTGGAGAACCTGGGTTTCTGAGAAAGGTAAGGCATACAAAAAGCTGAAGTGTAAGAGAGAACAGAAAGGAGAAGGTGTGGATAAAGACGAGCCTTACGAAATAGGAATAATACAAGAACCATCAATATCAATGGGGATATTTCTGTTGGCTAAAAAAAAAAGTTAATATTTCACCCTATTCGCATTAATTGGTAGGTGATACATGAAAGAAAATGAGGTGGCCGGCAGGTTAATGACAGAGATGTCTGCTAACAGAGCCCAGCCAGTAAATTTACTAAGGTTCTCCTGGCAAAAAGGGTGGAAAACTCTTACGGTATGTGGTGATTGCTAGTGTGGGTCAACTGATACAGCAGCCCCAGAAAATGGCTTCAGGTAAAAAAAAAAAAAAAAACAAAAACAACCCAACAAAAAAAACCCCAAAACTTAAATGTATAGCATGCAGTAAGTCCATGAGCCTGAGTTATGACCCTGAGAATGTGACAGACAGAACAGAAAAGGTGGTAGGATGTCACTAAATATGCATTGCATAGCAGAGCTAGTCACCTAGGAGTGTCCCATGCCAGAGTAGCAATAAGGCTGCCAGTATCTGACCAAGCCAGTGTGGGTGTCACCACACAGCACTGCCTCACAACACACAGACAGACCCAAGAGGAACAGTAAAAAACATATTCAAAACTTTAAAACAACTTACCACTACTTTGTGTGCAGGTAGGGCATCATATGGGTATGTGTAAAGGCATTGGGCAGCCTCACTCTCCTTCAGGTCTTCTTCCACCAGCAGTCCCGTTCCATCCAGTGACACTATCTGGGATAAGTGATCCTCACTCTGTCCTGCAGTAATCTGGGCACTATTTACACAGACCCTTACTGTGACACTTCAACTGTCATGTTCCATGAAACAGCAACAAACACACCATCCATTAGCTCCTAAGAAGCTCTTAAAGTCTGATTCACAGAAGGGGCATAGTGCTTCTGGGGAACTTCTTGTTTCAGCGAGTAATAACAGTTCTTAAGAATACTATGTGGTATGGGAGGAATTCATCTCCTGTATAAAGGGAAACAGATGTCAAAGGGAGCAGGACATGAGCTCATTAAGGGGCTGCTGTGAGAGGTCAAGAGTTCTTTTCTGAACAGTGCTTGTTTTATACTTTTCTAAATCATAATGTTGAGTCATTATTATAAAGTCAATACATAAGCCTGATTTTTAACATTTCTGAGCACTCTCAACCCCTATTAGCCGTGGTAAGAGTCAGAATTTCTCAATGGCTTTGAAAACTAGGTCCATTACTGCTTTTAAAATATTTCTTCTCCTCCCCTCTTCCAATTCTCTTTTACTTCCTTCTAATCATTCTAAGCACATAAATTACTCATGGCAGAAACAGCCAGCATTTCAGTGCCTAGACTGACCTGTTTAGATGTAAGCCTAGGTATGAGTTTTAGCCTAGCATGCTACTAATACAAAGAGCGGCCTCTGTTTGAACTGCATTCTCCCTGTGCCCATGTCCCATGGCCACTGTGGAACAGGCAAACCGGCTTATGAGGGAACGTGTGTTTCCCAGGAGGTTCTGATCTTCCCAAACAGGTCTTAGGTGGGGTGTAGGTAGCCTTAATCCAGGCTGCCCACTATGCTACAGTGCTCTGCAGACATGGAGAACTGTAACAGCCTCTTTCTTTGCAGTCCGCTGTTACCTGGACAGCTTAGGTCTAGCCAAGGTGTTTATTTATTTCTGCTGTTAAGGGAATAGGTGTTAGGTTTCCACAGCTGAGTTCCAGATGTCCTGCTACAAGTTTCCTTCCTAGCTCCTGACATGCTTCATCAGCAGTGACTTGTCACAGCTGGTGGTAGCCAAGATGTAACTAGCCATACAGTCCCTGCGTGCTGCTGGTGAGCCTCAAAACACAACTCGGCTTGCATTTTCCAGAATAAGCTCTGAGAGAATTTGGAGACAATCAGAGGGAATTGAATTAGTGGGAATGCCACTTGTTAACTGAATAAACTCGATGCAGGACACAACCACCTTGTTTTAAAGCATGGCATACCACAGAGCTCTGACTCACAGTGCCTCAATGGGCTCAGTAGAGGTGATTCAATGCCAGGGAGCCAGGGGCGCTAATTGTTGCAGGAGCTCATCTCCAGCCCCATGTCCTGCTGTCCACTGGCCATGCCCAGGGTGGCCACGGCCCCCGTGACCAGCCCGCGCTCTGCCCCCTACTCAGACCTGTGGGTGAGGGCCCGGCCATGTGGGCTGGCCCCCAGCAGGGCAGCCCTTCTCCAGTCTAACAGACATTAAAGATGTTATCAACACAGCTTGACCATACCTGCTTGAACAGCTCTTGCAGCCCCTTGCAAAGTTTGGAGGCAGCAAGGTTGGTGCTAAACCCACCCTAACCCATGCACTCTGCAGCTCAGGGTACCACATGGTCACTGATGCTTTAAAGCAACAGAACAAGCGGTAGACCGTCTTTATGGAGGAGGTAACCACTTCCAGTAAAATGGTTGATAAGACAACTGTGGGCAGCAATAGCTTCAGCTTAATTCAACAGGGCTAGAAAGTCCGTGCCCCCAGTATTATGACAGTTACATGCTGCACATCAAGCATCACAGTGAAACAAAGCCCGTTTTTCCAGCACTGCAAAAATATTATCATCGTATCAGTATGAACTCAGGGGAAGACTTCACCTTCTTGCTGTGTGCTTCTTTGCTGTCCCAAAAGAGGTCCATTTTCAGCAAGACGTCCCAAGAACCCAACCATTGCTGAATTCATTTTTTTTCTAAACAGTTGCATCCTTCCTTGATGCAAAGCAGCAATGCTTCAGTGAACAAAGCCTGCCACGGTACCTGATGGCAGATGGCAGTCAGGGAACTAGCTATGCATTTTGCTTCAGTGGAAAGAAACGTTCCTGAACTGTGCTTCAAATGCACTGAATCATGGTGGGATCCAATTGTCTCTGAAATTAAAACTGCCCCATTTACTCTGAAGTCATTTACCACCAGTATCAGGGTCTTGGCAGGCACTTTGTTAGCATTTTTGAAAGCTTTCAATCTGAAAGCCGGAGATTCAAGTTTGCTGCTTTGGCTCAGTTCTTGATCAGATCTCAGATGGAAAGAACTTCTTTTCCACTGGCTAAAATTCTCGCAAAAATAATAAGCAAAACCCATCTCCCGCTGCTTCAAAATGATCCTTTGTTACTCTGCTTTTCTGAATACTGAAGTTATTCAAAAAGTTTGAATGTGTTAATCTGTGTTCTGTGGATGTGCCATTTTCATTTGCAAATGTGAATGCTACTTGAAACAAGACCCTTGCCTGCAATGAAATTATCCATATATGTATCTCCATCTTCATTGGATAACATCTGCTTAGCCTCTGCTTGCTTACATTCCCTATTAATTAAAATCTGGTTCTTTACTATACAATCCATTCAAGAAACTCAAATACATTTTGATTTTTAATTATACAATAGTCCTTGGCTAGTTTAGAAGGAGTTCAATCAGATCACCTACAGTTTTAGTTATATTTCTCTTCAAACAAAATAATCCCCACTTTTTGCCACCTCTGCTGAGAGCTGAGTTTTTCCATTCTTTCAGCTGTCTCTATTGGTTTCCACAGAAAAAAATATGTCCCTCTGTAACCATACACACCCACTGAAAGACAGACAAAATCGGGCAGTCTGCTCCAAAGGGCACGTTTACATTCCCACCACACAACGCTGCATTAGAGAGGCGTAGCACTGCCCCAGGGATGGAGTGCATGGCCACGGTGGTGGTCACCGTGCCTCAGCCATGCTCTGCCCACCTTTTCGGTGGGGTAGAAACATCTGTGGCCAGGCCAGGGTCCCGCGGAGGCAGCCCAGTGAGCAGGAGCTTGGCAGGACCCATGGGTGATGCATGACACTGCAGTGGTGGCATTCATGCAAGCTGCCCAGGTCACCCCGAGGGTCTCCCCCTTGGTGTCCTGAGGCTCAGTGCACAGGAGGGGACCACAGCTACTGGGGAAGGGTGGGACTAATGTGCAGAAAAGAACGGAGGGTACAAGCCTCCAGACAGTGATGTAGGCATACAGTCGTCACATCTGGAGTGTTGAGCCGCAGGATGCAGATGGGGAAACCCAAGGAGCTGTTTCACTGAACTCATTTCCCCTTCTCCTTTCTCTGCATTTCACGTTTTTACATCATGTCTGGCTGGAAGTGCTGTGATAACAACTGTCTTACTTTTAACGTGTGCAATCTGCACAGCATTGTACGTTGAGCTGAGTCTGTCTTAATGTAATGCTAACAATAAATATCTGGCTGTGCTCTGAGCATCTGCCCCGTTATCCCTCAAGGAAGGTGTCACTTGTAGAAGCAGACAGAGTTCAGCTTAGCTAAGCACGTGATCCCAGTAGTTAATATACAGCATGCAGCTGAAATATGTCCTATGGGCATATATTGTATTTATACATGATATGTACAAGACTGTACCTCTCAGAAATGCCAGTACAGTTATTGGAAAGAAGATGAAGAAAAAAGGATGTCCAAACTACAGCCTCCATACAAGCTCGTATTCAGCTTGTAAAAAGTCAAATTCTTTCCATTTTTGTCATCCCAAATAATGACCTGAGGGAGCAGAAAGTAGGTGTGAATGTAAGAAGTGTATGTGTTTGGTTGCTGTGTTTACTGATCATTTCTAAGACAAACTCCAAAATGGTGTATTAAAGCAATTTTAAGGTGCTTTGAATCAGAATATAATTTTCCAAAGATACCAAATTTAAACATATTAATTCAAATACATTATGAGATGCTGTGATTCAAACAACATTGATAAAATGTTAGAATTGTTGAGGTAGCAGGATTTGCAAGATCTTGGCCTCAGTCATTCCTGTAGTGGATTTACAGAGTTAGTGTGTCAGCTTTACTGCTGCTAAAGAAAGGAGAACACTTATCTTTAAAACAAATAGACAAAGTCAAAAGAATCCAGTAAATACATAGCCGTCACAAACAAGTGCGTGAAGATGTCAAAAAAGTAATAATTTTTGAAGTTTCCAAAATCTTCTCTGTTTATACTTAACAGTGATTGACAAATGACTTCTTTGATGTAGTAACCAAATGTATTTTGATCATTGCAGATTATGGTTCAACAGCATTCCAAATAAATGTTCTCTTTTTTTGTTGTTTTTATTTTATTTTACATTAAATCAAAATAGTAATTAAATCTTCTTTTTATCTTTTAATCATTTCTAAATTAAACAATATTGCATTCCATATTGGCTTAAAACTGAGTTGGAGGCAGAGAAATAAGCAAAGAAATGGTCTTACAAAAAGAAATATGTCGCAGCACTTCAACACCTAGACATAAGAATGCATAATACATCTTGTTAATATAAAAAAGATAGCTTAGCAGCAGTAGAAAATGAGAGCTAAAATTTCTTATAACACAGTCAGATAAATATCATACTGTTTTGAATTGTAATTTTAAAATTGCCTTGCTGCTCTTTTGTTTACATACCAATACAGTCAAAAATAAATGACCAATTTTCCAAATGATGGAGCATTCTTTCAGGAACTCCAGGAAAGTAAATCAATGACAGACTTGTAAAGCATTGGACGAATGTCAATATGAAGAAATTATAACTAATGCATTAATAAAACATTGCACGAATGATTTTTTAATCTTGATAGACAGAAATTTCCAAAATTTTATCACACCCTAAACAGTTAACAGAAAGAGGAAATTCCTCAAGGACTTAATTGTAACTGCTACATGAGAAGGAGAATATTAATCTTAAAACATGATCTGTTTTGTCTGTACAGAAACCACAATATCCTTCATCTGAGGGTAACTTCAGCTTTTATTGTATATTTATATATTTTATCTATCTCTACATAGAAATAACTTTAATGACTTTTTTAACTTTTAAGCATGTGCTGAAAACCTATTTATATCAATGGCATCCATCTTTCACTGCATTCATTGGACCAAATGCCACACATGGAAGCAAAAAACTTTTTTTTAACCAGTTATTCTCCATGTAATATCCACGACAGAAAATCAAAGCCATGGTCTGTCGCAGCATGCTGTGATGCCCAGGACCACTCATACAACTTCACAAGGACATGCTCTGAGCCTGTTGCGTTGGCGGAGCCACCTCTTTCTGAGTCACTCTGCCAACTCCTCCTCTGCCATATCCTGTGTAAATCCCCTACAGAAACCTGTCCTTTTTTCAATACCTGTGCAAGTGGGCAACAGTCATGTGCCCAGCTTGGTCCTCTTGGTCAAGACCGCGCCTTCTTGCAACACAGGAGAAAAGAGGCCAGACAGGATTTGGCCCGTGCTGACTTTGGAGCTGGAAGCATGCAGGGCACCTACAGCCCCTGCTTGGGTCCTCCAGCACTTGTGCCCTGCCCTGCCTTCTCACTGTATTTAACAGCCATTGACAGGCCTTTACTCCATCAGGTTTGTTTAACCACTTTCTCCCTTTCTCTCCTGTAGCAATGTGTTCCACAATTGAACGTTTCATTGCCAGAAATTTGTGTCCTTTTGTTTTAAACTATTCCATCTTGGTTTGTTGTGTTTAACCCTTTCCTCAGACCATTGATTAGACCTAGCCAACTTGTGTGTTCCCTGCAGGGACAACTTTTATAACCATTCTGTTGCCTTTTTTGACTTTTTGTGTTTTACTGCATTCATGAGGAGATAAAGCAGCCCAAGGCACACGCTGTACTCAAGGTGCAGAGCTCACAGAAAGGCTTAACTATGCTTGCCATTTTGTTCTTCATCCCTTTCTTAATCTATCCTAGCATTCAGTTTCCCTTTGACAGTTAATGAATGTAAGATGTTTTTGAAGAACTATACACAAAGACCTCTCTTCTGACTGGTAACACTCCACATAAATTTGTGCATGTACCATTAGAGTTGTTTTTCCTATGCAGAGAAATGAGCACAACATTTTATCAGCAGGTCACTCAGGACCTCCAGGTCTTGGCAACATCTTGTTCTCAGTTTTAGTTGTGCTGTCAAGTACCCCAAATAACATCAGCAAATGCTGCTCTCCCATTATTCATCCTGTTTGCCCGCTCACTCAGGAATTTCCAGGGCAGAATTCACTCCTCAACTCTGGGAAATTGAGTTGTTAACATCCTGTTGCTATGAAAATTGATCATTGTTCTTGGCCTTTACTTTCTATCTCTTACTTGATTATTAATCTTTTTACCCCACAAAAATGTAATTTCTTTCAAGAGTACTACAACAAGGTCGAGAGCTTCGTGGAAACCTGGGTACGGTATGTGTGTCTCACAGGGTGTTGCATGATGTTTGGAAATGAACCGGTGGGTTGTATCAGCTATTGCCGAACAGGCTGAGCTCCCCAAAGGTCTTTACAGGCAGCTGCTTTGGCCTGAGGTGCTACCCCAGTCAAATTCCCAGCAGCCTCTGTGCAAGGACTCTCCACCACACTTTGCTCCTGGGTGGCTTCTCCAGCTTGCACCGCAGTGTCCTGCCACCTCCGACAGCATCAGCAGCCACTGCAACCACAGGGACTGAGAGGCAGCTGCAAGAAGCCACTGCCCACCGACAAGCCAGATTCCCTTCCAGCCCAACTGTGGCCAAGGTCTGTTTCCCATGAAGGCAAGGTGACTTGGGGCGTGAGATCCCTGCACTCACTGGTGGGACTGCATTGCTCACGGTGCTTTGCAGCAGAAAGGCTTTCAGACACCACCATGCCAGATACCACCATCAGAGGCCTCAGTCAGAGATAACATCTGGCCTGCACCATCAATACACCACTCCCCATACATACTCCTCTGCAGAGGAGAGTAATTTCTCTGTACTGTAGTGGGGCCTTGCTGTGGGCTGCTCCTACAGGGTGGTGGCAAGTCCAGCTGAGGAAGGCACATCAAAACCATCACAGGCAGCAGGGCACAGTTTGCCACCTCCCGGCACCATTGCCAAAAAATTTCTCTGGTGGCAGTATCTTGTCCCCTCACCTATGACAGTCTGATCAGAATGACTATTTCTTCTGGCTCCCCTCTCCAAGTAGACAAAAGGTAGTAAAGGAAATACAAGGAAATAGGGAAAAGAACAAGGAAAGGCAGCAGGCCACGAAGCCAGGCCAGGGTCTGCTTACTGAAACATCTGCTCTGTAAGAACTGGGCCTTGATGGCATGTGGCGAGCAGCTGTCAGGAGGACTACAGAGCTTCCCAGGGTGGTCTGCAGGGAAACTGTCGGACAAGGCTTTTCTGTGCAATGGGAGAGCACCGACTCACAGGGCCGGGCTCCCCCTTACCAAAAAGTGGTCTGTGCTTTTATGTGGCATGGACTGAGTTTTCCACTCCTTTTCCCTTCCACAGAAGAGAGCAGCTTTCACACGGCACGTGTCAGGGGAGGACAGGAGATAAGGCCAGGACCACCACATGTTGCAGAATAGCCCTATCCATAGCTAGGCAGGGCCATATCCATTGGGTCCATCAGCTTTGAAGCAATTATACCAGCGTTTTGCCCTACATAGTCCTTATTTCCTATAAAGGTCCTAAACCAGAAGAGTTTTATTACTCATCTTCAGCAGATAAAAAGCAGTCACAGAAACACACAGCTTGTTCTGCTACATCAGCTGAAACTTCTGGCTATAAAAAGCCTAGTTCTGTGTTATTCCAGGACTTTTCTTCCCTATGGAGTAGCAGTGCAGGCGACCCAACAGCTGAGCCCGTGGCATGAGTCCCAGCGTGACAATGCTCGGCTCCGGACAGGAGGCTCCCAAGAAAAACACTGATTGGAGCGAGACAACTAGGCAACCCAACACGCCTGCCTGCACTTAGCAAGGCTGTTGCAGTGTTCCTGTTTGCCAGCTCACCATATCCCTTTCTGACAGAAAGTTTTGCTGTACCCACAGGCATCTTACAAGTATGTTTAAATTAGATGGTTGTAGGATCCGGGCTTCAAATTCTTTTCCAAAGTGCTGCTTCCATTACCGAGGCAATCTGCGTGCCTATCGCTATCCTTGAGTTGCTGCTATTACTCAGTCAATAACTCTGTCAAGAGGTACCTTACTAAGAGCATGCTGTAATTGGCAGCTCTGGGTCAAACCAGCCGTATTTTCACTCGGAGTTTCTGAATGCTTCACCCTGTGTCACCCGTGTCAAGCTCCCCGAAGATCCCATTATTAGACACAGTACTATAGAGGGGCAGATGCAGGAGCGGTAGACCTCGCTCAAGCACGGCTAATAGCCCGAGCCGAGTGAGGACGACCCAGAATTTCCTCCCTCCCCCTCGCGCTTCGTGGACGTTACAAATACTCGGCAGCGGGCTCAGCCGTCTCACATTGCACCCCGGCTGCCCATCGCGCCTGGGGCTTCACCGGCGGCCCTGCCCTAACGGCAGCGAGCCAGCCCCGCAGGGCTGCTCCCTCCGGCGCGGGGCTCGAGTGGGTGGGTGGCGAGGGGCGAAGGGGCGGGCTGAAGCGGGGCGGGCCGGGGGGCCGGCAAGGACCGCCGGAGTAGGGAGCGAAGCCCGTCCGGAGACGACGGCGGCGTCGGAGCAGCGTGCCGGAGGCAGGAGCCGGGGGGACGGCCGTGGGGCGGGGGTGGGGGCAGAGAAGAGCCCCGAGGGGAGGTCGGGCGGGGGTGCCCGGGCGGGGCGGCTCTGGGCAGCGGCGGCGGGGAGCGCAGAGCCGCGGGGAGCGGCGGCGGCGGCGGGGCAGGGCCGGGGCGATCCCAGCGCCGCCCGGCCCGGCGCGGCCCAGCGCAGCCCCGGGGGCCGAGCGGCGCCGTGCAGCCGGCGAGGTCGGATGCGGCGGCCGCGGAGCGCCGGGAGGACGCGGCGGGGACGCAGCAGGTACTTCGCCTTGCCTCCGGGACAGCCCTGCCCGTAAGCCCGCCTGCCCCCTTGCCCCCTCTCCCCGCTTCCTGGGCGGCGGGCTGCGCCTTGCCGGTGCCTGCCCGCCCCGCAGCCCGCCCGTCGGGGCCGTCGGCGCGGCCGCGCCCTCCGCCCTTCGGCGAGCGACGGGCGAGGTGTCCCCGGGCGGCCGGGCGGGGGGAGCGGCGCCGTTCCGCCTGCCGTGCCGGTGTCGTGGGAGCGGGAGAGCCACCGTGCAGGCGGTGCCTTCGGGATGCCACGTAGAGGCGCAGCGGCAGGCGCGGAGAGGTGGCGGCGGGTTGAGGAAAAAGCCCGAGACTGTGAGTGGAGTCATGTTTCCCGTGCGGGACGGCCACGCCGCGGACACGTCGGGGCTATTCTTAGGTACCTTAGGCGAGACGTTTGACGCCCCCAAAAGTTCAGGTCGCTGCAGCAGTGCGAATTTGCGAAGGGAGTACTGGAGTTTGGAGCGCGGGGAATATAGGTCGGGAGCGCTGGGAGCCGGTGAGGGGGAAGAAGTAGATGTGCCTTCCTTTAACGTGCAGGAATTAAAGCAGCTGGGAGCTCCTGCGTGAGAGACGCATGTGGGCTACTCGGAATTACAAAACACAAACTGATGTCTAAAATCCAAGAAGCCAAGAAAAATAACCATTTATTAAAGGCTTTTCTGAGGCTGCAAGCTGCCAGCGCATTCACTTAAAAAAAAAAAAATCCTTTGAAAGTTTGAGTTGTCCAAGACATTGTTCTGCAGCAGATGTTTGTTGTCTAAACTTCAGTTGCATCTAGCACAGCTTTATTTCAGAGTGGAAATGTGTATTGAAATGTGCTGCTGTTCTCAAAAGCCTTTTCTGCTCTTAAATTTAACACTACCAGGGCATGCCTGATAAATTACACATTTACTTTTCATCAGGAGAGTCTTTACAAATAAATAAAATACACAAAAGTTTGGCTTCAGATACGCATTCTTGTCTTTCCCTTTGCCATTTTTAAAATTGTCATTGGTGGCCAAAGAGTATGGTTGTGTGTGGAAGAGAAGGGAGAACTGCAAAGTGTGTGGTGCTGGTGAGGGGACGTCTGGTCTCTTTGGTCAAGTCTGTTTGTGGATATCTGGAAGGCAAGGAAATATGATTCCAGCTGAATTACAGTAAGTGCACTGAACGCATAGCATTGTATGTTCTTGTGTAGGCAAAAGTACATAGCGGAAAGTTAAGTCCTGTTCTCACTTGTGCTTTATTCTCACTTGTTGCTTTGGTTTCAGAGTATCATGAAAATTGAGAGCAGTTTGGCTCACTGTTTTGAAAATATAAATTTCTTGATTTTCCAGCTGTAAAGTACCCAGTGACACATGGGATGGTAAAAGCCCTCAGCTCCCTGTGGGACTCTTACCAGAGCACCTGCTGGGAACAGAGAGCGGAGATGTACTGGGGATGGTTGCTGAAGAGCTTTGGCATCCCCATTATCACAAGTTCCTCGTTGCCTCCTGGCACTGGGAATTACACATTCCCACAGGAAAATTGCAGGTTGACTCCAGCTGCCTTAGCCAGGGTGTTATCTGTGAGGAGCTGGTTGGAGGTATGGCCCCAAGTCTCTGCCTGTACCACTGCGTGGTGGGGCTGGAGAGGGCAGTGGATGTGTGCCTTGCCATAGGGCAGGTCAAGGGGTTGCGGCCTACCGCACAGCATTGCCCTTTCCATGGCACTTGTGGCACAGGGACCATACAGACCCTGGTAGACCCTAGGGATGTAAGCCATGGTAGAGAACCCCTGCTCCAACCTGGAAGGGTGCTCAACCCTACTAGATCCTTGACCTCAGCAGGAGACCACACTAACCACTGTGGAAACCCCAAAGCACGGCAGTGGGCAGGGAGGTTGCCCAGGAGGGGTAAGTCATGGTGCTTGCTGCTGACCCCAACTGCTCCCTCCATCCTTGCAGCAGGGAGGACAAAGGTCAGCCAAATAGCTGAAGGAGGCAACTGAACTGTCTTCCACATGACTGTGGTTCTTGACATTGTATCGCAGCCTTTATTAGAGTAATTTAGCAAACGTTGTTTTGGCCATCACATCCATGAGGAAGTATAGCCAAATTGCCCCTGCACTGCCAATAAGTTTATCTTTCTAGTGGTACCTGGTGGTGCAGTGATAGGGATCTTCCAGTTTGCTTTAGAGGGAATAAAACTGATTTCCAGTGGTATCAAGAGCTTGGCATATTGAGGTACGTAACCAAGGCAATGCTCAATACACAACATGCCACAGACAGGCTCTTCAGGTCTTTTTTTTAATGTTTCGAGCTGAGGTCCATACTTTGCAGCTAGTGGCTAGTCCTCTGTATGTGACTGGGACAAAGGTGTTTTGAGGAGTAAGTTGTAGAGCTGTCAGGAAGCATTGACACAGATATCCTGGACCTGGCTGCTGCTGTCTTGTTATAATATATCACCAACTTTAATTTTTCTAACTGTTAAAAAATGAATGTGCTTTCTGAGTTACTGACTACAAAGCAGGAGGAAAACAAAGAAGTAGTATGGCTGAAAGATATTACCTGGAAATGTTGCTGCCAGAATAGAATACATTTTAATTTATTACATTATTATTATTTATATTAACTTTGAAGTAGCTTGTGAATGATATTCATTCCCTGAGAGTCCTGACAAGCAATAATGTTACAGCCTCCATTGCCTTGCCACTAGCCTGTCAGAGGCAAAGATTTACTTTTGTGATACTAAGTTTGCTGTAATAATTTTTAAGGGAAGAAGTAATTATAAACAATGGAAGAGACCCTGTGTGATTTCTGCTGATTGAGTACATTGTCCATGCCTTCAGCCAGGGGAACTGGAATAGCACCATTACCTTTAGTACAGTCATGATAGTTTACAGGTGCTGAGTTGTGGCTGATAAAGTCCTGAGTCTGGCATATAATTTTCTTCACAGAAAGAAATGTATCTGTCCTTCGATAGACCAGTATGATAACTCTGCTTGGAAAAGACTTACAGAAACATTTTTTTTTGTTGCATGTGGTGCTCTTAAATGATATGAATATGATTCTCTCAGGCAGCCATTGGCCAGTCTGGTGAGTATTGCTAGTTGAGCCATCGTTAACAAGTACTTTTCTAGTCAAATGTAATTGTTTATTTTACAGTGGAAAGCACTTGCAATTCATATGGACACAGTGGCATTTTGTTGTAAGCCAATACAATGAAAGACTGTGATAGTTTATGTGATAACAGTGTGCAGATGGCAACTGAATTACAATTAGATTGAACCTTAGCTGTGGTGAAGTTGTTCTGTTGAAGACCTTAACTGTTACCATGCTTCAGAAAAGAGGTCAACAACTCAAGGGCCCAGTTCCACTCCTGGGAAATGAATGAGGTGGTTGCTGTCATCTTCAGTGTAAGAAAGACCAAGGACACCAAGCAGTAACTGTGTTTCTTGGATAATATGTCTCTCCCAGTGGGTCTCTTCACCAAAGCAGTTTGGACCTAAGAACTAGAACGGGGAAATAATAATAATAATAATAATAATAATAGTAATAGTAATAGGTAAACAGTAAATTATTTTCTCAGAAAATCATTTTAAAACATCTCAAATGTACTAAAGAATTCAAGTCAAGTCAATTCACTGTAGGCTTTTGTCAGATTACTTCTTTTCTGAAGGAGGGAACCCAGGAAAAGGTGCGGGGGGGGGAATAGGGTGTGGGTCATCCTTTAAATCCCTTTACATTCATCCGGGATGCAGTTTGCTCCTCCCCTCTTCCAGAAGGCACTTGAAAATGCATCTCCCACTTTTCAAGAGCCCAAAACCGAGTGCTGGAACAGCAGTGGCTCACATGTTTTTGTGACCTTAAGAAACCTGTATATAGAATCATAGAATCATAGAATGGTTTGGGTTGGAAGGGACCTTAAAGATCATCTAGTTCCATCCCCCCTTCCCTCGATACCCATCCTTTGAAAGTGTCTTTCATGTGCTTGGGAAATGCTCATGACCCTTGAGTAAATAAATGGTAAGGTCAGGAGCTCTAGCACTTAAAGAGTTCCTTAAACTAAGCTATTTAATTTGGGGCGAGTGGAAAGTGTCCTCTCATCCAGTACAACTTTTTATTTTCTTACCTTTCCCAGAAGAAGATTAAATCTTTACACACTTGGTTCGGATGGAATCAGTTCTCTCCTCGTCCCCATCCTGGTTGGGTTACCAAGCTGAAAAATTAGCTATCTGTTCATCCTCAGTACATACGTTTGGGTCATGAGCAATGATTCTCATTGGAGTATGCAGCAACTACACTGTAATATTTCTGGTAAAACAGTAAGTGCTTCTGACATATTCTGATGTTTTTACAAAGCTGTGCAGATCTCTTCCAATATTTATATATGGCAATGGAAAAAAGATGGCTAGGAGGATCTGCTGCGCAAATGCAACCTATCAAAGTCCATGGGAAAATGTTGCAGTTAATCTAAGTCATAACTTAAAGAAAAACAGAAGTATATTGAGAAGGACAATTAAAGTCGGTATAACTATTTTTTATTTAAAAAAAACCCAGCAACATTAAATGTATGTCTTGTATACATATGGAAAGGAAAAAAAAGTAAAGTGAACCATAAAGAAAAGCAATACTTACAAAGATGTGACTTGCTGTTTTATTTTAAAAAAGGTAGCAGAAATCCAACTAATTCAAATGGGAAGTAGGATTGATTTTATGATGACTGACTTTCAGGGCATCTCCTTAATTGTAAATAGCATAATTTTGTACCATTAAGGGTGGGAAGTTATTTTAGGCATTGGCATCAAGACTTGACACCAACTTTCTCAAGGTCTTTGCTACCTTAGGTCTGCAGGGGAAACAGGGACAAGCTTTGAAAGCAGTGAGTTTGCCCTGCTGCTACTCAGGCAGCGATGGCTGGGTGGTGGTTCAGTAGCACCACATACACGTAGATCTTTTTGAGGAGTGAGCTGGTTGCTGTGTACACTGGGGCTTGCTGGGACTGTTTTCTAGTCCTCTCACTGCTCCTCTGCATTTTTTTCAGTATGGAAATTTTGTAGGGGGAAACACCTATGAGCAGTTCTCCACATTGCCCTTGTATTTCTCCAGCAGAGATGCATGTGTGCAGAGCATGACCGACAGCTTACCCACAGCTACCTCGATAAGCATGCAGCCATGCTAGACCTTGGTGCCCCATTGTAGTCAGCGTCGCCCTCAGCTCCTGGGTTTATGTTGCAGCTTGAGCACCCACGTGGGCCATGGGTGACATGAGAAGACAGTGAGATTTATGTTGCATTTGTTGATTTTATTTTCAGAGCCTGGTTTGCAAGCTACTGTCCCAAATTAATATGCGAGGCTTGCTGGAGCTGGGGATACACACCACCTGCCCAGAGGAGTGCTTGGAGAAACGTGGCTTGATCTCCCTCTTGTGGAAAATTATTGGAACTAGACTCTCGTGATAGTAAAGAAGAAAAGTCCAGAATCGGTGAACAAATGATGGCAGCAATTACCATGCCACCTGATGCTCTTGTCAGCCCTCAAGGAAATGAAGAGATGGACTCCCTGATCGTACTGCATTATAATTACACAGGAAAGCTTATTTTAAGGGAGAAGGCAACTGATAACATAGATCTGCCCACTATTGCATTTCTGATCATATGTAGTTTCATAGTCCTGGAAAACTTGATGGTGTTGATTGCCATATGGAAAAACAATAAATTTCACAACCGCATGTACTTTTTTATTGGCAATCTAGCTCTCTGTGATCTTTTAGCTGGGATTGTTTACAAAGTAAACATTCTTATGTCTGGGAAGAAAACTCTGAGCTTGTCCTCCACAATCTGGTTCATTAGAGAAGGCAGCATGTTTGTTGCCCTGGGAGCCTCTACTTTCAGCTTACTAGCAATAGCTATTGAGCGGCATCTGACCATGATTAAAATGAGGCCTTACGATGCGAATAAAAAGTACAGAGTGTTCCTTCTCATTGGTACATGCTGGCTTATTTCAATTTCCTTGGGTGCCTTACCCATCCTTGGCTGGAACTGTATAAACAACTTACCAGATTGCTCAACAATTTTGCCTCTGTACTCCAAGAAGTATGTTGTGTTCTGTGTTAGTATCTTCATAGCCATTTTGGTTGCCATTGTCATCCTCTATGCCCGTATCTACATCCTGGTAAAGTCCAGCAGTCGTAATGTCACTAATCACAATAACTCGGAGCGGTCCATGGCACTCCTTAGGACCGTCGTGATCGTTGTTAGTGTCTTCATTGCCTGTTGGTCTCCTCTGTTCATCTTGTTCCTCATTGATGTGGCCTGCAGAGTCAAGGAGTGCTCTATCTTGTACAAAGCCAACTGGTTTATTGCTCTGGCAGTCATCAATTCTGCAATGAACCCCATCATCTACACTCTGGCCAGTAAGGAAATGCGTAGGGCTTTCTTTCGCCTTGTTTGTGGCTGCCTGATGAAATCCAGGGTGGCCAGATCTTTGCCTATTCAGGCCACACCAGATCACAGTCGAAGTAAATCCAGCAGCAGCAATACCCAGAAGCCAAAGGAAGATTTCCCACCGATGAATGTTGCCTCGTACATTGCTGAGAAAAATGAATCTCCATTTCACAACGGAAAATTCTGTAAGTAAAGGACTCCTCAATACAAGTACCTTTCTGTGGCTTTTAGATTTAAACTACAAGTGTGGTTTAAGTATTCATGCACTTAAGTCACAGGGCAAAACACTAACCACTTATTTAACTTTGAGGACTTATTTATCAACAATCATTTTCTTTGAGTGTTCATTCAATAACGCACCTGATTCAGAAAAAACCTTTCATGCTACCCAACAGCCAGGACAGAGTCCATGCACATCTAATGACATTGTGCACCACGATGGCATTGCATGATGAGGCTTCATTTGGCACTGCCTGATCTAGCAAGACATCAATAAAACCTGTTAGAAACTTAAGCATTCACTAAATACTGCTGATGAACAGAAAATGAGCCCAATTATTGCCAACAGGGAGAAAAGCTCATTACTTATGTTGGTGATTATAGTTCTCTATATGTATCTTGCTGTTATGTTAATGGCCTTATATGTATGCCGTATAAATAGCTGTATATTTGTACAATTCCTTATTACAAAGATGTTGTTTGGTAAAAGTTTACAATATGCTAAACATTGTATTGCAGTGTACAGTGTAAGGTGACAAATTATACAAATAGATGTGTTTCAATGGGGATATTTGAAAATATATGAAGTAGTAGCTTTTAACTGACAGGAACTTTAACATGTCATATCAATGCAGTATTTTTATTTTTTCTGCTGTTATTCAAACTTCTCATGTGTAGTGAAAGACAACATGACAGTTGTCATTGTGGCATTTCACAACTTATTTTAAACAAGGAGTAGTAAAATAACTCATTGAGAGAGGCTATATGTGTTCACTGTTTAAAGTAGTTAAAATGTGACCCAACAATACATGTGTATCAAGTGTGTGTACTGTTTCAATGCATATATTTTTACTTACTATTTCCAATGTATTTAAAAATGTACGTGAAACTTACGTAAACCTGTGTACATTGTGAATGCACTACTTTTAAGCTGAGATTCTTCAGTTCTGAAACAGAGATATATCATTTCAGAAAGCAATGAACCACAACGGGTCCCTGTGGAGTTCCTTCTTTTCTCTCTAGGCACTACCACAGCATGGGATTGTGTTAGAAATTCTCCCTGGGAAGAAGTTCACCCAGTGAGACAAGATCCCATTTTCTGGCAACGGGACCCTACGCTCCTACCGTCTCCAGGCACTTTTGCAGATACGAGAGGGAAGATGCGGTACAACAGGATCATGCTGAAGGGCATATCTCCATTTATTCCTGACCCTGCTTTGGATCTGGAATGAAAGCCTGTTTAGTTTGGAAGACCTGGAGCCCCAGACTTACTTTTTTGAGAGGCTGTTCCAGAGAAACCTGTATGAAAACAACTTTACGGTTCATTACTGCCTTACCAGCCTCAGTACAGGATGGTGTTCAGCATCAAAGGGCTTCCCTGAGACCTAGAGCAGTTAAGACTTCATAAACATCTGATTTCAAGTGTGCATGGAAGTGGCTCATGGTACTTCCATCAATAGTTGCAGTCTGCATGGAAGTGGTACTTCCATCAATAGTTGCAGTCTGCACGGAAGTGGCCCGTGGTACTTCCATCAGTAGTTCAGTCCGGATGGAAGTGGCCCGTGGTACTTCCATCAATAGTTGCAGTCTGCATGGAAGTGGCCCGTGGTACTTCCATCAATAGTTCCAGTCCGCATGGAAGTGGCCCGTGGTACTTCCATCAATAGTACTTCATGGCTGGAGGCTTCAGTGGAGGCTGATGGGAAATTTTGATACTAGTTCTTATTGCCTTTTAGTAAGAATGTAAGCATTAAACTTTATTGGGCTCTTTCAAAAATTTGTGTTTAATGTCTCAAATCACACCTTGCCTTATGCACAATTAGTAGTAGTTGAGGCTTTTTTAATACGCAGCCTGAAAGAGCTCATCCTTAGCTTTACTCTGGTCTTAATCATTTAAAGCAGCAGCATTAGACTCTTCCCAAGTGTGTACAGTGTATAAGTAAGTTGTGTAATGTGTGTAGCAGAAGCCTTTAAAATGTCGAGATTTGCGTTGTGATTATCTTTTACAAGTTAACGGTCTGCTTGTAAATGTTTTATGGTGTTAGAAAAGTGTAAGAACAAAGAAAAGCTGTATTTGAATGAAATAACTGTGAAAGAGTGTAGTTAGTGTGAAGTAATTTCTACCAAAAATGTTGAAAAGCAGTGCACTTAGAGAAAAAGAAAAAGCTAAATTAAGCTAAGCATGATATAACTATATGAACTGCAGATACAGGCTGGGTCAGCAGCTCTGTAGCTTTGTGAGAAATAGAACTGGTGACATTGCATTGCCATGGCTTGCTTAGGTTTTTAGATCTTACAGTGCTACCTGGCTGTATTTTCAGTGTGGAAGTTCTCCCCTGAAGTTGTGTCTTTGAAAACTGCCAGCTAAAATATTTGTGTGCTTCTAAATGTTAGTTCATGAAGTGGTGGCACGTGGCAGCATTCCTTGCTACTGTAGAGCAAAAAGGCCTTCGCAACACAATGGTTTGAGAAAACATTGTGGCTGACCCCACACCAGCTCTCATGTCAAGGATGTTACGTGATTCTCTCTGTTTAGGTGAAAAAAATGAGTATTTTTAATAGCCAAAGTCCAAGAATATGCACATAAAAGTGAGTTTTAACATCTGGATTCTAGCCTTAGCTACTGTCAGAGTTGATGCAAGGTACAAGTAATGCAAGCAACTCCACTGTTGGAGGCCATGTGATTGCATGTCACTACAAAAACCTTTCACTCTACTCTGATTTCCTTCTCTTTGTTTTGGAGCTGTGGGGATATTTTGTTAGTTCACTACCCTGCTGTACTTGAAGCAGGCTCCCAAGATTCATGGGTTCACATATAACTGATAATATAATTTGCAAAGTACTTATGACTGAAGAGAAGAAAAACTATTGTGGATACAGTCTTCAGTGTGTACATCCCACTGGGACGTATTAGGTAAAGCACAGATTCTGGAAGATTTCAGAGCAAAATTTTCAAGTAGGGCAAGTGAAGGGCTTAACAGCAGTAGGCCATAAACAACCAGGAAGATGTCCTATCCTTGAAGCTGGAAAAAGATGGAGAATAGCTTCTTTCACCCTAAGATACTGAAAGTTCCTTAAAATACATCCCAGAATCCAAGCTTTTTATCATCTAGGCTGATTTGAGCATACAAGAAACTGAATCAGGTCTCCCTTTCCCAATTGGTTTTACATGGAGCAAAAGCTACAAAGGAGACTAACATTTCATTCATGTTATTTCATTAATTGGAATATTTATTTTGGTTCTGGATTACAGAAGAAAGGCAAATCAAATGACCTAAGGAGGAAAAAAAAGCTTTCACAGGATGCTTTCCAAAAGTCTTTTATTGCCAACAGTCTTACAGAGTATTTTCAACTGATTAGGTACCATAAACATTTTGAAAACTTCTAATTAAATCTCAAACCTTTGAACCAAAGTTGTTGTGTAGCAGTCATTTTTTCAAAGAATTGTAAAAAAGGTTTTGGTCTTCTATGGAAGACACGCATTTAAACTTTGGGTGTCATGCCTGAAAGCAGTACCTGTGGGAACGAACGCTGTGCAGCCAAAGGCAGTAGGCTCTGCCTCTACCGTCCCCGGAGTCGGGGACAGGCTTTGCCCATGCTTTCCTGGGGGCAGACTCGGTCCCTTGGCTTGCCTGCTTGGAGGGCTGTCTGCTCCAGCAGCACCGCGCACGGCTGCTCCCTTGCAAAGGCACATTTTATGAGGAGTGACTGTAGTTAGGGTGTCACGCTGCCTACAAGGTTTGTCGTTTCCACCTGCTCTAGCAAGAAAATGGAAAACACGCCGGTGCGTGAAGTGCTGGGTGCCAAAAAGCTGGGGTCCTGAGAGCGGCCGCTCTGCCCCTGCTGAGCGGAGGTGGGCTGGCGTCTGCCCCGGGTGGTGCCATTTAATCTACCAACCAAGGGCGCAGCTCGGCCCCTTGGCTTTGCTGGGAGCTGTGGACCCCGTGGCCATCCCAGGCCTGCCAACACTCCCTTCTCATGGCAAAACTCGGGGGGGGGGGGGGGGGGGCAGGCACGGCAGCAGTGATCATGGG
The DNA here is from genome assembly GCF_026419915.1 of Harpia harpyja. NCBI lineage: Eukaryota > Metazoa > Chordata > Aves > Accipitriformes > Accipitridae > Harpia > Harpia harpyja. The sequence continues at coordinate 67,881,215 of NC_068969.1, read as the reverse complement.
TTTCTGCTTGGCCACCACTGAGCTGTGAGGCTTGCTGCAGCCCTGAAGCCTCCTGGCAGCTGAAGTGGGCTGGAGGCACCGTGTGGAGGCATCCCGGTGCCCATGCTGCCTTCAGGGCTGCAATTCTTCTCCCCAGGAGCAACGTAACTGCCCAGGGCATTCCCGGGCTCAACTTTTCATGAAGTGGACAAGAGGGAAGGGCCTTTGCAAGGAGACGCTCAGGCGGTGGAGGAAGAGGGTTTGGGGAATATCAGCCCAGCTAAGCTTCCTTCTGGCATGGAGCCTTTCTCTTCTCCACAGTACAGTGAATAGCTGCTCTTGCATGGGCCTTGTCCTTGCAGTCACTCTCCACAGAAAGACCATGGAGTGGGCTACCCTCACCTATTCAGCGTGCCGAGCAGGAAAGCTACCTTTTCAGGAGAGGGCATCATCTGGCCCAGAAAGAGGGCCCGTACGAGCAATTACTTGCATCATGAAAATGGTATTTGTCAAAAATCAACCCGTGGACATCGGTGTTGCCTCTGTCAAAGTAAATGGAGCTCCTCTGATGTAAAGTTAGTGTAACTGAGGTCAAACTCCTCATGTGCCATTCAGTCCTCTGACATTTTTCACCCTATTTCTACTGAGATGAGTAGTTCATTGACTAACTAATATTCAATATCCAGGTAAACCTTGAAGAATTTCATTTCTTCTGCTACAAAACGGGCATCCCTCCAGGTAAATAAAAAAAAAAAAAAAAAAGTAGGCCATTGGGGAACCTGGGCATAGGAGGACAGACTCAAGCCCACTTTACATGCATTTCAATCCAATAGTAGTGCTCATTATTTTATTACTTTGGTTAATCATATACAAACTGAATAGTCAGAAAACAGTTGCATGACACACATATTCCAAATTCTGTTGCTCAAGGACTTCCTCAGAGACAAAATTTGCCTCTATAACCAGAATACCACAATCAGCGGACAGGCAAAAACTTGAGATTCACGAAAGTGGTTGGGAAAATAAATGATCACAATATTTCCACATACATTATTTTTCCTGCAATTCTCAGTTAAAAATGTTTCTAAAAGTGATAAATATTAATAAGTAACAGATGTACAGTCAAACTCCCTTTTACAGCAAAATATGCACTTTTTTGTTATGTTGTTGCTGCCCACACAGTGCAAAGAAAAACAATTACCTCAAAAGAAGAAACCTGGATTAAGGTTTAACTCTGCAGGACTTCACTGAGAAGCAGTTATCACACCAATCCAGCCACAAAAGACACAAATATATACCAATTATAATCTTTACATTCTTCACTTAATAAAAAATTTCACTGATTTTGAATGAATATATGCCTGGGTGTGTTTGGTGGGGTTTGCCTCATGGAAGAAAAAGGAGGACTGCTGGAAAAGGCTGTCATTTGACCTGTATGTTATTTGACCTTCACTATAGCTACATAAAATGTAAATCTGCATCTTAATCTCAAAATCTGAGGCTACCTTCCTTTTCTGAGTCATCTGTGCTGTCTTCCACAAAGTGGCGTAGCTGAACAAGTCACCCAGCTTTAGCTTCCTTCTTCCTTTGGTTGCCATGGCTTGTTCTGTTGTCAAACAAGGTTTAAACACTCTTTAGATGGTGCTTTTGCTAGAAATGTATAGCTCTGAAATCTTACCCCCTTTACTGAGACAAAAAAAAGCCCTGTTTTTTCTCAATGGAAGCCATACAAGATGCCTATGTTGGAGTATGCAGAGGAACAGATCAGGGCATATGAACATAAAAGTCTCAAAAAGAGATGAGCACTAGGCATTGCCTAAGTATTTTGCAGTTCCCCTCCCCAGAGGTTCCGCTTTAACTCTATCAACCAATTAACATGTTTATAATTTGGCAATAGCTCTCTATTTTCATCAGTGGCTTATAAGCCTATTGGCTCATGTTTCCAGGCTTCACATTTCTTATCCCTGGGGTTTTCTCTCCCAAGACAGCTTTTCACACCCTGTCCAAGCCTCTGGTGAACTGCAGGCCAATTGTACGTCCATGTTATCTTTTCCACGGGCCTGCCCTCATTCCAACTGCATCCAATGCAGCTGTGAGCAAGGTCCGCAGACACTGTGTGCCAGCGAGTAGAGTAAGTACAGCTGAGCACAGAGCTTTTAGTGGGACTTTGCCCATATCCTGACAGCTTTGAGAAAGCATAGATTTGTGGAGAGTGCAACCCTAGGTTCAGGCAAAAAGACCTAGCAAATCAACATATTTTTGACAGTACACTAAGGTAAATCTGAATTTGGATTTTATGCAGACATATTTTTTAAATGTCTGAGACATAAAAAGGGAAGTCTTCAGCTTAGACTTTGTTTATGCAAATATGGTTTACTTAATATAAATTCTTGGTTCTACCACTTACTTCAGACATTGGATGCTAAGAACAAAGGCCTGGAAGCAGGATTTGTAACCTTTTGTCAGAACATTCACAAGTTCCAAATTTCCCCTTTAGAGCTGCAAATTTCCTGGAGGCTGCAAAACTCTGCTAGTTTTCAAATGGAGCATTTGCTACTTACAAATATCTAAATATGCATCAATTCTATTATGAATACATTGTAGCTGGCATCTGGCACTTGATGTGCCAGAAGCAATCACACTGTGGTATAAATTTTTTTAAATTCTCCTCATCTTACTGCACAACATGATGCCTGGGGACCATGATGATAAGAAATGGGAGCATATTATTCCACAGAGGAGAAAAAGAATGAATCCAGGATATGGAAAATTTAGTGCTGGCAGGTGACATTTGCCAGACTGTTAGTAAACATTTTCTTCTGGTGACAGTGCACATTTTGCAGGCGAATCCCGGTCGCAGGACTATGTCTTTTGTTCAAGCGTTTACTGACCATGTGTGTCAAAGAGGTTTCTGGCAGAGCCAGTGGTATCTCCCATTGTGAACCCTGTAGGATGTGAAGTGGAGGGAAGCTGCTGTATAACCTTCTGTCCTCACTGTGTGTGCAAAGCCCTGGGCAGGGAGGCAGGCAGCAAGCCATGGAAATTGCATCTCCTCCTATGGTCTCCACCCAGGCGTGCCCAGTTTGAACAACCTCTTCTTGCACTAGGGAAGGGAATGTGGGAGTCCTCACTCTGAGCAAACTGCCACTGAAGTCAGAAGGTAATTCAGTTTTCAAATCACATTTTCTACCTTTGAGGTTTCATTGCTTCTGAGGCACCTGAAATAACTGAAAGTTTGGGAACATGACTGTACCTCAATGTCCAGTCTATCACTGCTTTTTATAGGTAATTTTATTATCCTAATAATTACTCTAGATCTGCAATGAAATGAATCAGGAACATTTGGTTCACTTCTGAAAGTTCTTTGTTTAAAGGAATCAAATGCATTTTCATTGCTCATAGTTCACATAGTTGCAACACAACTGGAATCAAAACTGATAATCTGACAGGACTCAAACGCAACGTAGACAGCCTTGCAGGATATTTACAGCTCCAGTTCTGACTTCTCAGCTATCCCCTGGGAAAATATCAAAGGAAACCATAATATGTCTAATCTCAGTGCTTTCTATTGAGTCTAGCAAATTTGTTCTTTCAGTAAAATCCCAGTTCTTGAAGTCATGGTACTGAATTATCACCAGCAAGTGTCTAGCCCTTGGGATTGCATAAAAGAGAATAAAAAGAAAAGGTGAGGGGACTCAAAACCAACGGCAATCATTAAAAGGCTCAAATTATTATTTGTCGGCTGTCTGGTTTTCAGCCAATTGCACAGCATTTGAGCCTATCTATCTCATAACTTCTACATGTCTTAAATTGCTGGCAGTGTTGGCTCCTCACAGAAATGAGCCCTGCCTCTCTAGCAGGTTCAATTAGCTCTTGTTGAGCTCAGTGTAAAATGGTCTTTGACTCTGACAGCAACAGGTCTGGAACTGCTATCCAAATGGCTATACAGTTTTTATACCATTTTTATATAGGGGAAAGCCAAATCTACCAGAGTGACAGTGACAAAAAGCAATGGCAGGATCCACAAAAGGAGCACTGATTGGCCCACTTGCCCTTCCTTCCTGGACAGCTTTGAGATCATTTGGTTCCCAGTGACTTAGAAAAGCCTCTGGATCATCACACCTGGCCAGACAGGATCCGCTGGCCCATTGCGGCAGCAGGGCACTGCCACAGCCCAAAGGTGCTACCACTACCTAGGACCAAACTGCATCTGATCAAGCTATGTGTAACCTCTGCATCATCAATGGGTGTGCTGAGCTGGCCAAATTGGCTGTGCTGACAGAGCATCTTAAAATAACCACATTTTTCTGGAGGCAGAGTTTGTGAAATGTAGTCTGCAGAATTTAGTATTTCTGTCAAGCTGTTTCATTTTGTGTCTCCTTGCCACCTGCTTTAACTTCCAAAACATGCAGCTAAGCCACTGCTAAGTTATTAAAGTTACAGCTAGGACAATGGTAAAAAATTTTAGATGCTTATTTCAGTGTATGTTTAGTGCCTTCATTCATACACCCGTACGTTGTCACATTTTTCCAGGCATACACTGACAGGGTATTTAGCAGGTATTTAATCTAAAACAGACATAGGCAGCAGGTGGGATTTTTGACAGATCTAAGGGAGTTAGGCACCTGGCTCTTACTGAAATGATATACAACATTCAAAGTACGAAAGAGGCCTTCTCTTAGAGTTAGTGATAGCACACTTAAAACTTTCCAAGACATGGCTATAGGGAGCATGGAATGACAAGTGTTACATATGACAAAAAAGGTGGCAATTGAGATACTTCGAACTGGAATATGGAGACATGGATGCTCTTAAATAAAGTCATTTTGATGGATACTGCTTTGGGGTATAAGATCTCCTCACATTCCCTTGCAATTTCCAACCTGGTAAAAGGACAACCCAAATTTTAAGAATTCCGCTAACCTCAGTGCCATACTAATTAGGGTTGCAATGCAGCATTTAATTTCTTTCCTTTGCTCTCAGCTCCCACCCAGACCTAGAAATATCAACTAATAACTATCTATCTGCAATAAAATTAATCACAAGCATTTGGTTCACTAATGTCTTAGTTTGGCTTCTGAATGTCTTGATTACAGAATCAAGTGTGGTTTTATTGCACAGATCGTATGATTAGTCTTAGGTGCCTCAATCATTTTCATTCTTGGGATCAACCAAAACCAAACTTCCCAAGTTGCAATTTCACCATATTTCAAAGCAGAAGGTACAAGAAAATTATTTCAGAATTTTCATATCATGATCCTACCTGAATGTATTCTATGGGAATACTTCAGTCAGTCTGGTTGTAGTTTGACAAATTTTTAAGCTTAGCAACTTCTTAAAACCAAATCTAATTTTAAGTAGATTTAAGTATTGACTATTTCAGTGTAGGGAGGTGCTTAACCTAGACTTATCCTGCTGAGTCTTGGCCTTTATGAATCAAGTCTGTAGGTTTGATTTGGTGCTAGAGAAGACCTTGGAATGCTGAAGGCTAAATCCTGATTCTGGCACAAACTTTGCCTTTACAGAAACTGTGTCTATTGAATCTGGCTCTTGATAAGCCTCATAAAATAGGAAAACAACTTCATATAGTGCTTGCATTTGAATAGTACAAACCTTCATTAAAACATTTCCCAGTACCAAAAGCCAAGGACATTTCTGCCAGAAAGGCATCTTTCGTGTATGTGTATTTTTCAACCTGATATTTAGAGAAAAGCAGTATGTTTGCCATACCTATCACTTGCTGAAGGCCGAAGTGAAGTTATGCTTTGGTAGGTAAATGCAAATGGCATCATTTGCAGAACTGACAACAGAGTCATGATAGTTTTCACTGTTTATCAGAAGAAAAGATTTTTCAGATATGTCATTGAACAACCACGTACATCTTGCATTAAACCTATTAAACACAAGTTATTTGAACTTGCCTAACCGTTATGTAACATCTCATTGGAGACTGGTAGTCAAGGTCACCTAGATCTTCACCATAAGCAGAGAACTACTTATAAACAACCTTAGCACTCAAATTAATAAATTAAAGTTACAGAATATTATTATATTATCATTAGAAAAATCAAATGCACACACCTTGTACACAGAGAGATCACACCAAATCATTGTTAAAGCAAGATACAGATGTTTTGAGTAGCATCATATAAGAATTCAAACTTGACATCAGAAAGATAAAATGTTTTTGATATCAGTGACACTGAGTAACACTCTTAAAAACCATTTTATGCTGAATTTCCGAGTTGGAATACTAATAGCTGAATTCAGACTCCTTCCATAGTTAACCTGTAATCCACCTGTAATCCCCATAGTTGTGCTTCTTAGGTAAAATCAGAAATAAGATTCCCAATATTCATTTTCTCAAGAAATTGAGACTGCTGAATTCTATTTTTATCTGGACAATCACAATTGGCATTTTTCTTCTGGTAAAAACACATGGCACAGAAGATAGTTCTATACTGTCAACAAACTGACTTGAAAAATATAAATATATACTGTATTTATATATAATGTGTATATATACACTATCAATATTCACATTAGAGAATCTGAACAATTTTATTGAAATTACTTTTTAAGAAAGCCTTCTGCTGTGACTTCATGTCTACATAAAGCATTGAGAATTTTCAAGTGTACCATGTGAAATGGGGCTTCTTAAACCTAAAGAAAACATATTGGTGAAATATATGTGAATATGCATTTTTTTATAATGTACTTGTTTTTTCAGATCTGCAATCTCTACCAGTTATAGCTTGCAAATTACAAAAACTAAAACGGTTATCCGGAGTCAGTGTTTCCTCTCAGCAGGCTGCTGCAGGCAGAGTTCACTTCCAGAAGAAACTATTGGCAAATTATTCTCGAGATGATGATTGATGAGATGACTTATGCTGTCAAAGACACGATCTTTTGTACGAACCTTCAAAAAAAGGATGCAAGAAGATAGATTAAAGAGAAAAATACTTTTTCCCTTAACTTCGCACTAAAATTCTCTAAGAATAAAATAACACAATTAATCATGTTTTAGAGACTGATCCTTCCCCATGGAAATCAGTGGAAATTAGGCATTTCTGGAGTTTTGCTTCTGTTTTGTCTTTTACTCCCTCTATTCTACCAAAACAGGTAATTTGCCTATGGGCCAGTCTACTACTATTACTTTCTGAATAGGTCTGATTGAAAACTTCCTGTACAACATTTTGTTTCACTATAAGCCAGATTTTTAGATCAAATTGTCTTCTTGGCAGAGCAGAGGTCCTCTTCAGCGAATGTCATGCTAGTGTAAAGCTTTGTATTGGGATGGCTCTACACGGCCTCAAGAAAAAGCCTGTGAGCACTGCTCTGAAGTGTCATCTATTTTCCTTGAACTTTTCTCAGAAAGCGAGAACAACTTTTGTTAAAACTTTCCAAAGTCAGCTTATGCTGTGGTGGGCACCTCGTTTGAAATATTTCAGTCTTCATCATTAATTTCTGGCAAAACTGCTAGAAACTTAGCACAGGATGTCACAGGGTAAAAAAAGAAACAAACAACTTTGATGGTGAATGATGCTATCTGCTCACTCCACATGTAGCTGTATCACTGAAGAAATCCAGCATGCTCTCCTGATTTCTGAAACATACTGTTTTGAAACATCACTTTCTGTAATTATTCAAAGCTGTATTTTCAAAATGAAAAGATATCTTTAAAACAGCGGTAACTTTCCTTATCTATATTTAGATTAACACATTTTCAGTCCATTCAACTCTGCGAGATTTTCTCACCCTAAGCAATATGCTCTGTCATCACCAGAGTTCAAGCCCTATTTCTAAATCCAGCAAAAATCCTGCAGTCCTCCATTTTAAGCATCCCTTGCCTGAACTAGAGATCTTTTTTTTTGTCAGCTGGATGAGAGCAGAAGGAATTGGACAGTTAACTCTGCTCTGAAAACACACTCTTAAGAGCAGTAACGTGTCACTGGGAAATTTGTGTGTGAAATGAATTTTCAGGCAGGCTTTGTGAGCATCATTTTTTACAAATAATCACGCCAAGGCCACGTGGAAGAAATGCAAGCCGCTGGCGCGCTGCTTCGGCTGGCCACGCATTGGCATTTTATTGACAATTCTCTGCTCTGACAAGTAGCAAATAGGGCTGCTCTGGAGCTGTGTCAGAGTCCCACAAATCATTTATAGACAGCACAGCTAACTTAAATACAGCCGCAGAAAAGCTGTTGTTCTCAAGCTGTGCCTCCTGAGCAAGGAGTTTCAGAGCCATATGGGCCATGATGGCACATCACAAGTAAGCTGAGGGAGGGGATAGGTGCAGAGAACAAGCAGGTCTCTACACAAGGAGGTCAGCAAATTTGTGCTGCACTTAGAGGCAGTGCAGAAAAGATGGGGGGGGGGGGGGCTCCATCCTTTGCAGGAGGAAAATGTCCCAGGAGTCCTCACAGGGCCCAAGTACTCTATGCCAGTCAGCAAAGCAGCAGAGTTCCCAGTGGGACATAGCACTTGCCACGTCACACAGCATTGTTTTTCTTGCAGTAGCCTGTAACAGCAATTTGTGGGTTTACACTGAAGGGAGAATTAGGGGGCCCTGCTGCAGGAGTCACAAAACTGCTGGCAAAAGTTTAGCGAAGGAGGCTGCGTCCCCAGGGGATGGAGCCAGTTCCCCAGGCTGGTGTCCTGGTCAAGCCCAGGATAAGGCAGTCGGCACCTAAAAAGTGCAAAACCATTCTTTGACTGGCCTCATGTGGCAAATGTGATTACAACAAGTACCACAGGCATTTCTCACCGTAGTGTTACAACCTCTGCAGGACTGGCATAATTCTGCCACAGGTTCCTCAGCTGAAACAGATGCCAACAGGAAAACTTTACAGGCATTTCTCAATTTACTTTGGGGCTTGTCACCTAAAGTTGTCTTTTACAGAGGAGAAGGAGTTGCCCACTCTCAGTTACCAGGAGCCAAGAATAAAACATGTGGCAATCCTTTCATTCTCTCAGACGAGACTAAGCCTCCCCAGAAGCACAAGAGGACAGCTGCAGAAAACTAGAGCTCCCTTGCCCTCTCCATCCTGCTGCTGGGAGTGTCCCTTTGTTGGCTAAGGGAGTCCCTGGGCAGCAAAGAGATGGAGCAGGTTTACCTCAGTTATCTCCTGGGCTTACATGCAGGAAAACACAGAGGGCCTGGTCCGTACCCTGGCTGACAGATATCATGTGGAAATTGCTGGCATGCAGGCTGACCAAATTTGCACATCCACCAGCAGCTTCTCAGCAGGAAGGCTAAAGAGGTGGCTTAGCTGCACTTTTGACTAAGACTGTACTGCTGTGGCCAAACCTTGACCTTGCTGGGAGGGAATCAGGTCCCGAAGGCTCCCTGCAATGTACAGAAATCATGCAGTGGGCCTTCTGCTAGGCATCAGGGAGAGAATTAGAGATGTGATGGCATATTAGAGATATGGGGCTGTACTTACAATCAGTTGTGAATAAGCTGTAAACAAGGTTAAACACATTTAGAGAAAATATGTAGAGTCAGAAACCTCCTGTATTACTGAGGAGTCAGCACTTACAGTTCCTTCTGGGTCCACCAAAAGAAGATGCTTGGCTTGGCCGTTGTGCATGCCTGTCAGCACATAGGAGCCGGGATTCGTGGTACTCTTCCTCACGAGGAAGTCTCCACATTTCTTTAACAGCTGTTCTGCTTCTTTCCTGCTCATTTCTCCTTGATACCACGGCTCTGTACTCAGCTGTTCAGCTACAGTCCGGTCAGCTGCTCTGGATAAAAGAGGACTGGTGCATCCCGTGGAGGTGGATTTTCTCAGTGCAGCCTCAGACGTTTGGTTCTTGAGGGCATCTTCAAATGGTTCTGGTTATGGAAATAGAAAGAAGGGCAAGATCACTCAGAGGTAAATCATATTACAAAATGGTGATATTTCAGTCATTTTTAACTGGATTTATTCTGTGTTATAGCCACTTCCCTTTGTCTTTATGATAAAACTGAGTGAAGATATACTGCTAGGCCTACTGATTTATGGATTATATTAAGACTGAGGAGTGTAATATGTTAAAAATGTATGTTATGCAGAGAAAGATGCTGACAAAAATCGGAGCAAACCTTGGCAGGAGCTTTTGAAAGGGACTGATTTTATTTCAGTAATGGCTATTGTCAACAGTTGCATTTATATGCCCTGGTACTGGGCAGAGGTCTCCTTTTGTCTTGCCAGGCACGTCAGACAGTTTAATTTCAAATAAATTGCATAATATGGGTACCCAATGTCATTATACTCATATCTGGTCTCTCTTCAAACAATATATTCATTTTAAAATTATCCATTACTGAGTCCCCAGCCCAAGGGTATGTCTAGAAGGGATCAGTTGCCCTTACCACTCAGCCTACCACTAGCCTCCACCTAGGAAGAGGACTTTGCAACACAGGCACAGGCTAACACCTTTAACGTGATTTACCAAGCTGAAATCAGCCTCGGGGAAGAATCTTTTAAACCTCAGCTAAATCCTGAACTCAGTGTTACTTTCTGTAGAGTGGAATAGAAAGATGTGTCATTACAGATCCCAACAGTCTTACAGAAATAGTAAATAGGTCAGTGCATGCTTCATTAAATGCTGTACTGACCTATCGGAAGCTATTTTCCTTTGCAAGACCTTCATCTGGCCAACTAGTGCATATTAAAAAGAGATACTGTTCTGTGCCCACTAGACTTACAAAAGGACATCTGCAGAGCAGTACTGTGAAGCAATACACCAGCTCTAAATAGACTGCTCAGATGTGAGGAGTACACAGCCATGTTTGCATGGGGCAACAGAGGATTAATTTAGCTCAGAGAAATAGGGTAAATACTGTGCCATCACAGCTTATTGATACCTCAGCTAATTCTTAAAACCAGCTTATATACGCATTCACTACATTGCAGTCTGCACTAAGCCCAACACGTTTAGCTCAACAAACCACTAACTTAGGGCTAGTTGACATGTTTTCTAATACTACTTTTCCGCAATGATTGAATGGTTAATAAAGTTTAATGAAGGCTGGAAGATGAGAAATCTGTTTTTAGGAAAAGAATGCGTATAAAATAGAATTAAACATGTGCATGTTTTAAAGGCATGGCATGTTAAAAATCAAGGTTAACATCCCTGATTTCAGACAGCAGACTTTTCTCATTTCAAATCTATACTCACAGATAGATACTCTCTCAATTTTCTTCCCTCCCCCTTTCTTTCAATACAAAGTCTCCCTAAGCTGTGGAAATAGAGCCATATCTCAGCAAAACATGCCAGGAAGACAGTTTTATGTATACTGAGATAACAGAAATGTAGATATGTTATTTTTACAAATAACATATAGGCACCAACTGCTTTGTCTCACTGCCTTTTAATTATGTGAACTGAATTAAATAAATCATGTGTCAGCAATTGATTGGAGGTAGGAAGAGTAGAAAAACTAAGAAAACTTTCTGTGCATCAAACTGCTTTCCCCATATTTCCTGTTAAGTATCTCTTCAAGGCTCAAAACTTGTATTGGTAGCACCAACATCAAATTACAACAATTGTTTTACAGCTATGGCCATGATTCTGATTTTAGAAAAGCTGACTTCAAAGTTGGAACAGATAGCTAGACAGGACAGTAGGCCTATCCAGAGCAAAGGATAACTCAGCCTTTTGATTTCCCTCCCAGCTTCCTTGTTGCACAGTTTTTGTAGTATGCATTGAATTCCTAGTAACATATTCACAGGACAGGTTGGAGCTAATTCTCCAGCCATTCACTCCTTCACTTGCCTGCATGACAAGCCTCCTCATTTATTTTCCTTCTGACCTAGTTGCCTGTGATGCTAAGGATAACATAGACTGCAATTCACCTTAACTCAGATATAATACAAACTAGATTCAAATCTTCGGCCACCCTTATTTTAACTCAGTCCAGTATGAAACCACCATGAATTCTAAAATTCACCATAATTCCACCAGGAATACTAAAATTTTGAGAATTTTAAAATTATTTTTATACAGAACTAATGCATATACATAAACATATTGGGTCGCTTGTTAGAAAGGGAGTGAATAGGAAGGGAACTCACTCATGTCAAACAGATCCTTTCCTGGGCTGCTCTCTTTGGTATCATCTGCTGTTCCACTGAAGGTACTTTCAGCATCTGCCTGAAGTGCCAATAGAGCTTCTATGTTTATATGCTGGGTGTTTACATATGTCGGCATCTCTGTTGTTGGGGTTACTTGTGAGTTCCCTTCCGGCATACTACAAATATCCAGAGATCCTAGAAAATTCAAGACTTTTTTTTCTTCTTTTTTTGTATTTGACAGAACAGTGTTGTTATAATGACCAAATAACATGACACCCCATCACCACAGGTTTAAAATTCCCTGGAATGGGAGATGTAAAGTCAATAAATGCAGGACCTAGTGGAAAATTTTTTTTAAGAATGGATTCAGAACTGTGTTCCAATGAGGGCTGGGGCAAGAGTGTTATTATTCAGGAAGAAAGGAAACTTTTGTAAATAAAGACTGCCAGTTTCAAAAAATAACATTCAGTTGGGGAGTCATGGGAGGAGGAAATGGAATAAAATCCTCAAATCTGTGCAGATTAACAAGAGATAACATATTCTAGCATTTGAAAAGAAAGTGTCCCCAGAAACACAATAAAGCTGTCACGTAAAGGTGGATGGGTGAAATTTCACACATATTTTTATGTCATTTGCTTAAAATTAATAGACAACAACAAAAAGAACATTATGCATTATTTGTTATTCGTGGAGCAGAGATCATGTGCAAACAAATGCATTGCTCCATATTTTAAAAAAAACTTCTGACTTTAGACTCTTCCTTTAGAAACTCCATCTTGCATAACCTAGTGGGTCAGATTTTTCAGAACAGACCATGCAGCCTGTCTTTAAATACCATGGAATTTTAAGACATGGCAAGCTAGAGAGCTGAAGGTTTGAGGCAATTCTATTTCTGAACTGTTCTGCAAAAGATAAGATTTTGTGAAGGTGTGCATTTAATAATTTATTCAGAGGTAATTACCAAATGCTTTCCACAGATATCAACACTAAAATTCAGACAAAGGGAATCTAGCAACAAAGTGGAGTTCATTGCCTTAAGACTTTGAGGTATCAGACTTTCATGTGCTTTGCCCGCCCAAGACCTCCTGCAGTATTACAGCTAAAACTAGCAAAACTCACCTTGCTTAACAGGCCAATGATGCCAGTCTTCACTGAATTTGTCTCCTAAGTGACGACTCTGGTAATAGGTTTGCTCTCCTCCCACTCCTGCTGCAGACTAGAATGGACACATGTGCAGAGAAATTTTCAATTACCTTTAAAATGCTCAGATACATTATGAGTGGTTCTGACAATTTCCTTGGCTGTATTCTGTGTACTCCCACTCTTCCTTTCCGATTCATCATGGTGTCAGAATATATGTCTCACAAATGCATTTGTGTAGGAGTAAGATATTACCGGTGACCTTCATGTAAACTTCCCTGCTTCCTGCTTTCATTAACGCCCGCAACCCCAAATGATGCATCATCTCCTGTAGTACATTTGTCTTCACATAGCAAGCCTGACAAAGCATGCCTGGGAAAACCGTTCCACATAAACACACCTGGGACAAGAAGACACCCCCAGCATCCTCCAAAGCATGAGCTGAAAGACTCACATTGGTACCAGGAGACGCACTCAGGTACCGAAGGGAGGATGTTGTCTACAGACAAGGCCCCTCTGGATTTAAGCAGAGTTGTGCTGGATCTGAAAACTCCTCTTAGGTAGCTACGTTGATACTGGAGTCAAACAGTTGACAGCAACGCTGGTAGAAATATCCAAGCTGACCTCAGTTCAACGTGAGGTGGCGAACCTGCCTAGGAACTTGGCTGAATACAGATCGCTGCTGAGTTATTAACATAATGAACTGTTAGCAATGACTGCACTAGACTGTTTAAATTATTCTGCACCAAATCTTTCCCAGTTAGTGTGCACTATTTGATACTCCCTGAGACAGACATGGTTTCTACAAACATAGTAAACCTCAGTGGATTTCTCTTCCTTGAACCTGTGTAATCTTTTAACACCATGAGGAACTCACCTCCTTCTGTATGTTCTGAACCTGCCTAATTTGTTGCCCCCTAGATCTTCAATGCCCTTTCAAAAGGAAACTGGCCACACACGAAGAGCTGTGAGCTATAAATGGTCCCGATGTATCCATCTTAAAATACACATTTTGTAAAAATTTTGGATCCATCAGCAGGAGGGCAGGGATGCAATTGCACTGACCTGAGCTGTATCTGCAGCAGTGGGAAGTCTTGCTTTGAGCCTGGCATCCATGAAGCCGCCAGGGGGGGGCATTTTATTTGGGATGTTGTTGTAATAGGGATGTTCTGTTGCCTCGTTATCTTCCTCCATCCATGGCTCATCAAAACTCTGCGTCCTATAAGAAAGCGAGTGCTTTATTTTTCCCCTCGCTTGCAAAGCACTTACAGATACTTCCAGCATGTTAAGACTGCCTGTCAGGGGATCACTATTGCATATTATTTTGACAATTCAGCTACCATTATAAGTCAGCAAGCAATGATGGATCATGCAGCAGAGCTTCTCTGTTTAGACAAACTAATGTAAACCTGCTTTGCAGTGGATGAAATTCTTTATGCTGAGTAAAGGATGTTTTAACTTAGCTTTAAAGACCATTATAAACTGCATTAACAAACAATTTTATTTAACCTTACAGTAGCATTTCTAATATTATTACTTGATTGATTGACTGAGCTCCAAAACTTTGTCTTTAATTACGGCTGCTCTATCACCGATATAAATCTGGAAGAACTTCACAAAGTCAAGAGACTGGATCTGTGCTTTCAGTCTACATTTAACAGTCATTTCCACTAGTCTGAAGTGAGTACAGAATGCTTACAGATTAGGATAGTAGCATTTTGTATTCACTATACACTCATTTTACTCTGATATAAGAGATTACACGGGGTACCAGCTCACTGGGATTTATACTAATGTTAGCAAGCATATAGCAATCCATGTTAAAAACACAGCTCAACAAAGAAAACAGAATGCTATATCCTAGCCTTTTAAACATATACAAGCAGACAGATTTTGTGTCCTCCAGAGAACAATGCAGTCAAAGCCTGTGTACATCACATTCCTAAAAACTTCACCCTGGCTAATATCAGAAATAGTGAAACATCACTAGTCATTTTGGAAGCCCAGCAACTCTAGCTTACTTCATCTAAATTGACAGAGCTGCTATGACAGTAACAATGAGGAAATGCCACAAATAACATCCATTCTCAGCCATACAAGTCTGCCTACTAACTACAACAGAAAACACATGATCATTTCAATAAATTCACTGTGAAATCCATGTTTAGCACATTCTTTTAAAATGACTGTGCTTCTTTCATATTCATTAGGCAAACGCTGCTTTGCTAATTCAGCAGAAATCTTTTTAAAGTATTTAAATCCTGTCCATCTCCAGCATCTTTGTCCACAGCACATTTTATTACATAAATACAAAGCTAACAAAGATCCTTTAGCAGTATTCTGCAATTGTACTCACCTATCATGGAAAGTAGGTATCTTAGAGGGGCATCGCAAGTATTGCTTAAATCGAAGCTCGAACGCTTGCCCTATGGTGCTGATGACATCCTGGGCCAGGCCATCACGGCATTCCAGTACATGACAAGCTAAATGAAAAAGATTTGACACATGCACATGCAAATCCTTGTTTATGTTATGGTGGGATGCACTGACCTATGACAAAACACCTACATGTCAGGCATAGTTGCCCTATTCATGGTGTGCATGGTTCAATAAAACCCAATTCTGGCACAGTGAATTTCAGGCAATGGGGTCTTTTTAAAGGCTAAATAAAATTTCTCTGGTGTGTAACTGCAATAGGCAAGACCACAAATCAGTTCCACAATTTTAACAAGTCCATAAAGACAGGAAATTTCATAAAATTTCACTTGTTATTACCAGAATGCAATAGATTATATGAGAATTATAAGCTTTAAATTGAAATTAAAAAAATATTAGTAGATGGTAGCAACAAAAAAGCTTTCTTTGCTTTCCTCAGTTTTATTACCACTTCAGTTTTATGTCTAATCATCCCAAGTTTGCAAGCTGTTCACTTCGAGTTTCCAGAATTTCCCAAATCACAGGCTGAGGGAGGAACAGTAACTAGGCTACTTCCTAGATCCCAGGCCCTGACCTGATTCCAGTAATACAGAGGCTGGTACCTTTTCCTGCTTATCTGTATGGAGACACTTCCAGCAAACTGCGGGATCACTGGGGAGCACATAGCCAGGACCCTGGTTAACTCCAGCATTCCCCCATGTGCCATCTTTCTGAACCCACTGTGACAGAGGCAGTAAGGAGACAGACTGGCAATACAAGCTCTCTTCCTATGGGAGACCGAGAAACCTTTATCAGCTGTCTAAGCAGCCAAATCTGTCCTGGTTTTAAATAAGAGAGTGGCTCAGAGGTATCATCTTATGTGACAACATAAACAGGCAAACTCATGCAGATTTCACCTAACGCTGCAGGAACATAGATAGGTGTTAAGAGCTGAAAGCTAAAGATCTGAATGAACAACACCTCAGTGATATCCAGAAAGGCCCAGACAAGTTCATTTTCCATACTCAGTGCTGGGCAAGCACATGGCCTACTGGCTAGTGCCTGGATTGAATTTGAAACCCTGGTTCTTCTCCAAGTCCTGCTGCAGTACAGTGGGACCTTGTTCGAAGTTACTAATTTCTATCACCCCTGACTGCTTTATTAACCTGAATATAAATTCTTCAGCTGAAAAACTGCATTTTAGTATATGGCCAGTGTCCAGCTCAGTGGAATCAAGTGTTTTGGATGCCAGTGTCCTACAAATAAGGGTTGGTCATTACATTTGTCTGACATAATTTTAGTTAAAGCAATATAGGGAGACTAAGAAGGTTTAGCAATGACTTCTCAGAGGCTGATCTGCTGGACAGACTTCTGAAGAGGCCAGAATAAAGAGCAAGAAACCTGCAGTTATGCAGGTATGGAATGATCAGGGCACCAAGCTGTCTCTCTGTCAGCAGGAGCAGCACCTCGCGCAGCACGAGATGGCACCGGTCACAGTGCTGCCCTGCTAAACAGATCCAGTGATGCTCCCTTCTCACCTTAGAGCATTTGCTGTGCCGACCAGCATGCTGAGGCAATGCCTGATTCAGAGGAAATGTCCTTAGCTGCATGTTGAAAGTGGATTTGGCAGCCAAAAACAGGACCTTCATGTGTTCAAAGACAGAGGCAGACACCCCTGGCTAGCAGCAGGATCTTTGCTGTTTACCCCTTCTGCACCATTGCTGGTGGCAGTGAACAATCAGCCCCTAGATAAGGTGCAGACTTATCTCCATGAACATGCACCAAAAGCAGTTAGGCCAAACAAAGCTATAATTTTTGCACTCTATAACTAGAATGGGGATTTAAAGAGGCTATATTGCTCACTGCTAAACCTGTCTGGAGCTGAAATGAAGTATGAGTCATTAGGTAGTTTCAGGAGGTGACATAATGAGTAACCTGTTTCCTTGGATACGTGAATGGACTTTCAGCAGGTAGGAGATGTGCTTCTTGTAAAAGGATGAGAAGGTTTGGCTCACACAGAGATGATTTCTTGTGAATGCTACAGCAGAAGACAGGCAGCCTGTAGCTTGCTAGATCCAGAATATAAAGCATGAAAAGAGCTTTTCCATCCTTGAGAAGAAATGAGTCTAATACGCAAGTGAAAGCTATACTACAGCATCGGTGCTAGTGTCAGTAACAGCAAGAGTAACATTTTTACTAGATACAGAAGTAAATTCAAACTCAATTCTAAAGTAACTTGCAGATAACACAAAGACTGACAGAATGGCCAGTGATGGTGAAAGACAGCAATCCAGATCCCTTGGTAAACTAGACCTTTAAAAAAAAAAGTGTTTTAATACTGGTCACTTACGAAGTCACTGATCTGCAAACCACTGATGTACACACACAACTGGGGAAAGCTCCCATGGAAAGCTGTAACACAGAAGGCTTAAAGATCACAGCGTGAAAGAATTTCATGTGAGATAATAGTGCTTCACTGCAGCAAAAAGGGCTTATGAGAAACCGGCTAATGACAAGGAAGGTGCAGCCTCTGTTAGAGATTGCTGACATTAATACTAGATTACTCCAAACAATAACAGGCATCATCTACCTTTTTTAAAGCAATGCAGAAATATGAAAGAAGGAAGAACAGAAATTACCTGAAGGATGGAGGACGTGCACTGCAGCTGAACACCTACAGAGTTCACTTTGTCAAACTCTTCCTAAAGAAAATGCTTGAACTAAATACACCACAAGAAGACAGTACCAGCTGCTTAGATGACTCCTGGATGTAGGATAGACTAACTCAACAAGAACAGCAACAGGAAGCTAAGGCTAAATACATTCAATTTAAATATAAGGAACATAGTCCATGAAACAGTTTTTATGTAAAATTCACTCACACAGGAACAGGAAACAGAGCTCAGGTCTCCTCCAAACCCTACAGTGCAAAAGACTGTTCTGCGATGCTGGTCCACTACATTGCCACTGAGATCTCTCAGAACAACTAAATCAGTCTCTGGTTTAGCAGAAAGGTACTGCTGAAGCAGGTAGGGCGGACAGCAGCTCTGCACCATACAGGCTACAGTCTGATGCCAGAGCCTTTCTAATGGGGGACACATGATTTTGGAACATAACTAGCATGGCAAAGAACTGGACTATCTCCCTATCTCCCACTCCCCATAAGCTTTCTAGGTGTTTCACTAATATTCAGCATATTAGTATGTTTAGTGCGGGTATTGTTTATAAGGTAACGCTCTCGAGTCTGGAGATCTCTGCACATGGACACAGCAGATTGCTGAGGTATCTAAAACCATTAAAGATGACAAAATACAGAATTAGTTGTGGCCATAGTAAGGTGGCAGCTCAGGGTTTGCAGAGTTGGCACTTTGGAGTTAAAGTGTCTGAATTCTGCAGAAATCCTGTTAGAACTGCTTGAGTCTTTTTTTGGAGCTAGTCCTTTTTCCTCTATGAATCTATGAATAATAAATAGATTCTCAGGTACATTATACAATACTTTGTGTCTAGCATTAAGACCTAGTGATGCTTTCTGCATTACAAGCAGGAATGTTTTCTGTACCTCTTATTTCAGATTGTAATTTACACTTTTTATGATTTATTTTCAAAAATCTGAACTGGATCTTAGTCTTTGAAGACAAGCAACAAGAGTTTCCCTGTTCCTGACTGGTCACTCACAAAGCAATACAACCTTGAATAAAACTTCACTGAGAAAGAGGATTACAGCCTCCAGCAAGCTGGCTCGAAAAAGCTCACTATTTGGTAAAGAATCTGCTTCTGCCAGGAAGAATTAGGCATGTACTGAGAAGACCTAACAGATTCAGCCAGCTCATCGGAGGACTTACGCAGAGGACTGCTTAGTTCTTGTATAGTGATTGGGTGTAGGTGAGAGTTAGCTGTTGCCTAGAAGCTCACACAGCCAAGTAAGGCGAGCATTTGATTTAAGAGATTAAGAGAATCAAAGTGATATTTGGAGATGAACTACAGGCAAGACCTGTTCCAAGTTTGAGAACCAAGTTGTGCATGGCTGTTCCTTCTTGCTACACAATCTTTCCATGACTTTATCAAAGGCAATCTTTTTATTGGGCTGCATATATTTTTTCGGGGGGGGGGATCAACTGAATTATACCATGAACAATCATGTTTCTCAAAGGAAAAAAGATTCCAAATAGATATTTCTCACTTACCTCTCCGATTAACAGGATCCTTAGCTACATATGCAACATAGTCAGCTGTATCCTGTCAAAAAATTAAGATATCTACAGTGAACACAAAAAATCTTTGCACTGATCATAGCAAAAGATCACAGTCCAGAGTGTGCACATTCCTGTGGGTAGACCTTCAAATGACATGTTTTGCTCTACAGTTGTATACTAGTTAAACCCCATAGAAATATTTGTAGATTTTGGTACTGATCCCACCCCTTTGCTTTCTCCAGAGTGTGATCTATTCCAGCAAAACTTAAAAATCTCTTCCAAGGGCTTTGAAAATCAGTTAAACAAATTTAGTAGGATTTGGATCAGGCCTCATTTAGAAGAGAGCAGAATTACAAGTCCTCATCTTCAAACTACCCAGAGATTTTGGTTCAGAACATGAATAATCAACTGGTTCTGTGGCAGAAAGAGTGGGAGTAACAGCCCTGCTCCCCAGAAATACTGAGCAATAGCATTTATTCATGTGTGACAAGCAGGTGTGTTTACTTTACTGACTACAATGCCATACAGCACAGAGGTGCTCAGCCACTGCTTGGCTGTGACAAGCAGCATCCCAGGACACTCTCCCCCAGCCCATGGGCTGCTCCCAGCCATCCCCGTTGCCAAATGCCAAGTGGATTTTCTGGCAAGAGCAGGCTGACATCTTCTTTCTGGATTTTTTGCATGCTCTCCTGCCACCCTCACGCTCCTCTGCACAATCAGTTCAGATGTTTATCACTGTGCAGATGAAACAGAAAGGCCAGTGCTTCCAGGAAACGTGAGGCCTGCTGGCACATCCGGAAAATGCCGTATATCCTTGATGCGATCAGGAAGTCACATCTGGTTAGATCTGATATTTCCTGACATGACTGGCTAGTCAGGTACAGCTAAACCTAACTGAAGTATATATAGGATACACTACGGATGGCTGCATAGATCTACCCAAAGCCTTTTCAGGTGACTGATCCAAGACCACTGACAATTACGTCAAGATCCAATGTCATAACAAACATCAATCTTCAGTTAAAGAACAGATTTCTTTAGCTTAGCTTTCTCTAGTGTAAGCACACACCACCATGACCTACCCAAAACAAATCACTGTGCTGCATGTCTATGCAATTTCCCTCCTAAGGAGAGGGCAAGGGAAACGATGAAGCACATTCATGGTTCTGGCGACAGATGTGTAGCCATATCACTTAATGCACTATTGGAAGGCACTCAGACACAGCTGAGGCTGGTCTGTAAAAAAAGCAGAGCAGAGAAGAATAGCGCTAGCATTTTGTCCAGTAATTTCTTAAGCGCCCAGTGACATAGTGTCTGGGCAATGACTTGAGTGGAAGTAATGATGCATATCAACAAGTAAGGGGACAAGAAAAGTGGGTATGTCTATAGTAGCAAATAAAACAGAGCCAAGGTAAAGGCCTGAGAGTTGTCCCACAGTTGTCCATACTGTTTAATTGTTGCTACTCTCCCTTGTCTGGCTGTGCTGGTTTCTCACGCCATGCTCTGAAACTCTGAGAGTGCCCAGCACATGCTGGGCATCAATTCCAAGAGACCAGTGGGAGGGAAGAGAATGAATGTGTGGATGCAAATTGCACTGTGCTATTTAGTTTCAGGGCCAGAAAACAGGCCACAGATAATTTTATTTACTAGTACAGACATAGGTAATGGATACATTTATGCCTGAGTAAGTATCTGTCTCATAGCTAGCGTGGGTGTGAGAGACTGGCACCACCAACTCTTTATTTCATTTAAAGCTCTCAGATTCAAGCTATGACAAACCATTAAGGACCTAAGGTGGGCACATTTCACATTCCACTAAATTAGAAGACTCCCATCAAAAGGCTATACAGGGCTGGGCTGATGCAGCAAAGTGGTCCCTGATATTCAAGAACTGAAGACAAGTATGAATAAGCTATAATTTTCACCTCAAAGAAATCACATTGTGGTGCTACAATTTGGAGGCAGGGCTGAAACTGAAAAACTACTGCCTTCAGGAACCTCTGAGAGACCTGCCTTATTAGACCCTATGAGATCTGCCTCTCTGAAATGTCAGCAGGCATCTTCAAAAACAGATGTCTTGTCTAGCAGCCTGGAAACAGCCACCCGAAATGACTATGGATGAAAATTGTTTAGTGTATCATAAGGAGGGGCTGAAGAGAGCTAAAGCAGATCCAGAACACAGGCTTGGAAGTGAACTAAAAATTATTCTGAAATGGTGGGTAAAAGGATTTGGTGGAGAGATTTTTAAGCTTCCATGTACTGACACAGCCAGAAACTGTCTGACTCATGGCAAAGGGGAATATTGCAAAAATATATATGGTATTCAAGCTGTTCTCCAAGACTGTGGAACACTTCTCCAGTGGATATATTTTGAATGATGAAGGTAATTAACACTTAGGGAGTGGGAGGAAATTTGCAAAGCTAATTGCTGGCGCTGATGTGTGGCAGATATCCAGAGCAGAAAAGTGGATGCGGTGAGAAGGGGGGGGGCAGTCTCACTTCTAAATAAACCAATTTCAAAATTCAAAATAAGGGAAGTATTTCCTGAAGAAATGTGGGCATAGATCTGGATTCCTAGTTCAGTATGGCCTTTCTCCCTCCATTTTAAATCTCATGTGATTTAAAAAAAATCAGCTGGTGCCCAGCTGTGTTTGGGGGCTATGGTTTGGTGGTAGCAGTCCTCCACCAGTCGAAATCATTAAGGGCTGATGAAAGTTATGCCTGGATGACTCTCAGATGGGTTAATAGAGTTGTGCCTTAAATCATATCCTTGCATCTTGTCTTCTTCCCTGTGCATGCAGGACAAAGGAACCACCTGCTTTATGAACAAGCTTTTGATTTAAAATTGTGTCAGATACTAACCCACTGAGACAAGCCTGTAGAACATCATTAGATACTCATACCTACCCTCTCCATCCCCAGAATGAGATCATCATGCAGCAGTCTTATTGGGAATGCAACTTTACAATTTCACTGTCTCTTGCAGGCTCCCTTACACCATACAATTTTATTTCTCTGGTAGCTCACTGACTCAGTAGCATGATTTTTATCTCTCTAAAACATTTGGAAGAGCTTGTTTACTCCAAATCCATTCTCTACTGCTGCTCCTCTCCTCTTTCCTGGTAAATCACTCTATCAGTGGGCAGTGTGCAATGGTGTTTCCAGGACTTAGCATTTGGGATGGCAGATGGAGAGCGAAGAATCTTCTTACGGAGGCAGGGAACTGTGCTAATCACTCTTCTGCCCACTTCAGGAATTGTTCATTTACAGCATCCATTGCAATCTGTTCTACTTCAAAGCTGCTGTTGATCCATTTTTTGTTCCCCAAATTATTATGATACAGTGTCCTTTTCCCTTCTGGAACTGAACTGAGCTCAGCACAGCTATACTAAGACTGAAGTTTGCCTTTATGTTTTCTGAGGATAGTGAAATGAACAGAGAAAGTGCCAAGGATCTTCAGCCTAACAGAGTTGAACTGGGAGAACTAACTCACAAAGCAGGCTAGAAATTGCCTTACCTGTAGTACACGACTGATAAATGACAGCTAATCGTATGATGGAGGAAAAGGCAGACTCATTCAATTAATCTAGGCTTAAAAGCTTTCAAACCTCTAAGGTAAGAGGTGAGCAATGTCCCTGTTTTACAATCCTCCCATTGCTTCCTGGGTGACAAATACTTTTTAAGCACATTTAATATGCCTTTGGATGGACTGCTGATAAAAACAGGGAAAAGCACAAGCAGGACTCTGCCCTTTGATCTAAATGAACCAAATGTGTAGGTGTATCTGAAAGCTTTACAAAACAAGAAGGAAAGATCTGGGCTTTTCCTGAAAGCCAGTCTTCAGGCTGCATTGAGTGTAGCGAATATATCTGAAGGCAGTATTTAGCACAGTCTTCTCAATGCAGACTTAAAGACAAAAAGAAAAAAAATAAATGCATGCATTGCTATAAATATAACTGCAACATAGTCTATTACTGTAAAAAGTACAAAATAAAAAACAATCAGGACAACAATTCACACGATACCCATATGACTGTACTACATTACTCTGAAAAACAGAGCCCTGCTTATCAGTTATTATATGAATGCTCACAGCCCTTTGATACTTTTTGTTTCAGTCATTCAAAGAGGAGGATTTATGACTGCTTGTCAGTCGTTTCCCTCAAGAAGAGTTTGATGGCAACAATCAAGAAGAATTTATGAAACAAGAAACAGGAGCTATTGCGCTTATATTTTTCTTTCAGTAAGCTGTGCAATAAATTTTGTCACACAGTCCTCATAAAGCAATATCTATGTGGGGGAAAGCTTTAAAGAAATGCTTACCGGATCACCTCCAGATGCAAAGGAAATAGACTGCATATGGTGATTCGCTATGATCTGTATGGATCAGAAAGAATAAGTGTGAGTCAGTAGGTTTTCTTACAGTTTACCCTTTTGATTTCTTTTTTGGTTTGTATAGGGGTGAAAATCCAAAACCAAGATCAAAATGACCTCTGCATTTCACCTACAAGAAGTGCAAAGAGTAGCATGATAATATAAACAAACTTAAGGATGAATGTATCTATTCTTGTGTTCTTTAAAACCTAGCAGGACACAGCAAATTTGCTATATGTGCTCAGAACTCCAGTAAATCATATAGATCTGTCATACAGTATCTTTGGAGAAATTTTAATCTGCTAAAGCTCACTTTCTTTATTACAGATAGTGATGAACGGAGCAAAGGGTCCTATTCATCAAAATACTTTTCTGCTGATGCCACTCTGGTGGAATCAATGAAATCCTGCCAATCCGCACACCAGCTAAGGATCCTAATATTGCTTTCAATACCTACTGTGTCATTTTATGTTTCAAACACCAACATGTTTGCAATATGCAAACAGAATTTTGAGTCTAGCTGCAATGTGGCATTGTGGGCAAAATCTCAGGCATACTCCAGGGTGTTTGAAATTCAATTTGCTTATGTACAATTTGAACTAATATGATATTTCTCTGGGAAGAGACAAATTGTCATGAACCTCTAACAGAAGGAGAACAGCTCTGCTCCTTTGCTATTCTGAGATTTAACTTATGAAATCTTTTAATAATGAAATCGTGTTACAACCGAGAAAGAAAAGGTCATTTGAAAGAAAATTTCACTTGATCATTTGAGTCACAGAAACCGTGCCAAGGAATTTGTCTGGTACAGGACAGGCCCCTTATTTAGTGCCTCAGAGCAAGTGATAATAGTCATTTGGATCTTAATTGCTCACTTTGGAGAGGGTACCAGATATTTCAGAAAACCATTTTGGAAAAAAATGAGGCTAAAAAGATATTCTCTGGGCTGTTTTCCCCATCCTGCATCTTAAAGACCTGAACTTTCCTATCTCCCTTAGAAAGAAAAAAGCCCAACATGAGTTTCCCTGGATCTTGCTGCTTCACTAAGTCAGAGAGAGTTGACAACTACTTGTAGTGCTTCTTTCATGTAAAGACTGCTTCATTTTCAATACTCCTGCTTGTCCCACAGCAGCCTCGGAAGATGTGGTGAATTTTTAAATGTTCAGTGGTGAACCATTATTCCCTTACTCATCAGGGAGGATTTCCTTCTCTTTTTCCCATAAAGAAGAAGTGATCCTAACAACAGCGATGAACTAGTGAAGATTTGTTACACATTTAATATTGTCACTATCTCAAATTGTGCAAATAACCCACTCTTTTAGTTCAGCATCATAAAAACCAAAAAATATTTCAGATTGCCTCAAAACTTATTTTTCCAAATGTTAAGAAAACTGAAAAGTGCTTGAAACCATCAGTTCAAGTCAGACACTTTTTTTTTTTTAATTCCACCGCTAAACATTTTAGTTTAGTTTGAGGTAGGGGTATTCCCCCCCAAATACTGAAACAAGGCATAGCAAATTACCAATGCCTTGCATTGCTTAAAATGAAACAATTCACTAATGTTGGCACATAGTTTAGACATATTTCAGTCTATCCAAATCTGCATTTTAAACAAATAAACAAAACAAAACAAAAGAAAATTATCTTCCACCCATGCCTGCTTAACATATTCACAAAACTGTTGTGCAGGGATCCGTGCAATTGCTTTCTTGCTGCCCCAAGGGCCAACAACACTGTCTTGTCTTTTCTTTCCTTCCAGCTCCTCTGAGAAGAAGAGGCTATTACAGAAGTTCACAGCCATCTTCCTGGGTGGGGCCTCAAAGGGCAAAACTGTTGGGCCATGCTTCCTTTCAAATCAAATGCTTAGCACAAACAAGGAACAATGGAGACCATAGCCAGACTGGGGATCTCTGAGAAACCAGACATTTCTGAGGCCTGCAGCACCCAAACCAAGTCTATCTCAAAAAGAATGATGTGAGAGGAAGATAAACAGTTTTGTCGACTCAGAGAAAAGGCAAAATATCTGGGGAGGATTCTTCCCTGGGATAAATCAGTTTAACTCCATTTCTACCATGACGTCAGCTGAAGACAAGGCGACTTTCAGGGTTTGGCACTTTCATAGTAGATCTAATTATCATCAAGTTCCTCTGCTTCTGACTTGGGGCAACTGTCCTTATGAAAAACACTGCTGTGTATATTCCATATAAGGCTCCAAACTGCTGCAACCAGCCATAATGCTGCTCCCACAGTCTCAGTGCTCACTGCAGAAGATTATGATATTTTCTAAATAAGCACAAGAATGAAGATAAATCAATGAAAACATAATAATAAACAGCAAGCTTTTGAATATACAATGTATGTATTCTTTCTTATTCTTTAATCCTGAGGCTCCTAAGGAAAGCAGGGATTTTTTTTTTTTCTCTCTAGCTGTATCTGGGCAGAAAGTTGCATGCCCTAACACAGTATGTGCCTCACAGCAAAGAGCACAGCAATAACTATGCATGTCTGTCTGCTTTCTCTTTATATATACCCTGAGCAAGGATTTTTCTCATCTCATACATCACTCACAATCCACTGCAGTGATTCCCCGAAGTCTGTCTGTACCTTCAGCACAATGAAGAAGAAAAAATGGGCTGCTTGAAAAAGGCTGCCTTGTGTCTCCATAAGACTGGCACTTCATTGCACTGCAAAATCCCTGAGGCTGTATTTTTAGCAGTGCCTCAGGAATAGATTGCCCTTTAAGGCTCGAAATAGTAAGAATGACAACAAAATTCAAATTCGGGATGCACATTCAGTCCTGCAGTTACTTACTCCAAATGCATCCCTTAACACTCTGAAAGTTTGTAGTTGTACCCAACAAGAACTCCCACAACCAGAAAATGCCACTTCATGTCGTAGGTCTTGTAAGAGCAAAACCAAGCTACCTGAAACATGGCAAGAAGAAAATAATTCATCAAAGCTGTGTTGAATACAGGAATAAACAATGACTCCTACTACGCTTTATATCCTGTTTTCCTTCATTTTGTAGTCATTACTGAGGAATAGTAACTTTGAGCAACTCAGTATTTTGGCAGACAACAAATAATTGTGCAGTAGGCTGTTCATCAAAAGCCTCACAAATTAATATGGCAGTTACACTCACCTGTTTTGTATCAGGAGTCATTAGGTTTAAGCTGGTGGTGGAGATATTCAGCATTATGCTCATTCCTGCAAACTGAAGATTGCTCTTTCCCAAGATGCTAGAAAGAACTTTGCTTGGTGGCTGTGAGATGGGGGGAAAAAGCACATTTTTGTTCTCTGTTTAATTGGGATGACCTTCATTGTATGCAGGATTAGCTGTTATCTTAAAGGTTTCTAAAAAGTTGCTGACTTTTCAAAGATCATTTCATTTCAACAGCTGTTTTCCTCTGGAGATAATTTTTCATTTATACTACTACTACTACTGATAATAATGATAATAATCATAATAATAGCAGCAGCTAGGCAGGTATTCATCCACTTTTGACCTAACAAAATAGGGAGTTTGTGAGATGGCAAAGTCTCATCTTCACCAAGGGACCAAGTGAGCAGACTAAGATGAATGCCTTAGGTCAGTATCTTAAAATGGCATGTTCCTATTCTGTAAAAACAGCTTCAACTCATGAAGAGAAATCTGTTGTTTGCTCTGCATCTACTGACCGCTCTACCCCCTTCCCACATGGAAAGCGGGACTCCAGTGATACTCATGGGATGCTCACAAAAGGGGATACACAGTGTCATTATGCTTGTAAACTTCTCAGCAGTATGTAAAAGCCCCAACATAGGGTAAAACCTCTATATGCTGGGGTACAACATGCAGCTAAAGATTACTCCTAACTCAGAGAATAAGTACAAAGTGTTGCAATGTAATAAAGGGGATGTAATAATATTGATAACTTTTGTAGGCCTTTTGTAGCAATGCAAGTTATGCTGCCAAAGCAAAATTTACAAACTTCTCACCTTTGACAGCTACAGGGAACCACACAGCTGCATGGCAGCAGCCTGATTCAGGTAACCACAGCCTGTAGAAAATCAGGCTGCCCAGCCATAACAGACCAACTCCTTCCACTTGCTGTACTTGCACTGGTGAATATTTATGCTGGTCATTAGGATATAAAAGCAAAGCTGTGACTGGAGGCAGTGTTCTTCTGCCACTGTATTTGCATTTGTCCTAAGCTGCCTGGAAGCTTGGAAAGTATTGTCCCTAGCAGGATGGAGACACTTGTGCTTCTTAACTCCTTAAAGCTTACATATATTCAGTTTTAATTTCTTTTCCTTCTGTTTAATTGATTAAAAACACGCTACCTACATACTGCTCGTATGTAACATTTGGGCTGCAATATTTTAACTTTGTCATGTTACAGAGCTAGTACTTTATTAATTTCTATTTAAAACAAGCCCTTTTGAATATTCTTGCTTGCTTCTCTTCTTTCCTTAAACCTTCGTGATTCCCAGCTCATGCCTAATGATCACCTGCCCACAGCATGGGTAAAGCATGAAAACTTGCCCTTAAGAAGTACATGTCACCTTAACCAAATTCATAAGCTACTAGTGGCAAAAACATGGTGAAAGTACAGGCTGGCAAAAGATACCTGTCTTTATCATTTATCTGAAATTCTGTTGCTGGGCAAATTTTGTTCTTAGCCAGTACACTTGTTTTAAAAACACTATTTCTTTTCAATAGTTGATAAGCAACATTGCTTCTAAACCCAGTAGTACAGCAAGGTGTTTCACTAGGCACCTGGGACTCTGTTTAACCTCCTTTTCCAATGATACTTTGCATCATTTTGCTTTCCAAGGAAGAAGATATTTTCCACTTTACTTTCAAGTTTAAAAACAAAAGCCAGAGAACCTAGAAATGCCAATGAGATAATTTTGGTGGTAGTGGTGGGGAAACCACAACCTTAATTTCTGTGACAATTTCCAATTACTCTGTGACATAAGTTGTCACACATGCCTTTTTTTATCAGGGGAAGATTCTCCGTTGCAGACAAGTGGCATTTCATCCCATCCCTTTCTGCTGGGATCCTGCCTAGATGGTGGAGCAGCTGGGGAAGCAGGCAGACTTTTTCCTTCACCTGCCCTTCTCCTCCTGCACCCAACAACACATACAAGGGCTAGAATGAACTGCTTTCTGTGCTCCTTCCCCTAGAGTTAGCATTAAACCCCAGCTTTGCTAGCAGGCCCCTGGAAGAGCAGGCAGTGCAAGACTGTTGAGAGCCATGAGTACAGGAGCCGAGCCAAGGCTTCCTCCACTCCTTGCCTGCAGATCCTAACTCCTACCACAAAAATAAGAATAAAAGCATGGTAATAGCCCTGTCAGGCCAACACCCACTGGACCCACCATCAGTGCTGGCCACTGAGCATCGGTCACAGGTGATTATGAAAAGAGCATAGGAAACAGAGGATCACCTGATATGTTCTCTCCATTTCCAGAAATCAGGCATTTCCAAACTCATTAAATGTCACCAGTAGAGCTATGCTCCAAGAACAGATCTAATCACTTTCAAAACTACATATATTTTTGGCTTCTGCAATAGCTTCCAGCACCTCTTTCCACAATGTACTCATGCATTTTATGAAAAGGCATCCCTTTTTGTTTGTTTTAAGCCTTCTGCCTGCAATCTACAAGAGAAAGAAAAGGAAGAGGGGGTTTCTACAGTAGGAATATAAAGGCAAGCCACAATCTTTTTCCTAGATGTACTCACACTTCTAGATGCCTGTAAAAGCAGATCCTGACCAAAAGGGCAAGAAGCAACATACAGCGGGTGAAAACAACCAATACTTTAAATGATTAATGATCTGCAATTCTCAAAGCTGCTTTAAAGTCACCTGCCTGCTGTGCCTGGTCTCATCTGTGTTGAACTAAGAAAATACTGTCAACTGCACTACAAGAAAAGAAAAATACCTTTCGTTTCTTGAAGGCTCCTTTGGCACCAGGCATGGCTTCACAAACACGACTGATAGCTTCCCTGAAGAGACAGAAAAAAGCTTTATGGCAAATGTATGTGTGGGTTTCGTCATTATACTCAAAATGCACTAGGAGAGAACAGCTTCATACCATATTTCTGTTCACAAGTAAGGATAGTTAGCGGGTCAGTTAGCTCTCTTCTCAAGGCTAAAACAGGTGCCATTCAAACTTAGATTATTTCAGTGTGAAGCAGAAGATAGTAAATAGTCAATGTTAGCGTAAGGAAGAGTATCTTGAGAACTACAAAGGATAAAAATGTTTTCTCACACTATTAAAAAGACCTTTTCTTACTGTAAATTAAAATATATTTCTTAATACCTTCTTCCAAGTCTCATTTTTGTACCTTATTAAGCCATGAGGAATCTGATCATAAGAGATGTCTTTAATCAACATTGCTTTATACCTTTTTTTAAATGTTTCTTTTAATGTAAAGGGTAGTAACTATCATCTTTTCTCACTACTATACTATGCACTTTTCCAGTCAGAGCAAAACCACCTGGCTTTAGGTAATACCAGAACCCTAAAATATTCCTGGTAATATGCACGTTGTATACAATATCTGTGACGTAAAAAATTTTAATTTATATTTGTTCAATATGATCTGAATAATCTATTTGTGGCCCTGTGTCATATATTGTAAGCAAAATTAATGCCATTAACATTTTGCTTCAGTTTTCTAATATTGCTTTCATTCTTCCCATCGCACTTAAGTTGAATGAAAGAAATGCATGTTGAAAATTAATTTGAATTCATTCTCTCTCATAGGACAGTAACCGTATACTACAAAAACTCTTGAAATCATACTGCTACAAACAAATTTTATAGATCCTTTCAGTATTTAACAACTTATTATCTGAATAGTCAGTCTGGTCAGTGTTTAGAATTTGCCCCCATGCACACAGAGACCCTCCTGTGACCATTAGCTACACAGCTGTAACAGACCTGTCCTGTTGATACTGTAACACAGAACCATTGCACAGATACCAGTAATGACGGCTCCTAACCTGGTTTAACTACTTTAAACACGGATTGAGACTAACAGCACATTACATTTAGACCTAAAAACATGCAAATAACATGTATTTTATGAAAAAAAATATACAGAATGGGAGACAATGAACCACAAGCTAAAGAACAGTCAAAATAATCAAAACCTAAAAACATCACCTTGATAAAAACATAAATTGTTTTAATTTTATGCCATGTGCAGAATGATATTTCAACTGCGCATTAGGTGAATTCACAGGATCAACAAGTGAGTCAGGAGAGAAATGTCATATACGTATCAGCATTCAACATACAATGGCTCAGTAAATGTCACAGATTTATCCCGTTGCAATCAGTAATAACTATATAGTTATGTCTTGGGTGCTTTTACCTAAGGCCCAATCCAAAGTTTGAATCACCTGAAAGAATCATATTAATTTATTATTTTTTGAGGGTGGGTGGTTGTGGGGGTGGAACAGCCCTTGCAGCAGGTTTAAAGTCATGTCATTCTGAAAAAGCGTGAGATTTACAGCAAGAGATAGTCAAAAAAGCTTTCAGGCACACAATCCTTTCTTCAGGTCAAAGTGAGAGCTTGTTTGTTCCACAGCTTGTCTTTTTCTTTTTTTGTTCCCCAACTACATCTGCTCATTTAATAAAATCACCTCTCGCTACAAACCCTGCCTTGCATATGCCCTCAGACCATCACAGCCACAACCGCACTCCATTTCACAGTTCAGCACTTGCATTTAGTTCCCACATT
Organism: Harpia harpyja; assembly: GCF_026419915.1. Taxonomy (NCBI): domain Eukaryota; kingdom Metazoa; phylum Chordata; class Aves; order Accipitriformes; family Accipitridae; genus Harpia; species Harpia harpyja. Next base: position 67,849,316 of record NC_068969.1, on the reverse strand, counting down.
TACCACAATGCTGCTTTGACTACAAACAAGTATTATAGTTAAAAGTAGCTACTAGCTTTTCTTACAGAGCAAGTAAAAATCGGTTGGTTTAAAAGAGCAGCCCTGATGCACCTTAGAAATACAGCACAGCAAGCATCACGCAAAGTGATCATCACGATACTGCGACATAGGTTACTCCTGAAAATGTAATCAGGAAAAAGTAATATTCTTCTTCTTCACCAAAAATGCTTTTCTTTGACTTAGGAAATGCAAACAGACATGATGTTATACAGGGCCATCCCCTCAGCCTTGCTACTGGGCTCAAACCTGTGGTTTCCCATCTCTGTCTTGTACTGAACCAAATCCCTTGGAGGCAATGGGGTGGGAAGTCCAGGCCTGTGGCAGTCCCCAGCCCACTGCTGCCTTGCCAACCCATGCCTCTTGCTTCACCAGGTGTGTCTGAGCTTTCCGGGCATTTTGGCTGCAAGGTGCTGACACAGAAGTGTCATCAGCACTTCATCCTCTTTGTCTCTTTCAGTGGTCTGATTAGCGGGTTGAGACCCCTCATAGGTTTTGCCTCTCACAAAAGGGATTTGTGTTTCAGAGATACGAACTGTGAGGGATAAATTCACCTCTAACTCCTTTCTCTTCCTGTTTGCCTCCACCATCTTCTCTCTCTAGCAGCAACATGGAGCAGGTAGGAAGAAAAGGGAATTTTTAGCCCACCGCACCTGGCAAAAAAACATTAATAAGCTTGTTATTTTTCTGGTGCAGGGCTGGAATTTGTAGTGGTTTTGCTACTACCTCTTCTGCCTGCCAGCTCCTGACAATCAGACATAAAGCATGTTACTTAATAGACCTACCTAACTCAAGGACCTTGTTGATCAAAACTGCCACTTGAGTGTAGGAGAGGAAATGCACCCACTGAAAAGGCTGAAGCCCAGGGCTGAGAGCTGGCAAGGCTGCCTGCGTTGCTGTTTGTACACCCTGCTTCGGCAGAGCGGGGAAAGAACCAAGCAGCTGAAAAGCTAGGATATACATCCTCTTACTCAGTAACAAAGTGCTATAGACTTTCCAACTACCTGTCTTCCTTCTAGCAAAATATCTCAAGTGTTACTGAACTCAGTGTTGCCAAAGTCTGCAGAAAGACTGGAAGTGGGGGGAAGGACCTGAGAAAGGTGACGGCTTGTTGACATACATGTCAGATGAGGCAGGACATCTGAACTTAAACTTGACAATTCTTTTAACTTTGGTTTTTGAAACTCTGTGAATACTAAATGTACTCAAGCAACTGCAGGGTTTAAGTTACCAATGCTTTTGGTGAAAATGTTGCGAACTTCAGAAAAGATATTCATAGAGCAATTCTGCCTAGGCAAGGTCAGAGTGACCTGGCAGCAACTCTTTTTGTACCTGCAACAAAAGGCACAGTTCTTTTCCCACCTGGGAGTTAGGGAGTCTTAAAGAAGTATCTGATGAAGAAAAAGGATGGTTGAATATCTGCCACCACACTGACATGCACTTTTTCTGGGGGAAGGTTCCCGGATCTCTCTGTTCCGAATATTCTAGATCATTTTTGGAGGGGTCTTTACACAAATAGCCTGGTGATGTGGCAAAGACATCCTAAAGACTTCTTTCTAGCTTGAATTGCCAGGCACACAGGGCAGATGTAAGCTTTTTTTTGCAGCCAATCAAATTTGCAAATTCCTCTGCAGCACAACACCTGAGACACAAATCAAGCCCAGAAATTGATACTGCTGCTAGGTTGAGAGTGCCATTTCCTGACTTGTGCGTGCAAATGCTTGTCTAAGGAAGGCAAAAGCAGAAGTTCTGGACATATCTGCATGGCTAAACAATTGCACAGAGTTTGGAAAAGTTAGATGTGACTACATTTGCTTCTTTTCCAATAAGAAAGTTATTCGACACAGACACATATTACACCTTTCTAAGCCACATGCTGTTTGATTAGCTAGGCTCAGATAAATATCAGTGTAGAGTTATCTTGATCTCTTGTAAAATTAGCTACTGCACTGTCTGCGGTAAGGATCACATGCTGAGTTCCAAATCTGTCCAAGAGTATTTTCTGCTTTGCAGATGGTCATACTGTGGAGTCATTTTCTTGGCACAAAACATGTTGTGTATCTTGAATATAATTTCAGCACGCAAATCTATCCAGTGAAAAATTACCAACATGCATTTTCTGAGGCTGACCTATTCTGCTTTAAAGTGACTTGACACCTCTCTGAGATAGAAAAAAAGACATTTTACATTGCAATTTTGTTCCATTAAAAAGGCTAATGCCCTGATACTTTTCATAGGTTTAGTCATATTTTACTCTGACTGTTATATAAAGTCAGAAGCTCAAATCTGTTCCTCTATGAAACACCATCACATGAAAATACCCTCCCTTCTTGTGGTTTCAAAGATTTTTTTGGCTGTGATGCTAGGTTTTGTTGTTGCTGGTTTTAATTAATATGATTTAATTGATTAAAAAACAAAATTCTGGAACTCACATTTCAGGAAAATGACAGCACATACAAATTGCACAGATTTTCTCAACATATTTGGAAAAAGTATAGCCATCTCAAATATTGAGATGAGAAACTGTGACTAGTTTTTAGCCTGAAATGTTTTGTATGAGAAGACTTAAAACCTACCAATATTCTCTTGTTAATGTCTTCTAGTATCCTACAGTTCCCAAGTTTATCTTTGCCACGTCCAAAGCACAGGTTAAAAAAACAGACACCAAAAGATGGATTTTTTAAATGAAAGCATGACTGTCTAGAAGAATTGTACAGAAGGCTCCCAGTTATTTCTTAACAGTATTATAGTCCTGCCATTTTTTTTTAATAATTTATAAATCATTACCAAGTGTTGTACCAGTATTTGCTGAGGAGAAACAAAGTCTACACTGAATATAAAAATAAAAAAGAGACCAAAAATACATTTTTAGAAATACATTTAATAACTGAAATATTATTTGTTCATTTGCAACACAGTCAAAATGTGTGTGTGCTGTCTGAAGTAGCACAGGGGATATTCGCTGGCTCTGAAGACTAAGCCAGTATATTACTGTTTATGGAATTTTAAACGTCAACTGGTAAATTGACCATGTCTGGAAGATGTAAGGCTGGAGAAGTAGCTGAGGAAAACAGAACATAGAGTATGGACAGGAAGGGGAAACAACTGCATGGTGTGGATGCACCTACTGCCACGAGTTCAGAGTACCGTGCAGGGAGTACCCCTGCAGGGGAGCCCCCCCAGGAAGGGGCGCAGAGACCCAGCGATGCCATTTGTCACACCAGCCTGACCGAAGTGAAGCCTGTCCTGACCACACAAGTGACAGAAAGCCTGGAAGAAAAGGTTTGTGGAATAAGGCGACATCAGCAGACGTGGCACGCAAGCTGTTGTCACTCGTGGAGCAAGGAGATGATGATTCCTCCTTTTCTTCCCCTCCGCTCCTCCTTTTGTTTCTTGAAACGGAGTTTTTTCACATGTAGAAAATCTACAAGCAGAAAATGAAAGGAAGCTGGCCAACTTCATTTTTGGTTTATTGAATAAACTTTATACAGTGTAAGAGTTGGCTTTGACAACTGTTAGACATAGAGTACCACATGCTATTAGGTATGTAGTATGCAATCTATCCAATGGTTATTATTCTTATGCTCCTACAACTTCAGTGTGAGACCTACATCAATCTGCTAACAGAAGTCAATGCACTTGAGAGGAGTCTTGCTTTTACTGCCAAAGAAACTTTACATCCATTGCTATGCTCAATGACAGCTCTGTTCTCAGTATTTATAGATCATCTAACTTTAAGGAATATTTGCAATTTCAGTACAATCTGTACCTTCTTTTATAACATGCAAGTAAGTTTCAGAAACTCTGTTTCATTCATCAGTAACAGAGAAATCTACCTGATCTTGATGATGACTTCTAATACAGTAGTCCTGAACAATGGTCTTATTTTTAGAAAAGTAGAGTGATTATCCAGTACCACATCTTATTTAGATGCATCTCTTCACCCTGCATGCACAGTCAGTCACATTTGTGCTTGGCAAAACTGGAGCAAACATACACATTTTTTCCTTATAGCTGTGGCAAACGTATGCCCCAACAGGCAATGCCACAGAGGCATACAGCCGCTCCTCCACTGCTGAGAACACAGCCATATATATCTGCAGTTAACCATAACTTTGACTCTGACAATCTTGGTCCAAAATTTGGGGTACCTTTCAAAGAGGAAACCTCTTAAGATACTGGTTGCAGCTTTTATGAACATAAAATGGGGGTATACAAAACCTTGGCGTTGAATGCAACCTACAAAAGCCTTCCTTCTGCACAACCCTCCATCTGTCAAGAACAAGGTCAATGATACCAAAAAACTAAAGAAAAATGTACTTGAAGGTTTAGATCTGTCAGGTAGCTCAATCCTTTAACTTCTTTTGTGACCTTCAGGGTATTTTCCACTCAGCCTGGTCTCTAGCTGTTTATCCTAGTAGTGGTCAGGGAGTTGGAGTCAGAGAAATGAAAACTGTCTTCTGTTGCTAAATCAGGATCATAGTAACCTTCAAACTCGGTCCAGCTTCAGGTCATTTACTACAGCATCTTCTCTCTCAAAGAGTAGCCCATAGCAGGTATTTCAAAGGAAGGCATAGGAAACCTTACAAAAGTAAAATGAAAAAATTCAGTCTAACGAATATTTTTCTGTAACCCCTAATTGGCTTCATGCCCAAAAAAGGACTTTGGAGATAGGTATCTTACAAAACCTCTTTTTTATTAGAGGATTAAAGTTCTAACACTGCCCTTTTGAATAACACCTTAAGATATATGACATTTTAAAAATATACAAGCTGTATTTGCCAAAAAGGACCGTCCAGTGGTGATGAACTGTCTGGTGTGACTGGACGTAAGAAAGACACTCAAATTCCTTATTTTCTCTGTGTGATCAAGCGGCTAGGTGCTATTAGCAGAAGAACTTGAGAGCATCTCTGTTTCCAAGGTGCTAGGCAGTTGCTAACTTTGCATTGCGATTTGCATTTAAAACATGTTAAGACCACTCTGCCTTGGTCTTTCTGCTTCTGCAGAACCACGTGGAGTCACCAGTTTTCTGAAAACGCAGGGTACAGCTATACCCGTAACTGCTTCCCTGACCATTTGGCTTTCAACTCTCCACCTTCCCCTCCCCCTGAGAGGCTCTTTGCTTTCTCACAAAGGCAAATGGAATGGGGAAGCTCAATTAACTACTTGCACTCAGGCTTTGCATTACCATATATTAGTTGAATTAATCCAAATACTAGCTAACATCTTCCCCACTAATACTACATTGAAGTGAAAGATTTCAATGTTAAGCATACAAAACCCTATTTATTCTAACCCATTTCAGTGCTAATGATAGCTAAACTAGCAAATGTAAATTATTCTCTGACAGTATCAGGCACTATAGCTTTCATTGCCCCACTTAGAGGTGTGCTGTATGAATTATAAGGATGTCCCCACTCACTTTCGAGAATCCTGCTTCCTGCTGAACTGAGCAGTAGTCAGCACCTCATGCTTCCCAGAGCTTCGGCCCTGAAGTAACTGTGCACAAGGAAAGAGGATTCTTGTTCACACCCCTTCCTGCATACAGCTGTGTATCCAGATGGTGGTGTGAGTATGCGTGTTCTGCCATCCCCTAAGCACTACCCCACATCCAGAGTCTATACAGCAGAAAGCAGGGGTGAATCACACTCACCTCCCAAGCAAGAAAGCACATTAAGGAGGAGACTGAATACAGAATTCACTGCAGATAACACATTACCTATCCGCCTTCAAAAATCACAGGGGAAACATTCTTCCTTTTCAATGTCTTCCGTCCTTTTTTCAGTGATGCTTGCTGACAGTGAATTTCTGCAAAGAATACAGATGTGGTTGAACGAAACACTACATCAACTGAACTTCATTCACACTGTTTAGCACTGGACTCAAACCCAGCTCTAAAATCTGGATTTCCATCATCTCCTCTCCAGAAGCTTGGGATATTGACGTAAATGTATTTCGTTTTCAAGATTAATAAAGTTCAGGCCCCAAATCTGGAGAGGAATCTCTTTCAAATTGTTCAGCCCAACAGAGTTCATGGAGAGAATTGGGATCAGAGTCTGGATTCAGGTCCACTGCTGATACAAAGTATTTCAGTCCTCTGATCTACTTGCTATTAACACAGCATGCAGGATAATGTTTTACTCAGCATGGGGAGGTGTGACTTTCTGAAGCTGCGTGCAGTAAACTGATTGCATTCAATTAAATACCAAGGAACATGCAGCCTTTTAGTCCAGACACTGCTGTAGGACAAACAGTGCATGCAACATTATTCTAATTCAAACCAGTGCATAACTATACTCATGCATACAACACAGTAGTGAAGACTCACTACACTATAACAGATTTAACAATAAGCACACAAACATACTATACGAACTGCAAACACTGCACGTGTTGCAAAATAATTTTACCTGATTTATTTAATTTTTTTTAATAAACAGCCTGAGGGCACAAAGGGCCTGGCCACACAAGTTTAAGAGTGGCCCCTTTCTGTGACGATGATGGTAGGTTTCAGAAGAACTTAGGACCACTTGTCACCTGCAGTTAGCTCAGTAGTCTCGCCTGCTAGTCCTCCTGTTCCTCCACTACGTTGAAAATGAAATGCTTCTCTTCGTCTTGCTGCCCAAGAAAGTGATCTTGACTTCACAAGTGTTACAAGAATTATCACTGGATAATTAATGATGCAACATGTGGATTCATCTGGCTTTTACTTATCATTATGCATAACTGCTGACCCTTGGCTTGCACATCCATTTATTTGCTCAAGAATTCACATGACATTACATTCATTACAGAAAAGAATAAATACAGTACAGCTGATTAATACTACTCTAGTTCTCCTACTTCTCCTGTAGTGAAAGAATCTTCAGACTTCAAATGTGTAATGATAAAGGGGAAAATCTGTTATAAATTGTACATAGCTGTTCATTTTTCCTCAAATCAGATCCAAAATTAGGTGAACAACACCTTTTGTCAGGCACCACCAAGATTGTTAAGATCTGATGAGTATGACAAGTGAAAGTGCTTGCTCACTGCTTTCACATGAAGATAAATGTATTGCTGCAAGTTTTAGCATTTTAATTTACAAAAAGTGAAAAAGCAAACCAAAAACAAGTTATAGGCCAGGTACAACAGTGTTAGATGGCACAGGCTGATTTTTCACATGACTGACAAGGAAGGAAAGACCACTGGCCAAACTGTTTACACTGGGGCTTCTATCCAGTTCCTGGAGTTGAAGTCACAGTTCTTCATTTGTCAGACTGGTCCATACATACACAATGATGTATATGCTTTCCTAATGTATTAATTATAACAGCTGTGATTTTCAAAGCCATGCAAAATATCTGGACAACTTTTCCCATTTACTTATTTAAAATGGGTGTCTAATTCACTAGATAACTGGAAATCTTAGCCCAATTTTTAAGTAATTTCTAAATGTTCACCCAACAATTTAAGTGCCCTTTACAAGCACTAATCCATTTAATCACAGTTGTCTGTGACTGGGGCTAATGGTTTCTCCAAAATAACGCCCAAAGTTTGCAGCAGAGCCAGAGACTACACATTTCTCCCTCCCATGACTGAGCCACAGAAGATTTTTCTTCTAGGAATTGGTGCTGCTCATCTTACTTTGGGGTTTTGTTCCTTCTCAAGGCTAGCAGAAAGGTAAAATGACATATGCAATAACTGGAAGAGAGAAATAAGGCAAATGTAGGATTCCTAATGGCTGACTTCCTATGTTTGAGCTCTGCAATGTGGAGAAAAAGCAAAGGTAAGAAAGCATGCAGGGACAGGTATGTGATGCAGTGCTAGAAAGGGAGTAAGTGCTTTGTATGTGTCAAGCACGATGTGTGTTTATTAAGAAGAGATGCATCCAGACTTCCACACTAAATCAGGTAACTTGGCTCATCTTTTCTGTTTTTTAATCATACTTAGTAAATATCACATAATACCAGAAGTCATATTGGCCCAAGACAGATCACTTTCTCCTATGACTGGTTTTGCAAGGTCTTGGAAAAAATAACAGATTAAACAGGTGTGAAGCATGCAGTAGGATCAATTTATAAAGTTATGGGTCAGAAAGGGATCAGAGCTGCCTTGACATGTGTTTCTCCAGTTGTGGGAAACAGCACAGAGAAGTTTACACAGCCCCACGCACAGAGAAGCTTTTACTGCAGCTGTGGTTCTAGGTTCCTCAGCTGGAGCAGGCACAGTTAACATTACTAGATCTACAGACCCAAGTCTCAGTCACACTCCATCACCAGCCATGACATTACATGGACATTTTTCTTACTGGTGGCAGGCTGCAGAGAAATCAGCAATGGACATACCTAAATATAAATGTATGACATAGTAGACATAAATGTAACTTTCAGGTGCTTTTACTTTATTTGTAATCAAAGGGCTGCACAGACCATTTGGTACTGGGTGTCTTCTTAAAAGGGAATTGGTGCCTGTAATATCAGAACATCAGCCTTATTAATTCAGTGCATACCTTAAGGCCTATGTTATGTTTCTTAATGCACACGAGCAAGTTATTCAGCAAATGTGAATTTTAATAATTCCTTAATAATATTTTCTTAATAAAGAATAGGCTTGTATGTGAAATGCTACATGTCAAAACATGTGGGTACTTAAAACTTAAGACATGAGGATTTCTAGAGCCAGATGAGCTAATGAAATGCAGATTAAGATGCTAGATCCTGATTCAAAAATCACCTAAAAACTCCTACTTTCAAAAAAGTTTTAGATCAGGAACTTCATGATCAGAATTATGAGTCTTCATTGTTTTATGATAAACAGAAAATTGCAAATGCAAAATAATAAGCAAAACAGGAAGATACAGCTTCCTGCTTGAAAAAATACCATGTGCTCTAGATGTGGTCAGAGGAAGATGAGCCAAGAAAATGCCCACCATGTAGTCAAATATGCTATAACTTCAACAGAAAAAAAATATAATCCCAAGTCTGTTTCAAAGTAAAAGCCAAGATTCACTTTTGTATTGAAAGAACTATAAGATACTTTGTTTGTGCAGACCATATTGCTTTAGATCAGCAAACATGTCTAAGTATTAATGGCAGAATTGTGCCTTTAAGCTAGGTAATAAGAAAAGTGTAACACTGTTCCAATGAAGACATGTAGTGAAAGAGACCATGCAGAAAAATAAAGCCAAATTCAGTTCACCTTCAGGTCTAGGATACAAAAACAATAACTTATCACAACTGTTTCATAAGCCAGTATCATTTAACTTCCAAGTGGTAAACACAAATGTGCCACCTGCATTAGAACTACAAGCCTTCTTAGACATGAAATCATTTTAAAAGGTCACTGCTGCAAATACCACAGAAATGTACACGAGTTTAAAAAAGTACAGTAGTAAAATTCTCAGACGTCTCCATAGTCCACATTGCCTAAAAACCTGAATTCTGTTATTTACATGTCCTTGTGCTTTTACACCCCTCATCAACGCAGTATCTTGACAAATTAATGATTAACATTTTGTGAGGACTTACGGGCTCCAATTCAAAGCTGCTATATGCAAGTGTAACTCAAAGTCAATGCATATAGACCATACGATTGGCATCCAAGTGTAAAAATAAGTAATTTTTCTCATTTAATAAAATAAATACTTAGCTCTCTATGGTATGACAAATGGTTTATGATAGACCATCAGCAACTGTAAGACACCTCAAAGAGGTGAAATGCAAGCTCTGTATCCAGTCATACCACTTTATGTGTGTTTCTTTGGAAAAGATTACTTCATTATTTCAATGCCAGAATTTGAAAACATGGTCTCCAGTTGCTAGAAGATGTCAGTGCTACAGTCCTCTGAAATCAATGAGCTCAGCTTTTGAAGTGAAAATGCCTACAAAACACTATTTCCTATAGTTCTCAGAAAATACTCTCCTAGAAAAAAAACTATTCACAGACACTTCTTAGGACAGTGTTGTACTTACGTAGCTCTTGCAAAAATACTGTGACAGGTTTAAAAGAATTGTAATAAGAACCTAATACAAGCTTCTTACATACAGTATGGAAAAGACAACATTCTTTCATTTGTCTCTGGTACCATTGTAGTGATATATTTTCATTTATATCCTTTGTACAGCCAGTTTGAAATCTGACATCTTTTCATAAGAAATTACTACAAAAACCTATAAAAATGCTGCTCCCAAACAAGTTCCATAGACTAATTTTGACAAATGCATTGTAGATTTTAAGCATATCGTAATTCTCAGTGGCTTAAATGTCATGAAATTGGTACCAAGGTAAGTGCCTTATTTGGCATAACAAACGGGCAAAAATTTTCTAAAGCAATTCCTGGCACATCGAAAGACCCTGAAGAAAATATTCCTTAAGCCCTGTTGGAGCTATATTAATACCAGCTGAGAGATTTACCTTAAAAGCAAAATTAAAAAGTGGACATATGGTACCCCAAAATTATTTACTACGTGTTTTGCCATCTTCTTGGCCTTTCCACTGTGGGGACACAATTCAGAAGTTACTTTAAAAAACACACTTTCACAAAGTCTTACCTTGCAATCTGTGTTCTAGTACTGAAGTCAAGAGATCTCATTGAGCGTAAGACTTCTATGCACCCCAAGTACTGTAAGGAAAAAGAAACAGTTGGAAAAGATATTATAATTATTCTTGAGTTCTGGGAGAAAATGCAGCTAATCATTAAAAGGCATTGTACAATTCTTATTTTTACATTTGATTTATCCTATGTGTCAGGTAGGTTTTTATGATTATGTTCTTGTATGTCACAGATTTATTCCATAAACATTTTATTTCATTTAAGTCTCAAGTTTGGTTCAACATATCTTTTTACATTTAATCTAATCACTGTAATATACCTAGTTCATAATGTGTTGATGTGCTTTTTAATTTTCCTCTATCTTAATTGTTCCATTTTAGATATAAAGCTAATCAAAGTAAAAAATAATATTAATGAAAAAGGAAGTGTGGTAAAGCAAATTCATCTAGCACTGGTCAGCATGAAAATCTTATTTAAGAGGGAGAGAACTAAGCCTCATTAGAACAAAAAAGGTAAATTATAGCAGGGCGAGATGAAAAGAGCACCAGCAATCCAAAGAGGATTCCTTAATAACCAGCTCAGGGATAGATGGGATTTAGTATTTTCATTAATGACACTAGTATAAAGATATAGGAAAATGCTAACAAAATATACTAATAACCCATGCTGGGAGATGGCTTCAACAGGGTCATTCAAGAGAGGAATGACATGAAGGTTAGCTAATAACTAGGAAAAGACCAGACTTATTGACCCAGATTTCTGCCCTGCATCTCTATGAAAAAGAGGGAGTACCATTAGAAAATACGTTAAAATATAACAGTATCTATCACAGGATTGAGAAAAACTCAGGTGAATCTTCTAGACTTGCTTCCAAAAGTGGGCATAATTTACAGGTGCTAAAGCCTACATGCAGCTACAGCTCTTGTCAGATAATTGGATAGTGGCTTTGTACAAACTGACTCATGACTGGCATATCCCATGGCAGTATCTTGCATGTAGGTTAAGTATTCAACCACATACCTGACTTTTGAAAGTCAGGGGAAACAGGGATGAGTCTTTACATAATGAGCCCGATAATGCTATTCTAGTATTGTGGGTTTATATCAGCTTTTATATCAGTCTTATATCAGTTTTTATATCTATTCTCAGATATAGATACATAATGCAATCTATTTGGGTATGAAACCGGTGCAAAAAATCAAGTGAGGCCACCATTTTGTGTCTGTTTGGGAATTTTATTTATACTGAAAAAATGGTCTTTTAATTAGAGAATTACTACACCAGTAACTGTACTATCTAGAGTTTCAGCAATGCTTTTTCTATAGAAACGTGCATGTCACAAACTGTTTACAAGCCGAGGGAGTATCTAGTTTGTTTTCACATGTCCATTATTTTTTAATTTATTGCTATCAAATGTTTTGAAGTCATTACAACACTGAACAAAATAAACTAGAATATCAGGTGACTCCTATTCATTACATTGCTGAAACTTGGATTATAATAGCCCACAGTTTCTGGGAAGGGTTGATTTCCTAGAATTTTTTAGAAATCTCCTGCAATCTTATATATTTGAAAAGCTTGTAAAATCCTCAAGGAAAATGTCTTCTCTATAGAGATTCTGGCATATGAAGCTTTCAAGCTAAGGGTCATACTCTCAAACTGTTTAGATTATCATCACTCCTCTATCACTGCAAAATTAGATAACCCTCATATCTTATCAGAAGTAGATTCCTATTTTACATATACTTCTGCCTGAGTACTTAAAGCATCTAGAACAAGATTTTCATGCTCTGATGCAGGAATTTGAGCCATTTAACTCTATTTTTAAGTATCTCAGAGGGTGATTTGATTTGCTTGGGGATGAAGTTCATTAAACATCAGTTGAGATAATCAGCTGAAGTCAGTTAACTTGTGCCAATATACAGCAATGAAAGATGTTTTGCTGTACTCTTTTTGTGTCATTTTGTTTTAGTTGTAGGATGCTTTTATAGATAAATTTTCCCAAATATTTATTTCATATGAGATATTTTTATAATTAAATAAGCTGTAAATGGTATAACTGTTCAAAGGTACCCCTGTGATTTTTTGTTACTGGAATACTTGGTTTTCATTATTTCATCAACCTTTTCATTTAGACCACTCAATACTAAAACACTCTTGGATTGCACTTGTTCTTTCCCCTATCTATCTACACTTGCCACAAGTCTTTTAAAGCAAAGTAGTTGTACAAGTTTGAGAACCAGGTCCAACATTTTAGAAGCAAACTCTGGAAGGTAGTTTGACAAGTACATGCAGGCGTGCAAATAAATACACAAACACATGTGCACACAAGTCACTGTCAAAATAAACACACAAATAATTAGACAAATACCCATAAACATACTTAGAAGGCGTGCATTTAGACTCCCTTGAGTCATACTACCTGATCTGCATCAACAAAAGTAGAGACAAAACCAGACTGAAGGAAGGTCAGATGGAAAAATTACCCTGTACTTGTTTTATGTATAGCACAGAGACAGTTGAACACAACATAGTAAGGTTTGCAGTATTCCTGACTGATCAAGGCAAAGATGGCAACTGATTTTCTGGGATAAAAGATGTGAACACTTAATCACCACGGCATGTTTGCAAGTAACGAAATTACTATAAAAACTGACATTCAAAAGGTCCAAAGGCCAACTACAGGGACATATAACTCACCTACTTCTATGCTTCAATTATTCCCCAAGACCAACATTGCTCTCTAAAAATATCCATTTGAAGTACATCCTGACAAGGATCCACAGAAAGGAGACATACAACCAAGATAGCAAGTAAATAAATTATTCATTTATTTCAACAAGTAAATATCCTGATTAAAAAGAAATGCTATCTTTTGCTTTAGGCATTCTATGAAACATTTAAAATATAGTTATAAAACATTCTACTTCTAAAAAAGCTCCTCTTCACCCAGCACTTAATGTATATTCTAACCAGTCATCTACTGTGCACTGTGATACTTATGAGCTCCCACTACCATCCTCCCTCTCATTGCTCAGGAAACAAATATACGGAGGTGCAGCCCACCTTGAAGTAGGAAGATTTGGGACTACCAGTTCCAAGCTCTCTCAGGTAACGTTCTGCCTTCTGTCTACTTTCTGATATTTGAATGAGTTTCCAGCTTGTGTACCTTCATTGAATGGTACTATGCCCCAAGGAAAAAGTTTTTCATATGAATGAATACCTTCCCATTCAGAAGTTTTAGATTCATAACTAGCACTTTGCATGCTAAACAGCACCTTGCAGGAAGCTGGTATAAATCTAAAAGCAGAGTGCCACATACTCCTGGGACCACACCTCTGTCATTGCATGAGGTTCCAACATCCTTTTTAGTTACAATTCTTCCAGGTATATGTAAGAGGTGGCCATATATATCCCAAGTTCCTGGTTCATCCCATAGGTGAAGATTTTTCCATATTCCCTAAAGTACCTCTGTCTTCTCTATGACTCAGTCAGAAAATTCTTGTTTAACAACTAAAGATTTTTACTGTACCCTGTGCAAGAAAGGGTATTGAGTTCTCCCAACCTTTGTCAGAAACAGCTCAACACATGAGCGCTGAGTGCATTCATGTGCTTGGAGTGAAGAGAAAAGGCAAATGAGGGTAGTCACTGTCAGATGTGCCTTTTTGCTCCATGAACATGAACAACCTTGTTCAGTGTTTCCTAACAAGCTCTTCAAAACACCAAGTTACTGGAAGAAATCTTCTATTGTTTGACTCAGAAGCTAGTAGTAACAATGGCAACAAATGTTTTTATAAAAATGTAGCAAGATGTAGCCCCATACAGCATTGCAGCAGTCCAACCTTGGAGTGACAAATGCTTGAATGCTTGAACGCTTGAGTGGCATATGCATGTCTAATAGCAGATGAGTGTCTGCCCTGAACACGGGTAGCAAGAATATCTGCCCATCACCTACTCTCAAACAAAATAAGGACTCCTAATCTCCGAGTCTGAACTACTGGAGTATCATTAGCTCACCAAAACTGCATGGGTATTCTTAGTGCATTAAGCTGGACTGGTTTTAATCTGTGTAACTGGATGACCATCATCAAATCTGAGTAGTTCACAACATTGCAGATTGTACCTGCAACACACATAGCCTCGTGCAAGTTATGCAAGAGATAACATGGTTACATCAGCAAACAGACATGCACTTGCGTTGTTAGCCAAAAATTAGCCAGTGCCTTCAAATATCGATGTATCTGAAATCTGCACTAACGTTACATAGCTGCTGATAATAGCCTAGGAGGCTCAAAAAATAGATTCAGATTCACGGGGTTCTGGGTGGTGTATGTAGATCTAATTTTTGAAAATAGAAATCTCTGAAGCATATTATAAGATACCCTGTAATAAACTGGTCAATTCACTGCAAGTTTCTCACCCACAGGCTTAGGCTGTGCTTTTACTTGGCAAGTGCAAAAGTGAGCATCTTTTTACTTGCTGCATCTGTTCCTCATGTGTATCTCAAGTCATATGCCTACATTTTCATTATTCCTTTTTTTTTTGGGGGGGGGGGGTATTTCTTTGTTTGCTTTTGTGGGCTTGTTGTTGTTTTGCATTTTATTCTTGTTAGCCAAAGAGCTAGTCCAGAATTAGAGTATACCCTTAAAGTAAATGAGTAGTTAGTATGAACTGACTAATGCTACTTAATTCCAGTTGAGGACTCCCTTATTTAAAAATAAGAGCGTTTATTTCAAATTCAGATTATATTGCTTCTGTTGCAACATGCATTTATTTATGCATCAAAATGACAGTTCCTTCTAACTTCAGATATCATCATTAACAGCCAAAGAGGCTTCTGAAATGAGCACTGAATGTTCCATAATGTTCCACAATACTTACAAATTATTTTCAAGTTTGCCATCTACTATAAATCATATTAAGATTCAAGTCCAGATACACCCTACCAAGCAGGGCATCATACAAAAATAGTAACAGCCCAGGACTTGACTTCAAGATAGTAAGTTTGTCCACAAGTAACTGTGGACGCAGTCAGGATTTTTAATATCCATATTGATGCATGAAAAGGAGAAGAAAAAAGCACAAAAGCAACCCAAGTCATAGCCAGAGACTGTAGAATTGATAATTAACAAGGAACTGTAATCAGAAGGTGTTCCCTTTAATAAAATAAACTAAGTAAAAGAAAAATAATAAGTGCCACAATATTTCCTAATTTTTTAAATTCTGCTTTAACCGAACATTTATTTATTACCTTGAATACCTTACTAATTTGACTGAGACATGCACCACAAATTACTTAACTCAGCTAATCAGCAGGAAAAGATCACAAAAAGATAAGATAGCTTATCACAACATACATTTGCTTCTTTACTTCATAAGGAGGTCATAGCATAGTTATATGTATTTGATTAAACTACATAGTATCCTGTAGCAGTATATTTATTAATTTTGTGAAGACAGTGGAACCTAAGAAGCATTATAAATTCACGAAAACACTAAACTCTTATGTTAAGAGAAAAAAATACATTTTTCTGAAATACTTCAGGCACATCTGGCAATACAAAATCCTTGCCAATCCACAAAATAACCCTCTGACTGGCAGCTGCCAGTCTGCCAGTCATATTATCCATCCACTAATAGAGGCAGAAAGAAGTCATTGACAAAAAGCTGTCTGAAGAAATACAGTAGCAATACAGTCCTTGCTATTTTTTAAGATAAACTGGGTACAGAGTTATACCTAGGATTTGAAATACGTAATTATACTTTAAGTTACCCATAGCAAAATCCCTCACCCTATGGTAAAGCACTTCCACAGAAGGCTGTAAAGATATTGGCATGTGGCAGGAGGACCTTTCCTTCCACATCTTCAGGAAGAAATGTAACTGCTTGGCATTTTTGCAGATAAATCCATCCTTACTCATGCAGCCTATACAAGGAGGACATAAAGCCTCCACACCAAGGAATCTGACGTAGTGTGTACACCCCTGTACCAAGCTAGCTCATCAGATTTGTGTGAAAGGCAGAGAGGGTCTGGAGGCACGGCTCTGCATCCAGGTAGTTGTGGGAGTCCTCCTAATATGAAAGAGTGGCTCCTCATCCTGATGACAACAAATGGCCCAGACATAGAAAACAGACCTTCCTGAGTTCTTTTTCACCTAGATTCTCCCATTAGCAGAGCAAAATGAAAAGGAAAGAAGGAAAGGAAAGAAGGAGAGTGTGCTAAATAACAGTGGGGATGCATTGCATGTTACCCACAAACTCAGCAAGCTTCTTCAGGGGCTATCATCTTAAGCACAGTTACCTTTAACTGCAATCATTTGCTAAATAATGCTTAGTCTTTAACAACAGTTCATACTGACAGGTATTTACAGCACTCATGTAAGTTTGTATAAAATTTTGTTTCCAGTAGTACTGACAGAAAATATGCTGTGCATATACAGCAGCTTGAAAAGCATAAATCCTCTCACCCATTATCAGAAAGACTTTCAAACCTTTTCAAAACAGGTAAACAGTTCATTTAGTCAGGATAAATATGGAGGCAGCCTATGTTTTGAATTCACATTGAATAAAAAGATCACTTTAGAAGAAGGGGTACTCTGAAGACATCTCTACATAGCAAAGACTGAAGCTGTCATGGATATTCCATCAGTACAGCAGACGAGGTAGGATATGAGCTGATGTCATGAGCAGTTATGAGGACCTAAGACTGTGGGAAGCTCCTAAGGCTGAGTTTACACTTGAAATCTTTTGAATATGAATAAATATTTAAATACTGAAAAAGAGTATATGTAAAGGGACTTTATACATATGATGCTAGTCACTGACCTAAGAATGTGGCTCAGCTACCTGTCTGGGACACAGATCTTGGTGGGAGCTCAGTAAATCTTTCTGGACTCAATGGTCCAGCTAGCTCACCGGAGAGCAGGAATGACTTCTGAAGCCAAACTAGAACAAAAAGTAGCACTATAGGGAGGTAATTTTCTGTCTCACCAAAAAGTCAGCATTTTCTGAAGACCTGCACTCTAATGTGCAATAAACTTTTTTTTGTTTGGTTGGGTTTTTTTAACCTTAACAGCTGCCCAGTGCCAAGAGGGTGTTTGCCAACCTCAGGCAACCTTTTCCTGGTAGGTGGAGAACCGCTGTATGTTGTCCTGCCATCGGTGTGGCAAACAACCCACCCAAACTCTGACGCCACAGAAGTCTGCAGGACACCCTTTCACTGCAGGTGTTGCTGATAACGCAAAGCACTCATCAAGGGGCAGAAAAGGCAGCCTTTGGCAAATGCTGCCTACCATCAACTGAGCAGACAGCGCAGTGGGAAGAAGGTCCTGCATGCACGCAACCGTGCAGATTTATGTCAGTGTACCTGGATATTTTAAGCAGAAGGATGGAATGGAAGATTAGTTCTGTGACATTTCTAATGTAGGGTGAGTTACAATATTAGAAAAAGCTGTGGGCAGAAGCAAGACTGGATATTCAGAGAGAAATAGATTTGTATGAGCAGTAGTCACAGAGCTTTAAGTCAGCTGCTAGAGATTTCAGTTTCTCTGGTAGTTTGGGATATAAATATTTGCCTTTAAATGCTCTGCTTCACTATCAAGTAACACGATATTGAGATCTCACCTAACATGAGTGTTATACTCCCAGCCATGCCATAGTCTCCTGCCCTTCCCTCCCCTTGGGGCAAGACACATCTTCAGGACTACTGGAAGACACAGATCTCCAAGGGTACGTGATGACTGTGGTCTACCCACATATGCTGAGGGAGCCGCTCTGTACCTCTGTCCCATGCTTCCCCGGCATCTGCACAACGGCACACCTGCTCGAGGGAGCAGCAATCCTGCATGAAAGAAACACTGGCAGCCTTGTTCTGAATGAGGAAACGGCCCTATATTTAGACATTGTCAGAATGTAACACCAAAAATGTGTCATAAACATATGCTGCCGTGAAAAACAGACAGGCACTCTTCTGTGCTTTTATACTTCTGCAGTTGGTAATTTTTACACCAGTAAGTAATCATGTATACAGCTTTACAGTGAATCAATATTTCCCCCAAAGGTTTTTTTCTCATTAAAGAATGCATGTTCTAATCCAGACAGAAAACTCTAAGTAAGGATTGATTGAATAGAAATGGAACGGAAAATCTAAATCCAAGTCTTCTTCAAGGTTCAACTATAAATAAGCCTTGACCCTTCAGCTGTAAATTTATTATCACAAATTGTTCTGTGAGACAAGTAAACCAACAAAGCTTCTGAACTAGTACAAATGATGATGGATATGACTGTCAATTGCACTTCTCTTGGAAATAGGTGGTTTGCTTCTTCAATAACGGGTGAGAGGAGAACACAGTTCTCCCAAGAATACCTCCAATTTTGGCCAACACCTAGCTCTTTCCTATGTCCTCTTGTACAATAACTGGTTTCTGTAGTATAAAAATATTTCAAATGTTCCTATATATGCAGACTTTAACAACTCTTAACTGGTGAACATTAGCTTATTCTTTCAACTAACTGCTTTATCCTATTTGAACACAAGGCTCAGGTGTGCACAACTGTAATAATAAAGGGATTTAGGAGGCAAACATATGTATTTTGTGCATGAGATCAGCACCTCCCAGAAATTACTTCTATGATTTATATACTTTGATTCGCTAATTGACACATTATTTTTAGTATAATTCAATGCTATTTTGGCAACTTATGATGTTTACAATGTATTGCTTCCCTATTTTATTTTTTTAACTGAATGCTTGGATTTTCAGTAACAGGAATGCTGCTAAAATTACGCTATTAAACTATTTTGGTAAAAGAGGTAACCTGCATAAGCTCTTGATCTAATTATCATAGTAGAGTTATAAAACATTTTCATAAGAGACTGCAGGGAAGTAAGACTTTCTCTGTGTATCTGTGCCTTGATATATTTTGATTCACTGCACCAAACAGAAACAGTGTTTATTCAGCATCCAGAGTACAAAATAATAAAAAGAAAGGTCACGTTTTAAAATTTTCACTGCATGACTGTGAGTCACTGCATATTTGCTAGACGTCTAGCTTTCATCGTGTAAATCCTTTTACAGTGAATTTCCTGAAGATTTTCATAAAGGCTTTCAGTCATAAGTAAAATGAGACTAACTTCCAAAGGGATTCTGGGATCAGCTATAAACCAAAGTGCCTAGCATTGATTAATTAATACTGAAAGGCTGTGAAACTTTTTCATCTAAATAAATTCATCCTAAGTCTAACCCACTACCAGTAGAAAAATCAGCATCTAAACAAAGGCAGGCAACTATATTGTTCTATTTCACATGCCTTCCTTGCACTGAGCTGCTTAAATGATAAAAAAGAATCAATCCACCTTAACATGACAAAAAATAATTTTCATTTATATATACCTACTTTTATTTTAGATATATTATGTATATGCATGTATGTATTTTTGTATATACACTGGCCTTGAAATCCTATATATTTACTTCAAGCATGCACAAACATACAGTGCCACTGTTATTAAGAATGCTTATCAAGAATCCTTAAGTCTAAAAAAAGATAATTTTTTATTATTTTTGAAACACAGTATATAAATATTTATAACTATTTTAAAGTTTCGGCAGGCAGCTGTGTATTTCTATTAACAAACTGGCAAATATGATTATACATAAAAAGATAGCAAGATTTGCCAATACGCTGAAAAAGCTGAAAATAAGTTACTCCTTTTTCTCCCACAGAGATCAGAAAACCTGTAAAGTTCTTCTTCAGTAGCTAGGGATGCATATAACCAAAGAGACCTTGGAGAAAATATGAACCTCCAAATCTTGCTGATGATGAGGCACAGAGAGAGCACAGTATTTGCAAAAGAAAATATACTTATGTGCCACCCATATCAGGACAGAAGGTAGAGCAATACTAAGCAATACTTTCCATGTCTGTTAACACATCTGTGAAGGATGATGAAGACCTTACATGACTAAATATCATCAGTTGCTGGGGAGAGAAGGTATCTGTAGAAAAGCTGTGTGACAACATGCAATATTTTCACCATATTTCAGAGTATAGTTTCCCTCTGTTGACAGAATGCATTTTCACTTGATTTTACTGGAATAAACTGGATTTTTTCTATTTTTCCTGTATCAGAGTTGCAGACAGGAATAGCTGTAGAAATCTCCACACAACATAAGAATATGGGGCATCTTACCAGTAAGAAAACAATTTAAAAGTCTATACCATAAGCCTCCATGAGAAAAGAAGAATCCATTCTATTTGGGATACATCTACAATTCTCACTAGATATTAATAGTGGTTTTACATTTGTCCCCTGTGAAAGCATTCTAGCAGCATCTCACAATTAAATCATATGGTAAAGATTCAGAACCGCTAAAAAAAAAAAGGCGAAGGATTCAGCTAGGGGAAGAAGAATATATTTTATCTTATCTCGAAAAGCAATTTCTTAAGTCAACTCTAAGGTCTCATTTCTTGCTAGTAAGGGGAAAGATACCACTTGGAAGCAAATTTTGCTTCTGGCAATTTTCTAATCTCCATCCCAAATGGGGCTGAAAACAACACATCTTCAAAGAAAATACCTTTTCTTATTTCTCACTCATATGTGGATGAAATAAGATTGCCAACATCGTGCTCAAAAAATATTCACACAGTACAGATGCTAAATGGACTGGGCTTTCCCAAGATTCCACAAAAATCCCATATCAGTAGTTTTGCATGTACAATATTTCTTACGTTCTTACTTTACAGATGTATGGTTTTGCATGCAAAAACTCAGAAATGCTAGAATCGGAAGTGCACACATTGGTCAATGATTTATACTATTATTTTAAATGTAAACACATTCCACATTATGCCTCAATTTTTTGTATGTGCCAAAAGTTTTCTTTAAAAAAGGCTACAATTGGAAAAATCTGTAGTTCTATAGTTATGAGGTTTAATTTTAAAAATATATAATACCAGGTGAATGCAATTATTGCACTGTGATATTAATCGGTGTGAACCACTTATGCACTGCAGTATCACAGATTGTTTCATTTTCACAGTTGCGTACTTTAATTCATTGAACACTTTCCAGACTGTTTTGCCTGCTACCTTGAATATTCACTAAGATATATTCCCCTTTAAAGCACCATGCAGATTAGTTCTAGCAGCTTATGTTCTGCATCAGAATTCCTTTAACACAAACATGCAAAAGCTTCTGCAGCCAAAACATTATGCTTCAATAGCTGAAAATTATAATTAGACATTTGAAACTGTAAATATGGACACTGTAAATATAACTAGTTATTAAAGAACTTATACTACCTCAGTCATTAAGTAGAACTGCTTGATGAGGAGTATTATTAAAGCACAGACCCAGAAGATGGAAGATCTAACAGGTGCTTTTCCACTATGCCGAATACAGACCTATGCTAAGTATCTGAAATGCTATATGGCTACACTTGCGAAATTGTACATTTGGAGGTGTGATTTAGGAAGGGCCCGTCGCTCTTAACACTGAAGATCTGAAACACACAGGGAGGGAGAAGGAGTCCTTTTTTATATGAATGCTACATGTACCTCTGGTCTTCATCACAAGAATCCAGCAATTAAAACACATCCTTTTCCTTAATCTTTATCAACCTCTAACCTTCTTATGCTTAAGCTATAGTCAGTTATGTTCACAGTAAGAGTGCCCAAAAGATGACCTCCAATGTGCAGCACAGAGGAATAAGGTGAGAGATGTCCCAGGATGGATTTCAAGCATGAAAAAAATCTCTCAAACATCTTCTTGCAGCGTAAAGGCCATGAAGAATCCCAGCAGAGCAGCTCTGGTGGGCTTGGGACCCCTCCCCACCACCACTGCCCAAAAGCAGGATGGGCACCCACAGCTCCCAGCTTGTGCCCCCACTCTGAGCAGCCCTGTTCTTCCAGCTCCTTGGCAGAAATCAATATATTGCAAGAGTGGGTTCATATAATGTTTCTATTTAGTTAGTGCTTTCTGCTTATTTTATTACTATAAAATTGATTTACAAAAGGTTCAAAATGACAGAAAGATACATATTCAACAATCACCATTTTAAGTTTTCTCTTCCAGACTTGGCCTGCTTCATGTACAGGCTATTTATCCAGTGTAACTATTGCTGTAACGAATGGTTACAGAACAGTCTCAAATACAGGTAATCTACACTACATAAATAAGAGTATTTTAAGTACTCTCAATCTTGTTTCAACTTGAAAAGTCTGTTGCACCTAACTCTACAGGCTGCGCATCGGTTGTACTTCTTCAGACGTCTCTCACGTAACTTACTACTCTTTCTGCCTATCATTGAGCAACCTGAATTGCAATTCATAACGCTGATCTAAAAAAATGCATTCATAAATATTGCTTACTTCAGCCTCACAACATATACCAGACTAAGTTTCTAACATGAACAAAACCTATCTTGTATCTCACTGTATCCAGGGTATTCTCCAAAACTCTGATCCTGCAAAACATTCATACATCATATGAACTTTGAGCTTATAAACAATTTATTGTTTTTTTACAAAACATTTTTAGGTATGCATTTCATAGTGAATCTTCTATTTTCCCTGTCCGCTGTTGCACGCACTGTGTGCTCGGTGACCTTTGACAACTATTACAAGTGCATCACAGAAGACCATGATTCAAAGGTAGCATCTGCTGACCTGGGAAAGGCTGTCTTTCTGTCCCTCCAAAATTTCTACTCTAATTTCTGTCATAAAGGCACTCAGTTTGCAAACTGAAAAGATATTTTCTGATTTGCTTATTCTGCCTAGCCAGCTAGAGACCTTTTACAGCAGCAGACCTTCACTCTAGCAACTTTACAGAGCAGCTGGGTCTGGTGGAAGAGCACTGCACTTAGGTGTTGTGTAAGTCTCACCTCTGTAAATCATTTCCTGGACACCCTCAAGCAAATGACTTAAATCCTCTACATCTTTATCTCCTCTTCAGCAAAACCAAAAGATTGATACTTTGCGTTAAATAGTACTTTGTATTAAAGGTTGTAAACAAACATCACTTTGTAGAGCATGAGGATCTATTAACAACGAGTGTTGCATAGGAACTAGGTTTTATTAATATTATTATTAGTCCTAGAGTAGAGTGAGCCAGACTTCATTGCCTTCTTAATGCTGCTGAAGTGCTGTAAGAGAAACAGGTTCAATGCATCTGCCAGTGCAGCTTGATTTCATACCAGGCCTTTGTAAAGCTCATTAATTCTGAAGGTTTTTATCATGCCTGAGTGTTGTTAAGGATAACAGTCATCTAGGAACAGGAGGACCATACTGGGGACTTCCTTCATAGTTTCTGTCTGCGACCCAAGAAAAGACTTTGGGTAGATTCCAAACACTTGGCTGATACGTTTTTAACAGTTTATTGTGGTGTTTGCAGCGCAGCTTCACACTTAATGCTTTGCTTTCAGAAGGAGACTCTGCACAATTTATTCGCCTGGCCTTCTCCCTTCATTCCTGCTCAGCATTTAGAAAAAAGTAAGTAAAAAAGAATGACACTGTAGCATCTGCACTCAACATGTGGTGACAAAACATGGCCCCTACATTTGGTGGCAAAGGTGGTATTTCTGAAACATTCTAATTTCTTGGGAAGTTCAGGGTACTTTTAAAATGTCCTGTGGTTAATTAAAGCAGCTTGTCTATAAGAAAAAAAAATACTGTTTCTGATAATTACTTCATCGGAGGTATGCAGTGTCAAATGTCAGTCAGGATGCTGGTGTCCAATGAGACATGGACTCCCTTGTATAATTCCTGTGCTAGTAAGAGCCAAAAATGGGAATAAAGGCACGTTAGAACAACAACATATCCAGAAAGATGGAAATGGTCCTGAGCAAGTTAAGACAACATCTTAAGATGAAATATCTCTCTCTGTCTTGTCCTTACTATTTCAGTTATTTGGTCAACTTAAGTCTCAAATTTCAGGATTTGTTCTGAGATAACAAAAAAAGACAAAAATTTCAGTATCAACAAATATAATGTGATGGTGCTGTGGAAAAAAGGCCTAGACAGCTTTTTCTGTTTACCTCACATCATTTTCTTTGCGTCTCCCTATACCCTGTTTATTTTTACCTTTTATCTTTTTGCTTGCCATTCCTGTCTAATTTCAAAGGGCTTTTTTCAGTCTTTAAACTTCTAGCTGTGACTTGGACTGTCTGAGTCAACATTTTGAGACTGAAAACTTTCCTGGCCCTTTGAAAACTTATTTGAAAAATCTAGCGGAATATCTATCACTTATTAAACAAACATTCTAGCTTACCCTTACTGAATTGCGTCAAATCCCCCTCTGAAAACAAGTGATGACTGGAAATGTGGTTG
The DNA here is from genome assembly GCF_026419915.1 of Harpia harpyja. Taxonomy (NCBI): domain Eukaryota; kingdom Metazoa; phylum Chordata; class Aves; order Accipitriformes; family Accipitridae; genus Harpia; species Harpia harpyja. The sequence goes on along the minus strand of NC_068969.1, from coordinate 67,824,397 downwards.
CACTGAGTCCCATCATTATTTCCATCACAACTTAAATGGACAGTCTCTGCCTCAGACCTGCCTGGAGCAGCCAAAGGTAGAGCTGCATCGCATTTTATCATAAATGTATAGAATCAAATGAAATATGAATATTGCATGACTATGTAGAACTGCAGAGAAGCAATACTGATCCCCTCTTGCCCTATGAGTATGGAATTGGTTTCATTGCCTAGGGGAGTAATCACACTGAAAGCGTGTCAGTAGCTGGGAAGGCTGGCTGTCTCCGGCACGGTCCCGGGGCAGATCCATTTTTTTCCCATTGCAAACAATGTGAAAATTTAATATTGATACTTTGTGCATTCACTTCAACTTTCTACCATAAAATGAAGCCAGGCTGCAGCACAAGTATAGCTGGTGTGTTAGTGGAGACAAGGTTCCTCAATGGGTTATGTGGCTAGGGGACAAAGGAGTGCCCTGTCACTGGGACAAAGGAGTGCCTTGTCTCCAGCAGCCAAGAAAGGCATTGGTTTTCCCTGAAGATCTCGGTTCATGTGTGTGTTTTCTTTATGTTTGTAGCAGCAGATATTTACTTTGGGCACGTGGTATTCTTACTGTAATCATTATTTGAAGACAAGTAAAGAAACCAATAAATCAATTTCCAAGGAAAAACAGAGAAGGAATTCTGGCTGAATGCAGTTTTACCTCCTAAACCGGCCAGCTAAATTCATCAGTGGATTTTAAAGCTGTAAATAACTAGCAGGATTGTATAATTTTTGCTTTAAATGAAAACGGTTCTGACTTAAACTATTTAAATCAACATTAATAGTGCCCAAATTGTGTCACTCATTAAATAACCCTAGGTGTGGAATTTATGCCAAAGCTTCCAAGGCATTTTGCAAACACTCCAAATGTACTGCAGAACAGACATTCATGCTGAGAGTTGAATCCTTCAGCACTGAAATTATTACATGCCTTGCTTTCTATGAAAGGTGTGCAAATGTACAGTAATAGTACTTGAGTTATGTAATTAGAATAATATTATAATTAAAGACTCTACTGTATGATTTCTTCCTATAGGATTTGATTTAATTTCTGTGAGAAATGCTCTTTTCATATCAGTGGGCTGTAAAACAGACCCACAGTGTTTCAGATCCATGGAGCTCAAAAAATAGGTTTTCAACAGAGCAACAGGCATCAATATCTTTTTTTCATAGCCCAAACAACAGTGAAAGAAAATGTGAAGAATACTAACTGACTGCAAAGGAACATGGCATACTAGGAGGGATTAACCAATGCTGTCTTTGTCACTTCCTTCTCTCTCCCCTAACGTGCATGCATGCAACTTTAAAATCCACAGTGATAAGCCAGTTTCATGAGTCTTTGAGCTCTGTCTAACACTGTTTGGGTACTTGGGTTGAGGATAGCAGAGACTGAACTAACGGATCAATATTCAGTCCTATTATCACCATATGGCCGAAACACACAACCCGCTTCTTAAACATGCAAACCTCATTACAGCAGGACACTTGGAGACTGTGTTCCTTATTATTAGAATCACATGCACAAAATCCTACCGAGTGTGGTTTTACTCAGGCCATGTCAAACTATGACTGATTAACCATTAACACTACTGCAGCTTGACTGACAGAAGCAGAATTTAAATCTGATTTTAAAAGGAAAACAAACAAACAAACAAACAAACCTTGCACAAATTCTTCTATAATGAAGGAAGAGAAATTTAACATCGACCGAAAAAAGAAACTAACAAGTCTTGCTGTAACGTTACTATTCTTTTTTTTTTTTAAACAAGTAGATTGTAAATTTGACTTTATGTCTGTTTAAAGGGGTAAGAAGGAAGCAAGAAAGCCTCTTCTTTTTTTCTTACAGGCTACACTGGCTACCTTTCAGACAGCTAGGCAAACAGTACCACCACAAAGCCACAAAGCATTGGCATCTTGCTCCTACGTGAAACTAGCAACAAATCAATTCTATTTAGCACAGAAAGGAAAAAAGAGAAACGTTTTTCCAAAGAGCCCTGAAGTCTTCTAGGGGAAGGCCGCATATGTTGCAGTTTCCACCATGTTAGCTCCATTGAAGGCTGTGCTTCACAGTCTGGCTTAGCCACTAAAGAGAAAAGTAATTTTGTAAATTCTGTGTCTACTTGCAGAGATCTGCTAAAATCACAGCTGCCCTGCATATACACTGAAGGGAATACTATAGTACAGAATAAAAGGATGCAATAAGAGCACGCAACACTGCAATTCAGTTCATCCTTAAGCACATACTTAACTTCCAGCATACAGGAGTAGCCTCAATTATTTCAATGAGAATGTTCCCATAAACAGTGTCATGCAGAAGTGTTTGCAGCACTGAAGCCTTTACTTGGTGATATGTTTGAACAGCTTCACGGAAGATGTCTATTTTCCTCATCAGATGTAAATCGCTGTTACCCCCTCCCAAGACATAGAAGTGTTAAAATGTTAAAGAAATAATTGTAGTTAGGATTATACTCTTTAAATTATTAATATTATAGCAAATTATATAATGTGCTGTTCACTGAAATATTATTTGCCTGGCTTGCGGTGCTTCTTTTAGATGAAGTTATTTTTCCTTCCTACCTCTCAGATACTATCTTTATACCTGTTTCTTAACACTAGATTTGCCCAGGTCTGTTCTATACCACTGTTGTGGTTTTACAGCTCATTAGCTCTTCCGGATATACTGTACATAGGGATATAAAATTATGCTATAGTATTTTCAGTTTATTTAGTTTTTAACTTCTGAGAAACAGCATTTTAAGCTCAACACTTGTTACAAAACCCAACCACGAGTTACCTAGACAGACATACATTTGCCTCTTGACTGTTGATTGTGCTCTTAATTAAATGTAACAAACCCCCAAACGTCTATGCCATTACCCAACTAAAACACATCAGTAGACATTTATCATTGGAAACAGATTTCACTGAAACATTTAACTACTGTTCCATTACACAGTTTTACACTTTTTTATTACATGTATTTGTTTTTCTGACAACATGAACACTTATAATCACTCCCTATAGTAATCAGTCCCTCTGTGGGGAAAAGACTGAGCTCTTCAATGACTTCCATCACAGCAAACTATTTCATTTTTTTTCATTAATCCATAATTTGTTAAAATGTTCAGCAGCGGTGTTCAGTAAAACATTAGTACCTCACCACTTAATGTCCCTAATACGGCTATGGTCCTTGTCCAATTTGTTACAAAAATATTTTTTTGTTTTTGTGAAAATTTTCCTGTTAAAATAATAGATAAAAATGCAATGTGAAATCCACAGGGAGAAAAAAAATACAGAAAATGTCAGTATTTTTATGGCTGAAAATAATTCCATCACAGCAGACCATGAAGATCAGAACACAATTCCTGTTTACCATAATCCTACACCCATTTTTAAGCATTAGAGTTACGCTGCCAATTTAAAAAACAGGTAATACGTGAAAACGTGGGGACAGCAGTAAAGTTACAGGTTTGTCATACATTGCATATAGGAACTTTGTGTCTCTTACTTCAGAAGATTCCAATGTGAGTTATCAAACTGGCCAGTGGTTACAATTTACCCTGTCCCATAGATAATTTCATGTTTTGAATGTGGATTAATGAGAAAATAGTAACCGAGTGCACATTTACACACAAAATGATAAAAGCTTTGCTGGTTAATAACAAATCTAATTTTTGTCTCATTTAACTAATGGCATGTGGAATTTTCTGCAAGGCATATGGTACTAATTAAACATGGTACGAGTCCCCCAGATAGTCAATACAGCCATGAGGTATCCAAGGAATGTTTCCCTTCAGTGTACATTATCTATGTATTGATTTGATGGTCTGAATGTATAAAAGCCCTGGGAACTAACAATGTTTAATGATGTGGGAACTGCACTTCTATTCTTATCTATATGAATGCTGCAGTTGCTGAGGAAAATTCTGAGATATTCAATGAACAGGCGAATTATGAACTAACCAGGACCAGTTTGTTTTCATCCATTAACCACCAATTTTGATATTTATTTTTAACCTTTGTTTTTACAGTTAGAGCACTGTTCTGTGACTCTATACGCCAGAGAGCATAAAGTTAAAGATATCACCCTATTTTTTTAACAGAAACAATAATCTAGATTCCATACATTTTAATGACATTAACAAACACCTAAAATGTAAGTTGTATGGTGCTAATGATTTATTTTGAAAATTCTGACACACATAATTTATATAAATATACTTTCATGTATTTGACACCAGCTGTGCTAATTAAAGTATTTGTTCTACTATCAGTGTCAGATATGGGTTAATTACTAACTTCAAATGTAAGTCCACTTCCATTTAATTTTAATTCTCTTTTCAATTCAAGGATATCGCCTTCCTCTAGTATACAGAAGGTCAACCTCTGAAAAATTAAGAAAATGAATACTGTGTTTGTTCTGCTTCATAATGATCACTTCAGGTAAAACAAACAGCAGCAGTGAATTCTCATAGTCATCTGTCTACTTACAACATCCTAAGCAAAATAAAAAATAAAATAGTTGAGTTCCCTGAGCTAATGGGAAAATGGTAAATGACCTTCTGTTAACCAGAATATTTCTGTGCAAAAGAACAACAGCGTCTCAACACCACTATATCTAGCATCAGTGGGTTATTTTTACCAAGACACTTCTCGAACAGTAACAGAGCAGCAGTTTGTGTTCTGAAAGGTAGCACTGACTTTTGTAGATCCAGTGAATTTCAGAGTAGTAAAAAAGACAGTACAATTTCAATAATGCTCTGAATTGGCCAACTTTTACTCAGTCTACCATCACTTGCAAAATCTACCATCACCACTAACAGAAAGAAACAAGAACTGCTTCCTAGTGCTCCAACTGTTAAATATGCACTCTGCTTTTGATAATGAGACTTGAGAAAAACTGGTGAGAGTTAAGCAACAATGCTGTCACTCAGTTTTAAAGCATCCTGATATAGAGTCACACTGTGACTTTTATACCCAAAATAAGATGAGATTAAAAATAGACCTCTATTAATAGTCTGCCACAAAACAGTTTAACACTTGAGATACAAAAGCCACTTGGCAAATAAAACATGGTGACTTAAGAACAAATTCTAGACAATAATGTTATTTTTATACTTTCTGCACACCGTGCTGGAAGGTGTAACCAGAATCTTACCTGACCACAAAAAAAATTGCACATACCCTTCTCTCAAAGGCTCTAATTTAATAGGTTGTTTCAAAATACTTTAAAAGCATATGGAAATATTACCCTGTAATCTTAGGATTCTCTGCTCTTGACATGCTGTATCAACAAACTGAAAAGAGCAGTAACATTTAAGGTGGCTGAATTCTCATTATGTAAAACAAGCTGCATTTTCCTGCTCTACCCACAACAGTATTTCTATTTGTGGAACGTGGTAAGAATTGCACTCTGTGCCTTACTGCTCTAAGATTTCAAATATAATTTCACTTTAAAAAAACACATGTCCTTAGAGGTATTTTCAAACTGAAGTATCATGCAAGATTAACAGTTCTTCACATGTCAAGGAGTCTTTCTTTCCTCCTGTATATTGCACCAGACATATTGAAAGCCTATGTATCCATGATATATATACAGTATGCTAGATAACACTGAAAAACGAATTTCAGAAGAAGGAAAAAAACCCCAACCCCGAAAGTAAGAAAACCAGCTTTTAGCTTAGGAACAGTATTTTTACACAGCTGTAGAACATTATCTGACAAAGAACCTATTTGCAGGTTTGCTCTAATTTGACAAATTAACACAGCTTCCCAACCCTGCCTTCCTGCATTTACATACCATGCATTATACACAAAAAAAGGAATATACAAATAGAGATCCTTTCAGCCTGTCTAGCCTGTCATCAAAACCAGCAGAGAATTTTTCATTGATAAAAACAGAGAATGGAAGAAATCAGACCAACCTTCACAATGTACGTCACACCAGGTCCCAGGATCTTCTCACTCGAGTGCAGCCATCCTCGAGAGGGTTTACTGACAAAGCTGCTACTTTGATTCCACTCTTCACCTCCCGGGTGCGTTTCCTCTGAGCGTGTTTTTCTCCCCATGCTCATCTTGCTGGCGTCCTGCTGAGAACACGAAGTGGCAGAGACAAGGTTACATGTGTTGTCTGAAGCCCCTGCTGCTGAGCTAGAAGCACCTGAGCTTCCCTGCAACTTGGACACAGCAAGCTCCTTTACTGCAGAGGAGAGGTTTTTGATACCCAAAAGGCTGCCCGTGTTAGAGAGTTTCAAGTGGGACACTTTATGGATGAGGGTGCACAGGGTGGTGGGTCCATCTTCTTGGTCCTTGCGGAGAACTTCTGGCGAGACCAGGTATGAAGGTGTTGTTGAAGTCGTGGCAACTGCTGAGACCTTGCTGTTCATGGACAAATTGTGAATAAGATCATCAACTGATGTCACTGAATCATTCCTGAAGCGGTTATACTTGGTACGTTGAAGCATGCCCTTCTATCTGGTTTCCTGCATATGTTCTGGCAAATCTGATGCCAACGCAGGAGATGCCTGTGCTAACATAGCAGGCGATTCATAACAACACGGATGGATAACAGGATTTTGGGGTAAAAAAGAAAAGAGTATAAGGAAGAACAAAAAAAGATATATTTTTAAGAAATTTCTTATGGTTCCCCGTTAAGGTTGGGTGAAGTAACAGTTTTCTGTGACAGAGATCCCAGTCCTGCTTAGAGCTGCCAACTCGCTCACAGCAAAAGCATGACTCACACAAATGAGAAGGACCCTTTTCAACAAAAGGCTCAGTGAACACTGCAAATCACTTCCTGTAGCAAAAAAAAAAAAAAAAAAAAGACGAAAAAAACCCATCCACCCACTTACAGCACACTAGCACCAATCAATTCTCAAATTTCCTTTTCCTATCTTCTCAAACAGATATTTCCTTCCAACCTTTAATTCTTCCCCACCACCACCACCCTTTTGGTACCAAAGGCAATTACCTTTAAAACTGAATTAACAGCCTTTACGAAACACTACACTTTATTCTTCTGTTTAAATGTTCTTCCACCTCACATATTTCTGAATCTCTAAAGAAGTCACAATTAGATAGCAAATATCTGGATAACATTTACACATATATACCCCCCCCCCAAAACACAGACACCTTGAAGGTTTTCAGAACAGATGACAGAACTAAAGAATATACACATTTTCTTCCACAAAAGCAGCCTAACAGACTTTACAAGTGCCTTTGTGTCAATGCTGTCTCTCACAGAAAGTGTTACATCCAATTTTTGACAGAGAAAGAAATACTTCTCCCCTGTTACTCCACAACAACCTTCTATTTTAATGAAGGAATTACGTAAGTACCTATGTGTGAAGAAAAGTATTTTTCTGATGTCCAACAACAGGCTTAACAGATGTTTTTTCTTTCACCACTGATACTCACTCCGAAGAAAAACATGAAGAGGGTCTTCAATTCACTGCAATATTTGGTTTAATTCTGAAAAACTGAAAAAAGCCTAGCAGAATATTCTAACATCCAGGTAGCAGCAAACTGACATCCTGCAGTGAAAAATAAAAAAATGCACCAGGTCTTATTAAGCACAAATGTCAGCCACAAACACTTTATCTGAGAAGTAGCAAAACATGCAGAAAACAGATATTTCATTTCTCCTACATTTTTTTGAAAAATACAAAATGTGTACAGCATTGTGATACACAATGCCCATCACAAGCCATATGGCTCTTTTCTGTAAATTGATCTTCTCTGAAAAATATCTTTTGGATGTAGGACAATACACTGCATTATAAACAAATTCAGACCACAGAAGTTGCATAATGCAACGTTATTTTTTAAACAAATGACTAACTGCAGCACAATTTAAAGGAAAAATCCTGTGGAATTCCTTCCCTCTCCCATGACTAAAAGCTGCAGTACACAAAGTGCAAATACAGCCACCTCCAACACAGGTATTTAATTAGTATATTCATGACACATTAAATTAAGTCAGCACCTCTTATCCCAGCAGTGATGAGCAATGGCAATGTCCTAGTCAGTGTAAAAGCAGGTTTCTAGTGATCTGCAGAATAGCCTTTCGCCACCACACTGCGAACCTGCTACAGCATCCACACAGCATTCATTCCTCTCTTCGTCCTCCTAGCATAGCAACAGCAAATATACACACCATAGCCTATTTTTACGTGTCTCTACTGCCCAGAAAACCCTATTGCTCCCAAATGGCTCTCTTCATTAGGAGCGGCTAGCGAAACTGCAAAATGTGAATGAGATTTCTGTGCCTGTGAATGAAAGGGCTGGCTAGCATCCCCACATTTCTGTGAATGAAGCGAGGCCTCGCAGCCTCTGCCAGGCAATCCCTTGGGTGCTCACCAGCCCAGCCAATACCAGCCGGCTCTGATGACTCATTCAGCAAAGCCTCGCTCAATAGTGGAAGATCCCATTCCGCGCACAGGCGGCACCTTTTCTGCAGCAGCACCGGAAAATGCAGCCGGTGCCTGAGCAGGCGCGAGTGGGTCGCAAAGCCCCCCGAGGGCGAGGGGCTGCTGCCGGAGAAATGCACGGGCTGTCCGCAGGGGGGGCAGGTGAGGAAGACGGGGGGGTCGGCTCTGGGTTTCTCCCCGACGTGTTCATTCAGCCGTTTCATTTACATCCAGGATGCGAACGTGAATGTGCACGTTTTGTTTGATGTTCGATTGCTCTCTGTGTGCACCAGCAGATTCACAAGTTTTACAGTTCTGCCTTCAGACACCCCTGATGCAAAAGAAAAAAAAAAAAACAAAAAAAAAAAACCAAACTAAAAAACCTGCTGGAAAAAAACACATATACTTACTTACCCTATTAGAGTACATATTTAAAAACAGTATGATCATCAGTCCACTGAAAGAGAGGCAGAGGGAAAGCTAGGGGATAAAAGCTTCCCAGAGCACCAGCAAAAGGACTAATTTCTGACACTGCTTTACTGGACACAGAAATGCTACCAAGACATCCGATGGATGTTGAGCTCTCCTGGAAACCTGACATTAGATGTTGCAGAGGAATAATAGTCACTGAATTACCCAGTGCTTGAAATCTGGTGCTCATTTCAGTGTCTGGTTGGGACCTGGTCTCCTTTACAAATCTGGCCCTAAATTGAGAGAACTGAACATTTTAAAACCTTGCCTTCTATAGTTCTTGAGACTAGAAAAGGTAGATAATTTTGCCCTACAGGCAGCAGGTTCAAATCCAACTCCAGGAAATAATGAGTGAAATTAGGAGACCATGTAATGGGCATAAACTGCAACTACAATTAGGATCTAGTTAATTCTAGGCATTTCCAACAACATTCCTGTAGCTTGCACACTGACTATACCATGCTAGCCTTAAACAAGCTTGTTACAACTATCATGATAGCACTACTGACAGCGAGACATTCAAACTGCCGTTTCTTTCCAATCTCCCTATCTGTACCTATGCTAGGTCAGCTAGTAAAGTGGATCCAAGTTGAAAATGAGCCTTTTTCTTTTCCTTTTGCAGGGATATGAGCCAGACACTGCCACCATGAGTAATAAATGGCCATGGAACAAGGAGTTCGTTGTTGACTCAGTAATGAAATGGCAGGTGGAAATTCAATGTTGATAAATGCAAAATAATACATAAGCCTAGCAACATATACACAGTGAGGAGGAGTACACTGCCTCTGACGAAGTATAGCATTTCTTATGGACTACTGGTAATTTTGGCATCTCTGACCATTCCCTCTTTTTTGGATTTTTTTTCTCTGTGGTTTTTTCAATTCTGTTTTCTCATGGATCCTCCTCTCACCCTGATGCAGTCTGTGTCTCATGTAACTGTTCCTCCCTTTCTCCCTCCAAGTAGCTCTCAGGGGCTCATCCTTAGCTGCCACCTTTTTTCCTGCTGTATTTTAACTACCTCTGAAGTCCATATTTCAGAAGCAAGTAAGTTTTATTAACAGCAAAGGGTAGGGGGAAAAAAAAAGAAACTGGGGGGCAGAATTAAAGGGAGGAAAGGGGAGAAACTACATTTTGGTTTCCATTGTTGGATGAGGTTTAAAGGGATTTAAATTGCTGCAGATGCAAAAGTAGGAGATGTTGTCAATACACAAGCTAGACTAGGTAATATGGTTTGATCACCATAAAGAGGAAGCACAGGCAGCACAAATGCTAAGTTCCATGACCTGTAGTAAGAAACTCTCCCAAATGCAAAAAAGGTGACTTTCAGTGACCCATATTTAGAGAAATATTAATCATATAATCAGAATTGGCAAAAATATCTAGCTCCAGTAACATACTGTGGTTAAATATGTACTCTATTCAAACAACTGCTAGAAACTGTTAAAATTCTGCTGAAAGACTATTTGCATTTCAACAGCTTCTGCCCAGTGGCAGTAAAATTGCTTGTGGACTAAACTGAATTTTAAAAAAATGAGCATGAGAAAGACAATGACTTTGGAAAAAAAAATTCCAAACTGAATTTGGGTTAGCTAAGTTATAAGAAACAGTGAATATGTCAGACAAACTTAAATATAGATGTTGCTATGAGTTTTAATTGCAGTACACAAAAAGTAGCCATAGGGCCATTGTAGTTGACATTCCTTTTTACAAGCCGTAAACAATTAACTTCACTATAATGCAGCATTAAGCCATCAGCAAATAGGATGCTATTCCTCACATTGTAATACGATAGACACAAGTGTTAATGCTCTGCTTTAGTAAAACATCTTGCAGAATCTTTAATATCATAAACGGTCAATTCCTCACGTAAAAAGATAGCGTTTCAGTAGTACAAAGGTTTCTAATATCCTGTGGGACATTTATTCTCTTGATTAGTTAATTGAGAACGGAAAATACCAGCTTTCTTTGCAAGAGCTAGATATATACCAGAAATCTCTTATCCATGTATTAATCAGCCTAATCCAGCTTTATTTATGTGAGACAACTTCCGATGATGTAGTTACAGACAAGCAAGATAACATCAAGACAAGCTAAAAAGCATTATGATCTAACCTTCTTAAGGTATGTAGCTATTTTAATAAAAAAAATTTCTAAATAACTTTATCTCTTCTATTTGTACATACTTAAATACATCATATTCTGTCTTCCTCTCTGTCTCTGATATACCTGCCCACAGAGCTCAGTTACGTGCTCCTGTGATTTCAAGGGAGACTCATCACATAGCTGATAGAAATATTGAAAGGCATTGAAGTTTCCATCAGTGTCATTAAAAAGAGCCATGACTATATACTTCTCCTTCAAAACATTTTGCAGGAAAAAAATATAGACTGGGCTCACATCACTTAGATTTTTTTCCACACTGGGTGTTTGAGTCAGACCTCAGCTTACTGTCCTGTGCAAAAAAAACCCCAACCAACAACAACAAAAAAACCCCAAAGCCTGCAGGCAAAGGCTATGGTTCTTCCCTAGAAAAAAAAAAAAACCAAACTATTTTAACAAATTCTAGTTGATTTATTAAAAAAAAAAACCAAACTGCTGTAAATTGCCCCCATCTCCCTTTCATTCTCGCCCCTTCTCTCTCACCCAATCAGAGTTTTGCTGTTTCCGTGGCAACCTTATTGCTAAGGGTGGGCTGTGCCAGTAATTGGGAGCATTATCTGCGGCTTTGCAAGTTATTTCTCTGGAAAACCACATTGTTGGAAGTATTACCATTCAGAATCAGTGATCATTAATCATTAATGATCAACTTCCAACTTAATTTACATCAGTGGAATGTAAAATTAAGGTCTGAAATACGCTTACAAATTTCTGTGTGGATGCTTAGGTTTTGAGCCAGAAGCTGACCCTAAATAAGAAGGATGTTTTTTCTGTTAGTTGAAAATACTGAAACAATTTCGTCTTAAGACACTTTTACCCTGTGAAATATGACATGAAATATTTGGAAGAAAATGAAACTTGTAACTCCTTCTGCTCCATTAGTGGTTCCTGGGGGCCTATTGTTAAAAGTCAACGTACTATAAAAGTTCAGAGTAAAGATGGATCTGAGATAATACCCAAATCTGAACACAACGCTAAGCTTTTGCAAGGCAGGATCAGACAGGGGAGTGCTTTAAAATCTGCAAACCAGCACTAAATCAACTTTGTAACATGGGACTCGCTCTTACGAAAACCCAAATTTTTACAGTAAATTCTTCCTTTCTCTAAGCCAGCCCCCGAGCTGAGAAAGAGAAGTAGCAGCTGTGTAATAGGGCTGTATTTTCCAAGTCCAGCCTAAAGCTCAGCCATGTCTGTGTGGCTGCCTGCACCCACCACAGCCCTTTGTAGGCACTCTTCCTCTTTCTCCCTGTCCCAAGCTACTGCCAGCCCTCTGCACCAGGAGCCACCCTCCAGCTGGAGCATCACCCTAGACAGGAACTCTGCTTCCCAAAGAAATACCTCCCAGTCATGTTTTCTTCTGTGTCGACAAACATGGTTGAAAAATGTAATGTATTGTGAGTAATGTAATAAGAGGCCCATAACCATCTCTCTGGTGTGATGCACTCATACTGATGGAAATGACAGTTCTTTTGGGCATATATGCATTAACGTCCAAGTGTCTCCAAATGTTTCTATTTTAAACAGTCAGAAAAATTGGAGATTCAGAGGGGAAAGTAAATAGCAACCTAGTTCACTGACAAATTATGCAAGAACTCTTTTTGCTGTCTTCCTTTGATGGGGAGCCAGTAGTTTACTTAATTGTTAACCCAGTGTCTTTTTGGTTCTTATTCAGGAGATGGATTTAATAATTCAGTTGTTCTCTTTTCTACTTTGTAATAAGGTGTCTATTTTTGTTCTGGTGGTTTTTGGTAGGGTTTTTTGTGTACTTCCTTTTTATTCTGTTTATATCTTATTTTCCTAGGAATGGTTTGCAAGGTTGCTTTAAAAAAAACTGTGTATGAAGTTCTGACTTCACGTGTTTCTTATTGATTTCAGTAGGACTGGAATTTTATCACAGGTTTCCCAATCCAAATGCAAGTCTGGGAATTTTAATTGTTTCTGAATTTTTGTACAAGATTTCTTAGGTAAACTGATTAAAATGTAGAAAAATACATGTGAGGTGTAGGTTATTAAAATAAATGATATTTCATTGGTTGCCATTCAAAAAGTATGTTTACTTTTATGAAAATGTAAATTGATTTATTTTTTCCTTTTTAAATACATGAAAAAATAATTTATTACATATACAGTATACATACAAATATGTGTTTTACCACCATGAGAAGATTTATAATCTAGTACTTACTCTTTATTAGGATAGCTAAATACTGGCAAGAAGAGCAGAAATGGAAAGGACGATGTGGAGGAATGCACAATGCTCTCTTTTGTAGCTTTTGGCATCAGGCAGGGCTAGTTGTACCTTGTCTGAGCAGACAGCAGTCCATTAAAAATATCGAACTTTCCCAAATCCATATGTTCCCCCTCCCCTAATTAAAAGGATATAATCAAAATGATAAGAACCGAGAAACAACAAGAGAGTATAAATGGCCATCTTTGTCTTACGTTGCACATCAGACCAAAATTCTGGCAGTATGTGTAGAGATTTGGTGGCAGTAGCAAAGTGGTTCAGCCTGCTCTCCTCCTCCCATCACTGACTCCATTACCTTTACTGTGTTGCCATAAAATGGTTGTTTTTTTCAACCAGATCAGTTCTAGACTCTGATTCACTAAACAAATTGAACTGAAGGCAGAGCAAGGGTAGGAATAAGCGGTCATGGACTGTAAGGAAGGAGAGGAAATTTATTAATTGCATAGGCCAGGACAAATGCCTAATACCCACTTGCATCAACTACACCCTGAAACACAACCCACTAACTCGTACCACCAAACCATATGGATTTTCTTGGCAAACAAAGAGTTACACGCCGTGCTGTATTTATAGCAAAGCCATTACCGATCATCGCTTGTACTGAAAGAATTCTGGCAATTCTGCAGCAGTGGATAACAGCGCTGGTGGAGGGTTCTTTGCAGCAGCACTCATCCCGGTGAATTCAGGATGTGGGGTACTTCTGCATTATTTGTGCAAATTGCTGGTGTGAGTCACTGTACCTGTTTACGCTAATGCTGCTTGTTGTCGGACCTGAAGTGATGGTTAACTTCTTTATGGGTACAGTCACGCAGAAGAGGCATCCGCAGACACGTGTATATGTGCATGTGCGCAGCATGCACATGTGCATGCATGTATTGAGGAGGTATTCTTTTCTCTCTTTTCTTAGGTTCCTTGCCTTCCTTACATTTGAGTAGGACTACCTACATACAACAACAAGTATAGCAAACAGGGTGGCCAACCTGTGAAAGACCCCATAATGAAGCAGGGGTGGGTGGCAGGATTTAAATAGCTGTTTAAATAATTGCTTAACTGGACTGAATTCCATTGCTAGTAATGTAAGGAAAGCCAGGAAGTAAAACAGCTGCAGATGAGATGACTGTCTTAAGCTCCATGCACTGAAGCAGACCAGAAGGGAGGCAAGCATCTGTCACTCTAAAAAGGACTCCAAGATTAAAAAATGTTTAGAGTGGCAGAGGAATGGAGACAAAGATGTGTGTAATGCTCTACTGTCATCCACAGCAACTTGTGTATTTCTTTGCTATAACAAAAGTATATAGTGACTTTCTCTAGGTACCCTCAGAAAATCTGTTTCGTTTGCTCAAGCAGGACAAGCCCCTGAAAAGCTTTAGTATAATTAAGGTTGAGAAAGGATGGAAGCTACTGGTGTTCTGAGGGTCAGCAGTTCTCCAAAGGACTTAGGGCACATGAGCTAGGACCAGATTTCGGTAACAACAAAGACATGTAGCAAGGATGTACAGCAGAGAGGCTGGAGCCAATAACTTGGCCAGAGCTTGAACAGACGAGCAGAAACTGAAGCCCACTGGCCAAGCACAGCTATTTGATGGGTTTGCAGGTCAGAAGAGCTATCCCAGAATGGGAGAAAATGGTCAACTATGAGGGTCTGTTGAGAAACACGTGCATCGGTAGCCTGACTCCAGAGCTGCACAGTACTTGCCGAGAACTGGGCTTCAGTGAAGCCCTGGTGCCAGGACGAAGAGGTGGAGGAGAAATGCCCCTGGCAGAGACACTGACCCCAGCTCCCAGTTCCAGAAGGGAGAAAAGGAAAGGGCACGTTGAAGCCACCACATGGCCTGAGAAGGCCTGTTATGGCAATAAGTAAAGAAGAAGGAAAAATCCTACTACGTTGCACTGAAAACAATCAGCCTTACTACCTGCTGGCAACAGTAGTGCTGTTATCTCCAGGTAGTTCAACAAGTTTAAGTGACAGCATATCTGCGAGACTAACTGAACACTATCATTACAGTCAACATGTTAGCATTGTATAAATGTTGATTGTCTGCTGTCATTATTCACTTTGACTGGGATAGGAAAGAGTAAGAATCTATACTGTTAGGAAATTATAATGTGCCACTGAAGCAACCTGTTAAGCCTCTTCTCTAACAGTTGCTACTGACCACCATGGACTGCAATTACCCTTAAACTAGTATTTTATTTTGATATTACTAGCAACACTTTATCTCTCTAGGACTACTAAAACAATGCCACAGTGGTGCTTTGTCCTACTAAAGCCGCTAGTCTACCCAAGTGCAAGAAACTATACCAATAAAAACATGATCTTGCACATAACACTGTGTAAATACTAAGAGTCTGCTTTTGCACAGCACCTGACCAACATATGCCTGACCAGCATATCTAAACTGGCAGAAATCTGTTGTTTAGATACAAGCATTAGGATTGCCATGTGGCTACAAAATCCTTAAGTACAATTAAACTAAAAACTCAACAGTTAGTGCCAAAATAAGTCTACTGCACAAAATTTTGTATCAGAATAAATATACACGTCTGTCTCCTGTGCAGTGACTCAAATACCAACATGAATGTTCACAGACCACCATGATGACAGTCAAATGAGAGAAAAGGAAGATATTAGAAGTTTTCAGTATAGTGATGTGTGGGTAGATGGTTACGTTCCTGGACTAACACTCTTTCTTACCTTGCCAATTCCATTTTAATGTTAACATTTTTGGCCAAAACAAAACTTTTTTAAGAAAAAGCAAAAGAATATGCTGCTAGAAAGAACTTCCGATATGCACAAAAAAGCATAAATTATACTTAACTGCTCTATACTACATCTCTGTAACTCTTTCCAGCACGCAGACATTTTCATGGTGTACACAGACAGCCACTCTACGCCATAAACTTTCAGTCACGCAAAACTAACACATGCCCTCTGCTGTCCAAGATGCAAAAGAAGCTGGAAGGAGCTTTTCCTTTCTACAGAGCACATCAACTCTCTCTAGAGCATTAGCATCTACGGGCTAATCACCACCCTACAAAAGTCACACCTAAAAGAGGGAATAACGAGAATGAAAACCTTGTATCGAAGTCCCTGCAAGGCCATGTTATGGCAGCAAGCAGTGAGTGTGGGCCATCAGAAAGTAAGACCACAGTTTAATCCTTTTGAAGAGGGCAGCAATGTCCTGCCTGCCTCTCATCTGTTCAGAAGCATACTGCACCAACCAGCAACCCTATTTCAATTGCTGCTTCAGCTTTTCGTGCTTTTGAAAGAAAGCAGTCTATAAAATGTCACCAATATTACATATCATCAGAGATATTACCAGTATTGCAAAACTTCACAAATAATGTCAAAGACATCAGCAATATAATCCACATGGTTAGCAGGAGTTGTTTTGCTGTCATTGTATTAGAGCAAAAAGACTTTGTATTATGCCATAGAGCAGTGTTTACATTTAGGAGTAAGTGATTTTCTAATGTAAGTTTGGAGCTTCAGACAACATTCTCCTTTCTCTGAAATCCTGAGACTGTTCATATGCCCTCAATCTATTTCACAAAATATGCCAGCCCACCTTTCACCTGTATCTTCGTGCAGACTGGGATAAACCTGTCGTAAATGCTTAAAAGAATCACTTGACAGTACCTCAGCACATCACTGTACTTTGGTGCACTTGTTTTTATTATTGTTATCTCAGTTAATATCTCTCATGATAACATTTAGAAATTTAAAATCTGAGTTTGCCAAGTTCAACATACTAAAGCAATTAGAACCAGTTCAGTTCATCCATCAAAGATCCATCTCACCATGATCATGATTACTATCACTAATTATAATACAAAACTCGGAATTTCGCAGTATTTTGGCAAATCTCAACCACTGGTCCAGCTGTTCAGTTGCACATTCATTTCAATAGCACTAAATAAAACACTGTGCAATTTGCAGTTTACCAACAGGCTTGAAATAAGCTTAACCCCAATATTTACAGCTAGTAATTCCTAGGAAAAAAGGTAAAAAGGAGCTGCTGTTAATATCTGCTCTCATCTTTCACATAACACAGCGAACATGTCTTCTGTGAATTAATTCTCCACTGGACCACTGTGTTACTTTCAAGGAAAATAGCTAGTGTTTTTTAAAAATTTGGAGAGGCTGTCACAACTCTGGGTAAATTGCTACTATAATCAGTCACCCAGTTGTTTACTGTTTGTAAGCAAAAGCACAAACCAAAATCACCTCACATTACACTTTCGAGTCTGTTCTTAGCATGGGGAGATAAATAAGGTCTGTATCAGGTGTAGATTTTCTAGATAACTCTTAAGGCTCAAATCAATCCATTAGTAACTACCAGTGCTGGGCATACTCCTACATTATGCAGCCTAATGACACAGACAGATTTTCCCCCATCTGCTATGATTCATGCAGTCCGGTCAGGTAATACAGTAACATTATTCAAGAGAGCAAGGGTACAATCTACAAGTAAAAACATACACAAATTTATCTGTGCTTTTCTGGATCCCGATTATGGGCCTCAGGGGAAACAATATTCTGCTGTTACTTCTAATTTTGATATAAAAGTGTGGAAGCCCTCCCTAAAAGAAGAATGAAAAAAATTCTGAGTGTGTGCAGGGCACTATTACCACGGAGAGTGGAGGGCAGAGGAAACAACATACTTAGCAAAAACAAGCTGCGGCAATGTAGTCTAATACTGGCCTGTCTAGCACTGGCTTCTAAAATGCAGCCACGTAACAAGTATTTTTAGCAAACAGAATGTTCACATGAAAAATAATTTCACTGTTTCTTTGATGATCTTGCACTCAGATCAAGTAGACAAAGTGTATATATATTTATATACAAATATACACATACACACACACACGCTCTCCCTCCCTTTCTCTCTAAATAACCAATATAAAGAAGCAGTTTATTTCTAAGGCTCTTTTTCTCTTAATGTATATTGATATACTGACTCCTATTATGCGTAAAATTTTGCTATAATCTGAACACATTTTATAAAGACCAAGTAGCAAAATCAGCAGACATCTTATGTAATTCAATTTTTTTCTCATCACTGTGCAATACTGTATGATGGGCAACTATGCACATATTTGGGCTTGTTAACTAATGTTGCTTTCCCCATTACTTGACCATTCTCTCCTGAAAATTGATTTTCATTGCAGAATGCCAATGTCAGTATTTCGAGCATATCACACTCTTCAGTCTTTAAAGACTACCTCTTGAAATTAGCAAGAATACTAGACCAATTTTAATTTCATCAAAGACAATGTTAGATTTAAAAATATGTAGCATTTAGGGATGCCAAATTTTTTTCTGTTAATTGGGAGTTATATCACTTCAAAATCAACATTTGATTCCATGAGACATTAGAATGTACTTGATACAGAGATTGGTTGTGGTGTTTGTAGGGTTAACCTGCTGAGTCGTGACTACTTATAACTGTCAAATTCTCTCCAAGGATAAATAATTAAAGCTTCAGGAAGAATAAGCACACAGGAAGTGGCAGAGATTGGATGTACGTAGGTGTTGAGGGCATTCGTTTTTATCCAATCGCTGAATAAAAAGCACATTATTCATGGAATCTTGTTCATTCACTGCTACGTGACCTGCACCACAATAGAAGACTGCAGCATCCAGTGCTGAACTGAATTGCATTTGAGGCAACGAGGAGAGGACTCTAATGGTATCAGCACACAAGAGCAAAATGCTACACTGTAGGTGTATATGCAGCCTTTGGTTAATGCTATAGCTTTTATGACTGATGCTGGAATGACACCAAAATACTGTATCTTGTAGCATTTTTTTCTTTGGGTGCAATAAAAATAGCAAATGTTAGCCTTAAAGTGAAATTACTTTTTCACTTTCTCTTCAGTTTAGATCTCCCACGTGTTGTTAATGATCACTTCCAGATGAAAAAAACAAAGCCGTAACAAACAACAAACATAAGTATTCATTAATTGGCAAAGCAAAACAAATGCAATGCATTGTAGTATCTGTGGTACAAAACTTTTAAAACAAAAGATTTCAATAAAGTGAACACTGAAAAGTGTAAAATCTACAGCAAAGCAATCTTAGCTGTGAAGCTCAAAAAAACCTGTTGTGTGTTCCTAAAGGTTTTTAAAGCACAAGAACAACTCCCTGCTCTGAAATAGATTCCTTCGCCTTCACATTCCTATTTCTGTCCCATGTTTACTCACTGCGAATTCTATCTTTGGATTGATACCTCATATGCCTGTTAACTACTCTGTTAAGTGTAATTGTTTACTTGCTTGAATATTTGTATACCACATACAAAAGGTGAAATTCAAACAAGATTCTAGTGAAAACATCAACCAATAAATGCTAAAAAGTCAGGTATCTATAATCCCATATTAAGGTCCATGGTTACTGGAAAGCAAGGCACCTGCTAAAAGTGTTCATGTCATCTCCCACAGCTACCTACTCACTCTGGCATTTTTAAATACCAGATCAGTTACATCATTCTTAGTAGCAGATGTTACAGCTTCATATCTTATATCCAAGCATAGGCACAACTGATGATTTTAACTCTCATTTATCATGAAAAATAATGATCCTATAGAAAGACTTGAAAGCTGAAGAATTCCCTAATGACAAATTTGGGTGTCTGAAATGTTATCAGAATAAAAACTCATTTTATTTTGACATGGAAGACAGAAGTCATCCAAAAACACTGTCCACAGTTTTAAAGCATACATGAATGAGGGAAATTAATTAGTTTCTTATTACAAACCAAAAAAGAAACTGAAAAAGAGTCAAAGGAGATTTAAAAACTACAAACCTTGTTATTTAAATAACCTTTCTTGGAAGGGTAATGAAATGCTATATCTGCAGAAAAAATGGATACACATGAGAAAAAGAATGAAGGTCCTCACTTACAGATTAAGAGTAGGAAAAGAGAAAAATCATATACAGGCAGCCAAGAGGAAGAAGATGAAAGCAGAAGGAAGAAGAAGAAAAAAATCAGACCAGAAACATATCTGAAGAATAATTTAGCAAGAGACTCTGCAGAAATCTGGAAACATATTAATGGTCGTAATAGGACAAGTTTAATTTAGAAAGAATTGGTAAACTTAAAAATACCAAAGTCCTTTAAGAAAAGCAGGGGGTTTTGCCCTGGACAGGGCAGCTAGGTTTCTTAACATAGACTTCAAAATATTCTCAAAGCCTGTTTGCCGAAAGAAAAAAGCAGTATATTCCTAGTTAATATTTGTTGCTTAAAAAGGAATAGTCCCTGCTTGCAAACTGCAACAAAGCATTAAACAATTTATTGGAAAAATTCATTAACCACAACAAAGTAAATATCCTACTGCCATACTTGGAGAGTGTGAAAAAGCTCTCACAGATGAGAATGGTCTTTTCAAAAGCACTGCTATCGGATACAGAATTAAGAATCAGCATGGAAGTTTGAATAACAGGTCATTCCTCCTCCACCTGCATTAAAGCTAAGTAGAGTGCTGCAGAGAATTTGAAACAGCAGATTGAAAATGGCAAAGTTTGTCCTTTGTGCTTTTCATTGGTCACCCTCTTCACTGAATCCCTACTACAAAAATATATTGCTATAATAGGACAACATGAGATACAATTAATCAAAAGAACATAAAATTGTCCTAAGTCCCAATGATGTAGTACTAATGGTTACCAGTGTTGTAAAACATTTGCCTTACATTTTGAAGGAAATTAATCAACATAGTGATAAATCATATCATATAATTAAGCATTATTAATGTTGGGATCCAAGATTACCAAGCTTCTAGGTAAGGTCACATTTGTATGATATTAACAACTGTGTGACATTACTCAGGAGAAAATAGTTTTCCTAATGTTAATAAAGAATATAATATTAACCTCTCCCTACTGTTTCAAAATTGCAAAATTATTAACTGGAATGGAAAAGTAACACAAGAGTAATTTTCCATTTATTATGGCCAGGTCATAAAATCCTAGTCATATCCATGATTGATAGGTTTATTTCAGGGCTTAGCCCAAAAGAGGTTACTGACTTGGGAAAAGGGCACTGCTGACACTGCTGGAAGCCAGATTTTTGACTACATATTTTAAGGAAAAGAGGATATTCTCTCAATGTTAGTGGCATAGATGAAAAAAAGGAAGATAAAGATTTTCAATTTTTAAAAGCTGGCTAAGATCAGATAGCTTTTATAATTCATGATTGCCATTTGTGGCATTTGTGAAAAATTAATTCCTAATAGATAGTAAGATGTTGACCAACACAAACAGGTCTTTTCAGAGCAACAAATAAAGGTAATGAATGAGATCTATGAATGTTTGCCTGGAAAGTTCACATATGTCCATGAGAATTCAGTGTGTTTAAAACAGCCACAGAAAGCCATCTCAAGTATAATTATTGCATCACAGCAGAAATGCAACGTGACCATAAACAGCACAACTGTTTTTATCCCACCCATATATAGCACATGTTTCTCACAAGTTCATACACAGATTGCAGGTGGGAGTTTCCAGGTTCAAAGCTAGTTTTGTCATTGAGTGGCACATCCCTTAAGTCCATTTTCAACACACCTACTTTTAGGCACTTAGTGGAGGGGCTTAAGTTAGAAACCTAGCCATCCTAAACTCTCTCTACAAGCTATGGAAAGAGATAGTCAGTGGTAGAAGGCTGATTCGATTTTACCACAGCTGAATTACATTTAGTGAATGCCTGCTCAGTAATTCAGACTGAAGCTATCTGCATATTAGCAGTTCAAATGTTTGAACAGCATTCAGAACAAACAAATTCCACCTAATCATTAAATGAGCTGTATACGTCTCTTCCCTAATTCAATCTTCTCATTAGCCATTTCTGTGAAAAGCAACTCAGTGGCCTTTTAACCATCAGTCCTTCCATATTTAGTATCTTTTTAAAGAACTAATTCTTCCTTCTTTCTCCTCCTGTTTCCCCAGGTGACAAATAAGTAATAATCTATTCTCTAGGAGACTAGCACAACAGATTTGGTTTTTTTGGTAACTACAGGTGGGCGAGCAGCTTGTCCACGTAATGTCTTTTAAAAATACCCATAACTCTCAAATACTTTGAATAGTTTTCTCACAGTCGAAACCTCTGCTCCGTCCCACATGCTATTTAGTAAGAGGAAGCCTGGGAAGGTATCATCATTTATCAATTTTACTCCAAAAAGCAAAACCTATGACAAAGAACTTGTTGACAGTTACAGTTAAACAATTTTACAGGACAATACAGCAAGTCTTGGAAAATGGTAATAGGACAAATAAGGGCATTTATTGCCTTTTCCATTTCAACCATCTACAATTTAAAAACGTGAATACAGGAAGCTATCTAGTCAGTGTATATAATGTAATGATACATTTTCCGAGCCAAATATAGTTGACTAAATAAAGGCAAAACCATGGAGTGCAACAGTAAAAATAGAATCAAGCAAATGTGGAAAAAAAAACCCCAACAAACCAAACCTAGCTGAATTTTAAACATCTTTGCATATAATTATCTTCTGATTGCTAAGTTACCATACATATTAAAAAATTTGTTTCAGAAAAAAAAGCTTATCTCCTGGGACAAAAACCATATTCCTACAGCTTCAGGGCTACATGCCATCACAGCTGCTCAGAAAATCTACCTACAGAGCCTTCCTTATTACCAGTTTCTGCATTCTAGGAACATCATACATAAGAGACACCAGGTATTTACTTTGTATATCAAAGAATTTGTCATATATGCTATATACTAGCCTTTATTTGGAAAAAAGAAGTCATGCAACTTTTCCTTCTTTATTACATCCTATGAGAATCTGAGAGGCAACTCCACAGTAAGTCTTTCAGGAGACCTTTTTACCTGTGCAGGGCCCCACAACATTTATTGGAATTTATTGCAGATGTATACAGAAACTACATTATAAACATTTCAGAAGAGGTACTATATTTTCATACTTGCATTGTGAGAAAATAACAAACCTTTTGGAGGTGAAGTAATATATAAATGAATAAATTAATGAATAAAAAATATACTTCATGCAAGTATAAAATGGAATGATATTTCAGTTCTCCCATTAAATCTTTTACTGCTCACTATTCACTAGGATAGGATTTTCTTTGTAGAATATCTAAGACAAAGGTCAGAAGGAAGCAAATACACAGTTCTCTCATTTATAATATTTTTGAGGAGCCAGTTAAGTCCAGTGAAGCACGTTAATTAGCAAAAATGTGCAAATAGTACAAGATTACAGGAATCTCTCGTTTGCTTCAGAAAGCTTGTTTTAAACTCAGCAAATCAGAATCTAGATCTAGAGTAATTTAAAACCAAACTAGGACCCTGCTACCATTATTTTCCTTCTAATTATCACCATCTTCACTATTCATATTTCAGTGACATGTGTCATGGACCGTAACACCACTATAGATGACACTGCCTGAAAACAGAAATTTTGCAGTCCGAGAAAATCCCATAGAGCAGAGGGCTTCACATAGAGCTAAACCATCCTGAAAGGATACCTGTGATGTATGGAAAGTAATAAGTGAGTAAATACATATTTTGGCCTATAGACTGAGAAATGAAGATATTCTTATTCACCCTTATGATGCATACATACTCTTTAGTGCACCACTGATTGAAATTCATGGAGAACTAGAAGAATGCACGGAATTTATACAAACAACCCACACCTATACCACCTCATCATGAATCTTCTTTCAACACCAGGGAACATGTGTGCTAATCTGTCATGCACGCAGCAAAGCCAGCAGTCAATACTCAATACAGGGTATAACAGGAGGGAGAAGGTGACCAGACTATCTGCAGGAACAGAACTAAACTGGCATTTTTCCTAATCTTAAATGGAGGAGGAGAACTGAATTCAAGGAACCTATTCTGTCCCTTGCAATTATTTGCACTGGGAAAATACTAGACAGTTGCCTTCCCAAATAATAGGTTTTGAGCATGTGGTTGTATGTATACTGCACTGGAGCACTCCTGGTTGAATGACTAAAGGGAACTTAACATCCTCCCCCCTCATGCTTTGGAGCTGCAAAAAGAAGCATCCTCCATAATGCCCAGTTATAAATGGGGCAGATTTGAGATGCAACAATTGAATGGTAAGGCACAATCAGTTACAGCTATAGATCTCACTCAGAGTGCCATAAATATGACATCCAACCATCTCAAAAAAACTGCGATCATGCTTACCAGATGCTAACAACATCCATTTCATTTAGTTTTGCCTTCTGCACAGTGAAAAATATTGTAATTTTGTAGGAATTACTGTCAAACTCATGGCTCTAATTACATTCTGCCATTTTAAAGTGCTTGTATATGCATTTAATGCTTCCAAAGATGTCACCCTGAATACTGAAATTGTCTGCTCATTCACAGAAGAGATACAGTATTAATAGCCAGTGCAACAGCACCTTAATGTAAAACAAATCACCAAGGAAAGTAAGGTTCAAGCTATCATTTTTCCAAGCTAAAATCTGAGGTACACTTATACAGTTACATTTATAGTGTTGCAAAATACCCAGCTTCTTCTTTTTAATCTGCTTCATGCAGCAGGAAAAATTCTGACAGAGCCAAAATACATGTTGAAGAACTGCTGATTTTAGACTGAGCTTCAGACTCTTCCCTCATGTCCTTATTTTGGTCACCATAAAAGTGAAGCAAACAAAAGGACAAAAATAATTTGATCCTCTTATTGTCTCCTCTTGTTGTCTTCTCCTCTTGTTCTTTGAAGTGCCAGAGTAGAGTAAGTTCAGCACTTGGTTACTGGATTGCACAATCCATATTGCAATTTATATACTCTCATCTAAAAAAAATTTCATCTTGAACAACAGTTGGAGCAAAACACATCCTTATCCTGTGACAAGTTGAAACTGGAGCATACAAAGCATTCCATACTGATAAAGCACTACATCTTCAACAAGCGTGTTTCAGTTATGAAAGCTCAATCATATGATTGACTATATTAAAAAAAGCAATATATTTAAACATATTTAAAGCCTCACTTTCTAGCTCATCTCCTGGAAACATCACGAAACCCACACTCAGTAAAGCACTCTGAAACAGGGCAAAGTGATGTATTTTGGCAGTCATGAGGAATATGTGCTTTGGAAAATTTGGGTAAACTATGGATTTTTTTAAGTGTCTCTATCAGTCTTCAATGGATTGGTGAGGAGCCTCGCTACCACTTAATATCCTTTGGGAAGATCTTCTCCCTCTTGCACCCCACCCCATCTCCAGAAAGCAGCTGACTGCATTGACAAACCAACTCTATGAAAATCTTAAGTCACCACATTCCTGATTCCCCCATTCAGTCCAATGGCTCTATTCTAATTTTACCTTTTGAGAAAGTATAATATTAAACATCCTGAAGGTTAACTTCTTCTACTCTTTCAAATATTAGGGTGAGGGCTTAAATAAGGGGATACAGCGTCAAGTTAAGTAAAGGCCGCCACTAGTTGTCACTAATTTACAGTAATTGACTTTGGTTATGTGCAGATCAGATAAATGAGAGCACATGTTTAACTAACAGATGATACATTACAGGACTGTTTGCTGTAATATCATCAATCATATGGAGCATTTTTATAACGGATTTATTTTAGCATTATTCCATTCCAAAATTTTTCACTCAAATCTTTTTTTCCCCTTGTGGCTCCATCTGCTGATTGGAAAAATGTTACCAGGTACCATGGTAACGCTTGCTATGCTACAAGACAAAATGAAGAAAGTTTTCAGACTCCTCAGGCATAACTAAGACATACAAAAATGCACAATAATGTCGGACAAACATTCCAGAGATTCTATTTTAGGAGATTTCATAGATTTGTTATTTATATATATTTCACATTAAAAAATTATAATACACAGACAGTGGAAAAAGTGTCTGTCCCTAATGAGAGGCAATATGGTATTTCACACATGCAACACATTTTGCTGCTTAAAATACACTTCAAGTGCTCTCAAGTGTGAACCGGCAATTCTGAAGTCTACGCTTCACTGCTCAGCACCCAACTACTGATGTCAATGATCAATGTCATTAAAAGACAAGTGATATGCATAAGGATTAATGAGGGACAATGGGTTAATCTGCCTAGGCTTCCTCTCCAAGTCAGTACAAGATTCTTTTACAGGACAATTCAGACCACATACTAATTTTGTCTTTATGAAATCCCATGTCTATCACCAGAGACCTAGATGACCAGCTATACTAAGTTTAGACTGCTCTTGTGCCCAAAAAACCAAACTAGCCCTATCTTCAGTGAGAGTTTCCTTGCAGCAGCAGATTAGTAGCTGGTATCAAGCAGGAGAAAACAGAGCATGATCAAGCCAGAGTATTTATCCCATATGCAGCCTTTCATGTCACAAGAAAAAACACACATCTGGATTTATACTGTGCTTGCGTATTTCTGCCAGCTGGAGCCCATGGAGCAAGAACTCCATCTCCTGCTTTCAGGCTGGATGATGAGTCTGAGTTTACCCTTTACTATTTAATCTTCCTTCTGTTGCAAACCCACCCCATATATGATAATAATACATAATAGTAATAACGGACCAGTGTCATCTGAATTCCTCCAAAGGATGGGGACTCATTTCAGATTTGTTTTGCCATTATGCACACGTAAAAAATGGTAGACCTGACAACACAAGGTCTTTGAAATCCATTTCTTCCAAAATCAAATTAAATGTTTTCTATCTGTCAAGACCCAAAATCCAAGTATAACACAGTCTACCCAAAGCATAGTAATTTTTGTAAGCAGTTTTTGTAACACTGAACCAAAACAACTGTGACTCAATCTCAGGCAACAATTAGTTTACCTGGTATCCTGAAACACACCCTTCTTACTCCCAGTTTTGTTTCAGGTACCGTCCCAAAATAGATTTGCAAGTCTAAAACCCAAGTACATTCTCAAAGTTTCATGCATTTTATGTCTTTTTTAAACACTACAGTTCCAGATTTATATCCTTACCATACTGCAGTTGCAGTGACATTATTTATCCCAGTTCTTTCCACAGAGAGTTGTAGGATTTGAGACTAAAGTTGTACTCCATTGGAAAGCTACATATACCAAAGACCTAGCAATGGTCTTAATATACATATTTGTAAGGCAAGTTATCTAAGCTGAGGAGGCTGAAAGGGGAAGCTCTGGCCAGGTTTGGATGAGTATGGCAACTGTGTCTCGCAGATTACAGTTCAGTAAAAATGTGGCTGCAAGCCACGTCCACAATCCACCACAGTTTCCACAGGAAATAAAGTTGTGGCACATTTTGGCCAGTCCTTGGTCTGTGCAGTACAGGGATGGAGAGCCCAGGATGCATTCTGGCAGGCACGTCCTATGGGCATAGATGTATGTACAGAGCCACAGTGGAGATTCAGTTAAAAATGTGAATCAAGCTTACACATACCTGGTCCTCCCCCTGCCAAACGTTTGTTACCAAACACCTCATTCCAGAACGCATGTAAACAGACAAATTAACAATATTTTTCTGTCTTCACAAAGAATCAAGCTAGTGTTTTCCATAGCCTTTACTGTTTCATCTAAGATTAAAATCAGCATGGCCAGCAGTAGGTTTAGGGAATTTCACACAAAAAAAAAATTAAGAGACAATTCATAAAGTCTCAGCTACCAGCAGTATTTTGAGATACAGCGCACCCATCATACAGCCTCTGGCCTGAGGCTGAGGATGGGGAGAGTCACGCAGACTCCAGCTCTGTGCTGGACGGCAGGTAGGATGAGCAGGACCAGTGAGTCAGGAGTGGCGGTGCTGCGCTGCAAAGGCAGGTGATTCCAGCATCAGAGAGGGGAGGGTGAGTTGGAAAAAGGGGTTGGGGGAAAGGGGAAACTGAAATCCCACTAGCTCCCTCTGTAAGCTGGCACACAGTATTGGCAGGGTTTGAATCTCCGGTAAAAGACAAAAAAAAAGGATGTATTATGTTTTAAGACACAGCTGAAAAATTGTTGTGTCCGGGAAAAGCAAGGACCAACAGTTCCCTAAGGGAAGTGGCACGGGGAGCCCAGTGTGACAGCACGGCCAGCAGGTCCAGGGTCCCTGCCCAGGCACAGGCATGCCTGTGACACGGCAGGGGCCGCAGGCCGGGCCGGAGCCAGCTGCAAGCAGCTGCTGTGCAGGCTGGGGTCAGCCCTGGCATGGCTGAAAGTATCCCAAGATACAACAATGTGAGAGAACGATTTCCCAATTTGCTGTCAGTCCGTATTTTGAACCTCTGATGCAAACATTATGCCCCAAAAGTTTAAAAAAATTATTTTCCCCAAAAGGTAGCCCTGAGACCTAACAGTTTGAGCCTGCATGCCTCCCTTGCAGCGATGATAGGTTACCATGGGAGGAACAGCAAGATGCAGGAGCTGCACTACCAGACTAAGCCAGCAGAAGCTTCAAGTTCGGTGTGTTCCAGCATGAGAAAAAGCTCATAACATGTATCTAATTTTCAAAAGTTGAATAAGACGTAAAAAATATCTGACAACTATTACGAGACAGAACGTTTGCTGGCATTCTACTGTTCACTTACATCCTAGTCCAAAATATGCTGAGATGACCAAAGACTTTTCACTGACTTCAGGAGACCCTCAATCAAGTCCGTAAGAATGGTTAACAGGTGGGAAGGGAAAATCCCATTTTTAGCACATCTGTAAGCTGGCAAAACACGACCTGGCTCAGTATCCATGACAACACTGCTGATGTGCTGCTAAAAACAAGAAAAGGCATGAAGTTTTAATAGCTGTAAAGCCAGCTGAATCAGTTTGCCTGTGTTTCTCTTCTATGAATTTACTGAACTTTTATTTTTTTTAAAAGGTAATTCTGTATAGATGTGTATGTAATGATGTAAGATTCAAGTATGGCCTTGACTTCAGCCAAGGATATTCTCAGGATAACTGAAAAAAGGCATGTTCTCCTATGCTCTTCGAACTGGAACAGTTTGGGGCAGAGACAATCCCCTTCATTAGGTAAAGGGATACAGCTGGAAAAAAAAGGACAAGGTTTCAAACTGAGCATATTTCCAACATGCACCAGTTTTAGAAGTGAAGTCATCTGAAGAAGTTCTTTTTTATATCAGATTTGCAACATGGCCCCATGAACAGCAAGAGTGGGGCAAATGCAATGCAGAGGTGAGTTTGATGAACGTTTTTAGTCTGAGCAGTAGGAAGGAAAGACTGTGACAAAATTTATTTCCAGGTAGAATCTTCTTCCCATCTATGTTATAACTGTTAAAATATTTTCTGTATAGATACTGCATGGTAATGTATAATGGGAGGGTTTAACTGGCAGATATTTTTCTTTAGATGAATGACTAAAAAGCTGATTGTTAGGAAGATGTGGGTAAAGCACTAAGAAACTAAAAGTATGTGTACTTAATTGTGAATGATAAAAAAGGTTTACCCACCAAGACAAATTCAAAGTTCTGTGTACCCCTTGCAACAGATGACTGTTCTAGTACCTAAAATAAAGAAAGGAGTCACTAGGAACACTAAAACTTGGGACATATAAGCAGGGATTAAAAAAAACAATTAGCTTGCAAAATGCAGGATTCAAAATAATGGGAAAGAATTCAAATAGCTATTCAGTGCAAGGGAAGTATCTGGAAATAAGCAGAACTGAAAATGACCACCGGAGAACAACAAATCAGATGAGTTTCCATGAAGTAAGGTAACAGACTTAGTGAAGTTCTGGGACAAAACATACTCACAGGAGCAGAAAGAATGCTTACCTCACATATGACTGGCAAAATCACTCCAGGAGCAATGTATTTTGTTCAGCACATGTTTATCCCACAAAAGAGTGGTAAATAGTGCTGTGAACTCAAGCAAGATGGTAATACTGAATTTAAACCGTTTAGCTGCATTTATTATATCAGGGCTAGGATGATAATCTACATATCCAAGAAAGATTATTAAAAAACTGAAGGACAAAGGAACAATTCAGGCTGAGGAAAATGTAAAAAGATTAGAATATATAAGCAGAATTCATTGTTCCCAAAGTTTTTGAGAACTAAGTTCTGTTTAACTGCAATGAAAGAAAGACTTGATTCAAAATATCAGGAGAAACTGACATCAATTAAATGTGTTGCATTTGATCCCAGCTCTACCAAGTAGTTCAAAAAGGCCACAGCCCTGGGCCTGACTCATCGCTAAGGCTTCAGTGTCACCAGCAGAACAGAGGAGGGAGGGGAAAATTTGTCAGATGTGTGGGTGCCTCCTCAAAATGGGGAAATCCTGCTGCCTAACAGGATGACTTTTTAGATTTTTATGGTAAGGGGGCAGGAGCTCTGGTTCTTTATATTTATTCTATGACATTTAGATTCTCCTACCTTCCAAACCTTTGTAAATATTCCCACACCGTGACACAGGTATTAATCACAAGAGTGTTATTCTTTGAGAGGAAAATATAAGTGCTCTCTGCCCATTATCTGCAAAAATTCTGTTATCATCCAGTCTTCTTCAAATGGTTAGCGCACCAATTAATACTGTCTTAGCCAAAAAAATGCAAGTACTGGCTTTCAAAGACCAGCTTGTCATTTAACATGAAATCAGTGAGCCCTCCAGTGGCTCTTTTAAACCTTACATTGTTACAATAACCATAAGAAAAACTATTTGTATATGTATGGTTTATTCAGATTCCATTCAATTTCATTTGAATTCAGTCATCTTCTACTACTTTAGCAACATTTTGTAGCAACCTTAAAAGGCTTTATAATACTTGCAAACAGATGTATTTTCAGCTCACATACATTTGCTTTCCCTCCTGTGTATGTACAAAATTTACAAGTGATTAATTTTAAACATTTGAGTAACTTCACAGAAATCAATGAGGAATATGTACCTAAGGGGAGAGGAGAAAAAAAGTCTATGCATTGGGGTCAGATTCAAAATCCTAGCCTATAATCCTGTAGTACATAAATTCTACCTCTGGGAACTACAAACATCCGGGACAATGAATATATCATTCACAGGCTCTTCCAATACAAAACCCAAGATGCGGCAGATTTAACATAAGCAAAAGATGCTTGTTGTCATAAAGGAACTTGTTCAGCCACGGAACTCCTTGGAACATGATACTGTGGAGACAGGATCTTTGGCCCAAAGATGACTGGAAAATTCATGAAACAAAAATCCACCTGGGCCTGTTATTTGCAAAGAAATCCCTCATCAGTAATCCCTAGAGTCTAGAGTAATCCGGGAATGTATCATCACACAATTCTCTGACTCTTGCGCTCTTCTGTTATGGAAGACATCCATTATAGAAAGCTGCAAAGATACATTTGGCTAAAAGGACCTTTTCACAGGTCTAGCACTGACATTTTTAAGTTTAAATAAAACCTTTACTCAAACTATTTAACCACTGTGTCAAAAATATCCAGTAACTGAAGAACTGAGATTCCACTGCAGATTTTTTGCCATTGGTCTCTGAGATACTGCCACGGTGCGCAGCCTACAGGAAAAAACTGAGCAGGACTGTGCCTCATTTGACAGCATCTTCTTGTGCTTGATTCTCTAGTCATTATATGGTATCATCCTGAATTTGTTCTATGAGCAATAGTTGCTATGGAAATCATCTGCTAAATTCAGCGTTTTTGATTTTGTTTAACATGGGAATACTTCATTGTGGCTCCTTTTCAGATCTGAGCTGTAGTCTTTAGACAAGGTTCTGATCACTCCTTTCACAGGAAAATCCATAGTAAGAGAGTTAGAGAGAATTAAACCTCAATGAAACAACACAGATCAACACTAGCCTCCAAGCTCTGCAAGGATCTGAACGGATTGCAGACATTCTGTATGTCTACCCCTACCCTGCAAGCTGGGCTCTTCTATGACTTGGGAGTAATTTATTCAAGAACGCCTTCAAAATGCAGTTCTTGAACCAGCACAGGTACTGGAAAGAGCATGCATCATAATTGGCTCTATTTCTCAAGTCAGTTTATCCTCTTTCAGATGGAAATCCTCAGTAATTCGGCTAGTTTATTTTCACTATTTTATTTATTACACTAGCTTATTTACAGACAGCTAAACCATCAAAACATAGCATCATTCTTTAGTCTCTCCAAGACCTGGTTCACATTTTTGTGTGCACTGAAACACAAAACAAAAATAACCCATTTTCTTCATTAACTGAGGGGAGGTTAATTAGCACACAAACAAGTCCATGCTTATGAAAATGTTTTTCAAGTTGAGTAAGGCAATAAATCCAAATTTAAGTATCTAAACTGAGGTGAACTAATTTTGAAGATCAAGTCTGCAAAGACAAATATTGTTCATATTACACATATAAGTAGCCTGATTAAGTCTGTAAGATCAGTGCCTTGAGGATCACTGGGGTTGTAAAATACTACACAAATACCATAGAAAGCCAGAAAATAGAATCACAGTCAACTAAAAAGTTAGTTTACTGGATATCAGAACTAAGTGTGACTGATTTTCTACTGACTCATGGTTTGTGAATGATTGGCTTTACTGTCTCAGAAGCCATGAGCACCAAAGGCTGAAGGATATTTACCAGAGGCATTTATATAAAGTCTTTTTTCTCATGTAGATTCTTTAGTATCTAGTAAGGTATGAGCTTAACTATAATGTCGTCCCCCATCAGACTGCTTCCGCTCTATCTGGCAACCTGTTATCATGAAACCTGCAATAATTTGTTTATCAACACTTCTGTTAAGTTTGACCAAATGAGCCAATAGGTTCAAAAGCTAACTGATGATCAAAACTGACAGAGAGTACAATTGTTTAAGCCTTGCTCCCATAGGAAACATTAAAAATATAAAAGTTCATCAATATATGTTATGAATGTGATTCACACTTCAAATTATTCACAAATTATTAACTGTGTATATGATTATGACTCATGAAGACAGTACAAAAGGTTCCTTGACTGTGATCTTGCTGTTCTATTCAGGAAAATACATTCAAGTATCCGACATTAGTGTTTTATAAGGACATGTTTGAAAACAGAACCTCAGTAAAGGTACGTGTAACTTAAATTTTTCAAATGTCTCATAGAAATGAACAGAAAAAGCTGTAGAGAATTATAATCAGAAACTGCTATGCACACCACAGATGGGAAACTTTGCATCTTCCCCTTCTGTCAAAAAGCATGGAAAACATTTTTATCCACTGTAACTTACATCCTGAATTCTGTATATGCAATAGTAAGGTGCACGTGGGCCCTCATTTATAACAGATTTTTATTTATCATAGCCCACATAACTCTGTGGATGGCCTTGGTCACACGCAACAGGTTACACAGAGGATTTAAATCTGCTCCTGTCTAGCTATATGAAATCATCCCCAAAAACATGTTCATCTTTAGTCCTGAAGAGGCTCTATGCTGACTACAGTCATGCTGTTCTCATACAGAATGCAGATTACTGCTGTTCAAAATTATACACGCCTGCATAACAGCTACAGAAGACAGAGAGAGAAGCTCAAGAATATTCTCTTCATGCTTTTGCCATTTTAAAGTTTTATCTTGTGTTTCAGCAGCAAGAGCTATTTGGACAGGGCTTTGAGCAGGAGCATGCTTTTCAGCTGAGCAGCTCATGTGTTTTTCCTAACAGACCTATGCCCCTGAGACTATGCAGAACTTTTTTCAGTCTGTACTAGGGCAAACTTCTTTGATATATGCTTCAATATATGCCTTCAACATGCTGAGGCACAAGTGTATAGTAAGAGCTAGTCAACACCTTTTCTCTTTAATAAAAGTAGGTATTTGTGGTTTCATTCACTTCTGACCTGGTTCAGAAGCTTCGGAGTCAGGATCTAGATCCACCACCTAATAATCCTAATTCCAGAAACTAACTTCTTTGAAAATGAAAATGTATTACAATTCAAATTAAAAGGTCATTCTAGAGTGCTGGAGAAAAAAAATTACTTTTGTTCTACAGCTCAATACTGGCAAAAGTTACAATGGGAAAGCATAACTGATACAACCACAGAAAGCAAGCTTCAAATAAATCACTGATCAGAGACAGGACCAGTTGGACCTAAAACATTCATGCAGTATGTATTTTTTTTCTAAAATTTTCTTTAAAATGTTCTTATTCTAGTCCTTAGATAATTAAATTATGTACTGCTAGGAAATGTTGCCTAAAGCCTACCTCAAAGCTGCCTTGACAAAGTTTAAGCATTTTTGTTCTCTCCACAATGGATGCAGAACACTTTATTCCCTTCTTTGCAGTGTGACTGCCACATTAACACTGTGTGTAACAATATTTTGAAGGAAATGCTGAAGAGCCCTGTTTCACACAGTATCACACAGCGTGGATGAGGTTGGGAGGCACCTGTGGAGGTCATCTGGTCTGACATCCCTGCTCAAGCCCCTTGCCCAGGACCATGTCGAGATGGCTTGGAAGATCTCCAAGGATGGAGACTCCAGCAGCGCTCTGGGCAAACCTCTGCCAGTGCCCCGTCACCCTCACAGTAAAAAAGTGTTTCCCAATATTCAGGAGGAACCTCCCATGTTTCCGTTTGTGGGCATTGCCTCTGGTCCTGTCACTGGACACCACTGGAAAGAGCCTGGCTCTGTCTTCTTTGCACCCTGCCTTCAGGTTTTTATATACATGGATAAGGTCCCCTCTGAGCCTTCTCTTCTCCAGGCTGAACAGTCCCAGCTCTGTCAGCCTTTCCTCCTAGGAGAGATGCTCCAGTCCGTTCATCACCTTTGTGGCCCTTCATTGAACTCTCTCCTGTATGTCCATCTCTCTCTTGTACTGGGGAGCCCAGAACTGGGTACAGTACTCCAGCAGTGGCCCCGCCTGTGCTGAACGGAGGGGAAGTATCACCTCCCTCAACCTGCTGGCAACACTCTTCCTAATACATCCCAGGATACCACTAGCCTTCTATGTATGCTGCAAGGGCACACTGCTGATTCATGTTCAACTTGGTATCCACCAGGACTCCCAGGGCCTTTTCTACAAAGCTGATCTCCAGCTGGGGGGTTCCCACCATGCACCGGTGCCTATGGTTGTTCCTCCCCAGGTGCGGGACTTTGCACTTCCCCTTGTTCAACTTCATGAGGTTCCCCTCGGCCCGTTTCTGCAGCCCATAGACCTGGCAGCACAGCCCTCTGGTACCTCAGCCACTCCTCCCACTTTCATGTCATCTGCAAACTTGCTGAGGGTACGCTCTGCCCCATTGTGCAGATCATTAATGAAGATTTTGAACAGAATCAGACCCAGTATTAACCCCTGGGATACACCACTAGTTACTGGCCTCCAAATAGACTTTGCCCCGCTCATCCCCATCCTCTGGGTCCGGCCATTCATCTCACTGTCTGCCCATCCAGCCCATACATCAACAGCTTCTCTCTGAAGATGTTAAGGGAGACGGTGTCAAAAGCCTTACTGAAGTCTAGGTAGACAATAACCACTGCTCTCTCCCTGGCTCTGCCAGGCCTTTTCATCATAGAAGTTTAACAAGTCGGTCAAGCATGACTTCCCCTTGGTGAATCCATAGTGACTACTCCTCATGCTTTTCTTGTCATTCATGTGCCTGGAAATGATTATCAAGCTTAACCATTTAACAAGCTAACCATTTAGCAAGCTTATTACTTTACTTCAGTAATTTTACAAACGATATCCCTAACATTAAGTTTTTCGTTTTAGGAAAAAGATACCAAATTAATAGCGGAACTTAACAAATTCCTGGTACTGTTGCTTTATTTATCATTCACCAATTTTTTTAAGTCTTGCCAGGGAAAAGAAATTATGAAAGAAGAAGCTGAAATGGCACTTTGGTACTAAATAAGATCGCTCAACCCTAGATTACTAAAACCAGTATGTCAGTTTTGTTAGCTCTACCAGTTGCCTGACAAATACAGTTGTTCAATACTGAGTAACAAGGATTTTCAAAATAATTTGAGGGATCTCAAAGGGAATTGGATGCATATCTGCCTAAGAATCCTTTTAATCCTTTTCAAAACTATGATTTGCTGTGAGTATTTGCAATAGCAGGAAAAGTTGATTTAAAAGGACTCCAGGCTTTCACTTCTGAGTGAACTCAAAGGAGGCGTACACATAGACTTCCATACAGGTCAATTTTCTCTTATGTTCAATATGCATGAGATAAGCTGAAAGGTTACAAAGAAGGCACACAGATGAAACGTCTTCCGTCCAGCCGAACCCTTTTGTCGTGGTGGTTTGAGCTTTCCTTCCATTATTACACAACACCATTCCTAACAGAAATTATTGTTTACTCTCTGCCTTAAGTATTCAAAAATAATAGTTGTGCTGCCCAGAACTAAGCTAACAAAAACATAGTCTGTTTTGAATAATCCAACCAATGCCTTAGAAAACTTGCAGGCGGCTTGTACTTGTATGATTATACTGGAATTGATATCCCTGCTGAGGATCTTTGTTAATGAGAGGAATTTCACATATTTAACTACACCAGTACAAAAATACTGAGCTTTGTTTTGCCTGTGAATGACCTGTGTCAACATGCCCTAAGATGCAGACCAGCTAAGAAAAAAATAGTACTGCTAGATTATGATAAGCACTCCCTTTAACAGCTATAAGGCATGAGACGGTTTAAACTTTAGCATTTAAGACATCAGGCTGCAGTACCAGTAAAAACAATGCTGCTAAAACCAATGATCCTTACCCACGCGTGTGTGTCAGCACTCCTGCCTCACATAACTTCGGGTTTTTTCCCCCATCAGAACAGTTTTCAGACAGATGTATTACATCATCACAGGCAATACCTGCGTTTCTGGTAGCATTGTGAAAGTAGAAAATTAAATTAGTCTTCTCTTCCTGCAGAGGCCAAACAAGGAGAGACAGCAGCACACTGTAGGCAGGGGGCACAGAATGTGAAGATGAAAGCAACAGTGAGATTGAGATCGCCCTTTCTGGCAACATTCCCACTAAGCTTATGTCATATCACAGGGCAACTACACCCAAGAACTACCACTGGAGTTCAGGAAAGCACAGAATTCAGCATTTACGTACTGAAAAAGCCTGATGCCAAAAAAAACATTCATAGCCTCGGAACTGCACTGCCTCTTGTCAAGTCCTGGCAAGCTGCTACTTAGGCTTTACTGTTAAAGTTATTTACTGT
Source organism: Harpia harpyja (assembly GCF_026419915.1). Classification (NCBI taxonomy): domain Eukaryota; kingdom Metazoa; phylum Chordata; class Aves; order Accipitriformes; family Accipitridae; genus Harpia; species Harpia harpyja. The sequence continues at coordinate 67,787,017 of NC_068969.1, read as the reverse complement.
GCTGTGTTGCTGGGTGAGGATGTTTGTAAGCTGAAATCCTGCCCACAGACCCCACACGGCTCTGAACCTGCCTGCACCCCACGTTTATTTTCTGCCAGCACTCAGAGCAAGTAGCACGCTAGGTGTGACACATGCTACAGCCTTTCAAGCGCGGGGAGCAGCTGGGAAGTAACCGCGGCCCAGCGCACCACGAGTCCACAAACCCTCCCCGGCGGCAGAGTACGGGGTACGAGAGCGGCACCCGGGCACAGCACACGTTTAACTGAAACCCGAAGCTTTATCAGGAAGCCGGAGGAGGCTCCCTCCCACTGCCTGCCATCAGCGATTCCCCCGAACACCCGGGACCGCAGCCGCTTAGCGCCGCAAGGGCCGCGCCAAGCAGATGACGACACAGGCAGGGTACCGGTCACCAACGGCCACAAACGCCTTATCTCCCCCCACCCCCCTCTCCCAACACTCCGTACTACCTAGAAACTACTGGAACCGCCCGCCCCCGGCCGCGGCTGGCCAATCACCGCGCCCCAGCGCAGCGCGCCCTAGCCCCGCCCCGCCGCTCTCCCAACCGTCGCCCCCTTACGTAACGCTCCCCGCGATTGGTGGGAGGACGAGCGTTCGCGTCGCGCGCCGGCGCGACGGGCGTGGCGGCGCGGCACGCTATTGGCTGGCCCGGCAGCGCCAATTAGAGTTGAGCTGTTAGATTCAAACGGAGCGGGCGGTTAGTCTGCGCGGTTGCCCGTGAGGAGAGCTGGTCTGCTCCGTTCGTTGCTCCTGCCGCCGCCTTCGCTGCCTCTCGCCATGGCCCAGAAGCAAATCTACTATTCCGACAAGTACTTTGACGAGCAGTACGAGTACCGGTACGAGGCTGCGGGAGGGCCGGCCAGAGGCATTAGGAAACGGGCTCCTGCCGGCCCTTTCGGAGGGGGGCGGCTTGAGCAGGCGCCTCTCCCGGGGCTTGTGCGACGCCCTCGGGGAGTAAGCGCCGCCGGTGGCGGCGGTGAGCGTGGCCCTGGCCTCCCTGGGGCCAGAGGGGCTCCCATCCCGCGGGGAGGGGCCGCGCCGTGCCGTGCCGCTTCGTGGTGGGTTTCTGCGTAGCTGTCCACCTTTCCACCAGCTGGGGGGGGGCGGTGATGGAGATGCTGCTCTCGGCTGGCCCTTCCCGGGCGGCCGTTCGGTGAGCCGGCAACGCAAGCCCCAGCCAGCGGGCGCTGTGAAGGAAGCAGTGGAGGCGGGGGCGAAGCGGAGCGGCTGCGGAGGAGCTGGGTTTGGGCAGGGCTGGTGGCGGAGAGCGCTCGGCCCCTGCTGACGAGAGCCGGGGGGGTGCGGGGGACGGGCGGCCCCATCCGCCCCGGCGGTGGCGCTAGTGCTGTCGGCGCGGGGCGCGGCGGCGGCGGCCCTCCCCGAGCGAGGAGGGCTGGGGCCGTCTGGGCCGCCTCGGGCCCTGCCGCCGCCCTCGCTTAGATGCCCTCAGGAGCTGACACGGGGAACTCGAACCCCTTGCCTTCGGAATGCTCTAGGCAGCCGAGAGTAAGGCCTTGTACTGCCTCAATCCAAGCTGTGAATGTGGGCGAAGCGTGCATTTTGATTAACGCGTCAGCTCTGAAGGCGGTTCATAAGGTCAGGTCAAAAGAGTACTAACAGATGTATTTTGTAAAGCTTTCGAGACGGTGCTCTATCCGCTAGTTTTCAAAGCTGTGTTGTAGCACCAGTCGGTTCTGGATTGCAACGGATACTGTTGAAGTTCAGTCCTCTAGCCTTACTTGGAAGCACCTACTACAAACCGGGATTTTTCTTCCTCTGTGTAGAGATCTGAGGGTCCCTCTTACCAGCTGACTCTTACAATCTCGAAAACAAGATTGAATGCGTTGCTTTCTATTAAGTGGTAAAGGAAGGTGCAAATGTGGAGAGCAGGCTGTATGTTTCTCCTCAGCTGACAGATCAGGCTCTTAAGCGGTGTTAGTGTTCCATCTTTCCAAATCAGCACTCTCGTCTCTGGAAAATATATTGTTGGTTACCAAACGCAAAATACAGAGAGTGACTTTATCAATCATTCTAAAAGCCCGAAGTCCTTATTTTTCAAATAGCTGATATGATGGCCAATTGCTAGCAACACATACTTCTACAGAAGTAGCATGATTAGAGCATGCAGGGGAATTAATATCCTCTAGGAAGTAGGTTGACTGTTTCAATATACAGTTGCATTACAGATGTAATGTTTAGTAGACAAGGTGGTTTTAAAACTGGGTTCTGGGACAGTTGCTTCATAATCCAATTAGTGGTGTCTATCAGTCAGCACCCTAGGCTTCTTTATAGGGAATGCTGGTATTCATAACTGAACTTGCTTACTGTCTTTCAATGTAGGTCTGTGCAAGTTTTCTGGTGTACACAGGCATTGGTGTATGCAGTATGTGTTTAATAATTAAACTTCTACAGGCACGTGATGCTGCCAAGAGAACTTTCAAAACAAGTGCCAAAATCCCATCTAATGTCTGAAGAGGAGTGGAGACGACTTGGTGTTCAGCAAAGTCTTGGCTGGGTTCACTATATGATCCATGAGCCAGGTAAGCACATCTGAACAGAATTAGATGAACAGAAGAGTCTAAAATGTCAACTGTCTGGTGCTCAACTGAAGTGTGTAGTGTGTAATTACTCCTGCTGTGGAATCCAGCTGGAATTCACTACTGAATGTTTAGACTCCTCTTTTTCTCCTTGCTGTTTTAGCCATTTGTCAGCAAAGACAACATTACAGCTGTTATTTTAAATGTTCACATCCTGCTCCCAGAACTGCAAAATGCAAGCCTTGCCCTTGGTGTGTGTGTTCTATCAGTAAGTAGACAAAACATGCCAGATGGGAAACTGTTCCCTACCTCTGCCTCTAGAAATAGGCTTCTTGTGAGCTCTTGAATAATGTTAGTATCCCAGTGACTGAACCAAAATTTGTGTAGCAGCATATCTTTAAATCATAAAGCTGACACATCTACTTTTTGTACAAATACTTAATAGATGCTCATGTAGACAAGGTCCTGTATTAATGCTCTGAAAAGTCTACAGTATAGTTTGAACTGTAGTTATACAGCCTACTAAAAGCAGCACTTAAAACCAGTCTTTCAATTAATGGGGTGTGAAGTCCTAAAACTCTGCCAACTAGGATGTACTGAAAACAGCCATTCAAGATGACTTTTTTGTCAGGCTTGTCAGTAGTAACTGGTGATAGATGAATTGCAGCAGCGTGGAGTTCCAAGTTTCTGAAGAACCAGGTAAAGGAGTTGGTGTAACCTTCCAGTGTTTCCCTTACTTGGGCACCTGTGATACTTCAGGCTTTTTTGGAGGAGTTTACAATTAAGTCAGATCAATAATAATGTAAGCTGGCTGCATTAACTGAAGTGGCTTTTGTTGATGCTTGACACTATGTACCTAACAAGCACAGCATCAGCAGTTTGTTAGCCTAAGTTACAGTAACAAAGCTCATCAAATAGCCTAACATGAGACAGACTTAGTACCAGTACTAACTAAAAATACTCTGTGTTTTTTCCAGTACTTCCTTCCTGCAAGTGTCTTAAGTTTATGATACTGCCAACCAGTATCTTTCAAAAAAACTTTCAAAAGCACCTGTTTGACTGTTGTAAGGTTACTGCAAAGTTGGTCTGTTAATACTACATATGGGGCCATATTAATCTGTTTATTATTTGACAGCAAGCTTCAACTATTGTTCAAGACTTAAATGGAAGAAATGCCTGTAATGAAGACTTAGGGGACAGATTGACAGTGTGTTCAATTTTATTTCCGCAGAACCGCATATTCTTCTCTTCAGAAGACCTCTTCCAAAGGATGAGCAGAAATGAACCATTGTCTATAAATCTTCTCTTAACTCTTCTGGAACTATGTATATGAGTGTATATAAGTTGGTAGTATTCAGTGAATACTTTAAAATGTACAAAACATGCATCCATACCTGTGCATGAGCTGTATTATTCACAGCAACAACGCTCAGTCAAATGCAATTCCAAGTAGGCTGCTATCTTGTTCTAAGAGTGATGAGTATATTCTTTACTGTTACTATAAGTGCCTCTGGCTTTTAAGTTACTACTTTAATTAAACTGTGTGGCATGTTCTGACTAGAGGATCACTTGTTACCTGTGTTCAGTAAATTTTGCACTCAGCTGTTCTGCTGAAGTGTAGCATGTTCAAATCCAGTGCCTCACTTGTTCAGTAGTAGGCATAAAGAAATAAACTGGTTTTGATGCTTTATAAAACCTAAGTGTCCAGAGTTCTAATTTGCCAGGCAAAACATGTCTAACATGCTAATCTTTTTCTGAAGTAGGTACTTTTAACTTGGGGAACCTCTTTTGTTTCTCTGCAAGAGTTGTTTTGCCCTACAGGCTGAAGTTCCTAACCCTGATTTGAATTGGGAGCTGCAGGCAACATGGGAAAGGAAGCTGGCAGTGTTAGGCAATACTCAGAGTAGCTTCTGCCATGCTCAAATTATGGGACTCTGTAGTTGTTGTAGGTTATAATGGGATTAATTATTCTGCAATGGCTACTTGTCATCCTACTTCTCATGGGGTGCCCTGTCTGGTGATGGGATGCAATGGAATGTCTTAATGCTGCATCAGGGGAAGTTCAGATTGGGTGTTAGGAAAAAGTTACTCACTGAGGGGGTGGTCAAGCACTGGAACAAGCTCTGTGGGGATGTGGTCATGGTCCCAAGCCTGTTGGTGTTAAAGAAGTGTTTGGACAACACTCTTAAAGATATGGTTTAATTTTGAGGTTGCCCTATGTGCAGTCAGAAGTTGGGACCTGATCCCTGTGGGTCCCTTCCAATGCAGGTGTTGTGGTTTAACCCCAGCCAGCAACCAAACACCATGCAGCTGCCCACTCACTCCCCCCCACCCAGTGGGATGGGGGAGAAAATCGGGAAAAGAAGCAAAACCCGTGGGCTGAGACAAGAACGGTCCAATAGAACAGAAAAGAAGAAACCAATAATGACAATGACAACACCAGTAAAATGACAACAGCAATAATGAAAGGACTGGAATGCACAAATGATGCGCAGTGCAACCGCTCACCACCCGCTGACCGACAGCCAGCCAGTCCCCGAGCGGCGAATCCCTGCCCCCCACTTCCCCGTTCCTATACTGGATGGGACGTCACATGGTATGGAATACACCGTTGGCCAGTTTGGGTCAGGTGCCCTGGCTGTGTTTTGTGCCAACTTCTTGTGCCCCTCCAGCTTTCTCACTGGCTGGGCATGAGAAGCTGAAAAATCCTTGACATTAGTCTAAACACTACTGAGCAACAACTGAAAACATCAGTGTTATCAACATTCTTCGCATACTGAACTCAAAACATAGCACTGTACCAGCTACTAGGAAGACAGTTAACTCTATCCCAGCTGAAACCAGGACAGGAGGGTATTCAGTGATGACTTCGTATAAACCTGTCTTAAGGTATTAAGCAGTACTTAATATTTCATGGAGATATTTTTATGCTTGTTTCATTTACTTTGTTAGTACCAATTTATCTTCCTGCTGTGAACTTTTTGGCCTGGGGTTTTAGCCTGCACTTCCTTTCTTGCTTTCTGTTTTTTCTGGGAAGGTAGCTTGTACTCTGTGTAGGCAGAAGTGTTGTCAAAGTAAGCTGAGTGTATTTCATCCAACAAAAGCAGCTGCTGGTTGTAGGACAGTGTGAACTCAGTTTCCTCACCATATGGAAGGTCAGGGCTAACAGTGAAAATCTGCTCAGTCCTTTCTTAGGAAGCTGTGTGCCAGCAAAGGTAAGCTGCTGGATGGACTTGATCTGACGAGTAACAGATTGCATCAAAATGGTCACTGTGGCCTCTTGGGACACTATACTAGCAGCCACATGATCAGATTTTTTTAAAAAGGTGCTTCAGTATATTTGGTGTTTGGGTAACTCTGTATAGTACCAGTGGTTGTGTCTTGTTCATTTCAAATGCAAGCTAGCATTAGAGCTTGTGTAGGACTTTGAAGACCAACAACAACAGGAAGGTCTGTGTGTAGCTTAACTGACGAAGTACAGGCTCTCCCAGTGTAATGCGTGCTTGTGATTAAGGCCGTTACGATGATGGACAGAGGTAAGTAACCTGCCACATCTGGTGAGGAAAATAACCCCTGTGGTCTTTCCTCTAAAGTTGCTAGAGATGTCTGTATTCAGTGGTGGTCAAATGGTCTGTAACAGGCTCTCAGTGCTGAAGTGCAAGACTTTATATGCCTATCCCACAGTGTGGGGCTCTCCGAGTGTCAAGCAGATGCCTTCATTAGAAGAACCATCGCCAAGAATCTTGCTGAGCTGTGCTGAAGCCGTGCTTTTCCTCAGGGCTTCAGCACCAGTGTCCTGGGTGTTGTCTTTTGATGCCCCGCTGCCACTGGTGGTCCTTAAAAGGCTTTCTGCTGAGCTGTCGCCTGCAAGTGCCGACCTTTATGCTCTCCTGGCCCTTCTCCGGGGGAGCGGCCATCGGCCCTCGGGCAGGGCCAAGCCCCCGGCGCTGTCTGTACCTCTTCCCTCAGCTGCTGGGCCGGGGCCGCTCGCGGTGGCAGGGCTCGCTGCCTTCTCCGGCTCCTAGCCGCCGGGCCGGGACGGCGCCGGTCGCGACCGCCCTTCTCCCCACCCAGCCGCGCCTGGGCGGCGAGGGCGGGACCGACCCGCCGCGGCCGCCCCCTTCCCTCGGCGGCGACGTCATCGCGGTGCGCCGCTGCGCCGAGCCCGAGGTGGCAGGGAAGCGGGGGGCGGCGGCCCGCCCGCGCCATGTCAGCGGAGGGGCAGCCTCCCTCGGGCCGAGGCGGCGAGGTAAGGGCGGCGGCAGCTCCGCGCAGTCCCCCGCTCCCCCCCCCCCCGGCCCCCCTCCGAGTCCTCCCGGCCTGCTGCCTAACGGCGGTGCGGAGCCGCCTCCCCCGCCCGGCGCGGGAGCGGCGGGCGGCCCGCCTCGGCCCGCAGCCACCCCGGGGCCCGCGGCCGGCTGCCTTTCTCTCAGCCGACGGCCGGGGCCTACCCGCGCAGGGGCGGCTGCGTGGGGCCCCTCCGGCGGGGCGCGGCGGGGCGGGTGAGGCGCCCCGCGCCTTGAGTCAGCCCTTGATTCAGGGCAGCGGAGAGGAGCGGAGCGGAGCCCTTCTGGGGGGGCAAGACCGGGGCGGGGGCAGCTCGGGTTGGTGCACGGCGAGTGACTTCCCAGCACTCGGGAGGGGGAAGCGCCATCATCGCTTTCAGGGAGCTCAAGTGTGAAAACCCCGTCCTGCTCAGAGTGGAGAGTCTGCTGCAAGGACCGCTGGGCATCCCGGTCGCTTTAAAGATGGGTGCGCAAACTCTGACCGGTGACGGTGGCGTTGCATTGCACAGGGACTTAACTTCCTGGTCAGGCCCGGGGGTCTTTAAAGTTAGCGATGAGCCTGCAGTCACAGTTGCCTCCTGTGGTACAATACGTGTTTAGTGAATGAGGTATTCGCAATAGTTGTTCAACAATGCTCTGCCTTAATTATCTCCCAAGCTTATGCGTTTCTCATATATTAGTGTTCTCAGCTGTGCCTGTTTCACGTTTTATTTGTCACTGTTACAGCGGATGTTCATTGTGAGTTTGGATCTGCGTGGTAAATTCAGAAACAGAAGAGTTTGCAGTTATTTGTAATTTACTTTAGGCTGCCGGAGCTCTTCAAATGTTTATGGTACAAGTGACTGCAGAGCTACTAGAGGATGCAGCGAGTCCAGTTTATATGCTTATAAGCATTGAAATTACTGTTCAAATATTTTCAAAAGCCTTGTGTGTTACTCAGTTATTGAAGTTTGCTTCGACAAGTGAAAAAATCCCAGTTTTCATGTAGTGTGTCAGTTACCCCAAAAACCAGTCAGCTATAGGAATGACTTGTGGCATGTATTAGGGTGAGTGAAGCTGTGTAACGCTGTAATGGCAGTAAATACTTCAAGTCTTATTTCAGTGTCCTTCCATATATACATATACAGTTTAAGTGGATGGTAATTCAGAACAAATGGAAAATCCATCTTAATAGATTTGTGTTGTGCCAGAAATGAGAAGGCTATATAATTATTCATTCAGACAGACTACCTTAAAATATAGACATACACAAAGCCATTATTGTTACATGCTTCCAGAGTCTGATTTTATGGTAGTGCTAGTGTATGTTATGAGTTTTAGCTTATATTGTTCCAATCTAAAGTAAGACTTTGTATATTAGAGTTTACTGCACCTTGTGTTAAGCAAGCCTCTGTTCTCTCCGTAACTGACCTTTGTGAGTATTTAATGATAAATGTGGTTATTAAGTAACTTTCCAGAGCATTTGCATTTCTGTTAGAATGCCTTGGTTTTATTTCTCCCTCTTTCCTCCATTGTCTTTTGGTGAGCTTTATTGTTTTGCATGTTTTGTTAGAACTAACACTTTGATGACAGTTAAACGCACAAGGATGAGTATTTTTCACTTACAACATTAATCTCCAAATGCATGTAGCCAAAAACCGTTTTGTTTCTCAGGGCATCAAGTTGTCAGCAGAGGTCAAACCATTTGTTCCAAAACATGCGGCGGTAACCGTGGCATGGTCAGAACCCTCAGAAGCATGTGTCTTTCCTAAGTACTTAACTACATGCTACCCATTTGTTCAGGAACCATCTCTGGATAAGTATGTATATTTTCTGAAATTTTGGGGGGGGGGGGGGGCGGCGGGATTTTAACCCTCCAGTTTCAGACGTTGAATACTCTTGTCAAGTCAAAGCTCTGATACATTAATATTCTAACTAGAAATGCTTGTGCATTGTCTTCATGATTTAGGTTTTTGCATTTATGTTATTTGGGCATATATCTGGTACCTTTTTCTCTTGCTCCCAATCGCCTGTATTGTTACAGAGCATTAAGGAGGATTTGTTGCCTGTAATGGCTTGTTTGTGCTCTGGAAGGAGCTGAATCCAGTCCTCCGGTGAAAGAATGGTTGTGTTATGACAAGTCTGGGGTAAATATAGTCATATAAAAGGAAGAGGAAGATCCTCCAAGAAGGTTTCTTGTGCTGTAAAACATTTAAATAATGTATGGGGCTCTTCCTGGATGTCCTCTCCAGAACCCGTGCATCCCCAGAAAGGTGGTTTTAGTAAGAATGCTACGGGTTTCTAAAAGGTTTTTTCTAATAAGGCCTGAAAAAAAAGATATTCGTGATAGACTTGTAAAAGTATTGTTAATCCCAGAGCAAGCTAGAAAAAAACCTACATAGTAGGATAGGAAATAATTGAGTCTTGTGATGTTACGTAGTTCTCTAGTTGCTTTCCAGCTTCTCAGAACTCTAAGCATTGGATTGACTGCAATTACTGCAAAGTTATTGGCGCGTCCTAACAAGTTCAGTTAGAGCCTTAGCAAACACATTCATTGTAGGCCTTCATTTTATCCTACAGGAAATCTCAGTATTTTCAACCCATTTTGATTTGTAATAGAAATTTAACATTGAGGTGAGTACGGCCTAATCTATGCATTAGAAAAAACACAGCATTAGCATTAAAAAAAAAAAAAAAAAAAGGCAGACAGCAGCAATATTCTGATGAATGTTTTGCCTTGTTAGGACTGAGCCATACTAATTTTTTTTGACTCTTATTTGTTACTTTCCTTCTCTGAGTGTAAACTATGATTGTAAGAGTTCTTTTGACTACAGTCTATCAGAATTGCAACAGGCAGTAAGAAACGTGTTACCTGAAGTCTCTTGTTCTGATGGGAAAGTTTCTCCGTTTTTTATTATATAGCCAAGATTCAGACATTGGCCACTTCATGGTGAACAGCTTTAAAAACTAAATGCAACTTTCTTAAGCTGGGAAATTTCCTTTCTCCCTAATCAAATTTGGATCGTGGCATATAGTTTCTGTACAAAGTGTGGGAGGAAGTTGGAAGGGAACCTTGAGTATAGATTTGAAGGAAAAAGGCATGCCCCACACATGTTATGTTTTCATAAACTGTGATGGTTAAATGCAGGTCAGTTAATGATTATCTTATACTTCTGTGTTGTAGTTCATACATGTCTTATACCCCATGAGATGCTGTACTTCTACTTTGTTATTACAGCATTTTAAGACAGGTTTTACTCTTTAATGTTTGTATTTTTGCAGTCAAGTATTTAATGTGTATCATGTAGTTATACTGTGCTTTTTGTTTGTTTCACAAGAAAAAGCCTACAGAAAATAAGTACGAAGAATCTTGATAACCTTAAACAGAAATTAGGACTATAACTGCAAAGCAGACTAGCTTTGAAACTTGGAAACAGATAACATCTGTGTTTTAAAATATTTGCTAAACTGCATGTTTTCCCAAAACAAAATTAATTATTTTTAAAGCAGTCTATGAGAGAGAGTAAATACTTAATTGAAGTAACATGGAACAGTTCTTTTTTGAAATATGGCTTTCTTGTTAAACAAATTCTTCAGCCAGGGAATGATGTGTTTATCTAGGCAACAAGTATATGCTGAAGATTTGCCCTGGGATGACTTCTCATCTCTTTCTCAATGTCCATCACATAGTGTTCTGGGAGATCCTGCCTTCCGTGAATACTCCAGCTGCTCTTACTCACCTGATGTCATTTCAAATGTATATCCTGTAGCTGGCTCACAATATCATTCTAACAACTCAACACACTGTAATGGTTCAGGAACAGTCAGTGAATCTGCTGAGCAAACGTATCCAATCAGACAAGAGAGTAAGAATCTTTCAAAGGTGAGCAAATACATGGTTTTTTTAAAATTAAAATTAAATTTTTATTTTAAATCAATCTTTTTATATGTTTGGTTCATTTTTAAAAGTAAATAATCACTCTCTGTTCTTGTAGTGATAATGAATGGCATTTAAAGAGCATGCCCAACTTCAGATTTCAAAAAAGTTCATGGAATTCCACAGTTCAAATTTATACAGTTTTTCAAGCAGCGTTTTTGGAACATGAGGGGAATTCAATTCTTTTTCCTCAGAAAGCAGCATCTGGGGGAAAAAAAAAGACCATTCATTTGTGAACTATTCTTTCCTTTGTTCACTATTTGGGCTTGGGGGGAGGCGGGAAGGGCTTTTTTTTGAGCCCCATGGCAGCTTCTGTGAACCAGAGTTAAGAGAGACCTGGTGGCTGTAGTCAGCTATGTGGCTGATAAGTGATGAGACCACATCTGTTGTTGAAGGATTTCTGGGACCTGCCACAGGTAGAAAACAATCCACAAGAGAGTAGGAACTTGTATTGGTGTGGAGAGGGAAGAAACGTTCATGTTAGAAATGTTCTCTTTCGGTCAAAAGTAAAACAGATGTTTGGTAAACATCTGTCATCTTTTTGTGTGTGCCTGTTTGGGAATAAACTTCCTGAAACTTGGATAATATTTTCAAACAAAAAATAGACAAACTCCTCAAAATATAAAAATCAGGGGGAAAAAAATCAAATGTATTATTAACTCATTTCCCTCTGTGGTTAGACATTGTGTCCCTTGTATTTGTAAGGCTGTTGTTGTTTCCAACAGGTTCAAGTAATCTGTTCTCCAGTCACATCCTTCTGGTGGACCTTACTCCCTAGGCAGAGACCTGGTAACTTCACTGTGGTCAAGCCTGTGTAGAGGAAGTTGTAAGATCAGGTCCTAAGCATGCCTTACTAGACATAAGATAACAAAGGCTAGAGACCTAAAATTAGTGGTTTTCTTGCTAAGAGAAAAATTAAACACTGAAGCTGTCTGGGGAGATTATTAGCTTAGTGTTAGCACAGGTGATGTAATATGAAGAAACATAGTTTAGCTTCCGGGAGGAGTTCTGTGGTCTTTGTAGGGGCTTGGGCTGAGCTGTGTACTGTTTGACAGTCTTTTTGTCATTGTTCCCCATCGTTTATTTTTTTGTGAGCTTGAAGAGAAATGATTGATCTTTGCAGCTTGCATTAATTTGATCACATCTCCTAAAGCTTTAATAATTTAGCTTTGGAGGTCAGAAAATGCCTTGGCCTCCCACCCAGGAAAATAATGTTGCTGCCAGATGTACTTTGAATTTAGTCCAGCGTTCTGTAATCAGAAGGAGTTAAGCCACTCGTCTAGGTCAATACATTATACTTTGCGTAGACGCAAGCCTAGTGCATGTTCCTTGCCTGCCCTACTGATACCTGAGCCCAGCTCTGCCAAGCTGTTTCTTGCAAGAATCACAAGGCTTTCAGGACTCGACAGTATAGGTGAATGTGTTTCCTTTATTGGGATCATATAGGTGTATTTTTTCTAATTACTTTCTGTCTGCTCGAAGTGCTTTGGATGTTGTATTGCCTAGTTTTGCCCATAATATGTAGTTTAGACAAAATATTGGAATGCTTTTAAGATTTTAGCCCTGTTCTAGAAGAAACTCAGTTTTAGAAGATAAGACTGGATGATTTAAGACCAAACAATTTTAAACTATTGGAAATGCTCTGATAATGAGATCTTAAAAGTACAGTTGTCTAGAAACATATGGAATATAATCCCTCTTGCCTGGGCTATAATATGTGCTAAACATGGCACAGTTAACAAGGTAGATAAAATTAAATAACAAATCTCTAACTGGCTGGTCCTGTTTTTATTGGTTATTTGTGGTTATGGTATACTAACTACTTATGTTGTATTAACTTGATAGTCAAGCTCCAGATGCAGAGGTACTTAACTGTAACTCAAGTTAAGGCAAACTTGATGACTTTACAAAGTTCAAGTAAAATCAACTAAATGTCACAAATACTTGCAGCAGAGGAGATCAAAAGAGGGTGAGAAAAAATTAGACAAGAAAAGGCATGATGGAGATGACTCTTCTGTCAGAATTGTGAACAGGACTTCGTTCCAGACCTCCGCATGCAGCAGAGATTCTGTGAAGCCAGGTACAAATGTGTCATTTGGTTAGAAGCACATCGAATAGACATAAAATGGTTGACTGTGCTATATCCTTCAGTTTGTGACCATGTTTCTAAATCTAGAATAATTAAGAAACAGGATTTCTTTCCTGTGTGACTTTTTGACGAGGCGTGGTGACTTAGGTCTTTTTGCTGATTGAACAAATTCTTGTAAACTGATACGAAAAATTTCCTAAGCAAGCATCTGAATTTACAGTTGCATGTTGAGTCAGTGTTGTGTATGCACATTGGTTATAATTGGTAGGTTGTTTTTTTAATATGAGCTATGTGTAGCAATAGTTCTTGTGATGATTACTGTAGTTATGTCAACAGGTGTACTATAAAACATACCTAGAAATGATCATAAGCAAGTTTAATTATTTAGACTTCACATGCTTTATTCAGACAGGTTCAATAAAACTACAAACAAGAAGTCAACTCAAACTCCAAAACCAGAGTCTCTTCCTGTACCCACATTTGAAGCTACCATTCTGGATTTCCACAAGTCACAGAGTTTGGGAAGCAGTGACATATTGAATGTACAGCATAAAAGTGGACCAATATGTGCAGCGGAAAGTAACATTGCATGCCTTAGTCAACCACAGATGTCTCTTTTGTTGAATACGGAGGTTAGCTGATGCTTTCATGTTGCAGAACTCGTAAAAATAAAACTTGTCTAAAGTTCAGGCATTTCTGAATGCAAGTATTTTTCATTCAGTACGGTAGTTTAAGACCTGTTTAAGTACCTTGCAAGCAAGGAGTTTTGGAGGTAGAGGTTTTATGGTTCTTTTTTAGATGGTGGTGTCAGTGGTTGATGTCTGCTCTTTTAGCCTTTCTCACTATTCTTTCCTTGTCTGTGCTGCCAGTAGATAGGGGAAAGCTAAGTATGGTTTGAATTTAGATTGGTACTGCTAAGGTCTAGACTTCTAGCTTGCCTATACAGAGCGCATATGTTCCTGAGGTTTCTTAATAGCTTCTTGTTTTCTGTCTTGCCTGGAAATGATAGGTAGGCAGTCACTTATCCAATAGTTTTAACAGATTCAAAAAAAAAAAAAAGTTTGGAGTATTGTACTTAATTGCTTTGTGCTGAAGAATAAAAATGAGAAGCTGAATTCCAGAAGGAGGAAAAAATATTGTTAAGGCGTAAGCATTTAACTTTATTCTTCTCGATTTTCTTGGTTCCCTATTTGTTGATAAGTACAATACTGACACATTCAGCAGTATGTTACATATATTGAATCAGAGTTTTCAACAGTGATTAAAGATTAATATTTTTGAAGGATCCAAACAGCATAATATTTCCATTGCCTCTGAGTGGAAAACTGCCTGTGATGGAAAAAAAGACCTTTCTGCTGTCATCTGAGTTTCCTTTTTCATTGCTAGTTTGAGTTTGATGATGGACTTTGTTTTTAACGTACTTGGAACGTTAAAACCTTTTCTTGTTCGTTCTTAGAATCATTGTTTGCATGCTTTCCTAAAATGTAAGAAGGCATCATCTTGCTTGCACAGCAGTGCAGGGGCATCTGCTTATATTTTGTAATGCTATAGGGTTGAAATGGTGGTTCCACTAAAAAAAGCAACAAAATTCCCTACATTTTTATCTGTGCGTGGGTTGAGGATTTTTTAAGTTATGGGGTTTTTTATGTTTAGCTTTGTTTAGGTCAGTGATTTTAATCCTACTTTTGTGATACCTGACTGTCTATTTTACAGAAAGATACTTCTGCAGAAAGCAAAGCTTCATCAAAAACTTTAGATGAAACAGTAGCCACCTTAATTCCCTCTTCATTTGATGGTAGAGGTAAGTGCTCCAGACAAATTATTTGCCTGTATTTCAACTGCTTGCATCTCATCACTTTGGAAAACTAAGGTGTTCTGAGGAGCTGTTGATGTGTAAAGTAACAAAGGAATTAAACAGCAAGCTCATTACGAAAGGAAAAAACCAAACAAATAAAGCTGTATCAGTTTCTTCCAAATGAGATGACCACTTACAGCTCATTCTTTCTTATAGATTTCATCAGCAGATAAAAACTGGGATTATCTTCCTTCTCTGTTTCATTCATGCTCAAGGGCAAATGTTGCTGTAGTTGCCTCCCAGGTTGTTTAAGAGGAGAGAAAGTAATGCATATTGATAATTGGAAGTCTGTTGAGTCATTTTCAGATTTTTTTCAAGAATAAATGAGAGGTAGAGACTTGATCCATCTTGATAAGCGGATTTGTTTTAAATAGCTGGCAGTCTCGAGTCTAGTATGTACCTAAAAATTACTCTGTGGCATATGTTATTTCTGTCAAGTCTGTTAAGGAAGGATTGTTATGGAGAACTGTGATGCTGAAATATCCCCTTTTTTTGTTTACCTGTTGTCTGGCTGTGGGGATGCAGAACTTCTTTTTCTTTTTCTTTTTCTTTTTTTTTTTTTAAATTGCCACAAACTATCAAGTGGCTTGTTTCAAGTGAGTACTTAAATTTAATTGAAATACTTACATCCAGAACTGAAAAAAGGTTCTGTTCAGCAGGACTTTGTCTTGGAGGCTTCACATGCATTATGCATTGAATTGTCTTAAGTGCCTGTCATGGTTTAAACCCAGCCAGCAACTAAGCACCATGCAGCCGCTCGCTCACTTCGCCCTCAACCCAGTGGGATGGGGGAGAAAATCAGGGCGAAAAAAAAGTAAAACTCGTGGGTTGTGATAAGAACAGTTCAATAGGACAGAAAGGACGAAAATAATAATGATAATAATAACAATAATAAAATGACAACAGTAAAAGAATTGGAATATACAAAAAAAGTGATGCACAATGCAGTTGCTCACCACTTGCTGACCGACGCCCAGTTAGGTCCGAAGCAGTCATCTACCCTTCCCCAGCCAGCTCCCCCCAGTTTATATACTGGGCGTGACGTCACATGGTATGGAATACCCCATTGGCCAGTTTGGGTCGGCTGTCCTGGCTGTGTCCCCTCCCAACCCCTTGTGCCCCTCCAGCCTTCTTGCTGTCTGGGCATGAGAAGCTGAAAAATCCTTGGCTTGGTATAAACACTACTTAGCAACAACTAAAAACATCAGTGTGCTATCAACATTATTCTCATACTAAATCCAAGACTTAACACTATACCAGCTACTAGAAAGAAAATTAACTCTATCCCAGCTGAAACCAGGACAGTGCCTCTCACTGGATTTCTGTGTATACACAGACGCACACCAGTCTGGACAGTTCAGTCCTTACCTTCCCACTAACTTCAGTAAGGATTCAGAAAGGACAGGTTAACCTGCTGAAGTGCGTTGAGGGGCCCTCCAAAGATAAAGTTATTCCAGAAGCTTTAAAGTCATCTGATAACGTTTTCTCCTTAAACACTGTCCTTGGTTCCTATCCCCCAGAATAAAGTGGCAGTTTTTGGTGGGTTGATCTTGGCTGGTGGGCAGACTCCTACCCAGCTGCCTTCTCTCTCTCCCTCCTCAGCAGGATAGGGGAGAAAACAAGATTTAAAAGCTTGTGGGTCAAGATAAGGACAGGGAGATTACTCACCAGTTGACCATCACGGGCAAAGCAGACTTGACTTGGCAAAGATTAATTTGTTGCCAATTAAAAATAGGGTAGGATGGTGAGAAACAAAAACAAAACTAAAAACACTTTCCTGCCACCCTCTCTTCTTCCCAGGGTCATCTTTACTCCTTCATTCCCGACTCTTCTACCTCTTCCTGCCCCAAGTGGCACAGGGGGATGGGGGTTGTGGTCAGTTCATAACAGCTCCTCTCTGCTGCTCCTTCTTTTGCAGGGCTGCAGGTGGACAGCCTGCTCCTCCCCCACGGTCTTCTCCAGGGGCTGCAGGGGAGTCTCTGCTGCTGTGCCCAGAGCACTTCTTCCCTCTCCTCCTTCACTGACCTTGGTGTCTGCAGGGTTGTTCCTCTGACATTTTTTCTTACGCTTCCCTCTCAACTCCTGCACAGTGTTTTTTACCCTTTCTTAAATATGTTATCACATAGACGCCACCAGCATTGCTGATGGGCTCAGCTGTGTCTGGCAGTGGATCTGTTTTGGAGCTGGCTGGGGCTGGCAGTGTCCATCTTCCCACAGAGGCCACCAAAGCAGCTTCCCCCCACTACCAAAACCTTGCCATGTAAACCCATAATGCTATTTAGTTGTTCAATGAAAGTTTTTCTCATTCTTAAAGAAAAATTTAGATTTCGTTCTGTATTTGCTGTGCGTTAAGAATACTTACAAAATTAATTGTGAGTTCTTTCAAAACATTGATACTTCTGAGTGGTAGTGGGTGAAATTCCTGTACACTGAGGCACATTAGGAAGTCTTTCAGCTGGTACATATGTCTATAAAACTGGAAAGTTTTTAGGAAGTAGAAAATACTGATGTGGCCTTGTATGTGAAAACTGTATTACTGAGATAAATTTTTAAGGAATTTTGCGTATAAATATAGCAGAAGTTCATTATTTTAAAGAAAAGTAACTTAGAAAATTAGCATGGAATTATTTGTATGTAGTTAGTATGACACAGTATAGATTTCCAATTATAATTTAATTGGGCTAAATGCATGTATATAGTGCTGGACAATATATAGAGTAGTTAAAATTCTAGAAAGCTTTCTGGAGAAATTAATTGTGTGAGTGTCTTATTTCAGTCCTTCCTCTGAAGGAATATGGTGCTACTCTGTATTTGCTAGTCGTTGATTAATTCATTGCAGATCCTTTTTCTTTTGAATACTTGAGAAATATTTTTGAGACATCTTTGTATATCACTTTTTTTCCCAGCGGCATTTCCTGAAACACCTGCAGATGGCTCTGCTCAGCCACATGTGTCTTGGGCTATGGTACTTTCACAGCCCCCAAAGAAAATTGTGTCATCACCAGCATCTGAAGGTCTTTCCAGAGACAAAGGGAAGCAGGATAGTGAAGCAAAGGTACTTGAGAATTGTCTGCTCTAAACTAATTCCTGTCACTGTGTGATTGTGTCTCTTGATGTGAGTCATTGCCATTTTTTTCCTAGGCTCTGTACAGTGTCCACTTCTAATGTAGCTTGTAAGAAGTAATATAAAGTTACCTTGTCCTTATTAGAATTTTTCTTCTCTTGTAGTGGAAAAGTATAACAAGATGTCAAAAAGACAGTGCTACTCCAGCAACACGAACTTCCAACTTTTAGGCTGGACTTTTTTCAAATTCCTGACCCTCAGAATGAGACATGAAACATGGAACTCTTGCCTTATTTCGGTGGATATTTCCTATTGAAATCTCAGTAGTCCTGATACATTCTGATAACCATGCAATGTGGTTCAAATGAAGAGTTTTTGCAGTAGCTCTGAATTTCTAAGAGATCTTGCATTTTCCTTGTCCACTTAATGTCCTAGCCTGGATTGATTAAGATACCCTTTAGTTGCTTAAGTGTGGTCACTTGCATTTGTTTTGGTAGGTGGTATTGAAATAAATCAATTTCTGATGGTCACGCCTTGTGATTTTTTTCAGCAGTCAGAAACAAAAAATGATGCTAGTGAAACTGAGCCTGAAGAAGGGTCAGAAAAGAAGAAAAAAAAGAAGAAAAAGAAGAAAAAACCAAAGTCACACACTGATGTAGAGAAACCTCAAAATGAACCTACTAAAGTACAGGAACCACCAAGGATTGAGGTATAGTGAAGAGGGTTTTGTTATTTTTCTTTTAAGTGTTATGAGTGTATTGGAAGACCAGATGTTAACACAGCTTTGTACAAATTTAAGTTCACATCCCATTTGTAGAGAATATTGGTTCAGGTCCGTTTCAGTTGAGATGTTTGTCAGAAGTTACTGGTAGGGAACAGTTGTGCCTTTTGACTTACCACGTATTCAGTGAGCACAGAGGAGTGCAGAAGAGACTTAGGAGCAAAACTGGAATGATGCATTTGAGAGTCTGGATATTAACACATAACAATAAAAGTCAAATTTCCTAAATTAAAAATATTCTGTAATAACTGTTGCAGAAAGCAAAGTGCACAAGGGACAGGGAATATACTGGGTACCATAGTGTGCCACAATTTTAAAGAATGTGGTACTGGTATTAAAATTCTACCCATCTCACATCTGGAAGCAATTTCTATGTAACACAGTTGTTACTGCCTACATTCCTGATTGTTAATTCCAGGTTTTTTTCAAATTCATATAGCTGTAATATGCATATTAGTATTTTGATACTTTTGTGTATCAGTATCACGAAGGCTTTACTCTCCCACATTAGAGAATTGTTGTATGGTCCATGGTTTAACCGTGCTTCATTGAAAGCCCAATATTGTACAGCACTACGTACATGTGTTGATTTATATGTTTGATCTAGTGTACATAATTTTCAGTCTCTGAAATGACAGCATAAAGAAGCCTTCCTGGCTGACTTCTGTTCTGTACATTTTAACATGAAACATGGAGTGGAACTGTGGCTACACATTCTTTTCATTGTGTGGTTCATTGTCCTGGAGCAGCACAAGAAATGACTGTTTGCAGACCTCTTTGCTAGAGAATTATGGGTAGAATTAAAGATCTGCAGGTTCTTTACCTCATGAGAACATCCCCGTTTTTACTATATGCTGCCATAGAATGTCTGACCGGTGAATGACTTACCATCTAAACAGAAAGAGAATGACAGGAGTCATGGAAAATAGTAGGAAGGTAATGGTACTACTGAAGACAAAAATGGGAATAAAATGGCATAGAATCACAGAACAGGACATAGGCATTGCAGCGAAATCTGTGATGTGGATGCAGGATCTGTTGTGGCAGTGGGGGAGAGCATTCAGACCCTCCTGATTTACGGGGAATGCTTGTGGGCTCATCAGTTTGAAAAATAGGTGAGACGCTTGTATGATGCTCTTGAAATAGAAAAGCATGAAAGGTTCATACACACACAACTTCTGGGCACCCAGGAGATTTAAGAAGGTTCTGCTATGTGCAGCAGCTCACTGGAGCAATGTATTGGATTGCTTACTAGTTTTATAAAAGTCACTCATAAATAGACATTGTTAATGAGCATAAATGGATACAGTTGGGGAAAAGCAATCCTGGTTTTCCATACATAGTGATAGGCGCCAAGTTAGGTATTTTCCCTGAGGGGAAAAAAATTGAAGCTGCTATCGATAACCAGGTCAGTGCTAGTAGTACTGGTCAAACACGCAAACAGTGCTGGGAATTATTAGGAAAATAGAAAACAAAGTGGATTGTGACCATACATAAATCCAGCATGTGTCTGATCTGAATATAGCATGGATTTTGTTTTCTTGTGTTTCCCCCACTCCTTAAAAAAAATATACATACTCGAACTAAAAAAGGTAGACAAAAGGCTTCAAAAATAATCAAAGGTATGAAGCAATTTCTGTGGGAGGCAAGACTGAATAAACTAGGTCTTCTCAGTCTGTAAAATAGATGGCGAAGTGGGAATCAGAAGTGACAAGGAAATAAAGAAATTATTTGATCCTAATTTTGTTTGATGTCGTCTGGTTCTTACAGGTGATGAGCTAAGAGCAAATATAAGGAGGTTTAACTCCACACTGAGTGGTAGATTTTAATTACTCATGTTGCTACAGGATGTTGCAAATGCCAGAAATTTATATGAATTCAAGAAGTGATTGGACAGACTGAAATAAAAATTTATTCTAGTGAGGGCTATTTAAATGGAAGGTACTGCCTGTGGTTCAAGATGTCCCTAAGCTGGAAGAGTATGTTTGTGAAACATTTTTCCCTTTCTTGCAGTTGTCTTTTGGCATACTTCCAAGCTTCTTTAAAAATAGTTCATTGAATGAGGTGCATCTGTCCTTATGCTAGAGCTTCCTAGCTTGGGCTGTTCAAATGAAGTCTTTTGGGCTGCAGAAGAAGTGTTGGTGTGTTCAGTAGTATTGTATCACTGCTAAAAAGGCCTCTTGGAAAGTGGGAGGAGAAGCAACTGAATGAAAACCACGCTAGTGGATCAGGATCATTATGATTGAGATAGCGGATATAAGGTGACCAGTGTAGAGCAAGCTTCAGCCTGTCTGCACTTAGTTAATCTGGAGTCCAGATAATGTATATTCTGCTAATAAAATTTACTTTTGTGTCTAAACCTACATAATCACTTGAGTGATTTATCTATTTATTTCCATACTGTAGTCAAGAGTTACTACCCTTTTGCCTGCCCTTTTTGTTCTTCACCACTTGCATGTTTAAGGCAGTATTGCACAGCTGGAGACTGTACTGGAAGAAGAGGGAAGTTGTTTGCGAGGCTGTTAAATGATCTGAAATACACTCCTTTAGGAGCCATTTACCTCTAATTATTTGTATCAGCTGACAGCAATAACAAGCTAGTGTTGGAAGCATTTCTCTTGTAAGCTCTTTCAGCCCTGAATTAGCTGCTGCATAGATGACTTAACCATTGTAGTGCTGGTTAGAATTGGTGGCACTGCACATGGGTTCTGAATTTTTGTACAGTGAAACAAATTATGATGAATAATTGATAAGCAGGGAGAAAATCATTTGAATGTAGGAAAATCAGTTTTGAGAATATGGTCTTGATAGTTCTTATGAAATGATCTTCTGATTTATTTGTTTAGGATGCTGAGGAGTTTCCTGATCTGGCAGCTGCTTCTGACAGGAGAAACAGGCTAGGATCTCAGAAATCATCATTTACTCCTTCTGTCAGAAAGCAACCTGAAGTAAGTAATCTTGCGAGATTATGTGAATGTTAAGAAAATAAGCAGGAAAAGACTGCAAGTTTTAAATGAGACTAAAGGTGGAATTCTTTTGACTAGATGTAGGTGCTTATGATGTGGGGTTCTGCCCATGGCAATCCCTGTAGGTACTCTGTGGACAGTGAAGAGCTATCTTCTGTATTCAGTAGATTCATATCATTTCAAAGGAGATACCTTTTTGGTCTCTGAACTGCTGCCTAAACTCTGGGCTGTTAATTCTGACAGAGAGACCTCTGTTGTGGATGCTTGAAGTTAGCTGAGAGGAATTGTATTTATGTAGTTTATTTTCGTACAGGTAGTGTTCGAGTTTAATTTTGCATTTCATAAAAATAATACTAAGACTGTCAATTTCTGCCTTTGCTGTTTGTTCATATAATCAAATTTCAAGGGCATCTGAACAGCGTAACACTTTGTTCTCAAGCCATGCAAGTGTAAGAATTTGAGTCCAACATCAATTATAAATCCAAGCTATTTTTGTTTTACATGAGTGAAATTAATCCCAAGGATTAATTTGGAAATTCATTCAATATGGGAATGAATCCCAAACACATATCACAAGCATTGGAAATATGATTACTTTTGCAAAGCAAATAACATAAATACTAAAGGTGAAATTCCAGGTTTCTGTTTCTTCAAAACTAGTTTTGCTGCTAGAAATTTTTGTCCTTGGTTTTGTTTCACTGTGAATATTAGTGGTTTAAAAAAAACAAAACCAAACCACAGAAAACCAAAACCCCCGTTTGCTTTGTTTGAGACAGTAAATTGCATTGACGGGGAGGAATGAGCAGCAAAAGGAACTGTAACTGCTCAAACCAGATTTGTTATAAAGAAAGTGCTATACAGGCTTGCACCTCAAAAGAGAGAAACCTTTTAGCTTTGTAGGCTTAAGTGGGATATAACCTCTCAAAGCTTACGTAAGTCGTAGAGACGTGATCATTAAGCCACTCATACTCCTCTGTAACAGATATTTGAAGATGAAGCTGCCTTGCTGTTTTTTTCTTCCAAACAAAAAGAAGGAAATCATGAGTCTGACTAGGAAGTATGACAGCCAATAAATGATCATACTTTTAGGGCACAATAAGGTCTTCCCAGAGCCTTCTCTTCTCCAGGCTGAACAACCCCAACTCTCTGCCTTTTACCATAGGAGAGGTGTTCCAGCCCTCTGACCATTTTTGTGGGCCTCCTCTGGACCTGCTTTAACAGGTCCATGTCTTTCTTGTACTGGGGACCCCAGAACTGCACACAGGATTCCAGATGGGGGGACACCAGAGCGGAGGAGAGGGGCAGAATCGGCTCCCTCGACCTGCTGGCCACACTTTGTGGGGGACCTCAGCTGGACTGAGGCCCCTGGACGGGATGGCTTTGACCTTGAGAAGATTCCAGTCTACCCATGAGAGAACAAACAGGAACAAGAAGAACTGCAAGATAAACAAGATAAACACTGAGGCAGTGTCGACCGCAAGACAAGGCGTACGTGTCCTTTTGGCAGAGGAGCTGAGTTGTGATGGACTGTGCAAATGTTAACCAATGATAAGACAGCATAACAACTTTGAACCAATAAGAAAGAGACACGTGGGGAAGCTAAGGGGGAAGAGAGTATAAAGGAACAGAGAAAGAGAGCAGTAAAGGCTTTTGCACTAGCTTGCTTTTACAAAGTTTTGTTGTTTTGTCATTTTGTCTGTCTCAACCGCGACAACACTTCCTTTGATGCAGCCCAGGATGGAATTGGCTTTCTGGCCTGCGAGCTCACATTGATGGCTCACATCCAGTTTTTCATCCAGCAGTAGCCCCAAGTCCTTCTCCGCAGGGCTGCTCTCAATCCCTTCATCCCCCAGCCTGTATTGATCCCGGGGCTTGCCCCGACCCAGGTGCAGGACCTTGCACTTGGACTTGTCAGACTTCATGAAGTTCACATAGGCCCAGTCCTCAGGCCTGTCAAGGTCACTCGGGATGGCATCCCTTCCCTGAAGCATGTAAATTGTACTACTCAGTTTAGTGTTATTCACAAACTTGCTGAGGGTGGACGCAATCCCACTGTCTATGCTCCATTTGAATTTAATATCATTTTCACTTTACACTTTTGCATGTGTCTTCATATTTCCCCTTCCTCCCTGCCACTTTTTGTCTCTAAATTTCAAAGATCCATCTCCCCGAAGAGCCTTGGGTTAGTCGGTCTCCCACACTGGATGGAACTCCCAAGGTGGTGGATGGACTGTCAGGGAAGCAAGCTTCATCTTCTGTGTTAGAAAGAAAGAAAATGCAGGTAAATTAATTCATGTTTGAAAAGAAGTTTACAACTCAAAGTGACAAAGGAAATTAGCATATTTAAATATAAGACGTAAGTCCAAGCTCATCTGCAATTGTATTCATACTTTGTCATTCATACTTTGAGATAAGTGACAAGATTCTCTTGATCAGAAGCACTCAGTGGTAGTAATTGCTAACCCCCAGTTTGGGGTACAGTGTTTAGGGAAAAATACTAGCTTTTCATTAATGTCTGCGAGTTTCAGATATCAGGAATTTTTCTTTCATCTGTCTTACTTGATCATGGCATAAATGTAGTCCAAACTGATTGTCTTAAGGAGTTGGGAATGTCTTGAAAGTGGTTCTGCCAGGTTAAGAGAAGGAGGCAAGGAGATCCACTTAGCTTGGGGCAAGGAGGAGAAATACAGAGCAACAGTGAGGTCAGTAAGTAGTTCCGTGTTGGTCTGGCATACCCGTGATGCAAGATGAGATCCTAGGCTCAGAAGGAGGTCACAATCCTTAACCCTATTGTAACAGGAGCTATAATGAATTGATCCTCCAGGATAAGACTTCTAAAAGTACAAAATCTGTGAGTCATTTCCTTAATATGTTCTGCCCTAGTAGTTTGCCCTTTTGTAGTCTTGCTAGACTATTCATTTGGAATCTTTTTATATTCTCAATCATTAAATGTGCAAAGTGTGTGACACCGCTTTTGCCTTTTCAAAGCAGACAGAAAGATTACTGCTTATGAGGAGGTGGTGCTTAAAGATTATGACCTCTCTTTTTAATAAGGCATTGAACATGATATATGTGTATTGCAATCACATACCCTGGAATATTCACAGTAGTTTTTCTGTACTTTTAACAAACCTTTCAATTCTGGTAAGCGTTTTTTCTTTTTCAAAGATAGGTGGCAGCCTGACCAAAGTGGGAGCTTGACATAAAGCGCCTCCTTTATTAAAGACTTTATACTTCTATGCTTTATTCCAGTAGCTATTCGAAAGTTACTTGAACTGTTTCTGATTTTTTTATTTTTCACATTAAAGTTGATGTGTATTTAAAGATCAAAATACTTTCATTGAATCAAGTTAAAAATCAGAAGTATCGTGGATGAAGATGTTGAGAGTGTATTACATACCATACAAAATAACAGTCTTTACATTCTGAAATGGAGAGCATTAATGATTGCTACTGAACTTGTTTAGGAAACATCCAGGAGCAGTGGTAAGAAGAGTCAAATTCCCGTGCAATTGGATTTGGGTGGCATGCTGGCAGTCTTGGAGCAGAAGCAGCAAACGGAGAAGTCAAAACAGTCTTCTAAACCTGTGGTGCTTTCAGGTATTGGTTACAATGAAACTTCCTTTCTTTCAGCTTGAGTTGTTTTTAAGTATTCAGATGTTAAATTTGGCTTGATTTCTGATCTGTAATGATCTCTGAATATGCAGGCAAGAGCACAGTTCACAAGATACAAGAGAAAATGAAGGTTCTTTTAAAAAACATTTTAAAAGCATGGCAATCTAAATTGTTTGGAGGAAGACTTGGGAAAAGAAAAATCCTCAGGACAATAATTTGTAAAAAATACCTTATATAAATATGAGAGGTAATTGAAATTTAGCTTTGACGAAAATACTAATGTTTGTGGAGGTTTTTGCTTTGTCTTAAATATGTGTGTTACTGTTGTGATCTGAACCTGCAGGAAGGGGCTACACAGTAACAAAGGCTTTCTTAAGCTCCTGTGATGCTAGAAATCTTAGAGCTGTAACTTGAGTGAAAAAGCTCCTTTGCAAACAACAGGGGTTATACAAGAGTCAATCAGCCCAAGCCAAAGGATGAGTTCTGTCATGCCTGATAATTGTGAAGTAATTGCTGTTAACAAAATGCTAGGTTTTGGTGATGGAGAGAATATTTCAGACCTTGTGGATGCATAACCAGGAAGCAGAAACAGATAGCTCAGTGTCTTTCTCATTGTAGGTCAAAATTTAGTTTTGGCTATGTTAATGCAGTATATGTTGCAAAAGGAAGCATGATGTTTGCTAGAATTCAATAATGATAAAATTTCTCTCCTTATTTCAGTAAAGACTTTTTAAAAAAATTATTTCAGAAAGACAGCTAATCACGAGAGAATTCATCTCACAATGTTTAATGAGATAGCTGATCTTTTAAATAAAAAGGTCAAAATACCAAGCATTGTTGAGATTTTCCTTCAGTAACTGAGAGAACTTGTAAGATGCTTTTTTAGATTCTTATTCTGCCATTGATCTCTTTTTTTTCATTTGAGTCAGTCAAACTCAATGCTGCAGAGGTGCTAATAACCAGTTTTGTTTCTGTAAAATTACACAGTGCATGGATTGGCGAGTAGATGGTGGAGCACAAAGGTATGGGTCACAATACCTGTTTTCTAATATTAAATTGCCTGTGTCTGAATCTGCTGCAGAAGAGAAATTGATATGTCATGTTCGTATCCTGGAAGTATAAGGCAGATGTTACCTCAGCTTTATAATTTTTTTAACATTCAGTGCACCCATTAAATTGGTGTGTACCAAAATGTAACTTTAGTTTGTGAAGTCTCATTGTGCTGATCTCTGTAACCAGAAGAGAAGCACACTGAAAAAGAAGGGCAAGGAGTGTGACTGCAAACAAAGTTATTTTATTCCACTTACTACTTCATTTGGTAAATAATGTGTGGATGGAACAGCATAGTAAAGCAGTAATTATTTTCATTTAAATTACATTTTGGAAATGTATCAGTCATGCAAAATGACACAAACTGTTAAAGCCATCAAGTTCAGGAACATGAGAACTCTGTGAATTTGAAATTAAGAGATGAGGTACACAGTGAAGGAAATACCATGTGTCTGCAGGATGCATACTTATGTATTGCTTCAAATCCAGCTTCAATTCTTGTAGCCATCTGTGCTAACATACTGCACAGTGTTCTTGGCAGTGTTCTGAATTTGCCTTTGTTACACGGAGCCAAAAAAAGAAAAGTTGCGGTGTAGCAGTTTTATGAAGTAAACTGTTTATGCTAATAATACTGTATGTGGTGTTGGAGGATCAGCATATAAATAGTTTGGAAGCACTAAATGAAGATGGCATAAGACAAAGTGCCAGAAACTTTAGGTGTTTTTTAGGGGAGGGAGGTTGCCTGAGGTACAAAGGTGTCAGGCTCGTTCCACTGATACTTACGTCATCCTCTTCATTGACTTGCTAATGTAACCTGGTTTATATTGCAGGTAACTGAAGTTTGACAAAGTGCTCTCACAGGATACAGCAATTCCTACTGATAGCAAGTTGAAAAGGGAGAGTAGTTTTTAGGGTGTGAGGTCATGGTTTGGAAGGTCCAGGTTCAGTGACCTGGCGGTTAACAAGTCATTTAAAGCTTCTGTGCTCTAAACCCTCTGAAAAATGCAAGTAAAGTAGACATCTCCTGAGAGCTGTGCTGGTTAAGCAAGAGAAACTTACCTGTAGCTTTGCATTACTCATTACCCATCTGCAAATGAACTTCATCCAACATCATTAAGGTGTAACAAATGGTAGGGGTAAATGCTCCAGACTATTTACAGCAATTAAATCTAAAATCTGTAATACTGCAGCTCAGTATTTATCTTAACGCAGCACAGAATCTGTGGAGGAGGAAATGCCATTGCCATGAAACATGGGGATTCCTGAAGGTTTACCACACTGGCATGGCATGGTGTTGAAGGTAGCTTGGAGTGGAGTATT
Source organism: Harpia harpyja (assembly GCF_026419915.1). Lineage (NCBI taxonomy): Eukaryota > Metazoa > Chordata > Aves > Accipitriformes > Accipitridae > Harpia > Harpia harpyja. Next base: position 67,759,520 of record NC_068969.1, on the reverse strand, counting down.
TTGCCAAATTCTGCTTTTGAGAGTTCAGGGACAGAGCTTGTGATTCTAGTTGTATAATAAAAGTAGAGGACATGTCAGTCTTTTGGGAGTACCTTTATTAAGTAACATTGTTTAATGACACAGGATTGCCTATAAATATTCTTAATAGCAACACAACACAAATTTAATATGTGTATACTAGCTCCAATCCAGTCATTAAACTTGCATTGGATTCTCATTTAGGTATTTGTTATAGTTGTATGATGCAGACTTTTTTTTTATCTCAGTTGGTGGTGCCATACCATTGCTTTCTAAAGAACCTGCTACAGCCACAAAAAGTCACCGGTTAAACCAAGGAAAGATGCCTCATAACCCTTTGGATTCCAGCGCTCCTTTGGTAAAGAAAGGGAAACAGAGAGAAGTCCCTAAAGCAAAGAGACCAACACCTCTTAAAAAGGTGCTCATATTTTTACCTTAAATAGTACAATACAGGCTAATGTAACTTCAGTATTACTCTGTGAGTGTATTAAACCTTCTGGTATGGAGATTTGCATCTCGGCGTCCACTTGTGTAAATTCAATTTTAGCTTTCCTTGGTTTAAAAAAGGGGAGCGGGTGTGGGGGAGAAGAGGGGAGTCTTGCTAAATAGCATATACAAATTTCCCCAAACTATATTTTCTCACTTAAATCACTTGATAGCTGAAGAAGTGCCACTACAAAAGTGTCCACACATCATTGGTACAGGGGGACATCCAAAGAAATCTTACTTGGTTTGGACAAGATATGCTTATTTGCAGGACTGGGGAGAATGGATCCAACAAAGGTAGTATTTAATGTTTCTGTGCTCTTCCAAGCCAGAACTTCAGCTGATTCTGCAGCAACTAGTGTTAGATCCACCTGGCCATTTCTCTTGTATCTTCCCTCTTTGCCCATTCACATTGCTTCCTGTCATGTCTTCTATATAGAGGATTTTCAGATACTGCTTCATCGCTGGTCACTTTCTGGTCTAGAATTCTTGTGGAGCTAGTGATGGTAGTTTAGTGGTTATTCTGTTCTGCTTAATTGAATTTGAGAACTGTACAATGTAAACAACGTAGAACATATAACAAACTCTGGGGGGTGATACTAATTACTGTGTCTTCTGGCTGTTCTATCTTCATGCCACCTATTTTCCAAAATAGGTTTGAGAAGACAAAGATTGCTTTGTCTGTGTAATACCTGTGTTCTGAGTATGGTAGGGAACTTATTTTTTTTGTTTGTTCATCTTTGACAAATGCAAATGGAGAAATTTACTTTTGCAATTAGTTTCTATGGTGTAATTAATTACAAATTTTGGGTAGATTAGCTAAGCTAGTGGTCATATATACAATAACTGTTTCTTAGCACCTATGAAAGCAGAGAAGGAAGATGAGTTTTAGGAAACTGATTGTTGCTTTCACAGTAGCATGTTTGGATCCAGCTTATGTCCTACTTTACTTCCTTCTGTGTACTATATGCTTTAGCTATCCATGGTAATTTCTTCTTTTTCTTCAACCAGCAAATTCAGAGACAGCAATCTATTAGACTGACTCAAGATTTTTAACAGGGGAATAAGGGGGAAGAGTAACTGTGCATATACGTATGTATATATGTACTTAAGTGTTTGGCTGAATTCCTACAAATTGACAGTCTGAAAAAGAAAGGTAAAGAGGGAGACTTTTTCACCTGCTTCTCTGCATTGAAGCAATTTGTCACTTTAACTTCAGTTCTGCCCTTGTAGTTGATCCCTAGTATTATTTTCTCCACCCAGACACTGATAATCAAGGAAAAAGTCCTTTTTTATGTAGATTTAGGGAATATCTTTCCTTCCTTTTATGTGCAAATAAAAAAACCCCAGATGTTGTAAACTTTGAATGATAGTGCCAAACTTCTTTATGAATGGTCTGTATGTAAACACTTGGTAAGAGAAACTGCTTTGTTATCTATATGACATTGAATTGATTTGGGTTTTATTTATATATTTTCTAGATTATTCTGAAAGAAAGAGAACAACGAAAACAGCAACACCTGTTAGAACAGACAGCAGTACCAAAAGATGAAGATAATATTTGTCAGTCCACAGAAAATATTACTGAAGATGAAACGCTTCTACAGGATAGTCAAGCAGGTATCTTTGAAGAGAAAGCTATAATACCATATGTAGATGGAGATTTGAGAGTGAGCTCACTTAGTACTTTCGAAAATGTGTACCAGATACTGCCAAATGAAAACTAACTTCAGAATTTTCTAAGATTCAGCTTGGGCTTACCTAGAGTTTAGTGTGCCAAAGCTTGTAGTCAATGCAGTTGAGTAATTGGGATTCTGATTACTGTTCCACACTTTTATGCCTGTTGGATTTATTATATGTTGTTATAAGAGTCCCTACATCTCTCTGTGAATCTATTTAAAAAGAGGTACAATAATAAAAATGAGTTAAAAAAAAATGTATGACCTGTTCCCCTACTACCACAGACTGTTGTAATACTGAAGTAATGTCAAGTACCTCTTGCAGAGACAAGTTAGTCTCTTCACAGTGCTTTTTGGTCTGTCTTTTCATTGAAATATCTTTATTTACATGATAGCTGTTCCTGCAGCACAAGTTGCTGAAGGGTTTCTGGAGAACACAGGGATCAAGGACTCAACAGAAAGTTCTATGACTTCAAAGCAGCTAACCTTTAGTCTTCCAAAAATCCATAGTAGGAATTTTAGAGAGTAAGTATTGATTGTATTGATATCTGGTTTTCCACAGTACCACCAATACAGCATTTTTCAAACAAGATACATTAATTGCATTCTGTGCAACAATAATTGGAGTTTAGACTGAAGGTTCTAATTTTTTTTTTAGTTTTTCTGTAAGCTGACACATAAAGACATGATATCCAGAGAAATAGTCTGTACACTGTTGTAATTCTCACTTCAAAATGCGTGTTCCTTGAAGGAAAAAAGATGATCAGAAATTCATTAGAGGCTAAGGAAGGAAAAGGAGCTGCTGTTAAAGTATAAGTACCTTATTTTAAATAAATGGAGTTCCACCTTAAGATTTAAGACAAAGAGTAGTACACCTTACTTACTTTTAGTGTGTACTTTGGTTTTCTGCTGCCAGACCAGAGGGGAAAGATGTAAAGAATGTGACTAGCCAGATGACATTTTCCTGTTGTGGCTAGGGAGAGAAATAAAGGGAAGATTTATGGGTTATTATGTGCAAACACTTTTAGTTTTGTTTAAACAGATGTGTACAGATGTTTCATTATAAAAGAAGTAATAGTCATTACTCTATGTGAAGAGGTCAGAGATCCAGTCATGACAGTTTATAACAGTTACTTTAGGTAAGCAGTGTGTTAACTTTAAGTTTTCCTCCCATAAAGGCACCACCAGCCTTTTTGCAGTTCATGTTGTAGTAATGGTTAATATTGATACAGCCATTCTTTATCTTCCTGATGCCATGTGTTAGCTCTAATTTAACTTTTCATTGCATTAAAAATTACTTAATTTGTGTCTATGCAACACTGTTTTACTGAAAGTAAACAGTGTGGGTTGAGTATCTACCAGGCAACTCAGTCCTACCTATTATAGGATGTAGAGCATTCAGCAAAGCTTCGAATATTTTGTGTCTTTAGATTAGGTTTTCAGTGTTTTAGTAGACTTGTCTTTGAGACTTGGTGAAATCAACTGGAAATAGTAAATAAAAACTCTTGTAACTTCAATAAAATTTTGAGGTAATTGTATCCCTAAGATCCAGGATAGATCTTGCAATCTCTTCTCATAATCTTACGTGAATTTGCCACTTGGCATCTTTCTGTTGACTGTGCAGTTGAGGTATCTTTAGTTTTTCTCTTTGAGACCCTTCTTTACTGAACAATTCTTTGTGTAAAAGATGGGGGGAAAAAATAATTTGGAACAGTGATCTTTCCCAGGGAATACTAGAAGGATGAAGTAGATCTGGTTTTATCCTTTCCTTATGAACACCACAAGGCTGTGGTTTGATAAGTGAAATAGGATGATGGACAAAAAAATAGGAACCTGGGGAGGAGGAATTTGATCCAGATTTCCATCTTTGTTATAAGTAGACTTGTATTTGTAGAAATAACTTAGAATTTTATACTCTGGTTGCTGTACTTTGATTTATATAGGTCAAAATAAATGCCCTCAGAAAAATGCTTCAACAGAAAAACATGTACATACATATTTATTGGTATAAAATATATATATATATATAGGCTTCTTGTACATGTGTATGTATTCTGAGTATAGTTTGATAGGGGAGTCAGATACCACAAGTTAACAAAACTTTCTGTAAGCTCTCAGCCACTGAGAAAATTCTTAAGTAAATTTTTCTTCTCATGTGTATAACAAGTGTGTTTGGAGTGGAAACAGAAAAAAGACAAAGACATAGCGTAGAATGTAAACTGTTTCTATTTTACATATTACATATTTATGTGTTACATATTTGTAATTTTAGGGGTTTTAATATTTAATTGATTCTTTCTTCCAGTTATTGCAGCCAGGTACTTAGTAAAGAAGTTGACAGTTGTGTGACAGATCTCTTAAAAGAACTGGTTCGTTTCCAAGATCGCTTGTATCAGAAAGACCCAGTAAAGGCCAAGATAAAACGCAGGCTTGTTATGGGTCTTAGAGAAGTTTTGAAACATCTGAAGCTGAAAAAACTGAAGTGTGTCATCATCTCTCCTAACTGTGAAAAGATTCAGTCAAAGGGTAAGTTTTAAAAAAAACATGTTGGTTTAATAAAAGAAATGTAAAAAAGCAGACTCAGTATGCTGGCAGCAGTATTATTATTGGAGGAACTTATTTGAGTAGCCTTTGAAATGCAGTCATAGAAAGATGCCATCTTTCTTCAGATTGTTTACTGCTGTACAGCTGAAGTGTGAGCTGAGTCAAGACTATCTGGGGTGGGGGAAGTTACCTGAAATGAGCATCTGTTTAGTTATCAATTTGCAGTGCAGCTGCACAAAAGATTGCCCTGGCACAGCTGAGAAGAGACAAAGGTTACTAGTGCCAGCTGTGCCACCACAAGAAGTCCTGCTGTGTCAGTCTCTTAGGCCACAGATTGACAATAAGTTGTCAGTGATAGTTTGTTTCAAATTTGTTGTCATTATTGTCATTACTTTCTATTAACTTTTAAATAATTTCTTAGCAGCTGAGTCTTTTTTTTAATACTAGATTAGACTATACTACACATAAAATATGGAATAGTAGCAGTCTAACGATACTGCTAATTAAGAATTGAAAAAAAAAAATGTCAAATTCTCCTTTAAAAATGGAGATCTAATGCTATTACTGAGATCCATGTATTTTTTCCTATGAACTCTTGTAATTTCAAAACGCAATCTTAATCTTAGGGTATTTTTTGCTGTCTTTTAACAGTACTGTCCTTTAGTTAGAATCAGCTTGAATAGTATCATTCTTTGGTAATTCTGTTGTCTGCTCCAGGTGGTTTGGATGAGACTCTACACAACATTATTGACTGTGCCTGTGAACAGAATATCCCATTTGTTTTTGCCCTTAATCGCAAGGCTCTGGGCCGCTGTGTAAACAAAGCAGTGCCTGTGAGCGTGGTGGGAATTTTTAGCTATGATGGGGCTCAGGTAAGCTGAAATACATAGCTTCATGTTTTTGTCCAGCTTTACTTTTTAGCTGTAAGGGGGGGAACTTTTAAGATTTTGTTTGTTTTGTTTTTGCACACTTAATACTCTTTATCTCAGGTCAGTGACTTATACAAAAAATTGTGGCTTTAGAAGTACAGCCACTCAGCACTGTTCAAAACAGTAGTTTGGGCATCTCTTCCTGACATCCTCTCCATCTCAATCTCTTTCCAAATTTTTTTTCCAAGAGAATTTGGTGTTTTTATAAATGCTTATAAATGGTTTAGTTTTCATGTCTTTATACATACTTAGCTGCTCAACTTTTATATATGAACATATATGTTCTGAATAAGGAATATTCATTACAGATTTTCGTGGAGATGTTGCAACTTAATATATCTTCTAAGTTCTCCTAATATTTTATATTTCCACAGGACCATTTTCATAGAATGGTACAACTGACAACAGAGGCCAGGAAGGCCTACAAAGATATGATAGCAGCTTTAGAGGAAGAAGCTGAAGGAGGACTAAGAGAAACCCAACCCAGCATCTTGACCACTGATTATGAAAAAAATGGCTTATCAGAAACTGTTAAAACATCTTCCAAGGACTCTGATGAGGATGTACCACATTATAGTGAGTATTTACTGGCTTTGTTTTGGTTCAGTTTTCATTCAAAAAGTGCTCTTCAATTCTATGATTTTCACTGAAACAAATGACACCTGACACTTTAGTGGTTAGTAAGGAGGGAAATTCTGCTTTTCTGTGATTTCCCCCTGACCCTGTAATTTTAAAAACCTGAGGTCAGCTCTTGCTAAGGAAGTCTTAGAGAAAATTCCTCTCTGAAATCCACTGATGGCAGGTGGTACTCATTGCTTTGTCCAAGGAGGTTTAACAGAGCTCCTTATTATTTCTATTTGTTAAAAAATCCTCCAAGTTTTTTTCTAGAAGTGCATACTCTATAGCCATGGTGGACTTAAGTTTGGTAGTAAAGCCTGTTTAAGATGCATCTTCTTGTCCAAAAGTGTTCATGTTTTGTAAAGGCCTTCCACTTCTAGAAACACGTTCCTCCAGCTCTGCTTGTACAGTCACCAGACAGCAACAGTTATCACTGATACTAGGCAACTTAAAACTTCTTTGAAAGTTTTGAAAACTTCTGAGTTTTTTTAAAGTTTGATCCACCTTCAGAGTTAGCCTTGCTTGAGTAGGGGGCTGGACACAAGGACCTCAATGGATCCCATCACTCCTAAAGTATTCTTTCATGCGTCAGCCGATGTCACGTGGAGTACATGCCAATATGCCCATGTGCTTACTTATCTCAGCACTTACTTGGAGGAGGAGGTAGAGAATCAGTGTGACTTTTCATTTTAAAGTTTTTCCTCAAGTACTATACAGTAACCGGTTTGTTGTTTTGTTTGTTTGTTTTTTCTTTTTATTCTAACATTCCCTAGTTAAAATCTGGAAGAGAAAACTTGAAGAAGAGTATAACCCGTATGCACTGGAACTGGAAAAGAGTGCAGCTGCTGACATGGTGATAGTGAATTCAGAAGAGCATCAGTAAATCCAGATCCAATTCTATTGGGGCTTTTAATATTTTTTTTTTTAGACCCCTAGGAAGAGGGTAGCAAAATAAAATAATTTTCAGAAGTATCTGAAGTCAGCCAAGTAAACTGTTCTGAATCCATTTAATCAAAATACACACTGCAGCACATGAGGCACTGGCTAATGCTTTTACATTTTATGTATTTGGCTGAACACTATAGCAGATGACAACAGCAAATTGTCTTAGCCCCGAACCACTTGAACGAGCCTGGCATACTGCAGTGGTTGGCATACTTCAGTGGTTTTATGGACTAGCATTGATTTGTTAGTGATTAGAATTTGCTAACACTAACTTAGTTAGTGTTAGAACTTGCTAGAATGATAATTTTATTTGGGAAGAGATTCTGTGAGCCAGAACATTGGGGCTTGCAGGGGTTTGCTTTTTATTTTTAACTCGTTTAAAGAACTTTAACTGGTTTTTGCTAGTGGGTTTGGTTTTGTTTCTTCTAAATAAACCTCCTCAGGTGGGCAGGCTGGCATCAAAGTAATTTTCTTCCAGTCAACAAGAAATTAATTTTCGGCAGGCAGCTTGATTGAAACTAATTAAGGAAGGCCATGATGACAAAGTTCCCAGTTAGCTCTTCTGTGTGATATTTTGTTCTTCTGGGATCATACGGCAGGTGTAAAGGAGAGAGCATGGACTACAAAGGTCTGAAATTTCTGCAGTGAAAATGCTCTGTTTAGAAATATTATAAAGTTGATTGAGTGTATAATGATGATGTTTCTGCTGCTACTGAGACTAATTTATCATAGGTCCTGCTTCGATGTTTCTGATGCTACTGAGCCTAGTTTATCATAGGTCTTGCTTTGAAGTTAGAAGACATTGAAGGACAGCAAATATGCCAGCCTGCTATCCTATCTGTACCTTCTCCATGCGAACAGACTCCTCATTCCTTCAGTTTGGGGTTGTGTTGGTATGTATGTGTAAGAATTTTTGATCAATCTCAGTTTGTATCTAAGGTAGGGAAAATTTGTATCTTACAGGAAACAAAATTTTTATCTTACAGGAAATAAAAATTGTATCTTATAGGAAATAAAAATTGTATCTTACAGCAAATAAAATTTTAAAAACAAAATGTGCTTATAATGGTGGTGGAGCACCTTAGTGGGAATGTCCTGTACAAATACCATTATTTACAAGTTGCAGACATAAGAGGGCAAGCATAAAGACAGTAATTGGAGGATGCACATGTAACCTCTGTCACCTGTTCTGGAAGATGATACAGATGCCATGTGCTGCTGCCAGCATCACTGAAGCATGTCTGTAAGTGCTTCACCACATTGAACATTTGTAGTGCAATACTTTGGAAAGTAGCTGCCTTCTGAAGTTAGAAGTGATAAATAATTAAATAATTTTGAAATTCAAACAATTTTGTAGAATGTAAATTGTATAAAATCTGTTACAATATATTAATTCTATAAAGTATGGTTGTGACTTAAGTAAACTCTTCTGGTGGGCATTTAATGATGATTGAAATGTCAGTTTTGAGGAAGAAAATTGGTGAGGGAAGCCAACCTTAAGCTGAAATGCACAGTTGGTCACTACTTATGATGATGATGTTTTTGTATTAGTTTCTTCTGATCTTAAGTGGAAATTGAGGGTGAAGGATCCCAGTGATGAAAGATGGTTTTGGCCAGCAGATAACATTATCCAGAGGTAAGCTGTGATTTATTTGTACTTGAGCCACTTTGATACATATCTAAAACTCTGCAACTGCTAAACCAAGTCACTGCATGGAATGGGGACCAGTTGGTGAAGATCACATTAACAGCTTTTTATTTTATTACTATATTTTCTATTTTGTTTTACTGTAGAAGAGCATGAAAAATTACTTTGGAAACATTATAGGTTGTTCAAAATCTTAGTGAGTTACCTCCTGTTCTTAGAATGTAGCAGAAGAATTCACTGTAAGGCGTCACAGCTGTGTTCACTAATTCTGTTACATAGATGTTTTTTCACAAAGCTGAGCTAAACAAGAGATCTGGCAATCTTTTTTTTACTGCTTGCAGTACTTTGCTGTAGAGGCAAGGCAAAAGCTCAGCTATGCTCATCTTTCTTAAACTCTGACCTCAATCTTACAAAGCCTTACCTTCCCACTCAGCACTACAGAACTAAACTTAAGTCTGCTCCAAATCTATTGAATAAATAGAGGAGGGACAATTCAAGAAAAGTCTTTTTATAGTTGTCCCTTAGCCATAAGAGAAACATAATGGGGAAAAAATTCCCTCTGAACATTGGTGTCAGAAGTCTGCATCAGCATTAAATTTATGATTACCAATGTGGAAAGTAGGGAAAATGGTTTTGTGTGTAAGAATTCTCTCCCTGCATGTGTGACCACAAGGTGGTCTGGTATTGGAAAAAATAAAGGGCTGGTCACTCAGGAAAGTCTTTGAAGAAAGCATTCTCCTTACTCTATGTGGGAAATGATTTAATTTAAATCTTACCCGTTAAGGGATAATTTAGGGACAAGTATGAAGCTTTCTGGTATTGCTGGGAGCAGCTGTCACCATGGACTCAAGATATAGTGATTCTTAGGTGGAATCTTACATGCTTCCAGATTGTTGAAAACCATTGAGAAGATAAGACAGAAAACTTGAATTATGCCTCAGCCTTTTCTTTATTAGATGCAGGTCAAAACTCTGAACAGCAATGCAGTAAAACAATTTCACTGCAGATTAAGCAAGTCCTTACATTTTCAATCTGCAGTTGTTCACTAGGAATAGTCTTAGAATTCATTCAACATAGAATTTTTTAAAGCTACCGCAATTATCTCAAATATAGAAGAATAATTTGCAAAAACTGAAGAGTCTGCTTTAACTTGGGTGTTTTGTAATCTATCTGTATTTTGAGCATTAGTCAGAAGTTCTTTATATGGTACAGAAACTTCATTACCAAAGGAAATACATTTGAACAAATGAACTTGCTGACACCAGAAAGGAATGCTTTTCAAAACTCTGGGAACAGAGTATAAGGGTAAACACAATAAAAGAAAATAAATGGGTGAGTTGAAGTGCCTTTAAATAAACATGATTCACATCTTATTATTAATCTCTAAATCATATGCCAAGATCCTCAAGCCCAAAATTAACTGCTTTGCTTAATGAACTCAAAACAGAAGCCATACATCATATTACATTGTTTCAGCAGCACAAGTCTTACTGAGACCACTTTTGTTCTTCATTATGGTGAAATAACTGGCATCAGAAAATGAGAGAGATAGTTCCAGCATGGGATGGGTGGCCTCTCTTATAGCATGTAACTTAGTTATTCTTTGGTGCAGTAAGGATATCCTCTTCCACCTCAAGCTTCAGGTGATTCTCCTGAATATCAGTGTTAATGCCAGCACTGGTACTCACAAATACCTCTTTGAATGCTGTGATAACAAGAGGACTGGGTACTCTAACTTACATACATTTCTCCTCCTAGCCTGTTCGTTTCTTTGTCCATTAGAGGCTGTTTTTCTTCTTGCAGCTCTCCTGAAGAAGAAAAAGTTCAGAACGATGTGTTAATATTGGTTTAAAAATTAAAATAGGGTTTAAAGCTTGCCTATACTAACTGTTCCACATGCAACAAGCATGTATTGTATCCCAAAGTTACCAAAAGTAATCTTTGTTCTAACTGTTGGAGAAAAACATTAAAAGCTAAGTATGGACTCCTTCTTTTAAAGGAAGGCCAGCTTTGATGGACAGTACCATTTATGAAGTCCAGTAGTCTCTGCAATCCAATTAGTCTACAGACATGGCGAAACTAATCTACTATATTCAGTATACACAGACTTAACTGTTTTGGGCAGGATGAGAACTACTGACTGATTAGCACTTGGCTAGTGGACTGAAGGAGCAAGCTGACATAACTAATGTATGTCATGGATCGAGCAGATTTTACTGCTGAGTGTCAGGAATGATGATGAGTACAGGAACACCACTCACTTTGTTATATAAATAAATTCAGTTGCAGAAGCATCACAGGCTATTTATAAAATTGGGACTGTAGTGCATCATGTAGAAAGCACTGTAGGAGATATCTTTTCCATAAATTCTTACCCATGTTTTCCTCCAGTTTTGCATCATCTTGTCATGTTCACTGATGGCACTTCTCCAGATATTAAATTCTTTGGCCCATCCATCTTGACCAGCACCATCTGAGAATTGTACATGGGATGATTACATAACTATGTAATGATAAAGTAAGTTGATACCTGTTCAGTTGCAGTACTTCCTGTGGAGGATTGGGCTAGAAGGAACAAAAGCCACCACCTTGTCCTTCATTTTGCTCTACCTTCTCTCATGTTATTTGGAAGCAGTACTACTCAGATGCTCATGTCTCTTCCCCTCTGTAGCAAACTTAACTTAATAGCCTCCAGAGTAAACAGGTTCTGTGATTCAAGGTCTAGAAAATATGACCTACAAGTTAGATGGGTTTGAACTCTTTAAGAAGCACACAAATGCTCCAGTTAGATCATACCAAGCCTGTGGCAAAGAATGATATGATACAGCTGACTATGTCTGGTTTGTAATTTCCCCATTTTTTGGTAATGATACGTAGTTAGTTATTCTTTCCATCGAGAGCTTAAGAAGGGCTATTTTACTGCATCTTGATAAAATTCTGTCTGCCAGTTTTACTTGCAGAATGTAACACTGGTGTTGATATACATCGATGTATTTTCTATTTATCTGTCGGGACACTAGCAACAGTATATATAATGCGTTTGGAACATAGTGAAGGCCCCTCTGTTTTCATTTATGATAGTTTCATTGAGATGCTCTTCATTCTGCTTCCAAGACACACTTCAAAGTTACTGGAGTGATGGCAAGACAACTTGTGCAACTCCTGCTGCTTTTTTCTGTCACTGAAAAAAGAAGGGTTGAGCTGTTCTTGACAAATTTGTGTTTGTTATTAGCCAGCTAATTAATTTTTCCTTCACCCTGGCAAGAAAATCCATACTATATAATCTTCATTGCTCCAGCTGTCTTTTTAAAGACTACTCAGACCTTCTTCAGACCTGGATAAGTTCTCAAAAGCTAGTTGCAAATGATGCTCAAGTTGCAGCAGTCAGTTGTGGGTACCCAAAGATCTTGCACAGCTTGCTGAAGTTAGTGAACTGACCTCACCCAACTACAGGTGCTTTACAAATCATCTGATTTTTAAAAATCCTGGGTGGTGGGCATTTCTCTTTACCATCTCACTTCCTTGGCATTAAAGAATTTTTCTACATTACCCTGTAGAGTTCTGGCAGAGTACCTATTTTTAACTCTCCTAGTACTCATCCGACTTCCAATTTGTGTCCTTTAGTTTAGCAGTTTTGGTTTCATTTCTGGATCATAACTGCTAATTTGCAGGTTAGTCCTTTGTGGGAGGGGGTGGAAGAAGGAAATTTTATGGCTCTAAAACCTTTTCATAAACAATTGATGTGGATACTAATACAGTAAGCAAGAGTTACCATCTTCAGATACGCACATTTTATGGGTGAAAATTACAAAGCTTTGTTTGTATCGGGGTCAGGCCAAACATGGCATACATTCAAAACCAGCCTACCTTTATCTTCCACTGTGATAAACACTTCTGATGTTGTGTTCCCAACTTTTGAGATAAATGAACATTTGTATTCTGTATTTTCTGATACTGAATCTTTCACCCAACTCAGGACATGCACTCTGCCATCAAACAGCATATGAGATTGCTCAGTGATGCATGCCTTCATCTTCTGTCCATTCTTCTTCCAGACAAAATAGGAGTCATCTGGACCTGTAAAAATGTAAGCTTATTTTGTAAGAAAATACAAGATGAGACTTTGAAAAAAAACCAAACAAACAAACAAAAAAACCCCAAGAGCCTAAGACCTCATGATTAGGCTCAAAAGCATAAATGATTGATGGTAATGGTTTTTAGGTTTCTTTAGCGGAAATTTTGGGTACCAAAAAATCTGGGATAAAAAGGATCTAGCACTGGTAATTTATGTTCAAACCAAAGTTGTGAGTTCATATGTATAAAGGAATTCTGTCTGGATTCTCAGAAGGGGGAACTTAAACCACAAACATGATAGAGGAGATGAGGAACATCAGCACTATCTGTTGATATGATTTCCTGTAGAGCTAGGCCACGCTACCTACTGCTGATCAAGCTAGCTTCTGGTACAAAGCAGAAACCATCTGAGACATGCCTTGCAAAATCTGAAAAAAAGGCCAGGAGAGGAAGAAGTTCAAGAACTCAGTGCATCAAAGATGCTGGAACTAATAATGAAAGAAGCAGAATTGGAAAAAGCACAGAACCATTAGTCACGGTAGGCAATTAGGCAAGACAGAACTTGGAAGAAGCTTGGATCAACAACAAAGAGCAATCTAATCTTTTAGCCTCATTGCTATTATTTGTCTTAACCTGCAAGGACAGAATTTGAATAAATCAAGAGATTGACAGTAGCCCAGAGGACAGAACAGCTGTTCCCAGAAACTTAGCAAGGTTGGCTGAAGTGTACTTGGCAGTATCAGAGCCTTTTCATTAAAAAGGAAGACATCTAGGCCAAGTTAAGAACTTTGTAGTAATACCGATGTTTAAAACATGCCTATTTCTCCCTTGGGGCCTAGGATCCAGACTAGCCTTAGCAAGAGAAGAGATAAAGGGAAACTTGGGATAAAAAGAAAAACTTTTTGCAGGTATGTCTTGAGAGAACATGTAATCTACTACATAAGTCAGCTTTTACTATGAGCGTTTCAGATTGCAAATCAATGTGGCATTTTTCTCTAGAAAAAGATTTGATTCTAGGTTAGCGTCCTGAAAACTAATTAAATTTTAGACAGTCATGCAGGCAGAGAAAAACAAAAAACCAAACAAGGTAGTCTTTGTATCTGTGCACTTTCTCAGCATATCATGTTAAATTCTTAACTTGTTTGGAAATAAACCAAGATACTACAAATATGGAGTCATAAATTAGTAGTATAAGTAAGGGTGAATGATAGAGAACATGATCTAGTTAAAGCCTGGTAGTGTTTATCTCTGAGGGAAAGAAGCAGGGGAGAAGTGGCACTATCTCTTGAGAAAGACTGACAACAGCTCTGACAAAGTGGAAGGGGCAAGCATATGCTGAAGTGAAAACAGCTAGCCTAGCACACATTAAAAAAAAAAACAAAATCAGTGTTTTATGGATGATTGTACTTATTCTACAATTAACAGTAGATGGGTTACACATCACTAAAATCATGGGAAGTCTGGAACCAGGGACAAATTATTTCAGTAAACTAATGCTGAAGTTGGAATTTGGACAAATGGGAGGAATAGTAATTAAACACAAGCACAGCAGAAAGATAGAAATCTTTAAGTGAAAAAAAAAAAAAAAAAGGGCTTTGAAGAGTAGAAACCTACCTTAAAAAAACACTCTGGATTATAGTTTCTAACAGATGCCACAATAAATCTGACAGCATTCATACAGAAACAAAATTAAGCGATAGTCTTCACAGCGGTCAAGCTGACTTGGAGAATTTAAGACCAGCTTGATCACAGTGGAGATCAACAAGAGGAAGGAATGCTGTGGCACAAACCTCAGGATGAACTTTTCCAAGCATAGAAGAGTTACTGCTGTAGCATTGTAAAGCTAAAAGCCAGGTGCTCAAGTAAAGCCACAAGCTCCTAAGTCTTATTTGCCGTAGTTCAAGCCCTGACCCATGGGAATAGGGCCATTACCTAAAATCATTAGGCTGAAAAATGTCATTTTAGGTCCATGTGAGGAAGTGGCATGTTCAGTACAGGACGCTTCCCTAGACTTATTTCAGATGTTACTATTCACACCAGAGAACCGTCTCAATTTTCTGGTGCTAAAGATCACAATTGTTCCTGAAATCTGCCAAAAGCTCAGTTTAGACAGACATTTTACCGAAAGACTAAAATCCAACTATTTTCCTTATATGGGAAATTTTGCAAGCTGTGTTGTTTCAGGTCAGCCCCTTAAGAAGTTGCAACTGGGCAATTTTACCCTACCTTTTTTTTCTGTGCAGTCAGAAGCACTGGAAATCCCTAGAGACACACTCATCCCCACTCATACAAGTTAGTCAACAGCAAAATCTAGGTTCAAGCACCAGTCATCGGGGTTTTTACTGATCTTCGTGTTTCATTGCAGTTTATTCCTGATTTTCAGGGACTGTGCTATTACTTTCTCTACTTTGATTTCCTTATCAGGATTAAGCAATAGAAAAAGGACACCGTGAAACTGTTTCATCTGCAAAAACTTTGAATCACATTGGTTAAATGCAAATTTTCTACAACTCTAGAGTGAGATAAATTCAGACTCTGATGTAATGGATACAGAAGTACTTTCTGAAGGTAAAGGAAATTAATATGAACATATACTCTGCATCTGCTACTGTTGCTATAATACAAGTTAATTACATGTCTAGTGCAAACTTTAAAATACAAATTTCTAAAACATTTGATCTACTTACTTTGCCATCCGTTTTAAGAATGCTTGAAAGATTTAAAAAAGTCATCTTATTAAAACAATATTCAAGCAGATAATTAAACAGCACATCAGTCTAGGTATGTAAGTAGCTATGTTTAAGCAACAGTGAAAGATACTTCAAACAGTTAACTTTGAAAACATTGCTTCAATCTCAGTAAATACATTATTAATAATCAACTTCACCACCTTAATGATTTTAGAAGGGGAAAGGTTAATAATTATCAAACAAAAAGCCTTGCTGCACTGTCTGAACTACCCCTTTCCTCTGCATAAGCCCTTCATAATTTCCAGTGTCTGTGGAAGCGTTTGCTACTTTTCCATATAGGTTTCATTTTCTACACCTCTGCTTCCAGCATTTTGAGTGAAATGGTACTGCCTGGATAGTAACAGCCCAGGTACTGCCCAGGTAGTTTCCACTGGC
Organism: Harpia harpyja; assembly: GCF_026419915.1. Taxonomy (NCBI): domain Eukaryota; kingdom Metazoa; phylum Chordata; class Aves; order Accipitriformes; family Accipitridae; genus Harpia; species Harpia harpyja. The sequence goes on along the minus strand of NC_068969.1, from coordinate 67,743,454 downwards.
AAAATGGGTTCTCTGACCTACATCAAGTCAGGCAGGTTTGCACAAACCATGTATTTAATAACCAGATGATTTTGCCTGAAGATTTTCCACAAGGAAAAATTTCAGCAGCCATAGATAGCATTAAAAACCTAAACCACTGCAGCTACTTGAAAACTTCTACCCACAGTCTAACTGTATTCACTGAATTATTGGTGTAAATTCCATCTTAGGTTAAAATAAATCAGTAAATAAATAAATCCAGATTTAAAGAATTGAAGTATACAGCTACAGATTCAGAGTGCCCTCCTAAACTGTACCAAATCAAGCATTTGCCATATATGCATCAAATCCTAATAGACATACGGCTTTCAAGAAAGCTTGGAGGTACTAATTTAGAAACAAGAGATTAGGAATTAAGTAGAGCTCACTGACGTAAGGCTGGGGTGGGGGAGCAAGAGGGAGTACTGGCCAGGCTAGCTCCTTTTGCCAAATGCTGCAACTTGGAGAGCTGTGTAGACATTTCAAAAGCCACCCAATGAAGCCGTATAGTGAAACACTCAGAAGTGCTACCCCACTGGTGTTGGTTTAGCACACCATTTCCTCATTTTTAACATGGTTCTTGAAGGGTAACATTAAAACAAGGCTTCCCTATAAATTATTCAGAGAAACACTTCAAGACAGAGGGAGGCAAGTTGGGTAAAACAAGATCAGCAAGGCTAAATGTCTTAAAGCTTTGACCAGCTAAACTAATCTCTGAAAGTTGACAGCAAACTGAAATCCAGTGAAGGTAACTGACAGGTATCCCACAGAGAAATTCTAGCAGGGTAACAAAAAGTCTTTCTCACAAAATCTTATCATCTAGACACAGAACTGCTACCAGAGGCCAGCTGCAGTGACAGGAAGTTTAGGTTTGGGGGGAAAATCCCCTGTATTCCCCAATACACACCAAAACCCCTTCCAAAGCTCACACATGCAGCAGATTTAAAAAAAGTTAATCTTAAAAAAAAAAAAAAAAAAATTAGCATCTGGATTTAATGCTTGCTCTCTAGCTTGCAGCTTTGGCTTGTACTGAATGCTACTGAACTAAACATCCCAGATTTCAGAAAACCAAGCTCATATAGGAAGCTCTCATCCAGAGCAGGGATTAAGTTTTAAAAAGACACTATCATCTGGGTGCAGAAAGAGATCAGTTAGCCCAGGAGAAGGTCAGTGAGTAATTAATGCGGAAAACAACCACCAGCACTACCCAGTACATGAATGAAAGTTAAGATTTAAGGCTGGTCACAGTTTCTTGAGTGGTAGGAGCCCGAGTCATAATTGCTGACAAGCTCGCAAAATAATAGAAAAATAGTAAATTAAGCAATCAGGAGGGTAACAGATTGGAAAAGTGGGGAAAGAAAGAACCTTTAAATTGAGAAAGCATCTTTGTAGTTTTCTGAAAATAGTGCACAAGGTAGGTAGCCTGTATCTCAGATAACTGGGGTTTTTTTGTAGTTTTGTGCACTTTGGTGGTTGCTTTTGGTTGTTTTTTTTTTTAAAGCAGGCACAATACATTCTAGAAAATAAACTGGAAATGGCTTGACAGCAATGGGGAAGAAAAACCACTTAAGCCAAGGAAAACAGACCCCTCTGAAATGCCAACAAAGAATACTACTTCAAACACCAAATCATTCATACTGAAGAACATGACACACTCCTTCAAAAACCTGGTGCCTTTGTTAAATTACTAGTCCATTTGTGTAACATCAACACCACAAGTTGATGCAGCCTTATTAAGGCAGATTAAAAGCAGGAAGTGCTTCCTGTGAAATGCAAACCACATAAAAGCTGGAAGAAGTAGCCAGTCACCAGCAGAGGCAATGCACAGTGCATGCACATGAAAGTAGGACATGGCATCTGCCTTCTCAGAATGGAATTTAAAAGCAGACTGGGAAAATGGCTGACTCGCCTATGAGATGAAGATGCAATTCATAACTGCCCACGCTTCCCAGCATGAACAGCATTTATTTAGATATTCTCCAAGTGGGTCCCAGAAAAGGTTTTGCAGTTGGAACCCAGATAATTGCCTGTGAAGAATAATTAAATGAAGCACTAGCAAGCTAGAACTAGGGACTAGTTATTTTGGGCCCTCGTATTGGCTAACAAGGCTACTACATTAAGTTTTAAAATAAAGTGAAGAAAATTGGAGAACACATTTTAGGGAGTAACGTGCTCTCCAGAAATCACTCCTGCTCTAAAGAGAGCGTAAGCTAAGGCTTTTGCTCCTTTGCTTGCCAGACAGATCTAGCAGGAAGATGACTGAAGAGATGGAAATGAGATTTTCATCGCCACTGAGGGAACAATGCATATGTCACACTGAAGCAGCTCTGCTATGCAAATTCTGCTGAAACAGTTAAAAAAAGGTGAGAACTATGTTCCAAATCAGTACCCAGTTTATCAGCCATGACACTGAGGGATTAATTATTACAAGTCTACAGGTTGTAGCTCTTGTGTGGAAGACGAAAGTGTACAGGTAGTCAGTTTGCAAACTGGGCTGGTGGGGGTAACAGGAAATTCTGAGGAAAAGGCATAAAATCACACAGTTATGTTCCAGAGACTCCAACACCAGCCCAAACCCATCACATCTCACTAGGCAGCACTGGGAAATCCAGCTTCTCAATCACAGCCAGGGTTTAGGAGTTAGTACCAGTGTACTGCTCCAAGCTGAGACATTACTGAATCATAGTTGCATATTAGCCAGGAGAAAAACAGTTTAAATATCTATGTTGAATTCAGAAGGAAAAAAGCTAAGCTGGGAGGTCAAGTAAAACCTTGTAAGCAAATGGTACACAGAAGCAAGTAACACCAAAGTGAATCTCTCTCCTGAGAGAAGATACATGCCAGAAGTAATTGAGAAATTACATTTCGATCTCAAAAGACTCTGATGTGAAGCAAACTTCTCCTTTTATAATGTATATATATAATGTATGTATAATGTTCAGTGTATGACACTGTGCAAGGTAACATTCTATTCAGCAGAAAAAAAATGAAGGAAATCTTGAGGAAGAATTAATAAGACACTCTTGGTTCTACTTCTCCTCCTTAATCTCCCCTTTTTTAACTTGATGTGCCTTATGTTCAAATTATGTTTACATTGATCTTATTCTAGTCCTTACAAGAAAATAATATTTGGGGGGGGGGGGGGGGGTTCTTCCTGCACACCTTTCCATGAATTTCTTAGCTTGACCGTAACCTTTACATATAGAACTGCACAGCAAAAGAAATTTCTACAGAAGTTTTTTTAAATCTGCTGTTGATGCCAGAATTTAAGAATGCATCATCCACCCCATAATCCTTACAGGAATTAATTTTCAGTTGTCTTACAAATGTTACTGTGGAGAAAGCCACCAGAGCCAGGGTAACACCAAAACTTAACAAAGGTGTTTAGTGCCACAGCAAGCCCTGATGTCTGAAAAAAGAAGTGCCAACGTTCAGGTAAGATAACTGCAGCCCTAAGATACTGCAATCTAAAATAACAAGAAGGATACTTCTAATGTCTGTGATTTTTATGCAAAATGGTCTGCAATACTTACTTTATTTTATAATCTTAAGTCTTCTAAGTCCTTTTCTGTTAATGTATTAAAGGAACAATCTTATTTTTTCAACTTATCTTCTAGATGCATCTCAAATAATAAAAAACAGGTGGCATGTCAGAGATCTGCACGAAGGAATGGTTTTATCATACTAAGATGCCTTTAACTGATGAATGTTCAGTCAGTGCAGAAATCACTGAAAGAAGTGGTACAAACTACAAAATTAAATGTTTACAGCTACTATCAGATTACTGTAGCCAAAGAGGCTGAAACTGAGTCATAGGCAGACAGCATGGGATAAAACTCCAAAGGTCTGTGGAGAAGCCAATTCATAAAGCGGGATATGGAACTGTTTAACAAGGTACAAATTTAGCATTTTCATGAGGATAAAGATAAGCCAACCACACATTACTAAGCAACCATACAGATTAAAGTCAAGAGTATTGCTTCAACAAAGCATCACCATTGAAATCTCCAAATATACTGCGTAAAAATTTAAAAATTATTTTAGAAAGTTTTAAAATATTTGTGCAGTGGATTGAATTGTCCTGGGAGATGCAGAGCTTCTCCTTTCTAGGCTACTAGTTAAACCACTTTCAAGTTTCAAAAACTAATGATGTATCTGTTCACAGGCATAATTATTAAGAAACACTGATGAAGGCAGGAAGAGGAGATGTTCTGGGCATTATTTTATACAACAGTTCACAGAAAGAAAAAAAAGCTGGAAAACTGCAACTGATGATAAGACACAAGTGTATGTCCATGGAAAATTGCTATTTGGTATTTGTGTTCTTGTAAAAGTAGAATAAAGTTAACAACCAAAGTAAACTCCCTTTTAAGACACATTTAAATGCTGTAATTTGTAGTCCTAGACAAACATTTCGTTGTCTGGCACAAAGTACTTTTCCTATGCAGGCTCATTCTGCTCTGGGTGCTGCATACGCCCATGCCTCTCCTGACTGAGCTCTTAATGCACTGCACCAGGTCAACCAACCAGAGCACCCCAGGGCACCACGGGTGATGCAATTAATCTAAAAAACCTCACACAGAAATTACTTATGAAGCCACTTCCAGAGAGAAAGCTGACTCACTTCAGTGCATAGGTCAATCTCTGACAGATGAGCACCTTCTCCCAGGAGGAAGTTGGGCACACCTTGGGGTGTAGGGACTTTGGAGCCCTCCTGCTGCGACCCATGTTGCACAAGCACTTGGATACACCAGTACAGCCAGCCCCCAGACACAGCCCTGGGCAAAGTCTGCCTCAGACTCACTCTGCAGGCACTTTGTCTAGTTTTACTCAGTCTGCAGCAGCGCTGTGTGAAGTGCAGTGCGTCACATTTTCCCCACCCTTCTGCACGCCTATCAGTGCAACTCCAAGCTTCACCAAAGAGACAAAAACTGTAGTGAATCACTTGCGATTCTGATTCTTGCGAGTTACAGATCTTTTCCTGCGTTCCCGCATGGATGTGGGAAGCTTTCTTGCATTCCCTTTAAAATAGCATGTCCACAGGGAACAGGCATTGTACATGGGTGTTATCAGATACCCATCTCAGTATCTCCATGAAATAGTAACTACTTTAAAGTATATTGCAGAGTTTGCAGAATTTTTATGTTCACACTCCAGGGGTTATTTTAATGAGACTAAAAAGTTAAGAAACCATTATGGAAAAACTCCAGCTTCAGACAAACTAAGGGAGCAGGTAAGACTTCTGACATCATGGACATTGAGAGTCTGAATCTGCAAACCAGAAATACAAATAAAGTGTAATGTTTTGCACTGTTTCTGATTATAAATGCATTTAAATTGTTGCTCAGCACTCAGAATATTCTAGTATGTCATTCGTCGGTGAAGTTAAGGTCAAGGATATACTACTCTACAGCTGGGGGAGGAGGTGTCAGTAAAACATCTTTAAGCAGAACTAAAACTGTTAGAAAGAGCCTGTTTCTACCATACTTAAGTTCAACAGAGCACACCAGAGAAACTATAAAGCAGGCGTATACATCATCAACTCACTGCCTTTCCCCTGCACCAGATGGTATAGTGTTTTGTTCAACTTATTTGAAGCCTGCTTCAAATGCCTTTAAAGGGTTTAAAAATTCTGTAATGGGAGAGAAAAGTTCTATTAGAAAAAGCATATAGGAAACCTGAAGTCTGCCAGTGCATTATCTAGCAGACAGTTTTTTTGAGAAATGTGAAGATGTGAGGCTCTTCAGGGGAGTAGAGAGAAACAGGGAGGAACTTTGTGAAAGGAGATGTATGCCTTCCTTTTCAGGAACAGCTGGAGTACTCCATTCTTGAAAAAACTCATTTTCCAGAAAAAAAAAAACCAACACACCTGTATGTGACAAATGGCTGTTTATGCTGTATCCACTTTAACTTAACATTGTTGAAATCAGCCAGTTACAAGGTTGTAAAATATTATCCTTAGGCAAGCTTTCAGGTTAAAACATGTGGGATGAGTAAGAGATGAGCAAGAGAACTCACCGACTTGTGCTGAGTTTCCAGAGAGCTTGAAACAGGCATTTACAATTTAAAAAAGGAAGAGATTCAGTAGTTCTCATAAAAATAACATTAGAAACTTAATTAAGAATAAGCTTCAGGTTTTTGACTGGATGATGTGGCAATCTATGTATTTGCATCATATATTTGCTGATACCATATCCTTTAGGCAGACCAGGTATGACATTTACTTCTGCCAGTCTCATTAACCCTCCCGCTCCTTGTGAATACCTTATATTTTACCTTATATTCATAGCTAAGGGAAATAAAGTTCCATTGCAGCTATGCTTATATACAGAAACATCAACAGGCACTGAAGGAACATGAATAAATCCAAGTAGAGAGCTTCCTAGTAAAAGCATTTGCTTAGCCACCCCCCACCCAGGATAAATTTATACATTCTCACGTACAGGTCCCAGAAAGATACAAAAGATCTAGATCAGTTTGGTGTGCTGGTTTGCATTTGTTGGTTGGGGTTTTTTAAATCAACAGAATAAAATTGTAATTCTGGGTAAGAGAAGCGTGTGATGTATCAGCCAAATGTCTTGTTTCCCAAAGGGAGTAAAATCCACATCTGTAACGCAAAGTCCAGTCCTTCACTGCTTTCTGAGAGAAGTTGGAAACATTTCCACAGCTGGCTCATCTCACCCCTGCCTGCACCATCACTGCACCTCTTGGATGTCTGATTCCTGTTACGGTTTCTTCCACTATTCATCCCTACCTCCTCAGGAGTGAATTCCGCATACTGACTTTAGGACACTGCTCCTTCTTTCTTAAGTTCACTGCCAAGGCAATTACAATTACTGACAATTTCATAAAAGCAGCACATGAGTATCATGTTAAAACAGACATTGCTGGATGAAAAAAGTAATTTTAAAACAAATCTGAGATCTGTAGCACGATTATCAAACTGTTTAAATGCTTTGTGCTATTTATGCTATTACTACAATTTTTTTCATGACAGACAACAAGAAGTTTCTGAATTGCCGATAGCAACAATGAACAAATTATTGCTGAAAGGTCTTTTCCAACCTAAATGACTCTATGATTCTATTCTATGAAAGAACACTGATCCTGCTGTTGGTTCTTTTTAGCCATGGAAATTCAAACCACGCCTTTGTTAAGACCTACTCTAATAAAGATTTACGCATTTTGATCTGATTCCATGTCACACTAACATACTCTGACTAACAGACAGAACAATATGAAACAATGCTATTTTTAAAAAATTAATCTTTATCTATAATTTCTTCTTTTAAGGAATAAGGTTACATTTTAAGACCTGTTTAGATCCATTAGATCTCACTTAGCTTAAACAGGCAACTACTATCCAAACAAAAGCTGAAAGACAAATGGTTAAATTTCTATAGAAAAAATAGCTTTGTCCTTCTCCTGTATACCTCAGATAATATATTCTTTGTAAAATGCATGTTGTCATTACTGGAAGTACTTTACCATTTGAAGTAAGTTAAGACTAAAAAGGTATAACTGACCTAGTCCAGAAAAATACGCTAAATTCAAATCCAAAAGAAGTGTACTTTTTAAACGGCATACATACTGACAGTGAAAATACTTGACCTGTTAAACATCCATATGCAATCATGATTCAGTGAACTCCTTCAGCATGCAAATGAGCCTATTAAAATCAACTGACTATTACTATACTAAAGTAGGCTGCTAAATCAGAGCCCGCATTTTACAGCACAGTATTCACAGTGCCAGATTCTTGGTAACAGCATGTTGACAATACATCCTGAAATGGTCTTTTTCTTTCTTTTTTAGACATCAAAAAAGTAAAACATACACAGTACATGGTGACATATCTAAATCTTTCATGTAGAAAATGCTGGTTTATACAGGGGTCCTCCAACTTACCTGTGGCTTGGCAGAAGAGGCGAAAGGGTCCCCGGATACTAACATGCTGTGCCTGGTCACTTAGGAAAGGTGGCAACAACATGACCTTTACAGGGTCTGTGCTAGACCAAACATCAGGCTGGGCACTGGTGGGTGAAGGAGGTGAATCACTTCCCACACAGGACAAAAAGGAGGTACCAGTAGGAGGGAAAGGTATAGGAGATGAGGCTGTGTGACAGAAGAGGACAGAAAAGAAAAAAAAAAAAAAAAAAAAGAGGGTACTAAGGAAAAAAGTTATAAGAAATACATCACACACTGAAGAAATAATGCAAAAAGACAAATGAACTTTATAAGGGTAAGAGGAAGTGTCCCTAGGTGCCTAGAGAAGAGCGCTTTCCTCCTTCACTCACGTTTCTTTTTCCAACCTTCCAATCCCTCCCCGCTCCCCCCCCCCCCCCCCCCCCCGTGTTATAAGCCATTCAACTAAAGCTGAGAAGAGAGTCTGCTTCAAATCAACTACAAAAGTTTTCACTTCTTCCCCTTAACGGAAACCACAAGGAACCTTAGTACTTGCAATATGGAAAGCAGTGTCATTGTGTCAAGTTTCACAAAAGTCAAGATATAATACAATTTATTTTAATATTTATTCTGTTATATGTACATAATTAAAAATAGAAAAATAAAACCAAACTGAATCTTATAAAATATAAACTGTTTACACTAAGATGGTCTAAATTATGTTCACATGAAAGTTCAACATAGAAAAGCAGCCCAGGCATACTGCTATTTACTGTTAAAATGTATTCTACTTCTAGCAATATTTACAGAAAGATGCAGTGAGAGGAACAAATCTTCAGGACTGTACCGCACAAAATGCTTTTACAGACAAACAGTGCTGCTGTGAACCAGGCTGAGAACAAATGCACACTTTCACGTTTGCAGGCATGATTCACATAAACAGTTCAAACGACCGATTGTTTGAGCAGCTCCAGTTTCAGTCTCCAGTTGCATAGGAGATTGGAAGGTGTCATCCAGAAAGCGTGACGCTGCAAAGATTTGTCACAAAAAAAAGCTGAGTTATTTCTGAATCTGAAAAAAAGAAAAAAAATCGGCAATGTTTTCTCATCAGGCTGTATCCTAACAGTCCATTCCAGCGAGTCACTAGGCGAATTATTGTAGTTAATTCTTCTCGATTCCTGTTTTGCTTCCACAGTGCAAAAAACCTCTCTCTGTGTTACTGCTGACAGCTGCTTGCCTGCACTGTTTTATTAAAAAAAACAAACAAACAAAACCCCCAAAACCAGCAAAAAAATCCAGTTTTGTATAGAAAATAGAATGTGACTATGTCCAGCTTGCTGGTTAAGGGGGAAGAAAAAAAAAAGGAAAGAAAAAGCATTCCTAAATCTATTATTTCCTCCCTCCCATCCCCCACTTACTCCATGTTTTGTATTGATACTGTTGTACCTAAATTTCTCGAAAGCAGCAAAGAAAAAAGCCTTTAAACAAGATTATCCCTGAGAGTCTTACACAAATTGAGCCAACGCTATCCCCATTATACCTTAAAATTTAAGATACTTAAAAAGCAGTTAAAAAAATTAACTTTAACCAACTAAAGAGACCTAGTGTGCCAAAACACAAAGCATAAAACTAAAAATAATCACTAGAAGCAAAGAAAAAAAATGTCCCAATCTGGACAAAAGTCTATAATTTACCAATCTGATAAATTAAACTTAATTTCCAATTTGGAATTAAAATGAAACTAGGTCTTTTTTTAATGGCAGCTAAAATGTGTAGACTGAAGTACTTTTTTAAAGCCAACTGAATTAGAAGGTTACTTTTATCCTATGAAGAACAAGGCTGAAGAACAAGCAAGTAACTGTTCACTAGAGCAAAGCGCTCAGTGGGGGAAAAACTGGGAACAAACAAATGGTGATCTGAAACTGGCCATTTGAAAAAAAAAAAAAAAGACAATACAACACAAGATGCTATGGTCTGCAGACAAGAACACCACTTCTCTAATCTGGCGAGATCTGAAAGCAAATTGGCTTGCTGTACAGCTTAAGCATGTATCCCCGCTATGGCTCAGCTGTCACACCCACACTCTCTGTGCTCAAATACCTAGCTGCAGGACCACAGCTCATTTCCACCACTGAAATGGACGATTGCGTCCTTCAGTCCCCCTCTGCGTCCGAGTCGGCATACTTGAGTTCACACTTGACATCAAAGGGCTTGTCCTTGGCCTCTCGGGATGCCTGCGAATCCCCAGGCTGAAGCTGGCCGTTCCCACAGTCGGGCTCAGTCTCGTAGCCGGTGTCATGCGCCGGCTTTGGCTGCTCCCCACTCTGGTGGCTGACACTGCCTTGTTCCACCAGCGTCTCCTTCACACTTTGCTCACAATCAGAAAAATCTGACTTTGTCTTCTTCTTACCAAGCAGCATGACAGAGCGGAATTTCAAGCACTGCCCTGGCAAGTACCCTTTGTAACAGTTGTAGGAGAGCAGGCACAAGAAAAGAATAAAAAAGAAGAGGAAGAGGAACATCAACAGGAAGTTATCATTTGACTTGAGGAACATCGTCTTTTCCGGGACTGCGTCAGGAATTGAATTGAAGAGCTCTGTGTTGGAGGCTGCACTTGTTAGGACAGGGCCAATGGGCTTTGTTACTATCCTTGCTGTCGTTACTGGTACCATATGAGCGGTCAAGGTGTGAGCAGTAGACCCCTCAGTTGATACAGCTGACACTTTTGGCACATCGCTATTACCTTCTGTTGGTGCAGCTGCTGTGGTAGGGCCCACCGTGGTATGCTGGATCTTTTTCAGTTCCAAAACATGCTTAGCCAGCACTTGAGAAAATTTCTTATTCTTCACCTTTTCTTCTGACAAACACTGGTAAACACCGCTGTCTCCTTCCGATAAATTGAAGATAAGTAGTGCCTTTTCCAGCAGACGGTACTTGGGACTCTCCACTCTCAGCACATCGTCTTTGAACTTCCAAACTACCTGTGCCAGATTGGACTTTTGAGAACACTTGAGTTCTGCTGTGCTCCCATGCTTGAATGTATGCTGTAGGGAATTCTCTCTTACTTTATCTGGAACATCAAAATAAATGTGCAGAGTATCAGGAATGATTCCCGTTTGCCCTCATCTGTACAGTTTCACAAGACTGCGCTATAGCCTTAACGGAAACGTAGAGATTACGGCATTCAAATTACCTCACAAGATCAAGATGACAGCATGCAAGAATCTCAGTGAAATACCAAGCTACAGCTGCGTGCGAGACATCAAGCCAGACTAAGAGACAGGACACCTCAAACTCTAAGACAGCCTCCACTTCTAGATAAAGATGAGACCTTGTTGATCCACAACAGAGCATGCATCTGAGATGAGTCATTGTTTGAGACAAGATGCTGAACTTGGTATCACTTTATATGCACTTAGTGCATTTTAAGTAAATCAGCAGCTACAAAATATGCAAGAAGAAATTGAACAAAGTGCTGTTAGTCAAACTCTCTTCTAAAAAAATATCAGCACTTATGGCACACCCACAATGCAGCACCATAAATTAACAAAAAAAACCCAAGCAGAACTCTCGTGGAGGTCCATGCTCTGCTTGGATTAGAAATAGAAACAGAGTAAATCAAACTCTTAAGAGCTTTGTTTACTGCAGTACAAATCTCTAATACTACTACTCTTCAAGATCTCCTTGATCTAGTGGCAGCAGCACACACTATAAAGAAAGGACCTGTGGTTACTTGCCTTAAAGCACTATGGAGGATACTTCAGCTGCTCTGTGTCATGTTCTGACTCCCCCTCCCCTCTCACCATAAAATCAGCTTTTTTCAGGATCATTTCATCTGATCCAGCAGCAATAACCAAGCATTTATCAAGGCTCACAGTAGAATGTCAAATGCTGTATCACAGAGACAGAGGCCTCTGCACTAGAAGTATTTATAGTAAATATGGCTTTCATTCACAAGTTGCTGTTGAGGTGCCCCTATTCATTTTCAGGGGTTTGTGCACTGCACACTGAAATTGTATACAAACGCAGACATTTTAAGACAACATGCAGGCTGTACAGATGCTCAAATATTCAAAAGCAGAATATCATACCTATTAAAATAGAAATTAATGTCCAGATAATCACAAACACCAAGCTGAACTAAACACAACTCTTTCACTACTCCACCTAGACATGTGAAAAAGCTCTTCAAAGACTTAACTCACCAGAACAAGATGATGCATCTCCACCTATGTTCTGAATCCAGTTCCTGTAAAAGTAAGTCCAAGTATTACAACTTCAAATCTCTTTTCCTACAGCCTACCCATCCTCTCATACTAAGTACAATTCATCTTATCAAAATAGCACAAGCAGACACGGATAGATAGGAAAAAGTCTGTATTTGAAAACGTTCACTTAAAAAAAAGCCTGTTATCCGTAAGGGGCAAGACTGATGCAACACAGATTGTAACTGTAAAGTAATCAAAGACTACCATTACCTTTCAATTTCACTTTCTTTAAAAATATCAGTGCAGGAAGCTTCAAGGGGTTTCCAAGCACAGTAAGGATCCCTTGCTAAAACACAGTCAACACAAGTGGTGTACTTGTCACAGAATGCCACTGGCGACTGAACCACACCAGAATTTGAACCAGCATAGAGGTATCTTCTGCCCTAAAAAAAAAACCAAAGCACAACAAAAAAACCACAGCCAATCACTTTCACAAAGCTGAACAATCCAATTCATGAACCAGTTTAAATGTTAGAAGTAAAGAGTTGCATACACGCAACCATGTTTGTAAAAACTGGAGCATGAGAGGAATAAGCATTTTGATTAGCTTTTTTTTCTAGAAAGGAAAGGAAACTTATCTTGAAAATATTCAGCAATGCTGGAAGTGCAAAAAGACAAAAAGAACAAAAACCTGAAATAGCTACAGTTTATGAGAATGGAAAAGTAACCATGTCTAACCATGGCTTTATCACACAGTTTTTCCACAAATACATATGCACCAACAATGCTCCTATGAAGCAAGGCAAGCCTGTGCTCATGATAAGGCTGCAGTAGGCACACACTAGCCTTAACAGGCAAGGCTTGCTGTATGTAGGACCTGCTCCTGCTCCTGTTAACCCAAAGCAGCCCTACTGCCTTCAGCTCTTCTACCAGTCGGGTCTACCTGCAGCCACATCAGCATCAGCCTTGTAAGAGTCAAATGCAGCTGCCTACTTGCTACTCAAGGAGGAACACTGGATAGTATCCAAAGGAAACAGCACTGGCCTGACACCTAGGAAAAGGGGGATATAAACAGAACGCCTGTTTGACCCACTGTTGCTGGGGAACCCCAAAAAGTCTCACTCTGAGCACAGCAGGAAAAGACCACACTAATTCCAAACATCCTTCTCATGAAAGCCAGGCAGCTGCCTTATTTCACTCATCTGTTTCAAAGCTCAAGGAAACTAATGGCTAAAGGTACACCGTGAATTTACATAAAATTATGCAAAGCCTCAAGGGGCCTGTGCTGCAACCCAAAACCACCAGTGACCAACTGTCCAGTCCTTTTGAGAGGCTGTGCGTACAAAGCTGAACAGCACACCCCACCTTGGCAGTGGGTTGGCTTCATCCTGAGCAGAATACCGAGTGGATTTATCAGCACCCTACCACAGTTGTCATGGCAAATGAGCCAGATCCAAGCACAGAGTGGCTTTTCCTGTACTGCAGCCATACGGCTCTCAGTATGTAGAAATGTACTCAGGGGTCATGTCTGCAGTGAGCCTTCTTGACTCCTGCAGGATGAATATAGTCACAAAGTGATGGGCAGACATCCAAGAAAGATTTCTAGTAGAGATTTCTTCAAAAACCTCATGGTTGTGGTGCAGACTTTTGGTCTTGACACCAGCAACAGCCTCAAGAAAACAACTAACAGGACATCTTGGGGCCAAATTTAGGTTTTGGGGCTCCCTGGCACTCTTTCACTGAAGTTGTAAGGAGGTTTTGCCATGAGAACTCGGAACAGGTTAGTCTAATGCAATGATCATGGGGAAGTCTGTCTTAAAATTAAGCTAAAGAACAATGCATTCTGACTTAACAGCAGTCTCTAGAGGAAGCTGCAGACCAAGCACAAATCAGTTTGGATCCATCTCATATATGAAGTAGGCAGACAGCTTTCAAGAAAACTCTTGATACTGTAAGTTGAAAGACAAAACTGGATCAAAAAAGAATCTGCTTGCACTGCTGGAAGATAAGACTTAGAAAGAGAAACAAACTTCAGCAACATACATTCAAATGCAGTCTTTCATGCTGGAATTTAACTTAGGTTAGTGTTGGACTACGCTGCAGCGCCCACAGAAGGAAGTCTGCAGTGTTGGAGACATACAACTTTCTAGGAAAAGCTTCCCACTCTGCTGGAAAGCTCCCCCAATGCACTGAGCACTGCTCACCTCTGTAATGCTCTGCTAGCTAACATCCAAGCCAACAGCGCAACACCGCATATGGGTTGTAGTGTCTCAGTGTGGTTCCCAGCTGGTATTTCCATGAGTTCAGAGGACTCATCAGCAGACCATTTTAAAAGATCCTGACATATCTTTCAGTCAAGCAGGAGTTATGAGGATCTACTGTGGGCTCATCTGACTCTGCCCACCACCCTCCAAACAAGGTGGAGTATATGGGAAGGGCCTGGGGGATACTGCAACAAAGTGTACAGAAAGGACTCTGACTCCAGAGGGATCTGAAGCCCACCATCAGGCTTAACAACTATTACCCTCTTGTGGTTAATCCACTACTACGGGATGCCACTACACATATCACAATACCAGCTCTATGAAGGACTTCAGTAGCTACTGACTGTGATTGCTACTGTGATGTCCAAGGAGGTAGAAACTTGTGTTTTCATGCTGGGGAGCAGAAGTAATCCCAAGAAGCTGCTTGGGTGGTACCACAACTATACAGCTTTCATGACTCTGACACCTGACCAACCTCTAACTCCTCACTGCTGAAAAGGGCCACTGCTTTTATGGGAATGTACTGGGCAGCACTGCTTCGGTTTTGGGTGTTAGTTTTATGTGTCGAAAGCTCTAGCAAGATGGAAATTTTCCCTTGCAGAAGATATAAGATGTTACTCTCCACAGTGCCATGCAGGAAGCAGCGTTTTGTTTCAATCCTAACCTTTGAGAGAAGTTTCTCTGTGAAAAGACAGCATGTTTCCTGTACAGCCCCTATGCCATGTCTCACACTGCACCCTTTCAGGATATTCTTGAAGAACTGAGAATGTGTCACCTGGATTCAGAGTGAATTCAGTGCCATCATTTCTACACTAACCTTGGCTACCAAGAGTGTGCTGAAACTGCAAGATCATGTGTCTTTGGTATCAGGCTGTAACGCCTAACCCTTCCCTTCCACTCCCCAAAAATGGGGGAATCAGAATTAAGCCAGTGTATGAATGATCCCCAAATTTACCCACGATTAGAAGAATGGGCATTAGCATATTTATTAGAATAGTTATCTATCATTATCTTCTATCACAGGGCAAACGCTGAAACCTCCTGTCAAATCAAAACATTTGAGGCTTTGCAGATAGAGCAGAAGAAACCAACAAACATATTTTTATTTTTTTAGATATATATATACCCACACATATATATACCCACACATATATATACCCACACATATATATACCCACACATATATATACACATATATAAAGTTGCCAGTGTGATGCATCATACAAAAATAATACAAACTTATTTACTGAAATCTATGAGCACCAAAGTTTTAATCACTGAATTCATTTGCCTATCAAAAGTATACTCTGTCCTCAAGACTTTTATTACAAGCATGAAATGACAAATAAGTGTGCAAGATGAGCTTGAAAGAATTATGGCATAAAGTTCTCTTCGACTGAGCTGATCATGTTGGCATGCAAAGTTCTATTAAATATCACACAAAAATTAAAGATGTTTCTAAGATATCTTGGCAGTATTCCTAAATCCCTAGCTGCAGAGCATTTATCAATCACCAGGTAGCTACTAAATGCTAGTATTAGTATCGGACACTTCAAAAGAATTATTCTTTCCTTCAGAAAAATTCAACCCCAAAATTTTGCCAGTTGAGGGGTCTGATGCTACAAGCCACTGCTTAAGGTAATAATTTCATAGATACTCACAAATTTGCAGGTAACTAGGGCCAGAAGCCTAACTTGTGTACGAAGTACACACAGTGATTATCCTCCCACTGTCACAAAACTACTCGAGGATTAAACCAAATGACTGATAATAGCACAGAACAACCACTGGGTTTGGAGCCCACGGCAAGGCT
The DNA here is from genome assembly GCF_026419915.1 of Harpia harpyja. NCBI lineage: Eukaryota > Metazoa > Chordata > Aves > Accipitriformes > Accipitridae > Harpia > Harpia harpyja. Next base: position 67,727,246 of record NC_068969.1, on the reverse strand, counting down.
TGTGTCCCCTAGCTGGAGTTGCAGCTGGTGCCCTGCTGGGCAGACAAGACCTCAACCAGAGGTCCACACCCCCAGCCACACCAACGTGATGGCTCTCACGATACATTTAGCATGCAGGAACCTGTGGGATTTGGGACAGCAGAAACCAATTAGTTACACAATTATGAGTCTCTCTGCTAGGCAGGACTGTTCTCTCAGGTTTATTTCCTCAGAAAGATGTACCACTCCTCTGCTAAAGCCCCGAGGATTTTTCCTCACACATTAGCAATGGCCACAAGGGGTCAGAATTTTACGTTACTACTGATCTGAAAACTGGCACCTTGAAACATGTTATGGCTTTCAGTCTCTACATATGGAATGCAAGTGAAGACCTGCACACCTGTGCCCCCACCCCACCACTTTCCCCGTATCTACAGACCTTCAGAAACTTGTCACCTACCAAACACACTGAAATGCAGCAGGCAATACGTGATATTGCTGCAGAGTGAGGAGTTACAGATGCAGCCTTTTGCTCTGCGTACAGTGATGGTCATCTTCCGTCACAACCAGGTTACAAGGTAGTAATAAAAAGTTTTGTGGAAGAGCAAAATGAGCCGTGATGCTTATAGCACTTACTTTTTTGGATGAAAGCAAGAGAGTTTGGACTGGCTCAAAGTTTGGAAAAAGCTGTGTTTCTTCAATAATATGCATTCCATTTTCATAGCTGATAGCTTTGTGCAGGGCTCCTCGATCTGAAACAACAGAACAATGTATTTAAGAAAGATTGTTAAAATAAAAAGGGTGGGGGGAGGGGGGGTGGAATCACACTATTGCTGTAAGTTGTCTCAGTAACCTGCTTGCTGTTCAGCTGAAGACTTCACACAACTCTGTGCGAATGCCAACCATTAAATTTGCCATCATAAGAAACTCTGAGCAATTTAGGGACAAAGAATGACCAGTTAGGTCCTATCTTACACATGCTTTTGCTGCACTCATTGCAGTTCTGCAGTTCTTTTCCTGCAATGCTTTGTCAAAGCACACAAGATTCTCCACTTACTCACCACGGCCCCTTACTTGTTAATGAAAACACCAGCTGGTGTAAAAGCACTGTAAATATGGCAATCTCAAGAGTTTCTCTTAGAACTTACTTCAGCCTAAAGAATCAGTGCATCATCAAAAAAAGTGTTTTGCAGAACTCACCTGTACTGATGAACATAACATCATACATGGTGCCATTAAGCGCTCTGACTCTGTCTACTACAATCTGGGTATACTTCACATCTCGTTTTACTAGTCGAGGTCTGTCTCCCATTGGAGTCACTGAGTCATCCATTAGAGGATGATCTTTAACAAACTGCAATGTTTTGTCTGGTAAATTCAGAGAACTCATGTAGTTTGACGCTCTGGCTTCATTGTTTATACACTAGCAGGGGTGTGAGGGAGGAGGAAGAAACAAACCAAAAAAAAGAGACAATTAAATTACATCATTTACTTGGACAAAATAGAGACAATTAACAGCAGGTATATGCGTTTTCTTCTCTGCATTATTTTGGCCAGTAAGCACACCTTTACATTATATTCATTCTACCGAGGAAGGTCCTCAGGTCTCATAGCACTTTGGCTTCTGTGATGTACTAATCACCAAGCTTCAGACTACATTTTTGTTTAGGCCCAAAATGCATTTTAGGAAAATATTCTTTCTGGAGTCTCATGCTTCTTAACTGCTTTTAACTGTCCCCTCATTCAGCAATAGCAACAAGATGACTGCAAGGAACATGAGAAAGTTAGAAAAGTGTGAAAGACACCCAGCACTAAGAACATTTTAGTTTGCAGAGCAAGGCACTGCATTGGACAAACTTGCTGAACCTGCGGAGACAATGCAACAATTGCTACAGTTCAGTTCATCTGAATTAAAAAGTTACTTGATGTTGCCTAGTGTATACTGCTATCTTTTTCACCACTAGAAAATTAGGACAAAATGATGAAAACACAAAACCAGCAAATAACTCAATTACAAATTTAAAAACCCTACTTTGATTCCCAGATACAAAGTTCAGAATAAATCGAGTGTTTTTCTACAAAGTCTTTACAACAAAAAGTATCCAGATCAGGGCGAATTAAAATTAAGCTTTAGTAGATTACCTAATATTTTCTATTTTCTTTGCTCCTGAGCATTAAAAAAAAGACTAATCATCAGCTCCAAGATTACAGAAACTTACTGCACCAGGTCGAGGATTAGGAATTTCCCCATTGTATCGTACCCACTTTGTATGAGACTGTTCTACTGTAGCACTCTGCATATATTTTCCTTTCGAGAAAACCTCTTCTACAGTAGACAGATTGTATGCACACACTGCTGACAGCCCCACATTATTCCTAAAAGTTCAGGATGAAAGAAAAAAAAAATCATAGGAGTAATTATTACTTTTTGTGGTAACCAACCGAGATTAAAAATACTTCTCTAGGAAAAGGCTCTACAACACTTACAGCTGTGGGGTGAAGACTCCATATATCACTGGTTCCTTCAAAGTTGGAGACTTGAGAATAAAAACATCATTGATGATATTGAAAATTAAATTCTTATCAGGGATGGTACAAATCAATCTGGCCTTGAGAAAGGAAGTCCATTTTTTCTGCAAGGTCCTTAATCCTCCTTGGTCCCTCTTTTGATATTAAAAAATAAAAACATGTTTGTGAGGAGAATTAGCAGCATTTTTGCATTTAAGAACCATGCTATACAGCATGAAATTACTGAGCCCTGTTATTTGCTAACATTTCATCTATAGCAACATCAATAAATGTTAACACATTAACAAACAGAAAAGTAAGGAAGCCACAGGAAAATCAGTTGATTCAACAAAAAAAAAATGCAGAATGGTTTCTATCAACACATAGAGGTAAGGCGAGATACGATACTTATAAAAGAACCATACTTCAGCAACACTTGAAAAATTGAGCAGTGTGCCCTTAGGAAAAAAAACGCTTATTAGAACAAGTAAATGGAACTGTTATACTGTCCCTTCAGAGAAATAAGCAACACTGAATTTGTTCTGTGACATCTAAACTGTGATTTAAATTCTAATGTTCCAATATGCACTTAAACTTGCCTGACATTAATATTTCATTAGAAGAAATGCAGCAATGGCTTGATACTGCAAACAGTTACCACCTTTATTAAGGATTTGCAGTACCAAGGCTTAAAGAAGTAAAGATACATTGACTAGAAATGTTTCAAAATATTTGATACTCAAGCTGTAGCTGTGTTACTTCTCTTCAAAAGCAGGGCATATTTGAACATTATTAGTATTTCCCATTCATTATCCAATGCTGTTATGCAAAGTATTAAAGAAATCTGCACAATTTATAAAAACAATTAAGTATAAATGCTTATAGATTTGCAACCTGCCATTGATTCCTATTTCAAACAGCCAGCAGCAATAAAACTCTCATTTCTGCAATACTCCCCTTTTAAAGCACACACAAGCTGTCAGTGGGCAGAGGGCCATAATAATAAGCCCCATGTAAACCTGCCTCCAGCTGCTTGTTTAATGGAAATCTCAAGGGCACTAACTTGTTATTGATGTTTCGACTTCCATGTTTAAATATAAAACAGTAAAGTAAAAATAAAACATTTCAACCTCATCAAAATGAAACAGCTAGAGAAATTTCCTGTTGAAAAAAAAAATCCTGAGGAAATTGATACATTCCACTTCAAAAAGTTTTTGTTAAATCAGCGTTTTCTACTGGAAAAAGCCTCGTTCATCAGCAAGGTTTTTAACCAATACTCCTGACTATGTACGTGAACCAGCCTATGAGGTTTAAACACAGCAAGCGTGACAGAATTAGGCTGCTGGTGACCATTTTCCTTGAGGCTCTGGCCGCTCTAACAGCTTCATGGAAGTCCCATCTGCTACACTGCAGTCAAGAGCTATTCTGCTGTGGACACAGCTACAGTTTTGTTTGTATACAGCTACTTGAAAGTAACTTGACAAACATCCTATCCACTCAGCTCCAACCAAAGTCAGTTCTTCCCAGGGAGCTGTACTCAAAAACTTGAAAGTTGTTTAAAAAAAATAAAAAGGGAAAGCCAGGGGAGAGGCTTTTTCTGTTGCTGGGTTTTGTGATGGTTGGTTTTTTCCCCCCAGGGGTGGGCAGAACCCTCAGATGTACTGAAATTTCAGTGTTGTGCAAAACTAAATTAAGTATTTGTTCCCAAAGCAACAATTAGGCTTTCTGAGTTCTGAAGAATTGACTGAAACTGCTGATTCACTAAGATTCACTAAGTTCGACCACTTCCATTTAACTGGCAATAAGTCCACAATAATAAATGCTTTTTAACACACACACACAAAATTCTAGTTGAATTAGTAAAAGTAAATTGAACTACGGCCCACCTTGCACACTCTAGCTATTCTTGGAATCATCAGTTTTCCAACAAATTCATACTCCACAGACACTTCAGTGAAAAAGAAGTATATCTTGTCATCTTCTCCATCTGTGCTGTTTTGATCTGCTCTTATCACATCAGCAAAAACAAAATTGGGCTCTACAGACACAAAGAGAAGAATTGTGTATTACATGAGACTACTAACTTGATTTCCTCAAAGACCCTCTAGGAGTCCTCTTTCACCCAAACCTCACACTGCATTTACCTGCTCTCCAGTCACTGACTTGCCTACAGTGTGCTGTTCATAACATGAACAGCATTTAAAAAAAAAAAAAAACAGAAAAAAATCAAAACTATAAACCCTATGTGAAAGCACTAAGATACCTGATATATCTCTATGGTCTGATACCCCATTATTTCAACGTTCTTCAGTCTACATTCAAGCGTGGTTTTCTAAGGGGCCTGGAAAGGTACCCACCCTTGCCTGCCTCTCCTCTACTTCAGCTGTTAGCTGAAACACTAAAAATGACAGTATCGTTACAACATGTATTACAAAACTCAGTATCCTGTACTTTTTGGACATAATGCATCTTTTGGAATTTGCTAACTTCATGATTTTGGTCCTTTTGGGCAGAAAGCCACAAGCCTCTGAGCATTCACAAAACTTGGTGGATTTTGGAATTCAGGAACTGAAATCATCAGGAACCATGACCAGCTCAATTTGAAAACTCGTTACAGACCAAAACCATTCTCTTCCTTACTATATCATAACTTTGCTGCATTATTGCAAGGATGAACAAGTAGATACAAAATGAAATGTAGTACTTCAATGTCAAGTTGAAGCTTGTATGTCTTGAAGCTGTTTTCATTGTTAATGCTGATAAAAATAACTGAAATTTCAAAATAAAATCTCTTGATGACACATGTGAGGGCACACACTCACATGTCAGTGTGTGCCAGTATAACAAAAGCCATTCTTTTTGAGATATTAGACAATTGCTCCTTACCCCAGGTAAGACACTTAAACTCTGTAAGTGTGACATTGAAGAAGGAAAAACAATTTGGTTGGGCCAGTTCTCATGCCCACTTACCATTAAGCCAAGGTATTGCATACTCTGTTCTCAGAGGGCTCTGATGAGAGTGCCGTGAAATGATAGGTTCACTTCCCAAGAAATTGTAAGACGTCCCAGAATAAAGCTCCTCATCTTTAACACAAAACCAAGTATTTTAGACTGTCTTATGCACTGGATACCAAAAAGGGTACATAAGTATTTTGGGAGACTATGTAAACTTAAACTTCCCACAAGAAAAGATAAACAAGGATTTCCTCTAAATTGCCCCAGACATGTCTTCTATGTTTACAATTCTGCTGACCATTCTCAAGGCTAACACTTCAACAGCTGGGTTTCTTATCGCTCTAACACAAGCAACTGGCAAAAGTCAGCATTGGTTTTGTAGTACTTACGTATAAACCTACAGTTTACGTACAAACATGCAAATTTACTTAAGAAATGCCACAAATTTTGGAAGTAATTATTTTACTCTCTATGCCACCAGTATTCAAACTCAACTTTTACAAATTTAGGCAACAATGCAGGGAGTGTGTTCTTTTTTTTCCTCATTTCCTGTTTCGTGTTACTTTGAGCTTCTGTTTTATGAATTTGCCACACCAGGGTACAGCCATGAACTCTGGTTTCACCAAATCAAGATTCAGTGGTGTCTAACCATGCAGTATATACTCGCAATAAATATCTTACTTCCTTATTCTGTCTCACAGATGTGTCTTCAGGACAGCTACAAAATTCTACTTGTTAAACTTACTGAAATTACAGTAATTGATACTACAAAGGCAGTCAAAGCACGTCTAGACTACCTGGATTAAATATGTTAAACACCTGCAAATATAGTACAAAAATAGTATTTTAAAAGTTGCTTCCGAAACAACCTAGAGTTTTAAGTTCTCCTTTTAAAAAATATGTTAACGTAAGTATTTTAATGTCTGTCTAGATACACAGTAAAGATGTAAAAATATGGATGCAATCTGCTATTTTGATATTGAGAGACTGGAGAATGACAGCGGAAAAGATCAAATGTTTTTATACATAACAATGAGGTATGCAAAGTCTGAACTTACCAACCATAACAGATGTGTAGCTTTGTGCAGGATCAAATGGACATCTGCCCTTACCATCTTCATTTTTACCTCCAAGTTCAAATGAAATTAAATTCTGAAAAAAATTAAGTTGAAAACCACAAAAACAACTGTTAGCACTTCTTTCAGCCACTTGACTCATGCAAAGGTAACTGGAAAAGTAACAATAAATAATGGACTACATCATCAACTTCCAGCATCAGAAGCATTTTTTTGTAAGATTATAAAAGGCATATGCATTTTCAGAAAATCTTAAGAGTCCAGCAGACAAGAGAGGAAATGTAATCCTATGATTTGTGAGGGCGGGAGCAGAAAAGAACAGACGACAAAGTTAAATCCAGACGGACCTCAAGAAAGAGCACCCAAAAAAGCCAGACAGCAGGAAAGGCAGAGAAGTTAACTGATATATGGAAAGAGCTGGCAATTATTGAATTAGCCTGCACAAAAAATGGGGAGTTTTAGAAATAAGGAAAGCTTTCCGAACTGGATTTATCAATTTTTGAGATTATGTTAAATTCATGAGATGGGGCATAATCCAACTAAATTTTAAAAAGCATCAGAGTACTTTGGCTGCTACTTTATAAATCCCTTAAAAACCAAGGGAATAAGGATCAGGAAGACGATGGAGAACTGTAGCCACAGTACTGGGGAAGTGATCGGTTATACTGTGTAATGACATTGGAGGTTAAGGGCAATGACTTCTGTCAATGTTCCAGAGATGATGGCAAGCAGACTTGCAGACACAGGACTCAAAAAAGAAGAAACAATTACAAGATTTCTCAATTTCAGTACTGTTAAGAGCCACAATAAGGAGAACAATACAAGAGTCAGCAGCAAGTTTTGATTTTGCGCCAAGACTTCACTCTGAAGCGTTCAGCACTATGAAGCTGTGGCATAGCCAGGAGACAAGACAAGCAGAGACAGGAATCTGAGAAATTTCAGGGAGATTTGGTAATGGATGGAAGTTGCAAACAGTGCAATTTCAGTTTCAGAAATCGTTTTTATGCTAACGCACATACACGCTAATACACAAAGAATTATGAAAGCTAAGAAAAAGTAAATCCACAGTTAAACAAGATGAATCAGTAATTCAGCAAGCGCTTTCAAAAAGGAACAGTATGGTTTATTTCCATACTCCATCCTTACTGTGGGACAGCGTAATAAATAGAGGACTTGCACTGAAATTGCAACAGTCTTTGGGAATGGAGATTAACTCATCATTTACATGAGCTGCTTTTAAGTTACAGTTGTTATTTGGTCGAAACATATGTACATTCTTACCAGGTAATCACATGTTGGCTGAAACGCATTAGTTCCACACACATAGAGGAAAGTATCATTCAGCTGTTGCAAGACACGCACATAATTACGACACTCTGTCTGTAATAGAGGATGAGGAAAGGACCAGTCTGATAAACCACAGCTTCCACATTCCAACATACACAAACAATTAAAGTTACGCTATCAGCTCATCTGTTGCCACTACTTATGCCACACCAGTAAGGCTGGGTGATACAGTCACCACTAGAATACCACCTCCCTACAATTTCCAGGAGCTCTAGTCCTGCAGCATCTGGCTTCCTACAGCCAGTAGTGCGCAGCTGCCTCAGCATACCTATCAGGGTAGCATAACCAAGTACCATACGCTCAGCAGGGTGCATCTCAAGTTATTTCATGAAAGCACAAGCTCCAAAGCCACATCCAATCCATCAGAACAACTAGTTAAACATGGAGTAAGTTTCAGACTTTATCATCCCTTGTAAGCCTAGGTCAAAAACAGTAAGTGATGGTCAAGGTAGTTTAAGAGAGAAACCTCTAATACCATTAAATTAGCTACAAAGCTTTGTCACTTATATCTGTCTTTTTTTTTTCAGTCCTTGATATCAATTTCTCTTTCATCCAAGGAAACCTCTTAATTCCTTTCATTCTGAAATAGAACAAGGAGTTTGAGCAAAGCCTTGAATAAAGGATACCATAAAGTTTCAAAATAATAACCAAGAAAAACAACTCTAAACACCCACGTAGAGGAAAAAACCCAGTATCAACAACACCCCTTAATTCTTGCTGGTACACAGCCAGATACCACTACTGTACTGTAGTTCCATAAACCACTTAAGCAAGTATAAGCACTGTACTTACTCTTCCTTCTTATGAGCCAAACCACATATTTCTGCGACTGCATGGTGAATTCAGTATGGCAAAAACTGGGGGTGGGAGCAAAACCAGTTTTCTGCCAGATTAGGTCCTTGAACAGCTGCATAAATGCTTTTTGCTGGCACTAAACAGCGTAGTGGTGATGGGTGGGGGAGAGGACTGCCCATTTTAGCGTAAGAAATAGCAGTAGTGGCTTAATACCTTGACCCTTCTGAAACTGTTGCACTATGCAAAACATCACAGCTACAACATAAATGAGGCTAGTAAAAGGTTATGAGTAGAGTGAGAAAAAAGCATGGCTGGCAGTTAAGTGTGACTTGCTAAACTGAGGGCAGGAAAAAAAAAAAAGGAAGAGAAGTTTGGAGCTCTAGCAAAGTACCTATTTATGGGGTCTAACATCCCTTCTAATTAACACCAATAATCTCTGCAGAGGACTGGTGGAGATGGACACACTGTCCACTAAACTGTATGCACATGCAAGAAATTCACATCTCTCGTATTCATTGTGGCTGTGTGTGAATATTATTGCCAGTAACCAAAACTGAACCTGGAGAACACAAATAACACTCTCTGAGTGCATCCTGACAAAGCAGACAAGGAGGAAATGGCCCTTAAATACCCACCACACCTCTTCTTAGGATAATATACTGATGGTTGTCAGTGGAAGGAAAGGCAGTAAATCAAGCCAAGGCAGAGAGAGCCCACTCCCACCTCGAGGAGCCCCATGAATCCAGGATGTCTATCAGCCCTGGATGCCACACATGGGGTTTTATAATAGCGTGAATGAAACAGACTGCTGGTTCAGGGAGGCCAATGTCAAATCCCTACAAGCATACAGTAGGACTGCTTTTTGTATTCACAGGGCTTGCAGACTTCCACTTTCAAACCTGTGCTGAAAGCCTGACCATCAGTCTTCCCCAGCAAACCCTCACTTTATCGTATCACTAAATGAAGTGGCACTACACAAGGGGAAAGGTACATCCACATACAACCACCTCAAGTAAACAGTCTCCACAGAAAGGCAAAATAAGCAAGCCAGCCTGCATGCTGGCAGTCATGAGGAGTCTGCGGTTCCCAGAAACACCGAGGGATCCCCGGGGGCTGAGCTGCCTGCACTGCCGAGCAGGCAGGAGATCAGGCTGCTCAGGTGCCGGGGAGCTGTCTGAGCAGTCACACCAGCAAGGTGCTGCCGCAAGGGGCACATCCGCTGAGCACCACAATAAGGGTGTCTGTAGTTAGTGAAAAATACACTGGTGGAACAGCGCTGGCCTAGTAAACAAACCCTATGCCCTAAAGCAAAGCAAACAAAATTATCAGTCATTTTGTAAAATCAAATGCTGGGGAGGAACTATTGCAATAACAAAACACAACAGTTGTTACCAATTACCTCAGTGAAAGTAATACTGATCTATCATTTTAATGGAAAAACTTGTAACATTAAGCAAACATCACGGTGTGTTCAGATTTTCAAACATTCAAATAATATTCACCAGCAAGAAATGAACCAAGAATTTAAAAAAAAAAAAAAAAAAAAGACAACTAAGCATGCTGCAGTTTCTAGGGCTCAAGTTAATTAAAGAATTTATGTGATTATTTGGAATTTTAATTTCAAACAGTTGGAGCCTTTCTTCTTTTAACATCACTCCTCTTGAAGTGAAACATATAACATCTTTCTCAAAGTTCAATACAAGTACATACCTGTTCTGATTTGCCCTTGACTGCACATTTAGTCCTTTTATCTTCTGTGACCTTCCAGTGTAACTAAGTGAAAAAACAAGCAAAAAAAAGGCACATTCAAAGCACTTTAATTCAATGCAAGGTCTGAAAATCTTGCAGTAAAATACAAAAAAGGCAATCCTAAGACTACTTGCAGTAAATGCAAGCCATTTTGCTAGCAGCTTTCAAAGGTTCAAAGCCATTCTTTCCTGGGGAGGTGACACTTCCAAATGCACGTGCCTTAAAGCAGGGCTAAACCACTGCTATTATCTTTTGGGTTCATCGTGATGTTTCCCCTCAAATTGCTTAATTAAGTTCCACTACCATATGCATTACGGAAATGCAACTGTAAGTACTTCTCAATTTTAAGTACTTCTCAATTTCATTCACACTTGCATGAAAAACATTTCAGGGCAGGGGGGAGGGAATCAAAGAAAACTTATTGGACCAATTTACACTATACAGAGAAGTACAACTTTGACAGTTACATGCACTCATAAAACAAGTTTTGTATGCTGGTGAAATTGCCCACCACCACCTGTGAACATTTTGCTCAGATTAAAAATCATATAAACATCTTCCAAAACATCCTGGGTGGGACTCTATGCTGCATCTCTAAGTGTCAGCCTGCGCTGCTGATGGGATGAGAAGCAGGAGCCCAGGAAGAACTGGGAGCAATACAGTGTTAGCAGACTTCTGTATGGGCTAATCTACTTCGAGAAATCAGCGTCAGCGTATCCATAATACTTCTCTGAGCAAGCTGGATCAGACCTGTCTGCACCACTGCTTGCTGTGCAGATGCACCCAGAGACACAAAACAGAAGCTGAAACCAAAAGCACAGGGCCTTCATTTCGTTTGAAGCACGTCTCCAGCCTGCCACTCCTGAGGAAGCTCCAACTTTCCTTCCCATTCAGATTAACAGGAGATGGCCCACTCCTGATAATAAAAATGTGTAAGAACCACCATTACAGATGATACCCAAAGTCCCTCCAGTCCAGCATCCTGTCCCCAAGAAGAAAATACCTAAGGAGTATTTTCTAACTACTTGTTTATACTCAACTTCTCCTTTCTTCCTCTCATCTGATGGCATGTTTTACTCTATAGTATCTTCCAGAAATAACACAGGAGCAGCCCACACAAAGTATTTTCTCTTTTAGGTACCTACCACCTAAAGTGCCGTGCTACTGATATCAGGAAATGAAGGCAACTTTGGAATATGATTTTTACATGGAGGATCATGTATTAAAATGCATACCTCATGCTGTTTTTCAGCAATATTCACTGCGTTTAATGCAAAGATCACTTCTCTGGCTCCTACATATAGAACATCTTTGTCTTCACTTAACAGGAAGGTTGAATAGTTTGACACTTCTGATTCATGAAAATGTATTAGCTGGACCTCTGTTGAAATGAGAGAAAAATAGCACCACATGAAGAAACACAATCACTTCGGGTCAAGTTTATGGGTCATTTTTCTAGGTTGTCTAACAGCTGTTGTGTATCTTGAAAACAACAAAGGTTAGTTCGGACAACCCACGTAACAGATGAGAGACCCCTCAGAAGCTTGGTTCAGCAGAAACAGCAGCTCCCATCATTAACGTCAAAATCACTGGTCCCTGCTCTCTTGTCCAATTTCAAATGCCTAAATAACTCCTCTTGTAGTGATCCCCATAACTCATATCTTCCTTCCTTTTTTTCCACCTGTTATTTCCCTTTTTTCTAACCTTCCTTTTTACACATCCACTGTCAGGTCCTTTCTCATCTTTTCCTTTCCACATACCCACCTGCTATGGAAAATCAGTTCAGTCACCACATCCCTTGCAACTGCCCCAAACAAATCTCATAAAAAATCCTGCACCTTGAAAGATGACACTTCAGCATATTACTATAGCAGAAAGAAGACAAGCTAAAAAAGAACCATTTACAGAGGGTCAATAAGCCAATTTTGAAGTGGAGACCAGAGATTGAAAAGCACATGATAGAAAGAAATAACATGAGGGAAAATCAAGATGAAAAGGAAGAACATGAGTGAAAGAGGGAGACACGGGGGTAAAGCAGTGGAATGAGGAAGCATGCAGACTGGAACAGAATGGCGTGGAGAAAGATGACACAAAATGACTAATATACAAGAATATTTTTTCTGCATGTACAACCATAATGGAAAAATGACTGAACGCTTGGGAGACCATATTTGTGTGAAAGACTACCACAAGATTGATTAAGCGTGGCTTTTTAAGATACAGGCAGAAAACAATGTATTATTGCTCCCAGTTCTAACATTAGAAATTGCACATTTTCAACTATAATACTCTGGAAACATTAATTTTAAACTAGATTCTCAAGGATGTCATTTTAAAATCTTTTACTTGGCAGGAAAATTTTCCCCAAATGGATGAACTAGTTCATACAACTCCACATGTTCATTCCTCCACTGAACTAAATTCCCCCTCCTATTCAAAGTAGGCTTCCCAGATTTAAATGCAATAATCTTCAGCAGACAGAGACAGGGAGAAATAGTAGGAATGAAAAGAAATCCCATTTATTATGAGTATTTTGGATGTGGGTCTGCAGTGCATTACCATAATACCATTAAACAGCAACTTGCTAAATTTTAACTATTATACAAGATAGGAGCATCAAGGAGTCTAAGCAGGAACTACAAGCCTTGTGTAGATCATTCTTTCCGAAAAGCTACATCAGCAACTCACTAATTGCTATACCAATGAACAGGAAAAACACCTCCTACAGTCATCTCAAATCAGCTTATTGTTACTACATTCTTAATCTCCATCTGTCTTTTCCTACACTATGACTGCTCAGTATTTAACATCCTTATTTAAGGCTGCTTCTTCATACTGCCCATATACTTGTTTGGTTTTGTTTGGTACAGCACACTCGGTAAGTAATTGTTGCTAACTAACTAGTAGTAAAGGAGGACCCAAACACAAAACCTTGTAAAACCAAAGCATCCATGCCCCATGGTGGGGGTGGGGGGGGGGTGGGGGTGTGTGGTGGGGGTGGGGGTGTATATATTCACAAACAGCAGCAAATAACTACTCTCTAGTCCTTGCTCCCTATTACTCCTCTTTGCATCGCATTTGCTGACTTCTGCTAATTATATTGGCAGATTGTGATTATTTGCTGCAGCTTCAAATACAGGGAAAGTGGTGTTCTGGGAAAGATTTTTTTCAACCATAGACACCATATAATGCTGTCAGAAAAGGGCCAAATGCTTATCTTTCCTTCACCTGGTGATTTATTTAGTGCACAGGATGGCTTAGTGTCAAAATACATCTCAGTCTGAAAAAGCATACAAAAGATTATTAGCTGGAAAGGTGCATTTTGCTAATATGTTCAGACTCAAAGTAAAAATAATTTGTTTAAAACAAAATACATCTATTGGGTTCTTCTCTTGAAGCAAGCTTCAGCTGCAAGATCCTTCAGCTGAGAAAGCCAAATTCAAAATTCCAATTTTAAAAAGCTATGTTTTCAGAACTGCTTGAAGGATATGAAATCAGTTAACCCAGTTGCCTGAGTCACTTTCAAATGTCCTGGTCTTAAGCACTTCATAAGCTGAGCAAAGCCAGCAACACCTGACCAAACTCACAGCAAGTAGGCTGGAAGAATATACAGTCTCAACGGGTTTCAGATCCCACAGAAACCATGAGGTTGTGGCAGTGTCCCATATTACACTACTTAAGTTTCTCTTCTTACCTCTGTGTTCCCAAGTGATCCTTGGTACTGGGCCAAATGCTACTGTCACTTTCAGTAACAAACCCCAAACTGCATAAAAAGCACACAGAGCCATCTTCAGTGTCCTTGCTCTTCAGGGCTCCTTGGATAACTGCAGCAGTTAGCTTTTCTTCAGCAGAAGAAATGCAAATCCCAGGGAGTATTAGAGACCAGGCATTTCAGACCTTGAGAGCAGTGCAACAAGGCAGGCTGGAACAACTGTACAAGTACGTGCTTTTCAGCAGATCACTTCTTCAAGGGAATGCACATTTTCCAGGATGCTGCATACACGGACTGCCCACACTCTCCACAGGCTGCAGAGCTGCTGAGAAGTGCAACTGAGCGCATTCTTCTGTTTCGTTGCAGAAATAAATGATGCTGTGTAGAGAGGAGGGGAGCAAGAAGTAGAAAAGAAAGCAAACCAAGTACTGCCAAAAATAGCATATCATATGCACTGATCTTGCAATGCTTCTACAGCTGTCTGCGCAGCTTCATTTGGATAAAGAGCACATTAATTGGTGAAAATACGATTCTTAAAAACCAGCGGCACATTACATGGCAAACAGGCAATAACTGAAAGCAATCATTTCAATCTAGAATGCCACATATAAATATTTTGAATTGTCACTTACGTTTAATGCACAAACTTTGACTCTAGTTTACATATTTTCTTACTTTTAACAGTGAGTTGAAGAAAATAGCACCTCTCTGATAAATGAGAAAGATAACAAAAATCACTATGACTAAGTTCAGAGAGCAAAGGACATGAGAAGTGCTGCATTAATCTTAAGCATCGGTTACACAAACCTGCTGCACCTCCCATCCTTGGGATCTTACAAACAGAAGTGTCATTTTTAGCAAAGTCTTTTCACGCTACTAATGCACTCAAGATGTGCTGGGGTAGAAAGAAACACAGCTACAGAAACAAAGAGCGAAAGCACTGCATACAAAAATAAAGGGAGAAAACGCTTAAATACTAAAACGATAGATAGTCCTATGAAAGTCACTCTGTCTCTGAGCCACCCATTACTCTTCAGGTCCAGAAAGGGCTCTGTCCTCAGCAATCAACAAAACCATTCACTGCTTTCTACACCATCTTCCACAAGTCTCCACTGCTCCCATCTTCCTACAACCACTCCTAGGTCAAGACTCATTTAAGTATTTACCAGGAGAAGCAAGTGCATTTATCAATGACTAGATTACTGCATATGGATAAATTGAGGGCTGTACAGTCAAGGGGGAAGGGAGTGTAAGAAAAGTATGTTGTCCATTGCAGCAGGGCACAGAAGGTGCTAGATTTACACCGTGCCATAGCCTGAGACACTAGTGTGACCCTACAAAGAAACACACCACAATCCTTTCTTGAGAAGGACAGAAACAAAAAACTAATGCGAAGCTGCAGCCAGAACATCTCTAATGACAAGTGTGATGCTGATAGCCTCTTTGGGAGGGAGAGGCCCTGGGTTTAAGCAGGCAAAGGCAAGGAACCACTGGGAAGTACAGCCAGCAGATCCGCTATGAACACAGAAGTAACGTGGTTGAATAAAAGATGGACAAAGACATCAAAAGCTTTTACACCTGCTTTACTAAATGATCACAGGCAAGGTTAAAAAAAAATTAAAAACTCTTTTATTCCTACAAATCTTTTATTTACTAAGAAAAAACCCTCACAAAACCACAACTTCCTGAAACTGTGAGTTAAATAATTTTGGGGGGGTTTTTTTGGTTTTTTTTTTTTCTTTTTAGTTTTGGTAAGCACTTTGGATCAGATCCAACTGTTTGTAATGGATCA
This sequence comes from Harpia harpyja, assembly GCF_026419915.1. Lineage (NCBI taxonomy): Eukaryota > Metazoa > Chordata > Aves > Accipitriformes > Accipitridae > Harpia > Harpia harpyja. The sequence goes on along the minus strand of NC_068969.1, from coordinate 67,711,333 downwards.
TATAAATCATTTTGGTTTTTAAGGCATCATATTTTCACAGTTAAGCTTGCTAAGCTTGTTTGTCTGTCTTGCAGCCTTCCTGTTTATCATCATGTATAAGCAATTCCATGTTTTGCTCTCCAACACATTAAAAAGTGCCCACTCAGAGTTGCAAGGTATCACACAAATATATTCTGAGGCAAACAGCTTTACAGAGAGTGAACAGTAGTTCAATGATTAAGTTCAAGGCAGTTTAGAGATGTTATTTTAATGGAAATGCAAGGGGGAGAACAGCAGTTTGAGTAAAGATCTTCGAGCCATTATTTCTACACAGTTCTAATTTATTTTTTTCATGCCACCTTTTTTTACTGAAAAGACTCCACATAATAATCAATTCCCCATTAACTCTTGATTTTTTTAAAAAAGAGACAGCCAGAATATCATTATTCAGTACTAGTCCCAGCAATAAGCAATTATTTATGTACAATACCATGCAGTAGAAATGTCTCCAGAGAAAACTTCTGAAGTCCTCTTAATTTTCTGGACTTTAAAACAGGATTAGCAAATCTATGCCCTTGTAAGGGAAAATCCTGAATCTCCCTACAGCCATGGTTGCACTCCTAGCCTAGCTCACCTACCTCAGAAAATGCAAAATGACAACAAAATCTGAAACAAATTACACTACCTTCTGAAGCAGACAAAAGGTCTGGTTGGGTTAGTTAGTGCCTGGTTTGCTGTGTGCAATTCTCTGGACGCACAAAGCAGAAATCTGTCATTTCATTCCCACTGTATGGGTTTATACCTATATATAGGTATACAGACAGGCCCTTTTTCACATTAGTAAGTTTGACTTGTGGGACATTATTTGTTGATCGAAGGTAAAATTTTGCATGCTAAAAAAGGGAGTGAGACAGACTACAGTGAACGTTATGTGCCCAATCATGCAAGATCCACTTTGTTCTCATTCCTGTAAGTTTAAATAGAGATGAAAATGCACTCGGGACCTTGTCCTTTAGTTTAGCCTTCAATTTAATTACATTCCTCCTCCCTGCCCCGTGCTCAAAATTATCTGGAATAACTCCTTCACTGACATCCACTGGGAAGTCATCCATAATCTAATATGAACCTGGTTTTATATAACACAAGGCGTAGAAGGAAAAAAAAACAACAAAAAAGGCCCAGACAACGGCCTAATTTTCCAAATTAGCTCAGTTCCATCGCTGTTCACTGGCTTTCATTAGATTTGAGTGCTTTGCCTTCTGAAAAGTTAGGTCTCCTAATGCTTTAGGTTTTACTCCTAAAAATGAACGACAATTTGCTTGAAAATATGAACCTTTAAGAAGTAAAGCAGATAGGAACTTGAAATGATTGGTTACATAACTAAACTCTAATTAAAGTGACCACAGGTCTACTCTTCTGTTCTCTAAAACTGCTGGAAATTTTGTGAGGTACATTTAAATGAGTAATTTTAATTTACGCAGTCTGATGATGATTATTTTAAATCCATGTATAATGCTGAACTGGAGCAAAATAATACATACACTACTTGCATATGCAAGTTTTCCATAATGCTTGTATTTATGGTGACCAAAACCAGGGCAACTATAGAAGAAGAAACAATCAACAGAGCTCCTGTCAGTTTGACAGAGCACAGCTGGAAGTTCAGAGCTGTGAACATTCCCATTGACATGCACAGTTTTAGTGTACAGGCAGAGAAACGGGAAGAGACAAGTTTCTGCTCTCTCAAAGGACAGAAAATCAAAACTGTTAGAAAGAAAAATTTCAAGCTGCCTAAGTGCTAATAGGGAATACTAGCACAAATTATGAAAGCAGGGCATTGCGATGGCATATCTTGACCGTTACCAAGGTCCAAAAACATCTGGCTCTCACATTGCCTGTGTCAGTGGGCATCAAAGAAACAGTGCTCCAGTCCACCTTCTAAAAAAATGCAGAATGCTAGCCCTGCAATGGGAGAAGCTGAAAAACCAACAATGGGAAGAAGATTGCCATCCTTCTGATCCTCCAGGACACAGAGGCAAAGTAAGCACAAAGGTTCTTATGAACATGAAATTTCGTCTTTCACCATGTCAATTCAGCAACCCTTAACAGTACAAATTTTTTTATATATATATATATAACTAATAAAACGCAACATCAAAAACCCAGAGGTCAGTGTCTTCTTCCCCAGTCAGCATGGTCAAGCTGGATTCAAGTGTGCATCTTGTACGCACAATACTTGCACAAGCTATCTAAATTCTGGAATTTCAAAGTTAGGAAATGCCCAATTTTGCAACCCTGGCTTTGAAATATATTTTTTTTCTAATAAATACTTAGTTGCATTGTGCAACTTCTGAATTCTGCTCAGTATTACACAAATTGCTAAATGTATCTATCTATCTTCTCTATGAAGGTTTAAACCATATGAGAATTTACTGACAAACACACACAGCAGTCAGCATTATGGCTAGGATCCTTGTGATTCCCAAGAAATGATCATTAGCATCACAAAGTATCTAGCCTCTCCCTGCAGAAAGCCAAACAGGCACTGGCCCTCCTGGCCTAATCCTGTCACTCTCTTCATGACTCCCCAAGCACACCAAGTGTCCACATTGTTTTCCTCCCATTTTGTATTGCACTTTATTCTCCTGGGGGTTATTTTTTCTTGCAATCCCCCACCCACTCTGTGCTTATGCTCCCATCCGTGGTATTGCCACGTCCTCCTCCACAACACAAGCAGTGCACAACTACATGACCACAGGTGATGCAAGCCCTGGTAAGTCTGCCAGACTAACAACCACCTTCCCTTGGGCTAGAAGGAAGACCTTCTAACATATATACTTCCCTACCACTCCATGAAATCACTTTCACACCACTTGCTGTCCAGGCACAGCAAATGAGGGCCTCACAGGAAGCAATAACTGATGGCAAGGCACCCTCCTTTTCCTGCCACAAGGAGCAAAAAACCATGGCAGGTTTCCCAGGCAGCCTACTCCGGTATTTTTAGATTTAAAAAAAAAAAAAAAAAAAAAGCAGCATTTGGAAAACTTCTAAGTTACTATGATGAGGGATATGAAGCGCAATATGTGGAGACAGGCAAATTTACAAGCAATTTGCTTCCTCCAGCAGAAAAGGGGTGGGTTAAAGGATTCATCTGTCAGAGGGCATAAATTACAATTTCTCTCAAAATAACTTTCTTCAAAGGCTTTTGAAAGCTTTAGCAGAATACAGACCTGCTTCAGTGTTTACTGATGCCTATTTGATAACAAAGATTTTAAGGCTTCATACATAAAAAACCCCACATAACTCCAACTGTGAGATTTTGCTTAAACCTGATTTTTTTCAATTTGCCCAAAGTTTTGTTTCCAAAAATAGAAGTTAGCAATGCTTGTATTCTAAGTAATCAGAATTACACAGTAAGAAGTGTACAGCTTACCTCTGACAGCTGAGTTTTATTTACATAGCTCATTTATTTTAGACCAGTGAGGACAGGCTAGATATATCCTTTGCTTTAGTTCTCACCCTTTCAAAACCTCAAGCTCAGTGCCATTTTTAGACCATCTCATGAAAAACATCATTTTTACAATCTTGTTCTTATTATACAATATGTATGGACTAATTTTCTGCTGAGGCAGAAACTAACTAGCAGACTAGTAGCCCTTTATGACTAACATACATGTAGAGCATGGGATTATTTACATTTCAAACTGTAACCAAAATACTTTGTAGTTGCTAGGTGCTTACAAATTAGATGAACCTTTTTAGGATAATTTCATGTGGTCTTTACCTCCACCACAGAGCTTGCTGGAGGAGGTGCACTAGTGCTAAAAGAGGATAAAAATTCTGAGGAAATTGAAATTCCCAGTTTTAGGCTGAAACCTTATGTGAAGACCGAAATTCAATATTTTCCTAATTCTGCATGATAAATATGCCATCAAGTAGTGCTCAGGAAACTAATGCTTGAGCTTAAAGCAGAGAATATTTATAATCTTCTGTGGAATACTTGAAGAAATCCTTTTTTTTTTTAAACTCACATTCCTATTTACTACTATGCACTTTTTTCGGGGGCAAAAATTACAAGATGACAAAATATTACGCCCCCTCCCCCCCCAAAAGCAAAGATTACAAGATGACAAATAGAAGATTAATATTCTTATTTTTCAGATTATTGGGGATGGATTGTTAGAAATATCATGTTAGCCTTCAATTCCAAAGAGCAAAAGGAAAGAGTAAATGGGTTTGCTTCTGCTTACTTTGTCTTTCTTTAACAAAAAGAAAGCGAACTCTGGCCTTGGACGAGTCAACTTCTGAGCTCTCAGAGGTTGTAGGCACTGTTGTGGGTCCTCAGCCTGGCTGAACAGAAGCAAGCTGAACAGAAATCATTAATGTAAAACTACATGGATGATCAGTGGGACTCAACCACAGCTGCAGTACCAGTACCTTCTGCTAACTTGAATGTTGAGCTATCCCAAATCCAGTATTCAAGAGCTGCCCAGGGGACAGAAGTTTTACAATCCTTTTCTGCCTCACTGGGTTCTCCCAGATATTGAACCCGGGCTGTGACAGTGTCAGTGCTGCAGTAGTAACTGTTCAAATAAGCAATAAATAAAGTCCCTGAAATTCCAAGTCCATCTTCCCCTAACTCTTAAACATACTCTCACAATAAAAAAATATTGCTCAGCTTCTTCCTCATTTCTTCTCCGGCTCATAGGACTGAGTCAGTCATCAAAGTTACTTCAAGATGCCTACTGCCAACTAACAGCACTCATGAAAGTACCTCCATGCCTAAATTAACAGGCACGTATGCTTTTAAAAAAAAAAAAAAAACTATCCTAGGTGCCTTGCAATACTTTTGAAGATTCAAACACCTCTGAAAGCAAGCCCAGTACACCCTCACACACATAAACTGTGTAACACAGGAGAGCTGCAATCCTGAACAGGACCTTTCAGTGGTAACTACAGCACAGGTAAACATACAGTATGTTCTGAGTGGAAAAAAGTCCCTTTTCTGATGTTTCTTAAGAAGTACTCTTGTCTTGAAGCAAAAGAAAGTAATAAATTGAGCTTATCATTAAATCCTTATTTTATGTTTTTCCATATGAATTAAGTCCCTAGTGTTCCTGCAGCGTATTTATTTGTTCTACTAACAAAGACACCTGTAATACAGCCACCACGAATCCACCACAGACCCCTTGCTGCAGGGGGGAGGGGGGGGCAGGGGTGGTGGTACACCTAGTTTCATGGTACGTACCTGCCACCCCTTGGAGCCTCCCACACACCCCTGGAGCTGGGGAGCTGTCAGAAACACGTCCTTTCTGCAAAGAGATAAGAAACAGGGTTTGACATCATTACCACATAAACCCAAAGGGCAAGTTTTGATATGGGAATTATAATAAATCCTCCCACAAAAGTTTGGCTTTTATTTCCCAGATTACCAGGGCAGACCATTTCTGACAGAAACCAGAACCAATACATTTGCATCCAACAAGCCAAGATCCTGATGCACCACTTAAGACAAAAAACTATCAAGCCATCCTGATAAAAAGCATGCACACCAGCCCTTTTCAAACTCAATTAATTCCCTCTATTCCAAGCTAGCCGGCAACTACTCAGTACAAAATTATTCAGCATTTGCATTAGAGTAGCAGTTATTGATTCTGGTAAGAGTCTGCGACCCCTCTTATGCTGGTACGGGACGTACAAAGAAAGCTCAGAAAGGTCAGACACCAGCCAGCCCCACAAATTATCTTTACTAAATTAATATAGAGCACTTCCACCACTCTCCCGCGTTACTGAATGACTGCATTATGCACAAGCTTAGAACAACAATATCTGGATATTTACGATGAAACCTCATGCATTCATATTTATTTTGGTGTAATCAAAAGAGAACACCAATCACAATGGGGCAGACGCATTTATCCCAACACGATTCTAGGTAACATACTTCTAAATATGCAGACTTATAATACTGTTACATCAGCTTGTATTTAGCATATATACTTCAAACTGTTCACCCAACTGCTTTTAGAAGGGTGTGGGCTACCTGAAGGGATAGTGTCTTTTAAATGCAAGTCACCACGGATCTGAGCTGGATTTCAGTAAGTCAACAGTAAGAGGGTTCCCACAGATCCAAATGGAAAGAGGGTACACCTAAAAAAAAAAAATCTCCACTGCACATCTGAAGACTTCATTCTTGATCCAGAAGATTATCATGAAAGGCTCACAAGACAGAAGGCCCCAAAAGAAGCAGGACAGACAAGAGAAACACATCAATATTGCATGTCTGCACAGAAAGCAAGAGCCTATACAGGTTTTTTTTCAAAGGCACAACGTATAGTGCATGTTTTGTGGCTGCCAGTATGGTAGCAGGTATCAAACAGGTACATTACACCCACTTTTGCCTACAAAAAAATCTTTTCAAAATCTTTTGGATCTTCTGCATTATACATAGGGGAATCTACTCTGACTCTCCCCACAATGCCTTTTCAGCAAGACACCCCATGGAAATCCGTTGCCCATCTATGCTATTATCCACTGGGTATTTTTCACAAGCCCTAGCAGGATATAACTGACTTATTTTTGCTGTAAAAAAATCTACCTTTCATTCTGCTGGAGAAAACAGAGCAGGCAAACTGTGAATCATCCAACCAATTATGAAGCTCTCCATGAACCAGCTTACACCAGTCATCTCTATGGTTGTAGCTACTCAATATTTAAGTGGAGAGTTAAAAATTTACAAAAATTGCTGCTTGCCACAAGAGGCCATTGATCGCCACAGTCACTAACAGGAGTTTTCAGATCCCAGTGTACTTCCTTATGGCTTACTGCTTTCAGAGCAAACAAAGGTATAATCATCCACTTTAGCTGTAGGTACCTTAAGGGGAAAATGCTCTTCTGCCTCTGCTGAGAAAGGACTTCTAGCAGCCTATGGCTTGTACAAGGACTTTCATTATAACTAAGGACTTGCATCTAAATAAACCGCTAGAGTAGGGTCCAACTTCCCACAGAAACCATTGCAGCACATTAGCTGACCTGCAGACTTCACTAGCTCTAGAAACAGCCTGTCGTGGAGATTTCCTGTCTTCACAAGTGGCTCCAGGTTTCTGAGCTAGGGTCTGAGGCCACTGGGGACCCAAAAGCCAGATAGGCAGGTGGCTGGAGCCCAGGCCAGTTCTCCGCCAGCCCCTGGATCTCTGCAGAGGTGGGGAGAGGCAGAAGAGCTGCAAGGACTTTGAAGTTGTGGCACCTCAGCTCAAGAACTCAGCTCCCAAGAACAATGCATCCCTCCTCGGTCTGTCTCTTGGGAATGGGCCGCTAACCATCGGTGTTTCTGGCAGAGAAGCCCACAGACATGGGGTTGGGTGTGAGGGCGGCTGGGCTCAGGTGAAGGGTGGTTTGCAAGTAGTGGCTGATTCTTCTCCTTTGATCATGCCGCTACTGGCTGCCTGTCTGGACAACACCTGTAGTCACGCTACGCACATGAGTAACAACTCATAGCTTGCCAAAAGGTATGACATAATTAAACCCTTTAATCCAACCAGGACTTGAGTATGAAATTAACATCAGTGTAAGCACTGCAGGTTTGCAGGCACCCTTCAGGTCCTCTTGTTTGACCCAAGCCTCCCAGGTGATCCTTTAAAGTGGGCACTGCCGGAGCTCCCTAACAAACATTATATGCTGTCGGGTTTTAAGAGGGATAACCATATTTCAGTGTAAACTTAAGGGAAAAAAACCCTGTTTCTTCTGGTAACAATTACTTAAGCTTGGGGGGGAGGGTACAGGAACAACAAAAAATTATACCACGAAAAGCTCATTATTTTGACAACTGTGACTAAGTCCTCAAAGATTAAAGAAAACACCTACCGGATTATAAATAAAAGACAGCCTGGAATACATTATGTAGAATAACATGATAGTCACCTTAAGGAAATTTTTCATAAAAGAGCCACAATCCTTCATATATGTGTGTTTGCATATATTTAATTTATTTATTTGAGGACTTTCTTCTGATCTGTCAAATTCAAAAGCATATAAATCTATTACAAGGTACTTGTGGCTGCCACAGCCCACTTGTATTTAAAAAAAAAACAACCAAAAAAACCCACCACCACCACCATATAACTTGTACTACTTCCTTCTACATATCAATTACCATCCAGATGAGAAACATTTCTTTTAATCCTCTATTCAAGCATATGCCTGCTGTAACCAGGTCCTAGGGTTTCTAAATAAGAAGAAGGAGAAAGAAAACACAGAAGAATACTAGCTTATAAGCGAATTTTCATTACTCAGAGAAGTCTTTGGGAGACCATGAAGGCAAATTTTCAGTTAGAGAACGTAGTATTACAGCACTATGCACCAACCTTACCGAAATACAATTTCCAGATCAATACCTTGATGATTGCAACTAGAGGTATATTTGCTACCCATATCTGAAGTCAGCCACAATCTCTATGTGTTAGCTTTTTTAGAAAAACTATTTTAAATGCTCGTACAGAAGCCACAGGTAAAGCCAACATATAGCTACGAATAACTAAGGCTGCACACACTGCCCACAGACAGCACACTAAAAACATTCCTGTGAATGCTGAGTGGTTTTTTCCACAGCTTCCACCCTCTCTCAGTGGGACTGGTGATGATACCCGCTAATCACCTGTGCAAGACACTGTGGGGAAGAAAGTCAAGTAACAAATACGCTACTGGATTTACAGAGCAAAGCCGCAAATGTTTTTCCCCTTTCCCACCTGTGAAGCTTCACTTCTCATAAAAACATCTTTATTTCGCAGAACCATTTACTGGCCTATCAACATCCCCCAACTTTTTCTAAACATTATGTTAAAGGAAAGATAGGTTTGCCTCAGGCCTGACTTCATGTGCATCAGCTTTAACCTGCAGCAGAGCCTGTGCTAAACCAGGTTTTGGAGCAACAAAGCAGAAAAGCCCTCTTTGGTCTCAAACAGTCATTTTAATTTAGCCCAAACTGGACTGGGATCTTCAGCTTTCAATTCCACTGTCACCCTGACACTCCTCATATCTCAGTTACAATATTATGCAAATATCAACAAAAGATTATTTTAATAAAATTTTAATCAAAAACATGATAGTGGTTCTGACTCAAATTCCAATAAAGACAGAGGGCACCAGCACTACAACTGTGTAAGACCAAGAGCCACAGAGCACTAGAGAAAGGAAATGAGGATGCACAACTGTAGACAGAAAATAGGAAATACCAGTACTTTGGCTTCAGGTTGAACTTTTTAAACCACCACTTTAGGGACATGTAAAATTTACATGTACTCTCAACAGGGTGCATTTGCTTAGGGAAGCAAATGTTCTTTCAGAGGCAGCATTAGAATATTTTATGTGGTCAACAAACAACAGTCTTTGAAGAGCAGAAGTCACTGGGAGCATCCCCATATTCAACACATTTTTACTTCAACAAGGTCAGTATGAAGGAGACAATTACCTCTCCTCTCACCATACAAGCATCATCCCTTATTTTCCTACAAGGTCTCCTTCTCCTATCGCAAAAGGAGTAATCCAGAAAATTATTTGCTGGTGCTAAAACCTGGCAAGGAGAAACAGCAGAGGAGCCTCCAAATCTTACTCTAAGTATTCAAAGAAAAATAACAGAAAACAAAGTTTAAATTCTGCCTGTACTTTTGGCTAATGTTCTTTAACAGAATGAATGAAGCACACTACAAGAAAATCAAGAGGTTAAAAAAAAAAACAAAAAACCAAAAAAAGCCCAAAACCAAAAACCACACCAACAACCAGGAATTCTGTACTACAAGCTTTGCTTCACAGATATGTCTTCCCCAAAAGACTATGTGGATTATGTGGAAACACCTCATAATATTAAAAAGAGAAGTGAATGAATGTCATGTGTTTCCATATTCACTATGACAATACAGCAACCCAGAAAAACTAAAGCTAAAATCAACATGCTGTATTATACCAACTAACTTAAGAGCTTAGATCACCTTTTGTCACTTTCACATAACACCTTTTGTTGCTTTTCAACGAATTGCACTTACCACTGTTTACAGGTGATAGTCTAAATATATTCCAGAGAATTATCTGAACTTGAGATTACAAAACAGCCAGGTGTTACTTCACAGTGTTCTGTATTTAGCATTTTTCAATGTTGTCTGGACATTTTTCTTTCTCTCTTGCCTTGAGAAGATGCATGGCCTCTTCCAAAAAATGCAGGCAATGAGAAGACATGGAAGCAAGTCTTTAAGGCATAAAGAACAGAGTATTTTACCATCATGATAGCATAGAAAAACCCTGTTATTCAGTAACATATTCAGGCTTTCAAAACAGTGTAACAAATTATGCCAGTTACTGACAGGTGCCAGACCCTGAAGTTTCTTGACTCTCAAAGGACGCAAATACAAAAGCCACCTTGTCCACACAGCAAAGGTTTTCAGTACCAAAACAACCTCAGCCAGTTTGCCCACTGAAAATACCCAGCTTATTAAGTTGTACATACCCATACACACTGTGAACAGCATGCACTGCGCAGGGGCACCTACACCAAGAAAGCAAAATGCAAAGACAGCTCTTAAACAACCTTTAAAAGCACGTCAGAATCACTGCCCTTTTCTTACCACCACCACCAACGAATTAACATTAGGCGGAGGACAAGGAAAAGGAAGAGTAATTTTCATCTCAGCACACAAGATTAAAAAACAGCACTTCTCCAACCTGCACAGCAAGACATTTTGCAACTTACTAAAGAGAAACCTTGGTAGAGGTTACCGTCCTGAGTAAAGGCTTCTGCGCTGAGAAAACAGGCAACTTCAGTTCAAGGAGCCAGAGAGTCAGCTCCCTGGTTGTGTAAGTCACAGCACAGCCTCCCCGAGGGAGCTGTGCAAGGTTGCTGAAGTAGGGGATTTGAACCAAGTTATTCAAAACAGTGGAGAAATAACAAAAACAAAACTTTGCTGTATTTGGCTATATGAAATTCAGAAGTTGAACCTTGCAGCAGTATTTACTATTAAAAAAGAATTAAAATTCACAGGTGGGATTTACCCATTTTTTTGTAAAAACAAAACAAAACTGTTCATGTCCAAAAAAAACCCCAAAAAGCTATAAAAAGGGATTTCCTCAAGCTTTACAAATTATGTAAGGACATCTCTGACTTATGAACACAGGTAAAATTTGTTCTGCTTCTGAATATCTTTATCTTACTGATCATGCATTAGAACTCCCTTATCACACACACCCCTTTAAAATTATCTTCCTCTCTCTCTTGTCCAATTGCACAAAGTCATAACAGAACGAGAATGTCATTAGACTGGTTAGGGTGATACTTCGTATCATGTTAAAAACATGCCCACTGGACAGCAAAACAACCAGAACATACTGCAGGAAATTCATACATTCCTGAATCCTCCTGTATCACATTCCCAGTTTAATTTGTGACAAAGAACTACAATATCCAACTGACAAATGGACCTGCGATAGTAATTTTGAGTTTTCAGTTTTGGATGCAGCAAGGAGATGGCAGCGTTGCTGCTCCCAGTGCTTCACCTGTCAGTCCATGGAGCTGCTTTTGCTGCCCACTACATACAACTAGCTTTGCATTTAACATGCATCATGCTGGCTGAACAGTAAAAGCGTGCAATTTTTCCTACATCAGGCATGTACATTTGTTGAAGGTGGTGTAGTAAAGCCCTCTTTTGAAATGCCAGGTTTTTTCTTGATTAATAAAAAAATATATTGTATTTGTACGGCAGCTACTTGAAGAGTCACCATCAAGTGCTGTCAATTCTCTTTCCTAAATACCCAGCTGAAGCCAGTGCCTCCATGCAGGTGGTGCTGTTTTTGTAAGCTGCTTTTTCTGCAGCAAGTTTCAACACTCATGTTTCCGTATGAGACAGGCATTTTGAGTTTCACAGCACATCAATTCCTTCTCCCCCATCAACCAGTTGTGGGATGGAAGTTGCACAGGGAACCTTCTCAAACTAAAACCAGTTGAGTTTCTAAATTTATTTCCACTGAGAACCTGTTACAGGCTGAAGATTAACAACAAAAAAGTCCCCACTAAAACTGGTAATTTCCCCTCAGGTCATCCCCATATTAATGAAACAAATGTAGAAACATTTTTACCTTTCATTCCCATCCTTTGGTATCTGGCCCTCGGACAACAAACATCAAGTTTTATTTTCAGCCACAGCACCAACAGCACCAAGCAGCAATGCAGTTTTCACTGTACTGACATGAGAAGAGTTTGACATGCTTAGCTCTCACACCTGGCCTATCACCAGGTCACTGCTGTCTTCCTCTTTCCCCTGCAGCATTCCACTTGTAGTACGTGGTAACCCGCTCTTCTATCCATACTCTTTTTTAATTACAGCACATTTAGGCTTTATAGGTCCTAGACAGCAACTGTACACTGATAAGGAATTATGCAAACATCTTAGTTTTAAGACACACATCAGAAATGTAGCAGTGTGCCAGGGTGAATGGCTTAAAAATTAACCCCTGGATCCCCAAAACAGGGCTGGAGGAAACAAGCTAGATAACTGCTCTTCCCCCTTACAGTTATGAAGGGTCCAGCCTGCTTACTTAAGTTGTCCTGCCTACCTGCTACCTCTGGCCACTTGTGTCCCCTGGTCTCAATCCATGCCCACACCCAGCCCAAATTTGTGCCTCTGTGCAAACAGTTAGGGGAGTCAACTGATCAACTTCCATGGGTTAAAACCTACTTTGGGCGGAGGGGAAAGGTCAGGGTAGTTTAAATCCATCCACAATCCCTCTTTCAGTAGCAGTGCTAGCTTGTGTCAGATGCAATGTATGTGCAACACCTTTGGAGACATGAAGTCTGAGCCTTCCTTGGGGAAAAAAAATGGAGTGGGAAGCCCAGTGAGTGTTACACTCACTCTGCATCCTCACAGCCTCACCTCAGAACCAAAATAAGAAAAAGCAAGGAAGAGTTGAGGGATCCTGGCCTGAAAAAGTAAACCCTGAAGGGCTGAGTGAGGGCTGTCCAGGATTAGGCCCATGATGGACATGATGCAGTTCTCCCCTCTGATGCTGCACAGCACCCACCAAGGTGACTGACCTTTCTGCAGGACTGCTTGCTGGAAGAGATCTTGAAAGACTAAAGTCAGAACTACCCCAGGGTAGGGCTACATCCCCAATGGTAAACACTGCTCTTTTCCTGCTGCAGCATCATTATGAAAACAATTTACTTCATTCTGCCAGTGGTAAGTAACAAACTACAGTTCCTTCTCATCAGCTAAACCCTGGCCACAAGGGTGTTACCCTTACATTTACTCGCATCTTCAAGATATTCGTCTGCCTCTGAAGGACTGGCAAAGAGCACGCACCATGGGACAACTGCATGTCCCAGCCAACACCATGCATATCAGGATATACTAGGTTTAGGGTCAAAATCCAGAATTCACACCACACTGCAAAGGTCATTTTAAATACTCAAGATCTTGACAGGCGTAATCTCCAATAGCTTGTTTTCTTGGCAAGCACCATGGAAATGCAGTAAAATAGCATGAAAATTTAAGAAATCATAATTTCACCATAACAAAAATACCTAATGCAAACAGCTTCAGTGGCAAGCATTTTAAAACGTTTGGGGTTTTGCTGTGTTTAAGGTTATGCTAGCTCAGAAAAGAGTTCGCCTTTTTTTCCATGCTAAAACCTCTACAACCCTGGCATTTTTAATGCTGAAAAGTAACACAACCATACTTTTGAAAAAAGCTACTAGTGCTTTTCACAAGTAGCACGGGCACGGATTTTACTAATCATCATTGGATTATTATACTGTCACTCACTAACCTTTGCTATTTTTTAAACTGTGTACAGCCAGGGGTCTGCACACTTCTAAGATATACAAAGAAATTATACATACCAGCAACTACAAGAAAGTTTAAGAAGTTTTGTTCTGCACAAACATAGGCGTTTCACTGCAGAATTTGGTTAGCAACAACTCAGTTAGCTATGACTAACTCTGGAGTTTGAAAAAACAACTCTGAACTTACACAAATGCAGTGATTTATCATGTGTTGCTACATCCACTCAATGAGGTTGTAGAGCATCAATCATATCTGCTCCTGCCTCAATACAACCCTTGCACTGATATTAACAATCCAAAGGTCATTCTGACCTTTAGCTAGTAACTGGGTATTGGTTTGTGCCCATATTACTGCTTTCTCTACGTTCAGAAACACAGGTGCAGATCTTTCAGTATAAGTGCTTCAGATTTCACATCAAATTATGTGTGAGCATGTCAGGAACGGGATTAACAGAAGCTTTGCTTGCAGAACATTCTCATGAGCATTACTGGGATTTTAACTCCTGCCAAGCCTAAAATGAGCTTTTTCTTATGCCAAATGAAATGTAGCAGAGAGAGTCGTTATTTCTCTTGATGATTAACTTTCAAGAATCTTGTTTGCACAATCATTAAGGACAGTATGAAGGGGAAAGATAGATGTGAGAGCTGCAGACTATAGAGGTTCTGCCTCAAAGTTTCTTGGTAAGACAGGTAATTACTGCAAGTTTCCAGCCCTTGAGTGCTAAATTTTTAGTATTACAGAAAAGAACTGTAAAATTTTATGAAAGCATTAGAGGCAAGACAAGATTTATATGTTTCCTTCAAGGTTTAGAGCTCAACAGTGAAACACAAAGCCTTCCTCAGCAAAGCTGACCTCCACATGCAGCAGCAGTCACCCACGTCTTACCTCAAACCAGAGATCCCAACCCCAGGCCACTCACAGCTTTCATATTTCAAATGTCACAGTGGAAAAATTAGGTGAAGCTCAGCCATGTGCAAAAATTAATCCCAGCCTAGAGAGATATGTCAGAGAATTCGATGACAATTAATGTTAATTGTGAACCATTCTGTAGAGGTGCTCAAGCTGTTAGCTGCTTCCCTGTATCCCTTTATAACCTTCTGAGGTTGGCAGCTACAGGTATCACATCACCAAAAGATATACAAAGAAAAAGGAGAACAACCTTGAGACAGCTAGATCCTCTTTTCCTGCTGCATGACCAAGAAGAGGCAAAGACAGGACTCAAGAAGATACAGTCATTGTCTATACTCCAAGTGTCATTCTGCACTGCAAAATACCCTTCTCTTCCAAAGCATACTTAACAGAGCAAGAAACAAACCAAAGTCCGTATACAGCCTGTAAAAATAAACGGGCCATTTCTATTAAAAAAAACCAAAATCATCATTCCATATTAATTCAAGTCAATTAAACTTTTAAGTTTAATTCAAAGTTCTCTGTGCATATAGTTATTTCCTAAGTTTAAATTTCAACTGTTACACAGCTCATTTGCTGAAAGTTTGCTGTTTTCCTTTGGTTGGTTGGTTGGTTTTGTGTGTGTGCGTGTTTGCATGCGTGTGCGTGTTTGCGCGCGTGCGCGTTTGCGTGTTTTGGTTTTTTTTTTTAGTAAGGGCAGATTTAATACAGTAAACAAAACAATGATTCTTACTAAGCATTAGTTTCCTTCTCACTCTCCCTTGATGCTTCCCCCAGTTTTCTCTCATTGGAATATTAGCTTTAAACTACTGCAAAAGTATGTAACAGCAGAGCAAAACAATGCCCCAGTATTGAAATATGAGCTTAGCTAGGTAATGTTATTTATTTATTAACAGAGGAACATCTCATATACAGTCTTCTTTCCAGCAAACTATTATTTAGACTTAAGTCTGGAAAATTTTTTCTTAGAAATTGAAAAACACTCATCTTCAAGTTTCCTACAGGATGTGCAGACTTGCATTGAGAATTTAAGTCTACTAACAATCAGCTTGCTTTTCTTAAGTAGCTTTTGCAGATCTCTTAGAAATCATCCATGGTACCCAGGAGTACATAGACTACAAGCTGAATATCGGTACTCCAGATTAACAACCATTTATTAGCTGTTTTGCTACTGCTCTTCCACAATTAAAGACCGAATGACAGTTTTCATTATTTCTGTTGCTAAGAAACCTGTCTCCTGTCAGACTGTTTGCTGATGGTCCTCACTTATTACAGCAGATTTTAAATAGCAAGCTTCATTTAAGCTTCCTTGTTCTTAAAGGCTGCAGACGTATTTCTGCTTGGCAAAAACGCTTATTGTCTTTAACAGATTCGCTGTTCAGTGACATCCAAGAAACTGCACTCCGGTTTGCATGTAATGGTCTGAGAAGTCCACTAGGAAGGTCAGCCAACTGCACACCTCAAGGCACAACACAAGCTGCTCCTTATTGACCCCAAAACTTCCATGATTCCTCTCTGAGAAAGCCCAAAACTAACAGTCATTCTGTAGAAAAAACATAGGTAACCGAGCATCTATGCTCGGACAGCTTCTCTATCTTTCTAACACGGTGGGTACTGTGCATTTTACTGTTAGCTCTTTTAAGCCATGGCACTTAAAAAAATATCTGAATAGGTTAAAGTTTTTTAAATTCTAACATGCTTTGAAAGACTGTATCTTCACATACAACATTTAAGAGACACATCCAACGTTTAAGCGACCGCAAATGATTATGCAATTTCACTACAGCTGACCCCTCCCTCAAGACTTCTAGCAAAACACTGTCATGCTGCGGGTAGTCGTGGATGATACGAACTGACATCACTCTTCAGCAGGAAAAAAGCCCTTGCTTACTTATCTTTTTGTTAGCATGAAATGAGGAATTTAAACGTTAACATTTGAAAGTACTGCTCGAAATTAACCTTCTGCAAGACAATGACATACTAGTGGAAAGCTAAAAAATTAGATTTATATCACTGCTGTAACGTACGTGAGATGCTTCATCTTGTTTATGTTCACCTAGGTTCACCACACCACGCCTGAAGCACAGGGAACCAAACAACTCCTATCGCCTGCAGCTTCTCAGGGTATGAAAACAGGTTGCTTCATTCTCCCTACTACAGGATTTTTTACAGGATCTTCTACAGAAGTCCTTCCTGTCTGACATGAGTGAGGCTTCACAGGACACCTCCTGAGAAATCATGTCCTAAAGACAATCTGGTCAGATCCTGGCCAAGATTAGCTGCTGACTAACAGTCTCTCAAACCACTCCAGGGGTGATGGGTCTTTCCATCCAAGGTCTAGAACTTCTCAATTGCATGTATTTCCTGCCCAATGCTTTGCTACATTTCCAGCTCTCACAGACATGTGTTAGGTTTAACCTTCCCTGACACGTGCCAGTGCAGTTGTCAGTTCCACACCTAAGAAAGAGTGCTTTTAAAAGCCTGGGATCAACTGCTTCACCTCCGAAGGACATGGTAACTGCAAAACCAGGAGAAGGTGACCATGCATGGGAAAACAGCTGCTCAGCAGAGAGCCCCACCAGCTCCTGCAGTGCACAAAGGCTCCTGTGGTGCGCAAAGGCTCCCGGTGAAAGCCAGGCTCAAGAAGCCAAAAGAAGTGTCATGATCAACTCAAGGAAAGGCTTGTCTTGGTAGAGCACAGGAGCAACAGTTCAAACACGAAGAATTTTACGTACCAGGAAGACTAGAAAAGTCTTCAACTCCAGTAGAAAGAAGGTGAGCGGACTGCCTACTGAGATCCACAGCACGGTAACGAGGATTGTCGTGTCACTTGTAAAAATTACAATTTGCACCTTTCAGTGAAAGTCTGCACCACACAGTTTGCACCACTTTCAGCTTAAACATCTTAATGCTTATGTCACTCACCAAATAGTTTTCTCCTACATCTAAGCCACTTCGTAAGTTTTCATGGGGGAAAACAAGTTTAATACACATTATTTTTCTGGCTCTTTAAGGAGCTGAGAAGTTGGCAGCACAGCCTGCAAGAATCTCCCACTGCTCACCATCCTCCTCTGCAAGGATCTCCCAGCCACTCGCTGTCCTCCTCCATGTCTCCTGGAGCCGTCTCATCCTAGCAGCCACTCCTTCGCCACCACGGGGCTCTTCCAACTGCACCCAATGACCCACACCTCCCATGGGGCTGTGTCATCATACTTTCAGTACTTACAAGCAAAATCAGAAAACACCATCAACAGAGACATTAAGTCTCAGTCTTATGCATATGAATACAGGCAGGTTTGAAAAAGTGCCTCTTCTCACTGTTTCACCCTATCTGGTCTTCAACAGCTTGCACATGGAAATCAAGCAGACTAACACTGCACTGCGTGCAAAGGTATCCCAGCAGCAACAACCAAATTCTGTCACCAACTTCGAAGAGCAGGTTTCATCTACCTTCTTCTCAACTCATCAGTATAACAGACATTAAGAGGAGCGGCTGAAGTGGCAGGGTATCTGCTTCCCAAGGAGCTGTGGCTAAAATGGCATCCTCAGACTTCCACTGTGCCCTAAATAAACCCATCTCTAGACACTTCTGATAAGTGAGAGACACAGGTGCAAGCAAGGGCCCCACGCCAGCCCCTACACCGCCTCCCATGCTGCCAGAAGAGCCAAGGGCCAGGTGGGCAACTCTTCCCACTGCTACGCAGGGTCCCATTTCATCATTTTGCCTCCTGGATAGGTGAAAAATTTTAAGACTGACAAGCAACAAGATGCACTGTCTCTCAGACAGCAAAGTGCACGGCCTATTCTGGGACACCTGCTGTCATGAACAGGCAAAGACACATTCAAGAAATAAACACATGATCATTTGAATCACCTCACTGCCCGAGCGGGACAAAGGTACTACAAAATCTAGAGGTGGATGACATTTCCCAGATGAAAGGCTCATAAAATAAAACTCCTGCAGTCCTCCACTCCTTGCCCTCAATAGCTGTGAAATTGAGACAAATAAGATTACACGATCTTAAAGTGATCTATTAAAGCAGACGAAGCAAACACTTCAATGTGTTGCTGCAGCAAGCTGGAAGATGTGACCAAAACACAAATCCTGTTTCTCAAACGAAGAGGTCTTCAGAGCTGCAGAGTACCGCAGAAGAGCATGGGGTTGTTTCTGCTGTTGGTTTGCTGAATTTAAACGGTAAAAAGAAAATAAAAATGCTTAGAGAACATGTATTATTGCCAAACCCCATTTCAATAACATCAATCGCTCGTAGTCCAAAAGATTAAACTCTATTGGATTAGTAAGGGTGACACGTCACTTTTAGAAAAGCCCAGCTGTGACAATTATATCCATGAGACTGCAGAAGGCTGATCACCAGCAGAGGGAGGATAAGGCAAGTCTACAGGCCCGAAAGCTAAGTATCAGTCAACTCTCGCAGACAAGACTATAGTCAGGCCAGGGTTTAAACAGCACCCAGGACAGGGAGCATAGGCCTCAGTTCAGACTCTCAGCCTACACAGTGGATTCTGCCTGTCAACCAGGACTTGAGGAAGCTAGTGTAAAACTGCCTCAATTTTTTTTACCTGGACAGTAAACAACTCCTTGCTGATTAGCAGGATTTGCATTCAGCACTGAAGAGAACACTGCAATGCAAGAACAGAATAAGCACGGCTTGCTTCAGCAAGTAACACACCATGCAGCAATGGCCACAGGGTATGGTGGGCATAAAAAGTAAAATAAAATAATAATAAAAAAAAATCAGAAAGCTATTTCAGTGGAAAGCTACTTCAGGGGAACAAGGCAAAGAATACATTTAACCAGGACACCCTACAGTCCCATCATCATTAAGATCTCATTGAAGGGAAGCAGCAGTGGCACAGGAGGTTGGGGAGGGCAAAAACACGACAAGGAACTGGCAATTGCAGTTACTTAATTAAGCATAACCTGAAGCCATGAGTTAAGACTGTATCCTTGAAGGACTGGCCTTCCTTCTGTCCCGCTCCTGGGCTGCTTCCTGCAGCGGCTCAGAGCAGTGTGAGGCTGTTCCTACCTACGACCTCCAGCGCTGACAACCAGCTCCGAGCTGCAGGAGCGAATATGAGAGCTCCAGTCCATTTTCCTTTGCGGCACATTAGGAAAGCTCTGGAAACAAGGCAGACTGTAACTCCAACCGAGGATTACTTATACTCTGGTCTTAGTGGACATTTTATCTTTTTAACATACAGGCCACTATTACGGCTCCAGTTTCAAGGAAGCTGGTAACTGACTCACTCCACCAGCACAGGAAAACATCATCATCATCATCATCAACAACAAAAGATGTTTTCAGATGTTGTGTGTTATTTGGTCCAAACCAAGGCTGACCAGACACAAGAAGCACCTGTTCTGTGATAGGTCTGCAGTCTTGCCTTTTCTTCCACTTATAAAGGTTCTACGACTGGCAAAAGCTA
The DNA here is from genome assembly GCF_026419915.1 of Harpia harpyja. Classification (NCBI taxonomy): domain Eukaryota; kingdom Metazoa; phylum Chordata; class Aves; order Accipitriformes; family Accipitridae; genus Harpia; species Harpia harpyja. The sequence continues at coordinate 67,691,174 of NC_068969.1, read as the reverse complement.
AACAGAGGAAGTGCAAAAGTAGAGTATTGCCACAGGTCTAAAAATCAAAGAAACCTATACTGCAAAGTGGCAATCATTTCTGCCTCCACAGGAAAAAGCCAGAGTCAGAATAAGCTGAGTGAATTTAGTTAATCATAACCACATTAAGCCATTCATCTCTGTGACAGAACGTCCCAGGCTTTGCAGCTAACATTTCTCTATGTGAATGGGTAGAAACATTTCCTCACATAAGCTGGTTAGATGTGATTCAGCCCAGATGTCCGAATGGCTTAGCAGCCTTTGTTGTGAGATGTTTGCAAAACATCAAAAAAAGAAAGACAGACACAAATACATGACTGAAATCCTGTCCAGAGGACATGCAAGGCCTGGAGTTTAACAAGACTATTTTTGGTAGCACATATTGCTAAAACTCACTGATGTACCACAACTACAGTTATGCAACATTCAGTTCTTGTTCAACGAAAGGTGAAAATGGGATAAAATCTAGGCTGTAAAAGACCTGCCCATTAGGGTCCCCTTGCCCCTATGCAGCACTACTGCACCCATCAGCAACAAGGAGGTGAAGCAGAGAAATGAGACGTGAAAAATGCTGCCAATCCTGAGCATCTTGGAAAATACCTGATACACCATGGGGTGGGGGGGAAATGTTCCACTTACAGCCTTGATACAGACCCTCAGGTTTGATAAAGGTGTACCAGGGTAAGTCTGGAAAGTCTGTCTTACAGATAGTGGCAGGTATGAGATAACTAGGGCCATAATTTTATTTACAGTCTATCCGCTCACATAATTCTATCAAAATAATAGTACTATCCAGCTCCTCTTAGTACCACACGGTTCTGGAGAACACACACAAAAGATAGTATTTTAAAAGCAAGTATCACAGACGTACAAAACTTAACAGAAGAATTCAGGGTGAGAAAAACACAGGGAAAACCTCAGAACAAGGCCAATAACACACCAATAACTCACCCTGCCAAATACAAGGTCATTTTCTCCTCTCATTGTGAAATGTATTGATTCTAATTAAGCACAAATTTTCCTGCAGCAATAGTGGTTAATATGATGTCTGGTTCAGACAGTTTCTGCAACACATTGTACATTACAAACTTACCCTTAAAAAGCAGCTTGGGGAAAAAAAACATGGACTTGCTATATTATACAAATGTCTAAATATGCATGTACAAATCTTGCACAACTATTACACAGAAGTATTTGTTCAATATGATGAAACAAACTGATCCACAACCACTTTGATAGAAGAAGGCATTCCCCTCTCAGTGATCTCAAACACTAAATGCATCTCAATGTCACCGTCACAGATTACCATCTTAACAGACCATAGAGCTGAAACCAGTCAAGCAGCTTGATTAGAGCCCAAATCTTCCCCAGAATATACCATATACCAACAGACAAGCCTCAACACAGGAGTTCAGACCTACCAGCAGCAGACCCACCAGTCCTCCTCTGCTACTAAGACAGGCTAATATCTAATTTGTAATAACGACGCATTTCACAGGCAAAAGCATGAATATGCAATAATCAATACCGATAAAATCTACCATTACAGCAGGACACTGTCTTCCCTGCTTCCCAGGTCTATTGCCTCCAAATTTAATTTTAAAAACAACAAATTAAAGGAAACACATGACTCTGAAAGGGCTTAACAGGTACAACATTTTTCAACAACTCTGACTTCTCATCTGCAAGAAGAAAAGTCAGCTTCAAATTCTTCTCCTCAAATCCATCCCCATCTTCAAAGTCCAATAGACATTTTTATGCTTTTAGCAGGCTATTCAGCCTCAAAAAAAAGATATCGCAACTTGAGAGTATTTGCCTTGACCCAAACCTCAGAAGTTTTGGTTTTAACTTTGAGGGCGAAAGGGTAGGGAGGAAATTGAGCATGAAGTACCTAATTACAGTTTAGGTCCAAGCAAAGCAAAAATTTGCTCACATTGTCCATGCTTAACTTTGATCCACACAAGAACCCTGAAACCCTGAGCAACCAGACTCTTGATACGCTTCTGCCAGAAGTCTTTGTATTCTACAGGAAGAAAACTACCTTTTGTGTACCACTCTCCTTCACGAGTCATTTATAACTACACTTAGTTATAAATGTAGTTTTCCTCAGTGTTCTCCAGTAAAGAAGGCAAAAAAGTAAAACAAACAGAAGATTTTGTGGCAAAGAACAGAACTACATGAAATGTTTGGGACTGAGCAGTAAAAAGCAAAGCAACTAGCAGAGCTTCCCCTGCCCAAAATTTAAAACATGCACAGGAAGTTTAATGATGAAATATTCAATCTTTTGTTCTAATTTGTACCTATCAGTTTACAGAATAGAGGCACCACACTCCTGCACCTATTGTTGGAAGGTATATGGACCAATTGCTCTACATAAAATTGTTGTACGAATATTCTTGTTACCTGCCACACACTTGGAATGGCAATGTAAAAGCAGTTGCTCTAGCCAATTTTCTTCCAAAAGCAGCAACTGCTCTCCTTGCTCCTAAAGAGAATTTAACGCAGCCATCTGCTTGTGATTGAGTATTCTAAAAACATCCTGCATTCTTTATGCTCCTTTTTACAGTTCAAAGCCTGGCTAGCATCCCAAGGCTACAACCTTTGCAAAAAGCAAAGCAAGAAGCAGAAAGAAGCATTACTGAAAACATGTTGGTCCTATGTACTTTAAAATACTTCAGTAACTGCATATATCATATGCAGATATCATATTCTTGACAACATTTTTGGCAATATTTGTATTTTAAAGAAAAGCAATATAATAGTAAATTGCAATGCGCATATAAAATTGAATCTTGCAATGCTTGTTTTTAAGTATTTGAATATGTTATTTTGTAAAGTCAACAAATGTCAAACCACGGAAGCCAACTATCTGATCCACAATTTTAAAATACCTCAGTGCTACAGCCTCATATAAGCATAACCAAGAAATGAAGAGCTTATGTTCATTTAGTTTCCAAAAACTCTATCCAACCCATCTGTGAAACACCAACCAGGAGATACAGATTCAAAACAACTGCTATACAGACTATAAGAAAGGGCTGTCATGCGACTTAACTGCCACACACCTGCAGTGGCCAGTTTCAGCTGTCAAGATGCTGCGTATCCTTCAGGGATGTAGGGGCTAAGAGTACTGGAAGAGGCACAACCAGGCAAGAACGAACCCTGAGCACAGGTAGGTCTCCTACATGAAGTTACTGCTTTTACACAGAATAGAGATACACAATATATTGACTTTTAACACCTCCATACTTAGAGGTACATTTCTCCAATTTCCCGTCTGTTAGCACCCCTCTGGCAGTAGACTTAAAACATGATTTTTCAAGGAGATACACTGCAGCACAGGATTAAGTTCTGCTGCACCTGGCAGTGTAAATAAGCCTAAGTGTACTTTTCCAACTGAAAAATATACCCTTTACTCACAATGCAAGTTCAAAAAGGTAATAACCTGCTTCATTGTGCTTCCAAGACAACTCTGAAATTAATAGTGCTGCAAGTCATCTAGGAACAGAAAATACATTCATCATGGTACCAAGCACAATGAAGCCTTCAATTTTGCCTTGTGCTTCTGTATCACTTTCAAACACAATTAATCATTGTGTTCAGTTACAAACAAAACATCATCACCAAAAAACCAGCAAAAAACTATAAAGCAGCGTAATAAAAAACACAGAACTTTATTTGTAGGGGAGCAGAGCCTACAGGCTCCAACCAAGAGCAAGAGCCTGAGTACACAACATTCATGTTTTGGGTTTCATTGTTTCCACAGCAAGACTTTCTGGGAGGCAGGGGACAAGAAAGGGAGAAGAATCCCTCTTCCAAATGTTTTTTTATAGCAGTTTTCAAGAGGTATAGTTTCTCAGTGGGAGTCATATCTAACATAGTAAGACTGCATATTCAAAATTTCAGTAATCATCTGGTGCCCAGGAGAGTTACAGCACTAGCACAGGACAGGCAAAAATCAGAGTAAAACTGCTATAAAAAATTCAGCAAAATTCCACACCAAAACTTGAGTGTGAACAGTTGCTCTGCTCTTGCAGCATGGAGTAACAAAATCCCAGTTCTGCACTCATACTTCAGAACATTTTGTCAAATAGCTGCTTCTTCACAGAGCCAAGCCTCTTGTAGCATGAAGAAAAAAAATTATCATCTTGATTTTTTTCTCCCAGATTTCTCTGTAATAAAAACCAGTCCTTGACTTGTATTTATTAAAAAAGTGTGCCTTCCAAATCTGGCCTTTTCACCTTCATAGAGCAACAAAAACAAGGCTGTAATTTTTGGATTTCATAGCAGGGAAATGCAGAAGTAGAAATGGTACTGCAGTGACTAAGACATAATTTTTTTTTCCAGTGCTTGGATTGTCCAAAAGCAAGCATGCTGCTACTGTCACAGGCACAGCTAACTCATCTGAAATAATACATGGCTGACAGAGACCGCTCCCAAACTAGGCCAAAGCTACCAAAGGACTTCATAAGCCCCAAACTCAACTTCTATGAGAAACCAGTTCTCCCATTGCAAATGGTGTCATTTCTTCATTCTGCATGTGTTGGGTGACTGAAACATGAGGTTCATGAAAATCAAAGCAGAAAGCACCAACAGGAACAGGATGCCATGAGTGTTGAAGACATGCAGCATCTCCTGTTCTAAGATGCAAAACCACCCTGTAATTCAGAGGGAAATGGTCTAAGGAGGGTGTTTGCTACACTCACTGATTTAAAACAGATGAACACACACCCCCCTCCTCCTCTGCACTGGCCTGTGAAATTGTGCCCTGACGGCAAAAGCTTTACTAACTGACCCACTTCAGCCCCACCCTCTGTGTGGTAAGGCACATCTGGCAGACAGATAGCAGGATGGGCCTTGCTGCAAATCATCTGGACACCAGCACTGCAAATGCATCCGTGACACTGTGCCCTGCATTTCCATGAAACAGTCCCTAAACACTCCTGGTTTCAGGCCAGAAAACAGGCAGCCAAAACCACTTATCACTGTGCAAAAGGGAAGCAAAAGATCTTCCCATCAAAGGTGGCACAGGAATCTGTGCTTGTTAGTCAGTGGCTACTTAGCAAATTGCTGCTCAAACAGCACCTTCATCCAACTCCTCTTCCTCTTCTAACACACAAGGGAAATTCCCAGCATCATCCCCTGCTGCATACTGTACCAGCCTAGACTACATGGGGAGACAGCTGCCTTTCCCTACCAACACCTCAAAAAGAGAAACAGTACTCCCACAAACACACTTCCTTTTTAACCAGGGATCCTAGCTAAAAGGATTATGGCAGGAACCCATACTGCTACTTGTTTTAGTACTTCTCAGACCTGACATGTTCTGGAGAATATATTTCTGAGATATATAAAAACAATTTAAGCAAAAACTTACTTTCCAGGCTAGTGTTAGAATCACATCTGCATATGCAAATTTTTTCTTCCCCTTGTTGTCTGGTGTCTGAGTAGCATTATCTATCAAGGATTAAAGAGGTTGTAAAGTACCAACTACTTGAAGTTTGCTCAGTTGGAAAAGCCCCAAAGCTCACTCGTTTGAAGCGTGTCAGACAAGACAGGGAAGAGAATTTGAACAAATATTAGCAGAGCATTAATGGAGATGCAGAGACTTGCGAGCAGCAGACACGATCTCTCCACCTCCACAACCAGGGACAGAATATCATCACCCAAGGGACCAGAAGAACAGGACCAAGCACACCAGCAGAAAAATTCACAGGAGACTTTATACAGCCACCAGGCTGATAGCGCCTGGAATGACACCTGAACAGCAGAAAATATGTAACTCATATGGTAGTACGAGAGATGCGGAAAGCTAGGTATGCACAGGTTTTCTTCCCTTGTTCTTAGAGATAAATAAAAAATAAAGTTTTTGTTGGTTCAAGAAACTTATCCAGCTGAAAAACTAAGCCATTTGCTTTTATGGGGAGAAATGGAGGTTGTGACATGCCACTTTGCAGCCAGATCTGTTTCTGAATGTTGCTCACTGCACAGCCAGACAAGTTTTAATACTAGTGCAGGGAAACAAGTAAGAGCTCATTTAACTGCAGATTTGCAAGAAAAATATGCTTGTTCTCTTTCACTGTGCAGAACTGCAGTTTTGGAAAGCATTAAGGTTTTGACTGAAATTCTGCCAACCAGAGAAAATAGATTGGAAGCTACCAGACCGGTTGCTGCCATGGAACAAACCATCTTTAATGCGTTCCTCACAAGTTGGGCTTTCCACTGATCCAACTTGTCTCCTTAATTTGTACTTGCATTAGGGTATCTTTTGAGTCTGTTGTATATAATTTTCCTTCTGGCACTTGCACCAGAGACTTGATGTGAACCCTGAAGCACGCCTCTTCGGCTCACAGCACACACAGAGTTAATCAGCTCCTAGGGCGCTCTTGCTAACCAACTGAGAAAACGCTGCCAAACACCAACCTATTTTACTTGAACTCTGTGTAAACTTGTGTTAGAGCTCCAGTGAAGGTGAGAAGCATACAGAAAGGCTGGACCACGCAGGCTCTGAAAGCCCCATGTTGATGCCAGAGGACTGAATAAACACGAGTGCAAATGCACAAGCTGTGCTTCTGTGACACATGGGTAGGAGTCCACTTCAAAAACACCAACCTGAGCATCATTGAAAAACACTCACCACACACAGCTAAAGGCTTCTATCTACAACAGTATCAACAACACATCAAAGCCTGTAACACAGATGTACTAAAAAGCAGAAGATCTGGAGTTCAGAACAGCAGGACTTAACGCAGATAAGTCCACTTAAAGGACTGAAACAAGGACAGACAGTGCAGGCTTCAGCTGCCTCCAAAGACTGTCTCTGTGGCAGCGCACAGGGGATGCTTGGCCTCTCTTAGTCCATTCCCACCCCCAGCCTTGACTTGAGCTGCTCACAGAGGATTACAAAATCACTGAACAGCAGCTCTCCCACAGCCCTCTTCATTTTCCATGCTGATGAAAGCTAGCAGCCTGTGGCAGGGACATAGTGCTTCAAAATGGACAGCAGCAGGACCCAAAAAGGACCACTGAGGAGGAAGAGAACGGGACAAGTCACCTGTGCTGAAGCCTGTTTACTTTTATTTGCCTTCCAACTTCACTGACTTCAGAATGTTAAAAGCCATTTGAGTGCTGTGAGATAGAGCAGATAAACCCCTGAACCACAAGTTTAGCAAGTACAATTTCTACCACAAGTTGGTTTCACTACTTCGGTATCACAAAAAAGTATGAACAAGAACTGTTTGCATGTTTAAACTTTACCTGCCACATGTTGAAGACTGCAAATATACCATAAAGGATCATTTACAAACCAAGGCAATTGGTACAGCAGGCATGCAAACTATCTGCATTATAGTTACACAAGTCTGAGCCTTCAGCTTGATTCAACTTCAGGCAGCAAGCAAAGAGTGCAAGAACAAAAAAAAAAAAAAAAAAAAAAATCAATCTGAAAGACATGGTTCTTTAAGAAATAATTTTAAATAAACTGATTTGAAATGAACTAATGCTTAATCAAATACTTCCATCTCACTCTATCAAAGTTAGACTGGTTATTTTCATCAGAAAATCCTAAATACAAAACTGCTAGAGAAACAGGGAGTGAAATGAGTAATTAATGGCTGCCCTCTCCAGATCAATGAACAGTGACGGACTGACCAAGACACATAGTATAGCCAGCAGGGCTGCAGCAGACAGAAAACACTGCTTTCTTCCACAGCTACAGTCAGGAAAGCTTAGAGCTGCCAAAGCAAAAAGTTAACATACAACTAAGACCTTCACACACAGGGGCATTTCATTAACCTTTGCTTTTCATGCTGTGCACCCCTGAGTAATGGATATGTGCTACTTTGTTTTAAAAGGTATGTCTACCTCACTATAAATGTACACCATCAGGGAGGGGGTCCCAAAGAGAAAGCACTATAGCTGCTAAATCAATTTAGGTGGGTACTACCATCTTGAGAAGTAGAAACAGGAGGTCTGTGATTAAAACCCTACTTAAGGGTGGATGGTACCCATTTACTTCCCTGTCAGAAAAGCTGGATGCTAAGCCTGTCACTCAAAAGTGGAGCTTCAGAGCAGATAAATCATAATTCACAGCTACTGGCACAAGTCTAACTTTTCTACCAGCGGATTTCTGATGCCGCAATTCATACACCAGTCTGAAAGATTTCCAAGGCAGAGGACTAAATATTCCTGTAGGTTAGTGTATCACTGAGCAATGGGCCTGCTAGCACAGTTCAAACAAACCATACTAACAGACTGTCCATTAATTAAAGCTGATGCTTCTTTGCCCATCAGGCAACAGTGCATTCAGGAGCCATCACACAATGAAACCATTGTTAGTCTTTTCTTTACATATTCAACTGCAGAACAAAAGGTGACGGTTGTACAGTCAACAAGAACTTGAACTTCTGCAGGTAGCATTGCTTCTCAACGACAAACACAACAGCAAAAAAGAACTTGCACTGAAAAAAGAGGTGAAAAGTTAGTAAAAAAAAAAAAAAACACCTTAAAAGCTCTCTATTACAATTTTTCACTGAACAGCACCCTTTCATAAGCACCGTCAGTTTTTTAAGTTCAACATCATACCACTTAGCCACTACCATTAGCTAGAAAAGATAGCACAAAATGCCTCCCAAGGGAGGACAGTTTATACTCCTCCCAAGTTGTCACATTTAGTGCTCTTTTGCAAGTTTTCAAACTTATGAATAAAATATGACATTTTGACATTTGAATGAGACCAATGCCTCAAAAAATGAGATATCCACTTGTTCCAAAACATTTGTGATACAACAGAGTTATTCTTCAATAAAAAATAGACATAACAAGAAGTTGCAAAACACTTACCAGAAGAAGGTAAGGAGAAGGTTCCTTGTATAAAAGGAACATAAGGGGGATTTTGAACTTGTGGTGGTGTTCCATGGATTTGTGCAACACATTTAAAAACAAAAATTGATTCATACTCATATCAACATTGTTTCTAACTGTGATGTTTTATCAACTGCACTAACTCCAAACAGCAATCACAGCTGGCATAATGTGAGGACCAACTAAAAAGAGCAAAATAAATACTTTGATCCCAATTTTCCTGAGAAGAGGAAAACAGATGAAGGAATGTCCAAAGCTTCAGAAATGAGCAAAGAAAGAAATCCCTGAACAAAAAGAAATAACAGGGTAAGACAAGTTAAGGGTCTCTAATAGTAGTGATTTATTCTATCAGAGTCTGTTAGTGTCAGGTTATGTAATGAGCCCACATGATTTAGGAATTCACGTAGGGAGAAAATGTTTTTCAATTAGCAATATGGATCTTTGGCTGATATCAAGTGCTTGTAAGTGATAATCTCATGAAAATGACAGACAAAGACTTTAAATAATGGCTTAAAATTCATTACTTTTTATGACCCTAAGTTTATGAAGGCATGCCTTACCGCTATCTTCAAAATAAACCAAAAGAAATTAGAAGAGTAGATGTAAGCTGGAATTCTGCCCAAGTACCAGCATTTCTCTTACTTTCAAGTATCTCTGCTTCCAAATTAGGGTACAGATGAAATGATGCATAAAGCTGAAATGCAGAGGTACGTAATACAACAGCTATGAATTAAGAGGGGGAGAAACCTGTAAGCAACGAAACAAAACCACAAAGAACAATTAATACAGGTTAAGCATTTACAGGAGGGAAAATACAGACAGAAAAAAACATGCAGCTACAAAGCCAAACACTGTCACTGAAAATTGGTTTGCCCTCCTAGGTGACAGAGGCTGCTAAAACCCCCCATGAGTCAGCTGAAGTGGACTCTGCTCTTAGAAAAGGAGACAGTCCCCAACATATAGGCTCTTGCAGAGGTAGAATCTGTCACCGATTTTCTGTTACATAAGTGTGCTTTATTACTGGTCTGAAATGCCTGCCTTCAGCTTCTAAATATCAGGGTCCTACATACCTCACCCTGAGGAGTGAGCTAAATTCCAACCTCCCCTTCGCCCGCCCTCCCTCCTCCACTCCTCCTGCCCCCCCCCCCATTTGTATTTATCAATTTATGCCCATTACCTTTTCTTTGGTAAGTTATACAGGTAGTGCTTCTTGAATTTGTCCCGCTATAAGCATATTTTCTAGCACTTATCAACCATCCAGGACTCTGGTAATATCCTATACTTGTCCGCAGGCAAACAAGACAAAGGAAGGAGACTAAACCCAGCTTTTTTGTGAGCTTAGCTAAACTGATATGCATTACAAGCACCACAGATTAAAAAGGTACATAGAGCCAGTCCACAATGGCTAAGACACTAAAAAACCCCCAAACTTTCAAATGTGTCCTTGGCAGCGGCTTTTAAATCTGTTTTTTGAGATGTTCAGCCAATGGCTGTCCAAAACCTCATCTTCCCAAAGGAACCAGGTTCAGAATGAAAAGTCGTAACTCAGACCAGCAGCCTCTGGGGACTGTCAGCACTGGGGTCCTCTGATGTCAAGTCAATTTAGGTAGCTCTAGAGTTACTGAGAGGAAGACCTGTCCAGCAAGCATTTACTCTCCAGAATCTGTAATACAGAGATACTCTTGTTTTACAACACAAGGGGCATAGGTAAGGCCATATCTTGGGGTTTTTTGATTTTTTTTTTTTAATTAGCTATTATTTCCATACACCAATATCTTTCATTAAGTGATGGAACTTCAATCAGATCAGCACAGAAGGAGCACTCCTAGAGTGGAGAAGCATAAAAGTAAGCTTTAGAGCACTTATGCATTCTTTTTTTCAGTCTAGTATACCAATTCACACGGGTTCTGAGTCAAGAAGCAGAAATCCTTCTGCCTAAGTAAGGACAAGTTACTGAGACAGTTACAACAGATTTTTCTCATGCTGCAACTTTGACCACACCATGAATATATGTACCTCTCTTCAACCTGAGTCCAATTCTTGTATTGCTAAAAGACAGACAAAAACCCCTTCATCCTCTTATTCCCATCAGCTAAATAAAACATACATAAATGTTTCCAAGAGGCAGGGAAGCAAATGGGATAACTAAAAATGAAATTACACCTTCTGACACATTTCCTTCTTCCCCTTTCATCCATTACAAGCCAGCAAACCTCTTGTCTTCATCACCTGGCAGAAATCACTCTGATTAACTACCACCTGCACTTACCTTCTTCAGGCAGTGAGAATCCCAACACTTTCTTCTCTACTGACCTTCAAAACATTACATGGACAGAAGTAAATTAAAATTTCAGGGTGGGTATGAACAGGCAGGAAGGTGAGGGGAGGGCTGCCCAGGGCACAACACCAGAGGGGCTGGAGTCTCCCCACGCCACGCTGCCCAGTGCTGCAACGTGCCCCCCGACACAGCCCCATCTGCCCCCCTGTCCCGCAGCCAGCCCAGCCACCGCTGCACCCAGCCCCTGTCCTCCCAGACACGAGCTCTCTGTTGACCACAGAGAGGAAAACAGAGCAGAGACAACAAGGGAAGAGAAAAGGCGTTGTGTTTTCCACCAGTCGGCTTTCTGGTTTGGGGAAGCATTTTTGTTTAGAATTTGACTTATTTAAGAAGTAACTGACATCATCTCGGTTCAGTTCTCCAGTGCATCAGGAAAGCAGAGGCCACAGGGATTTAAGGTAGTGACTACTGTGTCTGCTCTAGAAAGCTCCTCAATAGTACAGGTAAAAACACCTACTTAAAAAATAGGCTACAGAACCCAAAGGATTTCAAGAAAGAGCTCAGCAACACCAAAATGGGAAAAGCAGAAATAAAATCCAATGCAATTTTGTCTCGTGAGCCCAGTAAATCGCAGAAACCTGATGGCCCAGATAACACAACTTAGCATTCAAGAAAAACACGTCAGTTTGGACAAAGAATACTCCCAGATGACACAGAAGCAAACCTTATTGACAGCACTGTTACCCAAACGCGACAGAGCCCAGCTCTCACAACAGGCCTTGTCGTCACCTGGTACCAAATATGAATCCTCCAAGAAGGCATCTCAGTCATTAACCTGCTTTTTTATGCCATTTTTGATGAATCTGATTTCTACAGACACAAAGAGGCGATTCACAGCTCTTCACCGACATGAGAAGGGGGACACAGGCCACTGATGCTGCTGTGAGGGACACAGTCTCACCTGCCCGGGCCAGCGGGAACAAGCCCTGTGCCAGAGGGTTCGGTTTGCTCTCCTTCCCCTGCACTGGATGGAAGGCCAGCCTGGACCCGTACACCCACAAACCATCATTTCAGCCGTTTGCCACACATGCCAAACTGCGCCATGCAATACCGTTCCCCCCCAAACCACAGGGAGGGCAAAAAATGGAGTTCACTCTTCCCAGAGGCTGAGGGCCTGCTCCCTCCAGCAGGCAGCGGGAACCTGGGAGGGAGCAGACAGGCGCACAGGGGCCCAGCAGGGCAGGAAACTCATCGAGATGGTGCTCAGGACAGAAAACACCGTGATGTGAAAAAACGTGGTGAGAGGCATAAATTACTATAAACAGCAGCATTGCACCTCTCTCAATCGTTAACCAAGGGGGAAGAAAAACAACGTGCTTCCTGCCCGTCAGTCAGAGCTGGTGCGTCCTGGCCCCGTTCAGCTCCAGCAGCCCTTCACAAAGGCCGGCATTTCAGGGAGACGGCACCGCAGGGGCACAGCTCCCCTGTCACACCAGCCACAAGCAGGGAAGGGATAGTGGCTGTTCCTCCCCGTCCCTCAATGCCTGCAAGAAGGGCCTAAATGCCACAGAGGCCGGCCCTACCGCCACCGGGCTGACGTTGCTACGTCAGACTCCTCATACTTACAAAGGGGGATAAAAAAAATCAGCATCAAGAGATTAAAAAGAAGAGTCCCTGTCAAACACAAGAACGGTAAATAACTCCACACCTAATTTAGAAAGAAAATTAAATCCACACTCTTCAAAAAAATCCTCAGATTATACAAACTGGAAGACCCTGCCATCACAGCAGGAGTTATTCCCTCTTTAATGGATGCCCTGCTGTGTTTCAGTTTGGTAGAGAGTTTGGATCAAAGTCTCCCCAGATCCTCACCACAACTCACATCCCCGATCACCCTCTGGCTGTCCCAGAGGACTCTGGCCACACCAAGCCACCAGCTGCTGGCTGGCTAAGACTGCTGCAACAGCCAGGGTTCCCACACAACAGACATTAAAATACCTTGCAGAAGAAGGAAGGAGGTCTACAGCCATCATCTACCAGTAATAATTTGAAGCACAGTATCAGACACTTATCAGACACTTTTATTATTTTAAAAAAGGTCTTTATTCAATGTTAAACCACACAACTCATTTATCGGACCCTTAAAAGGCATCTTATCCATGCTGAATACGTTAACTGATCAGTTTGTTTCACATTGAGGTTTAACACTCTTTTCCCTAGGGCACACAAAGACAGCTTTTACCAGTTCACATTTTACACCTTCAAACCCTTGCCTAAGTTTTTCACCTAGAACCTGGCTGACAAATGCTTTCTAATTAGAATTAAAAAAAAAAACAAAACAAAACAAAGCAAAACTAAACTAAAAAAAAACCCTAACTGTTACCCAGTTCTAGCTTTGAAGAAACCCAGCTGATCTACACATTCTTCTAACCCATGAATGCAAAACAACTCTGTATCCCTTGTAAAAGGAAGAGGTACATTCCGCATTCCCAAAAGCTGTTCCACAGACAAACATTATTTGAATTAAAACCAGTCTAAAGAATACAAACCCAGCAAATTAGGAGTTTAAAGTGCTAAATAAACATACTCAGCTTGATTAAGAACATTTTATTCTCCAGGCACTCTTCAACAAATAGATTCAAGACTCATCATGCCTATAGCATTCTTTCCTTCAGGAAGATGACTGAAGAGAAGAAGCTGCACACCAATTATGATGCAAGTTTTGATACAGAAAGGTTCCTGTACACCTAAAAATAAAAACCTCAAATCAAGGAGTAAATTAAGACCCCCATCATTAAACAGCTGTGATTTCCAACACATTTTTCTTAGATTTTTTCCACCATTCGAAAGGAAACAATGCTCCCAAATAAGATTAACCACATGCTATATTTATATACTATGTGGTTCTATGAAAAGTATATCAATCCACAGAAAGTTAGCAGTTTTCAAATTAAAACAAAAACTTCTGCTTTCAGCCTTCTTACCTAGGACGTAGTCCGGCATTGCGTCAACGGGACCAACAAACTTCATGGCAACTGTCATATAAGGGTGAGCTAAAGCAACATAGTTTTGTAGCAAACCACCACCTACTGCCGCAAACTCATTACTGAATGACTATTCCCTATTAAACTCAGCAACTTGCTCAACATAATTAAAAAATATAGGTTGGAAGCAGCATATTATATCTTGGGGAAACTACTTAAGCAGCAGAATGTGAGCTGCGAAAAAGCACCACGCACCGACAATAACACAAATACAGAAAACATCCCCCAATTCATTGGTAGCAAAGCCGTTAATCGCAGCAAGTAGGTCAGTGTTGGAAAGCGTACCCAAAAGCCTACAGAGCAGATTACACCACCTTTGGTCACCTTACGGAGAGCCCTCCTCTGCAATGAAGGCCTGTTTTTAAACCAAGACAGCCTGCAGAACAAAATGCCACCTACTGAGAGAAAACAAGAGGGCAAAAACCAGTGCCTGAACAAACAAGATTAATTGCTAACCTGAAATTAAAATCAGAAAGAACACGAAATACACAGCCCACTCTAAGAAACTGTCAGCAGAAGACATTAGGGTGCCGGATGCTGTTATTAAACTGAGCTGTAATGGAAGCCAAGGAGCAGAGATCACCGAGCCGTGAGGCAAAGATGTTGGCATCAAAAAGAGGGGGATATTGTACAACAGGTATCCTACACCCCATCCTCTGCAATTCCATCCTAAAACTTGGGGGGGGGGAATAGAAGAGATAACCTGACAACCTGTCATCACAGAGATTATCATCTCTCGCTTCGGGGAGAGGCGTGGAGTTAAAATAATTTTCTCCTTTGGTGGCTGCCAAGGAACATGACCTAAAATTCCACACTAGATAACAACTGAAAGAAAGCCAGTATTTATGAAATATATTTATCAGCTGAAAGAAACTGTCACTTCAGTCAAGTCAGATTCACCCCTAATTTGCAGATGCCCATTTTCATGCTCCAGCTCACCACAGCACGGATCACACCGTGGTTTCACTGACACCCCTCTTTGCTGGCAAAACCAGCTGAAGCAGCTCCTGCCCCCGCAGCAGAGCTGCTTCGTTGCTGGTGGGGCTGTACCATCAGCAAGCAGCACTGATGTGGCGCAGCATCAGGCCTCCAAGCAACTGTACCACCACTTCTGAAAAGGCTGCATGGGAGCAAGGAGGAGGAGTGGGAATTGGCAAAAGAAGTTTAGGCTGGCTTTTCTGGCACATGTAACAGCAGCGGTGCACCAACATTGAGAAGCACAAGCCTCCACGAATGCGATGACCACCTGAACCATGCAGAACACCACCACTGCTGCTCTCGAGTTAGTCTAACGAGCAAGCAGTGACACTGGCTATTTGCATATGTATTCACAAAAAAACAGTTTTACTGTGCAATTTTCAAGCTACATTCAAATAACACATACAATCATGGTGGAGAAAAAGGCAGCTCTGGTTTTGCCCATGGTAAAGATGAAGCCACAGGCAAGCACACACTGCGAACAACCACGCTGTCCTGCCAATAAGGGCTTGTATACATGCTTCACATGCCTCAAGCCACTCTGACATCTGTTTTAAGCAGGAGGAGGAGTGCACAGACACCAGCATATGCCCAACGACATGGACAGGCCAGGCCGTGTGCCCAAGCCATCACACCACTGTGTATCCTCCCTGCCTGGGCAGCACCACTATGCCACCGTGGCTAACCCCAAGTTAGCTCCTCACGAGGTCTTTCTTCACACGGTGCAGCACCTGTGTGCCCCCAGAGCCACTGAGACACACAGGTAGCTCAAAGCTCAGGGTCATTCATAACATGATGGTCAACCACCCCAAGCTGCAGGCATTCCTACAGGTCCCAGTGCACAGAGGGGTAGAGGCTACACCAGGCTCAGCCTGGCCTTTCTGCCTGTGGTACAGTACCGATATTAATTATCAATATAGCAATATCACTGTAAAAACCTGCAGTACCTCTTCTCATGAGTTTTCATGCATGTGTAACTAGTATGCACACACAGTTATCCCAAGGCAAAGGGCACAATTCTTGCTAGAGTTAAGGGTAAATTGTCTGAGTACTACCGGTAGTTGAGAAACCACCACCATACTTGAGTAATCTTGGTAAACAAAATAAGCCTCTCCTATGTAGACCGCCTGTGTACACACTGCTACTAAAGATGAGGGACAAACAAAAGTCACAAAGCTAAGAGAGTTTTAAGTAACTGCTTTGGAAACAAACCTCAGCACAACTCAGAGATTGCAAATAAGGAACATGATTTTTATTTTTTTTTTTAAAGTACCATGAGATCTTACGAGATCCTATACCTCTATCTCAATTTGTAATTAGGACTCGCTCAGTAACATGTGCACAGGATTATAGATTTATTTTTTTTCTAAAATCAAGTTTCAAGTTTGTGGACCAGATCCAAGGAGCTGGTTTCTATGCATTCCTGAGGGAGAAAGGGCTATAGAAAAGCCTTTTATTTCTGCATGTATTTCCCAGAAGGCCTAACTAATGCAAAAGGAAATGTACCAGGCTTCTTCAATGGGGGGAGGGCGGGAGGGGATTAACACGTTTCATGGGCAGAGTGTGTGCAAGTGGGGAGGGGTGAGCACTTCAGTGTGAGCAATTAAAGGCAATTCTTTTGTAAACCTTAAGATAAGATAGCTGAAATACCCTTTTCAACAGAAAACCCTACTCGAGTAAATGAGTAAACGTCAAGGCAAATTGCACTGCAAAACAGACTATATGTCACAAAAAGCTACTGTGAAGGGGGACACTTGAGACTGCATCTCCTGAGAATCACCACTTAAGCACATCAGCATCATGAAGTTAAGGGTATAAATACAGGAGTCCATGTTTTCATTGCAAGTCAGCATCATCTGCATGAACAGTTTCACACAACTGCTAGCAATGGCTTCCTCCTCCTACATTGATTTTATACGTATTTCTTTGCAAAGCATTTCAAGAACTAACCAAGGCTGGTCCCAGGTTCAGAAACATGCTTCAAGATAAGATCAATTTAAAAAAACAAAATACAATCAGGAGCAGAGCAACTGTTCCCTATACTAAAATAAATACTACAGAAAAACTGAGTAAGAGGTTATTGCTCCAGAATTAGGACTTCGGCTGCTGGGTCTACTTCATCGCCAAAGCATACCTATAGGCAATGCACCAAGCAGCTTTTGCCCCACCTTACTTCTCTGGGGACACAAATCCACCACAGGCACCGTCAACTGCAGCGTGCTGCCTCAAGCCTCTGCTGCCCATCACAGGTCAACTGCTGTTCCCCTTGGGGCTTGCTTTTTCTTTAAAACACCCTGCTCCCCCTAGCTAGCAAAAGTACGACTTAAAGCAGACATGGGCCAAGTTTGCTGAAGGCACACGTTTCTTATATTTTTACAGGGAGCAGAGCCAGCACACCACACAGCTTCCAGCTCACAGGTTAGTATACACTTACCAACACACAATTAATTGAACAAGAAGTTTAATTCAAGTTTTGCTGCACTTGCTGGTTCAGAAATTCCTACTCCACCTGTATTTAAACACTGTTTTCATGTTTAATATAGCATGCAACTGCTATAGCTCTCTACTGACACTAAATAAAAACAAATTAATTCCCAGTTATTTGGCACTAATATTAGTTACAGTATAAATAGCCTAGGTTATTTAACTAGTCCACTCAGTAACACGATCATCCATCCTTCCCACCAACTCTCTCAGAGAAAGGTAAAAGCAGCAAAATTAATAATTTACTTAAAACCAAATAATCAGTTTTATTGTTCTAGAACTGTGCTTTTAGGCGGTGAGCTACTTAGCATTGTACTTAAAACATTTAATAAGTCAACAGAAAAAAAACCAACCAGGGCTTATTACTGATTTTGCTCTGTCACTTATTCTTTCCTATAATCTCATTTTACAGTATTTGAAGACTTCCAGCTTTGAGACACTGTATTCTGGAATTTTAACACTATCAACAACAGACATTTATACACCTCTCCGAACACAGAGATCACACTTTCAACAGTAAACCATTTGCTTCAGAAAAAAACCCACTTTAAATTACAGTCTAAGCAATATGCAAGCAACATAGAGCTCAGAGAAAAGATTCAGCAGCTAGAAACTGAAGATCAACAATAAAATGTGCAGACTCTCAAGGCGGAGAGTAATTAACCATTGGAAATAAGGTGACGTGCAGGATTTGCAATCATTACTAACAAAATGAGGAGAGATTCATTTTCTGGATGAGGAAAATGAGAGTAGTGGACAAACTCGAGGGCTCCATACAGAATTTCACCCAGTCATTCCAGAGGTCCATGTTACTCAAGGGGCTAAGGTAACACCTTTAATTTGCTTTTCTTCAGGGAAGTACTGGGTTACTTTTTTCATCACATTATCTTTTCACTTCAGACAAGCTGAAGCTCACCACCCCACCTCACCACCCTCTTGTCTCAGGCAAAAGAGGAGGCACTGAAGAGGCAGGCAGGATACTAGCTGCTGTAATTCTGGTGTGATACAAGACAACTGTTTTCCCAAGATGTTTGCCTGGCTTTATCAAGATTCTTCCTAACTTTTACATTTTTGCTGAGTATTTTTACAAGACAACTGTAGCTACAAGCTCCTGAAGCAAGGAAAGCTGCAGCACAGCTGTAGCAGTAGTATGCATGGCTCTGCAGCGTAACCCCTTTTCAGGGCAGCACACCGCTCAACTGACCACAAGTCTGAGTGCTCTTCCCTTAGAAAGAGAAAACCTCACGATCCCATGCAGGACTCAGAAAGACTTCATGCATATACCTCTGAGAAAGACAACAAAGATCAAGGCAGCCATCAGTCTTCTGGCTGTTTTGAATACATTTCTCTGTTTTTCCAAAAAAAAAACCAAAAACCAAACAAACAAAAAAAACCCCAAAAAACTTCCTCATTACAGCACAGATTTTTCTCTGTATGACTGCCCAATCCATTATCAAGTTGGAAGCTAAACCCAAGCATCAGTACATACATGCTTTGGAAACATAACATCTAGTCATTACAGAGCAAAGCTCTACTTAGTCGACTATCTGAAAATTATTTTGAAAAAACTTCTTAAATTTCTCTTTGGCTGTATAAACAGCTTTGAAAAATCCCACGTAGATTTTAAAAAGTCTCCTTCACAAAGCCACACTCCTCTAAGTCTGCTCTTATTTGCCATGAATCATTTCAATACAAGTTCTCCATATTAACTCCTTCAACCTTCCATGGCATAATTGCAAGTGTTCTCTCTGCATATTTTTGCATATTTAACTGAGAGACATTTCATACTAATGCAAAGGAAGTGTTTCAGTACACATTTATTTTGTATGTTATGCTTACATTGTGCTATGCCATTTACTTCTCAATTTCTAGACAAACTCTAGCATAGTGCAGGTGTAATTCATAAACAGCAATTATAACACAATATAAATCACAACCCAAGTACACTGACAGAACATCAGCTGAAGGTAATGCAAAGGGAACTCCCCAAATTGCACATGATAATTAAGAGCCTTCATGAGAAATCCCATGTGGAGAAAAATCGCATCGTAGGCCAGGAAAGTGATAGACTGTAAAATCAAATTAATGGGAAGGTAAATTTCAGCCTCGAAACATTGTGTGTTCTGCATGCATGCCAGACCTCAGAAAACTTTCTCTTAAAACTTGACAAAGGATGAAGCCATCTGGGACAGTCTGGAGCAAAAGGAGAGCAGCAGTATGTGGTGTTTTGCCTATGGTAGCAACATGGTTTGGAGGAACTGTCTCATCTCTCTTGGTACCACACATCTCTGCTCAAATTATCATTCAAGCAAAGCATTTGTGCTCTCACTGCTACTACTACTCTGATGAAGACACATGGGCTGAAGGGTTACTGAAAATACACTAGCAGAAGCCATCGCTCTGGAAATCATCCACCAGACTGAAGCCAACAGCATGTGCCAGCACAACGTAAGGATCTTTCTTCCCCTGCCAGTCTTTCCCTCCAGAAGACGGCAAATTCTCAAGCAGAGCAGGACCACTGATCTAGTGCCTGGTGTGGAAGTGCTACTCTTAACATGCAGTTAAACATACTCCACAGGAGCCCTGCAAGCCTCAAGCCTCTGAAGGCATGGGCGGTCCCCTCAGGAAATAATCTCCATCACCTAGAAACATGGACAAAACCTGATCAGTTGGCACTGAGCTCAAGCAGCCTCCCTTCTCCATTCTTGACTACTTCCTGAAATATTTCGTCTGCTTCTGCCACCCACAAATCCAAAGCAAGAAAGCAGATCCTATAATAAGAGCTGTAAGATTCCTGAGCTTGTAACTAGTAGCTTCTCAAATCAAAGAAACAGGTATAACTTGTTACTTCTTCTCCAAGTTCCTCATGCGTCCTCAGAATAACATCTGAACTTCAAGCAAATAGGGCCCTTCAGGATCCTGTCCTCCACTAGACTTCCAGACAAGAAAATTTGTATTTACATTATTAATAATGTAATTACTATAATTACTTACAATAATACATATTAGTATATAGTATATGTTAGGCACTATAATGTATATTAATAATATAATTAGTTATATTTATTAAAAAAACATTTTAGAAAGGTACAAACTTTTTTAATTGACCAATGCCTTTAAAGTTTAAAGCAATATTTAATATAAAAGGAGAAAATGTAACAGGCATGAAAGTCAGGTTATGCACTTATTTTACTTCGGTCTTTCAGGCAAATTTAAGCATCTTACTTTATTAAGCCTTTGGAAAATTTTCCCTCCAGTTGTAAGATTCAAACTGCAGATTTGTGTTGTCCACATAATTTCACGATCACGAGGCTATCACCCAAAGTCCCACAAAACTTTTAAAAACAAACTTCTTCACTTTGTATTTGGTTATACTGTGGCTTTCCCAGGGGTGGAACGAGATGTGGCACTTCAGCCACTGCAGCCCTCCCCAAGCCTCTTTGATTGTTTGCATCTCTGGAAGCTAGTGCAATGGGGCGACTTTGTCAGCATTGTTTTTACAAGCCATTTTAACTCCAAAAGCCAGCATGCACCCCTGGCTCCTGCTCTGGCACGCTGTGCTACACACTCCCATCTGGTCCTTGTTCACACTGCGGAAGCAGTGCCAGACTAATCCCAAACGTTTGTAATTCTTTCAAAGGAGATCTTTAGTTTCACAGCAGTTTTTGTGGACCTTATTTTACACTGATGAAGGCAAACAGCAACAACCAGAAGAACAATAGCTACTTTGTTCACGCAGTAAAACAATGTGAAACTGCCAGGATCGTTCTGAATTGCTGAAATTGCTAAGTTTTACTGCACTACAAAGTCATAAAACTGATACTTCCCTATCCCATTCACCTTCTCTCATAGCAGATGCCAACTACTTGGTTAGCCACATTTCATTAATAAGAAAAACATGCAGTCAACTAACACAAATATAGTAACCGGAAACCTCTCTTCATTGTTCTAACCATTTAGCTCTTGACAGAATAATGAAAAAAGGAAATATGAACACTGTCCACTCCAAATCTGCAACTACACTTCTTCAGCTTTCACTTACAGCACAAGTCTGCCACTAAAAAGCAGTAATTCTCTGTACATAAATAAAAATTGCATCATGAAAAATACTTTGCAAATACAAGGGTTTGTGGGTTTAAATAAATAAATGCATGCTCCAGCAAAATGTGCTTTGTGTAAAAAGATAGAAGCAGTGGAAGGTGACACAACTTTAACGTGAGGAACACTTGTTTCTCCTTGCTACCTCTCATTGCGGCTTACTCCTTGACACCCTGGGCGGCCCAGCGGGCCCCTTTGCGAAGCCTCTGTAACAGCCCAGTCACGGTGTCTGTATTCACCAGGTGGGCAGTCCGGAGGCAGGCTGGGAGAAGAGGCAGTGGGCAGCAGGCAGGAGCCCTGGCAAGGCTCCCACAGCAGCAGCCACTGCCACCAGGTCAGCAGAGGACCTGCTGAGCCACTCTGCAGCGCTGGTACCTTTGCCCCTGGCTTCCAGCACCTGCAAAGCTCAGGGGAAAACTAATTACAATGTAATGGACAGGTACAAAAGCAAAGGCAGAATACTCTGTACTGAAGTGCATTAATAAACCAGGTGCTAGAAAGAGTGAGTTACACAAGACACCAATCACATGGTATCTGATTAGCTTAAAAAAAAAAAAAAAAAAAAAAAGCAGACACAGCTACATACCCAGACAGAAAATGGGGTAACCACCACCAACCGCAGAGTGAGGCACCAAAGACAGCTACTCCAGATCAGAAGTATCAGCTTGCCATTCCCCAAAATTACGCCATGTGTCAGTTTTCAGCCATTCGCACATCTCCCACCAACAGATGGGACCGCCCTCTCAAATTGCTTCGAGCACAGAGAAAAGCCACCTGCACCCATGAAAACAAACTGCATCTCCCAGCAGCCCTGAAAGCCAAACCAAAACCAAGAAAAGCCTGACACGGCAAACTCTTTCTGAAGGACCTACAACCTCCAGGTCAAACGCTGCTCTCCTGCCTGCACCCGTCCTGTGCTCGCTGCACCCTGACCCATGGCCACCGCCTACTCAGTCACAACATTTCTCAGGAAAAAATCCCATCTCAACAGAAGTGGACCTCCTCAAGAGAGGTATCCAACTCTTGTGCCATGCTCTCACTATAAAAGCTTTCCCCATTCTGCACTCTACATCCTCAGCTCTTATTTTGTCTGCTATCTGCTCATCTCCCCAGATATAAATATATATACACATTTTTTTTTATAGGAGGGGAGAAGTCATTTCAAGACATTCAAGCCTCAGACAGCAGTACATGCCCAGCCACCACAAACCAACCCAAAGTGACAAAGGTTCATTTCTCTCGCTCCACTCTTTTTCTTAGTGCAACAGTTTCGATTTTCCTTTCCTAACCAAATTCAACAAAAAAAAATAATTAAGAATTAATAGGTTCACTTAGACCTTGATCAAGGTAATGAAACATTCCAACAGATTAAAAAAAAAACCCTCTTAATTGAACATAAGGCAAGTTTCTACTTAAATTCTTAGCTTCTCAAAATGCTCACAGATTCCCATCCCCTTGTTTTCTCTGCTTATTAGACAAAGCATCAATATCATTAAAATATAACAGCATCCTTTCAGTATTTAATAGATTCTTGTTATTAAGGAAAAGAGAACTTTCAGAAGCATAAAAGATTATTCTGATGTTTCCTAAAAGGCAGATTTTATTCTTGGTTTGCCTTTTGTTTTGCACATATTTGCAAACAACACCCTACTGATTTTGGATTTGTGTGGAGTGAGTTCTGTTTGCTTATTCAAGTGAGCTTCAGTGATGCTAATAATCAAGGTACAGTTAAATTTTAAATGTGCAAAACCAGAAAAAGCATATACTAATTATGCAGTACATACCCTAAGTTTTTTATTAAAACAAAAGCATCAGCATGATTTAATAGCAATAACCAGAAAACCCAGTATTACATTCTAGAGCACAACCACTACTGAGGTCTGTCCCTGTCCCCATCATCTGCCCCATTTATTCTTCTAACTTCAATATGGCTGTTCTTTGGGAAAAAAATACTGACATTCAACTGCTAGTTACATATATAAACACAGATTATTCTGTATACACTAACACAGATCACTTCAAAGTCTGATGTCTCCGAAATCCGATGTCTTCAAAATAGATCTCAAGATTCAAACTACAGTTTTGCACGCTCCAAGTGTAAACAAAGCAGCCGCCTGCTCAGCTACAATTTAAATAATACACACATCAAAAAGGTTTTTAAATTCATTCATCATATTTAAGCTGTATGGCAATCAAAAACATACAGTATCTATATACAACGTACCAACAAAAGATGACAGCTTCCCAACAGGTCTTTTCACAACACCACTGAGGCACTCACTCAGGCATTGCTGTTTGCAGGGACTACACCTACCTGTGTGTACCTGAGTACTCTGAGGCTGGACCAAGGCCATTACAGAAATTAAGACGACTAGTCAGAGAAAGAGATCCCTTTCCAATGTACACATAAACATAAAATCATTTACAGTTAATCTCCACATAGGCAATATGACTCACAGTCAGTTTAAGAAATCTCAGTCTCCTGAGTAATTCAAACAGCTCCACTGTTAGTTATGATGTAATGAAATCGGTCAGTCAACAGTGACAACACTATATAAACCTCTCTCATTTGGAGCCTAGATTACAGCATTTTACAAGTTAAGACAATTATTTTCTGCTGCTACTAAATTTTTCTCTATTATGACAACTAATTTACTTGATAAACAATCTTTAAATGAGCTTTCAATTTATACTGCCTTACAAAATATCTAAAAAATTAATTTCTTACCTGCAACCCAAGATGCATGGCTGTTCTCACAGCTCTCTTACAAAGACTGTAGCAAAAGGTTGCCTTGAGCAGTTGGCAATGGCCTGAATTTTGTTATCAACTAATGAGTCTGCCGCAAAAATAATGACTGCATGGCAGCAGCCTGCTGGATATAAATCCCTTTGCTGCTTAAAACTAGATTTTGGATCAATATTAAAACAAAAACAAAACAAAAACCCCAATACTATCTGAAAAGAGTAGCAAGAATAAAAAGCATCTGTGCTGGTCTCACTAAGTATACAGCAGGATGCAAGTTAGCACTAAGTTGTTTTATATTTAAGCAAGTGTAAAAATAAGAATATGAAACGGAACACTTAGCTCTGCGCAGTCAGCCACAAGCAAGAAATGCTTCACCATGCAAATGGTGAAAGCTTTCTAAAGAGAGACCAATACTCAGAAGCAGCAGAATAAATGCTACATGTTTTGTGAGTGCCCCCATCCCTCTCCAGCCCTGTTCACCCTTTCCTCCCCTAAGGCTTCAGTTCTCGGTTAACATCTCTCCGGCTGAAAATAATTGCCTACCTCTGAAAGGCATCTTGGACAGTGTCACTCCTTAATCAGCAGGAGGACAGCTGAGTGATGTGAGCCATTTCCACCTTCTCCCTGGAGTAATCGCACTGTCTCCACAAGGCACTACTGCTACATCAATAACTAAAATGACTTTAAATGTGGTGCCCTCCTCTAATGAGAGTCATATTCCAATAAGGCTGCCCTCCAAAAACCCACTTCACACTATTATACCAGCTGCCTATTAGGACTTAGCTTATCGATACTGCTATCACTGACGATCAATCAGCACAGACTGCATACAAACCTCAGGGAAAATCCATTTGTAGAAATGAACTCAACACATTTGCTATGCCTAGATACATATACACAAGCAATAATCAATTGTGTTATCTTTAAATTTTTATCACATTGTGAACTTGATAATAAGCAGCAGTAGATTTGCAAGTTTTTGTGCCCTGGCAGAAGAAGGATACCAGTAAATTTCCCTAGGTTTACAAAATGGGACAAATTTACCTCTCTGTGGAAATACCTTCGAAAATAAAACTAGATACCTATTTCCCAATAAATTGGAGAGATGGAGAGAAAAAACATGCTCGTGGGCTTTGCTAACACACTTGCAGTGCGTATACCAAGAAGGAAATGTGTGAATCAGAATAATACAAAGTTCAGCTTTCATCAGATCAGTAACACATGCTGTAGTTTCACTCCAGAACAGAACCTCAGCATCTACAAATTGCACAGGTGTATTTCTTCAAAACGAGTCACCTTCTCTTCCCCACATCACACATTTACTTGAAAAAGAAAATCTAGACATGATCCTCACTATCCTCATTCTCAAAGAGCCACCAAAATCATCTTTTCTGTGAGGACACTTAAATCCCGTGATTGTTTCTTTTTATCCAGTTTTCCATCCTTCCCAACTCTGCCCCCTTGCTAGATACCCACTCCTGAAGTCTGACACCGAGCCACACAGCTCAGACCTGTGGCTGACACTCATATTCCCTGCCCCGCACCCATTTCGTTTTGCAGCTCATTCAATAAACTAACAGCTACTGCCCTCTTTCTCTCCCCCACGCATTTGTGATCCACATCTGCAGCAAGACTTACAGGAAATCACTTTCAGTTACAACAGCCAAAGGCACAGCTCAGTGACTGGATGCAGCAGGACCACACAAGTTACCTTTAACCAGCTCTTCCAAATTCTGCTTCTCGACCCTTCCCTGAGGCTCACTTTCTCCTTGTTTCAAACTAGGCTGTAAACTTCTCGAGGGAGGGACTGTGTCTCCCACAGGTGTTTATATACCATAAACTCTTAACACACCAAAGCTCTGCTTGGTGCCCTCGAATGCCTCCAGAACACAACAGCCCTGGTAGTACTATAAAACCATCAATTACACTTGAGTCTTTCCGATTTTTGCAGGAAATGGAAATCATTAATTGAGAAAGTGACAAACACTGTCCTTTCCCAACCCTCAAGTCCCTCCTCTCCACACAAAGGCAACTACTGAATTTGGTTATATTAGACAGTGCTTTATTGTTGGGATCGATGTTTCAGGAGCCTTCATAGTCTCCTCCACAACCTCTCAAAAATTCAGTTAAATCTCAGTTTGCTTTCTTCTCTGCTTCCCAAACATTTTTAAAAGCTCACGTCTTCATCAACCATAGAAGATTAAACTGCCTTTGGTCCATCCCACACCACAGTCACACAAAAACCTTTGAATCTCTTCACACAAACTTTGAAAAACAAATATAATTAGGTATTAAAAGTAAAGCAAGGAGTTTTGAAAATGGAGAAAGCAATTCTTGCTTTGGGATATCCCAAATAAGAAGTGCTTTATAACCTTAAAACGATCATAGGCACATTAAGAAACTTAAGAAGTGGAAAAACACAGCAGCAATGTAAGTAGATACAGAAATCTTTACTACATGCAAGTTTTCCCGAGTGTTTACAACATTCAAGTCAAGAAGCAAATAAACTGCATTATTTCAGTCGACAGAGCTGAGAGAAGCGCTGCTGAAAAGCCCACGTTTTTAACAGTTTCCTGTTCGCACTGGAACGCTTTCTTAATTAATCAATGTATTCCTGTTTGACGCACGCCTACATGACCCCTGTGTACCAAGACAGCCATTACACAGCACAGATTAAAGCTCACAGACACGTTTTCAACTCCACAGATGGCCACAACAAGAAGCGGAAAGCTTCATTACTGGTCTTCACTGCTGTCACAGCTTCTTCCCCTTTACCAATTTCAGAGCTAGGCTGTTCCGCACGCACCTCAGAGATGTAAAAGCCTGAGTAGCTGACCTCAGGCTCTAGACCACATTGCTCTGTCCTCCTGCCAAAGAGCTGAGCAGGGGGTTACAGCCAAAGTCCAGAAGCATGCCACAACTGCTGCAGCAAACACTCGGCTGTTTCCATGAACTCCAATTTCCACCTGCCACAGAGCCGGATCCCGAAACAAGCACGAGTATTTTACTCATATGAGTAGCCCACTGGCTGACAGCTGGGCTAACAAGTCAGAGCCTCTGCTGAACTTTGCATTTTGCTGTGCATTTTACAAAAGCGAACAGCTTTCACCTTCCCACTCCCTGCCTCTGCCGCAAACCCAGGCACTGAAAGTAGGAATATAAATACAAGGTTTCAAAAGATTATTGCACAAGCTTTACAAATCACAACAGAGTCCCCGAAAAGACGATCATTACACCGCTGGTGCTGTGCTGGATATCGCATTGCCCTGTCTCTTATTCTACACACTTAACCCTTTGGCACGCATCTCACTGTTGGTTCAGCATGATGAGTCTGGAAAATCTGTGCCAATGTGGCTATCTGTAGCACATCATTTGCAAAAAGAACAGACGGCTATGTGTACATTTGTTGTACGTGACAGCATTGGGAATTTTAGGCAGCCAAAAAGCAAACCTTATGTACAATTCTTCTTTGTCCTATGTGTTAGAAATGCTACACATCTAAACTGATTTACATAACCTACATATACTAGTCACTAAAAATTAACTAAAATACCAGCTTTGCTCTACCCATGTACATATCTAAGCTGCTTCATATTAAAATTTAGACTAAAGTGATTTTAATCTTAATAAAGCCTGAATTCTAAGTCCCACGGAATATACTTGTCTTTAAAAGCAATGTATCAACTATGGTTTTATCAACTGCTTTGAAGTAAAGGAAATGAAACATCAAGAATTAAAACTACATTTAATTTTAGCTACAGCTTTTCACTTTGAGTGAAAAGAAATAATCATCCAGTTTTACTACAGTTTGGGCCTTCACATTCCTATACTCAGGGTGATTCAAGAAACAATAAAGTTGCTTGTTCCAGTACAGGCAGTACCCACCTGACAGCGTTCTGGCTCACAACAGTACAAATAGTTCCACCAATACATTTTCAAAAAATGACTTGCTGAAATGAACACAGTGGCTCAAAACTCTGTATTTTTCTTCTTTGCATGCTGAAATCGATAGGCATCATTATTGTCACTACCTCAGCAATAAAACTTTTTTTTTCTTGCTTCCCACAAGAATCTTAATGTATGCCATTATTAGATGGCATGGCCTACAAAATGCTTATGGCTTTACTGTCAATATTTGATTAATTTTAACCCTAACCAAAGGTTCCTCTGTCTGTGAAGGGAAGGCACACTCACAGGTGGCAATGTGTAAAGAAAAAAAGTTACAGCATATTGCCTGGATAGCTAAATACAGCATCTTGCCTGGATAGCTAAATATAGCATCTCAGTATTAATACCACATTCACAATTTTAAAGTGTATGAAGTCTTAAAAGTCAAGGCTTGAACATCTTGAACTCATGTAATCACAAAGGACTTTCAACACCACAGGAAGGGTCTCAAAAAAGCCTACTAAAGTCATGTGAAGAGCTTTTGAAGCCACCTCAGCAATCACAACCCTACAGGGCATCTAAACAAACATTTTCACGGTGCTAGTGGCTGTAATGAAAGTACTACATTAAAAATCCACACTGCTCTTTTTAGTGAAACCATTAAAACATTTTTCAGAAGCCAACATAAAAACATGCAAATTCTACAACAAAGGCTACAATATTGTCTCCTACATACATACCTATGCCAGCTCAGCTTTATCCAGACAGACACTTCAGGATCTGGACGAACTGATCACCAAAACTCCCCGGACATCACTCTGAACGCACAAGTTCAGAGCTGCTGCAGCACCTTTCCAAATGGAGGCACATGCTCAGATCATCAGGGTCCATCCCACTTTTTACATGCCCATCTCCCAAATTCAACATGCACTTTCGAGATCCTTAATTTTTGACAACTCGGTTCCGCACCTCTACACATCTCCATCTGCCTTTTAGGAAGTCGCAAATAGTATTATGTATCTGGAGCTTGCTTCTTGTTATTCTCTCAGTGATGAAACAGGACATAAACCCTCACAAAGCTCCTAAACAAGTCTTCAGGACCCTAAAATAGCAGTTAAAATCTTAGTTTTAAATGCTACAGAAGCAAGCTAATAAATAATAAATAAGGTTTCCTTTCCTCAAGCGCTGACACAATCCACTCTCTGCACCGTACAACAGGTATGGGAGTGCTCTCCTGCCCCATCGCAGGAGCTGACAAAAACCTCACGGGCGAGTAACCAGGAGAACAAAACCACCTTAGAAAGGGGGTTTGTGACTTTGGCATTTCACTGAAAGCATTGTTCCATGAGAAGACAAATGACTACCCTCTTCACTCACATCATGTCCTGTATTCAGGTGGTAAGGCAACTTGATCCAATAGTTGCTTCATCCTTAAAATGCAGTTGTTCAACTCTGGTTAAAAACAAAAGTTGCCAAACAATGCCTCATCCTCTGACTATTAAAAAACCCAAACAAACAAACAAAAACCCCAAAACCAAAAAAACCCCCAATGACTAATCCCAAACCCCACCTTTCTGATTCATGAAAATGGTGGGAAATGATGTAACTATGCCAAGAAGTCCCTCTGACATACAGTCCTGACATCAGGCTGACCTCCGTATGGTGCTGCTTTTCAAAAGCATATTTAGATCCCAAGCAGGCAGCAGTTTCTTCTCTTATTTCACAGGGCAGCCAGAAGTACTTACTCATATCACAACAGCTACTGAAAACCATTCCCAACCCCAAATTGTGTGGATTAATAACAGCATCAATATCCACAGTGAGCCTGGATGAAAAAAAAGTATTTCACAATTCCTTTTAATTTTTCCTCCAAGTTTTCTTCCTTCCCCCCCCCCTTCTCTTTTATAATGGAGGACATCCTTATACATATCCCAGTATCATGAACTTTCCAGTCACATTTGCATAGTTGTTACAAACTTTGCACAGTAACCAACCAGGTCTTTCAGTACTAAAAAACTTTCTCAAGGAATGTTAAGGGTTTGTACAAGAGCAGCATGAAGGGCCCTTCACAGTCCCAGCAGAAGCAGCACATGAGGCTACTAATAACCATACAGTGTGCTCAGCCTTAGAAATTCAGATGGAACAATACATCTGTAGCAGTAAAACTCCCTGTTTTGGCAACCGTAACCAGCCCTGTCCATTTAAACTACCAATCACCAGACATTAGGCTTAGCAGTATGTATACATTTCTTCCTTCTGAAAGAAAAGACGTGATGGTGAAATGCTGGAGAAATTCAGCATACAGTCCTAGCAAAACAGCCCTTTACATTGTCATGTTCTCTCACTGAGTCAGTCATGGCCAGCCACTTCTGCCCTCACCTACAGTCAGTACTGATTAGTCCAAACCAAAACCAGATTTCAGCTGCCCAAAGTAAAGGCACAGAAGAAATACAGCTTTATTTCATCCCTCTTCAGAGCTCCCACTGTGCTAGTCCTGACATTACAGCTCAACTTTTGGTAGCATAACCATGAAATCCACTAGCAAATTCATTATTTCCTCCATCTCCCCAACGATGATTCAAAAATAGTGGCAGGTGGCCAAAAAAAAAAAAAAAAAGCCACAACAAAAAAATATAATGGAAAATTAGTCAATTTGCTTCCAAAACACCATTGCTTTCCAGCAGTGAGAAATTCCCAGAAAGTGCAACATGCTGCACATGAGCATTAGACACAAAAATACCCAACCTGAACGGAGAGCACTCCTTTCACAGCACTGCTACCTGGCCACCATAACATGAAGTAAAATACTTTCAAGAACACACAGGTGGGGTAGAGGAGGGAGAGATGGGAAGATGCACCAAGCATAAACATGCCCTTCCACACAGTTTGCAAGCCAACAGCGAGCCTCAGTTTCTGCAGGAACAGCTTGCTCTCCCCACAAGCATAAGGCTTTGCCATTGTACTGCTTAAGAGACTATCATTTAGGGTATGTCTCATGTTCCTCCCCTTTAAAAATAAGTTTTATTCAACAGAGAATTAGGTTTTTTCCACAAACTCTTTTATCAGACACACAAATCTCCCTGCGTAATAGACTTCAAGTATGATTTTGGTACAAAATACACTAACGTAAATAAACAGAAAGTAAATTGGTGGAGTGATGTCAGCGCAGCTATGATCAAAGTCAGATAGCTATCTCCAGAACATCACATTTGCCTCGAAATGTCATCTCAAAGTCTACCAAATGGGGAAAGGACAGCTGCGTTCCTTATGAAACCTCCACACTCCAAGGAATGTAAATAAGGGATATTGTTAAAATGAAAGATCTACTTAAAGCTTTACATTTGTAATGTTTAAAAGGTTTTCCCCTCCTTTTTGTATCTTTAATCAAAGGTTGTAAAAGTGTAAGTGATGGCGGTTGCCATGGAAATATGCAGCCCAAGAT
This sequence comes from Harpia harpyja, assembly GCF_026419915.1. Lineage (NCBI taxonomy): Eukaryota > Metazoa > Chordata > Aves > Accipitriformes > Accipitridae > Harpia > Harpia harpyja. Next base: position 67,659,336 of record NC_068969.1, on the reverse strand, counting down.
CCCTCTATGGGAACCTCAAAGCTCCCTTCACTACTGAGCGCCATGTAATGACAGGGTCACATTAACACCTTTGACTCCCAAAGCCCATTTATTGCATAGAAATTAGCACAGCTGTCTCAATTTGCCTTCCACAGACAAACATTAACCACTCCTGCTCAACGTATTTTCTGCTGCACTCGCCCCTTCTCCCAGACACGCTCCCAGCCCTATTTCGGCACCATCCTTCATACAGCGGCAAATCGATCTTCAATGCGTACAGTCTTCTCAGCAAACACAAAGCAGAAACCAGAGAGTGCAAAGGCCATCAGATGCTTCACCTGATCAAAAGCATCGTTTCATAATCTGTTGAGAAATTTTTTTCCAAAGCAATTGACATATAATAAATCTGCATCCTATTCCAGAAGATGAAGGGATAGCTACGAAGAAAAACAGAGGCAGACATGCAGCAACAGGAACTGAACTCTCATAAAAGCCAACAATTAAATTAGAGAACAGAAGACAGGCTCTGAATAATGGTTACTTTTTTCCCTGGTGGCTGTCAGTACTAAAGCAAGAAAAAGAAGTTCTTAAAAACCTCAGTGGAATTCCTGAATATCAGCATGTACCATTTGATGCACAATCAATTTATGCACATAGGAGGCCCATTTCAGGGCAGATGCAAGCAGATCCTTTTTTTTTTTTTTTTCAAAAAAAAAAAAATCAATTCCAAACAGGGAAATTCAACCATTTGAGAATGTCTTCTTATCAGCATCTTAATTCTGCAAGCAAATACAAATACACACATTTAATTCATGCAGCCATATGTGTTTGTATGAAATAGAGATTTATGTCACACTCCCTCTGCCATTGTAATAATAAATCCCTTAGACACATAAAATATGAGATTCAAGATACACTTAGAATTACTTATTTGCATATTTGAAGACAAAACTATTTCAGTAGTATCCACCCTCACTGAAAATAGCTAGTCAAATATTTTAAACAATTAATATGCTGTGAATGTACACATATCGGTTGGTTTGGGGTTTTTTTAGATTCTTTGGGGAGATAGAATTGCACAGAGAGGAAAGCTCTTAAGTCTATGAAAAGGTCCATCTTACATATTTATCATATAATCCCTCACAACTAATTCCTGTGCAAAAGTGAAATGAAAAGGCCATTCTATGTCTCACTTACCTAGCAGATAATCAGGATGACCTTTCAAGGCAGTTTATCAATTTCACTGGTACTGAGTAAAAACCTAGTCAGATTCAATTGAATAGTAAGCTTACTTCAATAAGGCCAAGCATCTGAACATGTAACTGCAGATTTTTAACAATCCCAATAATTTCAAGAAGAGGCAGCCATTCTCTCATCTAAGTAACACTAGATTTTAACGGGGGGGGAATTAACCCTTACTCCTTAGCAAAAGACAGATACTTCTTAGTGGCTTTGCAGGGTTGGGGTTTTTTTTGTTTTGTTTTGGGTTCTTGGTGGGGTCCGGGGGGGATATTAGTTCTATCAAAGTTATTTTCTTTACAACTACAGTTCTGATGGATGACTAATTTTCTGACAAATGGACCTTCAGGTAGGGTACATCTACAGCCAAACACGGAAGGGGACCTGTGTGCGCATAAAAATGCATCTCTAGCAAATCCTTAGTAATTATGCAATTGCTGAGTGGAAACAGGAATGCATAATTTCTTGCCTCTGGCCGTTTTACACGCTTTTTGTTAAAAGAAACAACAGATGTGGAAGAGCAAAAAAAAAAAGCTTTGAGCACAGCATTGCTCCAGCAGACTTTTATATACAAAATGACCAACTAAAGTATTACGGCCCTGTTACTACTGCAATTTATTTTGTTTGAGGTTTTTTGAGAGGTCAGGACAGTGTGTTTGCGCAGGGCCCCTGTCCTACAGGTAAAACTCTGCATGCATACCCCCAACCTCAGCTACGCTCCCTCCACAGAAAGCTGCTAGCAAGGTCAGGGCCCTGATTATTTTAACTACTGTGTGCAGAATGCTCCTCTGTTTTCAAATGCTTTGCAGACAATTCTTATCATACTCAAATTAAGTACAAATTTACACAAAGAAATATCTCACGGCCCACGCTACAATGTCTGGCAAGGATTACACAGCCTAGCAAGAACATCCAAGATAGGGCTTACAGAGAAGGATGATAAATATTTTAATAGATTGGGAAAAGACTGATGTCCAAAAGCCTGTCTATATTCCCATCGCTTTCCCAAATATATCAGTTGGTCCAATGAACAGTATAGCCTCTTCCCACAAACTCTGTCTTCCTTATATCCTCGAGTGAGCAAGAGGAATCTTCAGACATCTGGTTTCACTGAACAGGCAAGCGTTCTGCTTGCATTAACAATTGGGATTTTATTTCTTAAATGTGATTTAATAAATGTCTTCTGAATAAATTCAAGCATTACTGGATGAGGTAAAAGCACAGAGAAGGCTATGTCTAAAATATATCTATATACATTCTTACAAGTTACTATAACTCTGGCAAACAAACCAGTGCTACCCACGCACATATGACAGTCCCAAACACCACAAGGCATAGCCTGTTTATTCTTTGCTACTGTCACAAGATGTGACTTGCAAACCAGGAAGGTACAATAATGCATTTTACAATTCAAAATTTACCAAATTTAATGTGTCCTCACACAAACTCTGACCAGCCTATTTTATGCTAAACAATGCAAAAGACAGCTAGCTCCTTCTGAAGCATTTCAAACTTGGAAGTTTAACTACAACAAACCTAAGCAAAGCCAAGCACAACCTCAGTGACCTGATTTAAGACACAAATTCATAGCGCACCTTGTTTTTAAAAAAAAAAGTCTATATTGTTCCGTTGTCCCCAGAATGCATCAAATTTACACTGAAAGAGAATTCGAATACAAATCCAAGAACTTTCACATTTCTAGGTCTCTTCCCTACATGCTGCATTGTTTTTCCAGTAACAACCAACCATAACACATTATCTGTTTCAGTGGAAATGAGAACAAAAACATTCTTTTAAAAAAAAAAAAAGCCTCCACTTTTCTATGCCTCTCTTTGTATATACAATGACAAAGTTCATAGAGTATCATTTGTTTATTAAAAAAAAAAAAATCAAGCACAACTGAGCATATACATATAAAAACCAATTATCTGGGGCAAGAAGAATACCTCCTTTATATTGGGGGAAGGAGGAAAAACTCAGCAGAAACATGGTTAAAGCCTGCCCTTGAAAACTACTCTTGAACAAAGCAAGAACTATAATCACGTTTCATGCATTTTTCCCTCTTTTCCTCCAGCTCTCCCATTTGCAGCGCATGCAAATCTGTCCAGACCTGGCAGGCCATATTCAAGCACACTGGAACAGCAGCCTCCCCGCTCTGTCTCACCTCACTGCGGTCGTGTCAGACCTGCTTTAGCTTCCAGACACCAGTTGGTCTCTCTGTTGCATACCAGCAAAGAACTAACAAGGTGTGCAGAAGTTTCTACTCCCCTGCCTGCTTTCCCTGCAGAAATGCCCGCCTCCATAAACTTTCCCCTGCTTTGCATACCCTCTTCCGTCTCCCAGCTCTGTTGAGTAATCAGATGCACTAAGGACGTCACAATTTCCCAGTCTGCTAACGCCATACATTCCCTACTCACTTTTCTATCAGTGCTCCATCACCTGGACGTTTGCTCGGCACGCACAACCCCGCACAGGAACACACAAATCAAGCTCCTCGCAATGCACCATCACCCGTCCTCCTCTCAAGCCCACGCTGTACCACAGCACCAAAAGCACTCTTTGGAGAGAAGGAACCCGCCTGTCCTTGCAATGAGGCCAACAGGTACTAATTTTGCAGCACAGTGTTCAATCCTCTTTGGCCTGCCTCATATATAGGCTAATACTAGTTTTTTAAGAGGATCAATGCAGAAAATGCGTGGTGGATTATGAGTTCACTGCTGTACATGAACAGAGAGAAAAAGAAATATGTGGAAGAGGAGGAAAAGACAGTAAAATGGGTATTATTTCTATATTACCAACAAACTTGTTCTAAACTTGATACATGGGCTTCAGTTAACTTTATTTGTAGTCCTTAGAAAAATTCCTTATCTGCTCACATCTATAGCCCAAGTTTTTATTAATTTGCCATCTGTTCTGTCTTCCCCTCAGGCACTGTAAGAACATACTCTTGAAGTAAAGGCTGCTGTTTGGTGCTTTAAAAACACTCGTCAAAAATCTCAGAGTCACAGTACTACAAACAACATGCATGCCTCCTCATTGAAAAAAGCCCTTTTTTTTTTCTCCTCCATCCCATCATAAAAAAAAATACTAACAGTACCAAAAAAAAGTTTTTTCTTATTTACTCCTGCCATTTTCAGAAACATGTCCACGCACCCAGAAGCTTGCTGCAGCACACCTTGGTGCGGGAGGGAGCAGGAGGGGACAGAGCAGCAGCTCCCCTGGACACCCTAGGTTAGCAGAAGTGGACCACAACACCCTTCTTACTACAGGCACTAACCTTCCTCACAGCAAAGGCTGGCTGCAGCAGTACCTCCAGAAAGCTGAGAAGCCCTTTGCATTCCTGAACTTTAGAGGTAGATAAAAGACAGATTACAAAAGCTTTTTGGCCAGAACACAATTAAATGCAAGACTTCGTCAATCCAGTTCTGGACAGCAAGACCTGTGACTTCCCCATCCAAGATGATGGCACACATTACCCTGAAATATGAGGTGCTACTTCTTGCCTTGTAACTGAACAGTTGTGGGAACAGAAAAAGTCATTTTCTTTCCTTTCATTAACTGATCCAAGAAACAAAGACAAAACTCTTGTATCAGAAGAAAACCAATTAAAACAGCTTCCACCTCACCTGTACAGCTGCATCAATGCACAGGTGAGTTAACTCTCCAAATGGCAGCTGCAGCAGCATTCTTTTGGCATTCACAGGCTCCTCCTGTATGCTCCAGTTGTATGCTACACTGCAACCACTTCACCTTCCCAAAACTCAAACCCCCAGTAAAATAAGTGGGACCTTCCTCATTCTTTTTGATAAACTTCCACCTATGTACTTAGACACTCAAGCACAGGACTATGCAAAGCCAGATGAAGACGACCTTATAAAATGCTACTTTATCATCAGAGAAATGACCAGTTAGACAGGAAAAGGGGGAAAGCTTCAGGGAAAGAAAAATCAAGTAAACCAGCCAAAAGCGCTTCCCAGCTCCTTGTTTATTATACAACCTCCCAATTGGGCACACCTTTCTTCAGCTAACTAAACATGGCATACACCAGCTGAGTACTAGGCACAACAAAGAACAACCCAAAACTGTTTAATATTACCACAATAATGAAAATCTGAATTCTCATTTTAAACTTCCAACACAGTAATTTATATACGGGTGTGAAAAAAGGAACCTTTAAAGGGTAACTCAGGGAAATTATGACCTGCTTTGCTTCTTTTTGTTGTCACCTTTAAGTCTCCATCCTTACTGTCACATGCTACCTGGAATACATGACTGTTTCATGCATTTTTCTAAAAGTAAAACATTGTGAAAAATTCTCTCAATCATGTCTACAAGTAATTAAACCTCGGTTTAGTGGGAAGCATAGTAGATCAGCGTCTATTCATGAATAACGCTTTCATGGTCATGCACCTTCAGAAACTACTTTTCAACTCATTTAAATCACTGAGTAACATGAATATTTACAAGATCCAACACTCAGAAACACTAAAGGCTTACAAGAAATGTTAGTCAACCTTGGCAATTACATCTTTCCTCCCCTGTCACTACTCATTTCAAGTTACCTTTGCAGAGCAAAAACTGGGATAAATAACCTCATCCCTGAGCATTCAGGGGAAATACTTTATTTTCTTCTGATCTACAAAATCCCTATTGCAAAAACTGTGGCTTGAGATTCCATTTTCCCTGGAGAAAACAAAAACTAAAACAAAACACGTTGAGTAGTTCAGAGATAACATAAAATCTTGGAGCGTTTCTGTCATTGTTATTTCCACTGATTTAAATAAGAGGTCCACTTCAGAAAGTCATCCTTAGAATCAGTCAGGCACAACCATCTACCAATTTACCAAACACCTTTTGCAAACTAGGTGGGCACATGCAAGTATTAGAGCTAATGCTAGTAGCCCAGATCAAGAATTAATTTTGGCATGACTGAAAGAGACCTCCACTTACTTCACTGCAAGAAAACATGTAAGACAACATATTTTAACATCAAAATGTTTACTCAACATGCACCTCCTAAGATGTCTGGGAGAGACCACGCGAGCCTGCAGCAGAGTGAGAACAGTGCAGTCTCCAACTCCAGCCAAGTGGCCCTGGGCAGATTACAGATCCTCTCGAGAGGTCTCCAGCTCCTCCCCAGTAAGAGGCTGGGCGAAGTGGGTAACACTGAAGCTCAGCTGCTCAGGAGGCAGGCCAGCAAGGAAAGCACCAGAGCATCCAGACCACCTCTCCTCCTTGCAGGACCTCTAAATGGTATAAAGCCACACACTTCTGGCAGGGCACAGCTGTATCCATGCGAGCAAGTTAACAAAAGGTTATCAAATGTTTAATGTAATAGCTGTTTATACTGGGGGAGGAGAGGGGACTGAATCATAACACCAGCAAAGAGAAGGCAATACCGCACATTAAGCTAAATCTCCAGGCACACCTGTACTTAGTGTCCAGGAAAGTCTAGAAATCAGTCTTACAGTTTTCAAAGAAATCCACTTACATCAAACGCTTCATTCACTGTGGAAGGAGCTACCACCACCCCCACCAGCTACAATAGCTTTTGTTTCGAAAAAAACCCAAACAACAACAACAACAACAAAAAAAAACCCAACACAAAAACAGATATAGACCTATTTTGGTAGGTATGTATGCAAGCAGCTTTTGTCAGCAGACTCTGTAGCAATCCCTGACCATCACAAAGGGTACACAGAGTAACTGCTGGGGGGCGGGGGGGAGCTGAATTACCTCCTTTCTAGGCCAAGAAATCTCAGACTTCATCTGTCAATCCAGCTCCACATTTACAAAGCTTTTTTTTTTCCTTGTTGAACATACCTGCAGAAACCTATTCCCTTGCCACTCACTTGCTTTCAGTGGAAAAGAGCCGCCTGCACCTCAGCTACCTGAAAGAATTAGGAGTGCCCATCCACAGCCTGCTCATCCCAGACAGCACGCTGTACTTGTACATGTCCCTGCACAGCAGGAACATGGTATGTGCAGTGTTTCGCCCCACTACGCAAGCTACTGGTTCTCTCTCTTACAATGCCCCTTTCTAACCCAGTTTGTAAATGATACTCCCACTCCGGCATGGCCTCCGCATACGCCATCCGCACAGGCAGCACAGCTTCCTTTAGATGCACTTGCATAACTGCCTAAGCTCGCACTCCTTCTAATAAAAGAAGTCATTAAACAGTTCTCTAACAAAACCTCTGTATAGGTATCCAAAAAAGAGTATGAGATCAGTAGCTATTTCTGAGCCTGATGGTCATAAAGAAGTCAAAAGCCTACCACTAATTACTGTAGGAATTTTAATTAAAAAAAAAAAAAAAAACAAAAAACCAAACAAAAAACCCCCCCAAGCTTTACTACTGCATTGATTTCCAGAGCCTACTGGAAATATTTGGGCAGCATAGACTTAAAGTTGATGTTTCACATTTTTCAGCTGAAGCATCTCCTTGCAGGAGGTACGTGATAATAAAGACAGGAGGTTAAGAGGAAGGCAGGAAAATGTTTCAGCATGAAACCAGAGAGCAGACATGAAAAAGCCCTTCAACCTGTGGATGCATCAGGTTCCCTCCCACACCAGGGCAGGAACCAGCTCATGTTCCCCTCCCTGCTAATGGCAGTCACATAATAGAAACGAGCCGCAACACTGAAGTTACAAACACTGCATTCATCCACTCACTCCTTCTCCCTTGAACACCGATGCTGCGTGGCTTCGTAGACACAGAAAACACCGCCAACAGCCCACACCTCCACGAAGCAGTAAAGACACCCCCTTATAATTAGCTGGAGGGCAAATACGAACAGGCAGGAAACTCCTATGTCACTTTACCCACCCCTTGCAAACTCTGCATCTCTGTGCAGACCTGATGTAAACTCTCCTGACGGCTGAAAAATAGAACAGCGGATAACAGCTCTTCAGCACATACGCAGCCGGCTTCCCAACGGCAAGCACCCAGTACAGCGCCCGGCCACCCGCCCAGCGAGGGACGGCGGTTCGCGGCGGACAGCAGCCTCCCCTCAGCTGCCCGGGCACATCAACGGCAACCTGCGCTGGCTACTCGGAGACGACCGGGCCGCTTCCCGGCCGGGAGAAAACGCCTGGTATCCGTATCCACCCCCCTCAGGAAGAACCCCCGGCCCCCGCCCTGCCCCGGCGCCGCGGCAGGTGCAGCCGGGCCCGGCAGCGGGGGCCCGGGCACTGGCCCGCCGCCCCGGGACGCACCTGGGGGAGTCGGCGGCGGCTAGCAGGCGGGCGGGCAGGGAAGGAGCTGCCGCCGGAGTTAGCGGGGCTTGCTGCTGGTGGGAGAAAAAGCACATTTATAAACCTGCCAGCCCTCGCTCATTTGCTGCGGGAGGCTCCTCCTCTCCGCCCCGCTCCGGCCGCGCCGCCGGCGGGGGCTGCCAGCGCCCGCGCAGCGTCCCACCTCGCCGCCGCCCGCGCCCCCTCCCCAGAGCCGGCGGCGGGCTCGGCCCCGCCGGCGGGAGGCCCCGCTCCGCAGGTGTGCCGGCACCGCCCGCTCGCCCGGCCCCTCGCCGCCGCGCAGACCCGAGCCCCGCTGCTGCTGCCCCCCCCCCCGCCCCGAGAGCCCGCCCGCCGCCCCGGCAGCCCCCGCACCCACCTCGGCGGGAGGAGGCACGGCGGGCACGGCCAGACGCTCGCCCCAGCGGCGACCGCCCCGCTTCTGCCTCTGCCTCCGCCTCCTCCTCCTCCACCGCCGCCGCCGCCGCCGCCGCCTCCTCCTCCTCCTCCTCCTCCTCCGCCGCCGCCGCCGCCTCCTCCTCCTCCACCGCCGCCCCCCCTCCCTGCCCCGGCCCCGAGCAGCGCGCAGCCCGCCCGCCGGGCTCTCCTACCTGCGGGGAGTCTGCCGGCGCTCCCCTCGCCCCGGCCCCCGCCCGCCTCGGCGCCTTCCCCGCGGTAGGCTGGGCCGGCGCAGCCCCCTCCTCCCCGCGCCGGCGGGGGCAGGGCGGCGGCGGGAGGAGGAGGAGGAGTTGGTGCCCCTGTGTAACAAGTTTGGGTTGCCCCGCAGTATGGCGGCAAGGGGCGGGCGGGCAGGACCGCGGTGCCCGCCCGGAGCGGGGCCGCAGCCGCGCGGCGCCCGGAGGGCGGACCCGGCCCTCGCTCGCCCGCGGGGGGCTGACCCCTCACCGCCGGGGCTCGGCTGGGGTCGGGGGGGGGCCTGCGCCGCCCTCTTTTCAATAAATTCTGTTATTTCTTCCCCCCCCCCCCCCCCCCAGCCCAGCGCATCCCCCATGGACGGCAGCATGCCAGGAGGCGCCGGCCGGAGAGGGCAAGAGTTTGATGATGCCCACTCGAGGACACCCCTAGTAAAAAGTTACCAGCACATCCGCTCCTCCCTCGTGATTTAGGGCTACGTGGCTTGAAAAGGTTTTGAGGCATCTCTGCCGAAAGCAGATGCGATGCCCCCGCAATTTAATCGGGCCGTGCAAGAGCCGCCTCGCCTCATCGCACCTAGTGCTGCTCGTCCCATTCCCATTCCCATTCCCCTGCTCCTGCTCCTGCCCCATCTGGTCTCGGGCAGGATGGATCCACTCGCTGCAGACCGCAGCGCAAATCGCATCCAGGATGCAGCCTCTCAGCACCACGGAAATACAAATGATTTATACTGAAAGCAAACGTTACTGAAATTACTGTACCTTAAAGCATAGACCCGCATAGGTGACTGCTTAGTAATGTTAAAGGAGGAGCAGCTTGGCACAAAAAAGGAAATAGGTCAGTGACGGCACAGATCTCAGCCAGGATGCTTCTGCTGAGTCACTGATGAGTTATTGATTAGCGTCATGTCCATGCGTGCCTGTGGTGACTCTTCTGATGAATGACATGAACCAACACATGGATGATGGGGGCTTTTTATTGCTGTGGAACAGGTGATATTCAATGTCATTTGATTGCGACAAGTCGGTTAACAGGCATCGTTTAAGCAAGGCTGAACAAAATATCGGATGTTGGCATTTGCTTTACTGGCTGACCTTCTAATTCCAGCACTACACAATATGTATGCATTGTTACAATAACACGACAGTCAGTTTCTAGTCTCTATAATTCCCATTAGCTATAGCTGAGAAATACTGTCAAAATGAAATTATTGAGGAGATAGAGCCTCTTAAAGACATAGAGTCATGATGATAACCTCAGAAGAAGAAAGTTTACATGAAAGGCAAGACCTGGCCACCTTGATATTTCAGGGTATTTGAAACCGTAGGGTTTGAAGGAGGATATTAGCGCACAGCCAGTGAACAGTTTGTTGTTGTGTGGAAAACACTGGGGAATCCACTTCCCCTCATTACATTTTCACGGTGGTGATTTAACTTTCGCTGGCTTAACGTTGGGCCACCAGCATCCATCACACCATTAACATCCAACAGGGTCACACGCACCACCAAAACATAAGATCGGAGGCAGGGCAAAGCAAGTAGTCACACCCAGGTCTGGGAGGCAACAGCAACGGGGAGCAGGAGGAGCCCAGGACTCCAGGGAAGGGGGAGAATCACTGCCAACAATTTACCCGCGTCTGCCAGGAGCGTGAAAAAGGATCAAATGCTGAAGCCATGCTGGAATCCCTAGTGCAAATACAGTAGCAGGATAAAAAAATCCTTATCATATTTTATTTGGATAATTGCTGTAGTTTATACCAGCAGAAGAGTAAGCTGCAACTCCTCTGGGACTGGCTGCTGGTATTAATGTACCAGCAAAACCTTCCTAGCGTAGACAAGACTTTAAGCATCTCCTGAGGGATACAGCTGTGAAATGATATTCCAAGGGAAGAAACAAAGGTGCTTTTTCAATCTCTTTTGCATTGCACAAATTCTAGGCTAGGGCAGTTCTTAGCATAGAGTTGGAAAATCACAGGGGTTTTGTCAGGTTTCCCCAGGGAGCTTACGGTCTGCACCAGCTTCCAAAACCCCCGAGTGGCAGAAAGGAACTGGAACAAAGGCTAACACCAAGCCAAAAGTTCCATTACTTCTGCTGTCTCTTCCCAGGTTAGATTTTGCAAACTTTAAGAATTATATTGTTCATTTTACAGCATAGTTTTCAATCTCTATTCCCAGTACAACCTGTGGAGTATCACAGACTGAAAGGTCAGAGATAAAACAAGGAATTGATATTTGGACCTTGTCAAATACCAGATTCTCAGTCACATTCAGGATCTTCTTTCAAAGTAAAATGCGTCATCACCAACAGATATTTGTTGAGAAAAAAGGAAATGCCCTAACAATAAGTGTTGGGAACATGTAGCAGGTAGCATAAATTGCACCACTGAAAATTCCTATCAGTTCCCGTTATAAGTAAGATCTTTCACAGGATTTAAAAACAAATGGCCTCCGAGACGTGATGGACACAAATTTGGGAGGTTTTCCAAAGGTATGTAACATTAGTGTGGATTGTATGTGAAGTAGTGGTGTAGGGCTAAAAACACTGGTCCTCGCAGTAATTATAACTGAATTTGTTTTGCTAAAAAAGATTGTCATCTTTCAAATATTACATGCTGCGGCAAATGAGATCATATAATGAACAGCTATTAATACATGTCCACAGCAACGCCATAATGGGTATTCCAAAGATAAGCATGAAACATACTTTTAAAAACCTCCATTATAAGCATAATAAAGTATAATCTTTGAAAGTACACATAATGCATGCTGTGAAGTAATAATATGTAAAGACTGCTTCAGTCATAATATACCTAGTTTAGAAATCATGTTGAGGGATGAATATACACATGGGTATTTAAAGCCTAGGCAAGCTGTATCAAATCTGTGCCAGGAAAAAAAAAAAGCAGCAATTAAGCAAGAAAAAGTTAAAGCTGTAACAACTGACTGTGCTCTTAAACCTGAACTCCTTAATTAAACTAAGGAAGAAATAAGCTGCAGGGTAGAAGATACCAGAGGAGAGTAGGGAATGAGAGGAACACCAAAGCTGGCCTGGAAGCCAGGTCTGAGGCTGGGGGCAGATCAGTCCAAGAGTGAGTGAGTGAACAGGTGGTAGGTATTTAGTAAGTCAGTGAAAAGGGCAGTGAACGTGCCCGGAGGTTTGCAGACCAATATATAATGCAATGAATAGGTCAGTAGCAGAGTACGTGAGAGAATGAATGGATGAGAGGATAAAAGAATAAATAGTTGTGTTGAATGAATGTGACTATGTGAACAATTCTAACCAAAGTCAAAGTTTCAAGCTATACTGTTTTGTTGCTATATTGCTATGATGGCATGACTTTTTAGATCATTTGCCACTCATCTCAATCAGTGCTAGAGGAAAACAACAAGCATTCCTGAAAAAAAAACCCTTTTCAACTAACAATCTTGAGAAAATAGCATGATAAAAATACAGATTTTAAATGCATTTTACAGCCATGACAATAAAAACAGTTTTGGAAACCTTAATATAGAAAAATAAGCACACAAAAGGCATTTAAAAGCACTGTCCGGTAAATTAATGTTGATTAACATTATGAAACTACTAAAATTGACATAGAGCTAAAATTATTTGCAGAGTAGGAAAACACCATTAACTCTTTATCCTAGCTAGCAACATGATACACAACAGCTCAAAGTGGTTTGTGCAAGATTATACAGTAGGTCAGCGGCAGAACTACAGACAGATAAAACCTTGCCCTTTTAGTTCTGTATCTTCCCCATCAGGCAGAGAAAATGCATTGCCTTCACTTTTGCAATTACAGAGGCAATGGAACTAAATTATAATAGTTAAGGGGCGTTATCTCCTAACCCTGTGGGGTTTTTTTTTTGGTCTGAAGACTTCCTATGTCATTATGGATAAACATGGCAATTATGTTGAGGATACACTCTAAGACTTTAGAACTGTCCCTGTATTTACCATGTGTCTGTATGTATAAGACAGAAGGAGAGGGAGCTAAGTAGGTGCTGCACAGGCATCTGGATTTAGATTATGTAGTGCACAGAAGTGCATTGCTGGATGACATGGGAGAGGAGGGTCTCTTTTTCATCTTTTGATGGCTCTAGTGGCCAAGAACCCCATAAAGGCCACAGAGAATATTTTCCTTTTATTTTCTTTTTACTTCATAATCCAGAATAACAGATTTACTGGAGCTACACTGTAGGTTAGTGTCCAACCAATGGACAAAAGAGTTATCTGTTGTCCAGTCTCCATTAAATCTCACTGCAAAGCCTGCTAAGAACTTTGCTAAAGGAATGAGGGACAGGGTGAATTTAGGGAAGGATGGCAAAAGTGGTAGGAATTCCCCTCATTCTGGTTCCGTGTAAGCATTCGTATTTTACAATGAGAACTCACTAGTAAATTACATTACTGACATGCTTTGCCCCTAGACAAAATAGCAACAACTCAAACAAATATTTTGTGTTAATAATTTTCACTTATTAGTGTCCAAACTTGGAGCCTATAATTCTTATTCAAACAGCAAAGTTACATGCATGGGTACAAAATGAAGAATCTAACCACTCAAGTGGTCTTTTCATAGCAAGCTGACATGGAAAGACATAGGATCAACAGTCATTGGATGACGAATGATAAAAGACATTTTATCCACTCTACATAGTAGAAGTGCGTGGGCTAGCGGAGGAGGCACAACATGTTTATTAATGAGAAAAATAATAAAGGTGTCAGCAGTGCCTGCCTCAAGGGACAAGGTCAATGAGGCAACATTAATAATGTAGTACATGAAGAATAATGAAGAAACTAAAACGCAATATATTGTTTTTCATCTCCTTTGAAAATGCAATTACATTGCCAAAAAGATCAAAGTTAATGAAAATTTTTAAATGGAGTCATCACCAATCACAGGAATTATTTCTGATTACATGTTTTTCACGCAAGTCAATATCGAACTACTGATGTGGGGCAAGTATGAAACCAGAAAGGTAACAAAGCCATTCTGTTGTTAACACAGGAAAAGCAAATATAGGGTTTGACAGTAATGGATCGAGACATTTGTAAACTTTATACTAAGCTTGCAGTCTTCCTATATGAACCCTACATTTTTATTGCCTGCACTATTACAATACCTTATGACTTTTTCATATTTTTGTAGACTAGTGTTTGTAGACTAGTAATTTCACATCACACTTCACAAATACAAATTAAGAAATGGAATTATAAGGAATTTATCTGGTGACAAACTTGATTGTAAGAGTTAATAGCCACAGACCCGTGTCCTTTATGTAGTGAGTGAAGAGTTTGCCTTTTTATCATTCAGCATAGCATCTTAATCCAATTTCTTTCCACACATGCCGGTTTACTCAGAGAGGGTCACAAGGCTGGTGAGATTCTTTGACTTGTACCAATGCCTGTACCTTCAGCTGAATTACCCAGCTAAAACCTGTAGACTCCAAGTCCGAACCTTAATAAGAAAAGATAAACTTTGAAAAATATATCTCGTACTTGCCGCCGTTCTTGTACTGGGCATCTGCCTCAACTAATGCACAAGCCAATTAATTCCCGTCAACACTCAGACAACCACGAACATGCAAAATGAGAAGTCAGCAATGGAAATACACCATGAATAAAAGGTGAAGCAGACTCCTCTCCTTGTGTGCCCTCTTCTGTTTTTTTCAGTGTTTTTTTGTGCTGGCATCCCTTGACCTTCTCACTCCAAAAGAATGCAAAAACCTGATGTAACTTGCTGCTTGAACTAAGTTGCCCTAATAACAACCCCTTTGCTGAAGCTAAACCAGGTCATGATTTCCCAGTGTGATGTTACAGGGACATTTCTCTCCTGCCCTACAGTAAGGTTTTCCTTTCCACTGGTTGGTCCTATTAGGTTTCTGTTAATTTCGTATAGAGAACAAAAGCAAAGGATCCAATTGCTTCACTATTATACATTAAATAAAAGGACACACAGTATAGGAAAGGATGGGATTTTCTAAGCTGATATGAGCAATTTGTAACTAACAAAACCCCCTTGGGAACACAGCTCTCTGTTGCAGAGAATAACAAAAAGGCAAATAAAAGATAGGGTGGAAGGGACCAAGGATAGTCTTTGACAAGAGACTTACAAAGATATAAAAGATCACTTTAGGCATGCAGAAATTGGGAACATTTTATAGCTTTTCTATGCCTTGCATAACAATCTAAGTGAGTAGAAGTGCACAATACCAAAATTCACATCTGTAACTTTCTGTCTCCCCAGAAAGACAACAAATGCAAAGACTTAGGGTTACTGCATTTAATGTGCACTGAGCGGTCTGGCTATCTGCAAAATATATCTTTTAGCCGTCTAAAACATCGCCCCACTTAGAAGTTCTTTATTCATATTTCTGCAGAACTGCTGGATCATACAGAGAAGTTACAAAAAAAAAAAAATCACAGAAGAAGAGGAAGCAAAAGTTTTATTGTAGAGCAAGTTGGGATTTTTTTTATATAATCCAGGAAATTCTCCATTGGTTCACATCAAAACCATTTACAAGGAAACAGTTTCAGTTATTGTGATTAAATATTTATTTTGTGCTTAAAATTATCAAGACATCCTTAGCCAAAAGCTTTTATCCTGAAGGATTTCTTATTTTGAAACGTTTTATTTTTGTTAGTTAACACTAGAAAAAATCCTCAATTACAAATGAAGTAATTTGATTAACCATTTGTCTGGGAACAATTTCTATAATGATTTTTTGGTTTTGAGTTGGTAACACTTTAAAATCAAGGGAACTTTTCTAGAGCAAGAAAGGAGGTGTCCAAAATTCGTAGTAGTCTTCTGCGTAATACAACATGATAGATAGCAGATAACAAAAGTCTCTTGGTCACTGACATTTATGTCTCGTGATTTCATGACAGTGTGACACAACTACATGGCAAATTACATTAGAGATGCAGAGTATGGTCACTTAGCACATTGCCATCCATCAGCTGGACCATGGAAACTAATATACCTGTGCTGAGGCTGGCAAAACTGTTAGGTAAAATCTGATAGCTCTGATTTTGGTTCAACATTCTCCACCCCTTTTATATGACATTAAAGTGGTCTGTTACCCAAACAGCTAGTTCTCTCTTCCCTCTGCAGCTTTCTCCCGAAACCTCTTGCGTGCCGGCATTAACACCTGGGAGGTTGTATGGCAGCTCAGATCAGGGAACTGATCTGGCTGAAAACCTCCTTGGCTGAAAAAGTGGGTTTCCAATTGGACCAGTCCCATTACCCAGCGTGCTGTAGAGCTGCTGCATTCTTGTTGCTGGCATGAAGGAGGATGCAGGAAGGAGCATGGGAGAGCTGTACTGCACCTTTGCACTTATTTGCTGGACAAAAGTGGAACTGCTGCCTTAAATATCGTTGCTGAGGCACCCTGACTTTTAAATTCAATCATCAGGTGCTCTTAGCTATAGCCACCTCAGGACTAACCCAGAAGGAGGGGTGACATAATATTTACTCTTTCTTTTTATTTGA
Organism: Harpia harpyja; assembly: GCF_026419915.1. Classification (NCBI taxonomy): domain Eukaryota; kingdom Metazoa; phylum Chordata; class Aves; order Accipitriformes; family Accipitridae; genus Harpia; species Harpia harpyja. The sequence continues at coordinate 67,642,738 of NC_068969.1, read as the reverse complement.
TTAATGTTTTAAATTTGTAATTATTGTAGGATAACAGAGATAAGAAATAGGCTAAGAAAAATGTCAACAAAGGAATCATGAAGGACATTATCAGCTGATAATCACTGTTGTTTGTTTCGGCTTTAGGAATGAAAATAGGTAGAGAAAGAAAAGTCTAGTAGGGAGCAAGCATCTTTACCAAGAAATAGCCAAGAAAAAGAAAAAAAGAGGTGGAGAAATAAAGATCACTGAAGAATGTTAGAAAAATATAATGACTCAGCTGGGCCTGTAATTTATATGTTTCTCACATATAAAATACATTTTTGCACTGAGATAAAGAGAAAGATAAGGAATATTCTGTAATTAGGAGCAATAAAGAAAATTCACTCCCAGACTTCCTGGGGTTTTGAAGTTGCTTTCAAGGCCTGTTGTTTCTGGTTATTATATCTGTCTTCAATGTTAGGGCAGGCCTGGAGTCTCCACCTTCTGGGATTTTTTGTGTGATATGCCTAGGGGCAGCCATTTTAAAGCAATGCTTTTTAGAGTCACCGGTAGTCTGCTTGCATTGTGTATTCAGTCTATGTCTACTGTGTACACTCCTTTATTGGAAAAAAGTACATGACTCTACAACAAAGGATAAGAAAATGGTATTTATTGCTTTCCATGCCCACTTCTCCTATGACCTTGCAGCTGAACAAACAGCTCAGTCAAAGACAGTCTGAATGGATTTTAGGGATCAGTATCATATCGGTCCCTTCCAGTCACTGTCACACTTCGTACAGATCCTCCTGCCTTCTTTCCGCACAAAATCTCATTGTTTTGAGGCAAGATGCATGCGGAGCTGGGCTGCCCAGCTGGTGCTCCCTTACCTGGTCCAGAGCCCAACCTCATTTGTTTCTCTGCAAGTTAGTCACGTGGAAATCATTTTATGTGTAACAGCCAAGGAAGTCTGGTAGTATGAAATTACTAGATAGTATGGAACGATGAAAAAGCCAACAGTGTCAAGAGAGCTGCTCATGATTCTCTGTGTGAAGCAAAGAAAAAAATAAGCCAAGCCCAAATCCAAACGGTTTAAGTTGCCTGCTGTTTTTTCAAGAATAACGGATACTTTCACAAATGTTGTGATAGATCTTCCAAAGACTAAATACAAATCCAAAAAGCAGGCTTGGATTGCCTGTTTGTGCAGTAAACTACCATTGGTAGGAGGTCAGGAAAAGAGTCACAGTAATACAGTAGACCAAGATGAGGAGCTACATTACCTCCAACCTCAATGCAATGGACTGGTGGCATAATATGCACTTGTACCATGTATCATTAAAGCTTCATGCAATCTAATTATTTAACAGATTAAAAAAACGGCATAACTAACTGCTCTTCCAAGGGATTTTAAGCCTATCAGTACCATGTCCTGGTTGGGGGGGGCATTACTGTCTTGTGGCCTTACTAAGTCTTGCCCAATTATTTTGTTTTCAATGAAATGGAGAAGGCAAATAGTAGTGGTATTATACGAGGCCCTTTTCTGGGCTTTGTAATGGCATTTGCTGATGTCTTCGGAAGGGAAAGACCGTGCTCTTCATGGTCTTCATGCATTAGCCTGGCCAACAATTTCTGTAGGATGCCGTCATCTACTCCCAGCTCTCTGAGCATCAACTGAATTTGATCAGGGGGTGGTGCAAGACAACCTGGCCCTGCTGTGCTGAGCCTTGCAGGTGCGAAGGAGACCCCTCCTGCCCCCGGTGTCGTCACCCCTCTCCCCTTTTCCCAGGGTTTCAGGGCATCACAGCCCCTCTCCCCTTTTCCCAGGACATCAGCAGCATGCTGCCAGCTTGGCTCTGCACCAGAGCAAGCTGAGCAAAATCCTGACCTGATACTGAGGGAAAAAAGTCTCAGGGCAGATTGCTTCATCTCTGGCAAAAATGACAGATGTGGAGGACAACCTCTTCCTCCTGGGTGACCCCTCCCTTCTCAGCAGGATTTGTGAAAATCCCTGCAAGGACAGCCTTCTTCACCAAGGTTTCGCATGGAAGGAAATGTCACAGGACAATGCCATTATTTAAAAGGTTCACAGTTTTTTCCTCAATTTTGCCAATTCCTCCTCTGTCCTTTTCTGGGCTTTACTGACAATTATTGGCCAGTTGCCAGCTGCTTTGTGACAAACAGGTGCAGCTGGGACTTCAGCAGGGATTGATCTTCTAATGGCTAGCTAGAAATCTGCTTAGGGAAAAAGACAAATAGCAATTTAAAAACATGTATTAAAATCCTGAAAAATCAGAATAGGATTTTTGTCCACATAATTAACACTCTTTTTTGATGTTTCAGACCAAGGAAATTAAATTAACAAATCACACAAAAAGTTTTTCCTGTGTTCTGCAGTCAGTCCTGGTGAGTGACTTACTGTAAGTAGTGCAGTAGTAGGTAGTTTTGGAGCGCTGATTAATGATACTTTGAATCTGACTGAGCTCAGGTATATTCCTTGATTTAAAAAAAAGTAAATACATTGCTGTCACCAATGTATGGAGTAGTAGATTGACAGGAGAGCCAAATCAGCCTGTCCACACCTCCTGTCCCCTGACAACCCTTGTGTAATGTATGGGCCTCTATACTTCCACCTTCCTGCTGTCCTCAGACATCCATTTGACCTTTATGGGGCCAAATTTCTCAAATGACCAAATGCAATACAGATACCCAGTCAATAGGCATGTTTGTTGTGCTTGTTTCATAATCTGAATGGAGGTAGGACATGCTCTCAGACTCACAAAACACCTAAATGTATCCACCAACCAGAACTAATTCACAGTATGAATTAATTAATGAGAAGCAAAAGCTAGAGAAGGGGAAAACCAACATGATTTCTCACCCTTTATTGCACATCACTCCTTGTTCTAAGAACAGCTCAAAAGGAGTTGCAGGAACTGTGATTTGCATTGCTTGGTCTTGTTTATACATGTTGTTAAACCACTCTCCATGCTGGTTTAGTTACACCCAGTCCTGACACCCATTATAAATGCAGGATTTTATGAGGCAGTTTAGGAAGCGCAGAGCCTTATGTACTAGGGCTTGTGCCATAGATAACAGACCAGCACGTATCACAGTGAGCTGCTCATTTCCCTCTTTCTGTTCACAGGTTTTAAGGATTAAAGATGGTTGATCATTCAGTCCCACTGTTTGTATCACAGAGGTCAGCGAATTTCAGCCAGGGTTTCCTGCAGCTAGTGCAAATGATAAGCAGCATGATTCTTTCCTGGAGCACAGTACAGGTAATCTTATTTCAAGACAGAGTAAGGATGGCAGGATGTGACTCTTGCCTCCAGATACTGTGTTTTATGGTGTGGGAAGCTTGTCTAGCTGGTATTCAAAGTGCATGTAATTGCTTCTCACAGTACTGCTTTGAAGGAGAGGCTGTCAAGTTTTCATGATTATCTGTCCAGCACAATTCACAGACATGAAAGTCGCATATAAATGTATACAGACAGATATACATACCCACTGTGCAAGATCGTTATTCATCTTACTCTCTTACTTTCAAAGCATCAGAAAGGATAAGAAATGCTGTACTGGTGTATGTAGCCTCATTAAAAAAAAGGATTGCATACAGTAAAATAATGCAGCACAGAGCTCAAGGGAATGATGGTTTGATTGTTGGTTTTCCCCCTACCCTGCCATGGAGCCTGTAAGTCTGAAAACCAAACACATGTGGGAATTAAACAGATTTCCTATATGCATGGTAATTCTGCAAGAGCTCGTCTAATGGCAGTGCTGCCCTAAGTGCTAACCAGCGTATTTTCAAGATCTCAGTAGCATGTCATCTGTTTAAACTGCGGGGTGATCAGCTAATGACCAACTGGCCACTTTTTTATGGCACTTGAGAAAATTGTAGCAACCTCACAGCATTTCATTCACATCCCTCCACTGCAGAACCGCAATACTGCAAGCCAATGTGCTCTGTTGCTGAAGGTACCAATAAGCTTAGGCAGCTTAGCCCAAAGTAATGAAATTACATGTCGCACTTCAGTTCATCGTTGTCAGGGCCCTCAGCCTCCATTTGGAGAATAATTTTCCTGAAAGCAACTGTTCTCAAAGATTGGTAATACCAGCTCTTACCTCCTGCTAGTCCTTGTAAAAATAAACCCCCTTATTTTCCTTTTTCATTAAATAAAGTATCTCACAAAGCCAAAATGCCAATGCTTTAATGGTATTAGAATGAACAATAAGTTTGGCTCTGACCTCATGGACAAAAATACCCATCAGACTTGAGAGTGCAGAATAATAAGGAAGGAGCACTGATAACTCTTTAGGCATGAAGCAATCATAGGCACCCGGTCCCTTGCTGAACCCAGATGCAAACGCATCTTCCCTAATGGAAATATTATCACACTTGCTAGCTGTTTTATTGCTAGCCACACTGGCTGTCTCCTGGCACACAAAATACAGTGAGTTCCTCCTGAAGGAGAAACCTCCCTGAACATTCATGTGTATAAGGCTACCAAGTGTTTGGTGACAATCCAAGCTTGACGCAGCTCTGCTCCTGGGTCTCTCCCCTGAAATCAGCTGTTCACTCCCCGTTTCTCCCACGCACCATGCTCTCTTCTAGGTGTGGTGTCTGTTTTTTTACAGGTTTTCCATTTTTTTGGAGCTGGGGCGTTTTTTCAGGCAGCTTGCAACAAGGCTGCTGGAGTGGTCTCCCCACCAGCAGCAAGCAGTGGGCAGGCGAGGGGAACAGGAACACCTTCGGGCAATATTGCCACCAAGTGCTCTATATCATGAAATGAAAATGACAGCCCAAGTAATTATACTTTTGTCAGCACTTCCCTTGATTTCATGGATTAGTACAAGGAAGACAGGCCATACTAGAAAGATCAAGGGCTGTGATGACTAAGGAGTTAATTAGGGAGGTCTGAAGCTCTTAGTACCTTCCTAGCTCTTGCCAGACGTACTGCTGCTGTAGGGATGTGAGCAGGGCCATACGGAGAAGACCAGAAGGTGAAGCTGGGTGTGAAATCAGTGCCCTGCTGATGTTGTGGCATTCAGGGCCCAGGAAAGCTGCTCCATGAGGAGCTTCTTGGGAAGTCAAAGTCTGCTCCTGTGAGACTATGTTCCTCTGACAGCCCTCCTGCTTCACCTTGCCGACTCAGCCATCCTGTTTATGCATTCCTGGGTGCCTTCATCCTGCTCTGCAAGGGCTTGGGTGGCTTCTTATCAAACTAATTTCCCATCTTTCAGAAGTTGTTATTCATTAGTAATGCAGAAAAGTTTCCCATGCGCTACAGCCTTCTAAATGGAATTGGCGCTGACAGCAGTAAATGCCTTATAATGTTTCCTTCCCAGGAAGCTGGTGTGTTGCCCCACTGCCAGCTTTCAGAAACATTCTAATTTCTCAAGTGAAATGTTATAGTAGGAAGATGCAGACTGAGCGCAGAAATCAATGCCTGCTAATAACTACGCTGCTCCTTTGGGAACTTGTTGGTATGAACCAGCACAATGATAAATTGGGGGAAATTATGTGTGATCAGGTTTTGCAGAAAGCAGTTATGTTATGATATTACTTACTATTTATGCAGCACCATAAAATGGTACAAATGACTTGTCCCCGCACAAAGTATTTTGGTGTAATTTAATTGTCCTCAGCATGCATATGTGTACGATTACTGCTTGAAGCAGAATTAACATTACAGAAATCTCTGTTTATTGCTAGTCTTTTGTGGTCCAGTCTAAAATACTTGCTCTCCTAGTTTATTTATAAACATTCATGATCCTTTTTGCTCAAAAGGGATAAAGTTCTTACTTAAAGTAAGCGTTCTGCATTACTCCATCTTCATTTACTTTATACAATGTCAGGCTTCCATCCCACATGTGCACTGCAAACATAGAGCAACTCCAGCCTGACTCCTCAGTCCCCACTGTGTTAACTACGCAAATTGCTAGTAAATGGTAAGCAGCCAAAAAGTGCTTTAACCCTTGCAGAGGAGGTCCATAACTGCGTTCCTTATGAATATGATTATTCATTAATAAATAATTGTATTTTGGATTTGTTACATGCTTGATGAGTCTAGTTTCAGTTACAAAGGAGGAAAATGGTTTTTACATGAAGCTTAGACTGTTAAGGAGGCACTGCAGCACACAGAAAATGCTGCTCTTAGCTTTGCCATTTTCATGAAGGAAGGATGTGGCAGAAAGTAGCTTTTCCTACCATTTAAAAAGTATAACATTTTGGTTTTGGGGGTTTTCTTTTTGGAACAAGGGTTCAACACAGAAACTTTGAATTTCCACAGAGATGCTCTGTCAGCCTGGTGAAGTGCCCTGTTATTTGTGAAACACGTTTCCTTTTTAGCCAAAATGAGAAAGAAACATCTCCAAGACAGATGTGCACTACGTGGTGCTGTTGTTGGTCTGGCTGCCATGCAGACGTATATGTAGTCTGCGTAGAAGGGTAGGAAGATTTCCTTTTTCCCTCCAAGAACTTAATCTCTGCAAGAGATCAAGCTGCAGCGACAAAGGAGATTTGCGGCACTTCCAGCTTGTGGATTGCCCAGAAGGCCCCTCAGAATTGCTTTTGTGAGCTTCTGCATTGTCTGAAGGTTGGCGCTTCTGCTTCCCCCCCCCCCCAAATATCTTTTGTTACAGTTAGCCATTGTCTGGATTGCGGTGCTTCGGGTTCTCGTCTTGGCCACTTTCCAAAAAGGCAGCGTGGAAACACAAATGTGTTACCTGCCAGCGGCGGGGATTATCACCTGCCCGGCTCTGGTTACACCTCCCGCTGCTTGCTGCTGGAATAATCAGGTAGAACTGAAAGTCCGAATTTTAATGAAGCTTTTAGACTAGACAACAATGCTATGAGGGAACCGATGGCCAAAAATGGTCCGCGGCTGTGGCTTGTGTAAGCATCAGATCTTAACTTTCAGCTATAAAAAAGAATAGTAGGAAAGGAGAGGCTGTTAACAGTGACATCCCCCCCCCCCCCCCGGAGGGCATTGGCATGTATCTGGAGCTGTGTGTTACCTGTCTGCTTGCATGTGAAAAGGCAGCTCGCCCTGGCACTTCAGGTTAATGGTTATGCATATTCTGCACCAAATTCCTTCCTTTGAAACCAGGCACCAATTCACCCCAAATTTTCCGGTACGGCGGCCCGAACTCCCAGAGCACGTCGCCGTGGAGGAGGGGGATAACCCCTTGCCCGCAGTCCGCGGGCAGGTGGGGGAAAGCTCCTTCCTCTCTTTTCCCTGCCGCCCTCTCCCCCGCTGCCCCCGGCCCGCCGTGCCGCCCCTAACCGCCCCCGCCGGCCGGAGCCCGCGGGGGTGCGGCGGGGCGGGGGGGGGGGGGGTGTCGGTCGGGTGAGCGACAGCAGAGCCGGGGCGAGGGGGGTGGGAGCCGTTTCTATATTCGAGCCGTGCCTGCCTGTAATTTATTTTTACATAGCAGCCCGCTGCCTGGCTTTGTTCTGCAGCCAGAGAGACCGCACCGATACAGCCTTGGCAGAAGCGTGGACTTTGCTCATTCTCTTTTCGGAAGCGTTGACTGAAAAGCCCTTCCTAGCTATGTAAACGTCATACTGGGGAGGAGGGGTGGGGAAGCTTTGCGTTAGGAGACGCATCGACTCAGTATCAACTGAATGTTTTACCTAAAATTAAAACGTAAAATATGACCTAAGAGATAATCAGATGTGAATCCACAAGTATAACCGAGGGTAGTTAGACGTAAGAAGATGTTAGCAGGTCGTGGTGATGTCCAGAGCCTCAAGTTAACCACCCCTAGCTAACACGTGTTCTTCTAATTAGAGGAGCCATTATAAAAGTAAGGCTGTCAACACGTGGAAAAGAAGGCAAAGATAGGCTGCATGCTTAACCACTTAATACTCCTTAAAAAATTTCAGAAACAGGTTTTTTTTTTTCTCAAACTAAGCCTATCGCAGTGCTGAGTCACATGTTAGCTGGTGTGTTAGCTGAAAGCTTTTCGATCTCAGAGGTTCCTTTTGTTTCCCAGCTGGCCTTTGAGTGCAGCGGAGCAGAGCCACGAAAACATATCAAGAGCAAAGTGGGGTTTGAATTGCTGAGCGCAACCACCAATAAAACTAAATGTATACAAAACCTGGGAAAATCCAGGGAGATTTCCTAAACCAAATTGCGCAAACCAAACACCCTACGGCTAAGGAAGCTTCTGCCATACTGATGAGTTACGAATCCACAAGTATCACGGCAAAGATTCTGTACTAACTGCTGCTAATGAGTGCAAACATGAGTACAACCACTGGGAAATACTCTCGGTGTTTAAAAACAAACAGAAAACCAGAGTGAAACAGAAAAACTCTGTCTGGACAGGCTGCCAAATCCCTGCCTGGAGCAGCTCCCCACCGAGTGGCAGAGGGGACGGAGCCTGATCCTGGCCCCTCTCCTCCATCCCCCTCCGAGGTGGGAGCCCAGAGACCTGGCCTGTCTTCACCAATGCCACCTCCGGCACCACCTGAGATGCAGGTGGGTGCTGGAGGAAGGATCGAGGGGTGCTTTTCCTTTCCCTGGTATCTGCTGTCTGGGTGACTTAGCACACCCACCTTTTTCAGTCCCTCCGGGATGTTAGCCCTGATGCCTTCTAAGGGATATTCTTCATTCCTGCCTCCAAATGCTCTTTTTTTACCATCCATGTTATTACTATTACCCACTGGGTCAGCTGAAAAAGTCCCACATTCTGAGTGCTTTCTTACACTGAGGAAATACCGCTTTCCCAACAGTTTACTTGCTGTCCTCACACCTGCCTGGAGATTGCTCTCCAGGATGATGCCAGTTGTCCTTTCTCCTCAAAATAGTCCTGTAGATGCTCGCACGGTCCCTACAAGGGCATTGTGACTTTTTTTTTTCTTTCCCCCACATCTTCCCCATGATATGGCAATAAGTTTAAGGAACATTATTTTTATTTCCTTCTACATCTGCCAAAATGACTCATATAGTCCCTGTGTCTATAGACGGTGCATTTTTCATCCCCTAAGTAGGACATGCCTGACAACCCTTCTTCTGACAACAGACCACTGTGCTAAGCAGCAATCTGTCATCTGCTGCTTTGGGCAGCCATCCTGAAGAAGTGCTCTTGCACATGCTGAGAGCAAGGCCAGTGGTGTGCAACTGTTGGGCTGTATCCTACACAGGTTCTGTTGCCTGTGCAGAGCCCTGCTGTGTGTGCACCATTCTGGTCTGTCTGGGATGTGCTGGCCTTGCTGGGGAGATGCAGCTAGTCAGGTGTGGTGCATGCTGGAGTTACTGCTCTCAGACTTGCCAGCTTCGGTGGGTTTGTCAGGGAGATGCAATTAGTAGGGACAGGAAACGAGGCACACAAGCCAAGGGATGTGCCAAACTGCTCAGGAAGTCTGCAGCAGGCGCTGGAAGAGAACCTCACCCCTGAGCACTGCACTAATGGCTTAAGCCACAGAGCGAATAAAAATCAGATGTGACCTCACCTGAAAATGTGTGTGGTAGAAAGAACTCATTTCTGTCCATCCTTCCGACTCCATTACCTCTTGCATGACTGTGGCCCAATACCTGTGCTCTGTGTTACCTTCTGAGAACGCTACAGCTGCCCAGTTACATGATGGGACACCTATGGACATGCCTGTCTTTATGCACTATTAGGTCTCTGCAGGGCCCAAACTCTCTCTCTCTCTCTCTCTCAAATTATTGCACAATTTTGGTAGATTGAAAAATGTATGTTTGCAGAGATCTAATTACAAAAGGAAATAATTTGAATATATGGTATGTGTTAAATTACCCCCCCCTTAATTTTATAAATTTCTAGAGCTACTGCACCTAATTTTCAAGTTTGTCTGTTTTGTTTTATTTTTTCTTTACTATGTGACAATTTAACTGAGAACAAAATGTACCTCAGGCTGCCTACCGTTATTAAAAATCAGTAGATTTTTAACCCACACTTTTGTCCCGTGCTTATCTGCAGAACAGATGCAGACCTATTTGCTTAAATCAAGGTTTGTGATTCACCGGCACATCAAAAGAGCAGCCCCTATCATGTCACTTTTATTATTGCACCTTGTCTCCGTGATCTCCACTGCATCCATGCTGCAAAAGGAGTTCCCTTTATCACTTCCTCCCTTCCTTTCCTTCTGCTCTTAGTGGAGTCTGAGTTAGCAATCAGAATAATAAGGACTTACCTCCAAGGGAATGTGAATGCAAGCCAAGTTCCTTTGGTATGCAGGGAAATCAGTTTGGTATTGTTTACTCATCCCCTGTGGATTCACCAGATGGCATCAGACAGGGTAATTTGGAGTCCATGCTCAAAAGAGAGGCAAGGCTTGAGCTGCAGGAATGGATAATGTGAATTTACCAGGAACAGGTCTGATCTTTTTCTGAGGATATGGCACGTCTTTCATCTTTGTCATAAAACGTGCGAGGAACCAAAACATATTGTAGGACACCTGGACCCCTAACACATTAACCAAACCATTTTTAACAGAGTAATCTATGCATGATTTTGGCTACTCTTCTAATAACTGCTTCTCCTGGAGAGGATGCTGTCCCTGCTTTGGGGTGAAGGTCCTGAGCAGGTCAGCAGAGAGGAGGCGATGGGAAATGAGGCATTGCAGCTGTTTCCTTCTAGGCTAGCTCTGCTTGAATTCAGTAAATAGAGGATTTAGGTTTCTGTTCTTTAAATATCCCAAGCATAAATTATTCACTCAAAATACATTTGTCAAAGAACAGAAGCACTAGGAAAACAGAAGTGGAAAGCCTTAGCAGAGCCTGAACCAGCTACAGCTTTACTGACCCAGCACAAAGCACTCAGTATAGCCTTATGGCCCTGCCCCGAGGGACGGAGGAGATGATCTAATCGTTCTTTTCCATCTCGTTGCTGCGATTCTATGATTTGAATTGTTTTCAGGCCAGATCCTAAACCGACGTAAGCTTTCCTGTACTGAATACTGCTGCATTGATTTATAGCTGCTGAGTGTCTGGCCTTTGAGGACTGTTTTAACCTTTAGAATATTGATTTCCTTTTTACTTTCCCTGATGCTGGAAGCAAGCCCCTTGGTCAGGTCCCTGGCTGTGCAATATGCAAAAGTGCGGTGGTGCCGCGATTTGTAAAAATGAGTGACCAAAGAGGTGAAAAGTTCAGCAGCCTTCACTGCAGCGCTGCATAATCACCGTAAAAGGGGCCACGGCCTCAGAAAATCACTTGGCAGCAATTTTTACCGGGTGGGACCCGTCCTGCTGTGGATGAGGGACCAGAACTGGAAGGAGAGGGCAGGCACAGGGACCCCGGAGGAGTGGGTGGGGGTGCTCAGAGTGGGTTCAGGGCATCGATGGTGGGGAGGATGTGCAGACATTTTCGCTCGGTGCCCGGTTGGGGCAGTCCTCCCTCGCAGGTCTCAGTGCCCCGACCCTTCCTTCCCAAAACCATTGCACACTGCATCCACTCCCTCCTCCTGTCCTTCTCCCTGCTGTCGTCCCCATTTCAGGGCAGGGCTTCATTCAGCTCAGCCCCAGATAAGCCGTCAAGACCCCCGGGGTGGGAAAGGGCTGTGGAAAACAGAAACGCTAGCTGAACAGACAGCTGCTGGCAGAGGACAGTCGAAGAAGATAAGAGGAGCGTGAGGACCGGGAGCATAAAAATAGTTTGCAAAGCACCAGCGGTGGATCACCTCCCAGAGAGCATCCAGGAGGGTGGTAGATGCTGCCACCCTAATTTTTTGCTCCTTGTTGAATTTTGCTGCTTGAAGGAGCTTGCTTCTAGCAAGGACGGTGCGAAGCTGCATCCTCACTGCTGAGATACCCCCAGCCCTGCCAGTCTTGGAGGAGCCGCTGAAGGGAGGGGGGCATGGGGAGGGGGCGGCCACCTGGTACACCTTCGTGCGAGCAGCTGCGGAAGGTGTTGAAAATTTCTGGAGACACAAATCATGCATGGACTTATCATGTGACGGGGGCACTGAGATCAAAGGGGCCGGACCCGGAGCCCCCGCTGGTCCCCAGCCTTTCTAGTGACTTCAAAGGCAGCTGGCCCAGCCAAAGGGGTGTCTGTCAGGATAAAATATGTCCCTCTGTTTTAGCTAGGCCTGATAGAGATCTACCTTTCTTGAAGCTGCTAATTACAGTGATAAGAGTATCTATCCTCGTCACACTCCCACACACACTCTGTCACGAGTGGTTGGTTTTCTAAAGGGAACATATGCATGCCTCTGGAGCATCCCAGAGGAGGCTGAGTTGCATGAGGAGAGCAGCCTTACTTTGTGTTGTCCCTCCTGTGGTTTGTTATCTCTGTTGATAACACTGATTAATAACATGGTCTGCTAGCAAGAAGTGGGGTTCAGAGCTGGGAGTCTACCTGCTGGCTGTACCCATTCTGTGTCCTCATTTTGTAACTGACAAAGTGAAAAAGCGAGCTTTTACTTGATTTCAGTGCTGAATTGTCACTCATTAAAGGCTTATAATGCAGAAAAAAAAAGTGAAAATCTCATACGTTCCAACCTGTTTTTGACATATTTATTAGGCCTACAGTGACATACATATTTATGCATGAGCACAGTACATATTTGGGTATTTAGCTTCCAGGGAAAGGGTGTGATTTTGTTCACATGCAATGTTTGTCCCACATGTCAATGTCCAGATTTAAGTAATGGACCATCATGATGACTTTGAAAGACCTACACAATGCCTACAGCTTGGTTAAACAGCACAGAAAACCTGCTCTTTGCCCTGCAGGGAGAGCGTGCCAAGGGCGCAGGGCTCGCACAACCCTCTGACAGCTTTTCCATTGTGGTTTTTCCAGCTCGGTCTGTGCTGGCGGTCCCGCAGGGAGAAGGGGGGCCTGTGCTGAAGCCGATGCAGGGGTGGTCGTCGATGCAGGAGTGGTTGTCCATGTGGGGGTGGTCGTCGATGCAGTGGGTTGGTCGTCGATGCAGGGGTGGTTGTCCATGCAGGGGTCGTCGTCGATGCAGGGGTGGTCGTCGCCACCGGCTGGCCCCAGCCCTGCCTGCAGCCAGGCGAAGCAGGCAGTGGGGCAGCGGTTTCTTCCCCGGCGCTGTGCTGATGTATGGTCCATGGCGGCAGGGCTTTCTGCAGCTGGCAGGTCGGTGTGGTGCACCTGCTCTTGCAGTGCATGGTGTGGTGAGGCTGAAGGGCAGTGCTGCAGGGCAGCAGGTTGGGGCTTGATGGTCTGGCTCAGCACCTTACAGCTGGTCCGGCTGCGAGGGCCTGCGAGAGCCATCCGTCACCAGCCCAGCGTGCAGGCACCATGCATATGGGCTGTCTTCCTTCCTGTATTGCTTTTCAGGTCCTAGTGCTTTCACGGGGATTTCCTCTCCCCTCAGTGGGCCTCGGGTGTCTGGACAAGCTTAACTTTTTTATGCCTCTGGGGTGGATGGCCTCTCATCTGCGGGGTGGAGCAATGCCCTACTCGTTCTGGCCCACTCGCGCTCTTGACATTTAAGTGTGTGAGTAATAAGGCAAGTGAGCAGTGGGCATTAGCCACTGCACTGGGGTGAGTTTTAACTGCACGGTGCCGGTGCAGGTCTGAACCATAACTGCAGGGAAGCCTGCAGAGCTGCTTCAGTGCTCGCCACATGGAGCTCTTCCCAGCACAGTGGATTCCAGTTTGCAAAGGGCTCTCTGGTTTAGGAATAATCTGGAGGGATGCCTCGAAATGTCACATGCAGACGCTTCCTCTCAGTGCTTTGAAATACCCATTTCTCACAGAAGACAATTGCCTGTAGTGGCAATGCAGCTGGGAATCTGGAAATACCTCCTCTCATCTCTTCCCCTATTCTAATGTGCCCCCCAGCAGAAGAAAGTCCAGAGAGGCGGGTAGCACAGAGTCATCGTGCCAGTTGTACGCTCCCCAGAAATTTCCCGCTGCTTCTTTTACGGCAGCCTTCCAAGCTTTTAGTACCGTGAGAGTAATGCAAAGTGATCCTTTTTCCTGTCTGTTTTGAAGTTTGGGGTTTTTTTGTTTTGTTCTGGGTGGTATATTAACCTGCAGCAAATCTCACTTTAATTTACCCAGATCCCTGGTATGAATAAACAAAGAAGCCCAGACACTTTTTCCCACCCCCCTGTTACTGTTGTTACCTCTAGTGGTGTCCCATTGGCATCAACTGCAGCTTGTGTTAGTGTACTATTTACCCCCCCGTAACTTGTAGGCTGTTGGACAAATAGAGAGAAAAGTATTGGCCAGCTAACTATTTGTTCAGTTATGTTCTCACCACTGAATGATTGCATTAAAATTATGAAAGTTACACCATACAAAAAAGTAGACATTTAATATTCTTATTACTATCCATTAGGTTGTCTTTCCAGCAAAGCTAAGCACTTAGCAGTATACCTGCTTGTTTCCTGGCTTGGTGTGAGGTGTCAGATCTCCTCTCAGGAAAGCAGTTATCCACATGAGCTCAAAATGTACTTAGCATACTGTAAGCATACTGATTTCTGTTACAGGTACATTATTATACTGCTGCTTCCATGCAGTTGGCAGAAATGAAGTCAGGGAAAGACAGCTTGACATGACTACTATCTTACAGGAACATTTTATTCTACAATACTCTGTATTCTATAAGCATTCTATAATATTCACCATTCTATAAGCATCTCCACAGATTTCAAACATTTTAGACTAGCGGATGGATGAAGCACTGCCAGAAATTGATTGCACCCAGTATCACATTATTACAGGAACCCTTTCCTATAATAAACCCTTTTCTATATCCTTTCCTATAATAAAACATTATTATTATATACTTACTTCATTTATGTCTAAAATGCAAAGATTTTTAGTTTTGTAACGGCTGCAACAATATTCAGTTATGTGTTCCAAAAGCATAACTGGTTTGTTTGTATACCCAGGATTGTGGAAAGCCTTACTAACATAGTCAGTATCTGATCATCAGCAAAAAGTTAACATCCAAGCCTGAAATCAGGAGGAGGAAACCTACTCGTCAGGTTGGGTTGGTGGTTTCAAGATCATCTTAATTATTTCAGGTCCAATCCTAAAACAGGCTGAGGATTTTCAGCTTGCATTACAATCACTGAGAAGTCAGTGCTCAGGGCTGTGCAAGAGCGGGCCTGAGAAAATAACAATTTCAAGTGCTGGATGCCAAATCCATCACTGCAATGGCTGATCTGGAATTGAACCTGCTTGCACCACACATTGGTTTGGCTCCAGGACAGTAAAGCAAGAGAGCTTGTCAAGACAAAAGTACATCAACATGCCATGTGAGAGATGCCAAAGTACAAGTTAAAACACATCTTTCTGGCTGCCAGGAGCACTGCATAATTACTTGAGTGCGCGGCTGTACAAAGTCTCACTAAACAGGTCTCTTTCATTTTACCTATTTAATATGGCGAGTCCCATGACTGGGCTGCTCGCTGCTTTGTAGAGTGCAAGGCCTGTTGGTGAAATCTGATTTCTCCTCTCCTTCTTGCCTCCAGACCATGCCCTTTTCATGTTCTGAAGCAAGCGTGTGTAGCTAATCCTGTATTATTTGTAATTACTGAATGCTCTGCTTCTGTGAAATTAGCTTCTCCGGCTGCAGTTCCACATTCAGCTGACATCCCAGGCGTTTCATGGGATGTGTCAGCAGAGCTACCTGGCTCTCAGTTATCCCTGCTGTCTGCACAGTAGCAATTGCTTACACCTGAAGAACAATCTTCAGCTTCAGAGTGAAGAGCAGGCTGCAGTTCCTCCCGCAAACATGTCCTGGTCAGCCACAGGGCTGTAGTTTCTCTACAGGCAGTGGCTTTCTCCCCCTCTTTGCCCCAGTTTTGGCTCTTGCGATGAATTGACTCTGACTGGGATGAAAAAGTGATTTTCTGTACCCAAAGTCCTTTGACATCAATATCTAAACCAGAACAAGAATGAGAGGAAGGGAATTCAAGGCGGCGCATAACAGTAGCCCACCAGTAAGGGAACCAGGCAGCTCCATATCCTGGTCTTGTGCTTAACATCTCTTAAATCATACACAGAAACATCGTCTGGAACAAGGTCTAGAGCTCAGATTTTCAGTCTCCCAGGTTTTATTCCTAGACTTAGCTCTTGCATTGCTTTCTGTACTGTAAATAATCTCAATGTTGCACCAAGAGGCACTAGATTGAACCATTTTTCAGAAGAGGATTTGGGATGGTGGATTCTGGTGGCCCTGACCCATTTTTAGTCTCTGGAGTGGGATGACATTTCACATGTTGTCAGTGCTCAGTGCTTGCTTTTTGTGGCTGTGTGATGTGGCTGTTCTGCGTTGCCAGTCTGAGGCACCAAGGATTTACAGCACATTGTATCAGCAGCCGCAGGATGTAACTTAAACCTATTGGTCCTTTTTCCAAGGATCGAGTATTTAAAAATCGTTGCAGCAGTTAAGTTCTGTGCATGTCTTTGCTGAATCTAGCCCACAGCCTCGTCCTTGCAAATTTAGGGTTTGCAGAGAACAATTTCATTTGTTATGTAAATTATTAAATAAAACATGAAATCATTCCTACAGTTACAGTGGTTTGGTAACAAACCTGAATTGCAATGCGCTTGGGAAAACTCACTTTTCTGTAGGTGCCAGTTTTCCAATTGGCATAGGATTAGATAATCGCAAAGCACACAAATTAGGTGTACCGCCTGCGGTACAGATCTGCTGAAGTCCAGGGCTGTGCATCAGGGGAAAGGATGCAGCCTGTTCAGACAGTTTCAACCAAAAAATGCGCTTATAAAAATTTGATGTGTAATTCTTAATAGTCCACTAAATTTGCTCCTACTTACACCACTGAAGCATGAACTGATATCAAGAACATTGTTTTCAATTCACATCAAAGTATGAAAGGGAAAATTTGCCCTCAAAGCTACGTGTTCCTTGCCTTAAGTATTTGTACTTCTGTGTCCTGGTTAAATGTCTCAGGCATTTGGAGGAAACTTTTATTTCCCCTGTTACTTCATTTCAGGTATTTTCTAGCAAAGTCTGGCCTCAGTGTAGAAATGTAATGTTTCCTTAATCCATGTTTTAGGAATGGGGAGACCGATTTCTGCTCAAGTCACTGACAGTTTCACACCTGGAGGGTTGGTTATGATCACTACTACCATCCCCAGGGACTGCAGAGATACGTAGCACACAAAGCTGGAGTACTCCATCTGCTTTGTGAGAGCAAGTATAGTGACGCTGATGGACACCCCACTGTCAGCAGTGTCAGCAGCAAGCACCATTTCCTAACCAGCTCTGGTACCATAAGGACAATGTGCAATCTTCAAGCTGCTCTGTGGAAGTGAATGCATTTTACCGCCCTCAGCTCCTTGTACTGTGTGTTAGCAATATGCTACCATTCTCTTATCAGACCCAGCCTTAGGATTTTCCTGCTACAAACAGCTTTGAAAATGTGTGTCAGCAGGCCTGAAGTTAGTGTAACTAACAGTAAAAGCTTATCTCTCTTTCACAAGTAAGCTGAATTAAATGGATAGTCAGACACTACTAGAAAATCCATAGATCTCTGAGGGGATCTTTGATGGTTGTTTAAATCCTCTCCATTAGATTGTCTGAGTGCAAGAACACAGATCTCATAGACCTTTGCACAGAGAGAAGGAAAAAAATGGACTGCATTTTTAAAAAAATAGTGATTTCCTTTGTTGGTTACCCATTTGTGTGGTCATGAACTGTCAACCAGGAAACAAGTTTCTGTAAATAAGCGTTACTTCTGTAGATAGATTAGTGGCCAGAAGATCTGACTGGAAATCAGATGAATATCTATCTCCATCTCTAGCCAAATGTGTGACCGTAAGCCTCTTGGCCTCTCTGCACTGTAGTTTGTCCCTCTGTAAAATAGGAATAATGAAAATGCTTATCTCCTTTGTAAAGACCATTTAGATCCACTGATGAAAACCACTATCCAAAGTTAGAGATAATTGTTTCTTATTGTCTGAGAGCAAAGGTATTTCTTTATAGCTTCGGAAAGTCAGAATCTTTGTAGCTTTGGAGAATCAGCTTCAAGTAGAAATCCCCTTGTTTCTGAAGCTGTTTTTCAAAGTGTGTCTCCATTTTGGTGGCAGAAGCTAGGGTGCATTTGAGGGCATGGCTAATTTCAGCCCATGTCTGATCCAAGTTCATCTTTTTAAAAAAACCAGTGTTCTGGGGGATTGGCATTTTGGGGGAAGTAGAGACTGCAGACACGCAAGAAAGAAGGAAGAAGTATTAAATGCAACTTCAGGCTGCAGGTTTATGGAGACCACTACCCTGGGTGCCAGGTGATTTTGACCTGCTGCTTTCTAGCAGTCTCCTGGTGTTGTCCCTTGCTGTCCTCAGACCACTTTTGACCAGGCTGACCGAGACACCTGCGGCAAGGTGAGAGTTAATGAGCTCCTCAGGGCAGCTCCTCTTGGCTGTGGGGACCATGTCGACCAGACTGCTTGATCAGACCCAGCTGGAGTCCGTTGGTCTCCTCTGGGGCAGGGACCACACTCCCCTCCTAATCCAATGCTTAGTGTAATGCTTCCTGGACCTGTGAGTGGGCTCCTGGGGGAAATGGCAAGGTAATCAGGAAAACCTAGCCAAGGGTGAACTCTGCAAGGGCATTGGCTTGCTCCCTGGTGGTAATGGCAAAACCAGGGCTGCTTTCCTTGTGGCTGCATGGAGGCGTGCATGCATCCCTCCTTGGATAACAAGGAGGCCCTGTGGCAAGATAAGGGGATGCAGGAAATAGTACAAGAAAAAGTGAAATAAGTCTATCTGGAGCTTAAGGGCTCCTTTCTTATGGGACTTCAAGGTGGCAGTTTGGCATGGCCTCAGCGCTGTCTTCATGCCGCCTCGGGCACCTGGCTGTGATGGAGAGAGCCACCAATGGAGACAAGGGATCTAAAACAGCTTATCTGTGGAAAAGACATTTTAGTCTTTGATGGATGTGTGAAAAGTATAAGAATACAGTGATGATTACCTTCTATTCCATTAGCGAGTGACTAGGGAGGATATTAAATGGCAGATATTAAACTTAAACATTTAAAAACCTGCAGGATTGGATAACTTCCAGGAACTGGCCAAAGAGCTCTCTGAACCATTAGTGTCAACACAATGAAAAATAAAAAATGGAGCAGTGAAGAAATTGAAAAGGGTTGGAAAAAAGCCAATCTTTTAAAAGAGTAAATGGGATGCGTGGGGCACTAAATGCTCCTGAACCTGACATCCATCACAGGAGGGAATGGAGCAGCTGATACAGGATGCAATTGGCAGAGTGAAGGGTCTTAGCCTCGACCACACGCTGATTGAAAACCAATAGTAATTGGCATTATACAAAATGACTGCAGCCCCCTACTGAATGAATTAAGAACTGGGTAACTGGGGAGTGCAAAAACAACTATACATGGGGAGCTGTTGTCCATTGAGAGTATTTTGCAGCCAAACCTGAGAAGGATCTGCTGTATGCATGGTGCCCTTCAACAGTGTCTTTCTCTGAAAGGAAACCTGAAATCATTGCAAGTCAAAGGTGAGGCTGACTTCACCACTTGGTGTAATGCTAAGCTGTGGTGGGAACAGGTCAGTTAAATATGCTGAGCTAGGCTGTTTATCACTGAAACATGTGTTTCAACGCAACCAACTGGCAGATCTCAAAACAAAGAATATAGGCCACCAAGGTGGCTGAATGTTGCGGAGCACTACAGTTCCTAAAAGAACTGGGGAGCTCTGTGAATAAGCCTAATTGCACATAGGGTGCCTGCGCCATTCTCTGCTTAGGATACCAAATATGTTCCTCAGAGATATAAGGCATTACATTTGTATATACAAGCCTGTCTGGTCTCATGCATTAAGCAGAAAACTAGTGCAATTGGGTCCTGCCTCCCACTGCTCCATACGTAAACATGTATCTCGTGCATTTTTAGAGCTACATAGCTGCTAGTATGTGTTAAATATTACTCTCTAGACTGAGTGAATCAGCCAAAACTGTTGTAAATTGGGTTAGGAGAGTAATTTGTTTATTCCCATGGTGCTATTCCTGCTGTAGTTTCAAGAGCAACAGGAAATTAAAAATCAAAGCTGAATAACCCTGCCTGTTATGCCTCAGACAAGGTACGGCTGAGGCTGCTAGTGGCTTACTTTTTGTTTGCCTTTTGCTATATCATAAAAAGATTAACACTCATTTCAAGGGGTAGCGTTGAGTTTGAGTTCCAGGTGGTTTGGTCATAGGTGTCTTCCTTGGGAGCTATCTTTCTCTCCTTGTCACGTACATGTTTTCCTTGTCTTGAGCTGGACCAAGCAGCCACAAAATGGTGAAGTCAGACTCTTGCAAATTATTTTCAGGTTTAGCGAATGTCCTTGGGCTGTCTGTAATTCTAGTTTAACAAAATTATCTGAATTCATTATAACAAGATGAGTCGAAATGTTCCGTGAAGGCTCTTAGATCTGAGAGACTGTGAGCACTGCTCCTTGTTAAGTGACACAAGGGACCAAACTTTCAGCCTCAGGTTGCCTAAAATAAACTCAGCATCTCACACATTCCCATCTAATGGCCCCCAGCCCCCCCGCAACAGGCAAAGCCAGTCTGTGTGAGTGCAGTGTCCATTTTGTCTCGTCCAGCTGCAGACGTTAAGTTAGACGGGTGATGGAGGAATTGGCTCTTGCTCTTTGTTTGTCAGCAGGAGACTCTGCAGGGCAGGCTTGTGGGGCCCCTGTGACACAGGGACGCACAGTAGGGCACAGCCAGCCCTGGTCTTCTCCCTCAACATCTCCCTGATGGCCAGCACTGCCTAAGACTGTGGCTGGAGGAATGGAGCCAAAGCAACTCCCCCTCGCAGCTCGGCAATGCAAGGGGCTTTCCCAGGTCACAAGAATCCTTGAAAATCCCCCAAATTATTGTGAGGTTTTGTTCCTTTTGTGCTAAAAATGCAGTGCAAAAGCATTACATCTTTCGGTGTAGCAGCAAACCTGATCTGAAGGATTAATGGTGATTTCTCACAGACTTCTGGAGGTTTCTTTGTGAAATAATGATGTGAAATTTTGAGGTATGTTAGTGCTTTAATGGCATTATCTTTTGGTCATATGCCAGAGATGTTCTGTAGGACCTGCACGCAGCCAGCAAGACTGTGTGTGAACTCTGGGATATACTAGACATTGAATAAACAGCAGGAGCCAGGCCATGTTCTGTCATGCAGATGGGGCTATGCTATCAAAGGGTGGCCTCAAGTCTGCAAAAAGAGAGCCTAAAATATTTTCTGTTTCACTGCCTGAGAGCCCTGAATGAGAAAGCAGAACACAAGTCTTCACATTATTCACATCAAATGCTGTTTTTTCCCCTATTCACATCAAATGCTCAAATGTTTTTTTTTCCCCTTGGGTTTTTGTTTCCTTTTTTTTTTTTTTTTCTTTTTTTTGGTCAAGCCACAGACTTCATTCTCAGTTTCCGGAATGCTGATGTAAGGTCTGTGTCTTGCAAGTGGAGCATTTACAGTGCGTCAGCCAGCTGTGCAAGCAGGACTAAGGACATGCAGGCAATGAGTTTACGAAGGAAATCAGGGGGAAGGGTATTGCAGTGTTTCTCTAGGGAGCGGAGTGACTCCAGTAAGAGCGCGGTGACCCCTGGAAGAGGCTGTTGCCTCTGTGTGTGCCAGGGAAACTGGTGCATGCAGAGGCGGACGGAGGAGTGGGAGACCCAAGGGAGCGTTGCAGGGGGAAGGGTGCTCAAGTCATACAACGTGAAACTTATTTTTTCTGCTTTCACTTCAAGTGTTGCAGATGTTCTTCTCCTGGGTTTTGAGGCTGGGAAAAAGAGCAATGTGTAAAACCTTCAGCTTTATTAATTATTACTATTATTATCATCATCATCATCTAACTGTTGTGCAAAATTACAAATATTTATTCAGCTTTTACTCTAGTATAATTTTAACCAGACTTGTGGGTTTGCAAATGAATGAGATCATAGGATCCTTCAGACATTTTACAAGCACAAATGCAATGATAACATCTAATTGCAGGGATCTGAGACTGTCTGACTGCAGATGGGATGCTTTTAACCTCTTTCGGTCATGGATGTGTCAGAAAATTGTCAGGACAGTGCTAAACACACTGCAAACCTGTGTGAGAGAACAAACATTTAGGTCCTGAGTCTGCAAGAATTTAATCCACGCTTAGGCTGATGCATTTGCAAAAAGTACTTTCAAGTTACTTTCATGTATAATCTAACCCATGAACAGAAACAATTGAAGCAGTATCCTGAAAAGTAAAGATAACCTTAATACACCTCATTACAATATATGCAGGGCTTCAGTTACTGGAATACTGACTACATCCAATTCGAACTCGTGACGCTAGAATACTCTATACACCAGGCTGGTGTTGTCTGATGCCTGATTTGCTGCCCTAGCAGTTGTTTGTTCTTTCCTTCCAAGTCATGGTCACTTTCATGCTTCCAAAGTCCTGGCCACTTTCAACTTTCAAAAGTAATACTTTCTATAGGTAGTTGCCAGAGGTATCCTCAGCACAGGCTTTGCTCTTTGAAAGTCAGGGCCTTTATAGATGAAACAGGGAATCAGCTTCCCTATTTCCTCCTGGTTCTGTGAAGCATTGTACTAGGCTCAGGTATGCAAAATCTATCCTATTTTGACCACTATGTATGCAGGCACTAAATTAATAAGAATAAAAGAGAAAGGTATGTAATTAATCTTTAATTTCAGAAAGTGATGACAATGGAAACTTTGTAGGGGTGCCCGGCGTAGCGGTGACCAGTAAGTACACGTTCAGTCTTGTTTCACTCTGAGGCATGGATGACCTGCCTAGCCGCGGCTGTAAAAGAAAACCCAACGCTGATGGAAGGATTTCCACAGGTTTCCTCAAGTCACATAAGAAGCTGTGTGCAGCAAATCTGCAAGAGTGTAATCCGTGGGTGACACCTTGTGACCAGCGCTGTTGAAGTCACGACTGTGACATGGAAAGAGGCAGATCCTAGCATGAGGGCGTGAGGAGGGAGAAAACCCTGGGCGCGGTATCTTTATTGATGACACACCAAAAGCCTGTCTTTGGTGAGGGTCATCCTCAGCTTTGCTGAGGGGCTGGCTGTCGAGAGTGAGAGCAGCGGTTTTCAGTGTGTGAGGGAGGTCCCGCCCAGCCGGGGACAATACTTCGCGGTGCTGACAGTTGCCAGTGTTGACAATGAAAGGTATGTGCCCTGTTTTACCAAACCTATTTTTTTCCTGTATTTTTATACTGCTAGTCAGTGAAACTTTGCTCACTTGTGAATCATACAAAATAGAGAAGCTGATAATGTAATTGTTTAAAGTTGAAGCCGATGGCATGCAGTTAAGCAGCACATAGCTCTGGGGTTCTGGTGTTCAGCATTTCCCACCGCTGCAAAAAGCTTGACATGTTGAGCTATTTTTACCAGACAGCACATACATTTTGCTAAAACTTATGAGGAAAGGCTGAGAGAGCTGGGACTGTTCAGCCTGGAAAAGAGAAGTCTTGGAGGGGCGGATCTTATCCATGTGTATAAAAAGGCAGGGTGCAAAGAGGACGGAGCCAGGCTCTTCCCAGTGGTGCCCAGTGACAGGATCAGAGGCAATGGGCACAGACTGGAACACGGGAGGTTCCTCCTGAACATCAGGAAACACTTCTTTACTGTGAGGGTGATGGGGCATTGGCAGAGGTTACCCAGAGAGCTGCTGGAGTCTCCATCCTTGGGGGATATTCAAACACTACTTAGACATGGTCCTGAGCAACCTGCTCAAGCAGGGGGCTTGGGCCAGATGACCTCCAGAGGTGCCTTCCAACCTCAGCTACACTGTGTGATTCTGCAAAAAAGATCTGAGGAACAGTCACTGCTCCTGCTGGTATTCAATGATCCTAATTGAATTTAACTTGTGGGGTTATACAGGTTGCCTTGAGGTTTTGGTGTCTTTCTGTCAACAACAGGGTTGCAGAAGAGCAACCAAGAAGCCTGATTTCTTCTTATTATTGATAAAACCTGAAAAAGAAAGAAGATATAACTTGCCTTAATTTTTAAAGGCCCAGTGCAAGAAAACCAAAAGCAAAACCAAACTCTCAGCTCTACTTGAAAAGTGAGTAACTTTTAATATGGGATTATAGTGAGAATAAGTAGACACAGTGTGAGGGCATATTTAGTTTTTTTTAGATTTTTAAAAGATTTTTTCAGAGGAAAACTTCATTTCATGAAGTAACTGCTTCTTTTTACGTAGAAGTTGAGCAACTGAGCTTAGCAAATGAAGGCTGAGATTTACCATGAACTTGGTAGCCACCTTTACATTATAAACTTGTTACTGGGAAAAAAAAATATCCTTTACATTGACTCACTTGGTTTAAAGTTCTACATTATTATCATTCACATTATGGTCACACCCGAAGGCATCAGTTAACAGCAGGGCATCACAGTACAAGGGAAACTGTGGTTATATTGTAAGAGATTGTCTCTATCCAAAGGTATGACAAATTAACTAGACAAGGCCAAGAAAAAGTTTTAGAAAGGCAGCATCATTGCAAGCTCTTTCAACCACAAGTGATAAAAACTATAAATAAATCATGAGTCAGGCCCACCAAAAAAGAAATGAAGTTTGGTTTAAAGATAATTTTTTATTAAATTAGCAGATTTTTTTTTTTCAATTTTATTGTTAGTCTCTATGGTTCATTCACTTCCAGCTTTTCTCTAAAGCTGTGAGAATCAGAAAGCTTTAATTAAAAAAAAAAAAAACCCAAAGCTTCCCTTCACTAGCATGAATCCAAGAACTGGAGAGATTTAAAATGACAGAAAACATGCAGAGATTCAGCCAGTCTGCTAATCCTGTTTTGCACATGGGGAACTAGGCCAGGCACAGAGAGATTTCCCATTTTGCCCAGGGTTACATATAGTCTTGGACAGGGTTAGATGCCCTGATGCCCAGATTACCAAACAAGTCTTCCTCTTCTGAAGAACAGAGATGACCAAATTCTACAGCCAAGTCCCCATTTCGAACCACAACACAAGATTACTTGGCCAGCACTCTCTAATCCTTGCTAGCACATGCCAAACTACATGTACTGCCCTCCCTCAGTATTTGTCTTTCTCAGGGGAGATGTTTTACAGTTGCTGTCGTATTCTGAATGATGACTGTTCGTTGCACAGCACTGTGCCATGGAAGAAGATCTCTCTTGCAAATTCAGTCATGTTATTGTTATACAAATGGTGGTACCAACATCTCCAGACTTCCTTAATCAGCCTTGAGCAGGCCACATCTCCAAATGTGTGTATCCTAAACACTGAACAGAAACAGAGTTAAGTTGAATAACTGATAAGTGATATTCACATTTTCCTCCTGTTGTATCCACACAAACTGGAGCCAAGGGGAATTATATTTCTAAAGATCTTATGTCATTCTTAGATTTTTGAAATACTCAGCCAGGATCCTGAATGGAGGATGTCGCCAATAGTGTTGGATACGTACTTCGTGGTGCAGTAAGGATTTGAAGAAATGCCCAGTTTAACCACTAGAGGTCCGTTTTACACCAGTCCTTTGCATAGTACAGGCAGGACTGAATATTAGTACCACAATTTTAACCTCTTGCATATGACAACAAATATCTAAACTATTTTGCTTTAAGTGACTAGTATGAGAACAGCACCCTAAACGATAACATGTATTGTTTGGTTTCTGGCGTTTCTTGTAGTAGCAGGTAGATCTTTGCTTCTTCTTTTTAGCACTCATCTATTCAGCAGATTACTGAAGAATACTAAACAAGAGACTAGCTCAGTGTGTGTCTGCTGGTAATTTTACTCATTCCTCACCCCTAAATGCAGAGGATGAAGTTACTGTGCAAGATAATTCATGAAACTCCACTTTAGCATCCTTATCATTTTCTCGGGAATTTTGGAGGCACAAGCCAAAGGAGCTTGCTAATGGCCTCTCTTATCGACGTTAGACAAATTACGGAGGCAGAGCTGCATACTGGGAAATAAGATACTCTGATCTAAAAAGAATTATCAAATGCAGAGTCATGAGAAGAGGAGTCACTGTTCAATAAACTCGTCTGGGACATTGAAGAACTGCTGCCTTCCCAGTTAAAGGTGTTGTTCACGGCTTTGGGTACACAACAGAAAGACTCATAAGGATAGGGACTGGGTGGGTGCAAGCTGAAGGGCAAAGTTCTTAATCTTCCAGCCTCTGTGTGTGCGTGCCTCAGCTTTTACTACAGACATTCCCCAAACTGAATTCTTGCCTACGTGAACGTCTAGAGCAATTTCAGGCCCTCAATGTTGCTTCTTCACAGCTCAGCCAGATCTGCCTCCTATAACAAAGCCCTGAGAGCCCAGGGTACACAGCCTGCATCTTTAAAACTGGACCCAGCACCAAATGTAGCTGTTCTGCCTAGGCAAAACTGGAGCTGGTGGTGGAGCTGTTGCTGCTGCCCCTGTTTATTCAGCTGGGCAGAAAAGGCTTTGCTCAATGGTCTCATAGGTCCCAGTTTCCATTTTGCCAGGGCTGCCAGAAGATCTCCCTGGGCATGTCTTTGGTTCAAACTACATGCTGCACTGGCATGGGCAGTACTTGACACCCTCTCTGTTTAGCTAGTACAAGTAGGCAGCTCCACTCCCCACCAAACCCCAATGTATGCTGGTCTTGAGAGAGTCCTGCTCAGAGGCTCTGCTGCCTACTGCTTAGGGGAGGTAGCTGGGCCTGGGGAAAAACTACATTCTGGTCCCCATATGGAGGACCACTGCATCTTTCACTTAAGGCTTGTTTATTGCAAACAACATATGTGATCCTTAGAGCAGGTGTCAGGGGCCAGACATAAATCATAGCTGATGGACCTTATGCTGTTGGTGTGGATACTGAATTTTTAATCATCAATAAGAGCATCTACCTGTGCTACTGTGCTGCCCCTCTGTCGTGTCCAGGGTCATACACAAACTCGTCAGAATCAGAGATGTTTTAGGTATCCACATTTTCTGAAAACAATGTCATACCCATGCCCCAGATAGTAACTGATCACAACACATGCTTCAAGTGAAGGCTACCTGCCACCCCCCTTCTTATGTACACCCATATGTGTCCCTGTTGTTGTTCCCACCCCTGCCCCCCCACCAGATGAACACCTAATGTGTAGAGGGAAACCTGTGATTTATGTGTTTGGTCCAAAATCCCATGCTCAGTGACTGAGGTATAGGGCTATGCAGGAAAATGACAAGGAATTACAGATAGAAACATGAGAAGGCTAAAAAGTAAAAAGCAACAGAGAAAGAATGACAACTTAGCCAGTTGGCATACACATATTTTAATGAAATGAGTTAAAATTATCTCAGTGGATTTGAAGATGAACTGACTAAAACTCTTCACTAGTAAAATGTGTTAGCCAGGAATAATAGTCCTACTGCAGTGATTTCATAATCAATAGCTCCCAACTGGCCTTCTATACGGCGCTAAACTGCTTCTAAATATTAGGTTATATTTCTGCACATTTATCAACTGTCATCACTTGCTTTTTCTAACCTTATGCATCAAAGAGTGCAACTGGATTTCACTTTATGGGGGTCATTCATGGCTCACGTCTCACTATGATGTTTGGAGCATTTGATTAACGAGGCTTCAAAGAGGAAATCTGAACTTCTAGGTACCATTATGTAGTAGCTTAATTAATGTACTTCTTTATATCTGAAGAAAATGTCTCTGTTTGTCTTGGGTGGGTGAAAAGGAAAGAGTAAATGTGTCCATTTTCTAGCTTCAAGCTAATTCTTTTTTTACTATGACAAAGATGGGATGATACAAATGTTCTGATTTGATGTTGCCTGTGATCAGGGAAAAATTGGCACGTGCAGAGGTGCGTCAGCAAATAACTGAGGTCACTAAAGATTTTTGCTATTCTTACCTTTCAGTTTGTTTTAAAGAAAAGGGTCAAGATAAAATAACTCCATCCCCATCAGATCTCATGTCTAACCTGTTTAGATATAAGCCAGTCTCATAGATATTTTTTAAAGGCAGGAAAATGCACATGGAAAAATTCAGAGTTTCCCATCCAAGGTCTAGGCTGACCGTCTGAGTTTTCACTCTCAGGTTGTCTATTCTGTTACACCTATGACAGAAGACACCAAAGAACTAATGAAGGATCAGATTATTTCACTCAGCTAGGCACATCTCTGCAATGTAAGTTCCATTAAACAGTCTTATGCTGAGATATGAGAGGCACTTGACATAGGGCAACACATCTGCCTTCTTTATGAATTACATTTCTTCATGCTGCAGAATAACCTAGTGTAATGAGTAATTCTGGTGGCATCTGGGCTAAGGAAAGACTTCTTTCATTACAACACACAGACAGCTGTTCAGTGATCTTAAGCATTTGATTTTTAGCTTTCATTGGCATCTCTAAGAAAGTTCAGTACACAACCAAATAAAAATCAGGTTCTTCAACATTATGCTGATCAAGTTATGTTCAGCTGTTCAAAAATTCCCATTGGCATCGTATGGAGCCATCAACACTGGGAAAGCCAACATGGTCATTCAAAGCAGTCTTTAATATCATCTGGTTGGACTGGAGAGCTAGCAAAACAAGATTGTTTTTCAGTAGTTTTATTCTGCTGGAGGAGAGGGGCCCCTGTGCAGTGTATTAACAGATGTGGCAGAAAAAATATGTAAAGGAACTAAGGTAAGTGGGGATGAAAAACAGCTATACCACAAGAAATTCCCAGTTTTATTTCTAACTGAGCCTCACTTGAGACTATTACTGGCAGCAGTCGGAGGGCTGCAATGCTGAGTGGATGGAGAATCAGAACCTGGGATTTTTGATGCTTGGATTTGATGCTGTTCTTCTGGCTTGAATTATTAACAAATATAATTTTTAGTGTCACTTATGTAATTTTCTAACCTTAAGTGCCTGTCTGAAGTCATACTCCTAAGTAAGGTTTCCAGGCATTCCTGGATAAAGGTGTGTGCTCAAGGATAGTAAATCTGACGCTGAAGCCTTCCTGGCACACAGACTTCAATTGAACATGCATGCACAATCTCTCCAATGTGGCCTGAAAACATAGGATTTACTGAGCTGGGTGTTATGCAGCCATGGTGCATATGGGCTGTGAATGTGTCTAGGATTTCCAGTCGTACAGCAGCCAGTCTGAGCCGCTGTGAATGCACAATAAGGTCTCAGTTGCTGGACCTACAGACACACAGAAACCCCAGGAGAGGATCCTGAAAAAATTGCCCTGATAAAATTCTGGTCTGAAAGAAAGCATTGCCAGGAAAACCTGGCTTTCAGCATTTCTTATTTAAAAAACAAAAACAAAAGAAAAAAATCATCAGGCCTCCCAGTGCTTCTGACAGACTCCTGAGCTGGGGTGTTGCAGAAGGTTCTCCAACATGTTATCAGCTACCCCCCATAAGCTGCTTCGGACTGCCCTTCTCAGATCCCACTACGATGTGAATTATGCAGATTTTGGCATGGGACTGGGGAAAGGCAGGCGCTGGCCATCCCAGATAATGTTCTTTGCACACTTGCAGCTCACCACAGTCTAAATACAGAATGGGCAAGGCAGGTTTATTGATTTTTGGGGGTTTTGGGGGGGGGGGGGGGTTGGTGATGCACACTAGGGTGGGTGTCTCAGGAACATAACTTGGTGTAGTACTGTAATGTTGAAGATAAGCATGAAAAGAAAAACTATTCCTGTCTGTAACATTATTAGTTACTCTTGCTGGACAGAGATGGGCAGGGGATGTATGTCTTGTTTAAAATATGAAATGCTATGTTTAAGACACTATATGTCACTATCTTTAATTGAGGCATCACATGGCTAGATAAATGCAGTACAGGAATCTAAGCAGCTGTGTAAATAAATGATTTGTGAAGAGGAAAAAGTGCTTGAACTTGCTGAATACCTCCGTTTAAGTGTATGAATGAAAGCAAACCTGCTGAGGAAAATAGCACTGTGTTTTGAGGTGAGAAGTGCATAAAGCAGCCTTTTCAAACAAGTTTCAAGGATGATCAGTTGTGTCCTGATCCCAAACACTCAGTTGCTTTGTCTGGCTGATGCTTTTAGCTGATGCCAGATTACAAGGAATCCTAGAGAGTGATATCCATTTACGTTATCAGATAGGGGCTACTGCCTATTGAAGCAAAGCAAAGCAGTATGTGCAGGGTTGCTACAATACAAGTTGCTGGGTGTAGTATTTCTCCCCTTCCCTTGGCCTCCACTGTACTTGGCTCTTCCTCTCTGAGGGCTATTACCTGCTCCAAGTACAGGTTTTCAAAATTACCACTTTCAACCTCCCATCTATATAAAAGGAAAGAGTTAACTAAAAATACTCATCTCTGTAAACCTCTAAAGGTTTGAGGGACCTGGACAAGCTTGAGAAGTGGGCTCATGAGGTTTGACAAGGCCAAGTGCAAGGTCCTGCACTTGGGGCAACCCCCAGTATCAATACAGACTGGGGGATGAAGGGATTGAGAGCAGCCCTGGGGAGAAGGATTTGGGGGTACTGGTGGATGAAAAACTGGACATGACCCAGCAATGTGCACTCGCAGCCCAGAAACCAACTGTATCCTGGGCTGCACCAAAAGAAGTGCCACCAGCAGGTCGAGGGAGGTGATTCTGCCCCTCTGCTCTGGTGAGACCCCACCTGCAGTACTGCATCTAGATCTGGAGTCTTCAGCACAAGAAGGACCTGGACCCAGTGGAGCAGGTCCAGAGGAGGCCCAGAAAAATGATCAGAGGGATGGAGCACCTCTCCTATGAGGAAAGGCTGATGGAGCTGGGGTTGTTCAGCACAGAGAAGAGAAGGCTCTGGGAAGACCTTATTGTGGCATTTCATTACTTAAAGGGGGCTTATAAGAAAGACGGGGACAAACTTTTTAGTAGGACCTGTTGTGATAGGACAAGGGGTAATGGTTTTAAACTAAAAGAGGGTAGATTCAGACTAGATATACGGAAGACATTTTTTACGATGAGGGTTGTGAAACACTGGAACAGGTTGCCCAAACAGGTGGTAGATGCCCCATCCCTGGAAACATTCAAGGTCAGGTTGGATGGGGCTCTGAGCAACCTGATCTAGTTGAAGATGTCCCTGCTCATTGCACAAGGGGTTGGACTAGATCCCTAGATTAAAGGTCCCCTCCAGCCCAAACTATTCTATGATTCTAAAGCAAGCCTTTCTTAGAACAGGAGAGAAACATTAATGTATCATTAGAAAAATGCTTCTCTATTATTAGATCAACATTTCTGGTTTCTTGCTTTATTTTGAGAATAGCACCTGCAGGAAGAAAAATGCACTAGTGGTGTGAATTCAGCAACACTTACAAACTTTTTTGGCTACTTGATGTAGCTACGGTGTGCCATTGTACAAAACCTCAAACTACCAAAATCAACGCAAGAGGTGCTTTTGCCCTTTTTAGCACAAAACCTGAAAAGATGGCAGAAATGAGGGAGCTGTGCTCATCTGCACAGCATTCTGTAATAATCAGGTCTATGCAGCCAATTAAGTGTTGTCCATCCTGTAGCATTTCAGTTATACTTGTGGGAATACTTGATTTTTTTAACAAAACAGTAAAACACTTAATTCAGAAGTCTACTGCTTCTATTCCTGCAGCATCGTTTTCAGCTGAGAGTTGTAATATGCAGGTTTATGGTTTTTAGAAAAAGAAGGTGCTACAAAGTCTTACTTCACTGCTTTCTCAGTAAGTTAAATGTCCCTGCTGCCAATAGATCATGGATGTTTGGTCTTGGCAGTTGGCATTTCTGTGGCGAAAATGCCACAGAACAAAGTGTATGAACAGAGGGAGCTGTCTGGTTCACCGGGCATGAGTATCAGCAGCACCTGTGTCAGGTTCAGTGGAAAGAAATAATACAAAGATTAGGTAGATGACCTGTTGGTCTGATGGAAACACAAAACTAGCTTGATCTTAGCCAGAGGATTTATAGAGGAAGCTGGGAATAGAGCCCCACTTCATACAACTTCTAGGTTTTGTAGAAAGGCTTTTGGTTTGGTTTTTATTTTGTGAGATGCCATATCTGGAGAACAAAGTGTGCTGGGTGAGGACAATAGGGCTGCAAAGGAGAAGGACTGGATGGGGGGCTGGAATAGGAAGAAGAGAAGATCTGATGGATTTGGAAAGACTTGAGGTTGGGAGTACTCCATCTAAACTGAAAGGACTGGTATGTCTTGGTAAAAAGCGTCTTTTTGATGGGAAGTTCGGGTATGCAGCACAAGCTAGGAAAGCACCAGACGGGTTGAGGCAATGTAAGAGCCCCATGGCTGGCCTGGCTGTTACCACTGCTTGCATGCCTTTTCTGATGCGGAAGGCTTGAGTCTCCTCTCTCATTTAGGCCAGAAGGTGATGTCTGTGCTGCTCTTCAGCTGGTGATATACTATTATTTTCCTCACAAAATGACAAAATCGTGTTTATTACCAGCTATACAGGGGTGTAATTTATCTGCAGTTTTATCTGTTATGTTCTGCTAGGTTACTTGCCTTTGTTGTGATTGAATATACTATTATTTCCCTGTTACTCTGCATCTGACATAAATTATAAGATTGGGGGCTGTTTTAGGGGTTTTCTTCATGTAGGAAACACCAACGTCTACTTTTTTTTTTTCACTAAAAACGTTAAGGGTATGAAAACAGGAACCGAATGTAGGTACTGTTTGCCAGAGGGCTGTTCTTTTTTTTGTAGCAGCAATATTTTAGATGTCCACCAGAGGTCACAGCTTTACCGTGAACGCAGCATCACGCTTGGCTGAGGCTCGTTTGCTCGTCTGCTAAGGGTGCCCCCCGCCGCAAAAAAAAAAAAAAAAAAAAAAAAAAAAAAAAAAAAAAGGGTTTGCAGGTGAGCCTTTTTGTGCTGTGGAAAGCACGGGTACTGCTTTCAAATATAACGGCAAAATCCACTTATTCATATCTGAGTACTGTTGCCATGTGATATTCCCCCCCACCCCTTGATCTACAAGATGGCTTCAAGCACTCAACAGCTGATCCACCGGTGGTCTGGTGCCTACCAGATTTCCATCAAATGCATAGATTATACTGAGCTGCATTTACAGAAGTGAATTTTGGTGTTTGGTATTTGGCATATATACATATTGAGGACGCTTAATTACACCTAAGTGCGCTCAAGTGTCCTGTGGCAATGGAGGGTGTAACTTCCGCTTTCAGAGGCAACATGCAGCACCCCTTCCTCTGGTGTTTGTAGCCAGGAATGCTTGAAAAGAAAAAGGATGTCTCACTTTTTAATTTTTTTCTTTTCTTTCATGGATGTATTAAAAACATGGGAGGAAAAGACCAAGAAAGCACTCAGTGGAAACTGACATCCACTGAAGTTCAGTTTGCTTATTAGACATAAAAGGTATCACGTCTCCAGAGCTAATATGTACAAAACGGGGACAGGACCTGGGGCAGGCACAGCTCTCCTTCCTGCACCTCCTCTTCTGTATCGGAGGCCTGTTGTTGGTACTGTGGTTTGAAATAAGCTGGATCAAGTGTCTGGTAATGCTTCGTGGCTTTCAGCACCATCTGTGCTATGAGACCCAGGAATAATGGGGCAAAATGAAAAGTGTGATGACAAGAAGCCCTAACTCCAGGGTGCTGCGTCATTAAGCCCAAACTGGAAGCTAGCATGTGGCAGGATTAATGTGTTAATATGGTTCCATACATTAGTTTATTATTTAGGTACTTATATATGTTATACTACTACATATGCACTGTTATCCACTATGAGTTACTCTGGCCTACTAATTTCAATCCATTTTAAGTAACTTTCATTTCCACTGTAATGGGAAACTCATCAAAGTCATAGTTAATATCAGCATCTTTCAAAACTCTGAGGCAGTCCTGGATTTTCCACCTATTTCATCATGCACTGAAACTGTAATACATCAGAAATAGGCCCTTCAATACTTCTAAGAGTTGTACCACTTAGCGTGTCTAACCCAATTTCATGAGAAACCTAAAGCTGCCATTTACCACTTGAGCTATTCTTCTGCATTCCTCCCCATTTACATATTTAGAGGAAAAAAAAGAGGCAGACGTATGAAGGATTTTTACCTTTTGAGAATGAATGGTACATGCTATGTACACTACGCTCATTCCAACAAGTGGAGACAATTGCCATTTCATGAATATGGACCGGGAGATAATTTTCTGGAAACTTCTCACATATTTTTTAAAGCAAACAAACTAAGAATTTATGCCTTGCTCAGGCAAATTCAGTGTGCCAGGTCACTGGCGTGGGTTCACAAGTCAAGAATGCCTTTGCACGTTAGTAGGGTGAAAAAGATTGTTAGGCTTGAGAAGTGGTGGTTACAACAAAGAGTTGTCTCCCCAGTCCTGAGAGCCCTGTAGATATCACCCGAGAAATGTTCTCGAAGAAGTTGGATGTATCTGGCAGACCCTGCTGTTGTCATCAGTTTAAAATGGAAGCTTGCTAAGAGGTTACTGCAGGGTCCAATGCTGTCACCTGTACAGATGCCCGGGACACTAACGAGAAACAACTGGAAGCAGAAATACAGCAAGCCATTGAAGTGGCTCAGTTTGAGGAGCGCTTCTGAAACTACGGTGCTCAAGGAGATTGAAACTACTGAGCAGACAGAGCATACCATACACAGGGTCAAAGATAAGCCGTGCTTCATCTAGGGCTCCCAGCGACGTACTGGAAAGGACATTCCCGGGGTCTGGGTTGAAACACATTTGAAAGGGGAGGATGTGACCGGAGGAGAGGGAGCAGCAAGGGTGACAGGTTGCAGAGCTCCCTCTGTGCAACCCGCTGCACTCGGTCCGGTGCAGGTTTGCGATAGACATAGGTCTACCTCAAGATGGCTCTCCACAACCTCTCTGAAATGATTTGGTGCTGGTCTGAAGCAGTTATTCGGTGGACAAGTACTAGCTGGCAGCCTAAGCTGAGATATCAGAGACTGAAAGGACTCGGAAAGTAATTTGTCCTTTAATATTTAGACCGTACTCATGCACAGTGGGAAAATTTGTTTTACCATCGCTCGGTTTGCTGACAAACAGGTTCAGATCTGAATTCAGCAATCATACACACTTCATACTGAATTAATTTTAAATGATACACTTGAGCTCATGTTACTATCCAAATTAGATCTACTTTTAATAATGCTCAACTGAAAAAAAAAATTCCTATTTGCTGGGAAAAAAATAAAATTAAATTAAAATGATGGAATCATAGGACAATACAGTCCAGAAGGGGCCTCAGGAGGTCTCCTGCTTGCAGCAGGGTCACCAGGGAGCTCAGACCAGGTCTCTCAGGGCTTTGTCCCATTGGGGCTTGCAACTCTGCAAGGATGGAGCCTGCACAACCTCCCTGGGCAGGCGAGCTGCTCCACTGCTTGACAGTCCCTGAGGGGAAAAGGGTTTTCCTTGCATCCCATCTGAGCCTCTCAGTGCAACTTACACCCATTGCCTCTTGTCTCTCCACCGTCCATCGCTGTGAAGAGTTTGACTCCATCTTCTTGATGGCTTTCCTATAGGTTTTGGGGGGCTGCTGTTTGGTGCCCCCTGAGCCGTGCCTTCCCCAGGCTGAGCCAGCCCTTGTCCCTGCAGGGCAGGACAGTGCTGCAGCCCTGGACACCTCGGTGCCCTCGTCTGAACTTGCTCCACTTTATTGATGGGTTTCCTCTGCTGGGACTGCCAAACCTGGCCAAACTACACAGCGGTTGTCTCACGAGCACTGAGCAGAGGGGGATTATCACCTCCCTGGACCGACTGGCCACGCTCCTGTTCGTACAGCCCAGGACACGGCGAGCCTTCGTTGCAGCCGGGGCCACTGCTGGCCCTGCCCAGCTCGCTGCCTGCCATGGCCCCAGGGCCTTCTCCGCAGAGCAGAGCTGCTCCCCAGCCCCGGTGGCTGCAAGGGCCGTCCCTTCTCGAGAGCGGGACCTGGCATCTGCATTTGCTGAAATCATATCGATAAAACCTTTTTTTCTTTTCTTTTTTTTTGTTTTCTTGTTTTGTTTTGTTTTGTTTTCCTGCACGATTTAGATTTTAATTTCCAAGTCTCGGCCAGAAATCGCCCCGGTACTTTCCAGTGGCTAAACCCACCGGGACGGAGAGCGCCGGCAGCTGACCACAGCCCGGCTGGCGCTCGCCGGGCAGGCAGCGCACCGGCAGCGCGCAGGCACTGCAGACCCGCCGCCGGCACCGCTGCCGGCGGCGGGGAGGGGCGGGGCGGAGCGGAGCGGAGTGGCGTGTGCCTGCGCCCCGCCCCCACTCCGCTCCCTCCCCACGTGGCCTCCCGGCACGAGCCGCCCGCTCCTCCTCCCCCGCCGCCCCCCTCGCTTCCTCGCCGGCGCGCGCTGATTACCATAATAAAGCCCCCCCCCTTTTCTCCCCTGCCGACCAATGGGAACCCAGGAGGTGCCGCCAGCTGCCGCCGCGCCGCCGCCGCGTGGCTATAAATCGGGGGGCCGGCTAGCGGCTGCTTTAGGCTGCTCGGGGAGCGTGCGGTGAGGAAGCGCTGGGAGCTGTGGCTGGCCGCCGCGCTGTGGGGACCCGCTGCTATGACTCTGGAGGAGATCCACGGACAGGAGCCTGTGCCTGCGGGCCACGACTGGTACGTCTGGGGGGCTGTGGGCGAGGGGCGAGGGAAGCGGGGCGGCGGGGACGGTTGCGGCCCCGCGCTGACTCTCTGCTCTCCCCCGGTGCGCAGGATGCAGGGCGCCGGCAAGGCCCTCCACGAACTGCTGGTGTCGGCGCAGCGCCGCGGTTGCCTCACCGCCGGCGTCTACGAGTCGGCCAAGCTGATGAACGTGTAAGTATGGCGGGCCGGGGCCGGCCGCCCGGCGGGGCGCGGGGGCTTCGGGGCCGGCCGCGGGGCTCAACGCGCCGCTCCTCTCTTGCAGCGATCCCGACAACGTCACTTTCTGCGTGCTGGCCACGGACGAGGAGGACGAGGGGGACATTGCTCTGCAGATCCACTTCACCCTGATCCAGGCCTTCTGCTGCGAGAACGACATTGACATTGTGCGGGTGAACGACGTGGCCAAGCTGGCTGCCATCGTGGGGCCCAGCGAGGAGTCTGGGGAGCCGCGGGACCTCCACTGCATCCTCATCACGGTGGGTGTCCAGCGGGAGGCGAGCGGTGCTCGGTGCGCTGTCCTCCTGGGCTGTGCTTGCGCTACCGGCCTCTGCACGGCGTGGTTAGAGCCTTTTGGGGGTGGCCCCATCTCCCACTGGTAGTCAGATCCCCTTCTGGGCAGAAAAAGGGGGCTTGGCACACACCGTGCAGCAAGTCAGCTGAGTGGTGGTAGTAGCCTACGCTTCTTGTAACTGTGGATTTCCTGTGTTGTCCACAAGGGTAACATCTTTGCTTCCTGCTTTGCCTGTGTCGGGACAGAAGCTTGTCTGAAAATGCCTTGCTTCGGAAGCTAATGCTTCTGTAAATACTGTCATGACCTCAGCTGGTGGGCAGCACTCATGGTGTGCAACTTTCTTCTTTCTGACAGAACCCGAATGAAAATGGCTGGAAGGACCCAGCTCTAGAAAAGCTGAACTCGTTTTGTGAAGAGAGCCGAAATGTCAATAATGACTGGGTGCCAACTATCACACTGCCTGAGTGATGGTGACCCAGTGCATTGGGGAGGCTGAAACCTTTGTTGCATTCTCTACGTGGTGTGGGTTCACCGAAGTGTGCAACAAGCTGCTGATTCCATGGATTAGCCTGGTCAAGAGACTGGATTAAAGTCACTCAGACTGGCATGCAGTGGGCTCTTACAGAGGAGAAGGAGGAGAACAGCTCGCCTCACCAGTGAGCCTCAGTAGGCTGCAACCATGGAGAGGCTGATGTACCATGGAACTGAAAGAAGTATTGCAACTTTCTTGGTCAAGTGGAGCTGTTTCTAGAAAGCAGAGAGAAAGTTGGGGGAAGTGGGCCAAAACTTTCCAGAAGGACTGGACAGAGTACTGTAACTAGGAACTGTTGGTGCTGTCTACAAAACACAGAAGAAAGCTTCAATATTTGATGGACTGCTAGGGACTGATTACTAAGGCAGATACAGAGACTCCAAAGTGGACAGACTTCAACAGGCCTCTTGGGTCACTCTGCAGAACTGGTTTAATAATGCAATAATTTTTATTGAAGTATTTGCTGCTATTGAAGCTTTCATAATAAATTTTTGACAATTAAATTCTGGGAGTGTCTTGCTTACTGGGTGGGGAAGCATGTCACTGAAATACCACTGATGTTTTGCTCGTGTGCTGTAGTTGAAGGCATACTCCACAGTAATGTAGCTATTGCTCAAATACTTTCTCTTCTGGGCCAGCTGAATTAAGAGCTGTGCTGTCCAAGTTGATAATTCAACCTTTCACCCTCTTGCAACAGCTGCTTATCGCAACAGCTTGCAAGACTAAGGAGTTGCATGCTTAATGAGCTCACTTATTGTAATAGGTGGTCTTTGTAGTCTACTGAAGGAACACAATACATGTTAGAAACACGGATTTTTGGAATACAGTAAATTGTATCATTAGTTCTTTAAATACGACTTGGTAAGACTCATTCAGAGCTGCAGCGTTCCCACTTGACAGAAGCAGCTTAAACATGATGGGGGGGCTGCAAATCTCCTTAGATGTCAAATGCATCTAACATTTGCTTTGATTAGAATGACATCATTAAATCTAAAACTAGCTAATAGTGAATAAACATCACATCTGCCACAGGCTGCTCTCTGATTGCCATATGCTGTAACAATAGAAGCTGTCAATCCAGAAGCCAATTTTGCAAAACCTAATTGCATGACAACACCAAATTAAGTCCAAAACAATTTAAGGATGGTATGGCCTTTTTCAGAGATCCTGTCATGGAAAGTTAATATTGGTGGGCTGATTTGGCCCTATGTTAAAAGGGAAAATATCGTCCCATTTCTGTGCACAATCTATATGTGTGCTCCAGGACTTGACATGAAAAATGGCATAGTAATGATCCCTTCTCCAGAAAGCAAGCAAGCTGAACTACTCACTTCCTCTATACACACTAAAAATACTCAGTTATCACAATTACATTTCCTCTAGGCTGGCTTGCAGTGATTGACAGTAGCACTTGCTGAAAAGTGGTCATTTCTACATGGGGTATCTTGAGCAGTTGTGGTTTCTGGGAAGCTGCTTGCTCTCTGTTTCATTGTTCCTGATAAGGGAAGTTCAAATGCAGCTCCAGCATTCCTGGAATACACTCCCTTGTACAGGAGGTATCTAGCACTGCTTGGCCTTTGTTACTGTGTTGGGAGAGGCTGCAGGGTGGCAATGTAACCAGAGTTTAGGCTGAAGCAAAAACTATAGGGGCCTCAGACCTCTGCAAGTATTCTTTCTTGCACTTAAGATACAGGAGTTTCTGCGCAGTCTGTCCTACTTAACCTGCACTCATCAATTGGTGTCTGCTGTAGGACTTCGAGAAAAGTCACACAGAGGAGCTAAGAGAATAAACACCTTTGGCAGCTGTGATAACAGGAACTGCCTTTAAGGTAATTGCCTTGATATATAGAAAATATCAAGTCTGGATGCTTTATTATACATTTTTATATTTTTCCCTTAGCAAATGCATGTTTCTTCACTTTCAATGGTGTTACAGCTGAGAAACATATTTCTGTTCTTTGCTTGGGGCCTAATCACTACTCAGAGCCAAAACCAGATCAAAGTGAACTGTCCTGAAATCAACTTTTATGTAAAGTGTAAGCAGTACTTTACAGCCTTAGGTAAACAAAAGCCTGAGAAGATCGAAGGAAGTTCTCAAGCATGTATATAATTACATAAAAAATTACATATACAATTAAAGTATAGCAGGGAAAAAGTGTGACTGATTTGTTGGCTGAGACAGTAGGCATAGACAGTTGTACGTCGTAGGAAGTTTAACTTTCCAGCTTTTATAGAAGAAATATATTATGCAGCAAACAATGAAATTAATGAGGCAATACCGAACTACCCTTGCCTCTAGTCCCTTAGAAGATGGAGGCTGACCTTCGTCTCCCCAGTAGTCTTGTGAAGCTGCAAGCTATGCCTCGTGGGAGGTACGCAATTTCTTATTTTAGTGGCCCATACAGTTCTCCTGAAATCCCTTCTGGCTCAATGCAGATACACTGTAATGCGAATAGTATTAAACTGAGTTAGCCTGCAAATGTTATTAATACGGCATTGCAACCAAAGGCAGCTGTAACTTGCAAGTTATGTGTTGCTGCAAATATCTGTAATGATCAACACTACTTAATGTAGCAAAAATTCAGCAGCTGGTATCTACTGATACAAGTAGACTTCATCTTTACATGCTCAGATACATAACTGCAAGGAGCAACCATACAGTTATTAAAGATAGACGGTAGGCTTGGGTATTACTGACTGTAGTGGGGACAGCTGGTCAGGAGATGTTGGTCAGCTCACCAGATGTCCAGGGTGTTTTGTCAGGTATCTGGGGGATCTGGAGGGTGGGCACAGTGACCTCCTGTGTCTGCGAGCAGTGTACCTCGCCTTCCCAGGGAACAGAAGTGCCCAGGACAGGGACACTATAGATTTGCAGGGCTGGCAAAGGACTGCTGGAAGCTCTGCCATGGTGCCTGCGTCCCAGCTGTGCTGCACGGTCTTCGCAGGCTGGCTTGCATTGTGCCCTGGTGGGCCACATCAGGGGGCTCTGGGGAGGAGACTGAGGTTAGTAGTTATTAATAATAAAGGTCGTTCTCCAGGACATGGGCCAGCCTAGTGACACAACAGGAGGAGCAGGACATGGAGTGAAGTCACGGAGCGGTGGTGCTTCTGGCTCTGCTGCTGAAAGCCTGCTTTCCATCAAGCTCTTCACCTGTGTGCCACTAGGTGATCAAAACTGTGTGTTTAAATATTATGATCATAGACATTTGTGTTGTGCTGTGCATACTTCTAAGAACTTTTTTTTACGAAGACATGTATAAAGTTTAATTTAAGATTTTTTGAGCAGTGTGTTTACGTTTCTGCCCGGGTATCTATTTCACCATCTAATAGTGCTGACTGACAGGAATTTCCCCTCGTATGCTGTTTCCTTCACTTATTGCTGTTTTCTTCCTGTTACACTTCTGTGCATCACTTTACTTTTCTCTCTCTTGTGGTTATAGATGGTGATCTTCTCTTTAGATGCCTGATTCTTTTAGCGTATGCTATATTGAGTTAACTGCCTTATTGTCTTATCAGGATATATATGCATACTGGCACACAGGATACAGTTGTTGTAAACAATGCTTTGTCTTTGTTGTTGAGTAAGAAATACACAAAGGAAGATAATAAAAAGTGTATTAGAAAGAGGCAGGCAAACTGCTGCACAGAATAATGTTTGCATAAAATCTGTGCAAATGCTAGATGATCTGATCAAACAGCATTTATAGTACTGGATGCTCAGGGAAGGAGCACTGACATGCCCTCTTTGCAGCCTTAGAGTTCTGCAGACTGGTGGAGTTTTAGTCGTAGGTGGAGACTGTTTGGATTAACGTATGTTCTGCAAGGAGACAATCTTTGCAAAAATGCTAGTGGCAGAAACATGCCGTAGCAGCACTGTCTGACACATAAGGGAGACCTGGCTCATGTCAACACATCTATTAACTCCAGCTCTCAGATCCCCTGTCATCAGGAGGAGAGCTGTGTGTGCCCAAGTTAAACCATGGCAAGTATACAGACAGTATATTACTAGTGGAAGAAAATGTCATCACATGTGTGAGCAAGAGAGATGTGTGGAGAAGGATGTGTGAATATTGTATTCCTTGTAGGGACACACACTGTGGACAGCAGTACTCATGACTATGCATCCACAGGACCTCATTCATTGTAAAGCAGCAGTGGCAGAAACCAAGTATGGAGGAGGGATGGAGCTGTACAGGCAGTACATATGCCTCACCAGAGCCATTCTTTCTACAGGTTTTTATGAAAACTGCTTCTCATTCCTGCTCATTCCTTATCCATTTCATCACGGCAGGTATGATTTGCTCACTTTGTAAAGTCTGAACATGCAATGATAGGGTATTGGAAAAGCTGAGTTAATACTTCATGTGTAATTATTTCATACTAAATGAGTGAATACTCCTATTATTCTTCATTGTCCTGCAGTAAGAAATCGTTACAGACAGCATTCAGAATGTATGTGAAGTATTAATTTGAATATATTGGTATCTTTAAAAGTATAATCAGATCCCAGACATAACAGTTGTAGGGGCTATAAAATCTCCTCCAATCTCCCACTGCACTGGCATATGATTGTTTTGCTGTGCTTATTTTCTGATTTTTACGCATGGAAAGAACACAAAATCATTTTCTTCTGTGTGCCTAATCATCTCTGTAGAGCTGACTTTACTTTGAAATCATGACTTTGAAAAGTTAGTATGAGTGCACACTACTCATTCAAAACTAGTTTGTGCAACTGTTGTTTTTTTTTTTTTTTCCGCCTGTGTTGGAGAGATAGCTATAGAGATATAACGAGAGGTTTACTGACTGATTTAGTACTTCCTGCATGCTACAACTGATGAGAAAAAAGCCACTCTTTTTTCGAGAAGAGCTGTTATAACTCCCTGTAGAAAGTCCCACGTGCTATAATCCATTGCAGAATAGTGATAAAATTTAACAAAGAACACCCGAGATGAATTTCAATATCAGAAGCAATTTTATCTGTCCCACCACACCATGAAGTTAAGAATTTTCAGAATGGTGAATCCAAGGTTTGCTTCCTACTCCCTGTTTTGGGGCACCTAATCTATAGCAGCCTAGCTTTCACATCCTACTGAAGCCAGTAGGAAGCAATGCTGGTTAGTAATCTCTATTTAAATGCCTAAAAAAGTAACTAAGGGTCAAAGTTTCAAATTTGTCTTCCAGAAACAAGGCACCTCAATTAGAAACCTACCAGGTACATTCAGATACCTATATGCTCAGCTGGGAGCCCAGAGTCGAAACTCTCCAACCAGTCAGCTTATTTAGCTGTGTAGCCATAAACTTACACACCAGACTTCAGGCTTTACCCTTCTGCTTAAGAATGTGTACTGTAGGGCAGAGCTGCATAAGTGTTTTAGCTTGGATCAGCTGAAGTGAACATGTGGATCTTTGCCTGTTAACCTGCTTTGGTTCACATGGCAGAACAGAGTTGGAGCATGCAAACAGGATTTCTCTTGGAAGAAACCAAGCCAGAAGACATACTTTAAGGGACTGGCTAATGCTTTCCAGCTGCTATTGGGCATTCAATTCATGGGACCACACTTGAGGAACATACAGCACAATTATTTGCTGATTAAGAATAAATAGGCAAGTCTTGGCAATAAAAGAAGAGAAATACGTTGGCCTACTTTTCAAAAAAAGAAGAGATTTTAGTGTAATACACATACCAATTTGTTTCAAACAATTGCATGCTCTTGAATTAACAGGGTTAAAAATCTGCTTTGGCAGCAGCTTGCTGAACTTAATTGTTTCTGAGGCAAGAACAATGAATGGGACTATTTCTAGAAGTGGTTGCCAAAGATTTTTTTTGTAATAGACCAGCACTGCCCAACTGGCAGCGTCGGGATGGCTTTGCCTGGCCCATTGCCTTTGTGCCTGAGGAGCAGGTGGCTCAATGGGCCGTGCATGCTGATCCTGCCCCACTGCCATGCCACCCTGTAGGACAGTCGGGGCACCGTGTGAGTCCTGTGCTGGCCAAAGCAGGGACTGTCCCCAGCATGGAACCTATCCTCTTCAATTGCCACTCGTTATGCGGCTGGACCTTCTTCGCAGGTACAATGGTACACAATACTTGCAGATGATTTCCAGATGACGTAAGGATGAGTAGGACTGTACCCCAAAAGAAAATTTTACATTGAGATCTGAATCACTGGATTAAATTGTTACAATGTCACAAAACATTTTTTTTAATATAGATAAACACAAGGTGATGCATCTTCTTGCATGGTAGGAGATGGTAGCTACTGAATGGGAGACTATGAAATCTTACACCACTGCCAATATCTATTGCTGTTGTACAACATTTCTGTGCTTTAAGTTTGTCTATGTTAAAAACAAACTCCTTACTGCAGGCTGTTTTTCTGCATGTAAGAACGCATTTAAAAAATGCATACTGTCATTATAGGTGGTTTCATGCTGTTGAAGGCATGTTTATGGAAAGTGAGTGCAATGAAGTGCAAGCTAGTTGGGTGCAGTTAAAAACAGAAGGATGGTAAAGTGCTTCACTTTTTCCAAGCTATCAGTTGTATCCTTCACTAATACAGATGTTCTCTGTCTTCTGTACTGCTCTGTTTCTGTAGCACTACAAAGTCCTTCAAATAAACTGCTGAAGAAGAAAGCAATAACAAGCTCTGCATGGTTTGTACTAAATGACTGTGTTATTTGGATG
Organism: Harpia harpyja; assembly: GCF_026419915.1. Lineage (NCBI taxonomy): Eukaryota > Metazoa > Chordata > Aves > Accipitriformes > Accipitridae > Harpia > Harpia harpyja. The sequence continues at coordinate 67,598,547 of NC_068969.1, read as the reverse complement.
CTACCCCTCCTGGAGTGCTGCAGAGGAACGATAGATGGGCTGTGCACAGCCTGCTCTGTCTAGGGTGGGAACCGCTCACCCGCACTGATGCCAGGCTCAGCCTTGCATAGGTCACTGCCTCACTGAGTCAGACTGAATCGCACAAGTTTAAAAACAGGTGTTTTGTTGTGCGTCTGGGCCATAGGTAATGGAAGCATGCTCTCTGCCTATTAAACGTGATGACAAAAATTGTCCCAGGTCTCTCTAACCATCTGGCTAGCCAGTCTAATTTAAAGCAAAGGTAGACTGTGTGGCTCTCTGGAAAGAGGCATTTTTCAATCCGGAATCTGGTTTCTTGATTTAAATAAATTTTAAAAAGGGCTCTTTGTTTGCTTTCATGATATCTAAAGCAGCTTTCAGGCACATAGCCATTCTGCATGGCCTGTAACATGTGAAAATATTCTTTAATTGGGAAGGATGTCATGTTTTTATCCCTATGCTAAGGTACCTTTTGAATTTTATAAGATTTTCTTCACTTCAAGATATGTGCAATATGTAAAAAAATTCCTAATTTAGAGCTAAGTCCTGAGAAGCACCAGAGGACCTGCATGGCTAAATTAGATAAACAGATAACTAATGCTAGCAATGAATCATGATAGTTGTACTCGTAAAATAATTCAGACGTATTTCCAGAAGAGATACAATGCATTTACCTAAACAGAGTACGCATATCCTCATGGTGTGTATATAAAAGAGCACCTCACCCTTAAGCATCGCTGCATATATACACAGGAAGGAGATGCAGAATGATTCAAACCTGAACTGTACAAGTAGGGTTGTATTTTGTCTCTGTGTGCTCTGCTCCATCTTTTGTCAGAGGATAAATTACCACTGGACCACTGCTGCAGAATGGAATTCCCTGGCTTGCCACTTTCTGCAAGCTTGCCTTTTTTAACAGAAAAAACAAACCAACAAACAAACTTGATATTGTGCTATGAAGGTCTGGCTGTGTTACACACTTCCCATGGGTCAGGTCACTTAGTGGAAAAACAACAGCAACAGTTGGAAAACTATGCAAAGGGTTTCTCAACACTTGTACCTCCTCTACCCCTACTTCTCCCATGGGGTCTGGGCTGCTTTTTCAAAGAAATATTTGTCTCGTGCTACGCTTCTCAGTAATTGTCAATTCACTGGTATCAAGGGCTCATGACTTGGCATCTGAGGTGCAGGAGCTGATGAGGTAGCACCAAATTTATTCAAGCAAGAAGGGAGTGAGTTGTGTAAAAGCTTGTCTTGCAAAGCAGCTAAAGGCAAGACAGCATGGTGCTTCTTACAGCAATGCTGTAATATAGTTTTGACATCCTGATTATTCCATATCTAATCAGTAAGAAATACATGCTGCTCTGTACTTGGTTTGCCAGAGGAGCTAAGTGGTGCTTTACCTAGCCTGAACATGGAAGCAGCAGAAACTGCCTTTTGAGGAAGCACAGCTGGAGAGATATGGCTGAGTGGAAGGCATCAGGTGTGGAAATGGTCACTGGAGTTTGGTGGCAGGACATGTCCTATGCCTATGATTGCAGCACTGAACGAACTCCTTATATGGAGCTCCGCACCGAATTTTGGAACTAGCTGGCCACAGGACCAGAGCTCTTGAAAATAATTGAGCCCTACAAGATCTGTAAAAACTGGTAACCAGATAGATCAGAGCAACTCAGTGCCCTGACTGATACCAAGCATGCTGTGTGTACTCATAACTTATTATGGACTCCAGAAAATCCTCTTCGGCTAAAGGATTTCTAAATGCTTCGACTGTAGAAACAGCGTCAGGCAGCATGCACAATCAGCCATTAAGATACACATCCAGAGGAAACTAGGCTGCAGAGCTCATGGATGTTGTAACAACCCTGCTGCATCATGTAAGTTACAGGTGATTATCTGCATGGAACTGAAGGCTAATATGATGCTTTGTTTATGAGGTAAACATCTGACTGGCCTTGCCGTACCTTCACCTGAATTACTAACAACTTACTGTAGTGTGTCGTTTAAAGCAAATTGCAGTGTTAATTATGATAATAAACCCATGCAGGCCAGGAGGACCCTGCGGAGAAGATGCTGGAGCATGCTCTGCTCCCAGAAGTGCTGATGTTACTGCTCAAGCCTCGGTTGGTTAAGCACATTTTGCAAGAACTGGTTCCCCACCTCCCAAACCTGCATTTCTCCCTCTTAGGCCCACATCCTGTATTGCTGCCTCTGCAGAGCCCGCAGCTGCAGACGTATCTGTGCAGCCTCCCTGTGCAGGAGTGGGTTGCTCCAGGCTTTCCAGCATTCTGGGGGCCTGTCCATAAGGTTTGGCTACCCTCACAGGTTTCTGCAGTGCCTCTTTGACAGGGGCTGAAGTAAAAGCAGGACAAGGTAGCAAGTGTGTCACCGGCTGACGCTTCCTGGGATGCCAAAGGTGCCGTGGCTGCAGGGGTGTTTCAGCCCCCAGGGATCCCGAGGTGGCCAAGCCACCCAGCCCACCGGCTCTCCTGCCCCAGGGGAAGGGGCTTCCTCCCTGCCCCAGCCTCACAGATCTCCCCATTACCCAGGTGATATACCTGCACTGAGCCAACCACTTACCTGCTGAAAGCGTAATGTGGACAGGTTCCCCACGACTGCCTGAGGTTGCAGGGAATAGCAGAAGACTAGGAGAAGACTTAAGAAGCTGCAGTTCTTTCCACAAGCTGGAGATAATATTTCCTTTTCTGGTAAGTGCAGAAGAAAGCAGCCACCTGATTCAGCTTTCGCAGTAATATTCTAATCTGTCGCAGGCATATTGTTTATTGAAACGAAAACTGAATATAGCCCACAATTGAGGTTACCAAATACACTTATGTAAGGCCTTTCAGAACAACAGCACATCAGCTGCTAGGGGCTGCTACTAGAAACTAAGGTTTCTTTGTTTCTTAGCAGCAGATGATTTCCTCTCCTAGGGCAATTATGTAGCCTAATTGCCTGTAATAATCATCCCTGCTAAAAGTGTGCTAATGCCAGTCCTTCTCCTTTTTGCAGAGAGTGTCTCCTTACCAACTTTCTGCTTCCAAGTACCAGAGATGGGCTCCACATGTTTCAACACAGGTAATGTTGAAGAACTTAGGATTTCATTATCTGAAGCCCTTCACTGATGCTGTTATTGGTGCTTAAGCTGTTATTAAAAAAAAACAAACATTAAAAAAAAGAGAAAAAAGATAATGTTGTTTCTGAAATGTGAACTATTCCTAAAAGAGTCATTGTCCTTCCAGTTTACTTACAGTTGTCTGGGGTGTATTTTTATTTTTTAACAGTTCTTTGTATTTATTCTTTTTATAAGATACCAATTAGATATACCAACACTAGACTCTGCTATGCTGCACTACAACAATTTTTAAAAGTAAATTGGAAAAAATCACAAAAAAGTCATAGGGTATACTGTACATTGGCAGGATGGATTAGATAATGTGACACATCTTTGTCACTACTCACTTTTGTGGTTTCATTTAGATGTTATCAGTGTTTTCTTCCTAGCAGATAATGTTGTAGCAATACATGATGATTCAAAAATATGTTTTACAGCATTCACATATGTGAACAGTGAGCAATGTAGCTTGATTTTTGGACACAGGTCAGCAAAATACATAACCGTACAGGTTCAGAAGAAAGGTCCATCCAGCCTAATATTTTTTTCTGTCAGTAGCCAAAAGCAGATGTCTAGAGAAGGGTACTAGAAAAGGGCAAGCACATGGGGATCCTTCCCCTATGTGATACTCTTAAGAAACTTGTGGTCCTGGGACTTTCTGTGTCTAGCACTGTGGCACCAATATATATTTTCAACATACCCTGCTTAGAGGCTGAATGATTAAAATTCAGATACTGGCAGTAGGTACATGGTAAGTATCCAGGCATGTCAAAAGCATATTGAAAAGATCCCTGAAGAAGGACTATACCCCCAGAAATACAGAAAAAAAGAGTTCCCAGAAGTTTAGAGGTGAAGTGTATAAAGATGTCCAAGAAGTGGGTTGTTCAGCTCCCTGCAGTCTGCTTCTATAGATCCTCTCTTCATTAGAAAAGTGGAAGGGGAAGCTACATATTCTGTTTGCTTTTAAAGGCAGAGATATCATTGCAAGGGTCCAGTGATGACACCTATGAGTATGCCTCTCCCATGAGGGGACCGCAAGCCTTCACTGTTAATTTTGTCTGGCAGGAAGACCTTTTATTCTGATTAAGTCATATTTTAGAACTCAAGGAGGGCTATACTTCTTACTAAGAAAACATGATTGCAGTTCAATGTATGCATTTGATAGCAGTACTTTGGTAATTATTTAATGCCCGTTATTGCCACTGAAGTAAAAAAAGGCAACCATAACAGCCTCATTACTGCCAAAGATTGAGTAATAAGGTTCGGTGCTATCTGATTAATCAGGCACACTTTATTGCAACTTAAAATACAGGAAGAGAGACAAATAAACTTTATTTGGAGGAACATCTTCGATGAAAGTAAGAAATTAAAACCAGCAACTCTTCAGAAGCACTGGAAGTAAAGTTCTACGTGTGGGTCAGAAAAAGATTATTTCTGGTATGATTGGGCAGGGACAGCTCTCTGTGAAAAGTCATATACCGTGACCAGGATGTGGGTATGTTCAAACAAGAGGTATAAATTCCTTGCAACTTGGAAATTGAACAAAAATAAGATATGTCAGTTCTTGAGGTCCAGATGCCAGTCCAGGTGCTTTCCAGTGTCATCTAATTTCGTTGGCTGGAAGCCTGTTCTAAATTATATGGGCTGGAGAGCCACCAGGCATACAGGCTTTACACGACCTAAAAGTCACTTGGGCAAGGTGGCCAACCAGGCTGGCTCTCAGCCTACTTTGCTTCGTAAACTGTCTCAATAGTGTTCTATCCAGACAAACATTAGGACTTCTGATAGTGAAAGGGTGGAGGTCAGGGGAGACTTTAACGGCAAAGGCTGCAATTTGTTCCCTGAATTCTGAACTGAACCTGTCGACCTGAGCAAAGGCATGGGAAGTCAGCTATTGCCTGAAACCAAAATTAAGGGCTACCTACAACCCAGGTATAGCTAAGTAAGCAGGGAGCCTTGAGTACTCAGGAGTCCCAAGCTAAGGAGCTAACAGCCAACAAAATTACGTCAAATAAAGTTGAGAAAACCCAAAAGGGTTTTTCCTCCCACCCAAATCATACAACAGAGGCATGGTTATTTTGAGCCCTATCACTTTACATGTACATGAACACTAGTCATATTAGTCATTGCTATGTGGCTTGAAGAGAGATGTGGATGAAACTGCACAAGAGTTAACTCTAAGTTGGCCCTTTCTGTGAGGGGTGTCAGTCTTTTGTTGTTGCAAATTGTCCCAAACAAATATATTCTTGCCCTTTCTCCAGGAAGGTTTCATTGCTTGATCACTATTTTTCACGCATAAGTAGAACAGGTCTGGACATTGAAACCACTGACTTTTGCAGCCCCCTGAGAGGAGCAGAAAATCCAGCCCAGATTAGAAGAACCTTCCCTCTGCGTATGGTGCAGCTTGTTATCAGGAACATGCAATGACACTGGAGAAACATTAAATTTTGCAGGAGCTGAAGGAAATATGGGGTCTCTGTTTATGGATGTATTTATATAGCAGGATATTGTTACAGAGTGAAAACTCAGAAAGAAAGAGCAGCCACTGAAAGCAGTTTTGCAAACTGCCACCCTTATGTATCCACAGAGAGTGTCCTGCTGCTGAAAAAGGAGCGATGCTGTGCTTAACTTTAATAGGAAACTCTAAACACTGGGCTAAACTACCTTGGTGGTAGCTCTGTTTAATTCAATGGGATGAGATGAGAGCTAAATTCTGCATCTCACAACTGTCTCCCTTGGAAGGCTGCACGGATGCTTTGGAGTCCTGCCAGATTTATCCCATACTTGACTTTCCCTGCTGTTTGTATGATAATGAGAACTGTGACCTCCAGACTGCTTTATAAGCATCATGCCAGGGCAGTCTATGTTGCTGAAGGATCTGAAACACCCAGTACCTATGCTTAGATAGATATCCTTTTACAAGGTGTGGGCATGGTGTAGCCAAGATATGTCCCTGTTTATTGGGTAGGATAAAAAATGTCACAGTATGTTACCTTACAGTTTAGTTGTCTTCAGCTTTGCTTAGCTTCTACTCCTCCTGGAAACTGTTTCTGTGTTTACTTTTGCTATGTACATTTTATTAGAGACATCACCTAGGTCTTAATGTTGAAATACTATATTCCCTTATGGAAGCATTGTGTGCAGCTCGCTTCAAAAAACAAAGCAGAACAAGAAAACCCACCTTCATTGGCATCTGCTGTTTTTTCTGCACAATGTGTGAAAGAAGTAGTGAAGTGGGTCTCTGATTCTACAGCTGGACCCATACACACCTTTTTGTAGGAAAAGGAATACCACTCTTCCAAGACATACACGGTCTGCCCTTTCTACCTTAATGAGCATTTGTGGGGGACTGAAACTCAGCATGGCACCAGTGCTGGGTGCTCTGCATTCCCACACAGTTACCTCAGCCGCTGTCCTCTCTCTCTTTCCTCAGCAAGGATGATTAGCCAACAAGTATATCTATCTTGTAAGCATGTGGGTTGTCGCTCCAGCTATGCACACTCACCCCCCCCCACAGTCATGCAGGCTGAAAAAGACAAAGGCATGTATTGCTGGCATGGCAGTAATGCAGCTAAAATTAAAAATGAAACAGGGAAGAGACGTAAAACTGAAATGTAACCATTGTGTATGTGATTGCAGCTCATGATTTTCTTCAAAGAGCTTGCAAGCTCTTTAATAGATGTGACCCCTGCAAGATAAAACAACCAATGAGTTTGGGAAGCTATTTATCTATAAACTTAGGGACTGTTTACTCTTCACCAAAGAAAGGTCTCGTGCAGACCTACCCTGTGTGCTGCATGCAGCGTGAGGTCTGAGGATGAGCACAGGCTGCGATGGATGCCAAGGGCGGCCAGTGGAGCCCGACAGCCAGGGTGAGCCACTCGGCTGTGAGGTGATGCTCCTTTGTTTAGATCTCTTTAAATTGGGACATGCTGGAAAGGCTTGCAGAGTTTATTACTATTACTTGCCCCCTGCCCAGAATCTGGCTCTTGTGTTACTTATTAGCTGTGTACAGAGGGATATTTTACCCACACAGAAAAGACTTTGTTCTCCAAATGTTTTACAGGACCTCGCAAGGGGGCAATGTCCTGGTAAGTGTTAGTAAAATGTAGGTAATTTTAATTCCACCATTGTGTTTTCCTAAGGATATTTCTGTATTTTTTTTCCTATGAAAGACTGGATATGATATCTTTCTCTAGTGCTTTGGAAGAGAACTGTAGCGAATAACACTTGTATCTGGCTTGCCCAAAGAGTGTGGATGCCATGAAGAGACCTTCTGTGTCCAGGTTGACTTTGGCTTTCTCAGCATTCCCGACAAATCCCTGGGTCACCACAACCTTTTCTGCAGAAACGGAGTTCTGTGGGCCAAAACCACTGGCCATATTCTCTTTAATCTAAGCTGAAGCCAAAGGCGAGGTGACCTTTCTTACAAAACTGGCTTCTTAGTGGATGTTCCCTGCAGGTCAAGGTCTGGAGCTCATTGTAATTTTTTCATCTCTGAGTTTGAAGCCTTGCATCAGCTAAACTGGAGACAGCATTTCAGAGCAAAAGCATGCTTGCAGAGCCTGATACCTTTCAGTAACTACACTCTGTGAAAAAGAATTAAAACTTTTGCCTTAAAGAAGAGAGTGGTGTGTCTGCAGTTATGTTAAGGATGGGCATGGTTGATTCATTTTGTCTTAAGGAAAGAGAAATGAGGAAAACAACTTCTTTGTGTTCTGTCTTTTGACATGTCGAGGTGCATGATATCTTACGGTTTTAAACTAGTTTGTGGTGAAAAAAAAAGCCATTGGGTGTAGTTAGAAATTAATTTTGTTTATGGGTTCACTTCACCTTAGAAAGAAAGCCAAATTTACATCCAGAACGTCTGCCCCTAACAGTACAGGTGTACAGTAGCTATAACATTTCTTTAAAATTTCATTGTAAAAATAAATTGAAATAATGAGGGCACAGCTAAAGAGAAACTAATTGCTAAAAAATGAGAGATTATAAAACTAACTGTGCAACACTGAAGGAACTCAGCCAACAGAAACCCACTTCTGCTCTTGGGATGCTGTGCCTTGAAGGAAAGAAGAGTGGTGAACAATTAATTTGCATTTTACTAGGGAGAACTTTTAAAGGAAGATTTTAATACTGTGTGTAGCGAAAATCCTCAGAGAGTATGAAGTCAATTTATAAAACTGACAACAAATATTTTCTAGGAATTGTTTACTAGTAAAAACTGCGTAAATAATAAAACCACTAACAATGAAAGCTGAAAGCAGTGTGAACTTACCAGAAATGGATCTGAAAGTGTTCACTTGGGAATGCCCCCGGCTGCCTGTTTAGGAAAAGACTCCATAAAGCATTTCTTGTAAGTGAGAAAAGTAACTTTATTATGAAAAAATTCCCGTCTCATTTGCCTTCAAAGGAGAGGCTGGTCCACAGTTACTATATATTAAAGTATCGTGCGAAGCCAGCTGGGTAAGTGTAGCTGGTCTGATTTCCACAATTCAAGGATCTGGCCATTTGTCCCAGTCTTGGCAACATGCTGGATGCTGGGACGAGAGCATCTTGACCGAGTGAGGATGGACTGTTGAGGAGTGGTCTTTACCTAGGAGGGCAGCGCTGCCACTCAGGGTCCCCTCAGCAAGCTGGAGCTAACGGGATACCCCTGATGGCAATAAACGTAAAATCTGTCATTGAGGATGGAATAACCCCATGCAACAGTATGGGCTGGGGCCTGCCCGGCCAAAGCAGCGTCTGTGCAGAAAAGGCGGTGAGGGTCCTGGCGACCGGCACATTGAGTGTGCCAGCCAGCAAGCAAAATGCGCCCTGGTCTGCATCAAGGGACGTGATCTTTTTTTCTCTCTCCTCAGCACTGGTGAGGCTGCAGCTGGAGTCCTGTGTCCAGCACACGAAAGATACCGATAACTTGGAGCGAGTCCAGGCATTGAGGGGGCTGGAGCACTTGATCTATTGCTGTCGTCAACTCCCTAACGGGTGGCTGTAGTAAAGGTGGGAGCCAAGCTCTGAGGATGAGAAGCAAACTGCCACAAATTTCAGCGACGGAAATTGGAATGAGATATAAAGAAAAACGGTTTTTCCCTGAGGGGGCCAAACACTGGGGCAGGCTCGGTGTCCCCATCCCTGGAGATACTCAAAGCTTGACAGAAAACAGTCCTGGTCTCACTCTGGAGTTAGTTAGCCCTGTTTTGAGGAGGGTGGGCTGGATGGCTTCCAGCCACCTCTTCCAACCAAAATTATCCCATGATTCCTTCCTATTCTGCAGGTGCTCTTAGGCTGTGCTTATTTCTGGGCCTTGATCTTCAAGGGAGACTAAACTGCCTGATCGCCACTTAGAACAGAGGGAGGAGGAAGGCATCGTTAGATCACATCCTGCTTCACTGATCTCCTGGGGCTGCCAGAGTTAATTCACCCTTTCACATCTTAGTTCCCAGCTGGCTCATAAGGACAGGTTTAAGGCCAGAGAAATACATATCAGCCCTCAGTGTTCCTAAGTATGTTAAGTTGAGCCTGCTCATAGGAGTAGCTGGCCAAACATTTGAAAAATGATTTCCAAAAATGATATTCATGAAGGATACGCTTCTCCTGGCATACGCTGCTCTCGCCCGCTGGGTGACGGGGGAGCGTTTCTGGTGAGGAGCCTGCAGTGCCTGGTCTGCAGATGTGCAGAGAGCACTGCACCCTGCTCCTGCATCCCGCTGCAGCCATTGCACGTGTGTGAAACCCACTAAAAGCTGTTTGTGCCTTCAGCATTCCTGCCTGATTAAAGACATCTTGGCTTTACATGAAGCCCACATTCACTTGACACTGTTTTGGTCAGGGCTTTCTCCTCCCTGCCTTGCCATTGTCCCCCGATGCCGGCTCCTGCCAATGCTCGTCTGGCTCCAGGACCCGCTTACTTGGCAGAGCCCCTGCAAATGCAGACGCAGAGCTTTGGCAATGCCCCGACTCCACCTTTCTTTCTCTTTCGCCTCACACAATGCAGAAAGGCATGCCTTACTCCTAAACGCCTCTAAAGTTTCATGGATGCTGTCAGTCCTAGACAATGCACTGACGTTCATGTTACATGCTACAGACTGGTTGTTCCCAAGATGCGTTCAGTAAGCTGCTCTGTGTATTGCCTTCTGTGGGAAAACGCACATTGCGTTCTTGAACCATACTGGTCCATTACAGCAGTTTTTCTTTGGCTCATAAAAACACTAGACCGAATTGTACTGATCTGCACTTATTTATAGGTAATTGGTGACAACCGAGCTCAGATTATTCACTTTTTCAGCAGCAAGATGTACCCAGCTGTGATAGAACTGGCCAAATCACAAAAAGTGATTTGTAAATATTCTTGTGAATAAACTCACAGATGTATTATTTGTCCATAAGTATTTTGACATAGTTCACAAAAATATCTGAAGTTCTTAAATGTCAGCCAGACGGATAGGTGTCTTGCAGTGCTCTTCCTGAGTCCGTGACTCCTTGGTCAGGTGCTGCGTTATTCTCTATGGCTGTGTTCCTCTTCTTTAAAAATTAGCAATCATGTAATCATGGAATAAAGACAGCCCACGCGTTTGAGGTGACTATTTGCCATAGTAAATAGTTGATGTAAATAATCTGTGAGCCAATGAAAGGCTAATGCTTGGTCACATGAATCCTTTACAAATACTTCTGAATTAAGATGTTGCAAGAAGGTAAGTCCAATTCATGAACAGGGCAAACTGTTAAACTTACAACAAACTTTACTGACAGTAAAATGCAATCTGCCCAGTTCGGTGAAGAACATATCTGTACGGGAGAGCAAAACCACAGCAAAATCAAGGATTTAATGTTTTTCCTCCATGACAGGTTACTGCATTTTGCTCACTGCTGCTGCATGTCTATGGATTTGTCTGCTGTTTGGTGTATAGTAAGCTACTGAAGTTCAGGCTATATCCTAGTATGATCCCTCACTCCCATATTTCCAAATATGCTCCCATTTCCTTGTGATCAAAAAGTCGTTCAGGTTTTTAGAGTAATATGTCATGCTGGAAACTCCGCAGCTTTAATTTCCAGTTTTCCAGCACTGTTTAGGGTCTTTTTTCTCTCCCTGCTCATAATCCTAAGAGCGAGAATGGCACATACAGAAGTATGACATGATGGTGCTTGCATGCTGGCAGGCACACGAGAAAATCCCTGCTGGCAGGAGTGTCAGAAAACAGATTTCTTTGCAGTTCTGGCCTATGCTTTCTGCGTCCTACTTTATACAGCTTCAGCCTGTGCAGGAATATGAGTAATGTTGTAATGCTGAGGCTGTGAGGTGTGTAAGAAAATAAAGGATTGTGTCTTAAAAGTGAGATTTACTTTGTTCAGGTGGCCAGTAGAAGTCAATTTGCAATTTGCATTCTGCTTAAACTCTTTAAAAAAATTGTTTAATTGTCATTAAAGTGGTGCACAGACATAAAGTTGATTCTCTGCAAGTTGTAAGCACGCAGAAGTGGGGGCCAAAGGAAGGATTTCTGGTGTAATATTGAACTGGCTTTTCTGTCTCGCTGTTGTGTCAGAGCTGACCCATCTTTGGGTCAGAGGTGAAAAAGTGTGGGATGTGGAAAGCGATACTCCGGAGGAGGCTCCCTCCTTTTTCCTGCTTCCTGCTGGGATTTTCTGCGGGACAAGTAGGAGCACGTTTCCACATGCAGGCTGCAAAGTGTCAAGTGAGGACGCAAAACAAGGTGAGCAAGGGCCCAACGCGACAGGAATAGAGCCCTATTTGCAGAAGGTCCCAGCTCCCTGTGCAGGAGCCGGGGTTGGGGCACCTGCCGCATGCCCCCTGCTTCATCCCCGCGGCGCTGCTGGGCCAGCCTGAGGCTGTCAGGGCACCACAGCTGCATGCGAAGGAGTGCCAGGCAAGCTTCAGAGCCATTTGTGTATTCCTCTTTTCCTCCTTCAGCTCCTCATGCTGCCCCAGTCCTCCTGGTAGCTTAGAAAGCCTCTCACCATCCCGCACAAATGCTCAGTGCTGCCCTTTCCAGCACGTGCAAGGGCAGGGCTTCCGCTTTGTGCAAAGGATGTCATGGTGCTACTAGAGCGGCTTGAGGATGAGGCCAGCCGGACGTCCACCAAGGACTTCACCAACAGACACTCTATTTCTCCTCTTTAGAGTCTGTTTGCAGCGGGAGTAGCTCTACTGCGAGTGTGCCTTCTGCTAAATTCAAGATCTTACACATATCCCAAGCATTAATTAGTACCTTTACTTGTAACCCACAGAGCATGACGCATCTGACCTCTTTACAGCTCTTTTTAACGCCAGTGGAGGGGCGGGTGCCCACTGCGGGAGGACGGGGTGAAGGCTGTCCTTTGCACCCGCCAGCCCGGCTGCTGCAGGCTCACATGAGGGACAGCGAAGCAGCTGCTTGCCTGGCTGCCCGCACGCAGGACGCAGCCCCATCGTCCTCGTCCTGCCGGCACAGAGGCAGTTGCAGGTGAGACAGACGAAAGCCCCTGGAAAGACCCTTGCCTCCAGGAGGTCCAGTGAGGTGCTGGGGGAAGCCTGGTGCCGCGTGCCAGCTGTCCATGGGTTTTAGCCTTCAGTGTCGATGGAAACTTGCCCACCAGCTAGTTTCAGAGCCCGCGCACCCATCTAGATTCACTTGTGGTGGCTTACGGGGGATATAGTGTCTGGGCAAGTGTCTTCAAGCCTAATCCCTATTAAAGTCAACTTGGAAAACCTCCCGGTGGCCCTAGCAAGCGTTGAGTCGTACCTAGAGTCACCTGCTCTTCCAGGTGTCCTGCCTGTGCTGCAAGTCTGCTGAAGGAAACACGGACCAGGAGCCTTCAGCGTTCGTTTGAGTAGACCACAAAAACAAGTCCCAGGTGCAGGACCCTGGCCTACCACTGGAGCTAGGAGCAGGTTAGTTGCCCAGGCTTCATCTCCTGAATTTTTTCTATGGGTGTTGCAGGGAGTAAAAAAACTCCAGAAGTATGTCGATCGGTCCCTACAGGTTGGCCCATTTGCAGAAGGCCAGCTCGGCCCGGAGGATGCGAAGGTGATCTTTAGAAGTCAGGTTTAGATAAAAGTAAAGACAACCCGGGAGGAAAACAAAAAGGAGACAATGGGTCTTATTTTCATTATAGTATGAAGAATGAGCACAATGAGTAAGTGAGACACTTTGTAAGTCAATATGGTACATATATGGCTGCTCAGAGTTCTATTTTGCAGAAGCTTAACTGTTCACTTCCTGGACTCGAGACTCTGTGTTGGTGGGAAGAGCAAGCATCCCAATTCCACATATTGTGCAGGAACATAAACAAGAAATGAATCACATACTTTATGGGAACGTAATGCCATCTAAGTAGATATTCAATAAACTTTCTTAAAGCAGTTATTTTTATCACTTATTTTCTGTCTACTGGAGACCAATATTTTTCTAGTAGCAGGTGTGTCTGAATATTTGATTTTTTGGTTTGGTTATCAAACTGCCAGATTAATTCAAGACGGACCCAAAGTGAAACTGCATTTTACTTTTCTTGCAGAAATGAAAACCCCCCAAATGTCTCCTCTAGGTCAAGCAAAAATCAAATTCTGACCCAAAGCATATGTATCATCCCCACTTGGGGAATTTCTATTCAAAGCACATAAATGAATGTCTAGAGATTATTCACAAAAGCAGCATGGACTTGCATCTCCCGTGTCCCCAGTGAATACACTATTCAGTATGGGCTATTCTTCAGGAGGCTGTCGCAGTCTCTTCTGTCAAACCCTAGTTTCTCTTGCCTGCAGCTCCTACATGCATGCTCTGTTTGCTACACGTTCAAAGCCTTAGTTGCTACGGTACACAGTGTTTCAGGATCAAAACATAACGCTGATTAGGAATCAACAGTGTCCACACACTGTGTACTTTTGGTTATCCATTTGATCCAATGACTATTAAAAGGATTTAGAAAGACAGTGTAGTGAAAGACTGACATTATTACAGCCACTTGCTGGCAGAAAAAGCAGATCAACAGGTCAGTCTGCGAGGCCGAGAAATGTGTTAAGTGAAGATACCCAAACTTTCATTAAGTGAGCTCAATCAGCACAGCAAAAAGTCCATCAGCAGCTACATGCAGGTAACCTACACAGCACTCTATTCCTCCCTGGCATGCAGCAAAGGCATACTTTTTGTTCAGCTCTTCAGCTCTGGCAGTATGAGGAGTGTCACTGGTTTCACCGTGTCTTCACGCACAGGGAAGTATTTGCAGGATTAGGACTTTAAACCCCAATCTTAGTACAGTATCTGCCTACATCTGGCATGTTCACAAACCCCACTGGCTCCCCTTGCTCAAAGTGACAGAGGTTAAATGCATGCTCACTTACTTGAAAGGTCAAAGCCTTTCTTTGCAAACTGCTTGAGGTGGGAGGTGTGTCATAGTCTATATTTCATAAAGGGTAGTACTTACTATGCTCATCTCTTTCAGAGTACAAGCAATGTTGTCTGGTTTTGATTGGGGTAACACTGCCACTACTTTCTATTAAGAGAGCTGGCATAACTTACAATTTGGTTTCCACTGTAAATAGTTATCTTTACAAACTGCAAAATGCGTATTTTGCTAATATGCACCTCAAAAATTCACATATTCTGAAAAATTCCCTTTCAGCCAAGTAGTCTGCTGGCATGGCCTTGAGAAACAAGGTGCAAAGAAGAGGGAAATTCACTTCCTTGCCTGAGTGGGTGGTGTGGGTACTGCTGAGAGTCATTGCCCAGCTTCTACCACAAACTGGTATTACCAGCTTCACTTTTCTGATATCAGCATCCCCATTCATGTTTTCTGGTCTCTTTGGTGCCAGAGCAAGGGCTGGATCATTAAACATTTTGCACTCTGGCCTTGCTGCAAAGTCTGTTTGGCTCACTGTGTGCCAGCAGAGCTTGACACCCTCCACCTCTCTCGATACACCCAGTGAGGGTGCCTTTTATCTCAGCTACTCTGAGCTCCTTCTTTAGGTACTGGCAAAAGAGAAACACGCTTCCACAGTGCAATTCAGCTCTTAGTTGAATACCTGTCACAAGTCGCCTAACTTTTTCTCTTCAGTTTAGAGGTAGATGACTATTGTGGGGCAGTCATCTATGGGGCAAGACTGGACTGTCACTTCATTTTAGCCATTGACTAAGAAATTCTAAATTTTTTGCTTTACCTAGCTCCAGGCAAAACAAGCTCTTTGCAGGTCAGCCAGATAACGCACAATAACACTCATTCATTCCCTTATATCTGGCTTTGGTCAAAACCAACAGATCTTTCTTTCCTCTCACATCTCAATTACCAGCATCAGGCAATGCCTCCAGTTAGTGTACAGCCTTTATCTAACATATATGGAAGTTAGACTGATTTAATCTGAGATAGTCACAGAGCAGCACACATCCCATTTGATAAAGTTCACTACCATACAAGGGGATTTCCCAAAATATATTTCATTGAGAAGGATACACAAATACATGGAACTAACACTCCACTATAAGCACACTTTGTGAACCAACATAAATATAGTCCAGTGGTAGCTGTAATTTCGTTCTGTAGTGGTGATGCTTGTACAAGTTTGAAATGAAGAGGTTTCAGCTGCACATGTCCAACAATTTACTGATTATTCAGACTGGGTAAAATTTATTAGCCTTATTTCCCTTTCTTCCTCCTGACACTGTACTTGTTGCTTTTGTGATTTTATATTCTGAAGTGGAGGGCAGTAAAGGCTGACTAAAATAATTGTGAGTTCTAAAGAAAGGATCTTCAGAACTACTTTAATATCTAGTATCACCTGAAATTCATAGTATCATTGATCACAAAAATTTTGTCAGTTATTTTAAATCCCGCAAGTTGTCTGGAGCCAAGTGATGACCACTTAGGCGAATAAGGAGTGTTTATGTCTGTAGTTGGGTTACGAGTATCATATGCTTTATATGACCTTTATTTTTTAAACAAACACCACAGACACAAAATATGTCACTTTTTTTTTATGTGAGCAATACCCATACATGTCTTCTTTACTTACCCATACTCTTTTACTCTGTGGAGCCTGTAGCTACCATGCAGTTTGCTGCCTGCATAGGGACCAGTGGATGGCATGTAGTTTGCATTAGGGTGTTAGTGAAATACCTATGTGACAGAAGCCTGGTATGTGAGTATGTATGTGAGATGTGATAGGTCTGTATGGGATGGGGACACGAGTTCTATTTCTGCAGGAGTCTGTCAGCCCCAAACAGAGCACAGCACTGCAAGGAGCATGTTGCCCTTAAGTTCGTTTTACTACATTTTGGGGCGACTGCTGATGCTCCCTAGAAATCATGGCAAGCCAAAAACCTGGAAGAAGAGGTAAAATTTGAAAAATTTCTGTACATATTTGAGGGAAGCAATGTTATATGTGGAAACTACGCCTGCTTCCTGGATTTAATTTTCAGGATTCTTGGTTATCTTACATACTGTCGCAGGAGAAGCATTGAACTTCTTTGATCTGGTGCCTTTAATGAACTGACCCTGGCAATGTTGTGTAAGCCTTGAGCAATGTGAAAGCATGTAAAAGCACTTGGAGGAGAAAGCAAAGGGCCTTTGAAAAGGGATCTTACAACTGCTGTGGGAAGTAGTGATTTTTCTGCAATCCCATTACTGCACAGGAAACAAGAAACGGCTGGGGCAAAGAGAATGTCAAGGCACTGCAGCCTGGTGCGTCTTTTCGTGGTGTAGACTGAGTGACGATACTTGCAGGGTAGGTAACAAGACACACTGCTGGCTCATTCGTGTTACCCCCCACCTCATATTCAGTTGTTTGCAGGTGCAATTCTTCCTTTAACCTGTATATATAACTCCATTAATTAGATTAAGGGCAAAACACCAATGTACACCCTGTCACCTACTCACAGTTTCTATTACCCCAGAGATCCGCCTTTACAAGTGACCTAGTGCAAAGATTGCTAACACGGTCTGTGCCACATCATACCCAGCTACACAGAAGGTGCACGCCTCTCATCCATACATGAACTCCATGGATACATGTGAAAAAACATTAGCAAGCTCTCCTCCACGAGGCCTGGGACAAAGGCTGATTTTTCCCTCATGCAACCATTCCTGTGGTCTCCACAGCTGTTACCTGACTATTTATGGAGGCAGTGTAGCATCTGTTATGTGTACAACTTGTCCTTTGATAAGTCTGGTAAATAGCAATGTGCCGACTTTTTCTGGCAGGAGTTTTCTCTTAAGGCATTTTTGGCTGTTGCTGAGGAACAGATCATTGTTAAAACTTAAATTTTGTACACTTAAGGCATGTTTTTAAGTGACAGAAAAGCAAACCAGTTCGCCTGCTCTCTGAGCCAAGAAAGACTCACTGAGCCATGCCCACCTCAAGAGACACAAGAACATTTGCCACTTAAACATATGTCTTCTTATGGGTCATGAAAACCCCGTTGGGTAGCAAAATGAAATTGATAAGTTCTTTGCTACAGAAGAGAACAAATCTTACGGCACTTCTAGTGCCACTGTCTCACTGACTGTTAACACCTGGCTGCCACCTCTGGGTGCTGGACTTCTCTCACCTTGTATGATAGCTTATGGTGTGCAAATCTAGGACTGTATCAGGAGGTGAGGATGTCCCTGATCTCGAAGTCACTTTGAGTGAGTGTGAATGGCAGCCCACAGAGGATGGCGACAGAGCACCTGGCTGTCAGGTTGCAAGGAAGCATCACTGTTCCTATACACCCTTGTTCCCCCGGCAAGCCTTGATGGTCTATTCACAACCACCCTGCGAGCACAAGAGGTGGTGATAGCATATGCATGTTCAAATGGGTTCACCGCACACAGAGAGGTACATGCTACACCAGAAGTGCTAGAGTGACGCATGAATGCAGTTGCTAGTAGAAAAGGGAGGAGAGCTATTATGGCCATTTTGAGAGAGGGCGGTAGGTGGATGCTACAGTAACATAGGCATTAGGAAACGTAAGCAGAGATGCCATGAACTAAAGAGGGTCAGAAAAGAAAGACAAAAAGGAAAAGCAAAGTTCTGTGTTAGTTCCTTACATGACATTATCATCCATTCATATAGGAATGGGGAAGGAGAAAATAACTAGCAGCCTACTGCATAAAGGGCCTCAAAGTTTTTTTTAAACATCTCTGGGTTAGTTTGCAGTATAAACAGCCAGCATAAAAAGTGGATGTGGTTTCAGTGAGCAGAGCTAATCCAAGTAAGAAAAGAACAATGTTTACTCAAATGCAGTGAGCACATGACTATGCAGATTCACAGGACAAAATTCCCAACGTCTTGAGAGCAGTGCTGAGAAACAGCACCGCTGCTTTGGTGTGACCCCAGGGAAAACCTTTTCTCCTAGCACAGCATAAAAAATACTGATTCAGGCATTGCACTGTTGGCCTGCAGGGAAGTGTGAAACTGATGCTGGCATCTCTCCTTTCCAAGATCCTCACATCCCCTGTGAGGCTGTCCGAGGTGCCATCTGCCCGTAGGAGTGCTACTGAGAAGTGCTTTGCACATCTGCAGCCCAGTGGTGCTGCTCCTCTCCTGCCGGGCACTGCCCACCTCCCTCCTCCCCCTCCTCCTTTTCCTACAGTCCCATGGGCTCATGCAAGCCATGTAGCAACTTTTTTCACTTATCTGTGACCTCTGGGTGCAGGGAATTAACCACAAACCAGTTGGTCACTCAAGAGCAAGCGTTTAAAAATAGAAAAGCCCAGACTTGGCACTGACTTGTCATGCTTGCTTCCACTCTTGCTTTTACTGACATAAAGCAGAAACAACTTTACAGAGGGGAAAGGTGCTACACCTTCTAAGAAATCAGAGCCTGCTTATATTGCTAGTGGGCTCTTTAGGACAAATCCAGTTTCCCTTCCTTTTGGCCAATATACTTTAATTATAGATTGGAGAGTGGGGAAGGGATGAACAGAAAAGTAGGGAAAGGATTATGATATCAGATCTATGTGGCAGGATTAGTAAGGGAAAGATAAGGCACCAGTGCCCATTTTGCTGAAGGGCCATTTTCTGTGCAGCGCTTGAGAAAGACACCTCTCGTGCTCTCTCCTCTTGCTTTACTGCCTCGTGCATGGCCCAACCCTTCAGAGTGATCCCAGAGTCAGCCCTTCGTGAAAGGTTATGCTCTTTATTTTTCCCCATCAGCAAAGCATAAAGGACAGGGCTTGCATATTTCTTTTCCCACTAGCTTCCTGCTCTCCCAGCATTGCATTCTGTGCTGCTGCTGGCAGGACATCGTGTTATTGCTACAGCAGACCAAATGCAAACTCTCCAACATTGTTGTTTATCACTTAACCATACTGAGTGCATTCAGCATTTGTGAAGGACCCTGAGAAATCACATTTACATTTATTAGTCTGCACTAATTTGGAAACAGTTTGGAGCTGAATTTACCTGTTGGCTTGTAGAGAGTTACACCACTCCTTTTTTACTCTGGTGAAGTCTTAAATAGGCTTTCACTGGGTCAATGCCAAAAACCCCTCCAGGCAAAACGCTGCGGCCAAGGGAGGAGGGTGGTGTGCTGGTGGTAGAGGCTGGGACGAGGGTGAGGAAGCTAAGTTAGGACAGTATCCTGATAGCTAGAGGACAGTAACAGTTCTTTCTAAGAGCAGCTTCTTATTCATTGGTACAAAGAGCTTATAAATAAACTCCCAACAGCAGCAATGCTTCCAGAGAGAAAACAGCTTTGCACCTCCCACACTAACTGATGACTAGGATGGCATCTAGTTATGAAACCCAGCTCGGCTTTTGCTCATCTAACACTCTGTTTATGTACAAACTGTCCTGTGTTGTTGCTTTCTCTTTAGAGCAAAAGGGGCTTTGGGCAGCTGAGGGAAACGACAGAAGGAATACTGTGAAAATTGCACAATTTACACCGTTGTTTGTCCCTTTACTTGAGATCCCTGTGAAAACAGTGTCTGCTGATGATCATGAAAGGAAGAAAATAAATCTTGGTTTCCCTTTCTGCAGGCACCCAAGGAAGCTGGTGCTTGTTTTGTAACATGCTCTCTGCAAAACAACCCTCTGCAATTACAGAAGGTACTGGCCACAAAAACTGTGCAGCTCGGGGTGCTGTGGCAGTAGGGCCATCGTTATTCACTTCCCAGTAATTGTTTCCAGTGCTGACTTCTCAGGCACAAAATGCATTGCAAGAGCCAGAATCCAGCTTACAAAGGACTGTCTCTGAGTATTTGTTTTCTGCTTTAAAGCCTTCTCAGTGTAGCACCCTGGCATTGTGCAGTAGGTGCTGAACCCACTGGGTAGAGTTGCATGCGTGATTACCATGTGCTGAGGAGCTGTTTGTAAACGGGGAGCTGTTTGTAAACGGGAATTTGGCAGTTAATCCCTCAATAGCTACAGTAACACCCTGTTGCAGTTCTGCGGTATTAACTGTAAAGCTGCCACTTTGCCCACTGTGAAGGTCTATTTAGCTTTGTATTGAACTGCACTTGTTTGCATGTGGTCCTTGTGCCCACCCAAGGCTTACCAAACCAGGTTGCTGGAGAGGGGAGGCACTAGTCCTCCTGGCTCACCCGTGCTTGAGGAAAACAGGCTGGAACAGCGTCAGGGAGGAAAGCAGAAGCGTTTTCAAGGAGCTTTGTGCAGGCAAAGATCTCTTACGCTTGAGTATACTCTTAATAGCTCTTGAGTGTACCAAATATACTCTAATCAAAAAAGAGGTACGAATTGTAAACTGACAGTTCAGCAAGTGTTCTCCAACAAATCTGGATAGGTGGTCAATCAACTTCTCAGGGCCTTACCAGTATAAAACTTTCGCCTGCACAAAAAGTGTTTTGCAAGGAATCTTCATTAGCTGTACTGTGACGTTCACTGGAGTGCAGGTGTGCAAGCTGATTTTATGACTGCACACACATGCATATTTACAGATATGACATTATTTAAAGATCGCCTGCAGGTATTTGCACATGTTGCAAAAAGGCACGAGTGTGCATGCAGTTATTCTCTTCAAATGCACATGTGGAAACCTTTTTGAAAATGTACTGCTACATGCAAATTGCACTAGGATTATGGGCCATACCCTGTTCTCAACTGTGGAGGAATAAATGCATGGTACTTCCTGCTGAGATCCACAGATTGTCCTGCAAAAAAGTCTAAGTACGTATCCTTTAGAATATGGCTTGCTTACTGCAAACTGTGTAGGTTTATAGGAACTTCTTTTCTTGGAAGCAGGTCATCTACTAATCCTGGAAATGGGCTGAGGGTACATGTGACTTGTGCTCCAAGAAGATGATAGGAGTACGACTTGTCATTTGGAAACTAGGGTCAGAATATATTTATATCTCCTTTTCTTTTATCTATCTCACTTAAAAGGGTTGAAAAACAAAGGAATGGCAACAACTGTCTCAAACGAGGTTTTGCATAGTAAGGTTGTATTTCTAGCTTTATGGTCTAATTACCACAGAAAGAAATGAAGTGGACCTTATTTCCCCTGTGAACAGCCTCATGAAAAAGCACTACAGTACTGACACTTAGGTTGATCTTGTTGCCTTATTAGCAACCACAGTGGGTCAAGGTAACCTTTTTGACAAAACACATTTTAAAAACATGTGGAGTGGCTGATCTCCTTCAGTGCAGTGACCTAGGACTGTATTTTCAAAAATGAACACAAAGTCCCATAAACAAGAAGAGCACATGCGAAAGGTCTGCCTTCATTTGCAGCCACTGCTCCCAGAGTTGCAAGTGCAAATCATTTACATGCACAAATGAAGGCTGCAAACAGGGATTTGACTATAGGAACACTTAATTGGCACATAAGACCATGGCTACTTTGGTGGGCAGTTCTCTGTAGAACTTAATTTCTGTGAATCAAACCATAAAATCTTGATAGAAGCTTTTCAGGGTGTGAGAACAGTATGACCTCAAACACTTCTCAGGGTTTTTAAGGTGTGCTGTGCACATACACATGTGCATGCGGGTCCTTGACCTTATTCCATGTTTTTAAAGAGAAATTGCAGAGCTGTGAGATATGGCTCCTCTCCTATATTGTCAGTATTTTTGCCCTTTGATCTCCACAGAGGTGTTGTACGATATATCTGTACAGCCGTAGCGTTGCATCCCTGGCAGCCAGCGCCTCTGTCAGAGCTCACAGGCTAAAATTTGCTCAGCGAAAGAGCAGCATAACCCTATGGCCATGTCTCCTCTTCGGAGAGAGGCTCTGTATGGACACCACCTGTGTGTGCTTTGACTTTGCCCTGCCTCTTGTGTTTGCTGGCATTTGAGAACCTGCTGTAGGGTCAGAGAGCAAAGCTGCTGTCATCGGAATCATGAACTCACCCGCAGTGAAGGACAGAGAGCCCCAAACTGGGAACACGGTGTCAGAGCCAGACTTTTATTTTTTCACTATTCTTCATGCCCCGTGAGTTTCCGCTGGCAATCAAAGTGTTTGCCCTTCAGGCCTTCCAATCGTGCTATTCAGGGAATTAATGTTGACATGAAATGATAAGATGGGGGAATGTGGGTACAAGGCTGTTACTAAATGGCCAGTTTAAGGAGCCTGCAGCTCCTGGCAGTGATGGTTTGAATCCCTGAGTTACTATGGGCAGCAATAAACATCCTGGTTTCACAACAGAGAGACGGAAAGACCTTCAGGGATCCCTCTCAAAAGTGCTTGAAACCAACCAAGCGGATTGCTGCAAACATGCAGTCAAAAAGTCTCCTGTGAAGACTGTGACAATTTCTGATTCTCCACTTGTTAAATTACCCAGGTTTCTGGAGCAGGTTTATCTCCCTTTGACAGCTAGATCCTTCCTTGCACAAACTGTGTTTCATGCAGAAAATGGCAGTCCGCATGTCTGGAGTGTTAGCTGTTTGCAGAGCAAGACTTATAACTGCTCTTTTGTTTTTTTCTCTCAGTTTTCTGTCAGGCTTTGCAAATGTTAAGTAGCACATTTCAAAACCACTAGGACAGGCGAATGCCACTGGTCTTGGCACAGGGCAAACCCTCTGCAGATCTGTGTATGAAAGCTTTGCTGTACTTTCCCACACTGCATCTGATTCTGGAATTAAACCTGCCTGTTTGCACAGGTATTTACACTTTTTAAATTACTGTGGTAACTGAGGATGAGCTGAATGATCAGCTGCTTCTGCCTAGATAACTAGAAAGGATTTTTTGTCTTTCCTTGGAAGAGGTACCATGGCTGTCAACAACTTTGTGCATGATCAGGTCTCTCAGTTCTCAGTTTATATTTGAGCATTAAGTCTCTCCATTGTCTGCTTCTACAGGTGAAGAATAATTGTGTTTCAAAGTGGAAGGTTAGAGCTGACCATCCCTCTATCTCTACAAATTTATCTAACTCAGAGATGTGCTTCATCGCTGGTGTCTGAGTTCAGACTTCACATGTTGTTTATGACTTATCCTGTCAGTGAGCCTCATTCAGCTGTGGTATCTTCAATGGCAAAACCAGTTTAAGTCCCTAACCTCACTGTTTTTGCCACTAGCCATGTCATGCCACATTCCAACAGCTCACTACCAGTTGTGCATCTGCAGCTACTTGGAAGTGAGCACTCTGCGCTGGAGGACTGGACTGATCTTCATTGGATCCATAAGAAGTTAAAGTAAAAACAGTTCAGCAGTGGCAAAAAGAAAAGGAATCAAATTAATTTCCATAATCACTTCCAATGCATTCTTTGTATGGAAAATAAAGTTGCACCCTGAATAAACTTAAGATTGTTTATTGTGATAATTTTAAATAAGGTATGAATAAAAAGTGCAGGTAAGATGAAAGAAAATAAGGTGCAAGTTCTACAGTGCAGAGAAGGAAAAGATGTTTGAAGAAGAAGGCCTAAGCAGTGTTCCTTTGAATATTGAGACCTTTTTCTGCATGCTGCGTTGCAGCTGTCACCTTTAATAACCCCACTGCTCCCAAAGAACATTTTGTGGAGAGTGAGTGGTCCGAAGAGTGCCTGATCACAGAGTGCTGGCTCCTTCTCCTTGTTTCCACCTCTGTAACTAAAAATACTCTCCCCAGTTTCCTAAAACTATTTTTCCATGGAAGCAATTGCTGTTGCTGTTTGATCAGCAATTACATGCATGACCATGAACTGGAAGGGAACATAGACCATAAAGACAAGGGGACATCAGCTTGTTAAAGGCAGAGTGCCTGGTCTGGGTGTCCTGCACTCACTTGGGACCACGCCAAGTTGCTCAGCCACATGCTTACTTCAGGTCATGGGAGTTTCTCTTCCAAAGCAGCAACTTTGAACTGCACAAAAGCATTGCAGATGACTTTGAGAAATCCAACCATAAAACGACACCTGCTTAAAAAAATTATGACTTCTGTTGGGACATGCAGCAACATCTTCTGGCTGACTTTCCCCAGAGTGTCAAGGGAATGACTGTCAAATTCAAACAGGTTTCTCCATCCAGCTGCCCCTGTGCCACATCTGGGGAAGGGGAACAGTGCGTACCTCTCCTGGCAGCTGTCAGTGCCCCAAGCCAGCAGCCCCAATTGCCAGAACCATTACTTCACAAGCTCTGGGAGTTGAAGTAATGGCAAAACTGGAAGAAGAAAGCTACTTTTTCACCAACTCAATTCAGAAAAAAAACACTGCTCTGTGAGGCTTTCCAAGGCTGCTTCTTAAGCAGAACTCTTGTCCGTGCTGCCCTCCTGCTCCCCAGGAGGAGAGGGAGCTGAGGGGGCTGGGTGGTGGGGGCTGCTGGGGAGCCGCAGAGGTCGGTTTTCTGGGGGATGACGCATGCCACAGCACCTGGTAGCCTGCAAGGCTGGACTTTCGCCTGTGTCTTAGCCACTCCTCTCAGGTACGAGTTCAAGCACATAAAGGAAAAGAAAAACTTTGGTTAGTGTAAGATAGGGAATTTCCTCTGAAGCCAGTAAAGCCAGTCACTTTTAAAAATCCAGTGAGGAGTTACATGCATCAGTTAGGTGCCTAACCGTGTCTAATAATCTGACTCCAAAACACCACCTCCTGCATAGCTACCAGGTTTCTGCAGTCATTCATCCCTGTTGAGAAGGATGCGATGCGTGCATAGACCGGCATGACCACGAGCAGGAAAAGGGAGTGTGCTTTCCACACCATCCTGATGCCCTCGGCATTTCTGCTCGGCAGAGTTCTGGGGTGCCTGAGAAAGCGCCGCAGGGAGGGCGAGGCAGGAAGGGAAAAAGGGAAGCCTTTTTTGTTTTGTTTTTTGGTTTTTTGTTTGCTTTTGCTGGTAGGGGCAGCAGTCCCCATCCACCTGTTGTTTCTCTGGCGGGGCGCAGGCTGCGGTGGGGGTGCGGGGGGGGTGCGGTGGGGGTGCGGTGGGGGTGCGGGGGAGCCGCCGCCAGCTGCCAGCCCCGACTCTGCCCAGCAACCCGGCCACGCTCCATCTGCCGCTCCCGTAATGAGCCGAGCCGGCCTCTGGCACAAGCCAGCTCTCGTTCCCCTATTCACCCGCATCTCCCTTTCAGCGTCCTATTGTTCTTCCCTAATGGCCTTACAATAGCCCTGCCTGTTGCCTTTACAGCCGCTGTGAGGCCAACCGGGGAAAGTCTTAATCTCTGCTTCAAATTAAAGGGACTCCTCTGAATTAATAATGTTGCCAGGAATGCACTGCCTGATACGAGGGGATGTATAGCACTCTTCAGCCCTCAGCAGCTGTGATTAGCTGGGGCTTGAAGTGTCCTGTCACAATATTTCATCCCTCTCCCCCGCTGCCCCCTCCCCGTCAGCAGGGTTGCCACATGGCCCGTCTTGTGCTGCCTTTTCAAGCCCTGTGCCAATCATGCGGCAAAGATGCCCCAGATAGGGTGACAGATGGGGCCGGGGTAGTTTAAGGCTAGTCTGGGGCCTGGGGCACTCGCTGATAGCTCAGCGAGTTCACCACTGATTACTATACGGAGGAGCAAGGCCGGAGAAGGACCTCCCGGCTGGGGTCCGCCGCAGCGGGCAGGGGAGCCCACCAGTACCCCAGCCCTGCGCGCAGCGGGGATGCCGACCGCTTCGCAGTTGGACGTGCTTTGCTTTCCCCCCCCTGACCTGAAGGGCTGGCTAAAAGCTGTGGGAAGGGAATCTGCTTCATGTCACAAAGAGGAACCCCTGACAGCGAACCTCAGAGGTGCTGTGAAGAACAGCCTCTCCAGTGGGGCTCCAGCTTTGCTCTGGTGCGCTTGGTCGGTTTGCAGATAGGCCAGGAAAAACACATCCTTGTTACAGGGTCAGGGTGTCCCCAGGCCTAAGCAGTGATAGGATGCTTCTAGCAATGAAGATAAAGGCAGTGCCTGCCTGACAACCTCCTTCCAGCCAGAGCATTTTTCTTTCCAGTAATAGGAGAGACAGCTACAAGTGAAAGAAGAGAATAGCTCTGTGCTTCGCTTGGCAACCTTCCAACATGAGGACAGAAAGATCACTACCAAATTTATTTCAGATAGGTTAATCAAGGCATTCTGTTGAGAGGCAGCACATCAGAAAATGGAAATCTTCTAAACTAGGCAATTCCAAAGTCTGTGTCGGAGAATGCCTGAAAAAGAGAAACCCTGCAATGTCCCCTCCCATGGTGGTGGCATTGCAGCTAGCGCTAACCCTGCGCAAGGTCCAGTTCTGTCCTTGGTGCAAAACTGAGCTCCTCTGCAGCCTGCCAGTCGCTGCTTAGGACACCACCAGGGCCCAGCCACCCTGTCTCTCCCCAGTGTCCCCTTGCCGATCACATGCATGATAAATTTTCCTCCCTGAGCAATGTGAGAGAGACAAATCCTTCTGGCTGCCCCATTTTTTGTGTTTGTCCAGCTGCTCAGTGTTAGAGGCCACAGCTTCCACATGGGCCGCTAAGAAGTCTCCTGCCTTTGCTGGATACCTGGACTGCTTTGTCAAAGGCTGCTGCTGCTGCTACCAGGAGGAATAACAAATCACCAAATGATAGCATCTCGTCATACTTCTGCATGCTGTTCCCCCTCCATAAATCTCACAGAACTCTGCACTAAAAATGCAGACTTCCTGGCCCAATTTGCACATGGAGAAAGTGAGTCAAGGGCCAGCAGAACCAGCAATGAAAGGGCAGGTCTTAGCCACTCTTGAGGCACATGCTTGCTAAACCCTTATGAGTATTAAAGTTTTATCCATTTTCTTTCTACCTGATGCCTACTGTTTTTATTTTGAGACACCTGTTTTTCACTGCATGTTGCTTCCTGTCCCCTTGGTGGCTCTGCATGGGGTAAGTCAGGATGGCATTTGTATTTGCCTAACTGATAGCAAAACACATCCCTTTGTGATTTCTCTGAGTACTTTAGGAAAACTCTGACTGCATCCACACGATTATTTCTGACATCCCCCACCCAAAGCAAGCTACCATTTATCGAAGATGCCGGTTCACCACTACAAGGTTATCAGGATCCTGGAGGTGTCTGTATGTGTGTAGGTCTCTGCGATGTGGCATCTCCTTTGTTGGTTAAATCCATTGCTTTCTACAGATTTGCTAATCTTGAAAGCACTGACAGGCTGCTGTGTCAGATCCACACACAGCCCAGGCACGTGGCCTCTGTCCAGCATGCAAATGCGTGGAAATGTTTTTGCCCTCTGGCCAGGAGTGCTGTATCAAGCAGCCTGACACCCACAGTGCGCTCAGCAGGTGCTAAGCACGGGGCAGGTGTACCATATGCCATATGGTCCACTTAGTGTAGTCTATCTTTTAAGTCCTCTAAATTACCGGCCAGGTGAGATAAAGCAAGTAAAAGCACGTGTAGGGAGCAAGCTGGGGAATATCCACCAATAACACAGAAGTTGTTCTTTATCATGTAAAATGACTGAGAGCGGTGAAGTAAACCCAGAATTGTCTGCTTGGCTGCAAAAAGATTAGGGCAGGGACAGGTTTGGGAGGGAGGCTTGTTTGTTCCATTGCTTAGAGAGGAAACTGCAACAGACCTCTGCAAAAGCAACAGATGAGACAGTCACTTTTTAAATGCTTAGTCTTTGGGAACCAGTGCATGTAGAAATCAATCAAATTCCCATTTAATGATTAGCCAGAAGGCTGGTGAGAAGAGTGCATGCATACTTTAAAATAATGTACATGGGAAAAGGAAATGAAACAGTTTTAAATGTATAAGGTTTTTACATATCCTCACCACAAGACATGAGTTTGCAAAGAGAATTTCCTTAAGAAACTCCTCTGTGTTCTGCCAGGCACTAATGTGGAGCAAAGAGGTATGGTTTTTGTACAGTTACATGTACCATGGTACATGAGAAAAGGCAAGTCCATTTACATGACTAATTGGGGTCTGTAGCTATTATGTTTGCAAGCTCACTTGCGGCAACTGCACTGGTGAATGACTGTGGTAGTGTGCAATTTATCATTTGTGTGCACACTTGTCACTGTTGCAGGTGCAAATTTGGCATGCAAATGTGTGTACGTTTGTGCAGATGCAATTATGTCTCGCATTTTTCTGGTCCTAAATAACCACCTTTTTCTTCATCTTGATGTGAAGCAATTGTCCCTTGCACATTAATGTAGCGAGCTCACCGGCCCAGCCGCGTGTACTCATGCCCATCCCCGCTTTACTTTAAAATGCCATCCCCCCTCACCACCCAGGGAAAAAGGTAAAAGCGTGATGTATAGGTCTTTTCTCCCACTCCAGATTGTTTACGCTGCTCTCCCTCCAGGACAAAACTTTCAAACAACTGGTGTGTAAAAGAGGAGAATGTGCGAACCACGCGCCAGGCTACTGGAGGCATGTCCTTTTCATACCCAGTAATTTTGCAGGGGATTGTTTCAGTAGCGAAGGTATAATGTAGCTATCCGGGGAGTCCTGCCCTTTGAAGCCAAGCGTTTTGTTCTGAAATCAGCCAAAGTTCAAGCTCATACGTGTGCGGAGCTGCAGCGGGGGAAGGCAGGGGTGGGTTTTCCGACAATGCCGCATTTCAGAGCACGTGCTGCCAACTGTTGCCAAAGGCACATATATGTAGATATTACTTCTCTTCGGCCCCGGCGCTGCTTTCCTCATTGTTTGGTGTGGGCAGGCGGCAGGCCCCAGCTGACAGCTGTGCATTGCGTGTATCACTAACAGCTGCCTTTTCCTGGGGGGAAATTAAAAGATTAGGGGGATGTGGGCACGTGCTGGCTTCTGGAGACAGAGACAATGCTTGATTTAGGGTGGAACTTGTCCGCAGCGGCCGACAAAGGAGGTAGGCTGGAGGGAGGCGAAGGGTCAGAGGGGCTCTTGCTTTGGGGGAGACAAAAGGAGGGAGGAAGGAGAGGAGGAGGAGGAGAAGTGAAAAGCGTCTGCGGCAGGGCTCTGAAAAGGCCGCCTCGGTCCAGCAACAGCTGCTCCCGCACAAGAAATTTGAGATGGTCCTTTCACAAACACAACGGCTGGCAGAAGAATAGGGAGGCCACACTTCACCAAAAATGAATCGTTTGCAATTGAAAAGGGGGACTGAGAGCTCCTAGTGTTTTTAAAGGTCTGCACCTAGAGGACTAAGAAATGATTAGTCAAAGTACATCACAGGACAGGAGAAAAGTGTGCCGCAGACCAGAGGGGGAAGTAAATCCCTGTGCTGCTCTTAAAAGTTTATGCAACAGCTATTCTCCACAATAAGCAACACAGAAGAAAGCATCCACATATGTATGCGTGTATGTATGTATCTACTGTGGTGTTTTGCCAGGCTGCTGGCCTCAAGCTGAAATCTAGTTTGTTGGTACAGT
This sequence comes from Harpia harpyja, assembly GCF_026419915.1. NCBI lineage: Eukaryota > Metazoa > Chordata > Aves > Accipitriformes > Accipitridae > Harpia > Harpia harpyja. Next base: position 67,568,790 of record NC_068969.1, on the reverse strand, counting down.
TGGAGCAGTTTGTTTGAAATTACGATGAGTTGCACCTGCTTGAGAAATGACAAGACTGCTCACATCAGAAGGCAGCAGAGCCGTGCTGAGCATGCTGGGGATCTGCCTCCCTGTGATATCACTACCCCAGATACTGCTTGTGAAAATCCCTGCCAGGGAGGGCTACTCAAACATTTTATTAATACTTCTGTCTTGGGGAAAAAAAAAAAAAAAGTCACACAGGGAGTGGAGATGAGTTCACACAGGAAAGGCCTGTTAGAGCATCACCCCTCTTCCTTCCCAAGGTCAAGGTATAGACACTCTGTGTTAGATATTAACATTAATAAATGAGAAATAAATATGAGTGTAATCCTTTTCTAGAAGGTCCCAGCTAGTCAGTAAAAACTGGTGGATATCCATACAGTGAGGTTTACCGTCACCCTCCTCCCCCCGTGCTGCTTTTGGGGACGTCGGTACTTGAATGCCACTTTGAAATCTGCAAGTATATGTTTACTGAATTTTTGGGGACTGTGGTGCAGATCTTCTTTTAAGGTAAATCCCTGCAGTGACACTAAAGCTTTCCGCAACAAAGTCAGCAGGGTTTGCACAATTCAGTCACAAAACTGTTATGGGGTTGACTTCATGATGCATCATGTTATGGTCAAAGAAGAAAGTAGCTGAAGCAGATTATGCGGTGTATGAGAGAGGGGAATTTGAAGAATGTAGGACAAACAGCAAAAGGACAAAAATGGTAGGGAATTTGTAAGTGCTTTATACTCTTAAGATGACTTTGCAAATTAACAAAAGCAGTAGGAAAAGAGACAATGTAGAAGTGGCTGACAATGGCCCCTTTAGTCATTGACACGACTTCAGGTAGCTGAGGTAATTTACTTGAAGAATTCTGTAGCATTTTGAGTACAAAAGAGTGGCTGAACTGGGGCAGAATCCCAGTTCGTGGCCCATGTTCATGGGCTGGTTGCTGATAGGGGCAGCTCCTTGGCTCTGGGTTGTGCCATGCACAGAGGAAGGTTTGGCTCACTGAACAGCCTACCCTGCTCCAACAGTCATTTTCTGTCCTTTTTGGGGAGGAGGATACTGGGCGAGATGCAGACTGGTTTGAACTGGTTGGATCACACTGATAGAAAATGCCCCTTTTAATAGTGGATGTTGGATTATCATCAGTGTGGTATAGTGTGACATGCTCAAGGCAGACTTCTTTGTAGTTACCATTTAGAACAGGATTCCGGTCCTGCCTGGAATGTATAGAAAGTACTGGCATAGGGGTAAGAATCCTGTATATCACTTTGAAAAATCCTATGTATCAGGATAAAAATGTCTTTTTATGTTCATGGGATTACTGGCACCTTTTTTCTTATTAAATAGAAGCATTAGTTTTATTTACAGCATACACTCAGGCTGCTGTAGTTGCATTTTAGACTTTTTCCAGTTTTCTGTGAAAAGATTCAATATAAGTCAACTCAATAAAAACATGTACATTTCTTTTCACTAGGTTTACGCCATTTTTTTCTGAATGATTTTGAACTTGTCCAAAGGTGAAAAGTTGGATTGGTGCTAAAATATCAGAGAAACTGCATTGTACCTAAGCAGTATGCTCTTCTACCCAGAAAACGAGGACAGAAGTTTGGGTGGGAAGACGACATGGGACCTTGTCTGAAAAATGTAATATAAATCACAGACAAAATGTGCTAAGGATGAAAAAATGATGCACTGGGAAATGCTGTTAATGTAAGGATATACATTTTGATCTTGTTGGAACTAGAGATGCAAGAATGTCCTTTGATAATTATATAGCACAAGCTTCTCTTTGGCCAAAATATTACAGCTGGTGAGACACCAGTGATGGTAGTGGAAACAATCCAATGTAAAACAGGTGTAAAATGATAGTCTGAGCCATAGTCACTGTGCAGTAAAACTTGAATCAGTCTTGGGCATACAACACAGGTGTCAAATTAATCCTTGATAGTTTGCCAAAATCACAAGCATGTCATATGGAATAAGGGGGCACAATCTACAGTTTCAAATGAGAAAAAAGTAGTTAAAGTAGTTTCAATAGTTCAAGAAATTACAAGGTTAATCTTTGTGATGTTAACATAGGAAAATACTGAGCTTACTGGTTGTCTCAGTGTCCTGTCTAGCCAGCAAGGGCTGAGGCTGTACTGTGCTCTCCCTGGTGTTTACACAATGTTTATGTGCTAGCCCGTTCAAAGTACAGACAGGCAACTTCTCAAAAGCTTGAAGTAGTGGCCAGTCTTCTGCAAAGCATTAGGAAGAGCAAAAAGACCTGCATAAGCACCACAAGCTACAGACAGGACAGAGGACGGAGTATATGGTGCCTTGTGAAAACGGTCTGATTTAGTGGTGAATGTCAAAAAATGCAGTTCACCTAGCGGCTTGTTCTGATCGGAAGAGGGATTCCTGTCTGGCACCTTGTGTCCCAGCCACATCAGCTCTATTTGGTCACAAGCAAAAGAAAAACCTAAGTGAAGAATTTGCTGAGGATAGCATGGCGAATAACAAACATTCCTAGCATTTATGAGGACTCTCTCTTGCCATTTAGAGGGGAAGAAGGAGTAATAGAACTGGTTCTAAACAAGAAGAGTAATTGGTGCCAGTTCATAAGGCAGCATCTTTTCACTGCTCACTTACTGGATTTTATGACACAATATCATTTATACTGCACAATTTGAAACTGTTCCCTTTGTACAATGTGGAAGGGCATTAAATGCAAGCCCAAAGCCAAAATCTTCAGAACAATTTGTTTTTGAAATGGGTACCAGGTGGATCACTGTGCTTACCAGCTGTCTGTATACAATGGATCAAGTTACATCCTCAGTACCAGCATCTTGTATTCATCAGGGAAAGAAGGTGAGAGGTGAAAAATAGAGACTAATTCATCAGTGCTTTAGAATGACTGACTATTAAGTGTTCTTTTTAGAAGAACAGTGTCCAAGATGAGAGTTTTCCAGTTGGGGACTGGAACCGCTACACACATTGTGCAGCTAGGTTTTGTGGCTCATCTCCAGAAGTGTGTTCAGCTACTTAACTCTCTTTGAAATATGAGTCTTAAGTCCCTAGATCACTTCTTTGCTTTGTTCCCAGGGCTGACCATCATCCTGTGATGATCTGCAACAGAACCTCTGTTCTAGTATCTTCAAATGTACTGTTGAATCCTTAACTTTTATTTTTCCATCTTTAATGATACTCACACACTCCGTGCATATCAGCTTCAGATTAAAAGAGTCTGAGGTGAAAACTGCAATCACCATACAATTTTTCCTCCATATGCTAGTATGTGAAAAAGGTAGGGAAGGCTTTGTTTACTGTGAAGTTAATTTTCCTGTGGACTAGGTTTACTCATTACTAGATGACGTTACTGCATTGCTGCTACAAAAAGCCAAAGTCCTGGTAATTAAGAGCAGACAGTTCTTCACAATGCGCTGCACAGACAGCAGCAATTCATCAGTGACATTTGCAAATTGTGGCACTGTGTGCTCCTTGCACAAAAGGCACAGCTGCCTGCAGATAACATCAGTTCAACAGCGATGGGCTCCCATTTGTTTTCTCTCTGCCTCTTGCTGTCTCATTTGGGGAGCAGGTGAATATCAGCTGGCTCAATCTGCTTGACCTCCGGGGCTGGTCTTCTGGGAGGCACAGCTCACTGGGCTGAGCAGCAATGCACTTGTTTGCCTTGCTGATTTGGGCAAGCTTAGCCCAAAGGGTATTGCTCCTCACCTACATTTTAGCTCTAAGCTCTGGAGAGCTGTGGGAAAATAATTACACACACATGTACAGACCTTTCAGGGAGTGCCATTGATTCACATTATTCATGCCTGCAAATGTTTGCAGCCCTAGGCTGAGTGTTCCTTAGGGCTAGGGCCGTGAACACTATACCCTTCAATGGTGGCTACCAAGGCATGGAGAATTACTTCATGGGTGGTCTTCCCTGGCTTTTGCATCTTAATAGAAGTCACATAATGTGACAATATGTGCATCATTATGTGGACTTCCCCTGGAACTGTGTGGGTAGTTATGGTGGCCACATCTGCGAAGATCCTTGCATGCTACCTTTGTTCTTTCCAGTTTGAGGGTAACATGGACAGTCAGAAAGGAGGACTATGGTAGGATTGCAAGTTGCAACGTGTGTACTATTGGCAGTGAAAATTATTCTGTTCTCCAGCTGGATTTATACATGTTTGGGATAGCATGTTGTATAGCAGGGGTTGTCCACATGACAGAGCAGTGAATGTTCAAAGCAATCTGTGCAGAACAGGAAGTCCAAACCTTACAGCAAATCTAGCCTGGTGCTACATTGCCCAGCATAGGCAACAGCAAAGAGTGCAGTTCCCTCCCCATTCCCCCATTGTTCCACAGGGAGAGAACAGACAGTGAGTGGGGACGCTGGGAGCAGGTGAGCACATTCCTGCCATGCTGAGTCTACTGGATGCCAAGAAGATGTACGTTACTTGACATCAAATGTTACTGCACATTTTAACACTGGTAGCTTCTTTCTTTCAATGTCTGGAAGCCAGAGTTTAGTCTGAGGCCAGAGTAAACCAGCCCTGAGGGCACGATGCTGCCTACCAGAGATGGGTACCCCCAGGACAGCAGAGGGCACAGGGTGAGGGCTGGCATATGACAGCCCCAGTCCCGCAGTTGCCTGCCAGACCACTACCATGCTGTTGCAGTGCATGCCTATAAACTGCAAACTTAGTCAAGCGCTTTTGATTGTGCAGTACACTATCCTGTGCTTTGAACACACACTGTCAGTAATACTTCATCAGTGACTCCAGAGGAGCTCTGGTGACTCAGTTTCAGTGGAAGTTAGCTAACTAACTGTTGTAACTGTGATAAGCATCATTATATGTGTAGTATCTGCTTGAACTTGCCACAGGTAGAGCTGCCCACCTCTACTCAATCATGGATAGGGAAAAAAAACTCTTGGAGAGGCAACACAGTGAACAGCACTCAGCCTGTAAGAAACAAATGCCAGTTATAACATATGCATGGCTACTGTGCGTGGAAGTGATAAATCATTCTGGGTGAGGCATGCATTGAGCTTTGTGCGAGTTTTCCCACAAAAAATCACAATTACTAGACGATCATGGAAAAAAAAAAGCCTATATTCAATACCAAGGTCTAAAGAACTAAGTTTTCTACTTCTGGATCATGTAGCATAGGTTTATATGTCTTATGGCAACATCAGAATAACCTCTGGGCACTCTGCCTTTCAGTACAGGAAAAAAGCAGGCACTGGATTGCCTTATTTCTTTGTTCCCAAATATAGCAAACGCATGTTGCTTGATGGCACTGGCTTTGTGTTGGCAGCTATTCTCTGTGACATTTGTGACATGCTTTTGTTAAAGAACTGAAAGCGTCCAAACACTGTCTTGAAATTCCTCACATTTTCAACGAGGAGAGGTAACTCCTTTGAGTAGTTGCGGGCATGAATTATTTCTGAGCTCTGGAGACACTCTAGATGGGAGGAAAACCATGCTTTTCAGCTGGGAGAAGTACCATTGGAGTAAGAAAATAGGTTTCTTGGTAGTTATCCTAGTCTCAGACCTCCCATCGCATACTTAGGCTGAGCCACTGTCTGGGGATGTCCCTGATAGCATGGTTCACAGCATGAACTTAAAGACACCTTGGGGATGCCCCTGACAGCATGGTGAACCGAAAGACACCTCAATTTTGTCAGTGTGAGGAGGAACTCCCAGGCTGTAACGGGAAATGATCAGCCCACAAGGCCAATCCTGGAGATAGTATTTAAAGACAGCTCTAGAAACTCAAAAGACAATAGAAGGATGCATGGGAGAATGTCACCTTGCAAGAAGTCTTATCCATGGCAATCCCTGTAAATAAGATGCTTATTGTTTAATAGAAGTTAGTTACAATTAATATTTGAATCTTAATGTTGAAAAATACAGTAGCTTAGCTTAAAGAGTAGCACTGATACATATGATAGTCCATATGCATCCATTTAGAGCTGTGTGTTTTTATTTCAGCCTAAACTGAGCCAGATTTTAGTTTCTTGTAAGAATAAATACATTTTTCTAGTAGTGCCTAACCTCCTGTCCCTATATATATAGTGATAGAAGTATTGTACCCTGGGCTTACTGTATTACAGCAAGCTAATGTGGTAGCTCAGTGAAACTGATTTGAAAAATTAATAGTCTTTGGTGACAGAATTCTAATTGTGACTCAGATAAAAAGTTTTCCCTCAGGTGTGTTTACCAGAACCTTTAGGAAATTTGTGCATCCAAATTTTACTGTGACATTTACATATATAAAAAGTTGTATGTGAGACACACCACAGGGCTGCATGGCTGGGGTTTTGAATAAGGGAGTTTAAGAGGAGGTAGGACAAAAGCAGTTTACAGTTTTGATAAACACCTGTGTAATCTACAGCTCTCAATATGGATCAAATGTACTGGGAAACAGCAAACTGGTTTTCATCACTCCCTTGTGCTGGAGGAAGGCACTTGGTGTGGCATGCATCTTGTGTGTCCTGTAAAATGCATTGGGATCTTTTCTCTTGTGAGTCTGAACAACGTGAGGCCTTGGGTGAACTGTGTGCCCTGCAGCTGGTGACTGAGTTAGCTCCACATACAGCTGCTGGAAAATCCTAATTTGTATACTGAGTTAAATCTGAATCCTTGGGTGAGCCTGAGCACTTGGCATGGGCTCAAGGGACTTCCCATGGGAAGGGACAAACCCCTGCCAAGCTGGGGGCTTGCCCAGGATTTTCTAACGTTGTTTTTTGTGAGTGCATGTCGTAATAAATACAGGCACATGTGCATATCCTGATCTGCCCTCCCTTCTGCCCCGGGGCAATTTCAATGCTTTTTAGAGGGAAATATTGACAACGTCTTTGTAAGCATCAAAATTAAGGGGTTTCCTCCTGCAAGCTTGCTCTCATTTCTTCTGAAACCGGGATAAAGAAGAAAAAAAAAAAAAAGCTAGTACAGAGGTCTCCCAACCTGTGCAACGCTTGGAATGAACTTTCTCTCCTTGGTGGTTTTGTCAGAGGCAAGAAATTCTGTCTGATTGTCCCAGCCCTGCTGCAATGTTGTTTTTTGCTGCTTGTCTTTTTTTTTGCCCTGCAGAAGCTTAAGCACAACTAGGAGAAACTGTACATTACAGCATGAATTGAGGGGTAAGTGAAGGAGACGAAAAGGGAAGATGGGGTAAGTGCAGAAGAAAAGACACAAACTGGCCTGGGCAGTTTGGGCCCGCCACTGGTCAACCCGCCATTTGCAGTGACCAAGCATGTTGGCCACATTTCACATTTTATGGGTCAGCAACAGTTTTGTCCCTTCCCTGTTCTCGCAAGTCACCCTGGTGCAGTTGGACTCTAAATGCTAGCTTTTTTGTTCCTAATGTTACTGACGTAGGTATGCATGCAGACAGAGAGTACGTGTATTTAGTGAGGTTGTGCCTGCAGCTGAGCAGAGGAAGTAAGGACGAAGGTCTTGTGGCTACGGCACTCGACAGACACTCGCGAGAGCCCCGCTCTGCTGCCGCTCGACCTTACATGCCGTGCTGCCTCCCTGGCTCCGATTCAGCAGAGCTCTTACAAACGCCCTTTGCCTGCAGTGCATGCTGGCTTGTACCTCTGCTCTGCAGAAATGCTTCAGCCTGCTGCTGGGTTTAGCCTAATGAGAATTACAGTTAATGAGGCCGGAGCACCTGCTGGGCGAGCCGCCTTGCTGCCCTGGGGCTGTGGTGGCAGTCCCAGCTAGATCATGGGAGGAAGGAAGGGTAACACAGGCTGTTGTGAGGATGGGGGGTGCATACCCTGAGGCACTGTCTTGATGCCTGTATACACCCTGGAGGAGTGGAAGAACAGAAGCTCTGGAAAAACAGTGATGGTGGGGAAGGGAGATTGCATCCATACGCTTGGTAAAGTGCTTGGGGAATGCCAGGTACAGAAGCTGCAACATTATCTGAATACAACCACATAAATACATTATGCCTTAAAAACAACATGAGCAATGATTTATCATTAATTACCATTACAGACCACTTAGCCAGCTTAGCTTCAGTGTTGGCAATCTTTGTTTTAAGAATCTATGACTGTACCCATCTGGGAATTCCCTCTTTTCTCCAGAGCTGTACCGACATTTCCTTTAGCAGCTCAGTATGCCCCTCCTTCAGTTTCTCCATGTACTTTTCCATGAACTTGAAAGTCTTGCTTGGTGATAGCTCTGTCTGGTTGAGCAAGGTAGCTCTCCAGAGCCTCAGGCCTTGCAATGGCAGAGATTTGCAGTTTGTTGGGTGGTGCTTTCTATGATGAGTTGCATTAGCTGCTTTTGTAGCGTGCCTCACCCTGACTAGTCCAGTGGGGATGGTCAAGGCTGGAGGCCTCGACCAGCAGCTTCCGACAGTACAGCACTTTCTGTGTTACTCAGGACACACATGATATCACATTAATTTGTGCACATCAGAAATTGCAGCCTGGGCTCTCACTAGGCAATGAGTGCAAGCCTGCCCCATTACTGGAGGTCAGCATACTGATATTTCTGTTCCCAATTAGTTTCTACAACTGGAAGATCTGCTGTTTTTTACCTCAGTTGTAGCCCTCTCTAAACATGAGTAATACCAGTTCTCACCAGGCTGTGCTGGGATTTCCAGATTAATGTTAATGCTTTTCTCAGGGGGTGCCGTTTTCCAGGGTGGGTGGGGGAAGACCTCTTAGTGCAGAGTTTTTCTTAGTCACTTTCAGGAGACAGAATTGAAACTAGGTGAAGGTTCATTCATCAAAACCCCATGGTTGGAGTTCCTCTCTTGCGGTGTCAATGCAGGTGAGTCATCCCTGTGGTGGTGCATCGCCTGCTGTCAGGGTATCAGGCGGGATCTTGGATGTGCTTGGATTTACCAACAGATGGACCTGAATCCCGCCCCAGGTAGACAAGAGAGGCATTTTTAGCCACCCTGCAAGTCCCCTACAGAGGAGGACCAGCTGTGGGGAAAACTGGGGATACCAAGGAGCTACTGCTGGCCAAGGGCTGAGCCCTGGGACAGGGGCTGCAGAGCACGTTGAGGAATGCATCTGCCCCACGGGGTGGGCATGGGCAGCTTGTGCCTCCTTTTTGCAGGTGCCACGAGTGAGGGTAGGAGGACCCAAAAAGCAATGGTTTGGTCTTGGTTACATTTGCTTCTGGAAAGGTGCTTAGAGCTGTGAGTCCGACAACTACAAACTTGGTCCGGATTTTAAAGCAGCTTGTATTGTGTGTAACAATACTGTTCCCAAATGCTTTGTGTTTAGCCATGGTGAACTGACTAGAAAACTGAAGAGAGGCTTGAGGAGAGGGACTGCAAGAGGAAGGAGCAGTGAGGGATGGTGGGTTTACCCTAACAGGGCAAAGGCAGAGGCAGGGACCTTGGTCAAAAAGTAAATGCATGGAGTACCAGTGGTGCAGCTGTGGGCATACAGAAACAAGGAGACTTTTCCATGTGTAATTTGGACAATGTAGAATTTTCCCTGTTTTCACTGCTCCATTTACTACTCCTGAGCCTTCCCATTTCTGCAGTGAACTTAAAACCAGTGTGAGGGTGGTGGCCAGTACTGTCCCCACAAGAGGGATGACAGCAGGAGATGGAGAAGGGACAGAGCTATCCACAGCCTCCAGGGAAAAACACAAACTTTGAGCTTTAATAGTAGAAAGGTGGAGGCCATGGGTGGATAAAAGGAATTGCATAAGATAGCAGGGTGTCATGCTGTTAGGTGGTGGGGAAGGAAAACGATTGCAGCATCTGTCTTCTTCCACAGAGGGAAGCATAGGGGGTCTGGAGCGGCCAGAGAGGCCCATGATGAACATGGGGAAGAAGGAGGGTTCTGGATAACAGGCTTAGCAGCAGAGCGATGGTGAGGTCCTTGCATTTACCTGTTAAAGTTAGAGCAGTGACCAGACCCCTCAGGGAAGACATTAGAGAGAGGTTTGGAAAGGAAGGGTGAGGCAGTTTAATGAGTCATCACCGCAGCAATGATAGATGACAGCAAAGTTTTCCTAATCCCACACAGTCAGCATTTGCCATGACCTTGGCATCTCCCTTCCTGGGCTGGGGCTGCCCCACTGCTGTGGGGAGCCGGTGCCCAGGGGACTTTCCCTCCCAGAGGGTGGCTATGTGCCTGGGGCCGAGCAGAGAGAGGAAATCCCCGACCATCTCTCTGTCCATCCCAAAGCACCCCTGCTTGCTTCCATGCGTGAGGAGGTTGAATGTGCAGTGTAGATGCGATGCACTGGGGAGGGAGGGGATGGGGCCGGGGCCGTGGCCAGCCAGGGAGCCCCAACCCCTCCCAGCCTCTGCTGTGGCCTCTGTATATCAGAGTATATGTGTTTTCTTTCTTTTTTTTTTTGTTATAATTCTATCGAGCAATTAATTTGAACAGTAGGGTGGTGTAGCCTCCAGTTTGTCCTTCAGAGAGAGATCTGCTTTACACCAGCAAAGCAGTTTGATAACCTCAAGGCATCCTCCATGCAAGTCTTGGGCTCTGCAAATTCCTGTGAAAATAAAACAATGAGGGGAAGGTTGTGTGTGGGGTAAGGTAACAGGCTATGTTCAGAGTTGCTGAAAGCAGCTTCACTGGCAGCAGAAACTTTGTAAAGTTTTCTGTACAGTTTATGGCTGTTCATGAGTTAATGCAATAGTACTTTTTTTTTTAAAGCAGATGAGTACAAACCTGTTTAATCTCCAGTGTATAGATTGCTTTGCCAGCTGTCATGTGCTCCGAGGCAGCAGAGTGACTTGAGCATCAGGCACAGCCCTCTGTTAGCTGGTATATTAATCATAAATTGGCCTCAAGAAAGAGCGTGTGGTTGGCAAGGAATGGCCCCGGTTTGGTGACATCCTCATCTTACCAATTCACCAGCACCAGTACGAGCTGAGGAGGACATTAATAAAGCAGACAGCCTCGTCTGCTTTGTGTCCCAAAATGTTAGTATATCAAGAACATTTTTTAAGCAAAATGCCAGTTCAAGTCAGACCTCCAACAGCCAGGCATTCATCATATAGGTTTACCCTGAGGTACTATTAGTTACAGCTGGAAACACTAGCAATTTAATAATAAATAAAGGTCCTTGTGATCAGATTCTAAAAAGCACTGTAATTTTCTCCAGAATACTTGGGTGAAATATTATTTTCCATCAACAAGTTCCTACCTTTTTCAGCATTAGTAAGTCTTCATCTTCCTTGTTTTCATATAATAAAGCTGTAAAAATAAACAAATGCTGTGTGCATAGGTATGCTTGACTGTAGCCAATATTCTACAAAGTCCCTGTAGACTTAGAATAACACAAATAAACTTCTACTGTTATGCAAACGATGGCTTGATGAAACATTTTAAGAGTGAACTGAATGTTCAGTGCAAAGAAATGTTGGTCAAAGAACTGATTTCAAGACATAGCTTCTTATGTAATTACTATAATAAGAGGAAACTATGGGTTGCAGCTGAAGACTAAGCTTTTATCCACACTAGACAACACTGGAGTATTGTCTTCAGTATTAAAGGGCACTCAGTTCAGTGATGCAAAATATTCCAGATGTGCTAAAGGTCATTTTGAGCTGCTTTGTTCAAGATTCAGGCTTACCTTAAAGTGTGCCTACCTGAGAGGCTTAACAATAACTCAGAGCAAAACCAATAAAAATTCCTGGGACGTCAGCTGAGTGATGATTTGAAGAGGTTAATTAATATTTCTTTAGAAGGACATATTTTTTCCCTGCAGTGGTAAAGTAGCAGGCTATCAATGTAGAATCATGGACTTGTTATTCTGTGGAAACTCCAGTCATTGCCTATAAAAAAAGAAAGGTGCCGTGTGGTAGTACTGAGATTGAATTTGTAATAAATAATATATATATATGTATATACATATAAACACATATATATATATTTGAAGGGATCTCAAAAGCTACCAGGTGTATCCTTGCATGAGTTTTTAAATTCTGCATTTCAGAGAAAATTGAAAAATATCAATAATAGGGCTCCTATTTCCCTTCTTTGAACACCTGCTAAAGGTTTGAGGTAAGAGTTCACTTACATGAATCATAGGAGCGCATGTCTCTCAAGCTGCTGTTACAGGTTGTTTACAGACCTGGCCATACCCACAGTATTTATTTGCACCCTATTCTTCCCTTAAAGCTGTCTATACAGTCCAGAGATTGGGGAAGTAGCTTTATTTAAGTGAAAGCTTAGCTTGCAGAGTAGAATATGTTGTCTATTAGAAAATCATCACCAGTGTTTTTCCGGTGAATTAGCTTACTGCAGGCCTTAGGAATGTGCAGATACATGGAAGCAGAATTCACGTGTGCCTTTGTTTTGACCAATAAAGGCATCATGACCAGCCTCTCTTCTGCAAAAACACTTCAAAATCCGTAACAGCGGAGTAAATGCCAGAGGTATTAACCCTTTTTTTTGTTTTTAACTCTTGCAGTGCATGCATCTGTGTTGCAAGTGTGATATTATTACTAAAACTCTTGCAAAAATTCCTGATCTAGGTCAGGCTCGAAGTAGCATCCTGCATGAAAGCTTTTTATTTTCTTCTCCACTCACATATTTTTTCCATGCAACACCCTTTCACTTTTTGTTTTATGGGCTTTGTACAGTGGTACCTGCACTACTTACCATCTGAGGCGCGCCATGCCATACTTGGCCTTTATCTACTCTGTTCAAATGCCTTGATAATATGATATGAAGATATTGTTAGGGATTGCCTGGGAAGCTGTTCCATGACTCTTTTCCAGATTTAGTCACAAGTATGTCACAGATACCCCACAGGATTACATAACTGATTTCAAGTAAATGCACAATTACGGTTCTGATACAATTGTTAGATTATAATAGTTATCAATGAGGTGTTAGTTTATAAAGAAAATCTGCCTGGCTTTATGCTTACACTCCACCTTTGAATCCAGATTTTGGCTGTGATACTGACAAGTTAAATGCCCAGAGACCTGCTGAAATGTGATTTGCTGCATAATGGTACAAATGAAGACCTAATTAATTTTGCAATCAGGAGTTAAACTGCTGTTGTATCAATAGCAGTGCTCTTGATCCCACTTCTAGATACAGACTGGGGGATAGTTTCTCCCCCCTAGTGTTGTGAAGTTGGGTCAGAGGCAGTGTGTTTTGCTGGCAGAGCTCCGGGTGAACCTCTGTCAGTTACCAGGGTCTGCTTCTTGAGTGGTGCGGAAGCGGTATTTTAATCCCACTTTCCTGCTCTTTTCAATGCCCAGTCAAAATTCTGACATAGTCTATCACTCATGCATGTGATTCTCTCACATGTAGTTATATAAATATAATTTTTCCATGCTTGACATTTCACACAGCTGTAGGGAAGCATGGGGACAAAATGTGTTAGCCACTCAGCATCCCTGTAAAATCTCAATTTTCTTTAAACATCATTTTATCTTTGAACAAATGTCTGCTCTTTTCTGTTGGTTCATCTGTGTTGCTCCAGAGCAAGGATGACCAGCAGAAGCACTGCTGTGTTTCAGCACCTGCTGGTTCCCTGGGAGTTTCTACTTCCGCTGCATTAAGTTTTTGTTTTGGAGCTGAAAGTGTACATGTTGGTCTTTTTTACTTATTTGCAGGCCATTTCTACTTGCATGTCAAGAAATAGGGAAGCAGTGCTCAATAATCACCAGAAATCACCAGAAAAAAAGATCCTTTGTGATTTTTTTTCATCTGAGAGAATTTAAATTGCATGCAATAAATTGCTGCATAGATAATTTTTAACATATTAAGCCCAAAATCTGTGGGTTGTTTTTTTAGGGCCTGGCTCCCCAGAATGCCAGAAGCATGCTTGTGTGCAAAGTGGGTGCATGTCCTTGGTGTGGCCTCCCTGGCTGCCGCTGGAGGTTACAGGGACTCCCTAGGAGGTGTTTTAATGTTAGGGCCATCATCCTTGGGATGCTCAGGTGCTGGCATGCTTTGCTATGACCCCCAGTTGCCTGGGTAGGTAGTGGAGAAGCTGATGTGGAAAGCAGCAGTGCACTGCTGACAGCCAGGGTCCCTGCAAAAGAGAAGTTAGGAACTTTCAATGAAGTATCTCCCCACAGACAGATAATTTTTTGTTGGTTGCTTGTTGCGAAACAGTCCCCACCTGCTTGCAAAACCAGCTTGTGGTGTACAGGGGTGGAAGTGTTTAACCTTGGATAAGATCTGCAGGGCCTGGAATGTGGTGCCTTGCTTAATATATTAATTGTTTCTTTCATGTCATGAAGAAAAGAAGTACCTGTGAGTGCTTGTGACTGCTGAGGGTTCCTGTTAATTTATGCCCACCAGCCGCACTGTGAGAGAACCTGGTGACATCTTCAGTTATTAAAGTATAATATTTTCAAAAGCCAAAAGCATTGCAGCTTTAACTCAGATTTCACTAGTGACACGTATTACAAACCCTTATGTGCAAGGCAAAGCTTTCCAATAATTAAAGGAAAGGAGGAAGGGAACAACTTAAAAATAATGTCTCCTGTAAGGGTAGGGAAAAAAAAATCAGCTCTTAACTTGATGTACTTGTTAGAAATGATAAGTAACACTAATGAGAAAATAAGCGGTGCATCATATAGCGCATCATATAACTCCTGCCAGCAGACAGCTTGGTCATGCCTATTCCCTCTCCTTGAGTGGTCTGTCTGCAAATAGTTTACTTGCTGGTGAGCAAACTTAAGCAGGAGAAGTGAGCTGTCTTGTGGAAGCAGATGTGCTCAGCTCCTCCTGTAGGGCATGCTTGAGTTGTGCTTTGCTTGAGTTTTGGTGCAAGGAAGAGAGCCAAAGAAGTAGCATCAATGAAACAACACCGTACCCCACCTCAGCATTAAAACCCGTGATGAAGGGAACTGATAATCAGTTTTTTGTCCTTTGCTTTGCCATTAAAGAGGTTGTAAAGGTTAGTCTGGGAGATTGTTCTGGGATAGGGGACAGAGGGATCCAAGCCCGCCACGAGGACAGGCGTCAGCAGAGAAGGGCTGCAGATGACAGTGCTCAGTGCGAGGATGCTCTTCCCAGGACCTGCCTGCTGGAAAGCACTTCCAGCAGTGGCTGCTACAGCAATAGCATTTTGCAGATTTTGGCAGCCTCTTGCTGTAGGAGACCTGGGTGACATTCACTTCAACAGCTAGTGTACGCACCCTCTGGCACAGACACAGGCCCAGCCGATTTCTGTTTCTGCCTTTGCCAAGGTCCCTTCTTGCCTGACCCTGCAAATGACTTTTTTTCTGTGCCTTCCTTGATTAAGCTTTGCTGCTGAGACTTTTCTCAGCTCTTTCACCAGCCAGTCAGACTTTCAACTTCTTCTGTGACCAGCCTTTGAGATCTGCCTGAAAAAATACCTACAGGCATCTTGGAATTTCTTGTAACACAGACAGAGGGAGAAGCCAACCCTCAGCTGGAATGAATCAGCATAGTTCCCTTGTTTCAGGTGGACTTTGGTCATTTGATGCTAGCTGAAGAGGTTGCTTGTCATTTTCTTCCCAAACGAGTTGCTCTCTCTATACTTCTTGTTCATGCCAAGTAAGGGGCAAGTGCCACCCACAAAGAGACTGAGGGAAAAAGTGGTGCTGGCACTGAATTTTGCTGTGAGGGAGTGCGGCACACTGCCTGTGTCTGAAGTAGCAGCTCTCCCTAGGGTACCTCTTCTAAGAAAGAAAGACTTAAGTTTCCCCACCTGTAAACTTTGCCCTTGCGTAAGTGCTGGTTTCCCACACAAAAGGAAATGCATGAAATGAAGAAACCTCTGGTCTGATGGCTGGGGAAGAGCAGGAAGTGGTGTCACTAGAAACCTGGTGAGAGATAACAGCAGAAGAGTAGAGAGCTTGAGATAGGCGTATTCGGTGATATGCTGGTTTTACCATTTCACCGAGCAGAACAGCATCTCCCTGGGGTGCTTCTCATGCCATGCTCATCTCTGTAGTATCTGTGTGCTTCTCTTTGCCCTTTCTGTGGGCTTGGGAGAGTCCCTCTGTGAAAGGAGAGTTGTGCTATGTTTGAGTGTTGACTGAATGCGAAAGTAAAGAAGCACGTTAAATCTGTCCGAGGTTACCTGCCTGGGCTGGAGGCTGGTGTAAACTCAGTAGTACTACTGCAATGAACCGTGCTGTACTCTGCAGCTGTTTCGATGCTGGGCACAATTTATGCAGATCAGGTAGAAAGGTGTGTTTTGTGTTGATCTCCGACTTGTGAAGTGCATTTGACCAGGGGATTTTCTTTTTTCTTTTTTTTTTCAAGCTGAAAATAGCTGTGGCTATATTAGGGCTGTGTAAACTTTCTCAGATTTCTCTGTCCTGAAAGAATCAATTCCTTTGGCTCGTGTGTCCACAGCTGTTAGGAAGGCACTCTTTGCCATGGATTTAGTGGTTTGCTTGGATAAATCAGCAGGGCAGGACACAGGCATTCAAAGTAGTGCTTTACTGACCGTGAATGCTGTGGAGGGGGAAAGAAGAGAGGAGTAAAGATGCAGGGTTTCCAGAGGTGGCCTTCCTGCATAGACTTACTATTCCCAGAGACCAGGACTAAATGGGTCTGTAGTTTTAGGCTGATGGTCTTGCAGTACAGGCTTTGCTTTGCTAATAGGCAGTTTTAAAAACTGTAGCACATGACACTGTGCAGTCTCTGAATATAATTCACTGGGAACAGATTTTGTGGTTTTTTCTTACTAATACTGCTGTTCACCCAGACTTGCTCTGTGAAACTCAGGGTCATGACACAGTCCCATCCAAAGCTGGAGGAGCACCTGAGCTCAGACACAGAAGCAAAACCTTCAAAACTGTTGTTTGGGACACAGAAACTGAAAATCCAAACCAGACAGAATTTTCTATAGAAAATCTCTGCAGACCCTAAAGGATTTAGTATAGATTGATAGTTTCTGTTTGTGTGATGTGTGAGTTTGAGCTCAACTAAATTGTTTTCAAACAACCCCCAAAATTTAGGACAAACACAATGTTAAGTAAACAACTTGTGTATTCCATATTTTCTTGTATTTTTGGCTATTCCAGACACAAACACTGGAGTGAAGGTTACAATGTCACTCAGAACATACTGATCATAATCTAATCACAGTGGAATAGCTGGGCAGAGGTGTTCATCAGTTAAACAAATCAAACAGCACTTTCACTTGCATATCCAAACAAAAATGTTATAGACCCAGAGATCTTGTCTGAAGGACAGAAAATGCAGATTGTTTGTACAAATGAACAAAACTAGACTAAACTCCTCAGTGAAATTCAGAGATTATTGAAACAAACACAAATAGTTTTAGTACACTATGTTATTTTTTCATTTTCTTCATTACACACATAGTTATCATGCTTGACTTTATACAACTAATGGGTACCTGCATTTGTTTTCCTCAAATAGGTTTCTTTTCAACATAACCTGCTGCACTGTGTGAATCAAAAAGGCAACATTTGTTCTTCTTCGGAGTGTCCCCTGCACCTTTTCTTCTGGTTTGAGAAATTCAAATCTGGGAAAAATTGACATAAGTCTCTGATTCTGGGGAAAAGTAGTTTTCGCAAAGTCACTCATGATCCATGATAGAATGTAGTTCAAGTAATACTTTCACTGGGTCTCCCACTAGGGTGTAGTGGTTACTCTAATGACATTATCAAAACGTAACTGGCGTAAGCCCTACCTACTATGAAGACAATCTTCTTTCAGGACATGCAGTGCATTTGGCATTCATTAATACCCATTTGCACTTGCAGATGAAATGTTTAAATGCTTGATGGTATCCCTGTCTATATTTAGAGTAGGGTTTGTGGATGCATATTTTGCATGTAAATGAGTTGTGAATATTTGCTTTTTTAAAAAAAGTATCTGGATAGTGCTTTTCTCGTCAGTTAAAATACTGATCTTCTATCGGGCTGAGAGCATTTTCACATGCCTTTTCATGCTGTGTCTTAACTGACTTTCTCTCTCTCTTGTCGTGGTGGCATTTGATAGGCACAAACCATCCAGATGGTGTAGAGTACTTGGCGAGAGGTTTTAAGGGTCTACAGGCAAACAAGCTGAGATTACATCTTTCTGTGTGGGTGGGTGCTATGGGCTCTTTCCCTGAATAGCGAGAGGACCAGGGGGCAGGTGGTGCAGCCAGCAGTATGCCTGGGAGCACACATCGCTGTGTGCACACAGGGCTCGGGTCGCTGTGCCAGCCCGCTGTCCCTCTCAGCGAGCGGCTTGGCATTCTGTCCAGCATACCCTGCCCTTGGGAAGCGGTGCACCGTTCATGCCATTCCCAAAGCTTCAGGTTCCTGTCCTACGCTTTTGTGCTTCTGATACGCTCGGAGAAGCCAGAGCAGAGCTGTGGTACAAAGTCCTGGGGACTGAGAAGCAAGACCTGCTGCCGCGACACAATTCAAAGAGTGCCATTTCCTATGATTGTTTCTTTCCCAGGGGCTTTTCTAGAGCTTTGTCTCAATTTTAATAGATTTCCCTTAACTGTCTTAAAGTTTTATAAACTACGACTAGTAAATCCTCTCATCCTGGCAGGCAGTAATATTGGAGCAGAAGAAACTGTGATGGTGAGGTGAAGTGACTCACCCAAGGTTACAAAGCCAGTGTCAGAGCTGGCTCTGTGTGAATTTGGCCTCTGCAAACTACATCTCCTGATGAGCATGGCCAAGCAGAGGTGGCATCTGTGCTTTAGGGACGATGTTACTTTTCCAGCAGTGGGGCTGGGATCCGGGCTGAGTACATCTCAGTGATACACTATGTTTCAGGCTCATTTTGCCAGGGTCTGAGTTTCCTCGCTAACATGACCACCTCTGTTCTCATTGACATTTCTTTTAAATCAAAAGAGGGAAGAAGAATGAGGTTCTTCTGATGATATGAAGAAGCAAGTTTTAAATCTTGGCAGAAAATGCCTTGCACTTCAAACTCTAAAGATACTTAATTCTGCCGCTGTATCAAGAGATTAGAGCAAATGTTTTCTGGGGATAAATGCCTACTTAAGTGTGGTGTTTCACTTGGAACCTAGCAAGTCCTCTTTGACTATTTTACCTTTTGTTTTCTGATCTGGAAAATGACATTTCTCAGCAGTATAAACTGCAGTTGCATGAAAGTCACTAGAGTGATGACTTACATTTATTGAAGGTATCTGGATTGAAATTAGCAGAGTTGCTGACAGTGTGGCTTGTTTTATTTTGTTGTGGTCTATATTAATAAGATTTGCCTGGAGAGCTATATTTGCAGATTCCCTTTATTGAGTATATGTTCAAGGGTACATTACTCGTATAGCTTAAATAGGGAAAAAACCCTACAGTGGCCAAGTACTTTTCTGGCAGCATCTAACTGTAACAAACCAGGTCTTTTCCTATTACGGTGTTGTCATCACAAATCACTCCCCTTGCTGACATGATGGCACTGGCAAAAGTTTTGATGCACAGTGTAGACCTGGACTTTGTTTCCCTCGTCCGCTATCTGTGTGAAGCAGTAGATCAGCTCATATCACAGTGAAGCCAGTCAGACCCTAGCTCCGGCAGCTGTCAGATTTCTACTAGTTTTACTGGATCCAGCTGTCAGATAAAGGCAATTAATTATTCTTAAGTGGCTAAATGACAAATAGTCATTTGTCCCACCTGCTGTATGAAGTTTTATGTTTCAGAAAAATAATCAAATTCATTTTTTCTGTACAGCATACATAAATCTGGGCTGGGAAGTACTGCTGTGCCGCACATTCACCACAGTACTGGTGATGCAATGATCTTAGGGAATCCTTACTGGTGAGATCATGTAATGGAAGAAAGAAAAAGTTAGGTGGGGATGCTTTAGCTTATTTGTTATTTTCTAATATAGGCATAGAAAACTATGTATGAAACCTGCCTTGAATATGAAAAGTGTAGTCTTTTCAGAAAATATCTGGGGGACCAGATCCCCCAGCCCATTGCTGGATCAGTGACAGCAAGTCTTAATACTATTCGAGCACATTTTATGGGGACTTCCCTGAAAGGTGAAAAATGATGGACAGAGGTTTTCTGTCATGTATTGCAGCTAGCTGAATACTTGAGGATTGTTTAAAATCTTTCCCTCAGAGATGACATTGCATTCAAGATTAGCTGCCTGCTTCTTCTGCTTGAAGGTACCTGTTGACATCTGTTTTCTTTCTCTGTAATACAGCTATCTGTATTTAAGAAGGAGCTTTTGCTCCAGGCAGGGTTAGAGCTCAAAGTTTTTTTCTAACAAACACCTGAAATGTAATCCATTTCCTTTTAGCCGTCAGTTGACTCCTGCTGCCCACTGGGTAGAGGTAACGAACACAGTGATGAACCTTACTGTAGGAAATGAGTGGCTGTGGTAGTGCCAGATAGTTTGTGCTCTTATCCTTTTTTTTTGAAATACTAATTCCAAGTAGCTTCCTGCTGCCTCCTTTGTTTTCTGAACCCTGACATGGAATTCAATATATGATATTTTCTCTTATCAGAGGTTGGCTAAAAGTGTCACTCTCTGCAGGAATAGAGTGAAATAGGATCTCTTCCCATGGACCATTTCTGTTCTGACCTGTCAGTATTTGATAGGTTTCATCCATGGGAGCTCTGCTGCTTTGGAGGAGGATAGCTGCAAGCCAGCTAGGGCTCTGAGGGACCTTCTCCACCCCTGGCTGCAGAAATAGCTGAGGGAGACTGTGCTCTGTGCTGGGACATCTCAAACAGGGCAGGGGATGACTCCTCTCCCCGCTGCATGCAGCCCTCTGAAGAAGGTGGGGGGCTGTTGTCGTTCTAGTACTCTTTTGCTGCTGTGAGATCTTGATATGGGGGAAGGAAAGGAGAAGGGAAGCTTCAGAAAAAACAAAACAAAAAAATCCCTCAAAATACCCTAATCTTTTGCTTTTGTTATTATTAAAAGTCTCACTGTTTTAGTTTATTTCCTGCTTTTTGAGAAATGGCTGGTGTTTTGATGGTTATGGCTCTTGGTATGGTTACTGTATGGTTGCTAGTGTTCTTTATGGCATGCAATAAATCATTTATAATGATCACATTTTAAATTTTAGTTCCCTTCTTCTTTTTACACTGATTCATCAAGCTACCTGTACTTGTTGTATATTATGTTTCAGGTCTCTTCCAGAAATACCTGCATATTCTTCAGTACATAGGGTAGGTTATGTCCCAGTGGCACTGAAGTAAAAACTAATTAGTTGCTACTTCCCATCCAAGCAGAACAGAAGTCTTGTGGTCATACTGTCCTCCTTTTTCCTGTATTAGGGGGAAAAAGATAATAGTTTTTAGCTTCCAGGGGAGGCAGTTTAAAATAAAATGTGTGTAATTAAGATCAGCAATGAACCAGCCTTGAAGGCCGTGGTTCAGCTGTGATGCCCTGTGCCTTGCAGAGTGCAGCCCAATGCTCTAGCTAGTCCTTTCCCTAGCTGCCAAACTGTGCTCAAATGGGGGTGAGGGCAGTGCATAGCTATGCACGCTGGCTGTGTCTATATCTGTAAGCTACACAGCGTAAGGAATGTTCCCAGGCACTGGAACCCGACTACCTATACTCTTAAATTGTTGAAGCAGTCCCACTTGCAGTTTCAGCCCGTGCCAGCTAGTGCTGTCCTAGACAATTAATTGCTAGACACTTATTTGGAAGTTAGCACAGGGCAGGGCCCGCATCCAGCAGGCAGTTTGCATCCAGCCATCCTATTCTGGAAAGAAGGGAGGTTTAATAGTATGGATCCAGGCTGCTCCATGCCAAAGAACGGTCATTCACATGCTCGATTTACTCAAGTAGCTGCGGCTACTCTCTTTTGCCCTTTCCTAATGGACGGGGAAGCTAGATAAGCTGGCAGAGTGCATCAGGAGGTCTGACGCCTCCTTCTGTAGCATATTCCTTAGCAGGAATGCATGCACCGCAGCTCTCTAATTAGTCGGTGAGATTAAGGAAAAGCAGTTTAACTTCCTCATAGAATCCCAAATAAACTTTACACATAAAGAGCAGGGAGGCATAGGGGAGTGTTTGTTAACTTTTTAGTCACCGCAGCCGTGGCCGTGGGGCCTGGTGGGGCACAGGAGACCTCTGGCAGCTGCAGGAGATGCCCTGTGGAGGGGCAGCCCCGTGGGACCTACGTGCATCGCGGTGGCATGGCGGGGACCTGGCCGCAGGGCTCACAGTGCCGGCCCGTTAGAGCACGGTGTGAGCACATGGGCACAGGAATAAGGCCGGCGGGGTAATTGCGTTAGAGCAGACTGTTGCCGTGATGGACATCCGGTGGGGGGAATGGGAATGTCAGGGAGCTTTAAGTGCATCACCACCATCACCAGCGTTTCCCACGAGTGTGCTACCTTGCTCCCTGTGTGCGGGTGGACTGTCTTTCCTCTTTGTGCTCTTCTGCTGCCGATTGGTTGACAGTAGTCTCTGATGGGTGCATTACACAATGTGGTCGTAGTCGGTCTATCTGCTTTAATTAGTGTTGCTGTAGACCATCCTCCTGTGTCCTCTTCTGAACACATTAATCAAACGGTTTCCCATGGGCAAAATGGCTTTCTTCTGGATTTTCTCTTGCTCAGCAGGGGAGGGAGGATCTATGCATGCATCATATTCCCATCAGTTTCTGAATGAAATGTGAGCATTGGTGAAACCCCTCTGCCTTGTAGAAGTTCATTGTACAGGGATAAATACACGAAAGTGCTGAAGAACTAAATGGCAGAGTCCTTCGCTTTGGATGGTTTTTATTTGTGTCCTGTCCATTATGGAGTGTGTAACTGGTGTAATAATGAAAGGAGTGACATCAAGAGTAATGCAGCAATGAATGGTATGCCTCGTGGTTAGAATTCAGTTTACAGTATTTGCATTTTGTTTGAGAGGCTATGAAAAAAGAAGCAGAAGACTGCTTTGGGTATTCTACTACAACTTGAAAAATAAACAGCCTTCTTACTTCCTACCCAAAACAAACAAACAAACTACCTGCAAAAAATGAAGGCATTTTCTGTGAGATGCATGTTTGTGCCAGTCTAACTTTCTGGAAGTTGAGCTATTTAAGTCAAGTTGCTTTTGGCAGTATCATAGCTATGTATATAAGTGAAAGGAAAGAAAATATCCTGAGTTGAATTTACTTTTATAAAGTCTGTAAACACAAGTAATAGTTTGAGTTGCAAAGCTCTAGTAGTTGTCAGCTGTTTGTCCCCCAGTACATAAATCTTAGAGATGTATATTTAACACATGATGATTTTTTATCTCATGTAAACTTCAGTGTAAGCGTAAAACCTTGTTTTTCTGTAATACTTTGTTCCAGGAACATATTCTTCATAGAATAACACCTTCACCAAAATTAATTGTTTACTTACAGTTTGTGATAGTGTTTCAGTGTGCTTAGAAATGGGGTAAAGCATCAGTAAGTTTTGACAGAACTTGATTTAAAAAAAAGACCCCCTAGTAGAACAATTTACTTAACATGCTAATAGACTTTTCACGCTGGGTGATGTCTTTTTCTGTTTTGTCACAGTTACCTGAATTTTCCTACCTATAGAAATACTCAATCTCTTGTAAATTAGAGAACATTACAAGTAAACTCTGCTAGAAACAATAGCCTGTGAACAGATTTCTTCTTAGGAAGGAAGTGAATGTTGATCTTCTCCCATATGGACTGAAGGAGGGTACCCTCCAACTCACTGGTTTATTACAGTCTGATTTTTCATAAAAGGATTTATTGGGCCTAACCTATTGTTTGTCTCTCCTTTTCTTCTCCTTCTTTTTTCCATTTTCCTTTTTCCTCTCCTCTCCTCTTCTCTCCTCTCTGCTCCTCTCCTCTTTTTCTTCAGACCATTTTAAAAGAATTTTTTCTTTCATGTGTGTTATTGCCAGCCCCAACACCAAACTTTGGTCTTCAACGATTGTCTTGCAGATGTCACTGATATAGGGACTGCAGATGACAGTGGTTTGTTTGTTTGTTTTTTTTTTCCTCCTTGCTTCATTTTCATAGACCTGAGTGTGCCCTATCGAGCAGTGGTCTTCCTAACGTGGGCATCACTTCATCGTTAGCATATGTGCTGCTGAAGCACTGACAAACACATCATCCAAGCACTGACTCAGGGTGTACCCACTTACCGTTTAGTCTTTATAGTATTGAGCTTTTGAGGTCATCTAGTGCAGATAGAGAGTTAACCTGTCTGCCCATTCTGGGAATCCAGATACAGTGCCACACACTTTCACCGGCCATTGAAATAGTATGGTGAAGGACAGACGCAAGCAGAAACCTCACTGTCATGTTACAAATAACTGGAGCAATATGTTTTTGGTTTTGTTTTGTTTTGTTTTTCTTAAAAAAACATGCTTTCATTCGTTTGTTGACAGCTACATTCTAGGTAAAACTGTTTGAAGGCTTTTGAAAAATATGATAAATATATTGGACTGCTATTCCAGAGGGTATTCATTCATAGCTCACTAAAAGCTTTTTGGATGAAGCTGTAATAGGCTACTAATGACTTTTCAGAATTCTCCTGTGGCATTTTTCTTGGTAACATTTTCCCATCTCTCTTTTTTTGTCTCTGCAGTGCAGCAGGTTATTCAAGGAAATTCCCTTCTTGCTATCTCCTTACCACCCTTGAGGGACTGGCTCATGAAGGGACATCGGTGCTCCTTGTTTTGGCTGTGCTGCAGTCTGGCACCTCTGGAGGAGCACTTCTGGAGGTGGGCACTCAAAGGCACAGTGCCTTTCCCTTTGTTTTAAGCATCACAATGTGCAGACTGGTATCCCAGTGTTGGGGTGCTCCGTGCAGAGGGCAGGGAAACTGTGAGGCTGAGTTTTTGTCTTATTGGTGTCCCCCCTAAACACAAGGACAGAGAATAGTGCTCTAAGGACTAGTGCACATACCCTTGGACAGAGGAAGAGGAAGGATGGTGAAAGGGAGCATTTGCTCCCAGCGTGCAGATTTCAAGCTATTTGTAACCACTCCAGGAGTGGTTAAGGGAGAGAGCATGATAAGGCCCTGAAAACCTCTGCTCCAGGTGCTGTGATAATAAAAACCCAAACAGGATATGTGGCAAATACAGGAAAAAAGAAAAAAAAAGCATCAGCTTGGAGAAAAACTGAAGACTAAAATGTAAGTTTAAGAGGTAGCAGTTCCTGCCAGAAGAGATGCCAGTGCACAGGACCCACTTAGATGACAGATTTTATGGACTGGAAAAGGCTTTGAAGGAAACATAAAAAAAAAAAAAAGGGAAAAAAAAAGAGAAAAAGGCCTTGTTTGAATTCTAAGTCCCCCAAGCAGTAACCACATCCTCTTTCTCTCCCCAGCTGCTTTTCTTTAACCGCCCAGCCAGTGCAGCTCGTATGGGCAGTGCTCGCATTGGGAGTGAGAATCTGTCACTTGGCCATGATGAGGAAGCACTTCCTCCTGACCTTTCTCTTTGTGTGTTTTCATAATTTACTGCTGCAAAGTTTGTTCAGCTGCTAGGTTGGGGTCCGTGTGCCACCTTCCAGCCCTGTTATGCCTTAAATCTGGCAGACCAAGGACAGGCCTGATGTATATTACTGCAGGCAGCCAGGATACTGAACATTGCTGTCCCCTTCCACCCACACACTCTTATGCAGTTTTGGGGATGAGATGAAGAAAAACAGCCCTTAGAGCTGGGTTGTGTGCTGGCCTTGACTGGTGGAGTAAGACCATATGAAAAGCTTTCTCATTGCCAAAATTGTTTAAAGACATTATGCTACAACATCCCTTCTGCTCCCTTAGAAGTGGTTGGGTGCTGGAAAGGAGCTGGGACCACAACCAGGCCCTGGGTGCGGGTGGCATCGGGTCATGGCAAATCCTTTAAGGATGAGGGTCTGCCCCTGGGAAAGGAGGACCTGCTGGAGGCAGCATCCCGTCGGCAGCCCCTGCTCGCCCTGGCACCCTAGCATCCTCCCTAGCAGCAGCAATGCAAATGCTGGGGTTCATATTTCTGGGACTGTCAGGTTTTTTATCCCAGGTATGTGAGACAGCAGCTGTAGATCTTGCACAAAATATTCTACAAGGACAGGACCCAGCATACTTGCAGTAGCAGCAGCTTCCTTCTGTTGAAACCGGGGCTTGCTCCAAGACTGGTGGCAGGCAATAGCCTGTGTCGTTTTGCCACCTTGAAGTCTGTAAGTCTTCAGCAGGCGATGTTGTTTTGCAGCTGAACTGCCTAAAATTCTGTCCTTTGCTCTGCCAAGAATTGCTTAGCTACCTCACTGCAGCTAACTTTTCGCTGGTGTTGCACAAATGTGTAGTAATGCAATCAGACAAATTGTCTCAAGGGTGACAAAATTAGATGACATTTTTGTTCACAAAAATCTATGGGAACTTCATACCTTAGAGCATCTTTTAGGAAAAAAAAAAGAAAAAAAACTTTGTCGTTTCCACTTAGCTGTTTTTACTTTCTTAATAGTTTTTCTTCTTTACCTCTTTGTAATTTCCCCCTCCCCTCCTTTACTACAATCTTCAGTCTGATTATCTTCTTACATAGCAGTTTTAAATATACAAATATGTAAAAGTTATTCCTGAGATGTCACAAAAGAGACAAGATCGGAAACAAACTATCCAGGAACCATATGACGTAAGCTAAGTATTTCCCAAGGTTGCCCCTTGGTTGTCAGTTTAATTTCATCTAAGTGTTAATTTCAGGAGCTGCTGTGCACATGGATTGCCAGCATTTGTGGGGGAGGGGAGGAGCGCCATTGCTCAAAGCCAGTCTATTGGGCACCGTGTCTTGAAAAACCACCACATTACATCCATTTCCCTCTCATCCTGGAAACTCACTCAAAGAGCTGGCAAGTTTACAAAGATGAGAAGAAAGGGGTTACTGCAAATATCAAAGTAGGAGCTTGCTGCTTATATGAGACAAAAGAGAACCAGCTGGGAAGCTGGAGCTTGGAGGATGCAAGTGGCAGATCTAATTGATGTGGCATTGCAAAAAGCCAAGTGCCTGCCCAAACAATGGCTTGTGTCTTGGTCGATGTCAGAAGAGCTGCATTGGTGTTAGTGCCAGTGGGAAATATGTAGCTAATTTCTTTTGTTGCAAGACTGATTCAAAACCTACAGAAGGCTGGACTTTCAATCCAGAGAAAATGGCATTATTTTTAAGGGAGCAGGGTGCAGCGGGCAGTATGAAAGCTTAGCGGTGTCTGCACAGGTTATCCAAGCATCGCTGATAGAATAAATCACTGTCACGCCCTCTGTACAGGGTAACCTTTATCTCAGATGTGCTTTTGTTAAACAATATTGCGGGATGAAAGAAAAACAAACCCCTGCATTCTCCTCTCTCTACCTATTGATTCTGTTACATGCCCAAACAGGTAAAACAGTGCTTAGCAAGCTGGCTGCAATTTGCGAGTTGCTGTGCTTATCCAGGATCTGAGAAAACACGCAACAGTTTTGACTGCAAGGGTCAGTTGCATATTTCTGGGAATAATGCTTCTTTTTAAAATGCAGCCTTTCCAAGTGGATCAAGCAAAACATTTTTGATGGGGCAAATAATTTGTGGATACATTGGTGATTAGAACTTAAATGCTGCAATTGAAGGGTTTGAATAAAGTGTATGTGGGGGCTACTTTGTGGGCAAATTAATGCATACTTTGGAAGATCTTCAATGTCAAAAATACTTCTGATATGAAGCTATTGTGCTGTTGTTTTTCTTGTGAAATGTTTGCATGCATAGTAAAATACTAGTTAAAAATTCAAAATGTGATCAAGCTTCACAAATGAATAACATCCTGCAAACTTTTTCTTCTCACTGAGTCACCTTCATTTATAATTTTTTTAATGTAGCAAGCTCCTCTTTGATATTTGTAATAAACCCCACAAAACTCCACTAATATTTAGCCCTTTTGAATAATCTTCCCACACAAAAGGGGAATTTTTCTTGTGGTTTTTCAATAGATACTCAACCTGTTTTGGTTAAGCACCTCTGTACGTTTTTTCTTTCAAGTCTGAGGCTTTTTCATGAGCTTGCAGGTGGTTTAGAAAACGTAGTGCTCTGCTTTTAACTTTCTTTTTCTGGTCTATGATAAAAGACACTCTAGAATCTTTTCTAACTAGCTTTCCTATAACTAAGAAGAGGCTTGTGTGAGAAATAGGGAACATCAAAGGTAAGAGGAAGTCAACTCAGGTGCATCATTGGCAGATTGTCTTAAATGTGGAAATTCCAGACTATGCTACCAGTTGAAAATACTGTTTCGTTTTCCACTAATTTCCTTAAAATAAAGAAAAGGAAACTAATTAAGCTCTGGAAAGTGTCGTCATGATGTTAAACTGACCTTAAAATTGCAGTCTGAGCAAGTTCATTTGGGCATAGGGGTCAAGTGAGCTGCAAATTCTGGGATTTATTTAGTTAATCATCCTACAAAAAAATGTGCATATTTTGGGAAGAAAGCTGGAGCAAGTACAGGAAACCTTCTAAAGCTCCACAGAAATTGCTGTGGTGCTCTGTTGATTTGTTTACTGTGCTGCTTAGTGTCTGCTTACATGCACTTGCATTTTTGTGCACCCTGGAGATTTATCTGACTTTCATTAACACTTAAGATATGCTTCTTAGCACACAAAATTATTTATGTAGTTTCTTTTCAAAGGAAAAGTCCTGGCAAAAGCACACAAACTTTGATCAAGCTAGGACTGCATTCCTACTCCCAAATTGTGAATTTCTCTGTGCTGTTAGAAGGAGCCAAGTTATTCCTTGCAAACATATTTCTTAAAAGTAGTGTTTGCAGACTGGACAGGATTTCTGTATGTTCTTTCTTGGATGCTGTATGGGTTATGTGGATTTGTACATTCCCTGTTTCTGTGAAGTGGTTATCTTTGTGTAATTACGAGATATTTCTTCTTTTGCACAAGAGTCATCCCTACAGCCTGCATCCCTGGCACTTCACCCTCTCAGAAGTTACAAAGCTGAGGACTATGAGAGCAGCAAGGGGCCAGGTATGCTTCAGCTCTTGTGCATTCTCGGGTGCCTTCGCTGGAGCTTCATCCCTGAGGCAAATTAAAGTGACCAGCTCAGAGAGCAGGCTACGGTCTTCAAGGTATGATAATGTAACAAAGTCATTTAGACAGTCCTTGGCTTTCCCAGGACCTCTGCCCCCGGCTCCCCCAGCACTCAGATGGGGACCAGGTTTCAGGGTGGCACTGCTTCGGCAGCTCCCATATGAAGGAGTAGGGGAAGTGAGGTTAGGGGATTTCTGTGCTTGCTGATCTGTGCAAGTATCCTGTCCTGCTTGGCTGGTCTTCCTATCCTACCCTCCTCTGCAGTTTTATTTAAAGTCTACTCCTTCCTTAGCTAGAAAGTGCTGTCCAGAGTGCAGCTGGAGCAGATCAGGTCTGTGGACATCCGTCACTTGCCCAGCACTGTGGCAAGTCCTGCATTCTCCTATGCGACTTTTGGCGGTTAAAAGATGAGGATGTCTCTGGTCCTGTTGCAGATGTCCTCATGCCATGGTCGTTTGCAGGACTGTGAGCCAGTAGCTTCAACTGAAACAGTGGAAGATGTTACAGAGGTCAAACGAAATCAATAGTACATGCTGCATTAAGCATGGGTGACATCTGCAGATCCTGGATGACTCCAAGCAGTGAATCCCCTGTTTTTGCAAACACTGGGCTCAGTCATATAGTTTTTTTCTGCTGCACTGTGCTAAAATACAGCACTTTTCCTTGTGCCCTCCCCTCCTTCCCCCCCTCCAAGTGCCATTCAGAAGAACTGGAGTATTGGCACCTTGCTCCGGGATTATATTAGCTGTGCTTAGTGATGGCAGATGCCCATCAGCAGCTTGCTGCTCTGTCAGATTAACATGCCCCCGGGAAAATATGAGAGATTGTCGTGGTTTAACCCCAGCCAGCAACTAAACACCACGCAGCCGCTCACTCACTCCCCCCCACCCAGTGGGATGGGGGAGAAAATCGGGAGAAGAAGCAAAACCCGTGGGTTGAGATAAGAACGGTTTAATAGAACAGAAAAGAAGAAACTAATAATGATAATGATAACACTAATAAAATGACAACAGCAATAATGAAAGGATTGGAATGTACAAATGATACGCAGTGCAATTGCTCACCACCCGCCGACCGACACCCAGCCAGTCCCCCGAGCGGCGAATCCCTGCCCCCCACTTCCCCGTTTCTGTACTGGATGGGACGTCACATGGTATGGAATACACCGTTGGCCAGTTTGGGTCAGGTGCCCTGGCTGTGTCCTGTGCCAACTTCTTGTGCCCCTCCAGCTTTCTCACTGGCTGGGCATGAGAAGCTGAAAAATCCTTGACATTAGTCTAAACACTACTGAGCAACAACTGAAAACATCAGTGTTATCAACATTCTTCACTCTGAACTCAAAACATAGCACTGTACCAGCTACTAGGAAGACAGTTAACTCTATCCCAGCTGAAACCAGGACAGAGATGCTTATAAAAGAAAGCAGCGGCATTAAGAAGTGTACACTGCCCTTTCAAGTATTAGAGGAATGTCAAAGAGATGAAGCACTTGTCCTTTTTACAAATTAGCTGAAAAAGTGTTTTCTGGCAAGATTCTTGTTGCAGCCCTTTGCTTTATAGTCTGTAGGGCCCTGAGATGTTAGCTGGCATTTTGCCATGGTCATGAAATTTGACTTGTCTTTCTTAATTTAGTGTTCAAGGACAAGAACATAGGATTTCTTGGTTTCATAGATCACTGGAAGAAAAAGGTACTTTGCTCTGAAAAATAAAAGGAGGCCTGGTCTTTTGGGAGCTGCCTCGGGGGTGCTGTATATTTGTAGATGTACAGCTAGGAGGAATTTCCCTTCTCTGTAGCTAGTAGGATAGTAAACTTTTCAGTGACCTGTATTAATAAAATCTCAAAGCTGTTTGTTAGGAAAAAATTTCCATTGATCAGCATCTTCAAAGACAAGAAATTCAAAGATTATGACTGGCTCTGTTCCTGAATGAATCTGCTGTTGAAAGTTTGAAGCATAATGCAATCCTAGCTACCATATTGTAATACTTCATTCCTGGGGCTAACTCTCTACCTTTACTCACAGGGAGTCAAATCTTGCTCTTTCAAGAAGTGCCTTTAGGTTGCTGGATCCTTGGCTTGTTCACATCAAAGAACATCTGTAGCAGAGGAAAAGGGACCCTGTCTACTTTGTGCCTTCAGAAGAAGACAGTCAGTGTTGAATGAGCCTAACTCATGAAGTGTGCTTAATATTTCTGAGAGCTGATCCTCAAGTGTTTAATCTTACGGGTGCATTCTACCACTGTAATACTTATTCATTCATTCATTCATTAATACGGTGTTAGTAAATATGTGGTTAAGATCATACGAGTCTTTCAATTGTAAATCATGTCACAATTTGTTATACAGCCTTTCTCTTAAAGGATTTGGTTGGTTCTTCTAGAAGTTAGGTTAAATATATATATTAATGGGGCTTCCAAAGCACCTGAGCTTTTTAAATTTAATTTTTTTCAGGCTGCTTGGAGGCTTCCTGCAGACCCATATTGAATGCACAGAGCCAAGGTTACCACCTACTAAGAAAGGACTGAGGGCAAAAGGAAGCCAAGTTTTGTAGGGCAGGGAGAGAAAAATTAACCCATTTTAAAGGTAATCCTTCGAAAGGCTGAAGTGCTATCCAAATGAAAAATATGAAAAGGATCATAAACCCTGGCAGATTAAATGTATAAATATAACTTAACTGTCCAAAAAAGAGTTTGAGGAACAGCTAACAGAAGTAATAAATCTTTCTTCAAATGCATCAGGAGCAGGAAGCCTGCCAGAGAGTTTGTAGGGCCAATGGATGATACAGGTATAAAAGGATCACTTAGGTAAGATAAAGCTGTTGCAGAACAAGTAAATAAAGTCTTTCCAGAGTAGAAGGAGCCAGGGAGATTCCCATCTTGGAGCTTTGCTTTCTAAGGGGCTCATCAGAAGATTGGCCCCAAATTGAACTGGCTTAAAAAATTACAGAGCAGTAAATGAAGAGTAACACAGTGCTAGAAGCAGATAGTATTAATTTAAGAGTTTTAGAGGAATTCAAGGGTGAAATGTCTGAATGATTAACAATGGTGTGTAACCTCTTGCTTTACATTGCTTTGATAGCTGGTAAATGTGATACCAGACTTTAAAATACATTCCAGCTGAGGTCCTGTGGAGCTCAGGCATGTGAGAATAATGTCCATAGTAGGAACACTGGTAGAAATGGTAAGAAAAAAATGGAAATAGTGAACACACAGATAAATATGATGTGTCTGGAAAGAGTTAATAGTGAGTAGCTTGTGTGAAGGGAAGTCCTACCTCACTAACCTATTTTTTCTTTGAAGTGTTTTGCCAAAACATGTTAGTTATGAGAGACAATTTGATATGGACTACCTGGATTCCTGAAAAGCTTTTGGCAAGATTCCTTCACCAAAGTCTTTTAAGTACAGTACATAAACAGTCTAGGTGTACAAGGGAAGGCACAGATAAATAATAAGCTGAAAGGTAAAAACTGGGGGCGGGGAATGGTCAGCTTTCATGTTGAAGCAGGAACAGCAATGAAGCTCCACGAGTATCTGTGCCAGGATCTGGGATGTCCGTATTCAGTAGTACTCATGACCTTCCTCAATAAAATAATGACCACAAGTAGGAAGAGGATATTCTGCTACATAAAATTGTGACCTGACTCCTACTATGTTGGATTAGGAGGCAGCTCTTCTCCATTGCATCTCTAGGGAGTTTTAACTGCTGATGTAGGTATCTAAATCAGATGTCTAAAGGACAGATGTTATGAATTTCTACTAAGCTTCTCAACACAAACTATTGAATGTTGAGTGCCTTAAAAGTTAACAGTGGATGCTCATGACTCTTAAAAAGGCTCCCTGAATCTCTGTGGTGCAGCTGTCCCATCATCTGTGGATCATCGACAGATGTATTTAAGCTTGAAATGAAGAGACACTCTCTCTACAGGTTCCTGATGTCAGTGCATATCACACCATTTCTTCAGCAGTCAGGTGGAGTAATTTTAGGCTACTGTGTAGGACCATGCATACATATGAAGGTGTAGTTTTACATTAGTTGATAATAAAAGAATGCATGAAGCTCTGAGTGGACAATTAAGTGAGATGTGAAGCCAAAGGAAGGGGGAATGACCAGTCTGGCTATGTAAGTACTAGCTTTGTTTTCTGCATTAGAAAGTTCCCAGTGTCTCTTGGGTTTAATAGTGCAGACTGGCTCACTCCCATGTGGTACCAACTAAGCACAGCACTTTACTGGGGGGACTTTGGTAGCTAAACTTGTGTTTTTGTGCCAAAGAATCTACTTGGCTCATCCCTGGTGTCTGCAATGTCAGTTTGACCTGCTCTTTGATTCAAAGTTTCTGGTTCTGCTCTTAATCTTTGCTGGTGGGATAGTTTGCTGTGGGATGCCTCCAGATGGAAAGTATAGACTCACCATGGCAAGTCCTAGCACCATGCTGTGAAAAATAGTCTGCTGGACTGTGATGTAATTGCTTGTTATTTTGAACATTTTGAACAGAGAGCTACAGAAAAAAACTGTTCATGAGATTACAGGCACTGCAGAGGATCCCAGGAAGACCTGGTTAAGCAGAAGTGCCTTAGAAGGTCTAAGCCAAGAGCAGTGTTGACTCAAGTCAGTCCCTACAGTTCAGCTTGCAGGCTTGAGTGCTCTGCCCAGTGTGGCCCTCAAAGACAGTAGAGACGTGGCTCAGCAGGAGCCTGGCGTGAAGCAGGCTGGTGAGCCGTCCTTCGCTGCTCTGGCATAGCGACAGTGTCAGACCTCGTGGGGAGGGAGGGTATAAGTAGTTCTCAAAGGCAAGGTTGTTCTTACATGGTCAGCTGCATCATTGTACAGAGCAAGTGCAGTTGACCCACAAAAAGGTCAGAGCTGGGCTATGGGATGGGGTGGGAATGCAGCTGGTCAGAAAGGGACCGCTTTAGCTATGGGGAAAGTGCCAACCGCTGACCCAATACCCCAGTCTTCAGTGAGTGTGTCACATTTCTTCAGGACTTTTCATTCCAGAGGTGAGGTTAATTTTGTATCCACTCTCTTACCTTCCCAATCTTATCATGGGTGCATTACCAAAATACAGTTCCGGTGTTTTTTTGTGATGTTGCTGATTCCTGCAGTATTTTGATGACAAGTTCATTATTATGCAGTTTATGACCAGTTTATTATTATTTTCCAACTGAGATGAATCTATCTGTGAGGAAAGTACACAGTGATTCTTTTGTGAGGTTTTGGGGTTCTGGAGTGTTTAACTCCTAGATATCTTTTACGGATAGATTTTAAGAGATTCCAGGTTTTATCTGACTGGAAGAAAATCAGGTCCAAAAGGCCACAGGAGGACACTGTAACAAATTTGTTTCGGTTTCTGACATAGTATTAGTGGTGATATTGAAAAGCTTGATGGTGAATAACACTAAAAATTTTAAGTGGAATCATGAAAGAGCTGAATGGAGACTGTAGGCTACTACAATGCAACAAAGGTGTCAGTGGAACTGACAGCATAATCTCCACTGTTGGTTGGTTGTGCTTGTGCATAGAAATTAAATCAAACACAATTACGTAACAGTGGCAGTGATATTTACAAAATTCTAGCCATGTTTAAAACAGGTGCTGCTTTTGAAGTAAATTGTATAATGAAACAAACTGTCCCTGCAGAGCCACAAATATTAATATTGAAATGACTTTCTCATTGGATAAGCTATTGCTTATAGATGTCACACAGCAACTGCAATGGATACACTGTGGTTTTCTGTCAGTAACACAGGACATGAAGAGTCTGAATAGCAGTCACAAATTTTACTACAGAAGATTTAGTTGTATAAAAAATTGTCTCCAACTTGATAAAATGCAATGTTATTTGTAGTGAAATATGGTTAATGGGCTTTACTGTGTCTCCAGCACAAGGAGAATTGCAAAGCTTATTAACAGAAGGTCATTTTCTCTGTTCAGCCCACCACAATGACTGACAGCAACTCTCTTATGCACTGATCATGCACTGATCACTTGTGATTCACACTTGGGACATTTTCCTGCAAAGATCTGCAAAGTGCACCCCTTACAAAGAATATTCCAGTTAAAAATGTACAGTTTTGTGAAGTGGTTCAATGCTATAAAGATTTGTTTTAAATAAAAGGGGAATATATTGGTAGAACAAGCAAAACTACCTGATGGAAACAATACAAAAAACTGATTGCAAACTTTCAAGAGTCCGAGGAAATTTTGAGGGTGCCAAGCAACCTTGTACTTATTGCATAAGCCATTTAATGATATTTTTACTTTAACTACTGAAGCTAGTACACTTTAAATTGAGAAATGAAAAAGCAAAACCTTAGGGATAGATTGAAAACAACCAAGAGAAAAAAACCATGATGAACCTTTGTAAAAGGTCTTTACCAGTGTACTGATCTTTCCACTCCTCTGAACTCTAGGTTCAGTTCATATTTCTGTCACAGACTATTTCACAAGAATGTAACTGCCTTTTAAAAAATTCCCCATGCTAATCTAATTCAAGGGCCATCTAAACAAAACGGTACTTCTGACATCACTTTGTTGAATGTTTAAATCAGTGCCGACCACTTTTGAACATCTCACCTTTAGTGTCCATGCGTGACTTCTTTATTTGAAAAAATAATTGCAGTATTTACTTTCCTCTACTCCAGATGTCTCTGTCTCTCTGTTACTTAGTTCAGGAGGCTCAGATCTTTAAAGACCTTTAAAAACCTAAGTCCTGTTGAAGTTCGCATCTTCCACTGAAATCATGCAAAGTTGCGTATCTGATAACCATGAAGATCTAGCTGAAGCCTGCAGGGCTAAGGACAGTCTTTGCTGTGTTGTGTGGCACAAAGACTCTTCAGTGGCATTGCAAGATTTTTGCACAGGTCTTGAAAAATAATGACAACAAACAGTCAAAAGTAGAGTTTTGGATTCTATTTTGGTGGTTGCTACTTGCTGCTGTACTAGTGACTGACGCTGATCTTTGATACTCACTTTACATTCATTTCACCCATTAGAATGACAATAAAAGTCTTCCTATAAGGGAAATAAATATTGTGAAGCTTAATTAATGGAGAGGATGTCTTCTGATTCACCTTTCCAAAAATTGTTAGCAGGTTTGATAGGAGGAAGTTAAATTACTTTGAGGCATGATATTACAGTGAGTCACTAAACAGCAGCCTCAGGAGTTCATGGGGCAGAATGACTTAGTGACATAATTATGGGAATTGCTTGGCAGAGAGAGTTGTTTGTACCAGGACAAAAGGTGCAAACCCGAAGAAAGGATGTGTCGTGGTTTAACCCCAGCCAGCAACTAAACACCACGCAGCCGCTCACTCACTCCCCCCCAACCAGTGGGATGGGGGAGAAAATCGGGAAAAGAAGCAAAACCCGTGGGTTGAGATAAGAATGGTTTAATAGAACAGAAAAGAAGAAACTAATAATGATAATGATAACACTAATAAAATGACAACAGTAATAATGAAAGGATTGGAATGTACAAATGATGCGCAGTGCAATTGCTCACCACCCGCCGACCGACACGCAGCCAGTCCCCTGAGCGGCGAATCCCTGCCCCCACTTCCCCGTTCCTGTACTGGATGGGACGTCACATGGTATGGAATACACCGTTGGCCAGTTTGGGTCAGGTGCCCTGGCTGTGTCCTGTGCCAACTTCTTGTGCCCCTCCAGCTTTCTCGCTGGCTGGGCATGAGAAGCTGAAAAATCCTTGACTTTAGCCTAAACACTACTAAGCAACAACTGAAAACATCAGCGTTATCAACATTCTTCGCATACTGAACTCAAAACACAGCACTGTACCAGCTACTAGGAAGACAGTTAACTCTATCCCAGCTGAAACCAGGACAGGATGGCAAAAAGCCAGGGAAAGAGGCAAAAAAATCATCAGTCCTCTAAAACAATTTTCACCAAATTACTCAAAGTTTGTGGTATAGCTGGAATTTACTTTATATTCAGCCTTTCCACTATGACTTATCTATTTATTGCATCTGGGATTTCAAATGTAGTTTCCAGTGTGGAGTCAAATGAATATGTGACCACATGTATGGAGAAGACAGAAACATCACCTTAACTGACATCCTGATAAACAGCTCAGCTACTTAATTGGGAAAATGTTACGCAATGTATTTCATGGCATATACTTCTTGACTCTCACTGATGAGATCATAGGATATTTAGTGTATTTACATCACAGATTGATCTTGCCTGCCTCTGGCTGACTGTAGTTTAACAGTTGTGAACAGACACTTGCAAACATATTTTCTTCTGCACGGCTCTGTGACTGTTAAATTAATCAAACCTACTTAAACAAAATTTTTATTTTAGGTGCAAGTTTTGAAACCAGATGGCCTCAAAGTAAGCATTTGAATGCAGTGGACTAGTTTTCATGTGTCTCAGCAGTCTCTAAGGCAGAGAAGCCTGAGTAGGTCTAGTTAAGATCATTTAAAGCGTCACTGCTCCTAGCTGCTCGCCATATCCTTCCAGTAGCGTTCACCACCTCCTCTGCAGTGGTGTCAGGTAGGATGTGCAGCTGTTTCAAGCTTCAAAGGTAATGTAACCATACAACCCACCTAGATCAACAGCTTAAACTAACACACTGTGCTGCAAACTGGAGTGGCTAAAATACACATGAAAATCCTGAGTTTTCTACCTTTC
Organism: Harpia harpyja; assembly: GCF_026419915.1. NCBI lineage: Eukaryota > Metazoa > Chordata > Aves > Accipitriformes > Accipitridae > Harpia > Harpia harpyja. The sequence continues at coordinate 67,531,233 of NC_068969.1, read as the reverse complement.
CTATGGGAACAGTAGCAAAATCACCTTAGCCTGGTGTAACGTATCAGTGCGGTTAAGTGCAGAAAATTATTTAGCACAACGCTGTCCTACTGCCAGATATCCCCTATCCCCCACAGGTAAACATTAACATGCAAAATGAAGAGGGTGAGTGACAGTAAACACACAGCACTTGGTAGAATGGTTCCCTATTTATGCTGATGCAACTGCAACAAAACCGTCTCCACGAGATGTGGCTGGCTGAAGAGGCCAGCCTGCGTATGGGTGCTGCTGTTCACGGTGGTCCCAGCAGCCCCAAAGTGCCTGCGGTGCCTCCCCAGCCTGCAGCACCGGGCAAGCATATCTGCAGGAGTGCTGCTGGGTTTGTCAGGCACACCCCTGGTCTTGTGGTGTGGCCTGAGATGCTGCTTCTCTCCCTGTCCAGGGACTGAGGACTTCACATAGCTGGCAGGAGACCAGGGGGAGACAGGGCCATCATTATATCTGTTTACGTTCTGACATAATAAATAATTTCAAACTTCTGTGGGATAGTGAGGTCAGGAAAGGTATCTTTCACGTGTCACATTGAGCGTGGGAGGCATTACGCATGCTAGTACGGCTGCTGTTTTACTGAGCTGCTGCTGTGCTTTGGCACATGTGAGTTCAGTGTTCAGAAAATAATGACAAGAAACATCTTACTGGCCAAATAATATGTTCCTGTCCTGTATGGCATTTGCCTCTAGAAAGCGCCATAGAAACCAGATACCATACATGCAACGTTATTGTGAGAGAGATTAAAATGATGCTGGGGAAAAAAAATACATTATCTTATGATAGTGTGTCTTTTATGTGTTCTTACGGGTTTGATTTTCATTAATTGAGAAGCTTCATACAATTAAAAAGCTCTTTGAGACTTAAGAAAACAAAGGGTAATTTAGAAACTTGTGCTTTTGCCAGGTCTCTGCATATTGCTGCTTTGAGATGGTGTTAAAGTACTTTCAAAACAGCTAGCTAAGCTGTACCTATTTCCTGCTTCTGAGCAAATTTTTTGCTGAAACAAGTACTACTAAAACAGGTATTTGTTTCTTAAAGGTACTTTCCTGATCAAATGTGATTGAGGCATAGGAAAAGATAGTCTGGATTCTATCCTTCCAACAAAAAAAGGCTTCCAGGAAAGGATATTAGATCCTGTTTGTTGGCAGAGAGCCCAAGGCTGTAGTTTCAGCTATAGGTAGGGTCACACTGAAGCAGTGTTGCTGCCCTCTCATGTGCACTAAAAAGCCAGTATGGCTCCATACCTGTGGTCAGGTATGTCTGTCAGCCAGATATGACCCATTCAATTCCCTTAATCTTTCGTCTGTGAATTTGAGTGAAGGTGGCACTAGAAATACTGGTTGCCTGCTCTCTGGGTGAGTTCCGCATCAGGTAAGTAGTAAGGTCCTGACAGTGCGGGAAAGTGAAGTTTTCATGTGCCTTTGCCAACTCTTGATAATTTAGCACAGTTGAATCCATTGTACCCTCACACAAAGAGGTTCTGAGTCTAAACAGCAATGTTAGTCATCTTTTTTTTCAGCTCCTATAACATTGCCATGGATTTTATGACTTACTTGGTTTACTAAAACATGTGAATAAATAACTATTGTATCCAATGCAAATGACTCAATCAGAGAGCAACATTTTCTCTGCTAGTATTTCATCAGATTTCTAATGAGAGCTGTGTGCATAAAAGATGGCTTTCTGTAACACCTCCCTGCAGGAGGCAGAAGAGGAAGGACTGAATTTCAGATGCAGTGATTAACCACAGCAGGGTACACCAAAAAATCATACCCTGCCAAACACTGATGCAAGATTTGCATGAAATTGCAGTTGGCACGGCAGTCAGAGCCTGATGGTAGTAAATTTGATAGCTGAAAGTCTGAGAAGGGGAATACGAAGATGAGTTTATTTTGTTATTGTAAATCTACCGGAAGGCTATTTGTTTTCCTTTCACCTGTGCCCTCCCGCACGTCCACACATGTGTGACAGTAAGATAAAATGTGTTTTGCAGTTCATGGAATAGCGTGCCATGCTGTACTGAACACCACACTCCTGTCCTGTTACCTTACAGACTTACTGAAAGCCTTTCCAGCCCTGTTAACTAGTGAGTGAAATGACTAACACGTACCTGGCTCATTTATGCTTCGGTGTGCCCAGCCTGGGCAAAGCTAGAAATGCCTGTTCAGACACCTAAGGGCAAAATAGAGGTAAATGTTCTTGGAGCCAGAGTGCTCTAAGGAGCAGTGACTTTTGAGGGCCACCTTCTCCTTGCGACATGGAGCACATTTGATGTTGCTTGGTGGGGCCAAACCCTGAACATACATTTTGTTTTGTCCTCCAAGGTGCCTGCTGCATCTGCTCTTGGCGTTATGTGCCATCACCATCCTGAATTCATCAAAACCCTTGCTGAGGAGAAAGTCAGAAACTAGTATCATAGTAGGTAGGACTTCAGTGATGAGCCATTTTAATTTTGCCCTAAGGTTTGTAAACTTGGATTGCCTACTTTAACTCTCCTTAAGGCTGACTCTAACACGTTTATGCAAGTCGAGTGGTCTTAATTCGGTATATAGTTCCTCTGGGTCAGAGATTGTTTCAGTAAGCTTACTGTACATGGTATTACTGATGATTTATTGTGGCAAGGTTCATCCCCATGAAGGTGTTTATGGGAATCATAGCAGGCTAGCTGCCTGCAACCATGAAATGGGAACTTCAGTGCCTACTGTCGCTTGCTCTATATGCTGTGTTAAAGGCTGCTGAGAATTCAGGGTGCATCAGGCAGGACCGTGGCTTTGCTCGTGCATGTGTCTGCTCACCAACAGGCTGGATCTGAGTGTGCGTGTTTATTGTGTTGCCATCAATGAACAGAGGTCTACTTTTGTGTCTGTAGTACAGCATTATTCTGGTGCAGTTCTAGGGAATCCAGTTCTTAATGCTAAAATAGTAACAGCAGTAACAGAGTTTCGCTGGAAACCCTCAGTAATTTGTTGGCAGTTAAAATTTTCAGTGGAAGACATTCGACGATCTCTACCATATGATGTATGGTTCACAGACTCTCTTTCTAAGAGTGCTAAATATGCTTCCATGCCATACCATACAGACATATTAGGTAAGAAAAAAGGTGGCTCAAACTCTATCAGCTCTCCTAACCAATTCAAGCAATTATGTCTTGGGGCTTTGCTCTGCTTACATAAAGTGTCCTCTTTCCTTTTATTCCTTGGTATGTGCATGCAGTAAATGACATCTCACAGTCTTGGCTGTCCTGTAACTGTACAGAGAGGAAGGATGCACTATCTTGCTAGCAGGCAGTCTGGAGGCTTCAGAGGGAGCAGGTTCCCTGATCCTTTGGTCACTCTCAGGGGTTTACACTTCATCTGTCAGGGGTTTACACCTGTTCATCTTCAGAGTTTAACAGGAAGTGTTCATAACTGGACAAATTTAATGGATCTGAGTTTTACTCTGAGTTGTATAACAGGCAAAATTAAAGTTAAGGGCTTTTCTAAAGGTTTTGCTCTGGAAGAGAGAGGGTTCATTGGAAAAGCTTGTTTATGTAATTTAGGCTTCCAGGATTAACTTCTCTGTAAATACAGTGTAAATACAGAGTGATCAGAAAGCTCTCCAGCTCAGAAGTGGCTACTTTCCAAACCCATGGGCCATGATGTGAAGTGCCAGTACTCCATCCTTCATCTCTGGCTCAATCCTCCCAGAGCGTGAGAAGTCAAAAAGGAGAAGCCCAGTTGCAAGTGAGCTGGATTTTGACGGGTGGACTCAGGGACTGGGATTTCATTCCTGCCATGCAGGCATCCTGTGCTATCTGAGGTACTAATGAGCTTGCCTGGGGGCTTCCCGGTTGCTTCTCCAGAAGGGCACAGAGGTCTTGCACCATCTGTCAGCTCTAGTGAGATGTCTCAGATACACCCCAAAATCTAAAAAAATGCTAGTTGACTATATTTCTGCAACAGTATCCCACCCAGAGTGCGTAAGGTGCTTTCTGGAGTTTGAAAGGGAGTTCACATGTCCTTGTGTACACAGATCCATGAGAAATGAGCAATTTACTGGATATGTGCTTGAACTTAGACAATGTCGGCACTGTATTTTCTTTACGCACAAATGCAAACTCACTGCACGTGCACATACTGAAATGCCCTGTTAAGGCAAGCACATAATGAATGTAGACTTGCCACAGGTGAAGTTTTGACAGTTTTGACATTTTGACACTTAAAAGCTGTTTGCAACAATAAAATAATTTCAAACCCAACAAAATACTTTCAGTAAAATATTTATAATAAAATACTTTATAACAATAAAATACTTTCAAATAAAAATGAATGAACCACTTTACCTGCACAGCTGAGAAAATTCTGACTTTCAAAATCCAGCTATTATTTTTTCTCTTTTTTTTTCTTCTATGGTAATGCAAATTTGCAATGTGTGTTTCTTAGTGGTAGAAAAAATGATGTATCTTTTTGAGGCTAACTGAATGAGGAGACTCCTTTGCAGAGCGCCTGAATGCTGGTGGTAGGAATGGAGTTATGGAGGTCCTTATAACCCATAATTACCTCTAAAATCACTTTTGTTCTTCTCAGACTGGTTGCATCAAATCTGAATGTCACAAAATCCAACACAGTAGTTTTGGGAAGAATGATGGGAGAAAACAGCTGTCAGCAGTGTTTTGTGCTGTAAGTTAACGAATACACAAAATCTTAAGAAACTTCATGAGGGTAGGCAAAACATTATTAACTTAAAATAGATTATAATTGAAAAATCTGCAGGGTACCTTGCCCAGGGATCAGATCAGTACCCAGATACTGTGCATGAACAAAAAATGTCAAATTAATGGTTTCCTTTGAAGCAAAGCTGAGAAACTTTCTCTGTGAGATGTTATGGGGGTTTCTCTTCTACAGTCTGCATCACTCCTCACCAACACTTTTCTTCTTCCCTTTTAATGACAACAAAAGAAAAGCTGACAGAATAACTTCATAAATGCAGTGTGATATTTTCCTTCCAGTACGTGATGTATCTGACTGGGGTAGTAAACCCTACCTGCCTTTACACTGTAGCTTACCAGAGCCCACTGCCAGGATGAAAATGCATTAGTCTTGCTGTGCCAGTGACGCTATGCAACAGTGGCTTATTTGTGTGTGCGTACAGGAAAAACATAAAAAACCTACAAAATGCAAAATTAAGTGGGAATTCATTTAAGATGATAACAGTTAAATGTATATCAGCAGGGTAATCTCAATAGAAATAAGCCTTGCTGCCACACCTCAGAGGCCCTGTGTTCTTCAGCGAATACAGTAGGTAATGCTTCAATTACGTGTCCTAGCCCAAGTGCTGGTGCAGCTTGTTTTGTTCCGTTTGGTGTGCATGCTTATGGCAACCTTTATCTTTCTCCAGACCTTTCTGTCACTGTCACATGCAAATCTCTGTTCCCTTCATTCCTGAGGGAGTACGCAGAAGGAAAGAGCTGAAAATGAGTCCTGCTTTAGTTTAGATTTGTCTTCTAGTGGCTAGAAATAGGATTGTTGATATTAATTTAGGGTTAAGAGACTCCTGAAGAAAATGACCATCCTGCCCTGTAAAACTCAGTGCTGGTTATGAATATGAAAATGATTTAGTACAAAAGTACATTGGTTTTTATGAGGAAGGGTGATCAGCGCTGCAGAGTGGGGATTCATTACACTTTTGAAGAAAGAGACAAACAGTACACTATCAGTATAACAAACAGGGGAAAATAGATACTTTTCTCTGTTATTTGCATTCAATTACAGAATGTCATCTGTCATGCCTTCAAATACAAATAGTGTATGAAGTATTTCACCCCCATTTATATCTGGGTAAGTGGATTGGTTCAGCTGATTTAACTGAACTTCTCATTTTAAGTTTATGAGAAAGCAGTGGCACGAGCTTTGTGGAAGAATGTCCACAGCCTATGACCCATCCTCAAGCATACCTGCTCTCTCTTATCCTGTGGCAAAACAATTTGTGTTGACAGCAGGCGTGAGCTGGTGTTTAAGGCTTGGATACAGAATTATAATGACCATTTAATTTCCAGCAGTGTGCTTGGCTTTCCAAGGGATCAAAATCTCCAATTTCAGTGAAGAACACAAAGAAGTCTGAAGTGACTACCCTTTGCTAATCAAGCCATTTGTTCCAGTTCCAAATGCTGCTAATATTCGGCCATCCTAATGGCATTGCTTCTTAGCCACCTGTTAGAAGAGCCGGGAATATACACAGTATTTTCCTTTGGTGCAACCACTATCAATGGGCCCCATTATTCCAAAAGGGATGCATTTCTGCTGTATCAGCTACCGTACAAATAAATGCCAAGCAGTGTTGCAGAGGCACAGCTGGGTGATTATTTCCTTAGCACACAACCAATATTAACATTTTCATAATTGTTTTCTTCTTCTCACAACTTTCTTGGTGTTTTGAACAGGTATTTCATATTTTCTTTTAAAACAGGTGAAAATGGGACAGTTGGACAAAAGCAGGTGGCTAACTAATCACCGTGGATTTTTAACTCAAAATAATGTTACACATTATTGATGTGAAAATGACAGCATAAAGGAATTTTTTTTTTTAATACATGGGTGGGTGTCAAAGTAAAGAATGTTTCCAAAGAGTTACCAGCTCTTCTGTCCCTAGGAAGAAATGTCCATGCTCTCAGGTGCATCCAGGCTTTGCCGAACAGAGGGGTGACTGCACCCTTCCCGTGCCAGAGGAACACTGAGAATTTCTCAGCCATTTGCAGGATGCTCCATAATGATCATCACATTAGAAAAGAAGGGAAGAAATTCAGACTGGAGGAGGGGCAAAAAGAAGAAGAAAAGAACACCAGGCTTCATTGCTGCAGGATCTAAGCCTGACTTGCCACATGCACTTCCACCAGCAGGGCCTGATTGACTTGATACCATGGCACTGGGAGCAACCTTGGCCCCATGTTCTATAATGTTTAAGGAATTTTTAGTCCCTAAATTAAATGTTGAAGGAATACTTAGTTTTCTCCCTCATAGTAAAGCAGTGGATAAGTAGATATTGTTGGTTCTCAGCTGCATGTAGAAAATATAGATTTTATATATATAATCTTTTGTTCATTGCAAGCAGTTAAAAAATGCAGGTGATCTTTAAATGATTGGTGTAAAAGAAAGATACTGATATCTTTGGTGCAAGGAAATACAAGAGGATATGGGAGGCCAGGTGCTATGGGAGTCTGAAGTCAGTTTTTGAGATGCTGTGAATATAAAAGGTATATTGCTATTAGGGGGTAGAGCAAGTGCAGGGAGACAGAAGGCAACGTGTAACTTGCATGCATTTGAATGTTCATTGGCTTGTAATTCCTCTGAACAGTTGCATTCTGGGACTTATTGTAACATATAATACGTCCCAGAAAAGAAGCAAGCAGGTTTTTATCATTTACACCACCTCCCAAATTTGAAACCAGAGAAACAGGTGGCGGGGAGATACGTCCAGATTGTTGCCACGACCACTACAGTTGCCTTGATTTGATTTCAGCTGAAAGAAGCCGTTCTCCTTCTGTGCCACGGTCTGAAGTGTTGCTGCTGAATCTGGTGCACCGGGGCATCACTGCAGGGCGTGAGCAAGAGGGAATTTTTCTCACTCAGCCTTGCTGCTGTGCAGCTGCCAGCCGGGGTGGCTGCTGCCACGGTGGGATCTGTGGCAGGAGGGGAGCTCTGTCTGCAGTGGCCAGTACGTAATCCCAATGCAAAGCCCAGGGACTGCCTAGGAGCCACCAGGGTCCTCTCCTTTGGCCTGGGGATTTGCAAGGTGCGCTGGGGCTCTGCCATGCCTGCCCCCCTGCCAAGGGTCCTTGTGATGTTGGCTGAGGGGGGGACACAATGCTCTCTTCTAGTGCTGCTGTGCTTAAATTAGCCCCGCTGCTGACTTCTGCGGGGACTCGTTACCTTATGAACAACATATGGCTGGTTCATGCTGGTGTTTGATATGGGAACTATGCTACTGTCTTGAATTAGCAAAATAAAGCAAGTCATGGTGTATTTTTGTTCTTAGTGTGTTATGAAATATTTGATTTTATGAGATTAAACAGGGGAATGATGCAAAACACACATTTCTCATTAAGATACTGTTACATTAGATAATGAACTACTTTTGTTTAAATGAGTTAGTTAGCTAAGTAAGCCTTTTCATGCTTGTTTAGTGTCTTTTTCCCTGTATAAAATTTGCTGCACATATGCAGTGTTTTCACTGAAATGTAGGATAAGCCCCAGACTCCTGTGGCTTTTAAAGAAGCATTAGGAAAGATAAAAATAACAGCTCCTAGCGGTCACACAGAAATATCCTGCTACTGTCAGCCCTCGCCCCGATTTTCCTTTAAGGGGGCTTTGCTGCCCATAAGATTTATTTGTAATGAACTATCAGGGCTCGATTTCACTTGTCTATGAAGGTACCTAAATGAGGACCTGATATTAATAATTTTGATGAAGATGGAAATGCATTTCTTCCTTCTGATCAGCTTGGAGTCTGTTGTCAAAGTGACAGCAGGTATTTCTGAAAGGATTTCGCTGGGTATCCCCTGCATGACAAGCGATACCTCATCTCAGACCATTTACTCTGGCAAGAAGGGAGCAGTTTATGTCAGCCAGAAATGTGAATATGGATGAGGCAGATACAGAGCTTTGCCAAACTGGGATGAGGTCAGTGGTGCGTGCCATGCTCTGTGCCAGCCTTATGCGCTGTCACACCAGCTCAGGCGCTGTTGGCTGCTTCCCTGCTCATGGCATGGTGGGAGCACCTATGGTTTGGTGGCTGTCACTCAGTGAGGTGCTTTTATCACTAGCCTGGCTGTGGGGTGAGGAATAACTTCAAAAATTCCTTGTACAGTGGTGACAGTGCTCGTCCATTTCAGTTGTGCCAAGTCACGGGGAATACAAACCTGACAGGGTCATGGCATTTCCCTTCTGGCCCTGAATGAAGACAAGCCTCTTGCCTTGTTAGCTGCATGGCTCCCCCAGCAAATGATGAGATAGGCATGAAAAATGTCATTTGCACAGTCATGTTCTGCGTATGGAGTGCAGGCACCATCTCCATTTTTACAAGCCTGCTCTGCTGCGCGCCGTTTCCTCTGTGGAGGAGGCATGATGACCAGCAGGGCAGCTTTTGGAGTCATGTGCACTAGGTCAACAGCTCTCCAGGGCTTCTGTAAACACAGCCATCTGGGCACATTGCCATTCCTGTTTGGCCTCCCGAGCAAAGCTTTCTGGCTTCCTGCGGGACGCAGGGGGTCAGATTGCTATGAGTGCTTGTGTAACTCCAGGAAAGCACCTGAATTAAGCACTCATGCTGTTTTAATTGCTTTAAAATCACCTGACATCTTCCTCCAGTCTCTTCATGCACAAATTTTTCTCTAATAATCAGTGACATTAAGTGAGGAAAGCAAGTGGTTACAGACCTGCCCATTAGCGATGAGCCTAGAGTTGTTCCCACTGAAGTTCGCAGTCCAAGTGCTTGCACTGATTTCCATGGGAGCATTGAGACCTTTATGTCTCACCCCCGTGAGCAGCACCAGGAAACAATTGTTACTGTTATCCTAATTTCCTTTTAGCCTTGACCCTTTGAGCCTTAAAAAAAAAAAAAAAGAAAGAAAAAAAAGAAAAAAAGGTAGTAGAAATATTTAGACTCCAAAGGTGAAGGCAAAATTGTTTTTGCACACTGGTGAGAAGAAGTGTTCATTGGGGATAAAGAGCCAGAAAGCACTCAGAGGAGGTTATCAAAGAGAGTGGCTTGGGGAAACTCACCTGCTACGTTTGATGTTGCTTGTCAAACACGCAACAGCCCCGTTTGAAGTGGCAGGAAGCGGGGAAAAGCGTGGTGTGACTGGCAGGGGCTGCAGCCCGACGCCTGCAGACCTGCAGGTACAGGGACCAGCAGCTGCCTGCTGAGCCCCATCCCGGCTTCCCATCTGGTCAGAAATTGCCACTGAAGCCTCCGCATAAAAGGCTGCTCGGGAATTTATGGCTTGGGGGGGGAATGCCGGAGAGGTTTTATTTCTGATTCGAAGCACCAGGGGGTGCTGAAAAAAATCTGGGTAGGGCTGAAGAAAAGAAAGGGCTCTTTGGGGAAATCTCTGACCTGACAAACACTGTCTCTGGCTATATGTGCAGTTAGGGAAGGCAAAACCCCAAACTAACCCGTTGCCCTGATATCTGCAAGGACTTCTTCCCGACAGGTGATAGAAAAGGCCCCTCTGAAATGTAAACGTGACACAGCTACTAGCTGACATCTGCTGCAGTAAACAAGGGTCGTATTTGAAGTGTGTGCATGCAGTAATTTGAAATCAAAACTTTGGCAGCCTGGAGCCTACACAGTTGTGATTGATTTGACTCTAGGTCATGAAATTTGGGGTATAGGGTTTCTTTTCCTAATGCCATGCCTAAAAGCGCCACTGATGTACTGTGCAGAGGAGTATGAACCAAACCTGAAGGCTCTGATTCTGCAGATGTGCATTCATTTATATTAAGTTTGTAAGAAGAGAAAGGCACTTGCATGAGATTATACGATGTGGTATATGTGGCTGACTGCTTTACATTATTAACTGCAGATAATTTAGAGTCATGCAACTGTTTCTTAATAACTCTTTGCAAGTGGAAGCAGTGGTATTTTTAGTTTTTGATAAAAACAAGTGAGCACTAATTATTTCCTTTTTTTTTTTTTTTTAAATGTTTATGAGTACTTGCTTAACCCTTGGGGAAGGTTTCTTTCCAGTTTCTTTTCTTTTGAATGGGGATTTCCTTGTTCTTGCCATTATGTACTAAATTTTCAAAACAAACTCTGAGAATAAAAGCTAATCTACGGAATTGTAAGGGACAAATCTGCAAGGAGAAGACAAAGATGTACTCACTCCTGCTCATGACGTCTAAAGTCAGACTAGGACCCACATTTTTAAAAGTGTTCAAACATCTAACCAATCTACCAATTTGGGAAGGGCAGCTTTTACAAAATTATACAAAATTCTTTGATCATCTCTAAGTGACTGATCTTTGTAGTTGGAAGTTACTGCCAATAAAAGTTCATCTTAAAAAGATTTCTAGAGCTGATTTATTTTGTAAAGATGAAAAATAGCTGATGGTTTAGCACTTAAAATGAAATTTTTCAAAATACAATTTCAGATAGAGTTGCAAAGGGATTATTTATGCAATAATTAAAATTAGTTATGAGTGTGTGCTTGCATTGCTACTGTAAGTCTTCTATGGCAGGGAAGAATATTATCATGTTTCTTATTATTAAACTAGATAGTTGGCCACACTATACTAATGCCCTTCCTCTGCCTGAGACCTCTGTGGTCATCTGCTGTAAGCCAATGTGTGAGTACAGGAATTATTACAGGACATATACTCAAAGTATTAGCCCTGGGCTAAGAAGCCTGTCAGACTTTTTGCATGATTAAATGCTCCCTTAATTTTCTGTCTTTTAACAACAGGCATATTTCTGTGCAATCCATTTGTAAGAGCAGGGCTTGTGCCTTTGACGTGTGTGAAATCTGCAGCTGTCAAAATCTTTCTTGTGGAGTTGCAACTTGGGAAAAAGCATAATACTGGATTGTCTGTCAAAAGCTTGGGAATTTTGCTCTGAAGTGTAAGTCTGAGTAGTAGGAATATTTTCTTAGCTTACAGTGTTTGAAATGCCTGTGTATGCATTCTCTTTTGCCTGCAAGATACCTGTGTTCTATGACATTGATTTCACTGGTGATTCCCTTACTCTGATGGTCAGAGAGATCCGCAGGAACATCTTAGATACGTGCGTCTAAACTAACACCCCCCATACTGGCTCGTGGCTTGTTATGCTGCAAGCTTGGGAATGTCTGCCCTGGTCCCTGGGGGTGCCCAGGACTTGGAGCTGCAGTGAGATCGGGGAGAGCACTGAGTTCACAACATTACTCCTGAGATGCGCAGTTGCTAGCTGAGTTTTTGGCATGGTAATGTAATCCTGTATCTCTGCATACACGTGTTTGTGCACTCTCTGCACGTGATGGTCATAGGCATGTGATGAACTGCAGCTCCATGTAGTAAACTGCACTGACTGCTGCTGAATGCTTTTTTGAACTGGGACTATGCCATATGCTGTGGCTTTGTAAAAGTAAATTTTCCTCTCTGCAGTGAGACAGATGACTATAGAATTATAGTATTTGTTTTTCTTTGATGTGGAATACTAATTTTTGTGTCAAGTAAGCGTACAGTTTCAAGCACTTAAAATATAAATAGGTTGTTTGCAGGCATAGAACCCCCTGGGTCATAAAGCATCATTTACAGACCACTGACTTCACTTTGTGATCAGATGGTGTTTGCCCAAAAGGTTTTCTATTCACTAAGCACTGTGATCTGCAGCCAAATAGCTTTATTTCTTACATTTGAATGTTTGAAGGAGCTTGATGATTTCAGCTAGTGTTCAAGAGACGTTTCTTCACGCCTTATATTTGCATGTGCATTGCTGGTACCCTGTGAATAGGAGCCATGAAGGAACAGGGTGACAGCGGGACATGGTGACAGCGTGCCCTTCAGAGGGGAGTGCACTGGCAGATTGTCCAGGCCAGCTGGAGCAGCACTCTCTGTACCCGTCCCGGAGTTCACTTTCAGAAGCAGCAGGCTTTAGAGAATAAACAAGCTCAAATCAAAATTGGGTTTCACTTATTTCTGCAACCTGCAGTGAGATTTCATTCTCTACATGTGTATTTTGCTGAGTGGCAAAGCATTCCCCATGGCTATGTGCCGCAGAGGGACAAGGAGGTGGATTGCCTGTCCCGTCCCCCCCCCCCCCGCCCCACCCCTTGGCACTGCACCACGGGTGGGTGCATGGCAGGGAAGCTTCTGGGACATCCCATCAGTCTCAAGTGCAACGCTGGGACCCAGATCCAGGGTTTCATTACTAAGGCACAACATCTGGGCAAATTTTAATAGCCCCACTCCTAAAGGAAAGCTATTGTCACAGTAACATGCAAGTGTTTTTATTGGTACTTGCAGAATTCTGAGTCCAAACTTCATCCTCAGAAAGCGAGATGGCATGCATCTTTTCTGCAAACTGTTATGTCTAGTTCTAGACAGTTTGGAGTGTTTGTTTGCACTTGAAATGCAGAGAAAAAGTATTGTCCTGCTGCTCTGTGCAGTAGGTAAAAACATATCAGATGATAGGTTTTGTTGAATGTAATTTCTGAAGCCACGTAATAAACAAACAGCAAAACTATAAAAGTGCCAACAAGCTTCAAGTGTAGAATTAAACTGACACTGTCAAAAAGTAACAGCTCTCTAAACTGATATGAATCCTAATGTGCGGGACTTAAGGTTGTAGTAACAGAAGATAATGCATCAATTTTTGCATGTAAAACCTTTTGTCATGAAGAATGTGTAGTCAGTGTAAGTATGGCAGAGTGTGTTTAGTATTACCATTGCCAAACAGAAAGGTGATGCTGCCCCTGATTTGAGGGGTTGTTTTTCAGGGTTATTGTGATTCAAAGAAACTAACTCAATAGTTTGATTAACTATTAAGTAGGTATTCTTTATTGGCAGCACTGGGTGCACGGGGGATCGTTCCACCTATCGTGCACACCGTTGGGCCTAATTGTGCAGGTTAAGTACATGTTCTACATACATATTCACTATATTTCCGAGAAATGTTATACATATTCATTAGTTTTCTGGGAAACTATTAGCATATGCAAATGTCCTTTACGCAGGCGCATTGAAGGTCTCTGGTGGTCTTCAGGAGTCCTCTGGTGGTCTTCCATAGTCTTCCTCACTTGTCCGCTATTTGACCCTCCTCAGGTGATTCTGCGCAGTATGGTCCTTTACACGTTTTGATACCTCAGTGTTTGTTAGTGCTCCTATTATCTAAGTTTTCATTAGTAGTTTAGAACCATATGGCTAGTTTAAGCTAAATTATCTACAAGGACGAGAACAAAGGCAGGAGTTGTTATCTTTTCTGGCCCTATCTATTCAAGCAAGGCCTCTACTTGTGCCTTCTTAACAAGATCGTAAGTTCATCAAACATTTAATTAAGTTTTGTGATCGCCCATGGTTCCTTCTTGCTCATCACTCCCAAGTGCCAGTCTCTGACAGGCTTAATCCTTGACAAACACCAGTCCTTGGTATGTAAAGTTACAGAGAGACAATCATTAAGCAATAAGCAGTTTGTTCTCTATATCAATCCCCCCTTTTCTTTAAACCTTTGCAAATTCTTTTGCAACTATAGGATTCCACTACTTCCGAGAGACCGTGTAAAGTATTTTCTGGTTTCTACTTGATGTCTGATTTTATTTCGTTTCCAACTTTCGTAATTTTCTACCGTGCTCTGACAACACCACACAAAACACTTAAGCATAATGCAGACCATGATTCCTAAAGTCATTAAAATTATAACCATAATAAAAATTTGCTTTAGCCATCCAAAATTTGGCAGCCAGGATGTTAGTTTGTCCCACAATTCTTTAAATCACCATGAGAGGTCATCCTTTGTTATCTCATGTAACATTTTGGTCTGTTTCCAAATTTCTTCTAAAAGTCGGTGGAGATTCTTCCACTTTGATCTATATACATGCAACAACTCGTATTTATAACTGTGCATACTCCACCTTGAGAGGTCAATAATAGATCTAATGCCATTCTATTTTGTTGTACAATTTGAGATAAACTGGATATTTCTAATTGTTGGGCTCTTATTGCATCAATTGTTTTATTCTCAAGGTTTTCTATTACTGCCGAAATGTTAACTATGGCTTTTTCTAACTCACTCACTCCCAACCATGGAAGAAACCATCGGACAAAACTATGAAAGGCAGTAGGCCTCCTTACTAAAGGATTCTCAACATCTCGTCTAATCTTTCGAAAGTGTGTTCGCACCCATCCTTTTGGTGGAGAACTGTGTATAGTCATATTTGGAACCACTGCTCCCAAAGTACATGTTCCCATCCAATTATTTGGTAAAACTTCCCGGGCAGTGTCATTGCATAGCCAGTACCATCCTTTTCCTTCCGGCACTGGCCATGCTGTAGTATTAACAGAAGTTGAAGTTCCAATATCTATAGTTTTGTTACAAACTGTATGATTCCCTACATATGTCCCATTAACACAGTCAATTTTTCCACGTCCTCTAGGTGGATTACATCTCTGTACACATGTACAATAAGGCTGCTGGGCCTCAGGACTAGTTATTTCTAACTTCCAGACTTCGTCATTGTCAGTATACCATGTGGTACTTTCCCAAAGATCGGTCCAGGAGTGATTTCTTGGTATCGGAATACCAATTAGCGGGATTCCTTTTCCCCCATGTTCTGGCATGTGAGTACATATCCAACAGTCAGTTCTGTTCAGGATTTGGGAAACATTTTGTGTCAAGGAAAAATGTGAGTTCAAGTTCCATCAAGCTTCATTTGAACCGAGTAATAACTCTGTTACCATCATGATCTGGAGAATCGCAGACCCGTGGGTCCTGTAGGGATGGCTGTCCATGGTCTCTCAGGTGCTCTCTTTACTCTGGAATAGTGAATCCAGGCCGGCTGTTCCTTGATCTTAATGGCGGTGAAGGTTGTCAGCAACACTTGATAGGGTCCGTCCCATTTCTCCTCCAGAGGTTGTCCTGAAAAAATCTGTTGGGTGGTTGTGATTGCATATCCTGCTTTACGTTGTCCCTGTTTTATAAAACTACTCCCATCGGTATACCAGGAGTTTTCAGCATCCTCCAGAGGTTCTTCTTTGAGGTCTGGTCGACTGGAATATATAGCTTCTACTGTTTCTATGCAGTCATGTGTCACTGGTTCATCCAAAGTTCCACTAAGAAAAGAGGCTGGATTGACAATGTTAGTACCTACAATTTCTACATCATCTTGTTCTACTAACACTGCTTGGTACTTTAAGAATCTCTGGGGTGAGAGCCAATGGCTTACCTTTTTGTTCCAAAACCGCTGAAACTGTATGGGAGACTAACACCATTATTTTCTGTCCCATGGTAAACTTTCAGGCCTCTTGAATATTGATAACAACTGCTGCAACAGCTCGAAGGCAGCCAGGCCATCCTTTGCTTACCTCGTCCAGTTGTTTGGAGAAATAAGCTACAGCTCATTTATAGGGAGCAAGTCTTTGTGCTAGTAGTCCCAAAGCTATTCCTTGTCTCTCATGAGAAAACAGCCAAAACGGTTTTGAAATATCTGGCAGTCCCAGAGCAGGAGCTCTCATTAGTTCTCGTTTGAGTTGCTTAAATGCGTTTCGTGCTTCTCCAGTCCAAGTTAATTCTGACTGGTCTCTCTTTATCAATTCATATAATGGCTTTACCAATAATCCGTAATTATATATCCAAAGGCGACACCAGAAAGGTCCGCAGCTCTTTTACCATTTGGGGTTCTGGGGTCTGGCAAATGGCTTCTTTTCGCTTGGTCCCGAGCTCCCGTTGTCCTCCCGAGATTTCAAGTCCCAGGTAGGTCACACGCTGTCGAACCAGCTGGGCTTTCTGTTGAGAGACTCGATATCCACTTAAACCCAAAAAATTAAGAAGATTCACAGTCCATCGAATACAGCTTTCCCTGGTTTCAGTAGCTATTAAGAGATCATCCACATATTGTAACAAGATTCCTTCATTGTCTGGAGGTACCCAAGTTTCAAGCTCTTTCGCCAATTGATTTCCAAAGATAGTGGGGCTAGTCTTAAAGCCTTGAGGTAATACTGTCCACGTTAGCTGAGTTCTTCTTCCGGATTCAGGATTCTCCCATTCAAAAGCAAACAAATTCTGACTTTCTGTGGCTAAGGTCAGGCAGAAGAAGGCATCCTTCAAATCCAGCACGGTAAACCAAACTTGGTTATCTTTTAGTTTTGTTAACAAAGTATATGGATTTGTGACTACTGGATGTATATCTTCAGTAATCTTATTTATGGCTCTCAGATCTTGGACCAACCTATAGCTTTTCCCGTCTGCCTTTTTAATTGGTAGTATAGGTGTATTATATTCTGATTCACACTCAATCAATATTCCATATTGTAGAAACTTGTCAATTATTTCCTTGATCCCCTTCCTATCATCTATTTTCGGGGGATATTGCTTAACTTTGACAGGTTCTTCTCCTGGTCTCAGCTTAATTACTATAGGGGCTGCATTTTTAGCTTTTCCTGGAACCTCAGAGGCCCAGACTCCAGGATATACTTGATCAACAATTTCCGGAGGTACTTCAAATTTTGGTTCAGCTTGTATTAATGCCAGGCTTAAAATGTTAATTAGCTGGTCTTCCTTGATTTTTAATTCCATTTTTCCTTTTTCAAAAACAATTTCTGCTTCCAATTGTTCAAGCAAATGACGGCCTAAGAAGGATTTTGGAGATCCGGGCAAATACAGAAATTTGTGTATTCCTATTTGTTTACCCAATTTATATTTAAGCGGTTTTAGGAAATAAGCCTTTTTCTGCTGGCCAGTAGCTCCCACTACAGTCACAAACTCTTCATCCTCCGGTATCAACCTTTGATTTAACACTGAATAGGACGCTCCTGTATCTACAAGAAAATCCACCTCTCGTTCTATTTTCCCTAGCTTAACTTTAACTGGTGGATCCGCTAGGGTGGATTCCCCCGGTCCCCCTCATTGACCAGAGGTAACATCGGCTACAACAGCTCGTGCTCCACTTAGCTTAGGACATTGTCCTTTCCAATGGCCTATCTCTTTACAATAAGCACATTGATCCGATCTTAAGGGCTGGCGTGAGCCTCCCCTCCTTCCAATTCCCCGACCCCTCCCACGAAGGGAGTTGTCCTGCTTTCCCAGTGCAGCTACAGTAGCTGCAGCAATAGCTTTTCCCAATTTTCGTCTCTCATCCCCCTCTCTGTTCCGATACGTTCTCCAAGCTTCCTCTATCAACTTCTCTAAGTCCCTTATCTCAGGCTCTTTTAGTTTCTGAAGCTTTCGCCTTATATCTTCTGAAGATTGTCCTAGAAACAAAGAGACTAACTGTTGTCTTCCTACTTCAGATAAGGGATCTAAGGTAGTAAATTTCTGCATAGCTGCTCTTAACTGATCAAGAAACTCTGTGGGAGTTTCAGTCTGACCTTGTTTTACTGCATACAGACTTGACCAATTAACTGCTTTTGGTATCGCATTTTCAATCCTGATCTTTATCCATTCTTGATATTTTTTCAAGAATCGGTAATCACTGTCATCATTAGGGTCCCAACTGGGGTCTGTTCTCAGTACCTGATTATCTACCGTACCGGGTAAAACCCCAGCAGTTATTTGAATTTGGACCTGAGTCCGAGCAGTCTTTATTATTAATTGCTTTTCAGTTTCGGTTAAGGCATCTAACATCAAATCAATATCTCTCCAATCTGGATCTTGATTTTTAACGATTAACTCAAATCTTTTAGCAGCTCCCTCAGGATCATCCCGATATCCTTTTACCATTTCCCTCCATGAATCTAAATCATTCATCGTAAATGGCACTTTAATCCTCGTAGGACCGGTAGCTCCTACTGCCTGTCTTAAGGGAGCCTGGATTATTGGACCGACCTTACTCCGGGTGCGAGCTGTAATAGGAGTAAAACCTAAATCTCTTGTGCTCGTACCTTCATCAGGTTCTTTTGCACCCGTATCGTCAGTAAAATTACCTTATATGGGTGTTGGAGGTAGTAAGGGTGGTGAAAAAACAAAATCTTCTATTCTTTCCTCAGTTTCCTTTAATTTTACACATCTTTGTCCTATGCTACATGCCGAACAACATCTCTTCATCTTCCCTGTAGTCCTTTTCTGCTCCTTTTCCATTGCTAACACAAGAGGATCTTGTGGGGCCAAATTAATACCACATTCTTTCTGCCATTCTGAACGATTTCTTAAAGTGAATAACATATCTGCGTACATCACCTCATCCCATTTTCCTTCTCGTCTCAAAAACAACATCAATTGTAACAAAGTGTTATAATTCAATGTCCCATTCAAGGGCCATTTTTCATTACCGTCTAACTTATATAAAGGCCACCACTGATTGCAATATTTTATTAAAGTTTTCTTATCCACACTTCCACCTGGCAGTCCCCCTATCTCCCTCCTTCCAGTGATCCAAAATACAGCCTAAGGGGCTCTTTTTCAATATTCCACCACTTTGTTTACCTCCCATATTACTCGTTTAGATTTTTATCTTTCCAACCACAAACAATCTCAACTGTATACGTAGCCCGTTCCCTCTTGTCCCAGGGAGTCCAAACCCAACACTCAGGGCATTCAATATCCCCTCCACAATCTATTTTCAACCTCTGTTTGCACCACATGCATTCCAGGACTTATGAGGGCATACACTCATTTCCTGGATGTAAAAGACACCATTCAAATACCCACATTTATATGATGCACCATACAGGGACTTTCTTACACCAACACCACAAAATGATTAAGATAATCAAACTCAAACTTACAATTACAACGCTAACACATAAATTCAAGTTCCAATCATCAGTGAGTCACACTTCACTCGCCTCCGGCCGTACCCCTTGCGGAGTTACGAAACTGCGGATCAGAACTCCACACACGCTCCGCAGCTGAGCTGCATCTCATTTACTCAAACATTCAATCCACAGTTTTAATTGTCTTATGTCGTTTCAAATTTGCAATCTGCAATCCAAAGACCAAAATCCGCAAACGATATCCGTAATTCAGTTCCAATAGCTGTTTACTGCATTCAGTAACCAAAACCGTCAAGATCAAATTCAAAACATAAACAAAAGCACATGAGTGGGTACCAAACCTAAAGTACACAAAGTGTACAAAAGCATACAGAGTGTACCGAAACAAAAGCACCCAAACATATACCACACCAAATGTATACCAAGGGTGCTAGCTACCTGGTATACACCATCCTGCACAAGTTTGCTTTTGTCTTATGACTTATGGATAGTTTTACAAATGACCAGTCCCAAAAATAAAATAAACATAAAAGAATAAAGAATACCTTTACTCCTTTAGATGGTGTCCTTGTCTGCTCCCGCAGTGATCCGATTGAGGTGAGGAGTCCCTCCGGGAAATCCTGGGGGTACCCTAGGGAGCCCTGTTCTCAGTGGGTCCTGCAGCCGAGCAGAGCAGGTCTCATCTGGGGTGCCAGATTGATTCAAAGAAACTAACTCAATAGTTTGATTAACTATTAAGTAGGTATTCTTTATTAGCAGCGCTGGATGCACGGGGGATCATTCCACCTATTGTGCACACCGTTGGGCCTAATTGTGCAGGTTAAGTACATGTTCTACATACATATTCACTATATTTCCGAGAAATGTTATACATATTCATTAGTTTTCTAGGAAACTATTAGCATATGCAAATGTCCTTTACGCAGGCGCATTGAAGGTCTCTGGTGGTCTTCAGGAGTCCTCTGGTGGTCTTCCATAGTCTTCCTCACTTGTCCGCTATTTGACCCTCCTCAGGTGATTCTGCGCAGTATGGTCCAATACCTCAGTGTTTGTTAGTGCTCCTATTATCTAAGTTTTCATTAGTAGTTTAGAACCATATGGCTAGTTTAAGCTAAATTATCTACAAGGACGAGAACAAAGGCAGGAGTTGTTATCTTTTCCGGCCCTATCTATTCAAGCAAGGCCTCTACTTGTGCCTTCTTAACAAGATCGTAAGTTCATCAAACATTTAATTAAGTTTTGTGATCGCCCATGGTTCCTTCTTGCTCATCACTCCCAAGTGCCAGTCTCTGACAGGCTTAATCCTTGACAAACACCAGTCCTTGGTATGTAAAGTTACAGAGAGACAATCATTAGGCAATAAGCAGTTTGTTCTCTATATCAATTACAAAGGAATCAACTTATCCAGCAATGAAATGCAGTACTTTCGAGGACAAAAGATGACCACCATGACCCCTAAAGGGAACATGGCAGAGGTCCCTCATGCAGCAGCCACTATCCTGCCTCTGAAAGAAAACCAGCCATTGTAGATCCTCGCAGCTGTGCTACACTCTATTTACCTCATTAGTTCCTGGTGCAATCTCAGCATCTGCATAGGCAGATATCTTTCCAGGATCAGGGTCTAGAAACAAAGTTTTCTGCATGCGGTTGACTCTGCAGAGACAACACCAGTCAGATGATGGGGTAGTTTCCAAACTGGCATCTGGCCAGGTCACTGGAGTTAATAAACTTACTTTGGCTGGAGAAGAAAAAAGCGCTACAGGAACCTTTAAAGGAAGTTTTCATTCATTAATTGTCTAAATTCCCCTGCTGCTGCGTGACACCAGATGGTAGTGCTGAGGACAAGCCTGTCACATGTTACCTGTATGCCACGGCCAGTCTGGTCAGTGTCTTCCAGGGAGAAGTTGCCCCTTCACTCCATTCCTGAGGCACCTGTCAAAGCCGTTGAATGCTTTGGTTCACCAGCGGAGTTTCTGAGGTGTGGGCTTGAAATTCCATTCAGTTTCCAGGGATGCTGGACCACCCGCCTCCTGGGAATGGCCAGCTACTGTACCTGGCACTTTTAGAGATGCCATTTTCTACCCTTCTGAGGGGGTATTGGCCATTGCTTCAGTGTTCAGGGAAAAGGAGCAGTTATTTAGACAAACTGACGTATTGCAGGGCCTCGATATTTTGCTCAGCCTGTCAATTTTTCTATAGTCCAAAGAGGAATGGCTACAAACCAAGTGGCCTTTGTTTAAGATTATTCAGAAAATGAATGCATGAGAACTAAATATAACTAGCAAAAGGACATGAAAGTAGTTATCTAGTAAAACACAATTTGTGGTGCTTGAGCGAGTCATTATAAATAGGTCCTCTTGTAAATCTGAACAAGGTGACAAAAAATCAATTTACTTCTTTTTGAGTTAAGAATAATCTCACAAATCTCACCCACTCTTGACGACAACACTGATTTTTCTCATGATGTCCACTGTTATGTTTGAGCTAGATGGTAAATTTTAGCACATGTACAGACCAGTACTAATAAAAAATAGAAATGGCAGGCTGTTTTTTTTTTGAAGTATGAAAAAACACAAACTGGAATAATTTGCTGTTTTCTCATTGTTAGCCAAAACCCCACCACTTTTTATACTGAAGAAAAATGACTGTATAAATATATTCCTTGAAGTCTTACCACAGCATATGAATTTGCAATTTCTGTTCCTGCAACTTTTATTTCCCCATTTGTGGGGAGGTAGGAGATCTCAATTTGCTTGTTTTCAGAAGTGCACCAGAGCCATTCTCAGGCCGTGTTTGATGTCTGTTTGTCTACCACTCTCCTAAGAAAGCACAATCCACTTCAGCTGGACTGAGGTTTGTAAATGAGAACCCACTTTGCAGCATCAGGCCTGTTTCCAATTGACTAAAGCTTTAAAGACACAGTCAGTCAGAAGGCACAGCTTTAAAGCCCCTAACCACATCAGAAGGAGAGGAAATACGTGTACACAGGCTCTAGTGCTTATGTGAGATACACAGACTTGTGACAGTGTCAGTTAGCTTCAATTTTACACTCTGGTTCACTAGTGTAACCCGCAAATACATAGAAAATACAACTTTGAGAACTGCAGTCTCATAGACACCTCACTTTTGCAGCTTTTAGTGACCAACAGGGCCACAGCCCTGCCAAAGGGGTACAGGTGTGCCAAAAACCGCTCCAATCTCTGCTGGTGTGGCTGACACCCATAGCTCAATGCCTTTGAAGGCAAAGGTGTTTGTCGTAGTGCTGGTGTAAAACATAGCCAAATTTGGGTCAGTAGGCATGTATAACGAACAAAGGTGTCATGAGGCTAATTTGGCTATCTTGGACTAATATGTTTTTGGAACTACCCTGAAGTTAATGGGGACATTTTTGCATGGTAAGATGCTGAAATGCCTTTTGTGTGGTGTGGGTTGTAGGGTGAGTGGGGGCTGATGTGAGAAGGATAAAAATCAATTCACTGAAGTACAGTGGGGTATAGGTTGTAGCATCATTATCTATATTCTATGTCTGAGAACTCCTTGATGTGAAAGATAGACAAAGCACCCAAAGGGACATCTCTTTTAGGTGTCATTGCAATCGAGAGGGAGGAACTATTGGAGAACAGGAACATGCCAGCATTTTGGGTGAGAATGATCAGCAAAAGACTGACTTATGGGAGAGGTAGAACAAGAAGGCAAAATCAACAGACTTTTAGAAAGTCAGATGACAGCGAGCATGGAATATATACAGAAAAGATCCCATAGGAAATGTGTTTAAAGGGGAAAAAAGAAGTATTCAGGAAAGCTGGTAGTCCTGTAAGGGAAATACGTTGAACGTGCAGGTTCAACCTAAGCCAGTGTGGGAGGTTGGAAAGTGAGGCAAGTAGATCATCTAAATCTTTACTATGGAAAGTAAGGCAAGTAGATCATCTAAATCTTTACTATAAAAGGGGAGATACAGGAGGTGCAAACTTGTTCAGGCTACTAAGAATGGGTATGAGGGAAAAGCATGAAGAGGTGAGGATGAATTAAAGATGGTCAAGCTGTGGACCGAGATAGGAGAGAGTACTTAGCAGCCTTCTGTAAGGGCAATGCTAGTAAGAGGCAGAGTGAGAGAAGCTGTAATGGGTCACTGGGTGGGAAGCAAAAGCTAGATGGTGCTGAGAAAGCCGAAATGTTTGATGCTTGTTGTGGTTCACTCTTTACCAGAAAGGCCAGCTGACTCAGCAGTAAAGAATTAAGAGCCGAGGACAGACTAAAATAGAGAATATTTAGCTAAAGCAGAGATTTCCAGTTTGTCTGGACCTGACCTGAACCTGGAGGACTGGCTGAGGCCAGCGCAGAACTGTCACCTTCGGGAATATCTCCTGTCCTTGCCCCAGGAAGGCAGGGAACTTTACTGGTAACGATAGTGCATAGCTTTAAAAAAGAGAAAGAGGAGGACACTGACATTATTGGCTCTGACTATAATTTCAATTCCCAGAAAAGTACTGGAACAAATACTCGAACTGTTTGAAAATACCAAGAAGATAAATACAGGGATGAGTAACAGCCAAAATGAATTTGCTCAGGACAAACGATTTCAAATCCGTCTAATTTCCTGCCCTGACAGCATGACAGGCCTTGTGCAGAGCAGTCGGCTTTCTCGATCTTAGTAGGACTGCTTGACACCCAGGTGACATCCCGATAGACAAGGTGAGGGGACAGAATCAGGCAAAACTGCTCCAAAGTGAGTGCTCAGCTGATGGGAAACCAGGTTCAAAGCGTACTGATTAGCTGCTTTGTGTTGAGCCAGAAGGGTGTGATTTTTGCCGCAGTCCACCCTCCTTGCGCTCTGTTCAATATTTCTCTGAATTACTTGTAAAGTGGAGTAGAGAGTATGCTGGATATGTTCACGTGGCACTCCACTGAGAAAAGCCAGAGTTGCACCGAAGGACAGGATTAGAGCTTGACACGATCATGGCAAACTGGATACAGATTTGAAAAACAAGATGCAATTCAGTAAGGGCACTGCAGTCAGTGAGGATGTAGGAGTACTCACGTGGAATAAATCCAGGATGAGCAAAACCAAGGTTAAAAGCAATTCTGTGGGAAAGGTCCTAGCAATTATAGTAGATCACACACTGAAGACAAGTCAGCAATGTCATTCCGTTGTGTAAAAGGTAAACAACACAGGGAGATATCTGACCGGGTCTGTCATCTGCAAGACGCATGACAGCTGTGTTCAACCTGCAGCTGGGGTGCTGTGTCCTGTTTGGACACTGGACTTCCAGAAATAGATAACTATCTATACAAAATCCAAAGTAAAGCAATGAGAAGGATCAAAGGTCTAGAATATATCACCTGTGAGGACAAGTTTAAAGAACTGGAGTGGCTTAGTCAAGAGGGAAAAAAAACTGAAGGAAAACCTGGTAACGATCTTCAAGCACATAGAAGGTAGCTTCAGAAAAGAAGGAATGAATCTGTTCTTCAGGCCTACTTTTGCTAGAAAATGAGCTAAAATTGTAGTAGGTATGTGAAAGCAGCAAGTACTAGGGAAGTCTTACTACCAGGAAAGTCTTACAACCAGTATGAGACAATTAGCTGTCTAGCATCTTGAGAGGGCTGAGGCATCGCTCAGGATATTTAAGAATGTTACAAATATCTTTACCCCTGGAAGAAGAGAGGAGATGGTCTGCAGGATCCCCTGGCATAGAATTAATACCTTTGAAACAAATGAAACAAAATTGCGTACTGGAGATGACAGCTGTGGATTCACAGATCAATACACACACTTTCTGCATTATTGATGGCCCCCCTCACTGGCAACTTTTTTTGACATCCCTTGCAGTCCTTTTTCCTATGCTAAGAATTTTCCTACCCTATGGCTTCTAAGAAAAATAAAACAGATAAAGGCTTGTTCAGAGGTCTTTTATTTATCTATTTAATGGTCCTTCTCTCCCTGTTTGAGGACTATATGGATGCCACCTAAGTAAGAGAATTTGCACTCTGCAATCTCATCGGTGGTTTGCTTGAGGTTCCCTACTGACTGCAGAGTACAGTAGAACAGAGTCTATGGCTTTATGTATACCTATAGAAACACATGGATAAGATAATATGTATAACAATGTGTGCTCAGAGCTGTGAATAGTAAATTTCCTCATTAATATGTTTTCAGTTAATCTAATCTTTAAGATGAACCAGAAATTTCACTATACCTCTAGATACAGCTATTAATACTTATGTTGCCATGTTTTCAGTAAGTTTCAGCAAAAAGCACACACAGGAAAGGTGCCAAATTTGGGCTAACATCTTCTGAAAAAATTGGTGTGTTTTTTCCCCAAGTCCAAAACGCTGCAGGGTTTGCAGGTCTAGTGATTAAAAGACCTAAATAAAAGCAGGGGTCAATCTTTCATAGACTATCAGAGCATTACTACTGAAACTAGACCAGTTGCTTATTCTATCTGATTTGTACAGTTTTGGCTCTGTCACTCATGAAGACTTGCAATGGGCTGAGATAGCTGGATACATTTATTCTTTTTCTTTATTAGTGGACAAAATGTTGAGACTGACTCAGCCTGTTTTCCAGGATGTGCTACACCTGCACTGGCTCCCCCCACCTCTGGCTCTTGCTGAGGAGCCTGGACATGAGAGTGAGCAGGACTGTGTTTACTTATGCTGAATTTAAGTAAAGCTTCTGTGTGTAAAAACAGCAAGTTCCTGTCTGTACCAAGTCTGACATTTTTCCTGCATCTCTCTCTTTTGTTAGGAAAAGCACAGAAAAGGCTCTATTACCCAGTAAGGAACTGCAGGTGTTTTCTCCCTGACTTTTACCGTCATCAGGGCTTGTGCTTCCTTGTGAGCAGGCACGAGGGTGATTTCGCTTGAATTGCTTGAATTACATAATGTGTTACATAGTCCTCGATTCAGCTGACAACTAGGGTAAGGTCACTGGCAGGCTCCCAGTAGGCTTGCTTAGAGGAAATCTTTGCTGTGCTAATACTCTTCCAAGCAGCTGTAGATTTAATTAGAAAATTTGCAAGGGAATTGTTACTTCTAGGGGAAAGAATAGCTAATTAGTCCCATGAAGACTGTTGTCAAGTAAAGTTGTTCTGAAGATGCCTTTCCTGTCAACTCAATAAATGCGTTTAATATCTTGAAGATGTCTATGGTTTTATTTACAAGCCGTTGCATACCATGCAGTCATATGGATGCTTGGGGTAGGTGTGGCCTAATGCATGTATAAAGTTTCTGTTTTCATCTCAGGCGTAGTAATGAGATATGTATATTAGCTAAGTGAGATAATTTATCTCAGGTGCAATTGGAGCATGAGATGCAGCAAACTGAGGGCCAGTTTGGTCCAAGTTGTCATTCATTGAACAACCTCTCTGGTCAAAGCCTGTGAATTTTATTGGTTCAATTAATTGCTTTGAAATTCGTGGCCTTGCAGTTACAAGTAAAATGAGCAATATTTGGTCTAGGACACCCAGATCTTGTGTTTTTGAGATGGGTTTAAAACATGCAGCAAGTTTGCCTTTCCTGATTTTAACTTGTTATCAAGCCTGGTTCAAAGCCCAGTGATGGAAAGAGGTTCATTTATGGTATTGGCTTATGGCTTACAACCAAAAAATAAAAAAGGGTATGCAGGCAAAAACATGCACATTCTTAAAGAGAATTAATCAATACTGCAAAGACTTTTCATTGAGTACTTTGCTTTCCTGATCTAGGGAGAGCCCTAACCCAATCTGCTTCCCATTCCAGGTCATTATAGTTCAGTTCTGAACAGACCATGGAAGGAGTCAGTCCTGCTGCAACATGGGGGCTGCAGCAGTGGGGTTAATCCTAAACCACTCTTATCTCCCCAACGTCCCCTCCTCAGATAAGTTTAAACTGAACAACAAAGAATACAAGCCAAAGAATATGTAAGTAGGAGTGGAGGTTAATAGTCGCGTATCCTTATGATCACAAAGCGGTTGCATAGCCTGGCTTGCACAAGAGAGTTGTCCTGGTAAATTTTAAGTTAACCTCAAAAGTTCCTTCTGGGTGACTAAAAATGGAAATCTACTTTTTTTTTGCTTTAGCTCTATTTACGGTTATCTTAGGTCATTTTGCTGAGCTGTTGCATGATGTGGGTGATGTAATTGGAATTGCATCAGGATCACATGAGCCTGGAGATGTAACAGCAGCACACACTGAAGGAGAGCACGACTAGGCTGAGTCATGCTGTGCAATATCTTCTGCATGGGGATGGCAGGGCTGAGCATCAGCCCCAGGTCTGTCCCTCTTGCAGCTCCGAGTCATCCTCCCTAAACATTATCAAGGTCACACATACCCTTCCTAGCAGCTGGCCTGTCAGGGCTGAGACACCCAAAGTGTCTCATGAATCACCGGTGCTCAATCCACTCAAAAGTTAATTCCCTCCTGAGAGCTATAGGACTCTGAAAGAGCAGATGGCACGGTGGGAACTCCAGGCTTCCATGGTTAATCTGTTTTCCTTTCAATGTTAGTTTGCATCATAGTTCTTGTAGGAGTTTGGGTAAGTCTAGGGAGAGAACTGAGATCTTAAAGGAGTTCAAGCTGGGGAAGGAATAGGCTAGATGCAGGTGAAAGGAGCAAATACGTGCCCTGAAAGAGATTTTTACAGGGGAAAACAGGAATTGTGAAATCTTCAGATGGAAAGAAAATCACAATTCCACAATTATTTTGGAAGTTATCCAGTGGAATATAACAATAAAGTTCAAAGAATCATCTGAAGTATATTATCATTGTTATTAACTATAAGAACAATAAGAACTATATTTTGCTATTTTATAGCGCTGAGAGGAAACATCAACACTTTACACACAACATCAGACACACATTTACTAAGGCTGTTAAAGTGGTGGGCCGTGTCCCCATCAACACTGGCAGGTGCATAGGGAGGTGGTGGCCACGGTAAATCTGTGCAGCTGCCTCATTGAGTCTGGGTTGATCCCGGACAGGAAGGCTCGGTGTCCCTGCAAAGAGCTTACAACCTAAATTTCAACCCTAGCAACTGGAGGCAAATCATAAGGCAGGGATGGAGGGTGCAAGTTTCAGCAGTATGTTCATAGACATCATTCACCTGGGCAAGGTTAAGCCATAGTGGCTTGGGAAGCCCTAAAATGATAGACAAATGATAAATAACATTTATAAACAGGAGAAGACTAAGTATTTTTGAAGCCATTAGTATCTTGCCAAGCTGGAAGAGGGAGACCCAA
The DNA here is from genome assembly GCF_026419915.1 of Harpia harpyja. Lineage (NCBI taxonomy): Eukaryota > Metazoa > Chordata > Aves > Accipitriformes > Accipitridae > Harpia > Harpia harpyja. The sequence goes on along the minus strand of NC_068969.1, from coordinate 67,502,615 downwards.
GTGTGGTAAACTTGAAAAAGAGAAATGCTGACTTTTTTCACTGGAGAGGCCTCTTTTAGGAAAATGAAATTGCTTTCAAGGACAGATTTATTCTGATGATCTGTGTGTTTAAAATGTTTATTTTAATTTTTTTGTTAAAACTGAGAACCTTTCAAAGCATATGGGGTTTAGACTTTATAAATGACATACTTTGAAACTTGTTAAGACATAATTGAATAGTGAGAACCTTCAAAATAAAGCATGTTTTGTGAATAAAAAAAGTAAGATAATTTTTAATTGCTCTATTTTGGTGTGTTTTCCACACTATCAGTTCATGAACTTTTCAAGATTTTAACTTCTGCTTCTGTTCCTGGCCAGAGCTGAGGTTTCGGAATCTTAGTTCTAGATTTCCACTAAGGAAAGGGAACCCAAAGGGATAATCTGGAGATTCAAAGATGAAGAAAAAAAATATTTTATCAGTTTAGTTTTGGATGGACTAGAGAGAAAGCCTGAGTGTGAAGAGTACAAACTGGGGGGAGGGCTTGTCATAAATAAGTTCAACAACAATGAGAATTTTAGCTAAGGTTTTTTGGGGTGTTGATACTGAAGAATAAGTTTTCCTATAAGCACTTTGCTATCAGACTACAAGTTGTAGGAATTATTGCACATCCTTCTGAAGCTCTTCCTAATAGCTGCCACCAAAAGGAGAAGCTGGAATGGATTATTTTTCTCTAGCAGGGCAAGTGTTGCACATAAAGGGTAGAGAAAGTACATAAACTAAAGCCAGTCTCACCCTGGACACTGCCTTTGAAATGGAGTAATTATTTGCAGCATGAAGAACAAGTGCTATGGTGGTAATTCAGCCCTTCAGTCTGGGCCTCCTGCAAGAGGAGCAGTCCTCCCTTTGCTTTTGGGTGGTCCCTAGTTGTTTGGTGCCTGACTGCATCGACTTTTTGTGATCAATCCATTAATCACCACATATGCTGTATGATGTTCACATCAGCTTGAGAAGAAGCACAGCTTTTTCCAGGAGGTGCTTTGGAGGGGAGTCACATTTCATGTGGGGTGCCCTGGTGCCAATATGCTTTGGTATGGAATGACATCAAACAAACAAGGGATTTCCTTGGAGTGTGTCCTGGAAACTTGAGGAGGTCTTGATGGCATCTGACATCCCAATTGCCTTGAAGTTAACATTTTGATGACATCTTGCCCGGCTGTACCTTTATACAATTATAAGCCATGGATTTTAAGCTGTCTGAAAGAGATTAAACTGTTTTCCAACCAGCTGCTGCAGTCTGATGCTTGGCATATGGGTAATGGATAGGGTTACCAGTTTGGAAATGTGTGGAAAATTAGTAAATACGTTTTATGAAGAACAGTGTTGAAAGATCAGTGAAATTGCTCAGAAAGCTAGGAGACAATTGCTATGTTCTGGCAACCATGAACATTTTTTCCAGAGGAACACTTGTTTATTGTTTTCTATTTCAATTTCCTGTGCATATACCACATATAAAAGCTCCTATTGTCACTGGCATCGGGGGCGGGGGGAAAGCTGCTGCAGATGCGTAAGGCCAGACCTTCACCTAGTGTAACTGGTGAACTGTCTCCCAAACCAGCAGTGTGCCACCACTTCATGCAAAATGAAGGTCTGCCCCACATGGTCAAGAGCTATTCCTGCTCTCAGAAAGGTTTCATGGTCAATGCGTGCATGCCGGTTGTTTAAAATACAGGTATGGCTCTCCCTTAGCTGGTATTATGGCATCTCCAGCACGTCTTTCCCAAAGCCATTCCTGGTGCAACTGTCGTGGTGGCAGGGTCTGGCACCCCTTTCCAGCAGACCCCTTGCCTGTGCTGGTGTTTTCTGGGGGTGGGAGGGGTGAGCTCTGCATGCTTTGGAATGCAGGATTGCCCTCCTCAAGGTGAGCTTGTGGGGTGGCTGCTGCGGCCAGTGGGATGCTGCTGCTGGGTGGGCTGGCACGGGAACTAGGCATGCCAGGCAGGATGCTGCCTCCTGCTCTGGCACGGGCCCAGCCCTTCTCAGATGTTGTCTTGCAGTCTCTGTTGGTGTCTTCTGAAGGACTCACAATCCTGGTTCAAAAAACTCAGCTGAGTTCGGAAAAGTGCTGTTCTACTCCAAAACTGGGTCGCTGACTGGTAAAATAAGAGCAAACTGAAAATAGTAGTGTTTTCAGAGGGGTGGTTTCTAATAAGGCTGTAAGTGGCCTATTACGCAAAGGTTTAGGAGAATTATCTATGCCTGTTGAGCAGCACAAGCAGGTCATAATTTGCAGCATGTTTAGGCTTTGTAAGTGACTATAATACTGAGCATGCTGTGACCCATTTAGGGAAAACATGATCTCCAATACCTGGTGGTAGTTCAGGTAGTTCAGCACTTTGATATGAGCAGTATTTCTCTTTCCTTAATAAAACATGGGTTGGGATTTACAGCTTTTCCAAAGCTTCACCTCCCCACTCTATTTCCAAAATATTGTTTAAAGGTAACTGCCCACACAATGTCTGGAGAAGTTACAATGTTTTATTACCTTATAAGAGAGGAAGGAGATAAATATATGCTGGATGTCTGTTAGAAGACCCTCTAAACCAGAGCTTCATTCCTGTGTACCTCCCCAAGAGGTATCCTTCATTATGATCATATTTTCACTTGATGCTTCTTTGTGACCTCTTCATTTGCGGGCAGGTCTGAGTCAAAGCCTTGGAGCTGAGCACGTTTGACATTTAGAAAATCCAAACTTAATTGGCGTGAATGAAACCATAAACTGGAGCAGCTGAAGCAATACTCCCAATCTGCGCTTCCTCCTTCCAAAGACACTGGAAAGCTAACAAAGAAATTGCACAAAATGAAAGGAAACAGAAGACTGCCTTGTTGGAGGAGAATAAGTAGCGACTTCTGCGGAGGTATTTATTTAGTCCACACAGGTCTGCCTTGGTGATGATGCCTTGTGTGCTCTGGAAAGGCAGGTTACAGTTCACAGCCCTCAGGTGAGCCCATGCTGTGCGTGCCAGTGGGTAAAACATTCCTGCTGAAAGCACAGCATCCTGGATGCTCCCCCCATCCAGGGGCCTGGGCTGCGGCTGCACCGCTGGGCTCGGGCTCCTGCCTGGTGGGGCGAGGTCTGGCAGTCCGCAGCCCAGAGCTGAAATGGTTGGCCACACTCCTGATGGCTCACAGAAATTAAAAGCAGACCACAGCGGGATATCAATTTTAGGGATGTAGGAGTTGCCTCAGCAGTTACCAAATTTGTATCTTAGACACTGATTAAAAATATTCTTTGTGTAGGTTGAAATAATGACACCACACTGTACTGAATGGAAGGAGAGGGGGAAGAAGTAATTGGATTTATTTTCAATAGACATTGTTGAAAGGGACCCAACATGAATAGAGATGGTGTTTTCTTTTAACAGGTTCTTTAACAGTTTCACAGTTAAATTAAGCTAAATTTAGATAATGAGGGTACTGCTTTTATATTTGTGGTGTATAAAATCTTGCAATTATTAACATTTAAAAATAGAAAATGGCATCAGAACATTGATATGGGCATGATGCTACTCGCTCTGGAATTTTGCCATTTACTTCAATGGGAACAGTTCCTTTAATGAAAGTAGAGATTTTAGAATAAGTACTTAATAAAAAATTCTGAAATATTAACTATTATAAATGTCCTATTGTTAAGATAGAAAGCTGCAGAAAAGGCCGGTGGTGCATCAAAAGGACTCAATAGAGATCTGAAGTACAACAAATGAATAAAAGAGAAGGAAGAGTCTGTTGAAATGCAGGGGGACTCTGAAATTTCCCTCCTAAGACAGACGGACACATAGCACGCTGAAATGACTTTTATCACTTCCTGTGTCTGAGAAGCCTATCTTTAAAACAAACTTTTCTGCAAACTCTTTACACCAGATTGTATTATTGCTGGCTCTGATTCTCATTTCAACTGTAAATTAAGAGTAATTCTAGTGAGCTTCTTGTAAAATGTATGTGAAAGTGAAATGAGGCTTGTGGTTTCTGCTGTTGCCAAATTTCCTTGACATTTATTAAGTCTGTGGTGTTTTTTACCAAGGTCTTTAATTCATTACTATCTGAATTAACGGCAAAGGGTTACACATACTGATTCAATAGTGGTTAAGGGGCTCTGTGTTAGACCTTTTCCATATTGCCAATCTTTGCTGTACATCAGTGACTACCATATGATAGTCAGACTCCTACTAGTTTGCGTAAAAGCTGTCTGATAAAGACAATGAAATATGGGAGAAATGCAGTGCTTCAGATTCTGTTTCTGTTGAAGCGACCGGATGGGAAGGCAGCTTTAATCTTTGTAGGTGCTGCCTGAGCTCTGGACAAGAAGGCTGCTGCAGGAAGATGCTTATTCCTCACGTACCCCTGCCCACAGCTTTTACCCTGGCCATACCCTGAGAGCACATAGGGCACAGCAATTTTCACCCGGCTGCCTCCGCATCACGTTCTGCTGTATGCAATCCATGACGTTAACTTATGCTATGACCACAAGTGGGAGGTGAATCTGCAATGTAAAAAAATTCTGCCACCTCTCTCCTGAGTGTTTGAGGCTGGATCTGTAACAGCATTCGCAGTCCAGACGTCACTCTGCTTGCAATGCACTAGCGGCAGCAGCTGCGTGAACCAATCCTTGGCGACTGAAGGGCTGGGCACCTGCACCAGTGGCAGATTGTCACTAGCTAGGTTTTTAGTCTCTTCTTTAAAAATTACAATTATTACAGTTGTGTAGGTCTTAGGGAATGAATAAGGAAAATTGGGGAAGATGGTGCCTAATTAACTTGCCTTTTCAGAGGGAATGAATCTGCACAGATTCATTGACTGCACTGGAATTGTTCGTTCCTCTGCAGCAGCTGAGGGAAATAACATGGTCGTACGAATCAGCTGCAGTTGAACTAAAATTGCAAAATAAATCCCTGCTGTATCACAAGCTTCAGTCTGCAAGAGCCAACCAACCTTTGCAGTGCAGCTCATCTTTTTTTTTTCTGGCACCAAGTGACTCCTAAAAATCCAGATGCTGCAACTCAATTCCCCCTGCTTCTGGAATGAAGTACAAACTCTCTTTGCAGATTGAGACAGTACTGTTCAGTTTGGAGGTTGTCCTGTACATACTGTACACCCATGGGGAAGAAGCAATTCTTGCCTGTGAAAATGCACAGGATCACTGGGCTCTCATCTGATGCTGACACCTCCACAAAATGTCACTGACCTCAGAGGGTCACTGAACTATGGGGATTTATCTATAGGTCACTTTCCTGGGTGTGGACCTCGGGAGAAATCAGCTATTTTTGTCAGTCAAAGAGGAGCCAGGAATATGACAGTTGAGGGGGAGAACTGACAAGACGCGCACATAGGAAAGACCTTCGGTAACTTTAATGGCCTTTTTTACTCAGATTGATGAACTCGAGATTTGTCCTTTAGTGTTTGTTTTGTGCCTGAGTGGGCATACTGGGGACTAGAGGGGCTGTCTTGGGGGGGGGGGCATGCAGACCCTGGGTTGTGGGAATGGGGCCGAGGAGGGAGAGGTCTGGGTCTGTCAAAGGGAAAAAAGTCTGCTGTACCTGGCTGCATAGCCCTCTCTGGGACCCCTCTCTCCTCTGCTGACGTGCAGGATACCTTCTCCTGACTACTTCAGGAGGAAAGTGACTTCTGCTGCCTGGTTAGTTTTTTGGTCTTTTCAGCTATATCCCTTTTCCTTCACTTCTGACTCACTTTTTTCCTCTCCTGTGACAGGCTTCTGTGAATTTCACATAACAAATTGATGTAATTTTTCTTCCATATGTAGAATAGAGGAGAAAATCCTTTCAACTGTTATTATCTGCACTAACTCATCAAAATATTTCCCTTAAATTCCTAGTAACTGTGATAGTTCTTGATGTTCACAATGCCCGCCCCGGTAGTTTTTGAGAACAGCATATTACTGTGTGGTGAGTGAATAGGAGTTCCTGGAAAGATGCTGCAGACCCTTAATGGCTGGGCTGACTCAATAGTCAATGCCTGCAAACATTTCCTTGGATTTTATAATTTTTTAAATCAATCTATTGCCTAGGTGCCACTGCTTGTTCAGTTAGGTATGCAAAAGCAAGAAGGGCAAGTGTGTGTTATTAAAATTTTGCTGACAATAATGCTATCCACAGGTCTTCTGCATGTAGTAATGGGAACAGATGTATCTGCAACTGAAGTTTAAGAAAAGCATTAATTATACGAGTTATGAAACGGAAATATCTTGTAATAAATTATAAGTTTTGGCCTTGCTGTGTTTAGGTAATATTTTTTGTAGTGTTTGAATGACTGCTGTAAAAAGAGATAAAAGCCCCTGACTGCATGTCTACATGTACATACTTCTGTATTTGTTGTGACTGCAAATACTGTTCCAAGGTTCCTTTGTGCTGCCATTTGAGAAGCAACATTTTTTAAATACTGTGGCACAGTTCACAAAAAAGGCATTAACTTCAAGCTGGTGACATAGTTCATTTGTGCAAAACTTCATTTCACTCTGAAAGCTTCGTAAAAAAACAAATCCAAAAGATTATTCCAAGGACTCATCAGCGACTCTAGAAACTCAGATTTGTACCTGTATTTGAGATGACAGACTCACTGGTATGTAAATATCGCCATGTAACAGCATGAGCTCTATGTATTGACTGCAGAGTATTGAAATATCCCCAAGAAGTGGCCTAAACATACAGATATCTGCTCTAAAATAACTTCTCAAGTCTAGACTCCTCTAAGTATGTGACACAAGTACATTTTGGGGCTAAATCATGGCAATGTTGAAATGGGAAGTATTATAGAGGAGATTGCATCGTTCGCTAGCTATTTTCTTACCTGAAGCAATCTCCTGAGCTCTTCCTGCACAGAAAATACTGGTGGGGACCCATGGACAGCCCAGGCAGGGGGGTCTCTGCTGGCTCTGGGATTACTTCAATTCATCACACTGGTTGTGGAGCTCCTCCCAACACGCTTGTGGCTGTGAATACTTTGAAATACTGTGCCTAGCATAACGGAAGTTCACCTTTTTTTCATTCAAGTGTACTCAATGAGTGTTATATAGATGTCCTTGTCCCACTGGACAAGACGGCATTTCTGGTAGCGTGGTGTGCCAGAGCGGAGCAGTGGGAGTGTGCCCATGGAGGCAGCAGGCAGCAGCAAAACAGAAAGTGCAGAAAGGCTTGTGTTACGATCCCTTTGTACAGGCTCGCGAGAGTGATGTGTGTAATTGCCTCTCATCTCAGTCTCTTCTGGTTCTAATACCTTCTGTAAGAGCTCCAAGAAAGGTGGAGGCTCTGGTGTTAATTTTATTAAGACTTTTCTTAGGAGCTAATAGATCTGGGAAAGGCTGATGGCTTTGTGGAATGCTCTGCACCAGGATGCAGGCAGAGACCATAAGTGTTGAGAGTCAGCGTGCAAGTGCTTAGTGGAAGTGTTGTCTGAGGGGCTTTTTGTCCTCATGTAATAAATGCGGCCAGGTAACCTAGAGGTAAAGTCTATGCTAACTGAGACGGGTAATTTCGCACAGCTCCAGCATAGTCTACCTAAACCTGTTGTTTGGAAACTTCTCTCCCAGGCAGACAGCGGGATTTTTAAACAGCTCATGCATCCAAGTCACTTCTCAGAACAAAAGTTGTTCTAGGAAGTGAGAAAACACATATAGTTAAAGGAAAACAATGTGTAATGTGTGAGCTAACAAAAAGTAAGACCGAAGAGCTACAGATGTGGAGGAAGCTGTTTTGAGATATGTCCAAAATCTAAAGTTTCAGAGCTGAAAGAGGTGGAAATGAATCTAACCTTGTACACAGCCTGAGGTCTTGGCCTCTCTTTAATGAACCTGCATGAAAACATACCGTCCTCCAGTGAGCCAGGGTGCTCCAGGACACAGAGGCATTTCAGGTAATCTACAGTCCTTTCACCATTAGTGTTTTGTGTAAAAGCTAATCTCTGAAAACTTCTTTTTGTTTTATGAATTGGTAGGAGATCTCAAGCTCTTCTGGATGAGCTGGTTTTGTCCTTTCCTCTAGAAAGCCACAGATCCCGAAGCTGTTGCATCTGTCTACGGGTGCATTTATTTTCTGTTGTCCTTAATGCAAATTCTCTTTGCACTTAAAAGCACAATGTCACCTCCAGACCTTTAGAACAAAATTCCCTTTTGTGGGAAATGAAAACCTTCCTAACTGGGTTTCCTACAGATTCCCATGCAGGTCTCTGACCTCATCTTTACCTCATTTCTCCTCCAAATGGGTGACGAGTGAGCCTTGCTGTTTTCCAGCATGTTCCAAGTTGTGGGAAGAACAGCAGGATATGAAATTCTTAACTCAGAAATGTTAAGTGTGCACCCACATTGATGTGTACCATGTCAGTCTTGCTGGACCTATACAGACCTTTTATGATTTAGCTATTGCAGCATCCTGCTGGAAAAGGAGAAGACCATCTGAAGTAACTCCACCTGAGGCACTTAGTTTTTATAGTGAAAAATGACTCTGTCAGTTAAACACAGGATCTAAGAGGAAGATGTGCTACAACATCTATTTAAATGCACACTGTTTCTTCCTGTTTTCCTGTAGCAACTTCAAAGATGCCTTTTTTTCCAGTGGATGAAAGCTAGTAATATAGCAGTTTCATAACTGCTCTGGCTGTTCTGGCTGTTACTGTGAATGTTACTTGATAAGCCATGCTTGTGCAAGACTCCTTCCACATACAGATCATTGCTTACTTGCTTTCTCTATCCCACCCCCCTCTTTCCCCCCCATTTTCTTTCTGTGTCACAGTGGGGGGAAACTGGGGCCTTTTACTATTTATTTTTCCCGGGAAAAATATGTGACCTACCTTGCTCCAGAACAGCTTCCTGCATCAGAGTTTACAGAGATCACCCTGCTTTTCATTGCTCTTTACTGGGTTTGGTTTCTTTTTTTGGTATTGGCCCGTTCAAATTTTGCACAAGTAATGTACTCTAAATTGGGTGGAGAAAGGAAAGGAAAACTAAATAGATGTGTTGCCTTCTATGCCAGGGTCTTTACCAGAAATATAAGCTATCATTAACAACAGTTGAGAAAAAGAAGTGTTAATGCTCCTCAGGAGTAGCAAGCTTTGCACTCCAACAGCTGGTGACTGAGTGCTTAAACCAACAACATGTCTATGGCTTCTTGATTTTTAAAGTCTCCCCTTAGAGAGTAAAGATGAATAAAAATAAGGAAAAGGAACTGCTCCCACCTCCTCTCGTTTCCTCATCCAGGATGGTCTCTGGTGGCTGGGTTTATGTCCATGGCAATACCTGGGTACTTATCACACACGTGAAGTCTAAATATTCACTACACTTTTTTCAGACTCTGGTGTGCATGGGCAAGCTCTCTCTCTCTCCTCAGTGATAACAGAGGCTTTCTGGCCGCTGCCCAGGACTTTTGGAGGCGATTGTTTTATGAGACACCTGGTTTCCTGTCCAACGCACTGGCAGACCTCCAGCTCCCGCAATTGTATCCCCAAGAAGTGTTTGGAAAGAAAATTCTCACTTTTATTCTGGCGCTGTATTTGCTTTGATTTCTGCTTGTCATTAGGTTTAGTGAATGTGATGGAAACTTGTCTAATACTTAATGACATTTCCTTCTGCATTGGCTCATACCCTTTTGTGATTTTGCCTACCCCACTGGTATTGCAGCTGGACATCAAGGGCTTCATCTTTGGTTTTCTTGTCCTAATTAATTTAAAACTCTGCTTTGCTTGCTCTTTTTGCTGTGTTCATATCTTTTTAGCATTTCTAGGATAGTGCTGAGTAGCAGAAATTTTCTGGTAAAATATAGGCCTTGTTGGTGAAATATAGGTATTGCTGGCTGTCCTGGGTTCAACTGGGATAGAGTTAATTTTTACAGGAACCTGGGAGGTGGGGGGGGCATAGCCGGGGCAGCCGACCTGAACTAGCCAAGGAGCTATTCCATACCATGTGACATCATGCTCAGTATATAAATGGGGAGCGGGCCGGGGGGAGGGCTCTCGACTTTCGGTGGCGGAGCGTCGGGTTGCGGGTGGTGAGCAGTTGCACTGTGCATCACTTGTTTTGTATGTTCTTTCATTAGTACCGTTGTTGTTGTTGTAACCTTTTTTTTGTGTTGTCCCAGTAAACTGCCCTTATCTCAACCCTCGAGGTTCCAGTTTTTTTTTTCTTTTATCTCCTCCGTCTCCTCCCTCTCCTCCCTATCCCCCCGGAGGGGGGCGGGAGGAGTGAGCGAGCGGCTGCGTGGTCTTTTGTTACCGGCTGGGCTGAAACCACGACACTGGCTACCCCAGTTTTTTTAATTGGTTTCATTATCTGTTATTAGAAATAACACTAGACAGCAGCGAGAAAAGAATGGAGTCCTGCTTCATGTTATGTGTAAAGGCTGCTCTGGGGCTGCTGACCCCTCAGGGAGCTTGCTTTCCACCTCCCAGCCTGCACGCAGACGGTGACTGCAACCAGGACTTGGTGCTGGCTGGTGCTGGTCTGCGCGGGCACTGGTGTCTGTGTGCTGTCTGTGGCGGGGTCATGACCTTCCCCAAATCCACAGGGGCCAGCATCAGGAACACCACCTCAATGCTGGGTTTCCCATTTGGTGAACACCCGGCACCTTTCCCGCTACTTGGTGGCATGCTGAGAATATGTGCCCAGTGGTAGCCATCAGTGTGATTTCTCTCCATTTGCACAAGTCAGTGAGATTTCCCTTTTTTGGGGTATTTTAACAATGATTTGATGTTTTCCTGGGCATGTTTTTTTTCCTCTATGCTTAATTAAGGAGCTTTCGGATGGTACAATCAAGTTGTTTTTTAAGCATTGCTTCTTTGGTTTGATCATCTCCTGTCATTTTGTTGTTTTTCAGCTTCTCAGTTGAGCCTGGGATTTAGAATTAGATAAATAAAAAATGAAAAGGGAAAATTCATCATTACCTGGGAATGTATTTTTAAAATGAAATTTGAGAGTGAGTTAAAAAGGCTCATTTCTCTAACCAAATGTCATGCTAGGCTTTCTATTGAAAGCGGTATAATTGGATTTCCATGGAACGACTATTTCAGTATAAATGCATCCTTGCAGTGAGAAGCTCTTCAGTGCCTTACACTTCATTACCAAAAAGAAACAAAGACATTTCAGGAAGGTTATTCTGTATTAGCACAGGATGAATAGAAATAATGTCATACTGTAGCTAAGATAAGACTGAATTCAGGAGTTAAGCTAACTTGCAAACACATGAACTCCAGAACAAATTATGTTTTACAGAGTTTTCCCTAGATAATGCAGGAAAAGGCACGTGGGACATCTTATGCGTCGCCACAGTGGCAGGCAACTGCCCATCTTTCTGAGTTTCAACATTTCTGACACATGCTGTTTCCCAGGAAAATTGATGTGCCTGGAATGTGTATTGAACTCACAGTAATAAAGTGCTCTGACAAGTTCAGTGAAGAAATGAAGCCAATGACAATGTTTAAACTTATGGATGTTTAGGGATCAGATGTATTGCTTTGCCTGCATTAAAAAAAAAAGTTCTCATGTTAGTATTTTCGGACTAGATTGAGCGCTGAGTTTAAAAATCCTTGATGTGGCCATTCACTGTGTTCCTCACAGCCTTCAGTGCATCCTTTATGTCATGTTTAATACCTGTATAGTAAGCATGTAAGTAACTATGACAAGTTTCTTAAGTAAAATTTAGTTGAATCACAGGACAACTTAGATTAAAAGTGCCTTGAAAAATATGCATCATTATTATTTCCAAATAATAATTATGAAATAGTTAATTTTTCTGCCTTTGCAAATGTGATCACTGCTGTGCAGGAAGGCAGTGGTTTCCTGATGGGGAGCCTTACTGGTTTCATGGATAGGTCTCTATGGGTAGAGTTTTTAGCAAATTTGGGATTTCCTCAGTCTTTACACCTTCTGTCTAGAAATGTTATGCTGTCAAGCTTAGAAAACATCCCTAAAAATATGTTTGTTTGATTGGGCTTAAAACCTTCTTTCTTCCCAAAACTCTGCACTTGGAAAACAAAACAAAATATGAGTCCAGTTCTCAAAGATATAATGAGTTTATGGAATTGTCTCTTCTTTGCATGAATATCTTCCCATTTCATTACAAGCCTTCTTTCCACTTGCACAAGGCCAAGATTAATTTAATTCATTTATAGGGTCAGGAAGAGAGTCTGGAAGTGTGGAGTCTTCAGCTCCCTGTTCTTGCAGAAAAGTTTTAGAATGGAAAATTGTTACTACATGGTGATTTTCTCAGTTTTTGTCATGAGTAGCATCAATCAGTCCAAATCTCCCTTCAGCTGTTTTGTTTCTGTGTTGTCAGGGGCTCTACAACATCCCAGGGCTGTCCTTAGGAGTCAGAACACCTTAATCCTCCTAACCTACTGAACATGTTGTTATCAGTACATAGTGGAACAACTCCAACTCTCCACACTGAGAGTGTTTATAAGCATTTACTGATATGAGCTGCTGCTCTTTCTGGTCTCCTTCTTCTGTATTTTGTAGTAAATGACCAAAGGAACCAGCTCTGGAAATGGCACTTGGGTGGAATTTGGGAGATGAAGGTCTGATGAAGCAAGCAGCGCTAGAGAATACCTACAGTGGGGTGCATGAGACTCCTCCGTTGCATGAAAGTAGTTCAAAACAGTTGGTTTTAGCCCAGGAAGAACAGTCAGCAGAGGACCTATCCTTCTGAAGAACATAAATGAGCCAGAGAGGAGGTTTGACTCTGAACATAACATAGGCCTGGAGCTTCCTCCATTGCATCTGCATGGATCACATACCCATTGCTTGAGTTCTAGCAATAATAGCTAGCTGATTTTTTAAGGTGCAGCTTTTTATTATCAGACTATTATACTTTGTAAAGGTCTGCATGATCAGCGGCAGAAACAAAAGCTATGCTTAATTTATTATACACAACTCTGCCCTAGGCCACAAGACTGACTTTGTCTTGCGCAGCAATTTAAACACGTAAAGCCCCATAGCTTCAGCTAGAAGTTAACACAAGCCCTCTGAAAAGAGAATCGTGGCTTTCAGACTTACACGCTTTTGGCATAGGATGAGAGGGTGTTCAGTAAAGAAGAGTAGCAACATTACTGTATGACAAGCCAGGCCATCTGGTCCTTTAGATGGGATTATACTCTGGGGGATGTTATTTCCATGGACTCAGCCACCCTGCAGGCTCCATCAGGTGGCAAGCTGGGTGGGTCCATAAAGAAAAAAGGTCCCGCCACTATTCTGTGTAAAACTGAAAAGGGTAGCACTAAAAAGAGCTATGTACCCAGTGTTTGTGGATACAGCTGTTTTATTTATTCATAATAACTTAGGTCTGTGCTGCCTGTTCGCAGTAAAGCAAAGCAGATTATGGTAACAGTGGACAAGAATCAGTTAACTTGTTTTCCTTTGCTGCAGGGTGGAGAGCTTTAAAGATTGTTTTAAAAACAATCAAAGCCAGTGCTGCATGCAGCACTGGAAAGTAAAGCGTTCTTTCTTTTAATCTCTTTACCAGGTGCAGTAAAAGCAGCTGCACTTTGTGTTTTTCCATCTTGCCCAGGTGATGACTTTAACCTGGGGTAGAAGTGCCTGTAGTTCTGTATCATCCAGTTGTCTCTCTCTCCTTCAGACACTGCCGGCCTTGCCTGAGTTTCCAACCTGCTGGCCTCTTACTAGTGGTGATTAGCTGAGGCCTTAAAATCCCCTTTTGTATTTCACATATAACTACAGCTAAGCTGGTTCTGTGAATTCAGAAGAAAACGCATGGCTTTCACCACTTCCAGGTCTAGTGACACCAGCTTTTTTCTTCATCTTAGAAAAAAATTTTGGGGACTTTTTCAAGGCATTTTTATATCGTAACAGTATTTATAAATGAAGCTGTCTTACAAGACATTTTGTTATTAACAGGTTTATTAACCTGATGGTTTCTCCCACTCCTACACACTCATAAGAAATGTTAAAATTTTACTCACCTGTCACGTATTGCAGTCTGTGTACACAGGCTTGGCTCAGAAACTGAGAAGTTGGGAAGTTGTATATTATAATCTACCACAACAACTTCTTTTAGGAGCCATATATGTCATGAGTAAATATGGATGTTCATCTTAGCAGCAAAGTTAACAGATGCAGCAGAAGCACATGGGTTGTTTGGTGGTGGAGTTCATCAGAGAGACGTGCAAATGCCCTCCATAATGCAAAATGACTTTCCCCAGCATCTGTAAGAAAAATGGTAGTTCAAATGCCTTGGCTACTAGTTTCACATTGCCATCTTTGATATTTGAGCAAGCAGAACTCCTGTGGTGAGATTGTACCTATAATATGATGTTATTTGTCACAAGGGGATCATCCCAGTTCATTTACTGGAACTTTATTGGTGTGGGGGGGGCTGGAGGGGAGAAAAAGGAGAAGAGAGTTACCTAGTATTTTAGAAGAATACTAAATTATGCGTTCCAAAATGTTAATGCACTTTTTTTCTCAACTTTTTTTGCAAAATTTTTTATTGGTTTTGCCAACAGTATTATGCATTTCTGATAATGAAAAAGAAAAGGGACTGCAAATATTCTTAACTACTGATATCACTAAAAAAAATGACTGTGGTCCTGACTATTTTGCAAGATGTAGGAAGAAAGGCCCTGTTTGAATATAGCCTGGAGGCTCATCAAGAAAGTGAATGGGGTTTCTTCTCAAAACAGTATGACTCTGTGTAACAGGTGCAGTTCCAGCTGTGCACATGTGTGTGTCTGTGCGTGCATGTGTGGTTAGGGAGGAAGTGGGCTCTCTGTTTCTGTCAGTATGAACTCTTCACAAATGACGCAGCGGTTTTCATGAGCTCTGCTGGTTAAGATCCCAGAGCAGCTGTTGGGGACAGTACGAGCACTGCCTGGAACACTTGTGGGTTCTGCTTTCTTCAAAAATGCTCCTGTGTCATCACTTTAGAAAGTAAGAGGAAAAGCAACCACTTGGTCACCTGCCTTTGCCTGAAAGCAAGGACTTCACGGTGTTAAAATACAATGCAGTTTCCACCAGTTTTTTTAGAAAAGGTCCAAACCGAGCACAACATAGGTTCATGTGCTAAAGTGCCCAGTTCGCATTATGAAGTTAAGAGGGGGAGTCAGAACATGCTGCCTATAGTGATGAATGGATAACAGAGCGTTCTGGTGTCCAATTAGATTGCTCTTTTGTGCCCCTTTTCCTCTCTCTCTGGCTAATTAGTTTCTTGAAAATATTGTAACTAACTTCTTGGAAATTCAAGAGATGACCGGTCAGCAGCACCAGATGAGATGGTGCTTTCGGATGCTCCTAGACTGCATTCATGTTCGGAAGTCTAAAATTGCATTCTCTAAGTGTACATTCAGTATTTCTTTCTGTCTCTTTTACGTGCATTTCCTAGAAACCTCTTACATCTACTGAAAGCAAACACAGTAGGACTGTAAGTTTGTAATGTAAGAAACATTAATTTCAAAATGGCTTGCAACTCTGAGGCAAAGTGTTCCCATTATCTATTTGCTGTTCATGGTTTACATTTTTCCTTACATATCCAATTCTATTATCTGTATGGCTTGTTCTGTTATCTCTCCTTGAACTTGCCCTTCATATTTTTCCAACTTCTTTTTTCTCTTGACTACATACATTCTTCCATATCCATGTGCTCAAGCATGCTTGCTTACCGTCTTTGTCTCTCTCTGTACCCTCCTGGCTGTCTGCTATACCACAAAAGCTCTAGGTAAAGCTTCCAAAAGTGTCCTCTCCAACTCTGACTCAGAAGAAACAAGAAAAAAAGTTAAAGCATATTGGCACTTTCATGAAGGTATTTTATTTTCACTGGTGGTTCTGCCTGGTGTTTTAGCCAGTTTTACTGGTAAGTGCCAGAAAATCGAAGTACTGTAATAACTTACTCCAGTATGATCAATGCAAATTATAATGCTGAATTTAAGAATGAAGACTGTTTTCTCAGGTGTAAAAAGTTGGTGTTTATGCATTATCTGCAACTCCTTTAGAGAAATCTGCATTTTTTGTTATGATCAAATTGTGCCGAGTCAGTGGGTTTGTATAATACGTGGATGTTTTTGTGAAATGTGGAAGCATGGTGTAAGTCTGCACTCGCATCTGTCCACCAGTTATATCGGCTACAGTAGGCAATTTATGTCTGACCAAGAGAGGGAGGTTTTTTGATTTAAAGCTGGCCATGAAACTGAAAGTGGACTCAGGCCATCTGAGGACTGGCTAAACAGTTTCTTACGCCAAGGACCAAGACATGACCAAAAAGTACAGGAAAATTCATCTCCCAAATGATGTTTTTCTTTTCTTCCTTAGTAAGTGTTGTAACTACAAGGCACTGTGTGGGGCCAAAGGTATCAAGTAATAGTGAGTTTATGAATATAAAAGAAGTTTCTGTGTGTCAGGAACATACAGTACACAAATTAGAGATTTGGGAAAAAGAAATTCAGTAGGATGGAAGAAATTACAGATACACTTGTGCAAGAGTGGATAGTGCAGTGAGTAGGCATTGACCTGGAGCTCCAGAGGTCTCTTGTCATACCCCTTGTCTCTCACAGATATCCTAGATAACTTTGGACAAATTTCTTCTGCCTTAGTTCACAAAAAGATGGAGGCATCTTTTGGATGTCTCCAAAACCTCTGCCAATCCCAGAATCCCTGATCAGTTGCTGCCAAACTCTGTAGCTGCTTGTATTTCCCCTGACAGGAGTAAGTGAAACAGTCTTGGCATAGCTGAGCAACTTAGCATTCTTGATCACGTCCAGGTCTTGTGGTGTTCCACAAAATATGTATTCTCTGCTGTCTTCATCCAGTGCAAGAGGTTTGCAAAACCACAGGTGTCTACATGGCTGTTCTTGAGGAGGTGTGAGATCACTCTTCCCCTCCCCTAGCAGATGTGGGGTTCCTCTGCACCCTCCAAGACAAACCTCTTGGTCCCATACTGAGCCCTAAACAGAGCATCTTGCCTTTCAGCAAGACTTACTAGTTTAGAGTCAGTGCTGAATTAACTGTGATTTCATGGCTTCTGGTTTGCAGTTCAGCATTACAGAGTTAAAGGTTGCAGTAAGTAAATCGCTTAGTTTTATGTGCCTCCATTTCTCATGTGTTAAGCAGGAGTAATAGCATTGCCTTTACCTTGTTCAAGAATTGTGAGGATAAGCAGATTCAGATTTCTGAATTACAGGCTACTGAATTGCTCAGCTTTGATGGTCATAGAGCCTAAGTTAGATATATAGTGTAAGTCCAGTAATTTGGCTTGTATCATTCAAATTACATCAAGACCTTTTTTTTTTGCTATGTTTTTCTGTAAAGATAAAGGTGGGATGGGGGTGAAGATGACCTAAAGGATTTTACTTGGTTTCTTCTGGCCATTTTCAAGGCAAAAAGGACTAAACTGAAATCAACGAAATTTTAATTTGCCTTCAGCTACTTCACCTTAAAGGTATAAGAAGAACTATGTGGGGAAGCTGCTTCCCCTCCTGCTCTGATGTTCTGCCCATTCTGAGTGCAAGGACCCTTCCCTGTCTTTGCTGGTGCTCCTGTTGCTTTGTGACTTGTTGTAACACTGCCATGCAATAAGCCTGAAATTGTGTAGTGAAAAGAGGAAAAAAATAAATAGTCCACAGCAGAAAGAAACGATTTTTTTTTAAGAATCTCCTTATAAGTTTGTATATGGTGGCTACGTAAAATATCCAGCTTTGTTTTACTGTAATACGTATTACTTGTGAAGTAATTAAAAATTAGTAGGGCAAACCCACCTAGTAGTGCAGTGGATCACAGACTTCTTTGCCTTCATGAATGAAGGAGATTAATTAATTCCTTAATGAATTTGATTCTTTAAATTATTAGGAAGATTTTCTGTAACAAGAATAATAAACCATGAATTAATAGTGACAGTTAGCAACTTGCAGGCTTACCACATGAACAAAGTTTTATCTAATCCTTCTCACAGTACAAAACTGTGAGCACTGTTTTCATTCCACAGACAAGGAAAATGAAGCTGAGAGGGCCAGAGGTGCACCCAAGGTTGCATGGCCCATCTGTGGCAGAGCCAGAGTTTGCATTTGGGACTTCTTGGTGTTGGGGAGTGTTGGGTTCTCTGCACTACCAGTCATATTGCTGGCTGCATGTGGCAGGAGTGTATAAGTATGTTTATGATTCAGAAAAAAATGGTTGGGGTTTTTTTTTTTTTTCCAGCTCTTCTTGGCAGTTTCAGGAGATGAGATTCTTGGGAAAGGCTCATGCTAAATGTTTTGGTGTTCGGCATGTTAAACTGTTCTGTCTTTTATGAAGGTGCTCACAGAAGAGGCTCTGGTTCTTTTCACAAATAACCCATTTTTGATGCAGAAGGTGATGTAGAGAAAATGATTCTTAAGACAGTCACATGGCCAGTAGGCAGAAGGACTGAGTCAGAACATAGGGTTGTGCCTACCTGTAACTATATTAATCTTTTACTTCGGCCTTTTGAAAGCGACAACGCTGCTTCATGGCCTTTAAGGCCCCTGAGGGTCTTGTGGAGCCACGTTTCCTAGGCAATGGATGCTACAGACAGCAGAAAGCAAAGCTTCCTCGCTTCACAGAAGAAATGAGAGGAAATGAGTGTTTGTCTTCTGTTTTCTTGCAGAGAACACTATCTGATCCAAATTATCTGTTGTCTATATTGTCCTGCATCTCGCTGAATGCTACAAACATGTGCACACCTTTAGACTTGTGAATGGTCCATTAGGCCAACTATCTATTTTTAGTTTCTTTATCCCAGCTATCACGAACAGTGATACATTTTCAGAGAAGTCTGCAGAGAAGATAATCCCAGGAAATGTTGTCCTCTGCCGCACCAATGTTGTGTAAGGTAACAGTCACGACTTTTCCATAAATAATGAACTATCTTGTGCAGCTTTTACTTGTTGGAACTAATTTCACTTTACATTTGTTTTTCCCCTTCTTCTGTGGGATACTGAGACTCAAATGAGTAAGCCTAGAGCTGTGTCTGTCCAGTATGATGCCATGCTGTGTAACTACATTGTGTTACTCAGAGGAGGCATGCGTGGGTGGACTTTTGGTGTCTGCTTTATTGATGTTCATGTCCCTCTGGATTTATCTGAGAATTTCTGAAACAGATAAGAGTTTGTCACTTGCAAAAAACGTTATGACTCCTTTACTTGGGCCTCGAACATTGAAAGGAGGCTGTATAACTGGAGACAGGTGAAGTGGTTCACAGCTATGAGTGGCTGTGTTGTATGGCTGTAACTTAGATGCATATAGCACTTTTATTCCTGGTGGCACAAGAGTGCTTCGGGGATGCGTCATTTCCCCCCCTTGTGAAGCATTGCAATCACTTCTGAAACCAAGGAGGGTCCACAAGGCAGAGAGAGTATGCATCCCGTGGTGAGTGGTGGGCGGCGGGAAGAGGCAGTCCTGTCTCTGAGCACCATCATGGCTCAGTGTGTCTGTGGGAAGTGCCTGGGGACCTGCCGGTGCCTGGGCAGCACTGCCAAGGGCTCTTTTACAAACCTTCTCTGAAAGCAGAACCAGTACACAACTCTCTGATAGAGGACTGGGGTACGCCAGTAACTGCCTGGGACTGAGCCGTGTGTACCTACCCCACAGCTAGACTATGACACTTCTTTCTGGCAAACGTTCTGCTCCAAGAAATGCTAGATTTCAGTAGGGGAAGGAAAACCACTGGTGGGTGTATGGTAGGACAAAAGGAAAGACTTCAACATAGTCTAGTGTTTAGATTGGCACTTCAGTGTTTCTTCCATGAGAATGATGTTTACATGATAAGAAAAAGGTCTAGAAATAAAAATTAGTATATTTTAAGTTCTATGTCAGAACTGGGATTCTTTGACCTGTCAAAATATTTTATTTTTCCTGACTTTTATATCTTCAGATGTATCTGAAAACTATAGTTTCTTTGGTTATTGAGGGATAGACCTCAGCAATAAAGTATCGGTTCTCTGGGTATTTATTTGCAGCTAAGAATTTCTGCATCAGAACTCTCAGTTGAGCACTTTGAAAGAAGCAAATTTCATTAATAGCTCTAAATATAAGATTAATTGACATACCTGAATAACTTACTTGTTCTTATAGGGCATCATAGCCCACAAAGTGCATTTCAAAAGCATTTGACTTTTGCTTGCCCCTTTTTTTAAATATATATAACATGGGATTAAAGGTGTGAGCAAGCATGCTACTGTGAAGTAAATTAAGGTGTGCATTTAGAGTGTGCCAGCTACTCCTGGTAACTGCCCATGTACGTGTTCCTACAACACAGTACATGTCGGGGAGCATATGGCTCAGAGGTATGAGTGAAAGACCTTATGTTTAGTCAACAGTGTTGTAAGGCAGGAGCACGCACCAAGCACTCACTGCAGGATAGTGAAGCCACTGAGAACTATCACCACAGTTTATATTGCAGTAGCTTGTTTGTTTGCTTTTAAGTCTTAATTTCCTGACTGAACACTTCAATTTTTAGTAAAGCTCTCCTTCCCTCTTAGGCCAGGTCCTAAGAAGACCTAAGAAGTAAAGGCTCACACTGTAACAGCTGGAAAGGCTTCAGTTTCCAAACAGGGGAAAGTGGAAGTTCACATCCATGCCAAGTAAGGGCATAAGCCACAGGGATCTGTGCTGTAGTCTCCTTGCTCTCTTCTTTCACTTGCGAAACAGGGAATATAAAACAGTGGTTTTGCCAAGGCGTGCCCTCCAAATTGCAGCTCACACAGCAATAAATTTCCTTAGCTGCAGGAACTCTATTGAATCATAAACGTGCAGGGCTAGAAAAAAGCCTCCAGGGGTCATCCAGGTTGATGTCTAACCTGATAGATGTGTAGCCTGTTCAAAGAAAACCCTTCACTGAAGCAGTCTTTGTCACTGTGTTTCACTACACTTACAAATTAAAAGACCCTTTCTCTAGTCTTCCTTGCTCTAACTTAAGCCTATTTTTTTCATGGTAGTTCTCACAGTGGGCACACATGCGAGCTGATGACCAGCTTCACATGCTTAAGTTCAAACCTCCGTAACTCCAGATCCTTTATCAGTGTACTGCTGACCAGTCAGTTATTCCCTCTTTCAAACTTGTTCATTTCATTTTGCTGCTTTAACTGTAGCCCTTTGCAGTTGTCTGTGTTGAATTTTATCATGTTGATTTCAAATCACCTGCCCTGTTTCTTGGGATCATTTTGGGCTCTGATTCTGTCCTTGAGAGAGCTTGTGATTCCTTCCATGCTCGTGTTTTTGGCAACTCTGACAAGCGCTAAGTAGGACTGCATCATGCAAGTTGTTAATGAAAGTTTTGAACAGGACAAGATGCAGGACCAGTCACTGTAGCTGGCCTGTCCTCCTTTCTGATGATAAGATTAGTAGACTGAATGTTCAGCTATGTTTTTTTCTTATAAAACGCTAGTGCTGCTACAGTTATTTCTCATTATAGTCAATTGCTATTTGCATGCTTGTGCCATACAGGTTGCTGCAACCTGAGCCCTTTTGTGCTAAGCAATATGCAGACACTAAACAAAACAATTCTCACAGGCTGAAAGAGCTTGCATTTTAAGTAGAAAAAAGGCAACAGATTGATAAAACAAGCTGTGAGGGGAGCACAGTATGACGTTTTCTGCTTCAAAAATCGTTTCCAAACAATTGCATGCTCAGTAAGTAGAGTGCTGTTCTGAAGTAGTGCTGTTCAGCCTGGAGAGTTGAAGTGCCTGAATATGTCACCAAACTAATTTTTTCCCAGAAAAAAATGTGTATTTTTTTAATTTTCTAAAGGTGCTGCTTCTGATGTGCAAAACCAAACATGTTCTTTTAGACTTCACAATCATAATTTCATTTTAAGCACAGATTCACTGAATTTGCACCTGTGCTGAGATTTTATAAATGGCTGCAGTAAGCCAGCTTACAGATACAATCATTCAATAAAGAAAGGCACTGTAGAATTAATCCTGACGTACCTTGCCTTCCATTGGTGAACCTTGTTCTGGGAGGGAAGGCACACTTTACATATGATCTCTGTAGGAGCCATGTAATGTTTTTATTACCATTTAATGACACTGGTCAAGTGGGTTTGTTCTTTTGTGCCTGTTTCACGTGATTCTACCACAAGTGTGTCTGGTGTTTTTTATCCTGTTTTCTTAAGGAAATTTTCTTAAGGAAAAATTGTGGTTGTAACCTGTGTGTGCCATCCATACCCCATTAATCTCGTGGGTACCTGTAAGTCAGCTAATGTGAAAGATTGGCAGTGCTGTTGGAGGCATTAGAAAGTACAAATGTTTGGTGAAAGCAGGCAGTGGACAAAGGAGAGATGATCATATTGTTACTCTTACTGGAAGAAAAGCATCAGTGTGAGCTTAATTAACCCTTAGCCGGCAATAGCAGATGACAGCAAGGTTAGGGACACTGCAGCCGTGGGAAAAGCTTGAGTCTGACCTCTCACCAGTTAGACCATTGAGACCCCAGTGACATGAAAAAATCCATTGGAAAGCAGGCTTTGCTTGTTTTCCTGCTTACAGAACAGCCTGTTATCTCTGGCTTTCATGTATATTTTAATATTTTAACATTCTGTAGCCTGTGTGAAGGCTAGCAGTTGCTAGCTCAGGGCCCAGAAGCAGAGACACCCCTGCAAAGAAGCTTGAGCCCTGAGTTAGCAATGGCCATGCATTCATTGGAGTGGAGATATGAGAAAGGAAAACAAGTCAAAGAAATTAAGACTCCTGAAAGGATCAGATAATAATAAGCAGAAGCAGCACCTGCTCCTAAGCAAGAGCTCCACGTATGCTGTTTGATAAATGATGGTAGCACCCTCCTTCCTCCTGGAAGAGGCTGTCCACCAAAAGGACACAGCCAGAATGGAAAGACTGGCTTGAGCTTGGAGAAGGGAGGGACTAAGGAGGAAACCTGAAGTCCCAAGTTAAAAAAAGAAGTCAGGATTCAGAGGTTGCTCCAAGAAGTGACTGCAGCTTGAGGAAGTCACTGAGCACAGGTGCTAGCACAAAACAGAAGACAGTGAACTGTGATCTGGAAAAGCCAAAGTTCTCATTTGTTTTTTTTCAAGTTAGATAGGACATAGGCAGACACTTGCCCCACGGAAACATTCTGAAGTATTTCAAAAAGTTTGTTCCCAGAAGAAGAATAATCTCCATGCATATTGCCTTTGGCACTGTTGCAATTGCTGCTGAAAAGTGAGCAAACTTTTTGTGATAGGTAGCTTTCTGCTGGACCTGGATGGAAGGCTCTAAATCACTTTATGTAGTCTACATGACAGCCTGTTTTGTCACCACATCGGCAAGCACCTTTTTTTTTCCATAAGAACAACTTGCCTTGAAGACAGACTGGTATGGCTGTTCCCTCTGAGAAATGGAAAGCCACATTTATGTGCAAATAACAGTGAGAGGAGAGTGAAATTTTCAGATGGAAGATGTTTTGCATCCATTTCTGGCATGGTGCAAAAGATAATACTCTGCCTTGGCAAGGAAAAGAATTGCATTCTCCTTGGAAGAAAAAAAATCGGCCTGGGCTGGGTGTGCCAGCTGTGGTCTTTGCTATGTGAAAAAGAATGGAAATTTCTCTCCTGCTCTTGAATAGAAAACATGATGTAATGTTAATCATTTCATATTGTCTTGCTGGAACTTGTTAGGTTTTAGAGAAGGAAAACAAGCAATGAATGCAAAGATGGTCATGATCATTTTAGTTCTGGAATTTGTTTCACATATCTAGTTCTCAAGGAGGAAAAATAGCCATACTTCTGACAAGCAGCTTTTCATGTGAAAATGTGCCTGCATCCTTTTTCTGCTGGTTTGGGAAATATACCCAACTTTGTTGGGTTCTGGCAAAATGCATAGCATGAAATTAATCATTTTTGCAGAGTAGCAATATAAAATAAAATCCTGGCCCTGCCTTAAATACTAGGAAGGGCGTGAGCTCCCAGGATCTAACAGAAGCTGGGTGGCTCACTTGTCCATATCATGGTTGTGTATTGTCCTGGATCTAAAGCGGAAAAAGCATTTGGGATAGATGTGTATGTGGTATAACCAGTAACACATGTTATTACTGTACTGCTGAAATCCAATCATCCAATATAATGATGTAATAGTACAGTCAGATTTGGGGGTGTTGCCCCTTGAGTCAGCAGTATTACTCAGTGTGAATAAGAGTGACAGAATCAGCCCCAGAGTGGGGTCCAGATCATGACTGGTGAAAAATCCTACTTGTTACAGAAGGTTGCTGTTCTGCTGGAATGGACCATGTGAAGAGGCAGTGACGGCTTTAATAAAGATGATGCATAGGCTGCGGTGGATTAAAAGGTCTGCTTGAGAGTTATTTTATTTCCTGACTAAAGATCTGAAAGTAGCTTTAACACAATGCAAAAAACTCCAATGGCCCACCTTTTTTTTTTTTGTCTTCTGATTTCCTGGATGATGCAGCAAATTGCATGAGGCATTTTGTCTTATGCAACTTCATGTCAGGTTATACAGCTGATGCAGCCTGATGTAATTAAGCTGGCACACACTGAAAGTTAAACAAGAGGAAACTTATGTTTCTGAATGGCAAGATATTATAGTAGAAATCTTGCTGCCTTTTTTTTTTTTTTTGGTGCAGTTGTGTTTGTTGGCTGACAACAAAGATCTAGACTTTGTAATGACAAAGCTGTAAGATGTGGGAGGTGATGACATTGGAGTGACTGGGCAATTATGCAGTCATGGCCAGCCTGAAGCAGGGAGATGCTTTGCCCCGTAGCGTCGAGAGATCAGTATCACTGAGACTGCTGCTGCCTTCCCATGTCTCACCAAAAAAAAAAAAAGCAAGGGCTTGCTAGGTAGGACTTCAGTGCCTGTGTTTGTCACAGGGCCAGATCTTAAGACCAGGCATCCTAAAAGCTCGAGAACCAGTTAATTACAATATTAATGACATTTCTGTGGATGAAAACACTCTTTACATGTCTAAGTGTTTCTGTCCTACTTGATGTGCTTTCTACCACCATCCATTCCCCTGACTGTCTTTCATTCTTGCTCGCTTATTGGCCTTCTCCAGATAGCCTTATAATGAGTGCCTCTGGCTTTATGCTTTTTTGTACAGAACAAAACTGCTGAAGTTAGAAGCCATGTTATTTTCTTGCAGCAGCAACAAACTGTTTTATAACTTTTTCTTCTTCATATCCCCTCTTTAGCCCTCTTAGACATGGATGCTTATTCCAGTAGAAAAGAAATGTGGCAGAAGCTGTATGACTTGCTCATTCAAGAGGCCGAGTGAAATATAGAACATCAATCAAGAAATTAACCCGAGTGATTACTGGAGAAGGTATTCAGTCACACATCATGTGAGGTGCCGTTACTCACAGTTTGCAATATCAATGACCCAGGTACTTTATATAAATACTGATGAAAGTTAATTTCAGTGTTCTTTCTAGCAAGTTCTATTTTGGGGTACATTTATCCAGCTGAGGAAAGGAATCTGAAGCTTGCCAAAGGCTAAATTAGTGTTGTGCTGGGTGGTTTGTGATGTGTAGCCCCAGGAGTGACAGGGTTGCGTACCTTTCTTTGAAAGGGTATATTGTAGGCCAACATTTTCAGTTACTTGGGTTTGTGGATCTTCTCAAATATGTTACATACGTGGAAATAGCCAGTTGCATAACTAAATTTCAAGAGTCAGGTCATATATAATACACAGAACGTTTCCCAAGAAGCTCCATTTCAGGATGAGACTTTTCAGGGTCAGACTGGTACATACAGCTGCTGGGCCTGACTTTGGGCAGGGAGTCACAGGACTTCCTCATGCTATACAAAGTTCAAGCAGCCTATTTTTAGGCCAGCCTTTAATGTAATAATGTGGGAATGACCATCATTTGTGAGCTTGCATCAAATAGGTGTAAACAGATGCATTAGGAACATGTATGTTCCTTTCCCATCTCAGCATAACAAGGGTATTCGTGCCATTTGCATGTCCTTACTCACCTTCCTCTGGAAAAATCTCCTCTGCTGTATCCACATCCCTAAAAGGTGTGTGCATACCTGTCTATCCCAAATGCTCTTTCCACTTCACATCCAGGACCAGGTACCCGTCTTGCAAAACGTTTGACTCCACAGCCCTTCTCACGCCAGCAGCCTTGAGGCAGGGAGCACCCCAGGGTGCGGGACGACAGTGGCCCCCTCTCCCCCAGCACTGCCCTATGTGCAGCTGCCAGCCCTCCTCTCCCACTTAACTAGAAGATAAATGTTTAGGAGCTCAGATCTCATTGAAAAATCTCTAACGTTAATGCCAAAGTCTGAATATTGCTTCCAGCAGGCACTGCTCCTGGACAAGGGAGCCCTGCTGTACCCCTGCATCCCAACTCCTGGCTGCTTAGTCCCCCTCGGAGCTGCCCTTCCCTTTCTGCTGCATAAATATGCATATAAACCATACCGTTAGGCTCCTCTCTGAGGGTGCTGTCAAAAATTGGTTCTTGAAGTCTGCATAAAACATAGCCAAAATCAAAATTTCTGTCCTGTATGAAACAGGAATGCATTTCCATACCAAACAAAGGGAAAAAGTTGAAAAAAATTATGTTCACTGTGGAATGAAAAGTTCTGAATAAATGATTCATAATTAAAATGCTTCAGCTTAGTCTGTTGAAAGTGTACCAACACATTTCATTTTGAGTAATTTCAAAAATTAAACCACACTTCCCAAGAGGAATTGTTTTCTCTCAGCAGTTGCTGTTCACATGTCTTGTGCCCTTATTGTCTCCTGTGAGTTGGTTTGTCTCTAAGTCTGCATTTCCCCAGGCATAAAATGGCCTTCTCTCCCACTGTGGTTGATGTTTACAAAAATTTTTGATTTTCTGAAAACTGTATTTTCTATTGAAAGCAGAATTCTTGCCCATGTTTATTAGTCATCCCTGCAGGCACGTACAGAGTCTTTACCCACAGACTCTTTTTTCCCCTTCTCTCTCACTGCCTTTTAATCTTGTGCACGGTTTTGTTTTCTACAGAGGCCATATCTTCCTAAGCACCCATGGTGATGTACCCGCTGTGCTGAAGGAGGAAATCACATCTCATGGCTGTTGTTACTGGGTGCTGCATTGTTGTGGGATGTTACCTACATTCAACATTCCACTACCATGTCTGAATGCTTTCATCTGACTCTTTTTTTAATTCAGGAAAAGTGCAGTGGGTGTCTTTGAGGACTGAAGGTGAGTCTACTACAGTCATAAAAAATAATATTTCCACAATTTTCTTCCCTTCAACAAATCTTTCCCCCTCAGTATGAATTTTTTTTTTTTTTTTTTTACATCTGGTTTTCACTATGGGATAATTCTTCAAGAGACTGTGAAAAGGGGCTGGGCATGCCCAGGTGCATTGGAGAGGTCAGGAGCAAGCAGCCAGTTCTCTGGTAGTTCCCCACTGCTTGAAAACCCACAAGGCCAGTTCAGTTTTCTGTTCAGAGGCTGAGTAAGTCAGCTTTGCTGAGGGACAGGGTGGTGCAGCTGTAGCTCTCAGTCCCCTAACAGCAGGGTGGGACAGGCGCCGTGCCCCGCACTCTGAGCACTCAGTGACACACATCCCATTTCCCGGTCATCTCTGGGGAAGGATGGTCCTCTTTGGGCTCTTCAGCTTTTGAGGATAGCCACAGCCTCACACAGGGTCAGTCTTTCCACAGAAGGGCTTGCAGAGGTGACCTACGAGGCCCAAGGGCAAGTCCCTGTGCAGTCTGCAGTAAGCAGGGACTATTTATGGGTGGCATGGAATCAGGGTTGCCTGAAGGTGGCAAAAGGTTTTTTGGCTCTGTATGTCACCTGCCAGCTGGCAAGTCTGCACTGCACACTATTAATTTCACTGCTTAGGTTGGGATTCAGGACTTTCTTTCCCTCCTGGTGTGCTGGCTTTGCAGTGGGGCTTGCAGCCAGGGACTGCACCACCCAGCAGGACCCCAATGTGGTTTGCAGGTGATGCCTGGGTCACCCGCCACAACACAGGATCATATTGGGAAACCCCATTTGATGGTATTCTGTGCAACCACATCTGTTTGGGACATGCTGATGAAGCAGCAATTTCGGCTCCTGTTACTTCTCTGACATGTTTAGAATTTACAGATTTCTTGTTTTCTCCCCTTTTCCAGCTCTCAGAAATGATGGGAACCATTTCACTAGCTGCATCCGAAATTCTCACAGCTGCTTTTAATTACTCACAGTTTTGCTAAAAGTTATTTTTAAGATGCTATTTTTGCCAACATTTGATATTCACACCCCATTTGTAACTTAATTAAGAGCTCCACCCTGAAGTAATTTGAAATAAATTCCATTCTAGGTGTTATCATACCAAGATGATATGTCTAGTCTCCCTCTGCAAAAGCTAGTATAAATTCCAAGATGTGGTTATCCTCACATTAACTGAAAATGTTTCTGTGACCCATGTACAAGCTGAACATTTTCACCTGTTCGTATAGGATTTAGTAAAGCTGTCTCCTGGTCACAGGTGGGAAAAATGACATTTCTCTCCTAGCCACTTACTTTGCATTATACAGAAACCTGCATTAATAAAACCTGTAGCAGTCAGCTGCATTCTCACACCTATCTGTCTGGGCTTATTAATCTTTCACTCTGTTAATTAGTGTAATTAATTATAATTAAAGAGTAATTTTCAACTGATACATCAAACAGTATATCTGCCAGAATTTCCTGAACCTCCAGTGGCCTTGTCCTTACTGTGTTGATACCAAAAGTTGCTGTGCAGGCTGTACAGATGATTTAATGTCTGTAGTTTTCACACAGATGCGTAATCCCTTACGGCATTTTGGTTACATCTGCATGTGATCTGATGGTGGTTTGGTAGCTCCTGGAGCTACTGCTGGCAGGCTTTTCCACAAGAGCCCATGGAGAACCAGGTGGCCACGTGAACACAGCATGGTGTGGGCACGTTTACTGGAAATTTAAATTCATTCGACTATGCAGTGTGTGTTGCAGAGCTGGGTGATTTCTTTCCTCCTGCAGCTGGTGCTCACTGAGCTAACGTGGGATGTTTGCAATGGCAGCTGTCCTCCTGGCTGAGCT
Organism: Harpia harpyja; assembly: GCF_026419915.1. Taxonomy (NCBI): domain Eukaryota; kingdom Metazoa; phylum Chordata; class Aves; order Accipitriformes; family Accipitridae; genus Harpia; species Harpia harpyja. The sequence continues at coordinate 67,473,623 of NC_068969.1, read as the reverse complement.
GATGCTGCTTTGCAGCCCTTGCTGAGGGACCGCTTCCCAGCTTTTCCACCAGTGGTAGCTGCATCTTCGGGCCCCTCTGACAGTACTGCAGAGGTATCACTTCGGGCTGCTGCTACTCTGGACACTGGCCTTACCCATTTCTGACCACATGCTGCTCTTTCTGTGCAGACCCGTGGCCCCTACCAGAGTTGGCATCCCCACCTTTCACAGCCTATCCTCCTCTTTCTTATGGGACAGTTTTCTAGCACTGATTTCCCTGCAGGACCTTCTCTGCTGAGAAGCTGGTTGCCACATTGCTTGACTTTCTTTGTCAGCCTTGAGATCATGCATCTTGGCCTGCTGTAGTCAGCAAGCATGTCTCTTTCAAACTGACACTTTGACTTTTCCCAGTTGCAACTTCCGCTGTTCCAGCTTTCGGTTTGGGAAACCTGAGCTGAATGAGTCAGTGAAGTTACTGGCCCAGGCCTTGCATATACTTCAGCCTATATGATGTATATATGTTGCATATACATCAAATTTCCTGATGGGAACTCGGTTTCCTCTTGCCCCTCATGTTCCTGATGGGGACTATTGGCTCTGCCTCCTCAGATACCTGCTGGTCATCTCCTGCCTCTCTCCAATTTCTGTTCTTGTTCATCCTATGTTTAATGGAAGAAAAGTACCTGAAATGAGGATATTCAAGAAAATGCAAAGCAAAAATAGGTTGAAGTGGAAGATCAGTAGGAAACCATGAAGACAACAAGGAGAGCATGGGATGGAGAACATATTTTCTTCTGAGACAAATAAGTAAGCAAGTCTCTCTCTAAAGGGTTGCTCATGACTTGTCCCTGACATAATAGCACAGTTTTCTGTTCACTGACCTCTTAGAATATCCTGATTTGGAAGGGACCCAAGAGGATCATCAAGTCCAACTCTTGTGCTCTTGCTTAGCTGTTATTCAATTAAAAACATATTTTGTGAACTGTTGGGCCAATTAATATTTATTTAAAAGGAGAAGAGGGAAATGCTCAGTGAACTGTTTCACAGCTCCAGCAAGCCCTGGGCATAGGCTAAGCAGCGAAAGACTATGTCTTTTCCTGCTTCAGTTCTTTGAATACTGTCTCAAATCCTTTGAGATGCAGTGAGTCTGTAGCTAAAATTGTTTTTACCAGTGAAAGAAACTAAAAAATAATTGTGGAAGCAGTACAGTCTTTCAAGGGTTCATATTCTGTCTCAATCTGCAGAAATGGGTGCAGATCTGTCCGTGACCTCCCTGTTTGTCTGACAGTGGCACATGCTATGAACAGATGTTACCTTTCATTGAGGAGACACACTTTAAGAGGCAGATTTTAAACAAAGGTCTCTATTTTTACAGCAACAAATGCAGGCATCAGGAACTGTAGGGGCTTGACATCAGCTAGACATCTAAATATGTGATTGTGCCTGCAGGCAAAGTATTCAGACATTTAAATTATAGGAATTACATTGTAGTTATTTGTGGGTACAAAAGTGGGTAGGTAAAGCCTGATGAAAACCCAGATTCCGAGGTTTTATTTTGACTGCATTTGCCCATTGAATGTTCTCTCTCATTTTTACCATTCCACATTATCCAATGGGGGCTATAGCCCTGGTAAATATACTGAAGCATTATGTAAGACATGGCATCAAACCACTGACAAACCTAAAGCTATACAATTCCACCTACTGTGCAGGAAAACTAATTTTTTCTTAATAGCTAGTTAGTGGTATTTTTCCCTTAAGGAGAATATCCATAGTGGAAGGAGGGGAATGCACTAATAAAACTGCATGTAGCTCAGACATGATAACTGCATGGAGTTCCATGGACCTTTCAAAAAATATCCTGGGATGATTGGGGGATACTGCTTCAGCTGCATTCTGCTTTGTCATTTTTATATTTTTGTGGAAGCTGAAACCACCTTGTATTCATGGGTTTTCTGGCCTGTGTTCATTAGCTGTCCCTACTGTCTACTACGCTGACTAGGCTGTTTTCCTTCAGTACTTTCCTCATACCTTATCTTTGTAAAACACAAAATGAATCCACTTAAGTTGGTGACTGTCTTGGTAACATTTCACAGCGACATGTGGACTTCCTATCAGAAAAAAGCTAGTTGATTTATTCCAGAGAGGAATGATGAGTAAACTAATGTCACTGACCGCTCATCCTACAACAAAGCGAGGTGCCATGCGCCATTTGCAACAGAAATGCATGGACACTTGCTGAAAGTGTTGTGGTACCTTTCTTTATATCAATACCAAGAAAGACCCAAGCAGTTTTGCCTCTGTGAGTGTTTTCTGTCTGAAGCATTGGTGGACGCACCGTGTTCAATAAGCGTTTCTGGCTCCTCAGCCGGCAGTCCTTTTAGGTACACAGCTGATGTCTGATGCTAGGGAATGGGATTCATCCTCCGGGTGAATGATGGTGTGTTGCCAGGACCCCACAGACCTGCATGCATAACTTTTACCATTACCAACATATGATCACCTTCAAGTGTATTGAATAATTTGTGTTCTCCATGTACTCTAAGCTTTCTGGTTCCGTTTGGAGAGAGAAAGGAGGGCTGTGAAAGAGCTAGCAGAGCCTTCTCCTCTCTCCTCACCTTGCGTCAACTTGCTCCATTTTCTCCTCCCTCTTTAAAATGCATGCTGTTTTGTGTTGCAGACTAATTCTTCCTATGGTCTGGGGGTGTCTGGGTTTGCAGAAGATGTTTTCTCTATTGTCTAGGATAGCTTGATGGGGTGGAAGCAACCTCTGGGCAGATCTGTTAAAGTACAGTCAGTGCTAGCAAGATCAGCAGGGGGAAAGAATAAACTCAAGAGAGGTAATCAATGTTTTGTGTAGGTGTTAAAATTGTCTGGTTACTAATTAATCATGGGTAGTAATGTGAAAATTTCCTACTCCCGAAGGTAGCAATAAATACATCAAATAAAACCAGCTTTTTCTGAATGTTGTGGTTTGTGATGTCAGGGCAGGTAGCTCAGTTAATGCTGAGGTAATATGAAGAAAAATAATGAATCTGAAAAATTCATAACATGAAATAAGACTGCAATGATAAGCTCCAGCTCTCTTGAGCAGCACAGGTAAAGAGTCACCAGATGCAGCTTGGTTTTGTCATTGCTGAATATGGTCAGTTCTTTGTTTTGTGAGGATTGCATTATTGCTGTAACCATCTGTAACCACTTCTGATGCTAAATAGTAGTGTGAACATTGCAACTAATAGGCATTCATGGGACTGCACGTCAGAAATCAGTCTTTGCATTCATTTGTTTGCCATCCTACCTGTTGGGTAGGACTTTTAATGCACCTAATTCAGTGAGCTGTATAACACAGATTGTGTGGTGCCCTGGCAGCTCAGGGGATGTGGCCAAGGCTGGGAGCAATGGGAATGCAGCTGCAGTGGTGACAGGGGTTTTGCAGCAATTCAGCCTCCCTCCTGTCCTGTCCTGCAGAAGATTTGCAACAGGCATGGTAGTAAGGAGGTGCCAATGGAGGGGTTATATCCTATTTACCTCACCTTCCTCAGGAAATCTATCCTGTTAACTGTGTCATTGTTAAGGTATTTTTCTTTCATCTTTGCTAACCAGCTTCTGCTGTATTCATAAAACTAAGGCTGTATCACAGAATGAGAGTAGTAATACAGTGAGGTCAGTTTACATTTACATTTTTTTTTAGAGAATTTGTCTGTACTCCGCACATTTTGATTCTTCCCTTCCCTTCAGATAGGTTCCATGTAGTTTAATTGTTGCTCAGGTTACAGAAGTTGTGTTGCTTTGTTAGACAGGCCAAATAATACCTCGTCTTTTTTTTTTTTTTTAATGTTTTAAGAAGAAATACATAGCTTTATAAACAATGTTAAGCCTAACTGACCATCAGTAACATTAAAGGTAAGATTAAATACAAGAACTCCAGTGCAATATATCTGTCCATAAAGTGCTGCTTCAATTCAACTAATTGGTGTAACAAAGTTTTGTTAATAAATAGCAGTCCTGCATAACTATTCAGTTACACTCAGGAGCTTGCCTGGATTTGGAGGTGCTTCACTGGTCAGGCAAGCATCTTAATGATGTTCAAAATAAGAATAGCTCAAAGCATATAGTAAGAGCTGTCTAGGAGACTTACTGATTTCCAATAGGTATTTGCTATGGCAGCTTCATGCAAACTGTTCTTATCCTCTGTTTACAGGTTCTGCTGTCTAATTGAATGCCCAATAAAGCAGGCACACCACACACTCCAATAATGCACAGAACAAGAGGAAGTAGATGTGGCACAATAAGACTTAAGCTACAAATGAGACTGGTGTATGATAAACATACTTTGCACATAAAACAGCAAAGCATGCACCAGAATTTTTTTCTAGAGGGCCGTGTAGTTCATAAATAATCAGTAGAAGAAAACTTAGATGAATGTGTGTGCCTGAAATATGCACGTGTGTCACCTACTTGTGTGCACATTTGTGTTGCTTGCAAGGCAAGCCCAGATAATGTGTAAAGCAGGACAGGGCTCTGTCTGCATCCCCTCCCCTCCCCTGCTCCTTGTTGCGCTGTAGCAAGCACTGCCCAGATGTGCCTTGGTCTCACCTTCCTCATATTCCCACCCCGCTTCTCACACATCGCTGTGGCACCTTACAGTACTTATCCTGCTCCTGAACCCAGGTGAAAGGAAAACCAAGCTCCTTCCTGAAATAAATGGCTGCAGCTGCCAAAGAAACTCTCTTGCCCACAATTTGCGAGAAGACTGGGGAGGGAAGTCATCTGGGCAGCTGCAAGGTTTTGGGTCTGAATGCATACATTTGGCATTGTCAGAGGAAGCTTATGTGGAGGTATATATATGTACATGTTTGGGTGTGTGTTTGGGTGTGTCTTAAGAGAGACAAGCACAGTCAAAAGATGCAGAAACACAACAAAAGTACACAGAGAAATAGAAGCCAGAGAGTAAAAGCTGAAAGTTTTGGGCGTAATATCAGCCAGGAAAACACTTGAGAGCCTGGACAAAGAAACTGCTTTCTATTTTTGGATTTCTTGTGCCCTGAAGGAAATTCTATATTGTACAGCTTCTTTTCAAATAAATAAGATTGCAGCCATACCTGATACATCATTCGGTTCTCCTCCTGGTGGAATGAATTGCAATATTTTGAACATCAAGAGCCTGGGTCATGCATTCAGATGGTAATGAAAGCTTTGAGTGTATCTATTGATAAAATAGGGAAAATTCAAAGGCTGGATTAATTTAATTGAGAAAGTTGATTGCAAATCTCATGGGACAAGGCTTTCATGTGCAATTTTTCATAAATATTGCAGCTGTTTATAAGGACTTCACATATAACCTTTTTCAAGCTTTGTATTTTGAAACTTCCTATCTTTTCATAAACTGGAGATAATAAAATTACATAAAGCAACAATCTAATTTTTTTTTTATGTTCCCCTTTCTGATCTTGCCCTCCTTCACCCCTGAAAAAACTTCAAGCCTTCTGTTCTCCTCAGAGATGTAGATAACATATTCCAGTGTGGTGTTTGGTTTTGCAGGCACCAGAGATATTTTTAAAAGACAGGGAAGCATTTCAATAGGCGTACTTTTCAGGGCATGCTGTTAAATGCCACTGGATTGCTGAAGCATTGTTCTGAGCTGTGTAATGCTACCAGTAACAATTAACAATTACATAGCATTTTCCATCTGACTATGTGTTATCACTTAGAGACTTGATGATGCTCCTACAAGTTTGATTTCTGTGTCCCTGTTTAACAAGAAGGTTACTGTAGAGATTCCTGCCAATTGTTCAGACATCCACTACGATTTCTGATCTCACTTTTTAGATCCTTAACTACAGTGGGCTAGATCCTGATCTTTTAGAAGAGCCAACAATCTGCAACTTCAAAGAAAGGCAATAGATATTTAAGGACATTTACTGCTTCAACATACCCAAAGGTCCAAGCATCTTTAACTTTTTACTTTGGAGTTGAGCAACTTGATTTTACATTAGGGCTATAACCCTGATTTTGAGTCCAGTGTGTTCCTAACTACCTTTCCTCTGAGCTCTTTGGCAGAAGAAAAACACTTCAGTCTTTTCCCAATTATTATTTTGTCAGCTCTTATATTGCTATTGGTTCTTGTCTATGTACAAGGACAGTTATGTTCTGTGCCTCCATAAAGTGTTGCATACTAATCAAATAATAAAGTGGAAAATAATTTCAGTAGGTGAACCTCCAAGACAAATATTGAGATATAAAACTGTCTTCAGAGTTAATCACTCTTCATGTCTTAAGATTCTGTTTTCCCTTCTCTGAGAGCCTTTGTGTACTGGACTGACTACCCAGAAAAGAGGTATTTCATATTCAACAGCATGGTTGTAGGCAAAATATTGTGAAGGTGAAATGCACAAATCAGTCAGGAGAAGAATTAACCCAAATTGACAGTATATACCTAGATTGTATGAGATCAGTGCCAATGATTTAAACACAATGGCATTTTCCAGCCTGTGAGCCAAATTAATACTTTGGAAGGCATGTGTACACAGTCAGTGTCTACAGTCTACAAAAGGTTAATGTTCCCTGATACCTGTGAGTGCTGCGTGAAGGCTGGGTAAAGCTATGCTCTAAAAGGCAGTCCCAACATGGATAAAACAAAATGTTCCCATGGTCTGAAGTGAACTTTCTCCCTATGTTGGTGTGCTTCTGGGCAGCGAGCTTAATTGACAGTCTGCTGCACACCAAAAGTGTGCTTTGTAAATGCACCAGTAATCTCATAGAGGCACGTGTTAGCATCCTGAGCCAAGCATGATGTCAGGGTCATAATTTGAAACCCTCACCTCAGCTTTAGTAAATGCTGCGATAACAGCAGCACATGCTTTTACATGAAATATGCGGTAGCCCTAGTGAATGAATAAGCTTTCAAGGCAACATGATCTGCAGACAGTGTGAAGTTGAAGCATAATATTTTCATGCACTGCCTGCAAGGGAACTTTGCATTTATTATATGTTGTAAACAGTTTTACCTTCAACTGCCTAAAACATCTGTTGGAAAGGTTGATGAGGGGCTCCTGTACCACAAGACTTGTTAATACTCTTAATGCTGTTAATACTTGTTAATACATAAGGAGATAAAAATGAGTCATAGTGAACTGACTTTTCACAGGGAAATAAATGATGATGAATTTAACTTCCTAATTTAAAACTGATTGCAAACCCTACTGTTTTGTAAAATATCCATCAGTCCATGTGATAATACTGACTTACCATTCTTTTTTTATAGGCTCTGTGTACCATGATGCCAGGAAAAAACCAGAGCAAAGCAAAACAAAACAGATTGGTTTCTCTAGGCCAATGTGATTGGTGTGTTTGAATGTGTGAAAGGCAGCTAATGTAAAGAATATCCAAATATAGTGAATATCCAGTATAGAAGATCCAATTTTAATATACACATATGTATATATGTGTATGCAATACATATATGTATATATGAGTATTAAGTGAACTAAAGAAGTAAAGCAAAGCTCTGTTGAATTAGAATACCAAAATATTTGTGAAAGTAGAGTGAAGAACTACACTGGTGATTAAATATAATAGCAATTTTCTGTGGTGAGATTTCACACGGGGTTCGAACTCCTTGAATGGTTAAAATTTTTTCCTGGTTCACATGAATATGGGTGCTCAGCAATTTTCAAGGTCTTTGAGACAAGAACTGGCTCAAGCTTCTCAGCAATTTAAGCAAAATGAATCATAAAGTGGTAGCAGGAGGACAGGTGAGAGGGCCTAGTAGGAGCTGAGAATGCTAGGAAAGGCAGCAAAGAGCTGAGAGGTGGTGTGAAGGGCTCTTAGGACAGCAAAATGGGAACTTGCAATGATCTTGGTGAGCCTTTCAGCTATCCTGGGTTCTAGAAAATCTGTTTCTGTTGGTCTCACTGTGTGGAAATTGTATCACACTGTCTTCATAAAGCCAGTTTCAGAGACTGTTTGCTTTTTTTACTGGTCACATTTGGCTGAAGGTTTGGCAGTACTGGAAGGGTCTCAAAAATGTTTTTGTGTAGATTTGTAAAAATGTCTTTCAAGGTTTATTGATATGAATATTGCTATGAATGTGTCTACTTAGCCGCTTATGAGACATATCCTGTCCAGTTGCATTTTGCTGCTTTGGTGGCATATCAAAAATCTCCTGGAGTTGCCCATTGTGTGTATACCAACAGCAGTTGCAAGCACAAATATTGTCACCTCTCAGTACTTTTATCATGAATCTAGCAATATGTGGTGTTTCCTTCAGAGCCTCAAAATCTTAAAGATTTCTGGAAATCCACTTTTTTTTTTTTTTGGCATATGCGCAAAGAGAAACTGGAAAATACAGTTTTGCAGGGACCTGAAACACCCAACACTTTCATACCAAAACTAATTGCATTTTTCAACTTGCTTAGAAGTCAAGGCCCTTACAGGAAGGTTGATAAAGTCAAGGCTGCCCGTAATGCACATTATTTTACTCCAGTGTTCCCTCCTTCCCCCATTATTCCTGGCCATGGTTTTAGCATGCCTTTTAGGTCACTTAGGGTACTTCTAGTCTGGATTAGACCCCTATCTCGGTCATCTTGAAAAGACACCTCTCAGTGGGAGCAATCATTGGAACACAGTCAATGTGAGCATTTCATTAAAAAAAAAAAAAATCAGAATTAAGCTATCGGTAGTTATAATGCCTTTCAAAAAAACCAATTTTGTCCCCAATTAAAATTTCATAACCAGATATATAAGGTCATATTGAATGTGGGATAGATATCAGATTAGCAATTCAGTAGAGCTGTTTAGCTGATTCACATTTGTAACACAGCCTTCAAGCACTCAAAGGTGCTGCCAATGCGTGTTCCCCTTATGACGTTTTTAACACAAGTTTTTGTGTTAAAGGATCTGTGTGTGCACTCTTCAAAATGTCCCTATAACAAGCTTCTCCTGGCATATATGGTCACATGAAATTTATGACAACAGAACCCACAAACTTTTCCACAGGCTGAAACCTATGGTGCAGCAAGTGTTCAGAAACTCCGGATTGTATCAGGTAAGATTAGCAGAAAGTAGGATGAAAAACACAGTTCTTTTAGCACAGTTACTTCTTTCCTCACTTCCTGCATACTGCAGATTGCTTCTCTTGTATGTCTTAAAATAAAAAAAAAACAGACACAAACTATACCTTACTGTCATCAACAAATGACAGGGGTCTTCCTGCAGGTCAGGAATGGTGATTTGTTATCAGCCAGAGCAGAAGGCACTCAAGGCTGAGCAAAAGAGTTGAGGAAAAATAGATAAATTATATTCATGTTCTTAAAGGAGACTTGCAGGGGATCAAACAAGCTTGTAGAAAGTAGTGGGAAAAAGAAACTCCCTCTTTTATTGATGGTGACAGCTGCTGCAGTCTGCTGCACGTTGCCTATTCACTTTATTGTAGTATCTCTGAACCTTGCCATGGCACATGAACTTCTCATAGTTTGTGCTTTACAAATACAGAATAAAATGAAGGCTGCTGTGCCACAGACTTTGCAAATATTGAAAGGATTTACTGGGAGGTGGAGCAAAGTGTGCTGTAGGTCGGCTAGGAACATTACCTGGTGCAAGGTAAGGGTTTGTGCATCACAGGATGTACTCACTTCTGCTCAGCTGTGAGCAGCTTAAACCTCTGCAACTTACCGCTTCAGATGGGACCACTGGTCCTTTCTCAAAAGAACTAAGTCTAATAGGCATATAAAAAAAAATATTTAATACCCTAACTTTAAAAAAGCAGGCTTTATACAGAGAATCATAGAATCATAGAATCATAGAATCATTTCGGTTGGAAAAGGCCTTCAAGATCATCGAGTCCAACCATTAACCATGCCCCCTAAACCATGCCCTGGAGTACCCTGTCCACTCGCTTTTTGAATACCTCCAGGGATGGTGAATCAACCACTTCCCTGGGCAGCCCATTCCAATGTTTGACAACCCTCTCAGTAAAAAAATTTTTCCTAGTATCTAACCTAAATCTCCCTTGCCTCAACTTGAGGCCATTTCTTCTTGTCCTATCTCCAGCCACCTGACAGAAGAGACCAACACCCACCTCACTACAACCCCCTTTCAGGTAGTTGTAGAGAGCGATAAGGTCTCCCCTCAGCCTCTTCTTTTCTAGACTGAACAACCCCAGATCCCTCAGCCGCTCCTCATAAGACTTGTGCTCAATGTAATGGTATAGTAAAAGAACAGTGTGACCAAAAGATGAATTGTACACAAATAATAAGATTCAGCCATTTAAACTGCTCCAAATGACAACAGACGTAGCCACAGAGGTATGGTGAGAAAAGAATGGTGTACTTTATGTATGTCCCAGACAGGGCAGTGCAGTGACACTTGCCTGTGAGTGTTTTGACATCCCCTAAAACGTTAAAGAGCACTGTGGATTTTTATTCTTAAAGATTTGGCTTCTGATAATTTTGAAAGTATGGAAAATCTCCTGTACTTTGCTAACTGGTCAGATGCAATATTAAGAAGTCCACCAGTGCTGGAACACTATATAGGAAACAGCTATTGCTCATCCACCATCACCTGGATTGATTTAATAACCAGTTGTTATGTGAAAAATAAAAAAAACCCCTCTAACAAGTAGACCCCTGTCAGTTCAGAGGAAATACTACAATTATCAGGGACAATGGAGTAGCGTGGATACTTGTAAAGATGGCCTTGGTTAATGTGTTGAAAAAAGCTCTTTCGAATGAAATTAAGCTTACAGCAAAAAACTGGATTGCTGTTATGCAGGTTGCTTCTTTTCTGCCCTGCCAGGGTGTAGCACACTGCATCTGACTGACATGGCTTTGGACTTGTTTATCACATACATTTTGCAATGCCAAAACCACTGAATGCAGTATTTTAAAGGGAATTTTTCCTGTTCTTTTACAAAGGAACTTGCAATATCTAGCTCTGTAATAATGCCCAGCCAAGTCTTTTGCAATATAATGCGTGTTCAGCTATGTAATTCTTTGTATTTTAATTAGGATTCCGTTTGGTCAAACATGAAGCATGGCAGCTATTAAAAATTAATAATTATAAATAATAATAATAATAATAATTTAAAAAATATAAATTATGTATCTATTAGAAAACTGCACATAGCAAGGCTAAGTATAGACCATAAGTGAAAAATAAGTAATAGAATAGAATAGAAACCACAGGTACATACTTTGTTAAATTAATTAGAAGAGACTTTTCATGTTTGTTAATGTGAATTTTTATTACTTGCATGTATTTATGGAACATGAACTAATTTCCAAGGCAATAGTCATGCAGAAATGAGGTGACATATATGGGGGTGTAGGTGTTCATGTGCTGAAGAGGAGGACAAAATTTGGAGATCCCTGGGCGAGGGCAGGTGTGGAGGGCTGGGCATGCCTGCCTGTGGAGTCACTTGTGCCAGAAGTGATCTTGGGAGATCACGAAAGTCATTGAATGCCCTCCTTACAGCACAGGGTACAGCAAACAGCAGTTTTGCATTCAGCTTTTTCAGTGCATTTATAGACTTGCAAAGCCTTAGCTTACCCCCTTTAGCCTTCTCATCTCTAGACTGCAAAGCCCTCCAGACTGCAAAGGGAGTCTTTCCTTGAAGGGGAGATGCCCTTGCTCTTTACATTGGTGTGCTGATTTTGGCTGGGGTAGAGTTAATTTTCTTCATAGTAGTTAGTATGGGGCTATGTTTTGGATTTGTGCTGGAAACAGTGTTGATAAGACAGGGATGTTTCAGTTACAGCTGAGCAGTGCTTACATAGAGCCAAGGCCTTTTCTGCTTCTCACCCCACCCCACCAGTGAGTAGGCTGGGGGTGCACAAGAAGTTGGGAGGGGACACAGCCAGGACAACTGACCCAACTGACCAAAGGGGTATTCCAGACCATGTGACATTGTGCTCAGCATATAAAGCTGGGGAAAGAAGAAGGAAGGGGTGATGTTCGGAGTGATGGTGTTTTGTCTTCCCAAGTAACCGTTACACATGATGGAGCCCTGCTTTCCTGGAGATGGCTGAACACCTGCCTGCTGATGGGAGGTGGTGAATGAATTCCTTGTTTTGCTCTGCTTGCGTGCGTGGCTCTTGCTTTACCTATTAGAATCATAGGATCATTTAGGTTGGAAAAGACTTTCAAGATCATCGAGTCCAACCATCATCCATGCCCACTAAACCATGTTCTGGAGTGCCTTGTCTATGCGCTTTGTGAATACCTCCAGGGATGGTGACTCAACCACTTCCCTGGGCAGCCTATTCCAATGTCTGACAACGCTCTCAGTAAAAAAATTTTTCCTAATATCCAACCTAAACCTGCTGTAACTTGAGGCCATTTCCTCTTGTCCTATCTCCAGCCACCTGACAGAAGAGACCAGCACCCACCTCACTACAACCTCCTTTCAGGTAGTCGTAGAGAGCGATAAGGTCTCCCCTCAGCCTCCTCTTCTCCAGACTAAACAGCCCCAGCTCCCTCAGCCACTCCTCATAAGACTTGTGCTCCAGGACCCTCACCAGCTTTGTGGCCCTTCTCTGGACACGCTCCAGCACCTCAGTGTCTTTCCTGTAGTGAGGGGCCCAAAACTGAACACAGTAATCGAGGTGCGGCCTCACCAATGCTGAATACAGGGGAAAAATCATGTCCCTGTTCCTCCTGGCCACACAATTTCTGATACAGGCCAGGATGCCGTTGGTCTTCTTGGCCACCTGGGCACACCGCTGGCTCATATTCAGCCGGCTGTCAGCCAGCACCCTCAGGTCTTTCTCTGCCGGGCAGCTTTCCAGCCACTCTTCCCCAAGCCTGTAGTGCTGCATGGGGTTGCTGTGACCAAAGTGCAGGACCCGGCACTTGGCCTTATTGAACTTCATACAATTGGCCTTGGCCAAACTGTCTTTATCTCAGCCCATGGGTTTTCTCACTTTCACCCTTCTGATTCTTTCCCCCATTGCACTGTGAGGGGAGTGAGTGAACGGCTTTGTGGTGCTTGGTTGCCAGCTGGGGTTAAACCATGACAGTTGGCCAACAACTTGCTGCTTTGGCAAACCAAAATTTTATATAGGGGAGGAATTACACTCTGTCTTTCCTCAGTTCTGTTCCTAATGATGGCTAATATTTTATTTTCTGTTTTGACTGCCACTGCATGCAGAGCTGATCATTTCGGGGTATTGTCAGCAGTGACCTCATCATCTCCTTTCTGTGCCCTGATTGCTAGCTCAGGGTTCAACATGAGTTAGGGGTCAACATGACTGAGGTTATTTTTGCCTAGATGCTTCGTGTTTATTCAGAGTAAAACTCATTTGACCTTACTTTTGTACAGTTTTTAAAAATCTTTTGAGTTCCTTGCCAGTGGGATGGTATTTCTTTACTTCAAATAGTTTAGCAGCTTCTTTAGAGATCACCATTTTACTGCCTTTTCTAGGTCTTCACTGAAGGTGTTGAATAACCTGGTCCCTGGTGGGATCCTGCTCCTGACATGTCTCCTCTGTGGCAGGTTACCATTAAGCCCTGCCCTTTGCTGCTTATCCTTTATCTAGCCCAAAAAACCCACTTCCTCCAAAACCCTGGCAGGTTTGTCCCTTAATAACCACCCTCCCACCCCCCCCGCCCCGAAATCTGTTTTACCATGTGTTTCACCAAACACATGCTGTTGTGCATCGACCCACCTTTACACAGGCATGTGTCCTCTTTGTTGTATTTTCATCGCTATGGTTTCCCTGGGTGTGCGAGTCACCCAAACACAGAGTAAGCTGGGGCAGAGCTCTCTAGCCTGGCTGCTGCTGCTGCTATGTGTATACTGTTGTCTCTCAGGGTTTAACACTGCTGGAGTTGGAAGGGCTAGGGTTATTATATTCTCCATAATTAGCTCCTCACAAAAGTAAGTGAGGCAAACTCATGCTCCTTTTGATGTACAAAATTGTCTAGTTTCACCTAAGACTCTTTTTGGCTTTCTCTTTTGCTACCTGCTTTTAAGAATGAAGAAGCTGAACAGTTGAATCTTGATTCTTCTATGTCCTGTCAAACTGTATATAATATAAAGCAAGCTTACTAAACAGTTGCCTTACTGCCCACTTCTCCTCACTTCTCCTCATATTTTTTATAAGACAGTTTCTCTGTAAGAGTGACAGCACAGGACTGCGTAGAGAAGGAACCTCAGGTGATCATCCAGTGTGGAGTCTGAGCAGAATTTAGGTATTTTGCATTGTAAGTTCAGCTCTGAGGATCCATGCACACTTGCCTGTTGTACCTCTGGTAAGTTCTCCTCTGTATGTGAATGTCACGTATATGCACACTACTGGCACACCACTTGCAAGTCTGTTGAATGATGGATACTAAATCAAATTGTATTATGAAAGGAAAAGGATGTAAATGTCTGTTCTGCTGTGACCATCTGAAGTTGCTGGGATGCCTACTTCTCTGTGACTAACATCTCAATATCTAACATGGCAGTGGGCTGCTCTGGGGCCTATCAAACAGCTTTCCTCAGTAGTGGTTCCAGAAGACTTTGCAGCGCTGGGGAGGGGTCAGGCCTGGCAAGATTAGGAATGAGTCCTCCACAGGCTTATTGAAGAGAAGTATCTTAGTTTCTGCACCTCATCTTACACACTGGCAAAACAATTACAGAATCTATGGCCGTGAGAACTTTTCTTAGATGAAAGGCAAACTCTTGTATGGAGAACACAGAAATGTTTCAATTGTAGAAGACATTGGAACAGATGCTCCTATCCTGTTTCTCTGTTGATCATATGCCTCTTTCCATGCCAGCTTCTAGAAATGGCTTCGTACTGTTTTGAAATTGTTTTCAAACAGTATTTTATAGCAGAGTGTCGGTGAATGAAACATCCAGAAGCCTTATCTTATTTTTGGCTTCCTTCCATTTCTGGGTGTGTTGCTGTCATTACATTCTGTATAACATCTGCTCACTTCTTTGAGTGAATGTTGTACAAGACAGTGCTGAAATGACAAAATAAACGTTGTCTGCTGTGACTGATTAACTTTTCTGCACTTATATTTATCTGGAATTTTTTTCTGTGTTCATAAGCAGTAGACTCCATATTTCCTTTCTCACTTTATTATGTAAATGCCAAGATAAGTTCTTGTATCAGTACTAATACATATATTTAATCAGCCATTTTTTAGTCATGGAAATTATAACCAGCCTACCTACCTTTTTGGGTCTTCATTCAGTTCCTAATGCTATGGTGTGTAAGTTCCCATTCATAACCTGAAAGTTTCAAAGAACGTCCATCTTTATTTGTGTCAGTATCATCCATCGACTACTAAACACATTTTTCCCTTCTAGTTTGCATTGCTGGTATTTCAATGGAAGATGATAAAATCTCTAGTCTTTAGCAGATGAAAATTTTATTTCAGGAATGGAAAACCATGTATTTCTGCCTAATTAATGACTTTTTTATTACAGTAGGTGGAAAGAAAATGGAAGAAAAACTTCAGTTCTGATTTTACTTTTCAAGGTGTATGCTTTGGGTTAGATGTTGACCAAAAAGAAGGGGACGTTCTTGACCATAGCACAGATCCTGCAACACTCAACACTTAAGCACTCAAAGAAGATACCAGAGCCCATTTACTTTGAGTGTAATCAAAAAGGTTGCTAAGAATAAGATTTTCAGTTCCACTGTGTTCTTTATGCAGATGCTATGGCTGTAGTGCATGCGAGTAGATCTTAAGCCTTACTTTGCAGCCTGGACTTGGGCATTGCTAGCAGACAGTTGAAGGACTATTCACTCATGATCCTTCTCCAACTATTTAGTGTAGTAATTTTGTGACCAGTGCTGAAGCTGTGAGTGGTTTGAAGTCATGGCAGTGAAGCAAGGAAAGGGGGGTCTGCAAGGGACACAGTTTAGTGGAGGTTCTGGACATTAGTGTGGCCCATAGGATGGCTGCCAAAGAGCTCTCTGTGGACCATTATATTGAGGCAGAAGCTTATCCAGGCTCAGCGAAAAAATGATTAGCCAGGAGCTACTTTATCCATCCTTTGTCCTGGACTCTGAGTCTCTGCTGGGTCTCTGAGGACACTTGAGGTGTTTGAATGTGAACGCAAGCAGCAGAGGTGTGGGAAAGAGTGTGTAGAAGTACTTGAGATGGGTGTGCAAACAGCATAGTTTCTTTCATTGGCATTAATTTGCTGAGAGTACAAATAGTATATGATGGTTCAGTCATCATTTAGAAACTGAACTTGCAACTCCCAGCTGGGCATGTTCAGAACTGCTGTCTGCCATTGCTCAGTTCAATCTCTCTTACTGTCCAAGTTTTTCTCATTTCTGTCTTCTTCAGTTTAACTACTTTCTCATATTTTAGCAAAAGATTTACACAGTCAAGGTGTGTTAGACTTGCTGCATTGCATAGACATATCAGGGTAGTCTGGCATGGTGAAACTTTGGCCTAATAATGTTTCATTTTTTCTGCATTTTCCATGTATCTTCACTTATTTAGCTTTATTTTCACCTCAAAGTGTAGCATGTTGGTGAAGATATGGTAATGGCCATACAGATTTTCAGGTTCCTTACCTCCCCTTCTGAGATATAGGTATCATACTTCATGTTTTCAGGTCATCTCACTGATAACACAAATAGATTTTTTTTTTTTAAAAGCTTGCAATTTTATTTAAGTTATTTTTCCACTGAAGACTTCTTAACCCACTTCCCTTCTTCGCAGTGACTATGCAAAATTGCTTGAGCCCTTTATAGACACCCATTTTGGAATAGATTTAAGATAGAAATCTCTTAATTGTGGGCTTTATGTATAGTTACTGCTGCTATTCTAGTATATACAGACTATTCATACATTACTTGCATACTTGATTGAGTATGCATCCCTGCTTTTCATGCCGGAGTCACAGCAATTTGCCATTTTCTAAAATTGATTAGGTTTATTGTGTGCTATCCTTTTCTTTCAACTTTAGCATAAATACGCCTGCTACCATGACAGAAATTTATTGAAAGTGATGGAGACACTTAAGATGTTGCAGCTGTACTTTCACTAGACATGAGTAGAAAATGTTCACCAAAAAAAAGCAGCAGTTAGATCGTAACTCGTATGTCAGCCTATACTGAATATACTATGCCCAGCAGTTAGCTTTGCTGCTGGTACAAATCTGCTTGCTCCTGCACAGTTACGCTGGGACATTCTCGGCTCTATGAATTTTCCAGGAGTCCTCTAAAAAACAGACATTCAAGTTCAAAATATTTTGAAGTGTCCTTAGAAAGAAAGATTATCCCATAAGAGCTACTTACAAGGGACAGTTTCTTACTGAATACCACTCCACTCTAATGCAGAACGTTTCATCTGTCTTTGCCCCACTTTCAAGCTGTCCCCTCTAAATCAAAAAACCGAAACACATTGCAATGAATGGGAAGGGGAGGAAAAAACCCAAGTTCAGTGTTAGAACTAATCAGTCAGACCTAATCAGTGTCCCAGATGAGTCTGAATCAGAATAGTCATGTGTTATGTCTGTGGCAACCTGTAGGTCAATTTGTCCTGTCTGGAATGTACAAATTATTAAAGGAAAAAATAAAAGAGCTGACTGATAGAAGAAGGCAGAGCATATGTTTGCACATGTGACAATCTTTAACAAGTTTGGGGGGTAGTGCATTTCTGTCTTTCTCACTGAACTTAAGTCCTAGTTGTACTACAGTTCAAAGATAAGATTGTGCCTTGTCTTGACTGCAGGAGAATTAGGTGACCTCCTCTAGTTCCCATATACTGATTTCACATGCACTGGGCCATAGGAGAGGGGGAAAACTGATAATAACTTTAGCCTACCACTGCCACCATCGTTAGCGTATCTTGCTCGATCACTTGTGAGCTGCTATAGGAGGTTGTTGCTGCTGTAGGACCAGCAGGCCCGGAGCACACATCTGTAGAGCAGAAATGATGGGGTGCTTCTTAACTCTCCAGCTATTTTCCTGTTAAGTTAGAACAAGATTTGATTTCCTTTTTATCCATGGTCTGTGTTAACCATGCTGTGGGTTGGGTATGCTGTAATCACTAATGTTCCCAAGAGGCACTCAGGTGCAGCTGCTGCAAATACTTCTGTTAATCAGGTGGGCACTCTCATCTGAGCTATAAGGTGACTGACAGTTTGTTTTTACACCTATTGCATGTGAAGCACCCCTTATTACTGTCCACGGGAGAACTGCACATGGGAGAGCTCTCAGCTGTGTGTTTGGAAATATCTGAAAGAGAATGTTGCCTTTTGCAGCTTTGGACATATGAGCCTTGCCACATGGTCCTGCTCATAAGAACAAAGAATAAAGAAGTGTCACGTGGGATTATTTGTAAATGTAATTGCTTGATTTTTTCTTCCTTTTTTTCCTTTTTTCTGTAGTGGGATGCATAACTAGATTTTCCAAGCCACTTGGAGCCAAGAAGAAATCTGCCCCTGCTTTAAGGGAGGGGCATTCCTCTACTGCATTTTAGACCATTCTTAGCTTATTAAAGACTTAAAGGACATCTGGGCTGTCAAGGAGAGGGTGATAGGGGGAACAAGGAGATAAGTACAGGCTAAATGACAGGAAAGCCTTCTGCACAGGCTAGTAAACAGCCTGGGGGGGGATCAGGACGGGTGTCTGTAGCATGACAATGGTGACTGCAGAAAGGTCTGCAAAGAAGAGATTAACTCTGGAGCCCAGATAACCTTATTGCCTCTGATAACAAAGATTAGATATTTCAGCCACTTCCTGCTATATACTGTACAACGAAGACAAAAAGAAAGTGTAATTCATGACATAAATAATCTTGATTTATTTTCTCCCAAAGCCATTTATGCCAAAACCACATATAACAAGCACTCTTATTTGAGCAACAAACAGTATCAATTAAAAAGCCCATTCACCAAATGACAAAATAGAATCCACTGAATCAACAAACTTGAAATATCAACACATCATGGGCTACTGATTTTGATCGCTATTATTTGACCATGATTGTTACTCATGTTCTTTTGTTTGCACTGTAACTGCAAGAAAAAAATTGGTGTTGCTATATACCCCCTGAAAACAATGTGCTGGTTTCTTTTTAGGCAAAATGTTAATAAATAAAACACTGTAAAAGAAAGCTAGAAGTAGAGTCCACACAGGCACCTATAGATACCCCAGTAAGCCCTGGTGTTTCATGTTCACATTGATTGTATCCAGCTTTCTGCAGTTAGCATGCTGTGGCTTAGCTACTGTCTGAGGGATCAGGGTTTCCACAATTTAATCATTGTCTGAGATTTTAATTCCTGTTTCAAACAAAAGGACAGGATTCTTGGAGTGTTTCAATCCAGAGACTGTGACCTAGTAATTTCAAATCACTCAAGTGGCTTGTTGTGAGGCAGTAAAAAAATGATCCACCTTTTCACTCTTGCTGTTACTGGGCAATTTCCACCCTGCCAAAAGGAAATGAGTTACCAGGGCTGGCAGTCATTCAGTAGGGTAGAATGTATAATACAAGCCCAGTTTAATTTATATAGTCTATGTTTTTCTCCTTCTCTATCTCTGTACCCTACTTCTCTGTTGTTCCATAAGTGTGTGAGAGGAGGGGGGCAGTGAGATGTTCCCAGGACCCAAACCTGCCCTACTTTGGGTTTTTCCTTCCAGGTCTGGGTTGTTTGTTCAAAACATTCTTAAAAACAAAAGCAAACAAAGTCCAAACAAAAATCAATACCTAGGCTCAGCTCTAGTGCTTCCTGTTAATGGCTAAGTTGAAATTCAGTAGCAAATAAAAGTGTTAGCAGGGCAAGAACATGCTTCAAAAAGAGTTAAAGCCAACCGTAGTGAAGGCAGAGCAGTGCTTTGAATATGTAGCAGAGCTGAAAATATGACTGTATATACAAGGACAGAGACCAGCCTCCGTGATGAGAATATCTGTTTCCATATGTCAATATCAGTATTTCATGGGGTTATGAAACATACAGGAAGTATTGATTTCAGAAGGTGTTTCAAGACACCTTGATCGAGTCCTTAAAAAAATAAAATATTTGACATAATATTTCTGAAAGAATGATATAACACAGACTTTAATTAACAAATTTAAAGAAAATACAGACAAGGACTGTTCATCTACACTCAAACACACATACAGAGTCAGCCAAATTTTGACCTGAGCCGGTACTCCATCTATGTGCAGTATGGCTGGGAAGGAAAGTGTTTCAATGGTCTGGTGAGGTGTGCTACAGAAAAGTCTACCTTTGAGACTGTGCTTGGCTTTGGCAGTTCTTTCACTTTTGAAAAGCTCCCACCAGCAGTTGCCGATGCCTGCTTAGAAAGCTTAATTCTGTCTCTCAGCAGGTGTGCCCTTGGGAAATTTTGTTTTTAAGTTCCTTTGAAGGTCCTGTGGTACCACTACTAGAGTGTGATTTTAGATTTATTTTCCATTGACAAACTTAACAATCTGCATCTATTAAAATTTTTGGGATTGAACAAATCTAATGAACCCTTATAGAGGACTTCAGCTAAAACAAAAAGAAAGACTTAAGAAAAACTAAGTGACCCTACCTAACACAGACATGCATAAGCATGCAAAACACTGGATCAGATTTAGTTGAACAAGGTGAGGAATCCTTGAGTTTGTGTTGCATTTGCATTTTGATTTACAGTAACTGTATCATTTTTCTTGCCTCTTATACCCAAAGCTATTAGCATTTTTTGGTCCTTACCAAAATAAAGATGTAACACTTGGGAAGATAAACGCAAGATTAGTTCAGAAGATTTGTGTCAGATCAACTCCCCTACTGTCTAAATTAGGAACCTCCTGTTTGATGCCATAGGTAGTGCTCAGCATTGCTTCTTTAGATGGGAAACTAATCCTTGTGCCCTCAGAAGGGGCACTGCATTCCCCCAGGATGGCATGTGTGTTCATGGCACGATTACCTGACAGAGCGCGATGCAGAGCTCAGAAAAACATACTTTATTATAAAATATCCTACTTGGTGATGAATTGTTACTGTCTGTCTTTCTATAACACACAAAACTTAGGCTTTGCCCAGTTTTGGCAGGTACAGGAGGAATTTGTCTTGAGCAATCACAGGGGAAGCACACTTGTTGCTGTTCCTCATCAGTGATATTAATATTCCAACAAATACACTCAACAGAAAAAAATGTCTTTTTTAGGTGTATATTGCTGGGAGATGAATAGTGGCACACTATTCTCTGGCGAATCCAGGATCCTGATTTTATAGCAGATAATACATCAGAGAGGCAAAACGAAGGAGGACATGTCCAGCCTTTCGCCCCACCTTCGGAGCAGCCCAGCACACTGGCCTGCAGACACAGGGATGTGTTTGGGCCCTGAGGACATCAGTTCTGTTACTTCACTCTCTCATCTTCCTCTAGCCAGGTTAGGCCTCTCTGTGCAGAGTAAAGTCTGTGAATTTATAACCAATAAAATCTGCTATAACATGAAATGGGAAATGGCTTCAGATGAAAAGTGCATTACTGCCCTAACCCTCTTGAAGCTATTTGCATTATCTACTGAAGAAGGCATTTTAACCAACATCCTCAAATGCCTTTTAAAGTCTAATTCCCATCTCTTTGAGGATCTAATCAAGGTAATTTGTATGCTTCTTGGTATTTCAAGCTTAGCTCTACTTGGTGAAAATGCAAACAGAAAAGAACCGCTTTAATACTCTAATTTGGCTTTAAAACACAGGCTGTTAGAGAAAAGTATGTGTCTGAGAGTGTTTTTCCATACTAATGGTTCTGCCTTTAACCAATGTTTAACAAACCTCATCCAAAAATAATAGGAGAGGATTCCTGTATAGAGTTCAACTGAAAATTGGCTAGAGCAAATTAATCTTCCAATTAGCTCTAATTGTAAATAAGTGTTTTGGTGGAATGTGAGGTATCCTTTAAGATATGTTAGGAGCAGCCTGAAAGGATGTTATAGAAAAACTAGAGGCAGTGTAACACATCAGGTATGAAACAATAACATATTGCTAAGTGTCCTAGAAACGCAACTTGCCAACCAAATTTTGTCCTGTTTTTAAAAAGGCCTTTAAGAAAGTGTAATGATGAAAATGTGACAGCACTTGACAGTACTTGAGAAAACAAAGCAGAAAGGTCACAGGCACTTAGCTTTTAATTATGTCAATATTTCATTCTTGCAAATATTTAGCAGATTGTGTTTATCCATAAAGCTGGAAGTGAAAAGGTGGGGGGATGAACACAACAGTGTGTGCAGAGCAACAAAACAGGGTAAGGCACATGCTCTGTATCTCAGTCAAACACCTAAGAACATTGAAGGAAATCTGCAAGGTATTATGGGGAAGGAAGCAGGCTGGCTGCCTGTTAATACAGCAGAGGTGTCTCTTAATTCTCCATTTTCATTGTGCCGGCAGAGAGCTATTTTTGTTTAATTTACTTTATTTTAGATAAACGTGAAGAATACAGAACAAATGTCTTTGAGAATAAGTGGGGTAAACTGGAGCAGGCTTTCTCTCACTCCCTTTTTCTGTGAGTTTTGGGTTGCAGCAAATCACCTTTCCACTGCAATAGGGCACTCGGATGAGAAGCCGTTACAGAAGAAAGTGACCAAATTAAAAAACAAAACACCTTTTATTTGTGATACTGCAGTTGTTACCAAAGTGACAGGAATATGACAGATACTTCCACCCCAGATCTGGCTACTGACAAAAGAGAAGGGCCCCAGGGAGGTCTGTGCCCTCCAGAGTCTATGCCAGTCATCTTGATGTGGCCACGAGGTCCAGCCAGTCAGCCAGACATCCCCAGAGCAGGTCTGGCTGTACCACTGGTGACTCACAGGCTTTCCTGCAGCTGCAGGATCTCTGTAGCACAAAGAAGGGACAGAAACCTGGCAACCCAGCGAGGGGTACTGGTGGCTCTGCCACTGAAAAAGAATTGGCAAAATGAACTCACAGGGACCTCAGAGCTACAGAGAAACTTTCAATAAGATTCAGAGGTTGTGTGTGGAAGCCCCAGATGCATAACTGATATGGTTATGCTGTGTGGGCTCAGGACACAGGTTGAATTCAACACATCTTGCTGATGATCAAGAGAGTTTTTTTCTGAAAACAGTGTAGCCATTTTTGGTGTATTTTCAAGATAGTTCATGCTATAGGAAAAAAACCCCACCAACCTGATTAGTTCTCTCCTATGTTTTGTACTGCTCTATCCTGGTGTGAAGATACAACCATCCTGGGTTTTAATTTTCCTCATATCACTGCCGTCTTCTGTAATAAAGCAAAATAATCTGTTATGGGTAAATGCTTGCAAAACAGTGATGAGAACTGAAGTTAAAGAACAGGAAATCTATGTTTGGAATCTAATTCTAAAGACGTTGGCACAGACAAGATCTCTATAGTATGTTTCAAAGAATATTTCATTGTTATTTCCTGCTACTTTGTATCAGTCAAGTTATTTATGTAGCTTACTTACAAATGAAATATTGACTGAGAAGCAACCAAGTCCACAACAATTGGACAATCATGGCTGGATAAACAATGTATCTCCAGAAATGTTGGTGGAATTATTCCACTTTCATAACTGAAAGGGCAGCCTGTTTGTAAGCAGGGTGAGAAAGGGAAACATGAGATGAAGGGTGTAGAAAGTGAGCATAACAGATCTAAAAATCCTGCTTTTAGAGCCTAATTTCATGTCAGGTACAGAAGGTGCTGGGTGGGATGCCAAGAGATGGCGGGGCGCAGGAGGGGAACGTAGCAGGTGGGCCTGGGACAGGGCTTCCTAGCAATGCAGGCACAGCTGAATTTGGTTCCTGTGGAAGAGCACAGAGTAACTCATTCCTGCCTGCAGCAGAGCAGCAAAGCTAGCTTTGTGCCATCAGAAAGGAGGAGGCTGGCAGGGTCAGCAGATGCTGGAGTGCCTATTCCTGAGAGTAAGAGAGTATTTCTCAAATCATCCCATGCAAATTTGTTCTCCAGCCCACACAGTTGCCCTTCCCATCCCTGCTGGAAATTGCTTTCCTCCCACTTCTGCTTACCACCTAGTTTCCCCCACAGGTGCACTGCAATCTCCCAGCTCCCTGGACCTCTTAGACAGCTGCTGCAAGTGCTGGCTGGGAGGAGGCTGCTATCTCCAGATTTGCACCAGGAAAGGAAAGAGGCAGTGCTGGGCTGGCATGGGATTTGGCACCCATGCTACAGGAGAGGAGAAACAAAAGGCAGGGCAATAGCTGGGCTTCATGTGTGCCCTACCATCCTGCACCCCTGCACCCTCCCTTGGCCATGGGGCAGGGCCCTAGAGGTTGTGAAAGCAATCATCAGGGCTGGGTTGCCCACTGCCGCCCCCCCCCCCCCGCCCCCACTGCTCAGGTGGCCATTCCCCACTCCTGGCTGAGTGGGCAAAATAGGCAGCTTGCTGTCTGAAGCACCTCTCTGCTCTGCCTGCATTTCATGTGGCCCTGCTGAGGGGCTTTCTAAGAAGCAAACTCAGAGAGAGAGGATAGTTAGGAAATGGGAGGCCCTTTGGAATTCCAGGATTAGTGTGGAAACCAGTGTGGACTGAAATATGGAGGAGATAAGCAGCAGTTTGGGACGATGGACACTGCAGAAGTTGAGAAGTTAGAGAAACGTGCTGCAGGGTAACTCTCAAATGGTGCAAAAGGCAGGAAGGTCTTGCAAACATTTTGATCTATATAGAGAAGTTTTTTAGGTAAATGGTCACTAGAGAGATCATTATTATTTTTTCTTTCATGAAAGACAGCTGGTTTCTGAATGTACATAATGACTCTTGGACAAGTGAACACACAGGACTTCTCTGTAGTGAACTCAAACCTGATTTTTTTGCCCTAAATTTAATTTTTTGCAGGCTGCTGGACAGAGATAGACCATGTCCTTCTCTCAAATTTTGCAGGCTAGTACAAACCATGTTGCCAAGCATCACAGTAAGTCCTAGGCTGTGTTTGACAGAGGAAAGGTCTGAAATGAAAGAGAAGGTCTTAGGTAGTGTGCCTAATGACCTTTCCCAGCACTTGACCATGGCACCTCTCCTGTGGGAGCTGTGTGCTTGACTCTGTGTCTTACCCTGCCAGAACTCCCTCCTGCTTCAGCTGCGTGAGAAGGCACCTTCTCTGGGGCATGACCCCAGGGGCAATGCCCACACTCTGCCAACATGCTGAGCTGGGTGCAAGAAGTGCCAGCAGAAAGTGAATTTATTTTAACTGTCTCTTATGACTGATAAACTAGTAATTTTGAAAAGCTTTATCAATAACCTTTTGCAAAGCTTTGCCTGAAAGATAACAGGATGTTATTTTAAAATGATGTCACCAGATAACAGGTCTCATAACCATTTTATAAAATATAATTAAGCCAAGAAGCCATTTCAGCAGAAATACTGTGGGTGTGGAGTGGATAGTTGGTTACCTATAAAGTATTTTTTCAGAGATTAACTCTGGATCAAAGAAAAACATATGAGTATTAGAATATTGTGTATTTGCTACTGATATTCCTGTACTGTAGTCTATCAACATAAAAGCAAATTAAGAGCTAATAGCTTTGAAACACTACAAAGCCAGTAAGATATAAGCGCAGGAATTATAATGCAAAAAGAAAGACCAGCTTTTAGATGATAATGCTTGTCCTTGCTGCATCCTTACCATGCAGTTGATTTATAGACAATAAAATTCAAATGTGTTGCAACCAAACCTAAATACAGTTGCTCAAAATAATTTTCTCATGGTCATCTCTCTCTTTTTCAACCTTTAAACCCCAATCAAGAGACATTGGCATATGTTACATATACTTGGCATTATTGCCTGTCAGTATGCCCATCCTTAAAAAAATTTTTACTGTCACTGAGATTGATAATATTTAAGTATAGTGCTTTTCTCTCTCCTAGACTGTGTACATAATCTAAACTCTGCCTCTTGGGTCCCATTTCTACCTTTCTGTCCTGTGGATTTCTCTAACTCTCCAAAGGTGGAATGGTGACTTCTTGTTTTTCAGTAACACTGTATTAGCATCACTGCTGTTTATTTGGTTTCTTGACAGAGAGGATTTCATCCTAAAATTCTGCATACTCTAAGCAGAATTTCAGAACGTATGAAAAACTACTGTGACTAGAGTAAATTTTTTAAATAATTATTTATTTAAAATAGGAACAAGGAAAAAGACGTTCTCTGGCTACACCATAGCCTAAGGAATTGAAAGAATCCTTGTGGCATTTTCCAAGTTTGTGGATTGTTCAGAGTGTTTTCCCTGATCGTCAGATTAGACTCTCATTGTTGTAATAGCTGTAGTAGGAGACTTGCTGAGGCACTGTCCCCTAATAAAGCACTGTGACTGGGCAGATGATCTGAGCAATCTCATTCTCCTTCCCCTGAGGGAATTGCAGAAAGTATCTCCTGCCATCTACGCTTAAGGTAAAATGACACTAGCAGTTCCACTTAGACCTTTCCAGATTTGCTGGGAAAGGAGTGGGAGGGAGGAAAGGGGAGGAAAATTTTTCCAAGCAATGGTGCATTTGTGCCATGGTTGTTGCCAGAGAGAATTTGGGGATGACAGTGAGGCAGGTTTCCACTGGAGTTAAAGGACACCTGGAGTGACAAAATGATTTAAATGCCAATTGTTTGCTCCCTGAAGACCTTTGTGCTTCATTATGACTACAGGGTGGCAGTCAGCAGGGGAGAACGTGTGCATTCTAGAAAAAAAGAGTTGAAAAAACTACTGAAAATTAATGTTGTTCTTTTTCATTCTCTCTCTCCTTCTCCTACAGGCACACTATGCATAGCAGATGCCATTTCTGGCAGAATTTATGCCCATTTACACCATTTACACCAACAGAGAATTTGACCACACACCTTTTGTGAAAAACATCGTTTCCATGCATTTTGCAGTGCAAATCCTGCTACTGCACTCAAGGCTTACTATTCTTAAGGCTTGTGACAGCTCAATTTCTGTGAAGATCATAGTGTTATTGAGAATCATGAGACTCTTCGGTTCATGTAAGCCTTTGATCAACTTTTAAGCTTTCACAGGGAAATGACAAGTTAAGCAAATGGAGCCATACATGCAATGTGAAGCATTAAACACAGTATAACCAGCTGGTCAAAAAAGGTGATTATCCCACTGTATTTAGAGTTGGTGCAGCCTCACCTTGAGTACTGTGTGCAGTTCTGGGCCCCACAATTTAAGAAGGATGTAAGGGTACTTTAATGCATCCAGAGGAGGGCAACAAAGCTTGTTAAAGGCCTTGAAGGCATGTCCTATGAGGAACGGCTGAGGACATCGGGTTCTGATTTCAACGAGTCCCCAAGCAATGAGTTTTGATGTCACCGAGGGATGGACTGAGACATCTCCAAGTGTTGGGCTATGACTTCCCCGAGTGATGGATTGTGACCAGGCGTCCCTCGCTGTTTATATTCTGGAACTGAACCTCACCCAACCAGCTCGTGCCTGCACTCCAGCTGAGCGAGTTCGCAAGGTTTGGAGTGTTAAGCGACCAAGGGAGACACGATGTGTTACCAAATGAACCTTCTTGCCGTATGTGCCTGGAGATGTCTGCCCCAGCCACAGTGACCTGACGGGGCCCTGGGAAGACACGGCCGAGGCCTCCGTGACTGCTGTGGAACACCGATGCCGAGCACAAGACGAGAGAGGGGGGGACGGAGCGGGCAGTGGTGCTGCGGTAACCCCAGACGCGTGCGCTGGGGCCGCAGCGCTGCTGGGGCGAGCGCCGTGGGCGAGGATGGCCTGTCGTGATGTCCCCAAGTGATGGACATTGATGTCCCCGAGCGATGGATTGTGACCAGGCGACCCTCACTGCTTATATTCGGGCGCTGAGGCTCCCCCCAGTCTGCTCGTGCCCGCACTCCAGCTGAGCAGATCGCGAGATCTGGAGCACTGAGCGAGGCCTTGGCGCTGGTGTCGTGCTCGGGGAGTTGCTCCTTGCAGCTCTCAGTGCCCAACCCCAGAGCCGTCGAAGGATTTTCCCCGGCCCTGCCAGCTCCAGGCAGCCGGGGCACCCAGGAGCTACGCTCGCAGCAGCAGAGGTGAGCTGGTCGGGGATGCCTCACCCTGGGGAGCTGGGAGGGTTTCCTTCTTGAGGGACCTCGGCACTTCTTCCACCCCTCCCCGTGCCAGCCAGTGACCCTGCCCTCTCTCCCTTTTCTCGCGCAACACCGGCTGCTGCAGCGCCGGTGAGAGGGAGTGGCTCCACGTCCCTGGTTCCCCCCAGCCCACCGCAGCACGTGGAGAGCGTGGCCATTGAGCTGGACGACCGCTGTCCCACCTGCCTGGGCAGCTGGGAGGAGGCCAGCTTTGTTATGCCATGCCTCCACCGGTTCTGCTACCCGTGCATCCTGCGGTGGGCTGAGAGCAAGCCCGAGTGCCCCCCCTGCAAGAGGAGGATCCTCTCCATCTTGCACTCGGTGCGGGCGGATGATGACTACGTGGAGCATATCATCACACCACCCTCAGGCGTTGTCCGTCAGGCGGGAGGAGCTCCCAGACGTGCAGCTGCCCACGACCTCCATCTCCCTGGAGCACCCCAACGCTGGGCTGCAGAAGGGGTGCCCAGGCGTCCTGTGGGCATCTTCCAGCCCCCAAACTGGTTGAACAACTTACGGGACAACCCAGCGCTCCTCCAGATCCTGCAGCCCTGTGTCCATTGGCAGATGGAGGAGATCTTTGGCAGCAGAGTGTTGGAGGCAGCCATGGAGGAGGACACAATCACCGCCATCCTGACCAGCCAAAGGATGGATGCAGAGCTGCTGGGCCAGATGCTGGGGGTCTCCCACCAAAAGTGCAAGGAGACACTCATGCAACACCACAGACATGTTGCTGCACAACGGTGCAGCAGAGAGACCCAACGTCTGCTGGGCTGGCAGGATGCCCCTGCTGCTGGAGGTCAGGAGGACCGCCCCACGGGTGCCCCTGGCCCCACTGCCACCGAAGGAGGGTCTCTTGTCCCCGGCCCAGCCTCCTCCAGCAGCCCTGCAAGATCCAGCGCAGACGAGCTCCCTGGCACCTCATCCGCTGCCGTTGGTGGGATTCCCAGCAGCCACCCCTCTGCTCCCATTGCCATCCCTGCGGAGCAAGAAGTGCCCCAGGAGGAGCCAGGGAAGACTGTGCCCGAGCCATCCACTTCCAGCCGGGGCAGGGAACGCTCCCCTGAGAGGCCACGGCAAGCCCCAAAGAGGAGGACTGACAGCTCCGAGGCCTCCCCAGCCAACAAGAGGCCAGCACCGCGTCGCTGACCCTGGAGGGTCCCTCGGGGGATGGCCAAACCAGGACTGGGCCATCAGCTGGGGCATGCACCAGCCCTCAAGGGCTCCCAGCCCCCCACCAATCATCCAAATAAAATAAGTGCATGAAAACTACAGAAAAAGTCTCAGTGTTACTAACAGTGCAGGTGGTGTTGCTGTCCTCACCCTGTTTTGTTTTTTTGCCGGGAGGGGTGGGACATTAACACTGATGGGTCCTTCCATGCGTGCCAGGTACTGTTTCATTGTTCCCCCTGAAGGCAAGTGCTGCCCAGCTCTAGGCCTGCAGCATCTCTGCAGATGGTCCTGGGGCAGATGTTTCCAGCCGGGGCTCTCCAGGATCAGCCCGTGTCCCACTGCTCACCACCCCAGGCTTGTCCTCCTCACTGCACCCTCTGCCCCCATGATGGTGTCTCTTTTCTAGACCAGGCTGGAGAAAGCCCTGAGCCACAGGCTCTGACCTCCTTGCTGATGCTGCTTTGAGCAAGGGGTTGCACAGGAAACCTGGCATTCTTTCCAATCTGAATTTTCCTATGAGCCCATCATTTTCCATCTCTCATTCCATGTTGCTTCCTCCCCTGGACCCATCTACTTCCCCTGCCTTTGAACCTTCCTGGAGACATGCTAGGATGAGCCTTGCACGTTTCCTCAAGCCCCTGAGCAACATGCCCCCAGAAAGTCTGGGCATGCCCAAGTGCTCTTGCCCTGCATCTTGCAAGGACTTCTCCAGCAATGGAGGCAGTGATGCTCTTCAGCCTGCAAGGCCCTTGTGCAGTGTAACTGGGGGTGATCCATCTCAGCTCTGCAGAAAAGGACCTGATGAATTGAACATCAGCCAGCACTGTGCCCTTGCGGCAAAGGTGGTAAGTGGTGTGCTGGGCTGCAGGAGGATTCTTGCCAGCAAGGCTTGCAAGCCCATCTGGAACTGAATCTGGCGAGGGATTCCAAAGGCAACAAGAACGGCTTCCCTAAATCCATAAGTGTCCAAAAGAAGACTAGAGAAAATCTGGGCCCTTTGCTGAATGAGGCAGGAGATCTGGTGACATAGCACATAGAAAAGGCTGAGGTACTGAATGCCTTTTTCTTGGTCTTTACAAGCTAGACCAACACTGAGAAATCCCAGGATGCAGGGACCAGGCAGAAAGTCTGGAGCAAGGAAGATGCACCCTTGGTAGAAGAGGATTGGCTTAGGAACTATGTGAGCAAACTGGACATACATAAGTTCATGGGCCCAGAGGGGATGCACCCACAAGTGCTGAGGGAGATGGCTGATGTCACTGTGAGGCTGCTCTCAATAATCTTTAAATAATCATGGCAACTGGGAGAGGCACCTGAGGTGCCAGCTGGGGCAATCCACGATATCAATGCAGACTAAGGGGATGAAGGGATTGAAAGCAGCCCTGCAGAGAAGGAATTGGCGATACCAGTGGATTAAAAATTGGACACAAGCTGGCAATGTGCTCTCACAGACCAGAATGTCAACCGTATCCTGGGCTGTGTAAAAAGAAGCATGGCCATCAGGTTGAGGGACGCAATTGTCCCCCTCTACTCTGCTCTCCCGTGTTCCCACCTGGAGTCCTCCATCCAGTTCTGGGGTCCCCAGTACAAGAAAGACATGGACCTGTTAGAGCAGATCCAGAGGAGGGCCACAAAAATTATCAGAAGCCTGGAACACCTCTCCTGTGAAGAAAGGCTGAGACAGTTGGAGTTGTTCAGCCTGGAGAAGGAAGGCTGTGGAGAGATGTTATTGTGGCCTTTTAATACATATATAGGGGCTTATAAGAAACACTTATAAGGAAGAGAGAGAGACTTTTTGCCAAGGCCCGTAGCGACAGGACAAGAGGCAACAGTTTTAAATGGAAAGAGGGTAGGTTTAGGTTGGACGTAAGGATGACATTTTTCCAGTGTGGGTGGCGAGACACTGGAACAGGTTGCCCGGAGAAGTTGTGGATGCACCATTCCTAGCAACAGTCAAGGTCAGGACGGACAGGGCTTTGAGAAGTCTCTGGGTAGATCTCTTCAAGGTGTCCAGATATCTGAAGGGAGGGTGCAAAGACAACGGAGCCAGGGTGTTTCTAGTGGCGCCCAGTGACAGGACCAGGGGCAATGTGCACAAAATGAAACATGGGAGAGAGGTTCCTCCTCGACATGAGGAAAGACTTGTTTACTGTGAGGTTGACTGAGCACCGTCATAGGTTGCCCAGAGAGCTGCTGGAGTCTCCATTCTTGGAGATCTTCAAAGCTGTCTCAACGTGGTCCTGGGCAATGTGCTCTATGTGAGCCTACCTGAGCATGAACGTTTGACAATGTGACCTCCAGAGGTCCCTTCCAACATCAACTACTCTGTCATCTCCAGGGCTTTCCCTTCAGCAATGAGGAGCATGTTCTTCTTTCCTGATGGCCCTCGCATGAGCGAAGTCAGGGTGCCCTGTTGTCACTGCGGAGGTCACCAGAAGTCACCTTCTCTGCATTGCAGGGCTGCCCATTGCCGGGCCTTTGTGCTGGGGGCACCAGGTTCTCATGACAGGACTTGACAAATCTGAGCTTAAAACAGCCCCTGACATGGCTGCTTTTCAGCAGCCACAGCCTCTGTGCCTGGGCTCCTGTGGGTACACACGCAAGGTGCACAGGCTCCAGCAGGACCTTTGTCTTGCTCTACCAGCTTTGGCATGGGGGAGAGTAGCAGGTCTGGGTGCTGTGCAAAGGCCGTCCCTTCCAGCACTCCTCTCTCCTCTGCCCTGCTGCAAGGTGCTGCGGGTCCTGTAGGTGCCTGTCCTGGGACCATGAGCGTGAGGAGGGTGCCAGGGATGTCAGCAGTTGTGAAGACTCCCAGCAAGTTCCTCCATCTTCCCTCCCTGCAGGTACCCTGTGCTAACCTGGTGGTGTTTGGGGAAAAGCATGGGGCTTGAGGGTCTTGGGTGTACCAGCTCTTCCCCCAGGGCCCCTCCACAGATGTACAGCTCACCAGAGCCCACCCCATGTGTCTCTCCCAACCCGGCTTGAGCAACGGGGAGTGCAGTGGAGATTGGGGCTTTCCCTCCTGCTCTACATACCTCCCCTCCTCCCTGCAGCCCACCTCCAAGGGGGTGCAGATAGGGGCATATCCCGGCCCAGCCCCACATCTTTCTGCCCTGCCCCAGATCCTGTCAAGCCCCACCTGGAACCTCTCCCACCCTGAGCAACACGTGCTCCCCTGCCCAGGGCACCTTGCCCAAGCCTGCCTTGCCCTGGCATCTGGGCAGGAGGTTTCCCTGGCACCTCTCCATCCAGTGTAGGCAGCCTGCCTGGGGGAGCCGATGGGGGAAGGCAGGGGTGCAGAGCAGCCCTTGGGGCCGGCTGGCCAGCTGGCCCACAGGGCTGCAGCTCCTGCTTTGCAGCTCACAAGGAGAGCCCTTGGGAGGCCCTTGCCTTCCCTCTCCCACAGCCATCTGGGGCTTGCTTGGATTTCCACTTCTAGTACCAGACAAGCTCCAGCGCTTTGCACGTCTCTCTTGGCAGGACACAGCATTGGGTGCCGAGGAAGACATGGCGGAGAGCAGCTCTGCTGCAAGGGACGGCGGCATGAGCCAGCCGCCCCAGGCAGCGCTGGCGGAGGAACCGGCAGTCTCCCGGTGCCCCATCTGCCTGGGAGACATCAAGAAGCCAGCCTTCTGCCTCTGCTTCACCTGCATCCAGCGGTGGGCCAGGAGGGTAGCTGAGTGCCCACTCTGCAGGCAGCCTTTCGACCAGCTGCTGCACTCCGTGTGGGGGGACGACGACTACGAGGAGTACGTGGTCGGCTTGCCTGCCCGCCTGCGCAGGAGGATGGCGATGGAGAGGGCCCACAGCCGCTCCCCGCAGCGGCGCTACAACCTGCGCCCGCGGCCCACCACCAACCAGCCCTCGGCTGGCAGAAGCAGGCCTGCGGGGACTGACAGTGCACGGAGGCAGGGGCCCTCTAACACCACCTCCCAGCAGGCTCCTGCACCCAGCGCTTCTCGGCAGCCAAGCCCGCCGACTGCAGGTGAGCGCCCGGCTCCTCTGTGCTGACGCAGCCGCAGGCTGTAGCTGCAGCCCCTCAGCATCCACCTCTTATGCTTCCAATAAACACCGTGATGTTCTCCAGGACGCGTGTGTTTTTCGCGACCAAAGAGCAACCCGCCGCAGGGAATGCTTTCCAACGCTGTCTGGGCAGTGCGGGAGAGCCAAAGGGGAGGGGGGTTTCTCGGGGTGCACCGCGATGTCATTTCACCTAAGTGCTGCAGCAGGCGACGCGTCCCTCGCGCTCTCCCAGCCTCCCACTCCCAAGCAGCAGGGCAGGGCTGCCCAAGAATCCTTAGCAGGGTCCCCCGGGAATCCGCTTTTGAGGGCTCAGGGGTCCATGAGCGCTGGTCAGTCTTGAAGAGCCACCGTTCAAAGCACAGGAGCAGGCCATCCCATCATGTCGCAAGGCAAGCAAGCAGGGCCGAAGACCACCTTGGCTCGGCAGGGAACTCCTCTTGGAACTCCCGAGGAAACAGAGGTTGGAGGATCACTAGAAGCAAGGTCGGGCTTCGCAGGAAGATTACAGAGCTGACGTTCACATATGCAGGGAGAAGACACGAAAGGCCAAAGCTCAACTAGAGTTGAAACTGGCTATTGTTGTGCCAGACGGCAAGAAAGGATTTTATTAAGTATGTTAATAGCAAGAGGAGGTCCAAGGATCTCATCCCCCTGCACTGCTTGGAGCGGGGAGGAGGTAGAGAACTCAGGGGGAAAGTTAAGCCTGGGAATAAGGGAGGGGTGGCAAAGGTGTTTTTAAGATTTAGCTTTTATTTCTCATTATCCTACTCTGATTTGATTGGTAATAAATGATTTTTTTTCCCCAAGTCAAGTCTGTTTTGCCCGCAATGGTAATTGGCAAGTGATCCCTCCCTGTCCTTATGTTGATGCACGAGCCTTTCGTTGTATTTTCTCGCCCCTGTCCAGCTGAGAAGGGGAGTGGTAGAGCAGCTTTGGTGGGCACCTGGCGTCCGGCCAGGGGCAACCCACCACGGACCCATACTTGAGGAAGATGGTCCCCTGGCAAACAGGGATGCAGAAAAAGCAGAGGCATTCAATGCTTTTTCTTCCTCAGTCTTTAATACTTATGGTAGACCTTGGGCTGTCCAGTCCTCCGATTTGGAGGACCGTGACTGCAGGAACAGTGACTTTCATTTGCGGACACGGAAATTGTAAGGGGCCGGCTGCATCAGTTGAATGTTCCTAAGTCCACGAGGACTTGCTGGGACTCACCCCAGAGTACTGAAGGAGCTAGTGGACGTTATGGCAGGACCCTTCTCAATCGTCTACCAAAGGTCTTGGGAGTCTGGGGACATCCCCGCTGACTGGAAGCTACTCAACATTATTCCAATTTACAAGAAGGGCACAAGGAAATAGAATAGAAACAGAAGTAGAAATACAAATAGAATAGAACAGAGCAGAACAGAAGACTAGTTCATTTGGCAGGGACCTACAATGATCATCCAGTCCAAATGCCTCTTCCACTTTAGGGCTGACCAGAAGTTAAAACTTATTATGAAGGGCATTGTCCAAACGCCTCTTTTTAAGGCACTGACAGGCATGGGGCATCGACCACCTCTCTAGGAAGCCTGTTCCAGTGTCTGACCACCCTCTTGGTAAAGAAATGCTTCCTAATATCACGTCTGGACCTCCCCTGATGCAGCTTTGAACCACTGCCACGCATCCTGTCACTGGATCCCGGGGAGGTCAGCACCTTCCTCTCCAGGGCCCCTCAGGAAGCCATAGAGAGCAATGAGATTGCCCCTCAGCCTCCTTTCCTGTCTAAGGAAAATAGAGGACCCATACTTGTTGAAGATGGTCCCCTGGTAAATAGGGATGCAGAAAGAGTGGAGGCATTAAATGCTTTTTTTGCCTCAGTCTTTACTACTAATGATAGACTTTGGGCTGTCCAGTCCACAGAAACAGTGACTTTCCATTTGGGGACACAGAAATTTTAAGGGGCTAGCTGTATCAGTTGAATGTTCATAAGTCCAAGGGACCTCATGGGATTAATTCCAGAGTACTGCAGGAGCTGGTAGATGTTATTGCAGGATGCCCCTCTATCATCTACCAAAGGTCTTGAGAGTCTGGGGAGGTCCCCACTGACTGGAAGCTACTCGACATTATTCCAATTTACAAGAAAGGCATAAGGGAATAGAATAGAATAGAATAGAATAGAATAGAATAGAATAGAATAGAATAGAATAGAATAGAATAGTTCAGTTGGCAGGGACATACAACAGTCATCTAGTCCAACTGCCAGACCACTTCAGGGCTGACCAAAAGTTAAAGCACATTATGAGGGGCATTGTCCAAATGCCTCTTTTTAAGGCACTGACAGGCATGGGGCATCGGCCATCTCTCTAGGGAGCCTGTTCCAGTGTTTGACCACCCTCTTGTTAGAGAAATGCTTCCTAATATCAAGTCTGAATCTCCCCTGACACAGCTTTGAACCATTCCCATGCTGTGTTTCTGGGAATATCCAGGAAACTACAGACCTGTTAGTCTAACCTCAGTACCTGGAAAAATTATGGAGAAGATCCAACTGGGCGCTATTGAAAGGCATTTCAGGGACAATGTAATCATTAGGTACAGTCAACATGAGTTCACAAAGGGCAAGTACTGCCTAACTAATCTGATATCCTTCTAAGATAAGGTCACCGGCCTAGTGGGTGAAGGCAAGGTGGTTGGGTGTAACATTCCTGGATTTTAGCAAGGCTTTTGATATTGTGCCTCACAGCATCCTTCTGGACAAGTTGTCCAACTGTGAGATGAACAGAAGGGGCTTATAAGGCATGGGTTGCCCAGAGAGCTGCTGGAGTCTCCGTTCTTGGAGATCAAAGCTGCCTGGATGTGGTCCATTGCAAACAGCTATTTGTGGCCCTGCTTAAGCATGAACATGTGACAACGTGACCTCCAGAGGACTCTTCTAACCTCAACCATTCTGTGGTTCTGTGGTTCTTTGAACCTTGTCTTATTCATTCTTTGGCAATAACATCCTGCCCTTTCTGACATGGCCTAGCATCTTCTTTTTGAGCTTGATAACTTGTAATGGGAGTTTGAAACAATGCATTGGCAGCTTCATATCTTTAAAATATTCTTGTTCTGTGATCATAATGATACATTTTTTAGCTTTGGTGTGTGATACAACCTTGCAGAGGAAGAGACATGGTTATTCTTGCTGCAATTTGGAAGCACTTATCTGCTAAACTTCAGAGAAGTGTTGCAAAGGAAAAATGTCCATACAAGTTGAGGTCCAGGGCCTGGGGGATGAGCAATGTTGGCTACTGGGAAAGTTGGCTTACGTGCAGTTCTGGTAATTCTTCAGGATTCCCCCATAACTGAAGTTTTCAAAGTGCATTAAGCAAATACGGTGTCCCTTCTTTTTAAAGATGTGGAAAATGATGCTGTTTGGGATTTGTGTGGCAGGTTTTTGGTAGCGGGGGAGGGGCTGCAGGGGTGGCTCCTGTGAGAAGTTGCTGGAAGCTTCCCCGGCTCCAAGTTGGACCCGCCTCCGGCCAAGGCTGAGCCCATCAGCGACGGTGCTGTCCTCCTGCAGCCCATGGAGGTGAGCAGTGGACCAGATGCCCACCTGCAGGCCCGGGAGGACCCCACACCGGAGCAGGGGGATGCCCCCCAAGATGGCCAGGACACCATGGGAAAGGCCGCGCTGGAGCTGTCTGTGACTGAAGATCAGCCCGCGGAAAGGACCCATGCTGGAGCAGTTCATGAAGAACTGCAGCCTGTGGGAAGGAATCATGTTGGAGAAATTCATAAGGGACTGTCTCCCCTGCTAGTGACCCCACGGTGGAGCAGGGGATGGGTGAGGAGTCCTCCTCCCCTGAGGAGGAAGGAGTGGTAGAGACAAGGTGTGTCGAGCTGACCCCAACCCCCATCCCCTGTTTCCCTGAGCACTGGCGGGAAGAGGGAGAGAAAACCGGGAGTGGGGTTCAGCCGGGAGGGAGGGAGGGGTGGGGGGAAGGTGTTTTTAAGATTTGGGTTTTACTTCTCATTACCCTTGTTTTGACTTGATTGGTAGTAAATTAAATTGATTTTGTTTCTTCCCCAAGTTGAGCCTGTCTTTTGCCCGTGACCATAAGTGGGGAGTGATCCCTCCCTGTTCTTGTCTTGATCCATGAGCTTTTCTTTATATTTTCTCCTCCTCATCCCACCAGGGCTGAGGGGAAGGAGTGAGTGAGCGGCTTCATGGTGCTTTTTTACCGGCTGGGCTTAAACCACGACAGATGCACTGCCTTGTAGCCAGAAGTCAAGCACTGTTTACGTCAAAATAAGAAAAAGAATAATAAAGAAAGAAAGTTTTGAATAGCAACATCAGCATTAAAATGATAAAGATAACTGCATTGAGTGGGGAGAGAACACTTTCTTATGGCTTGATTTTTCAAGAAACATCTGGTTGTACTTTTTATTGGATTCATGGGCCATCAGAAAACAGTGGCATGATTTCAACTGATCGTGCATGATCTGTTTGAATTTTTGAGGCTTTCCCTCCTCCCCATGAATAAGTTGTACTACCTTGCAGTTTTATGCCCTTCAGATAGACAGTATGTGCTGTCAACTCTTAAAAGACTGGTCCACTTCTCACATTGTAACCTTAAGGGTGTAGCATTTTCCTTCTCCACAGTATTCCTTAAGTGCTGCTTTCCTACTTAAACAAATTGCCCTCAGAACAATTGGGGAATTTGGACTGGTTTCAGTAATGTGCTAGTACAAAATGTTGTCATATTAGCAGTAGCAGTGTAGGTCACTCACAGCAAGTGCTTGTTCTGGCTCTGTTGCAATTTGCTTTGCTTGTCACATTGCCCTCATGCTGCAGTTTATCAAAAAGCCTTTGATAATCACAAAAGGGTTTTTTTATGAGATGGGAAGACAGGTTATGATTACTGACAGGTACACAAATACATAAGCAAGCACTTCCAAAAAGAATGTGGTAGGAGGTGGCTTGAAGGGAAAAAAATCCAGAAGCTGTGTTCCGGTAAGCCTTGATATTAAAGGGTCATATTCACTGTAATGGTTATGTGTCGTGGTTTAAGCCCAGCCGAAGCAGTTCGCTCACTCCTTCCCCCCAGCCCTGGTGGGATGAGGAGGAGAAAATATAAAGAAAAGCTCATGGGTCGAGACAAGGACAGGGAGGGATCCCTCCCCACTTATGGTCACGGGCAAAAGACAGGCTCAACTTGGGGAAGAAACGAAATCAATTTAATTTACTACCAATCAAGTCAAAACAAGGATAATGAGAAGTAAACCTAATGAGAAGTAAACCCAAACCTTAGAAGACCTTCCCCCCACCCCTCCCTCCCTCCCGGCTGAACCCCACTCCCGGTTTTCTCTTCCTCCTCCCCTCAGCACTGCACGGGGATGGGGATGGGGGTTGCGCGGCCAGTCCGGGGAAGCTTCCAGCAGCTTCTCGCAGGAGCCACCCCTGCAGCTCCCTCCCCCTACCAAAAACCCCACCACACAAACCCAAAACAGTATGTAACAAACGCAATTAAAGCCCACGTGCAGAACATTCATCTACTGTGCGGCATCCCGCAAGCAGAGGATACCTTCACAAATGGGCATTTGTACATTTTCTTATGCCAGGGATACTGCATAGGAACCAGGGGCTGGAAGAAATTCTCCCTGGCCATCAAGTTTAGTCCCTCTGTCATAGCCAACTGTGTGATACGTAACCTTTCCTGGACTGGTCTGGCTCCATCTGTAAAATTATCACTGGTTTTGCCCCTGTTACCCCTCAGGTTGTGACTGCAGTTGTGGTTAGCCAGCTTCTGTGAGTTCTCAACTTCTGTTTTATTGCTGGGTCATTTGTATTCTGCTTTCTTTTTGCTAGTTTCTACCTTTAGTTTAAACACTCCTTTCTGTTCTTGGTGTTTCTCTTTGGTGTGCCTGTATAGTACGGTAATGACCCACTGTGGCCTCTTTTCTGCCTCCCAAAGTAGCTCTTGCCTACCATGATGCCAGGCTGAGCTCATCTTCCCGCTACTCAAAATAATTCACTTTAATAATGTTTCAGGGCACTGTAATAATTATCTGATCTTCCTTAAGCAAAAGGCAATGAAGAGATTTGGTGACTAGGGACTTTAGAGAGTAGTAACTTTGAGCTTGAATTATCTGTCTCACTGTTTCCTCCTTTACTGGTAGGAAGTAAATTGTGCTGGAGATAGGCCTGTTGCATTGCAGCTCTCCTGGGACATTGCAGGGGAGTTTGGCCACATCTGGAGATGATACAGCCTTCTTTCTTACCATGCAGCCAGCACTACAGATTAAATATATGGCTAGGGGAGTGTCTTATGTTTCTCATGCTTTATGAGCTAGCATAGCCAGTAACTGTCTAGCTTCAAATTGAGGGGGAAGGGCCTGTAAAACTGAGGAGGTGTCTCACCACCCTCACAGTAAAGAATTTCTTCCTAATATCTAATCTAAATCTACCCTTTTTCAGTTTAAAACCGTTGCCCCTCATCCTATCACTACACTCATTGATAAAGAGTCCCTCCCCGACTTTCCTCTAGGCTCCCTTTAGGTACTGGAACGCTGCTGTAAGGTCTCCCCAGAGCCTTCTCCTCTAGTGGCACTTACGCTACATTTAAAACTCCCGCCATTACTCCTGGCCCCGCTCAGTTCTCATCAGCCACTCCCCTGGCTGCTGCTGGCTCCCTCCGGGACCCTAGCATTTCCCTGGTTGAGGAAACCCCCTGTACACCGCGATCCTCCGCTCCACTGTGGAACGTGCCAGCATGGAGCTGATCACCTTGGAGAGTTTGATTTGGTAGCAGCGCACTTCCAGAGGGCCAGGGTGGCACAAGGGATGGAGCATCTGCATCCTCACAGCAGGGGATGGCTCACTGGAGCTGAGGTTTCTCATTTAAACCATGTCCAGACTAATGGTAGGCTATTCAACATGTATGTTACAGTCTGTGCCAGTGATTAGAGGCTAACTGACCTCTAAGCTTCAGTGCAGGAAACCTTTTTCTAGTGTTTTTCAGTTACAGTTACATGTAACATACTAATAACGTGAGATCAGCTTATGTCACGTTACCTTGTTGTGTTGGCATTATCATGTTCTTATGAATGTAGGTACATTTGGTTATATTTCCTCCAGCAGAGTGAACTCTGGACTGTGCGTTAAGAACCTGTTGCATCAGACATGATCTTCCTTACCAATGACTGAAATATGAAGAGAAGACCAACCATGAAATCGGGACAATGTTTTTGACAGAAATGTTTCAAATTAATTTCTAATCAGTGCTTAAATTGGTTACTGTTTCACAGACTTCATCTAAAATATTACTTTTGTTGCTTTCTTGAAGATTTTTGGACAGGAATGTTATGGAGTTCTCTGTGTCTAAGATACTCAGCTTGCCTTCTCATAAAATGCTCTACTACTGGCATTGTACATTTCTGCAGCTTAGCTTTTTACCCCACCATGTGTTGCAGAGTAATTCCCAAGAATGGAAGTACATTGCAACACGAAAGAAGTAGAGCATTCTCAAGGCTTTATCTTGACCTGCATGTTCATGTTGACTTATGTGATGCAAGTTTCAAGTAATTAATGTACCTTTGACAAAGCGAACACTAAGGTCAATGAAAGAATCCAATGTAAATATTGTGATCATCACATAGTGACTGCCTGTAGTTAACATAGCTTCATTTTTCATTATGTCAGGAAGGTTACAAATAATTTGTTCTCAGTAGGTCAGAGAAGGAGGTGCAGTTGGACTATTAAAAAAAAAAAGTAAACAACTCCCTGGGAAACTAGTGGGAGAAGGCATATGAATCCCTAACCTTCAGATGAGCCTCAGATGAGGCATTGCAGGTTTTCCCAGACTGGAAATTCCTCATGGGAGAATTCCTTCTGCAGCCTTAACTTCCTTTGGCTGCCCCGTTTCAGTCTCACTCACAGTGTGGCTGTGGGCTTTTTTGCTTTCTCTCACGTTAGCTGAGGTGTGCAGGGTTAGGAAAAGGGACAACAAGTCACAACAGGGAAAATTCTGGTCAGATATTAGGGTTTTTTTCCGCACCATGACAGTGGTCAAACACTGGCAAACGTTGCCCAGAGAGGTTGTGGACTGCCTTGGTCTTAGCAGAGACCTGACCATGTCACCTCCAAAAATCTCTTCCAGCCTCAGTTATTCTCTGATTGTCTGTGTCTTGTAGAGGTGACATGCCATCTTCCTGGCACAGAAACGACATTAATGGGCAAAGGGCATGAGGAAAGGAAACAGCTTCTGATGGGATTTCAAGGATGAAATGTGGGAAAAATCAGATGTGAAAGTCAGGGAAAATCAATTTGGGTGAGATACGTGATCACAAATAGAGATTTGTCCCTTCTACCAACCGTATTGAGATATCCTTTTTCCTGCAGTTGCTCAGGAATTGGAGGGGGTGGGGGGAAGTGAATTGTTAGGAGAGGACAAATTTTGCTTATGATGTTTGTCAGAACAAAGCAATCTTAAGGTTTATGAATTAGGACCTTCACATTGACTTTTCATTTCATGTTTGGGTAGGGTTTTGGATCATTTAATTGTAGATATCCTTAAACCCTAATGAGTGACAGTCCTCAGCTTTCAACTCACACAATTAATACTTCTCAAGTCTGCCAGGAACTAACATGAAATGGCAGAAAAATTCAGTATAATAAAAACTCTTTTCACCTCATCCCTATGTACCTATACAACGTCCCAGTCAAGGAAGGCTGAAAATGGCTTTGTTGAGTGAAACTGTTCCTTTTATGAAACTGGATTATTGTCTGGAAACAAGGAGAGTTTCTCTGAGCTAACAGGAATCTCCTTGAGATTGGCCTGAGCTTCTGTGCGTTTCTTTCCTGCAGGGAAAAAAACCAAAACCAAACATGAAAACTGGTGTAACTCCAGCTCTTTGAAAGATCCTCTGCCTCTTTCAGCATCAAACCCAAGGTTGTGCTGGCAGTGTCTCTGTGAGTTTTTGTCTATTTATTAGCCAAAAGTCTGATCATACTTGTACATGTCTGTATAGCGAAAGGCAGAGGCATCATTTTCCGCAGAGCTGTCTGTTTACTTTTATTGGGCTATATTAAGTTAGCAAATGCTGTACATACACACAAGAAAACAGAGTGAGAGGAATTGCAAAAATGAAGATTAATATGCACCAGGAGAATCTACTGTTGCCCTGTTATGGCAGATTAGCAGCTGTTTGGCCTCCTCCTCCCTCACAGCCCTTGTGGGATGTACATTACATCTCCAAAATTGGCCTCTTACCCCGCCAGGGAGGTCGCTGACCTGACCCAGCTTTAACCAGGGCATGATCACAACATTAAACATTTAACAAGGTGATAAGAGCCTGAGGGATTAGCATTTGGGGAAAAAGGACATGACCTCTATAACTGAGTTCTTATTTAATAAAAATGGGCATAAGTGATCCATTTCAAAGTCTCCATTTAGCAGGGCGGGGATAGAGCATGCTGTATTTGCTCTTGCAGGAGGGAGGGAAGAGCATGGGTGGGACCTGTAGTTGGATGGAAGTGATGGCTTTCTTGGGGATTGGTGTTAAAAGTGAGGAGAAGCAAAGGAAATATTTTATTAACTGGAAACTACTTACCTACAGATTAACTCAGCTACCTGCCAGCCCCTCTACCCACCGTTGCAGAAAATTTAATGGCAGGCCTTTTCTAATGGGTATTCCTTTCCAGACTTTTTGTCGTAGGCAGGTTTCTTGCATGTGTAAATATACCTATAGAGGTAACAGCACTCTGCTCTTAGAATGAATTTCACAGTATTTAATTCTCCTTTCTAGAATTTGGGGAATTTTATTAAGACTCAGTATCTAAATCAATGCAGATGCTTGTGTTTTGTAATAAGTTTTTGTCATGTTTTAGTAAAATTTTGGATGAATGTGGTCTAAAACAGAGTTGGAAAGAACCAACTTACTTTTACGTACACACCATAACTGCAAAATAGAAATATATACATGTAACAAGTACATTAGAATTCTTTAAAAAATATTTATTAGGTACTCAGGCTTTTGCACTATGGTGTTTTGATGGTTTATTATCTATAGCTCCAGTTTTCAAGTATGCAAAAAACCTGACCCCAGCAGTCTATTCCATGAATATTTACATAATTGCTCTTCAAAATGAAGCAATGCATTAGCTAAATGTTCTCTGAAGAGTATAACTGTGTGCAATTCAATTACCATTGGAAATAGGGTAACCGTTTTTCTGACTATGTTGACGTAACTGGGTTCTGTGTCAGTTTTTTGAGACTTGCTTCTGCATCAACTACTGCTGCCATCCCAATTCCTCCGCCATGACAACTGGGCATGTGGACTGGCTGGGAGGTGCAGGACAGGCTGATATGCCCCTGGTCTGGCTGATGTTGTGAACAGTGGCATGCTGCGGCATTGCTCTGCAGCAGTGACAGCAAATAACCTTTGTGACCCTCTGAAGCTTTTTTTTTTCCCCCTCTAGTTTTCTGGGTGCTCGCAGTATCTGCTGAAACACCTCACATGCTGCTGTCAGAGATCAAAATTTGACTTTTTTCCTTCCCTTTCTGAAAAGAAATAAGTGAATATTGGGCATTCATCGCTTGCAGGCACAGACATGGCACCTGATGTTTGTAATGCAGAGCATGCACTAAATCATGCACAAACTAAGCTCTAGTATTTGTTTATTGATATTAAGGAAGGATGTAAGCCTGTTTGCATGGCTGTTTGCTTGTTTTTGGCTTCCCCCCCCACCCTAGCAGTTACTTTGTTGAGACGAGAAGTGTTTGGAAACCATTTCTTTTACCAGCAACTTCAACACCATAATTTTTGTACCTGGAAATGTTAACTTCCTTTTTGCTATCAGTTTCTGTAAGTTTTTATCTCAAATTCTGTGTATACTCTGCATAA
This sequence comes from Harpia harpyja, assembly GCF_026419915.1. Lineage (NCBI taxonomy): Eukaryota > Metazoa > Chordata > Aves > Accipitriformes > Accipitridae > Harpia > Harpia harpyja. The sequence continues at coordinate 67,429,565 of NC_068969.1, read as the reverse complement.
CTCTTTTAATGACTTCCTTTTATCACCTCTCCTCACAAAACAAAACCCTGTTTTTAGTAATGGCTGTGTTCAGTTTCCCCATTGAGTAATTTAATAGGACGTTACAAAAAAATCAAGACAGTAGTGAACACAACCAAGTGAAAAAAGTGTGTATTTTTTACATCCAGACATGAGATTTTTATTGCTTTTTTGGCTGTTTTTGCTAGATAGAATTGCTAGATTCAGCTTTTGCTGATTTTATTTGGGAAGTACTTAATGGTCTGTGCTAGTGGGAATGAATTTGAAATACAACTAGTATATTCTGAAAGCAGTAAGATTGCCTAATGTACACATGGTTAATGTACATTTACAGAGAAACACTGCTTAAAATAAAGGAGGTTTGTTTCAAACCAGTTGAATTCATGAAACATTTGAGCTGCGATTTTAATTGCAGTGAATGTGGTCTGCCTAGAGCTTTCTGCAAAAAAAAGTCAGATGTCACTATGAGATGTTTCCAAGTATATATGTACTCTTAATTTTGTGCTATAATATCTGTCAAAGAATTTCTTTCAAATCAAAGGAAGACACTGTTAAAAAGGAGATGACTTTCATATAAAAGATGACAAACATTTCAGGGAAAATAGCCATTCAGGACTAAACAGCTGGAAACAACTGGAAGGTGACAGACTTCTAGATTTGTCATTTGGGATCGAGTCATAGGGGCCTGTGGGTACGCTGGGCCTTCTGTTACTAAGTCAATGCTTATTTATCATGCGCTAGGAACAAGAGTGACATTTACTTCAGAGACATTTTCATTAATGAATCATCTCTAAGGGCAGTTGCTGCTGGTAAAAAATCAAAGGTAAAATCCAATGATGTGCGAAAATAGCAGTAATGGACAAAATCCCTACGAGAGAAAGGGAAGATTATGTCACACAGTTCTATGTACAGTCAAGTACCATCAGTTTTCTTTTTGCTGGGAGCTACAACCTTTCCGAGCCAGTAGCACAGAGGCTGGCAGAAATGACTGCCTGGGCCAGCCACGGATGTGGGCAATCATAGATTGACACATAGCAGTGTTATAGCTGCAGAATGACACCTCAAGCAAAGCAGGTGGCCAACTAGACACTGCAGAAGTTTGAATCACAAGCATCTAATGAGTCCATTGCGCAGCACCAAAGCAATCAACAGTCATAAGCGTGTCTATCATTTTGCTGTCATGCTGCTACATGCCCAAAATCCTGGGCATTTGATTGCCAACAAGAAGTCTATGCTGCCTTACACATCCACATAAGTATTATCCTAACTGGCCTGCAATTCCTGTCACTAGAGAAGAGTGAGGCTCATCCCAGCTACATATCCAGCTGAGCTTATGTGGGGAAAAAAGAATAAAAAGATGGGCCAGGGGCTGTGATCACACATTGGCCTGGCACTGTTGTGCCTGATGTTTTAGGCCTGAGATAAAGAATGCTTTTGTGAAGCCATGGGAAAGGCATTTAAGTGTCTTAAATCTAATCTAGTTTGGAAAAAGCAAGATTAGCAGCAGGGCATGTCTTTAACTAGAAGCATGAAAGCTCAGAACTGACAGACCCTTTTGACTCTCCCAGTTGGGCATACTACTGCCAGCAATTATGTCCGAACACAGCCTCTGATCAGCTCGGAATTATGCCCATCTGTTGGGATAATAGTGGCATTAACTCACTTTCTGTGTGTTTGGATAACACCCAAACACGTTGTGCTCCTCCATGCAGGGGGCAAACGCCAGGCCAAGAGGTGCTTTTTGTGGGCAGCCAGGATAACCCCACACGGTACATCTGCTCCCCAAGAGGTCCTTTGGATCTAGCATAGGGCTTTGTTTGTTTTAGCCATTGCATCAGGGAAGTGAGGAAGTTTGCACACGTGTCTGGCTGCCAACAACTGCGATTGTTTTAGGAGCATCTCAGTGTGCCAAAATACATGCTGTAGTAAAATACTGCCTACAAATCTTGCAGTGTGCGAGCTGCGTAGCACACGAACAAAATAAGTCATTGAAAGAGGCATGAGGCTGATAACCAGGAAAGCCTTGTGCATCTGGTCAACCAAGAATTCAGATAAACTTGCAAAGTAATTTGTATATGCTAGTATGGAGCAAAATGGGAAATAAACACTCGAGCCTTGTCATTCCAGGGTGAAAAAAGCACAGGTTTTGCGAGAGGTGTGTCAGAAGTGTTCCCTTTCTGCTTGTGCAAATGACTGTTGTGCTAGCAGTGAGATGACAGTATCCTTACAGTCCAAGTTTAGTGCAGGCAGGCAAGCATCACCAGTAACATCCCCAGCATGCATGTGTGCAGGGGACTACAAACTGAGGGGTAAAGTGTAGCAGGAAATGTGAGGTCTTGTGGCATGCGCTATGGCAAGCACCAGGAAGGTTTTCTGTAGTAATTGAAGTGATGTTCATCTATAAACTTGCTTACCCGATAGCAGGTCATTCCTTTGCCTATACACTGCCTCTGCTCGCCAAATTCATGGATGTTGCTGGGCGACTTCATGGCTTCTGTTACAGATCTGCTTAAAGTTGATATGTGTATTAATCTAAATAAACCAGATGCTGTATTCAAGTCCCTATTAGATATTGTAGATGGTGTTTTTAAAGTATACCTACTATTTTTCTATAATAATTCTTCAAACCATTTTATGTTTTAGGAAAAAAACTTGTGGTTTTTATTGCTTTGAGGAAGAAAACAATGTATTTTCACAGTAGTCATCAGTTTCCTAGATTTATTTTGTTGTCATAAAAAAATTAATCACAAATGCCTTTGCTTCTGGACATTTGAAAAGTAAGGTCCAGCACATAGATGAAAATGTAGGCCTAATTTTCAGGCACTTGTCTCTTAAAATCTTGGTCTGAATGTTTTTACTGTTTTGTATCACATGTCTTTACTGTTTTGTATCACTCACTGGGCTTGCAGTCAGCAAAGCTTAAAAAAGAAAAAAAAGAAGGATGAATATTGAGACTGAAGGAACAGCTGCATTGGTTCTCTTCTGTGGCAAAGCTAAGCAAAATACCAGAGAGCACCAGGTAATTTAATAAGGCAATTGCATATGAGGCTTAAGCTAAATGTACCAGACACATATGAATGATGCTATTGTGTTATGCTGCTGGTTTGCTAAGAAAGCATCATTTAAAAGACTGTGAAATTCTAAGGTTTAATTTTGATGGAAGAAACCCTCAAAACATGAAAGTTACTATGATTTGATTTAGAGGATTTAATATATATTTTTCCAGAGCAACTCAGCTAATTTTTAAGAGCACACTTCATTCTCCTTTACTTCGGCACCCACAGTGATGTTTTACGAACAGTGGTAATGTCTTGGGTGTTCAATGTGAAGGTTGGTTCTAGACGGAAGTCAGATATAGTAATGTCTTTCTTAAACAAATACCCTACAGTGATAACTTCAGAGACTACAGCATTTGTTTAAGTTGTAGAATTTTGTGTCCGTACTATACATCCAAGTGAATTCACTAAAATAAATTCTGGTTTAAGACCTGTGTTTATTTTTACAAATCTTGTTAACGAAATGGTATATACATAGTTAACTCTGAATGGATGGAAACGTTCAGCTGAGTTTTACTTGAGTTCTAATGTGAAAGAAAAAGTTTAGGAAAATCCAGGAGAAGATCAAAGATGACCAGGTGACCCGCCTAGTGGATGAGGGAAAGGCTGTCGATGTTATTTTCCTAGACTTCAGCAAGGCCTTTGACACTGTCTCTCATGGCATACTCCTGGAGAAGCTGGCGTCTTGTGGCCTGGATAAGTGCACTATTCACTGGGTGAAAAACTGGCTGGATGGCCGAGCCCAGAGGGTCGTGGTGAATGGGGTGAAATCCAGTTGGCGGCGGGTCACGAGTGGTGTTCCCCAGGGCTCGGTGTTGGGCCCTGTTCTGTTTAATATCTTTATCAATGATTTGGATGAGGGGATCGAGTGCACCCTCAGCAAGTTTGCAGACGACACCAAGTTGGGAGGCAGGGTCGATCTGCTTGAGGGTAGGGAGGCTCTACAAAGAGATCTGGACAGGCTGGATCGATGGGCTGAGGCCAATTGTATGAAGTTCAATAAGGCCAAGTGCCGGGTCCTGCACTTCGGTCACGGCAACCCCATGCAGCGCTACAGGCTTGGGGAAGAGTGGCTGGAAAGCTGCCCGGCAGAGAAAGACCTGGGCGTGCTGGTTGACAGCCGGCTGAATATGAGCCAGCAGTGTGCCCAGGTGGCCAAGAAGGCCAATCGCATCCTGGCCTGTATCAGGAACAGTGTGGCCAGCAGTGTTCCCCTGTACTCGGCACTGGTGAAGCCGCACCTCGAGTACTGTGTTCAGTTTTGGGCCCCTCACTACAGGAAAGACATTGAGCTGCTTGAGCGTGTCCAGAGAAGGGCAACCAAGTTGGTGAGGGGCCTTGAGCACAAGTCTTATGAGGAGTGGCTGAGGGATCTGGGGTTGTTCAGTCTAGAAAAGAGGAGGCTGAGGGGAGACCTTATCGTTCTCTACAACTACCTGAAAGGGGGTTGTAGTGAGGTGGGTGTTGGTCTCTTCTGTCAGGTGGCTGGAGATAGGACAAGAGGAAATGGCCTCAAGTTGAGGCAAGGGAGATTTAGGTTAGATATTAGGAAAAATTTTTTTACTGAGAGGGTTGTCAAACATTGGAATGGGCTGCCCAGGGAAGTGGTTGAGTCACCATCCCTGGAGGTATTCAAAAAGCGAGTGGACAGGGTACTCCAGGGCATGGTTTAGGGGGCATGGTTAATGGTTGGACTTGATGATCTTGAAGGTCTTTTCCAACTGAAATGATTCTATGATTCTATGATTCTATGATGGCTTTTGTCAGGGAATATAAACCAACATGTCAAGCCAATACTTTTGGTCCAGGTCTAATACATTTTATCCGTAGCTAATCCCCTAGACTACTGCAGACTAAAGGGAGTAAATATGCCACCAAAGGCAAGAAATGGCTTTGCAAGTAAACAGCTTTCAGATGAAGAGAGCAACAGAAGTGGTCTCATTTTTTGGGCTCTGTATAACACACACTTGAGTTTTATCACATCTGTGTCAGACTTCCACAGCTTAAACATTTTATGCAAAAAGTATAATGAATGAATGAGAAGTTTAGCTCAGATTTCATAGATTTTGTTTGGCCCAGAGTTAGGAGACTGGACTGTTGCGCCTTGAAATGCACACATCATCGCTCCCGGCTTGAAGAGCAGGGCTCTCTGGACTTTTTAAAATCCGTGTATGTACTTCACTAGCCATATAGCACTTTGGTTTATATTGTATGGCATCCCTACTGAAGGGGCACTGGACATGCTCATGGAAGGGTAATCCACCAAAGGTTACTAAATACATAGAAAACAGCTCTATTTCAGTAAATGCCCAAGCCACACAGTGTTGGGGTCTGGGAGAGTAAGTGGGGAAGCCCCATACACACTTTGTCTGCTCTTCCTTTTCCCCACAGGCACCATCTTCTGACCATTGTTTGACCAGATGCTGTCTGTGATCACCTCTGGCCTCACCCACCGTGGCACATTTGCACCCTTAAATTAACAACCACTTTGACTTTCTTCCTTACTGAATAATCAGTGTGGTACAGGGCTACTGAGGGTATGAAAGAAACAACGGTGAAGGAGCTTGGTTCTGAAGTTGGTCACCTGTGGTCAAAGTTGGATACCTTAGAAACGGGTTCTCAAAGTCCAGCAAGCTCATTAGGGATTTACTAAAGCTAATGAAGGAAGGGTAGCTTGGAGCTCCTTGAAGCTGGTTCACATTTGTCATCTTGAGATCCACAGACCTGAGCCTCTTCCTATGGGTAAGAACCTTTACCCATGATTTTAATCAACTGAGCAGAAGTCACTGTTTCTTTGTAGAACACAGTGGGAAAGCATTACTCAATATTTATAGAATAGCCTTGTAGTTAAAACATTTGGTCTAAAAGTGGGAGATCTGAGTTCATTTCCTCTTTCCAACCAAAGCATTTCAAAACCACACTGATCTTCTCTCCAGCCAGGCTAGTGTTCAAACCATCAGTTGATGGGACATTTTTGTTTGGAGAGATCCTTCCTACTGAAGTAATGCCCTTCTGCAGCAAGAACACAACTGTGCTGGCAAACTGAGAGCACAATTTAGCCCAATGGTTAGGCTGTTCATCTGGGGCAAGGGAGTTTGGCAAGTATTCTAAATATTGGACCATTAATTATAACATCAGAATCACATAATGTCTATTTTTTTGTATAAAATCTCACTCCATTTTGTGAGGAGTCCAGGTTGGTGGGTATGTAGGAGGTGTGTGTAAGGTGTACCTGGAGGCCTTAAAAGACAGCCGCTTGAGGGTTTGGTTCTTCATTGGACTTGAACAGGTGATAGACAAAGAGCTGCTCAGAGCAGTTTTTCTCCTCAGATGCACTTGGTGCCTGGGGAATTTTGAGTCAAACAGACAAACATGCCCAGAATTGAGGAACAGTAGGAGCTAGGTTTTCAGCATCAAAATTTCAGCCCTTGGGACATATATTCCTCCCTGTCTGCATTAGGGTATCAACATGCGAAAAGCAAATGCTCTGCAGCTGGTTTTACATGCAAATGTGATTCCTTTCATGATATCAGAGCCATCATTAGGATGAAAAAGGTCTTGTGGTTGTACAGAGCTAGCTCAGATCTAGAAGCAGGGTAGCTGTGTTTACACAGTCCTCTCTGCAGAGCATGTTGACTTGGGCACCCCATTTCCTAAGCACAGCTTCTTCACATCTGGACCTGTGCTGGCAAGCTTGCACAGCTATGCATTTACAGCCTGTGTTTATCAGCATAATAATGGAGGAGGTTTCTGCACCACTTTCATTGTGTGGTGTAGGCACAAAGACTTGTGTCAGATTTAGTTATTAGTTTGAATTTCCAAAGGTATTTAGGTGCATAACGACCACTGGAAACAACATGTTCAATTATGTATGTATTACTCTAATAAGTGCTAGTTTTGCTGTACCCTCAGTGAGACAAAAAGCCTGCAGAAAGCATAGCTGACCAGGAAATTAGTGCATGCAGTAACTCAAGGAAAATTGTAGCATTTATCAGAAAAGCAAATGAAATAGAATGAATTAAATAAACTAAAGGACCAGTCCCATCTTTCTTGAACTGCTGTTAAAAATTCTTCATGAGTACTGAGGTAGCTACTCTTGGGTAAGAGAACTACTGTCTTGTATTCCCCAAAGGGCCAGAAATAGGAAAGTTTGTCTTAAAAGAAATAAAGATTTTTCTCTCTGAACCATTTACTAATACAGAATATGTACATTACAGGAAAATAGTATCAGAACATAAAAACAACATATTACCATTAATTCTTATTAAAAAGTATGGTCACGCTCCCTTTCAGTGCACTTTAGCAAATGGCAAATGAGGTAGCTGCAAAATACATGACAGTTAGACCAGTCAGTCGTTGCAAGGAGATTGTGGTGTACATTTACAGGTAATTGATTTATTAGTTCAATTTCATGAGAAGCAAATTTTTGATGAAGTATCTATTCTCCATTTTACTGAAGATATTAAGGTCAAGGGAAAGAACATATGATACCCTTTCTTTGAACAATACATCACAATTTAAAGCTAAATAGGTTTCTGTGGAACTTACTAGGAAAGTAGGTGCAGTAGTCTGCAGGATACAAATGAAATTTTGATAACCACAAAACTCTCTTCTTAACGTTCGTCTTGGGAGAGTACGTAGGAAACAATCTGTTCTTCTGAAATAGACCTTCAACTTTCAACAGATGTCATAAGCATGCTGTGCCACCCTATACGCAATAGCATCTTGCAACAGCATCATGCCTGCAGCGTGAAGGATGCTGCTCTTTCTCCTCTGACTGAAGCATCCAGCCAGAAGTTTTAGCTTATGATCAAAAAAGAATTGATTCAGACATTTTCTCAGGAAAAACTGCTGCTTTAAAGAGATGAGCATGTCTTCCAGAATACAAAATGTGGGACTGGCCTTGGCAAGCTGCTTGAACAAAGAAAGGTGGTTTTCTGCAATGTTCTGTTATTTATTTATTCTACCTTTGCTACTGTTTCACCTCTTTATGCACAGATACTGTAAATGTAAATTGGCTATTTGCCATTGGTAATCTGTAAAAATGTTGTTTATTGTTCCAGAATTTTTCTTCTCTTTTCTTTGCCTTTGCACATGACTTTCTGAGTTCCTTTTTGTTCTTTAAACATATAAGAATACTTTTCATGTGCATGAGAAGAACCATTGTTTAGGTTAAAAAGGAAAGGTACAGATACATAACAATTCCCCATAATTTTCTAATAGTACTCCTCAGTCTTGCACAGCTATACATCTAAGAGTCAAAGACTGTGGTGAGTTGATGGGTGAATCTTGAAGACCTTACCCTTCAGGAGGAGCTCGCTGAAGCAGAAATGCAGTAATACTCTGCTAGTACCCTAAATCCCTGCCATCGGTCTAACGCTGGAGCCAGTACTGGCACACAGTGTGGTGCTGCCACCTGAACTGTCTTGCCAGGCCCTTGTTCCCTCAGTGCCAGCCTGGCACAGTGAGTGGTGAGACCATAGCTGATTTAGGTTACGTGGCAGAAAACAAAACCATTGAAAATAAATGCCTGCTGACCTCATGCAATTAAATATCCTGTTTTTGCATGCAGGGCATATTCAGCATACTCAGCGGGTTGCTTTAGCCATCTTTCTGTACTGGTCTGTGTAGGCTGAAAGGCTGCTCCAGCTGGTACCTGTTGTGTGTGTGTGCTGAGCAGAGTGGGGGTGTCCCCCACTGTTTCCTCTCACGCCACCTTTGAGGAAGATCCCTTTCCCTGCTCTTCACTGTCTCCTCTGTGCATTCTCTCTGCATTGCTCAGGCTACTGGTAAAAATGCTCACAAGCGTTTTCCTTAACTCTGCTTTCTTTCTATTCTTCTTCAACCTCTGCTTGTCTGAGCTCTGGAGGGTGATGTTTAGCCCAGGTAAATCTTGACTTCCCCACTGCATTTTGAGACACAGAAGAAATTGTGCAGACACACTGGTGTCAGTCATTGGAGAAGCTGGGGCTGCTCTGTTGCTTCATGTGTGATGGTATGCATGTGTGGAGAAACAGGACAGCTTCTTCTCCTTCCTTGTGATTTCCACCATCACTCTAACTCCAAATAGACAGGGATTTGCTGGGAATGACCAAAGCTACTTCTTGAGGCCTTGAATTTGTAGCTCACATCCATGACAGGAAAAGGATTAAGTGTCTTCATAAGGAGTGCCTGGCTGGCAATGTTGAAGGACTTGTTGTCTAGCATCTCATTTCACCCTCCTGAGTCATTCATGTGGCAGTGGCCTACAGTGGCTGAACAGGAGCTTCTGCAGCGGGAAGAGCATGTGACTCAGGTGGTGGGAGCAGGGATGACACAGGCCAAAACAACATTTCTGGGGGCCTGGAGGGAGCAGCTAGGGCTGGGGTGGGGGCAGACAGTACTGAAGAAGGGGGCAGCTCGTAAAAGAGCACAGAGAGAAACCCATTCCCAGTCCCTTTGCATCCCACTGATCTTTTCCAGATCCTTACTCTATTTGAAACTCATCACTTCTCAAAGCCCCCAAACCTGCACTGACTACTATGTCCCCATCTTCAATCCTCAAAGCATTACTGACTCCTTCCACCCACTGGTCTCCAAAACTGCTTGAAACCAATTTCCTTCCTTCCGGAACCAGCAGCTCTGCTACCCTGGCAAATCTAGATTTTGCTACTCTAAAGAAAATTTACTTTGCCCTCAGCAAAGGACTATCTTTGGGATAGAAAATTTGATAATGCCAACCCTATTGGGCTGTGATTGGTTGAGGTTTCTAGCATGCATGCTACAAATCTCATCCTGTACGCACAGTCCCTGGAACATTTTTGTGCTTTCAGTTTTGCCATCCAGATATGAAATACAGTTAGGGTCCCGTAGTGGTTTTTAGTCCTCCACCAGCTTGTTTTACTCATGTCACAGACACTAAACCAATGATTATACAAGTCTCAGTAGATGCAGGATCAGTCCTGGTACTTCTTGGGTTAAATACAACAAACTAGACAGCCTTATTCCTTTGTTCTGAAGTTTTGATGCTGCTTTACTGTATTCTGCTTGATGCTTATACAATGGTATTTTTGTCATACTACTGTCAGAGCTGAGACACAGGGGAGTTAAGCCATATCACAGCTGAATGAAGTTTAATTAAACTTGGAATAAGTAACACTGAAAGATAAAATTCTTTTATGTTTCAGTTGTGGTGAGAAGGCCCTTTATGCCAGCCAACACCCGATCTCAAACTTCAAAGAAATATTTGGAACAATTCCTGTACCCTAAAAATGGAGAACACACGCAGCTGTCTTTTATTCCCATGTTTCTTCCCTCTACCACCACCAATGCTTGTCATTCAACTTGAATGCATTTTGGTTTTGAATATGATCCTAGCTCGGATTGTAAAAGCAAGTCTTCTGCTAGGCAAATTATTTAATTGATCAGATTACCTTCAGTCAACACAGGATGCACTATTACTTTCCTCATATTGTTAGTGTCTTTAGTGAAACGTTAGTAGCATGACAATAATATTAATTACCAATCTGCTATCTAAATGTTATGATTTAAAGGCAAGTGCCTGCACATCAGCATTTAAATGAAGCAGCTACTTTTTCACCCACTAGTTTTTACATTGTTGAAAGGGCTGGTGTCAGGGTTTGGTTTGAAATGCAAAGTGAGAGACCAGATAGGAAAAGCTTGCTCATTTCTATCCCTTTGCCTACCTTGTTGCGCTTGAAAAAATATGTGCAGAATTGTACATGTTTAATACTCGCCCTCCCTCCCTCTGCAGGGACTCTTCATGTGGTCAATGGTATGGCTTTACCAAATGGGACTTACAGACCTAATTCCTTACAGATTCAGGCTCCCCTTCACATTTGTAGTAGATACTGAATTTGTAGCAGATCTTCCTCCAAGGGCACGGAGAACAGCAGGGTTTGAGAAAGGAACTGGAGAGGGGATATTAGGGAGATTGCTGTCTCATGCTAATGACTCAAGATACTTCTTATTCACCTGGCTGGAAGGACAGCATTTCCGGGGTTAAATGACTTTTAAATGGGAATTATGATCTACTTATTTCTAGCTTTGCCTGCTGTGCAATCTGATGTGGTTAAGAAATAAAGTTACACTTTGACTTGGTTAGGCTCCAGTTCAGCTGTGGGTTAGTCTTCATGAATATTTTATTGACTTGTAAATCTGAGTGCTGGGCACTAGTCCTTATACTATCTATACAGAGTGTTGTACTGTGCTATTTAATAACTCACCATGTTCCCAGCACTGATAGATCCTATAACCACCATTGGGAAGACGGCAGTACAAAGTACATCTCCATTTCAGACACATTCAGTCCTTTGCCAATAAACTTCCCCAGCTTTAGCTTACAAAATATCTGTGGTAGTATATTTTTGGCACCACTGCTTTTAAGAAAAAAAGATCCTTCTGCTTCTTGCATGGCACAACTTGTCTCTAGAGAAACATTGCTCCAGAAGTAAAATAATTTTCAACAGATAAGCACTCCAAAAATTATTTATTAGCTATCAACTCAGATAAACCTACATGTAAAGGACACAGAAATCCCACTTCCCACCCTGGTGCTCTCTTTTGTTTATGGGTTCCCTGGCATATTAATTATACTTCATTTGGCTTTGCCCCAGAGAATCTTGAACAACAGGGGCAGAGGCTGCTCAGTTCAATTGCCATGGCTTATATTTTGTTCTCCTGAGAGCATCTTTAGTCATTGTGATGCTTATTCTTAAGGAAACATGTCAACTTCTCCATCTCACAGTCATTTATGAGTGGCACAGCCTCATGTGTACCACTGACAGAGATATTGTTTGTTGGCTTTATGTAAATAAACTCTTGTAGTTGTGGGAAGTTAGATGTGGGATTGAGTGATTAAATATAAAGAGACACTGGCAAGGTGGTGAGCTGCTAAATGTGACCTAGTTCAGCTTCTTTTATCTCTTTGCAGAGCCAAATCCCTGTGGAGTGCTTTTTGTGAATGCTGTGGTGATGGGAGCTGGAGAAATTGCTGAAGCTTGCCTGAGAAGAGCAGTTCAGAATGATTTTTGAGATTTTTTACATCAGCTTTTGTTCTAGTTTTTGATAAAACAGTTCAGGCACATGCTTTTTTTTTTTTCCTCTTTCCCCATGAAAATTACACCCTGGTGTCAGAAAAGCATTTCACTGATGATCAATTTTGATACAAGCTTGCAAAACCTCTTTGTGTTAACAAAATGGCATATCTTCAAGATAAAGATGTTGGAATAAAATATATATGAGTAACTGAGAAATGGAGAAAGAAGGGGAAAAGCAGGTTTTCCAAGGAGGTTTTAGGAAGCCAGTTTAGAGAAATCTGTGACAGAATTCCCTAACATGGATGGGTTTAAGAGCTTGGAGAAAGCATCTGTTTAGTACTGCTTTCGGTAAAGTTCTTAAAGATTCATCAGATCTTTTTTAGGCCAAGGGTTCAAATCTCTCCCTGAAATTATATCCTATGTGGTGTTGTGTGGCTGATGCCTAACCTGGTTTGTAAATGGTAACTGTACATACAGTGCTGACAGGAATACCTGCATTTATGTGATGTGTGCCTGGAAAGCCAAATGCTGTAATATCACTATGCTCCTATTTACAAATGTGGAGGGCTTTATAAGTGTTGAGGAAAATTTCAAAATTTGCTCTTAAGGACTTCTCCCACGCTATTCCAAAAGAGATCTGAAAATTGGACTGGAAAAAGCTTCAGCCCAGCTGTTGAGCAAAAGCTATGTGGACTGTGTTGTATGAATGGCACAACACTCGAGAGCCTTGTCAGGCTAGGAGGGCAAATCCAAAAATATAGGCAGCACCATTCTCTACAGGTGGGTAGAGGTAAGGTAGAAGGTAAGGCAGCTTAGAGAAGTAACATTGCTAATCACTGCTTCTCAAACCTTTTCAAAAATACACTTTGGTTTCTGTGGTAAGATCTGAGCTGGCTATGGCTCAGTTTCTTCATGGCAAGACAGCAAGGGCTGGGTGTAATTACTGACTGGAGGTATAAATGCTTACCTCTCAGCCCTGCCAGCATGAAAAGGCTGTTAGCAAGTCCCTGCCACTTGTAACCACTTACAGTCCACAATTATACCCATTTCTCACTCTCCTACCTCTGAGGGACAAACCTGCTGCCAGCTACCTGGTTCTTGCATTACTTCTGCAACCTGAGCTTTTTGTGATAACCTGGAGTGCGTAAACTGTCATCTTAAAAAAACCACTATAGAAATAGTATTAGTGTGGGATGCTATCTTTTGGGGCTGTAACGTGTTAATTTGTCCTGTGTTAGCCAGCTGACAGCTCTGCTGGCTCAGTGACATCCCAGGAATGAAGGACAGGCCACATGGTGCTCTTTCCAAAAAATGCCCAACATTTTGTCTGTGTCCTGATTGTGGATTTTCAGAATCCCATCCTCATGTTTTGGACAACTTTAAATATGTAGCAAAAGAGAAGGTAACCTGGTTTCCCCAGATTTTTTTCTCTTGAGTGCAGGGGTGCTTACAGAGCATGGCCTCTTGAAGAATGAAGCAGCTCTGGTAAAATACCTCTCCAAGTAAAATAAAAGCAGTATGGCCAGAGTGAGCCACACAGCAGTGAAGAGCATAGGCGTGCAGAGCTTCCTGTGCATCACTGTCCCCTGTCCTCCTGAGACCCTGTCCCAAGCCCTGCTGCTGAGGCATCCTTCTGCCTGGCTCCATAGCCAGCAGGCACAGCCATGCTTCCCTTTGCTGGAAAACTGCTCTCCTGGCTTCGCTGTCTGGCTTCTCTGCTTCCTAGGAGACTCTGAAGCTTCCCAAGCTGCTGGAGACACATGTTAATGTTGTTCAGAGAGGCAACATGGGGGATGCGGCTGGGAGAGGGCAGAAGCATTGTGCCATTGAACCCAGGATGGCTGTAATGGGCTGGACATGCACAAGCTCTGTGGTGTCATATACTAATGGTCAGAAGCTGTTATTTAATGATGTGGCCCCTGACTCACTACAACTGCCACTGGCTAATCGACTGTACATTTCCTTTTCTATTTCTTAGATACTAATTCCTCATTATGTGTATTTTCTTCTTAGGTTTCTGCTTCATTCATATAAAAGATTCCTCACATACAAATGCCACACAACACAGTAAAGGATGTGGAGTGGTTATGTATATGGTACTCTGATAGCACAGTAACACAACACAGTCCATGGGTTGGATCCATCCATCTAGCATTCTTCTGTTCACCAGTGGAAACAGAATGGGTATGCAGGCAGTGACCACTGCCCAAACCAGCAAACACTTCTTCTCATCACCCACCAGGAAATCCCAAAAGCATCCAGTCCACAGCTGCTGTGCTGTGCCACCCTACCATTGAACAGCACATCAGCATTGCTTCTGTGGAAAACCATGTCTCTGAACACTTTGACAGAAGAACAATGTTTGCCACTATGTAAATAGGAAGATAGAAATCCTCTGGATCACAGAGTCCCCAGCCCTGTTAGAGCTGCTAGGTCGTCCCAGAAAACAATGGGTCTGATGGTTCATAACATGGTCGCCATTTCAAGTGTATTCCCTCTGATGCATTTGCAGAGAACAATGCAGAGAACCCCCTTCAACTTCCACTTCACTAACATACAAAGGCAATCTTTTCTAGGGTCAGGTGATAACGGACACTCCTAATTTCCCTCATTATCCCATTTCACTCCCTCTGAGCGTGGATGACTCAGATATGCATTGTACCCCAGATAAGGAGTTGTACACTGGCATGACCTTCCATATTTCTGGTGGAAATGCTACATCTAGTGCATCCTGGTGCCACCTTCAATTTTTCTATGACTGTGTTATGCCTGTGACTCACAGCAGTCCCCCCATGGGCTAAGATGTACCCATGTCCTTCTCTTTCTGAATCACTTCCAACAAAAAGTCTTTACCTTGTAGCAGAATACTGTCATTAATCCCCTGTGCATGACTTCCCATTTTCAACTATTGAATTTCATCCTGCTTTTATAATTTTTTTCTTCTCAAAGTTCTTTCTGTATGATATCCCAGTTTTCATCTGCCTTGGCAACGCCTCCTGGCTCTGTCATCATCACAGCATACCTTGTTGCATCAGCTTATGTCATCATCAGGTTTCCTCCACACAGTCCTAATTTTTGTAAGTGTTCATTATTGAAAGTTTCAAGACAGTGGTGCCAAGATCCTTAAGGAATTCCAGGGTTGTCATTCTCCTCCAAACCTTCCCCATTGCCATGTCTTCTAAAACCAGCTGCTTTTGCAACTTTGTTGTAACATTGTTAATTTTCACCATCTCCAGCTTCAATGCTTTTCTGCATAGATCTATCCGAAGTGCTGCTGATGTCTAGAATAGATTTTGCAACATACTTTTTGATTAGAAAATCTAATAATTTATCAAAATATATGTCAGGTCTGTCATAATTTGTCATCAGTAAACATTTATTGCTTCTACAAAGCTGCTCTGTAGAGGAATGGTGTCTTACCTTGGAGACATGGCCAAGTCACACGAAAAGTGCAAATAAACATGACTTTTCTTCTGCTTCTTCCATACCGCTGTATTAGAGGCGCACACAACATGACTTGGTAGAAATAATATGTGTGGATCTAGAAAATCCTCTCAGAACAGAATAAAGGGGTTTTCATTAATACGGCAGAAAATTTCCATGAATATTTGATCACATAAAAATAGACTTGTTTTAGCTGTGTTTGCCTTCCTTCTATGTAATGTCATTGCAAATATTCTAACAAACAAGCTTGCTGGCAGCAGTGCTAGCAGGAAGAATGCATTCTAAACAAATTTGAGAATCTTCACATGTAACACGTTTTGTATGTGTAAATGTGTATTCTTGCCATGAGTCTGAATCCGGTCTTATTTTAGCAATGTGCCTGTGCGCAACATCCAAAATAATCTCTTTAGAGTCGTGTTCACTGGGATATGAAAAAAAAATCATTGTTTTTGTCCACTGAAAATTAACAACTTGTGTATTAAGAATATAGATTGTACAACAGGGAAGCCACTGTGTATTTGGCAAGCGCTGCTTGCCAAGAATTATTTATGTAGAGTCATGGTTCTGCTCCAGAGGGGTTCTGGAAAAAGAATTAACATAAAAAATCAGAAACTGGGTAACTACAGCCTTGGGAAAAAAATATGCTAATTATAATAAATTATTCTGTCCACTGTAATTCTAACTTAGGATTATGTTCAGTAGAGGAAAATTGTCTTGGGAAAAGAGTTCAGAATCTATGTATGTCTGCACAAGCCAACATTACTTCTCCCTTTGTGACAAAATGAGTCCAGTATATGCAAGGGAAGTAAGTCCTTTGTTACAATTTCTGTTGCTCAATTTCTCAGAGGGTATCTCTGAAAAAGTCCTTCATAGGCACACCACAGCATCATTGTCTGCAACTATCAACTCTGCTATCAGGCGTTTTTGGTACAAGTAGTGATATTCTCTGGAAGTATTTTTTAGCGATTTGAACTATGGAGCCCACAGCGTATCATCAGAAATGGCAGTGTTTTGGGCTAGAAGTCAGAATAGAAATCTTGGAATGCTGTTTTGTGTAAATCGAACATGGTTCATCTTTTCTGTGGGTACCAGTTCCATTTCTTCAGATTAAGAAGAAACCTTGTATAGATAACTTACACAGATTTTATTAAGACAATGCCATCAGTTCTATGCTTAGCTTTAAATTTAAACGACATGGACTGTTTTCTGTTGTATCAAATTACTGGTCTGATCACTACATTTATACTAGTAGGTTCTGCAAGTTGTCTGCTGAAAAGGAAAACAAAAATGCCTCTTCAAAATATCTGAAATAACTCAGTAAGTATTTGCTAAATAAAAATAGATACAGGAATTGAAATTCTTTGGTCATCATGGTTTTGAAAATTTTTGTCCTCACTGTGTGGGGCATGTAAAGGGCTGGGGGGAGGGAACATGTCTCCATAAAGAAAAATGAGGCTGGATTCCCT
Source organism: Harpia harpyja (assembly GCF_026419915.1). Taxonomy (NCBI): domain Eukaryota; kingdom Metazoa; phylum Chordata; class Aves; order Accipitriformes; family Accipitridae; genus Harpia; species Harpia harpyja. The sequence continues at coordinate 67,412,543 of NC_068969.1, read as the reverse complement.
GTTTTGATGGTTTGCTGTTTTGCATGTTCAGATGAATGGATTGATATTTTTATCAGTGTTAGTGTAACCCTGTTAAGAAAGCAATAAAACACAGTATTCCTTTATGCCAGCTTTTCACTCTATTATACAGTAAATAAATGCCTGCGGTGTAGTCTAAGCCCAATGTTGGCCACTGTTTGAAGTCTAGTCACTATTCTAGTCGCATGATTCCTTCAGAGTCACGGAGGGGTGCCCAGCGCACACCCAAACACTCTTGCTGAGGTGCTGGGAAGTATTTCTGCATTCATTTCTGCGTGGTTTCTTGCCTTCCACATCCTGATGCCCCACTGGGAGAAGCAGGAGTCTGCACTGCCTGGACAGGCACTCTGCCCCTCTGCAGAGGGAACAGAACAGGGTGGTTTTGTGGTCACAGAGTGTACACCTGAGTGCAGGCTGGTAACTCTGTGTTACTGTGAAGTGCACACAACCACAGAAGTGCAGACATTAAGAGCAGACAAACTCTTTAAGGTTGAATGGTGGTATATTTTAGCAATACTTCAAAACCCAGAAAGTAGTTATAAAATTAAAGTAACTGAAAACCAGAAAAACTGACCAAAAGCAAGTGTGTACCACCCTAATTCCACTTTGGAAACGCTGTCATCGCACATTGCTTAACAAAATATTCACTTGCTCGGAAATCACATCTCTGAGGACTAGTTTTGTGCTTCCAGTATTTCTCCACAATCTCGCAGGACTGGGGGAGGTATGTGTGACCTTGTGTCCAGCTTTGCCACGGGGCTGCTAGGCGTGTTAGGGCACGCATGGTCCCTGCTGCAGCTAGTAGCACCGGCAACCCCACGAACAGCGCAGGCGCCTCTGAAGTGTGGGAATCCTTTCCCCAGCTTCCCCTGCCTCCAGCTCCAGTGCCGGGAAATGCATCCTGGCAATTTTTTTTTAACATTGAAACATTCCCTTTGCAAGACCTCCGTCAGGGATGGGTTTGTTTAAAGCTAACCCGTCCTCACCATCAAATCTCCCTTATGCATCAGGGACTACATCCTGTCTTCATGCCACTTCGCTTTCCGCAGTGCCTTTCTTCGGTGGTGGAGGCTCGCCTGCTCCCCGGGGCACCGAGGCGTGCGGTGCTTGGTTGAGGCAGGTCTTCTACATCTCCGCTGAGCCCCGCCGACGGTTTTCTCTTCCCCCCGCCCCGTTCTCTCGGAGCTGCTCTCCCTGCCATAGGCTGGGTTGCTCCAGGTGGGTGAGGCTTTTGCAGCTCAGCTATTTGGGGACTTCCCTCCGGGGCTGCTTTCCCCTCCCGACTGTCAGCTCTTCTCCCGACGCAGCCTCGTGAGAATGCGTTTCTTCCCGAAATTCTCGGGGAAAATCAACCGGCCTCCACCCCGCACACCTTCCCCTTGTCGCCCTGGCCGGCCCCGCTCCTCCTTCCTGCCCTCCCTCGCCTCGCCGAGACCCGTCCCGAATTCGTCGAAGGCTGGCGGCGGGCGGCCGCCGGCCCCGGCCGGGACGCGCCCTTCGGAGAAGCCAGGCGGTCTCTGCGCAGACCCCCCCCCCCCCACCCCGCCGCCGTCGCCGGCTCTCTCCTTCCAGTAAAGCCAGCCCGGGAAACCCCGAGGCCCTGCGGGGGCAGGAGGCTTCCCGCCAGCGGCCTGCCGCCGCCACCGCGCTGCCCGCCCCGGGCGGCTGCGGCCGCTGCAGGCAGCAGGGCCGCGGGGGGAGCCGGCGGCTGCCGGGCCCGGCGGGCAGGAGCGCGGCCGGGGTAGGGAGAGGGCAGTCCCGCAGGAGGGAGGTGCCGGCCTTGCCCGCCGTATCTGCCCGCCGGCAACGGGGGGTCCCGGATCGCCAAGGCGTTGTGGGAGCGCCTTCGCGCCGGGCGGTTTGGCGTTCGTCCGTCGCTCGAGCTGCGTCTGGAGACGCTTTCCGCGGCCGCGGGGCGATTGCCCTGACGGTTTCGGTTACAGCGTTCCGTTCTGCTCTGTTTTTCCTGCCCCTAAATGACAGTCCTAAGCAAAATGGATTTCCTTTGTGCTGCTGGCAGTGACCGCACGTTCTCACATATTATTTACGCCACTTTTACACCACTACAAGAGCCTTCCTTTTGATGGGTTATTGCTTTCTTAAACCAATTCAAGGTAGAGACAACTGGGCTGCTTTCTCCTCCCCCACCAAATCGCCAGATAATTACCAGTACTAGTACAATATCCCCTTGTACCGATGTAACTTCTTGGTAAAATAACCGATTTTACAGAACATTTTAAATGACAGCGTAGCTCTGTTCATCCAGATGGCCTGCAAAGATAAATTGCTATATTCTTGCACATCTATTACAAATGTACTCTTCAGTCAAACTAAAGGCAGTTGGGAATAAGCCACATATTAAATCTAGGCTCTTTTAGTTACTCTGATATCCAGCCTGCCTCAGCCATCCACCTCCCGCTTTCCCGAGACCACAGTTTTCCCCCAGCATTGACAATGGTGGCATGTCAGAGCGCTCCCGGAACTTGGAGCTTTTTAAGGAATCGGTTGTTCCATAGCAATGTAGCACCATAGATGTATATGAATTATCAAAGCTAATTTCCTGCATTTATATGTTCTGTCCCCACCCTTTCTTTCTTGTGTCTTGTTATGCATGCCTAGCTTACAGACTTTTCAGGGAAGAAGTACATCATTGCCATTATATGTAATGAATATTACACACGTTTGCCACGTGTCTAATTTGTGTCAAGATTCAAATATTCTTCATCTGCACGTTTCAGGTTTATCTACACATTTCAGGAGGATAGTTTCTCAAGGTGGTTTATAATTTATTCACTAGATTTATTTATAATTCATTGTACTGAAGTGATTTAGGGTTTGCCTCTGAAAGCATGTCTTGTCAATGGTAGCTGCATTATACAGACTTACTCTATGCAGAGGTGAACTGAGCTGGTAGTGTCCATATGATAATCATGTGCTGCTCCACAGAGTTAAGTATTCTTTCCTGCGCTAGTCCCTCAGTCAATATTTAAAGAACCATTAATTCAAGCATCAGAATCGAAAGCCAGCTGGCATAGCAAACTTGACCCGGGGTTGTGCCGGGTTAGGCAACATTTGTCCTACATAACAAAGCAAAGCAATATACATCCCGGAACACACTTGTACAAAACAATATAGAAGAGAGAGAAGCACGTCGGCTGAGCCTGGAGTTGTTCTGCATGCGTGTGGACAGCTAGCCTTGCTGCAAACTTCACTGGAAAGAGCTCAGCTCACAGTTCTCCTTTCTCCCAGTAATGGTCAGAGGCCACCATAGCAAAAAAGACAGCTGTATCATGTCCAGTCAAAGAACTGTCTTTTGAAAATCTTAGCTCCTAGCAGCTCCAGTATATGAGGGAGGGGGAAGTCTTCCTTTGTTGGTGCACTTCACAATGCACAACATTTGAAATAATTCGGTAAAAAAGAGAGAAATAAAGAATACGTGGTTTTAAAAACAACTTGAGGAGATAGCTATATTGTTGGGTAAACATACAGAAATTTAAGGAAATGGATATTTAACTTCCTGAATGCACCAAAATACCACTGACTCCAGCTAACAGCTACACTAAAAGCTGATTTTGTACATTAAGCAAGGCAGCTGTATAAATTTAAGGGTTATATATTCAGTTTAGAACAACTAATGCCTTTACTAATTTTTTCAGACTAATCTGTGCACAGGAATAGGAGTTTCTCTATTCCTGTGTTCTCTGCCGCACACAAATGTGGGACAATTGCAAGTAGAAGGCATGCTCATACATACTTTGTAGAGAGGACCAGAACAACTGCATACAACATTTTAGTCCCTGTCATGTGTTTTTTAGGTATTTCATTTGCAAATACAGTAATTCAGGTTTTCTGAACACTGATCATTTTCCTATGTTCATAATATAGACCTTTATACTTTGCATTTAGTAGCTTTTATAATACTATCCTGTAAGGCCCTAGTGGTTGTCACTCATTGGACAGATACAGATCTCTTTAAAATAGACGATTCTGTTGAAGGAGGCTAAAGGGAAGTAACAAATGATCCCCTTCTATGTTATAATAAGGGAAGACTCTGGAAGCCACCATTTTTGCTCAATAGCTTCTTGGTCTCAGTGGAAAGGTCAGAGCGCTGACTGACTGTGTCATGGTGGAGCCTGGTTGAAAGCAGCAAGCTTGCGGGATGCACAAGAGCAAGGGGCAGAAACCAGATGGATGGCAAGAGCAGCAGCTGATGGTGAGTGTGAGCAGAGAGATGTGTCAGCTCTGGCTAGCTTTGAGCTGCTCAGGTGGTGAATGTGGAAACTGTGAGCAAGGAAATAGCTTCCTATTTGTTTCTACACTTTAAATACTCGAAGGATCACACTGAATAGTTACCTGGTTTGTGTATGCTGTTTTCTGTGACAAATCACTACCACCTGGTTGGTGACTCAGGCCAACATATATGCAGTGCAATTCAGAATAAGAGGTGGTCCAAATAACTCTTTAAACCATCTGAAGATCTTCTGCACATGTAATAGATACATATAAAAAGCCTCTGAGTGCTGAAGCCAGGGTTCTGCAGAATAACAAGCTTCTTTTCTGGCTTTTGTTTGAGATAATGAGTGCCATTACAAACTAGTATTCATCTATATGGGAGGCTGTCCATGCTCCTTTCATGAAACTTTGTTCCCCATGGTTTTGCCAAGCCTTGGATTGAAATTTTAGGGTCTGCACAATTCCTGACTGAAAGGAGTGACTTTTCCAAAGCAGATGCCTTGCGGAGTTTGGCTTCCGTTGCAGATAATTTCCAAATGAAAATGTTGTTGCTGTTCCCAAGAATAAGATGGGAAAGGTATATTTTTCCACATAGAAATGAGAAACAAAATCTTACCAGTGTAGACAAGACCATGCTTTGGAGGAGAGGTTTATTATGTGAAAGCAGGGGCCCCTTTTGTGTCAAGGATGCATCTCATGAGGTCTCCCCTAATTTTTTTGCCAAGCTTAGCCACATGGTGAAGATCAGCTTGGCTGATGAATTGTTGAAAGAATTGCACTGGCTAGGCTCTGCCCTGAAGCTACGAGGTATGATTCCTTATTGTGGGTGGAAGGAGCAGGGAGGGCTTGTCTCTGCATGCTCTAAATGCTCCCTCTGCTGGTGCTGCCTTTGAGGAAGAGAAGGACATTTCCTGATGGGGTAGGTGAGGTGTGAGTCCTGGGAAAGGAGGAAGGCAGGAGACAGCAGAAGTGGGAGTACCTTGTGGAATATGTTGCTCATAGTCGGAGGGAAGCAGGAGTCAGTGGAGGATGAGCTGAGGTTTGGCATGTGGCTATGCAACAGCAGGTGCACACTCCCCATCTGGGGCCTGGAACTCAAGAGATGAGTCTTGATAAGACCACTAGAAAATTTCCTATTAATCATATTTTGCCCGAGGATCCAGTTTTGGACAGCGATGTATCTGAAGATTATCAACCTTCACTGGAAAATTCTTGATGATATTAAAAACAGTCATCTGAAAAGAAAAAGGTTGTTCCAGCAAAGTCTGCAGATGTTCAGTTAGGAAATGCCGTGCAGTGGTAGACTTTGTAACTGTGTAACCTTTGTAATGCAAATTTTTGAAATGTAATGTGTACCTAAACTGCCTTAAAAAAACCCTTCAGAGTCTGCTATGTAGAGTTCTTCACTTGAAAGTTTGAAGGTAAGGAATGTCAGTATATTGGGGATTCTTACCCAACTTTATTTTAACATTTTGTTTTATTTTTTCTCTGTTCATTTCCCTGGGGAACAAAGAAGAATTCGCTTAAGTGATTGACTGTGTCATACCTCAAATGCACAGGGCCTTGAATGTGCTTGTGTGCTTAAGCTTAACAATAACATTTCATAACTCTGGGGTACTCTGCGTTTTATTGAATGTTGCACAAAACCACTGTTCCCTAAGGTGTTTTAAGATAATACATTTTTTCCCTTTTTCTCTTCACCAATAAACCCCACAGCTGCACATGAATGGCTGGGCCCCAAGGCTGAGCCGCAGATGGGAATCCCAACTGGTCCAGCTTTCCCTATTCCTGTCCCAATGCCTTGGTGCTTTGGCACCCTGACAATGGTGTCTGAGAGCGGCGGTGCTCTTAGCATATCCCAGCAACTTCATATGGACATTGGTGTCAGCCCAAGTGATGGTCAAAATTTTCTGCAGGCTTTTGAGAGGGAGGACGATGGTTTTCCAAGACTTCTGTTGCAGTGGGATTGCTTAGAAAAAAGAAAAGGCATCAACGTGTGAATGGGTGTCTGAAATTGAGCTGTATTTCCTCTGGACCCTCCATGGGTGATAAGAACACCCTGAACCAACATCTGGCAGGCTCCACACGCGCTGCTGCTCCCGCCTGAATGTGCGTATTTGGGAGAACAAGAGGGTGTCAGCAATTAGGTGAACTGAATGTGCGAGTCCTGAACCCTTGGCTACATTCGGGGAGCACGTCAAGTTAAAAGAAGATAGGAGAGTGTTTGAAAATAAACAGGTCATGAACCAGCAATCAATAACTGCCTGAAACATAAACCAACCATTAGCTCAGTCAGAATCAAGGTTCTTGGCTAATCTAATACATGTAACTGGTCTTGAAAAACGTAAAAGGCTGCTGTAAAGAACAAGGGAACAGTCTGTCTTCTCTGTCCAGGACAGTGTGGGACTGGAATTACTCACTTGGGGAGACTGTGTTGTCTTCATCACTGAAGGTTTTACAGAACAAGTTGGACAAAGAGCAGCGAGGAATAGTCTACATTTATTTGGAACAGCCTTGGGACAGAGGGAGGGAAGAAGAGTGGCGTGACCTCATGAGCACATTTCCACCACTGTTTTCCTCTGGTACTGTGATAGTATTACTGTGCTCCTGTTCTTGTTTGTCTTTCTCTTGCTGTACTTCCAGATGTGCCTTGTCTTTGTGCGAGGTCTGGGCAGCAGGGATGTTTATGCTGAGTGGGACCTTTGCACTTTACTGCAATAATGGGAGTAAAATTTGGGCAGGTGTCTTGTGAACATCAAAACCCTCTTGAAATGTGAGTGCACCCTTTTAAATAATTTCTGGAGTATACTGCACGTATTGCATAACTTGTTCCTAGGTAGAATCATTCTTCCTCAAGTCAGCCTGCAAGGAAATCTTGAAAGGCACAGTCATACTTAGTCTGCCCTAGTCTTGTCCTCTGGATCTGGTTGTTTGGAGGAAGGCAAATGCAGGTCGTGTGCCATGAACACAGTATAGAGATGTATGTGCATGTGCGTTTCAAGTTTCTATGTAGTGCGCAGTGAAATGGCAGCAGTCGTATAGCTGCTGCCATGCCTGCCCGACGCAGAAGTAAGATACCATTTTCCTCTTGCACGCGGACCATTCATTTCTGATTTGTGATACACTGTCAACAGTATAGGACACATTGCATTGTTGTACCTGTCATGAGCTACAGAATGTGTCCACAAAGTTCTTCAGGCTTGCTGAGCAACCCTTTTTATTGGAATCAGTAAGACTATTCACATGCTTACAGTTAGGCAGATGCCTAAGTCTAAGTGTTTTGCTGGACGTAGGTGTGGGTAGAAATAATTTTCTAATATTTTCAACTTGACAACAACTTGCATAAGCATCAGTTTACTTAATAAAAATTAAGTGTGGAACAAAGCAGCTTTGGTAGCACATACCACAGCAGTACTTATGTTGCAATTCCGCTATTGCAACAGGTGTTCTAGTTTGTTAAGACCAAGGGATCAATAACTAAATTTACAAAAAAGCCAGCTGCTTAGTGGTTAGGGGTTGTTTTAATATGTCAAGTACTACTTCTTTGGCCAAAAGTGATCCTCTGAAACAGTATCTTCCAAAGCATACCAGTAAGAGCCTTCTTCTTCTGCAGTCTCAGACTAAAAGATAAAATAAATCTGCAAAGAGTATTCTGATACATTGATCTCACTTAATCATCTCTTGCTCCCAAAGAATAGTAAGCCACTAAGCCCTGTAGAATCAAATATTTTCCTATTAGCTCTTCCAGTGCAAGTTATTCAGTCAACAAATGCATGAAAAATCAGCAATTGTCCAAGATGTTCTCTATTCCATTTTTAACTCCCCTATAATTTAAAACACATGACATATACAACACATGTACAACTTCTTTGAAAGTGGTTATCAACCTTGCTGAGAATAGGCTGGTATTGCAATTTGTACCATAGTACTAGTCCAAAGCCCAGAATAGCTTAATTATAATGGGTTCAAGGTTCTTCAGGTATAGTTAAGGAATTGCTGGGACTCTGTTTATGTAAGTATATGCAGATGTATTTGTGCCTATATTAAAGAAAAGCATGCTGTGGATTACCTATATTTTGGCAATTTAAAATGAATTAATATTTTTGTGAAATTACATGGCAACAGTAAGACGAACACTTGGTAAGAGTTATCCAGGAATTGCATTTAGAAAAGAAATAGGGTGCAATACACATCAGAGGAAAATTCCTTGACATGTGGGTAAATAAAACTGTGGCTGTGTTTGATTGCATAGGTAGTCTGTTCCCAGTGCTTGTCTCAAAGGGGACCTGCACCCTGCTGCCACGTAGCTTGACCAGGGAGGCAGAGAGGCAGCAAACCCCATTCCTTGCTGCCCTCATCCTCCTGAATAGCCTGAGCTCACCAGCCTCAGCCCTGCTTGAGCTGCCCCATGCTCCTCCAGAGCCCCAGCAGCCTTTCCGGGGGGGTTATGCTGCAGCATGTGAACCTCACCATGTGCCCAAGGGCTACGAAAGGAGGAAAGACATGCCCTTACCTGTGCTGTCCTCACCCCTTATAGTGACTGCTCAACTATCAGAGTCAGGTGCAGTGCCCATTAGCAGCAATGGGAAGAATTTGTTCGACTACAGTGCTGGGGTTGATCTAGGAAACAGCTTGAGCTGAATGAAATGCAAAAGTGAGGAAAGGATGGAATTGGTGAAAAATGAATTAATTTTAAATTTCCTCCAATAAAAGCTAATAAATGGCCTTAAAACCCCCTCAAGGCCAGCAAGTGTCAGGTTTGGACTTTAATGTAGGGCACAGTTGCTCTGCTAGTTGGGTTCGCGATGTGAAGAGACAACTGAGTGTGACCCATGCCTTGTACAGTAGAGTTCAGATTCTGAAAAGTTTATGTTTTTGCCCGACAAATTCCTTCACAGGTATTTAAAGGATCTTTTTCTGAGTATTAAGAACAAAGCTGTAGCTATGTTTTAAGACAAAACTCGGAGAAAAAGAAAATTCTGTCTGAAATACCTTCTCTTTGATTCTCTCATGAAGTTCAGCTATGTAATACTGTTGGATTGCAGTTACATAGAGTTGCCTCAGCAGAAAAATGACATAACCCCTTTACTTGGTCCAGTCTCCATGACATTTTGCACTCAATAGCACAGTCACCATCTTGACGTGTCATTGAATTCAATGAGTTTGTGGTCAGAATTTTTTTTTTTTTTTACCGAAAAAGAATAAACCTGTCTTATTTTTTTTCCATAGGTAATGTGCTGCAGACATTTCTATATGATTTATTCATTTCACCTACAGGGAAGATAAATTACTTGTAGTTTGGCCGCATTTCACCAAATGTTAGATTATGAGAGATGTTTTTACAGGAGAAATTTAAAGATTGAACGCAAAGTCTACAATAAAAAATTGTTTTGATGTTTAAATTTTCAGCACCAGGCTCAGATGTATATGCAAACTTTTAAATACATCTGCATTCTTGACAGCCAGTTTCTAGGTTCAGGGTTATTCTCTTCCATTTCAGTGTCTGATGTCAAACGTGAACTAAACCCAGGTACACTGCCCTGAACTCTTTTCCCTTTTGTCAGATAAGCATGATATTGCCAGAAGCTGTAATGGAAGAAAAAGCACCCTAAACTTGGGACACATCCAGCCAAAGCAAAGAAGAACAAAACTGACTATTAGAGGAGACCTTGGGCAGTTTAAGTGGTTTATGGGTCATTCAGTACCAGACACTCTCCACCTCCTCCAAACGTAGATCAAAAAAAATTAAAAAGGTGCTTCAGCTCTCCTACTTAACATTTCCTACCTTAATTATTCCCCCTTCGGAGCCTCTTCCAGCTCCCAGGGCAGTGCAGCTTTACACCTCCTGCTCAGACCATCTGTGCTTGAGAACAGCATTGCATGGGTGCTCTGTGCTGGAGCCACCTGGGGAGCCACAACTTCCTGTAATTCATCCTTCTCCCTACAATCCGTGACCAACCTTGTATTTTTCCAATATTCAGGTGTTGTCAGTCTCCTTTTAATACAGCTGCAAGACTAATTTAATATCCTGGAGCCAGGATGAAGAAGATCAAGTCCTTCGTAGCAACTGGTTCAGCCGTAAACAGGTTCGAGTTGCTTTCCCCTGGCTATCCTGCTTCAGCAGGCAAGACTGCTCCTGTTCCTGCTGCTGAGGGCTGGCTCTGTGATGAGGATGGCCTCTTCACATGCAGCATTCCCTCCTTGCTTCCCACTTGCCCAGCTGAGGGCTGAGCAACTATTAGCCCGAAAGGCCTTTTCTCTGTGTGCTATGTTTCCATGGCCTCTTTAAAACTTTCTGCTGTTGTTTTTTGTCCACTGAATACATTCCTCCGATATCATTTTGGAGTGCTAAGTGGAGAAGACTCCTTACTTAGCCTACATGAGAAGGAAATCATGACCAGCCATGGCAGATGTCATGCAACACTTTTTAGAGTGGGATTTTTCCCTTCCTTCTGGTGACTGGAAGGTGAAATGTCTACTGCTGCGAAGAGCTGAGAGCCATCTTGGCAGGCTGGCAGGCTCAAGAGGCGTGCTGTGGCAGGGGAACCTTGCTTAAAGACAAGTGCTCAGCTCTAAGTCAAAAGACAAATTGAGAAGCTGAGGGCTAGGAAGGGCATGTGAGATGACTCATCATGAGAGGGTGTACCCTTTATCTAGATGAGTTGGTCCTTGAAGTGCTGGAAGACCTCAGACTAGATTCATCCAGATGTCTGTGGAGCAGCAGTCATGACGGTGATGATACGCTGATTCATCATCCGCTAGTTCGGAAGTGCAGCTCCTGCACAGGTGCCCAGCTGACGCTTGTCACTTGCTCTCTGCTAGTCAGAGCTGGTGTGCCTTTTCCTCCTGCCCTCATGCTGGCTCCCCTCTAAAATTATCCTTGTTCCTCCATACACTTCTTCCTGTATAAAATGACTTCTGTTCTTGTCTGCTCTTTTAGGCAAGGCAAGCCGAAGCAGTGGAGAGCAGCAGGCTTAGCTAACTGCCTGTGAAAAGTTGTCGTAATTCATGCCAGGGCCATGGAGGAAATTTCTGGACATCCCTGTGAACTTCATCCATTCATTTATGGATTTTATGAGCGGCTGTTTGTCAGGAATGGTGAGGCTGTGTGCTTAGAAACACCAGTCCCTTGTAAGGGAACGGAGTGCCCCATCTTGCGTTTCTGCCAGTGACAATGCCAGCTCTAACCAAACCTCGCAGGCATCAGCAGTCCTGGCAGATGAGGGACATCTGCAGTGCAGAAATGCCTATCCTGGGGTACAGCTGTGTCATCATGAAGCTGGAATGTACAGTATACTCTTTCTACGAGCATAGCTCTGAGCACAGAAATGTGTATACCATCAATGGCACCTGCCCCTCTATGGAGCAGTTCAGCTGTTGTGATAGCTGATAAGCTAAATTTAAGGTTTGCAAATGCTTCATTGTATTTAATACCTACCAAGGGGAGTTTACAGGCGGACCCCCCCCCAGCTTTAGGATCTACATATATGCAGAGTTTTAAAACATTTTTTCCTCCTTTATGTTTATACTTAGCTGGATCTGAAGTCACGCTGTTTTTGTAAAGTAAAAATCTTGGTGTATTATGTATGGTTCTCTTTATTACAATATATAATGTGACTGAAAATAAAGCTGCAAGTTTTTCATGATAGTATTAGTAGTATTCCCCTTAGAATTTCTTGCCTTATTCTCAGATATGTTGCCATAATTACATTTTTCAAGACATCCAAAATTGCAAGGGAACAGGTTTGATCTTGTTGAAAGTTAAGGAATCCAATACAGCAGTTTTCACTAGATTTAATTCCTTCATTATTTCCTAAGAGTGTAAAAAAATGTTACGACCACATCTTTGGGAAGATATTCAAAGCATCAGAAGCATATGCTAAATGTGGTTTGTTAATCATTCAGGGAATCGAGATACTGCATATAAGAAACATGCTTTTATCTTGAATCTGTGCCAAAAAGCCTTCTTCCAATTATTTTCCTGCTCTGGCAAAGCATAGCAAATCATCCCACCACAGATATTTCAAGAGTATTTGAGTACTGGCAGCAAAAACAGAGGACTTGAAGAAACCTTAAAGGCACAGTACCAATATTATTTTATAAACTACAATCTCCTTAGTCAAATATATGACTATGTGTGATGTTACTGCTTGTGAGTAAGATATACCTGGGCATTAGTAATGCAATAAAGTCATCTTTCGTACTAAAATTAGACTTAAAGTCATGTTGCCACATTTTCATGCATCGCTCTGTATAGTGTTATCGGAAGTGAGATTCCCCGTTATGTGTCTGAGAGTGAGTTCATTCAGGTTAGCTGATATATTCCAGGAGTCCTTTCATGCAGAGATAAACTTTCAATTATCATCTATCTTTAAGTCTCATGAGATGTAAAGTCCAAAAAAATGAGAAACTGCAACTGCCCCATTTGACAAATCAAGCAAGAAAAACTCTCAGTCACTCATAAACTGAATTTCCAGGGAGGGAGTGTTTACTTCCAAAAACGAAAAGAGGGAAGGATACAGAGAGGCAGACATATCTGTCCAATGTTTTCTGAAAACAAATGTTTGCAACCAGCTAAACCCTGCCCTAGGATTATAGTAAACAAGCAGTGATAAGGTTGGTGCCATGCTGACTAGCTAGCGTACAGGAGCAGGTATTGGATATCAACAGCCTGGCAGTGTCAAAGCCAAGTAAGGGTAGCAGGAATTTAGCACTTCACAAACTCGTGACCCCAAAAAAGGCCACGGTGTGTGTCAGGACTGTGTTACGATGGATTCTGTGCAAGGAGGGGGAGGTGGCAGCCTCCCTTGTGCACGGGGACCATTCTCTGCTTGGTGTGAGAGATCTTGTGCTGTGATAATATTTGACTGGTTCATAGGCCTTTTCTTTTTGACCTGGGTAACCAGATATCTTCTTTTTCACCTGGTTTAGAGAGACTTAAGATGGGCTTTTATTTCAGTGCTTCAAAAATCTCACATAGATGTTTATCTGATACAGACTACGACCTTTGGGTTGCTGTAAGTAAAGATCTGCATTGTCTTCTGGCTTGTACAAACCAACTGACTTCCCAGGGTAATTGCTTAGCACTTTGTAGAGCGATTTACTCCTCAACCCAAGTTCTACGATAAGTCATAGTACTATTCCCATTAATGCACAGGGGAATTCCTGTTGAACCTGGCATGAGTGCAGCTGAGATGTTAGCTGAATTCATGAATATAGCTGTGTCTCTGCACATTACACTCTGGATTTCTGGAAGTGAGGCTTTGGTAGGACATTGTTAAGTTACCTGCTCTGATGTTTAGGTTCTTTGAATTCCTTAGATGTATTACAATTGAAGTTGAAAGAGAGAGAGAGAGAGTTCACACATGTTTGAAGACTAGTGGGTACTTGACAGCAATCTATAGTGTATCAGGGCCCAGCGTGAAGTTTCCGAAGGACTGCTTTCAGTCATGTATTACTAATGCTTTTGTAGCCATCATAGGGAAATGATTTAAGACTGGCAAGTGTGAATGGCAGAATAGCCATGTGCCAGCTATTATCAGTTACGCTAAACCCAAACTTTTCTTATTCCTACAAAATCTTTTTGCTTTTTAAAATCTTATTTGCAGTCACAAGTTTCATGCATTTGATTTTACTAATATTACACAGGATGCAAAACCAGGTTAAATAGTTTAAGTAATGCTAATCTTGATGGTTACATAAGATACTGACAAGTTTCTCAGTTCAGTCCTTTTCATGCATTTTCCTGTTTGAGACAGCATGAAAGTATCATGTTTGTCCTCAACAGTTAAAGACAATGGTCATTAAAGATGTTAGCTATCAACTAGAATTCAGCACTTGGTGCCAGATAAATACTGATAGCAAGATTTTCCTTTCCATTGCCTTTTTTGCTCCCTCTCTCTGCTGGAGCACGGTGTTCCCACTTACCACTCTCATTTTTGTCTTCAGAATTGTACTGTATGTACCAAATATTACAGATATGGAAAACCAAAGCATGAATCAGTCACATTAATCCATGCAATTTCATGCGTCTGTTATATGAGAAGGTAAACAGGTCCCAGGACACAACTGAGAACTTTTCCATGAGAGCTGTGCTGAAAACTCAAAGCAAGAAAAACATGGCTTAGTATTAAACAGCTATGCCTCTAGACTGTTGACTGCATGTCGTGGTTTAACCCCAGCCAGCAACTAAACACCACGCAGCCGCTCACTCACTCCCCCCCAACCAGTGGGATGGGGGAGAAAATCGGGAAAAGAAGCAAAACCCGTGGGTTGAGATAAGAACGGTTTAATAGAACAGAAAAGAAGAAACTAATAATGATAATGATAACACTAATAAAATGACAACAGCAATAATGAAAGGATTGGAATGTACAAATGATGCGCAGTGCAATTGCTCACCACCTGCCGACCGACACCCAGCCAGTCCCCGAGCGGCGAATCCCTGCCCCCCACTTCCCCGTTCCTATACTGGATGGGACGTCACATGGTATGGAATACACCGTTGGCCAGTTTGGGTCAGGTGCCCTGGCTGTGTCCTGTGCCAACTTCTTGTGCCCCTCCAGCTTTCTCACTGGCTGGGCATGAGAAGCTGAAAAATCCTTGACATTAGTCTAAACACTACTGAGCAACAACTGAAAACATCAGTGTTATCAACATTCTTCGCTCTGAACTCAAAACATAGCACTGTACCAACTACTAGGAAGACAGTTAACTCTATCCCAGCTGAAACCAGGACACTGCAGCATAACCTTTTGTCTGGTTCTGCCATTGGTCTGTCTGGGCCAGCAAGTGAGGGAACACACTTGGTACTCAGCTTCCAAAAAAGGGTCTCAGTTCCTGGTAGGGGAGGAGGCACAATGCTCTCCGTTGAGTCTTCTGTGGCATTTCTGACAAGTGTCCACAAGCACAGCCTGTTCCCTTGGGGCAGACACTACCACCCCTAGCAGGGCTCCCCTCTGCAGCCTGCAGAAAGACCAGACAGCCAGAGAATGAACTTCATTCTACCTTAAAGCTCAGCAATCAGGATGGAAGGCCAGAGACGAGCAGGACTAAAATAACCGATGTCTATAAAAGCCCACTGCAAATCCACTACCGAGAAAATGTCAGAATTCAGAATTTCCTGGAATCTTCATCCAAGCATAGCTTGGTTCAGTAGAAACAGTGGTCTGAACTGTGCAGCTTGATTACTGTATTGGTATGGTGTATGGCATTATACTCTAGAAGAAATACAGTAATAAAATGGAGAAAGGGAGAATAAGATGGAAAAAACAGGTAAATACACTGTAAAGCCCTTAGGAGACTTACATAAGACAAGGACTCTCGCCAGAGTCAATGTAAATAGAAAGTAGGTAAATGGCAGAGAGCAGTGAAGTAAAAAGGGATTTCCTCCAGTGAACTTTAACCAAATAAAATCAGTCCTGCATTTTTCTTTTTTATCTATAAAAGGCAACTTTTCATGTTGTCTTGGTAGGTTTTGAATTCCTAATGCCTTTTTGCTTAATGCTGCTGAGATTGGGATTCTTTTGCCCCCAAAAGTGGAGTGAGTGGGACACTGGTGTTTGGTCAGGGCAACATTAACTCAGTCTTGTCAAAACCAGGTTTATTGAATTTCCACTTTATTGCTTCACCTGGGATGTGGAGTTTGACTAAGAAACCCTTCATCTCATGTGACCTAGAGAGGATGTGGATAGTCCTTGTATTGTCACCTGTTTAGAGAAAGAATTTTTTGTAAAAGCAGTCCAAAGACCGTATTTACCTGCTGTAGCTGCTCTGAGTATTTTGCTGTTCCCTGTGAATAAAAGTTAATGTTATTTATCCTTATAACATCTCTGAGGTGACTCTTAATTCATATGGATGAGGTCTTTCTTCGGTTAGCAAAGTAAATTTGGCTGAAAAAGGAACACAGAACTATTACCACGAAAAAAACTCAAACCAGCGTCATATAAAATCCAGTTCTAAAAAAGGTTTTCTAACCAAAGGAAGACTATGGTGGCAGCTGTGTAATTGCACAAGTAAACTTGGTCTATGCCTGAAAAAAAAATTAACAATTAAGCCAATTTCGGTAATATAAACAAAAATAATAAGACTGCTTTGAAGATATTAATCCATAACAAGAGTTATGAGCATCCCCTATTGTTGAACAGTCTAACACTGTAAAATCAGGATTTGCTATTAGTTTTCCATAAACTTTCCACTGATTGTCTTTGCATATTTAATATTTATAACTGTAAGATGAAATTTGAAAGTGTTCTTTACAAACTGAAGGCGAGACTTCCAGAGAATTTTTTTTCTGAAAAGTGGTGGAACAAATAATAGCGCAGGAATACCTAAAACATAACAAAGTCATAAATAACAGATAGCACGAAATTTTAAAAATTACGACTTGTAACCCTTGTAATCAGGCTTGTGCACTTGTGAGAACTGATAGCCATGACAGACTTTAAGTACAGGTTTTGTCACTGTCTCACATAATATCCCAAAGGCAAGCTAGAGAGTTATGATCTGCACAGAATTGCAGGTAAGTGCCGAAGTACTTGGGCAATCATAACCAAAATGGAGTTTTGGGGGAGAGAAAATGATTACTAAAAGAAAGGAAGGATCAAGTGGGATTTCAGAGATCTGTGTTGGCTCTACTGCTAAGAGTTTCATGTATGGTTTTAGTGATGGAATGGGGCATTCATCTAGTAGGTTTTCTGGGACTGCAATTTGCAAGGTCCTGACAAGCATACTCTCCAGTTTTGCATGCTGAATTTCAAGAAATGTATGGGTGAATACAGGAATCTAATGGAGAGAAACATGAATCATCTAAAAAATATGAAAACGAGAAAATGAATGAGACATTTGGATTAATTTAGTCTGGAGAGGAGACATTAAGCTTCAAATGTGCAAGGGATATTTAGGTTAGAAGAAAAACTTTTAAGTGGAATTTTAGAATATGAAAGATATGAAACCTGTATCATTGTAGGTCTTTAAGAAATATGTCAGATAAACACCAATCAGGAATAAAATTAGTACAGCTGGTGCTGCTGTAAGCGGAAGACTTCTGATGGTCCCTTTTTTAAGATTTTTTGAAAACAATGATTTTTTTACTAAACATTTTAATGAAGAGTCACCTTAGGGAAGGAAACTTATTTTTTGTATATTGCAGACATATTTGCGTTTTTGTTTGCAATAACTGGGACTTGACTCCAGACAAATTCATAGATTCGTAAATAGTATGAGTAATTGGTGAAGGACTTTTACAAAAACATGACTTCCATTGCAGTTGGTGGTCCGTCGTGCAGCATCAGGGCTGAAAAGCTGATGCACTCCCATCTCATGCAATGGTATTATGGCTGCCACTTTAATTTTTATGGCCCCTTCTGAAAACTGCAGTTAAGCCATAGGACCTAACTAGGCATGAATCCTACTGGGCTAACAGCCATGCTTTGCGTGTTTGTGTAAGACAAAGGATGCAGGCAGGATGCCACAGCCAGCTAGAAGAGATTAGAGAGCACATAAGCTCCTGTGTGTGTCTGTTCTTCCAGGACCACATGTACTCTGCATGTATGTGAATAAAACTGTCCTTAGCTGGTTTACGTTTAGTTTTCAAAGTGTGTGCTTTGGGGGTCAAGATGGAACAAGAATTATTTGAAAACGTTGCTTCCATTGTACTTTTCACAGAATATACTTTAATATCCAGAGAAAACTGGACAGGAACTTTCTTTATACTTCTCACTTTTTCTTCTCTCAGTCCTTCTTGTAACATCTTGGGCTTAATGGGTTGGAAAGTGGTGGAAAGGCAAGATGTCAACACTCAGTCAAAAGCGAATAGCAGAGAACGTACTGCATCCATTTGACAACATTGTTCACATGGTAGGCTCCAAGCAAATCTTGACCTCACTGGAGTAATTTGCAAATCTCTCCTTAATGAGGCCAAGAATTTATCCCTCTTAAGTGCAACTGCTTAAATATTTTATAAAGGAGTTTCAGTTGAGGACACAAACTCTGGGTCACCCTGCAGCAACTGAATTGCTACTTCTTACTGCATGTGTGATAAATGCAAGTATTTTTAAACAAAGAGATGCTGTATTACTGCCAAAGATGATAGCATCAACAACAGGCATGGTCGCTGGCTGAAATAAACTGTTACATATGTATTGATATTCAAAGGATCAGCATCATTTTACTCTTCCTGGCTGAAAATGCTTATCACTACTGTGTGGGTGCAAAAGGAATTGCTTGTGTCAAAATTTTAGCTTAAGTGGTCATAACTGATTCATAAGGCTCCCTTCAGAAGGTAACAGTAACTGTAACTGATGACTCGCTCTTACCTTCTGTATGTGCGTATCTATATATGTCTATAAAAATCTATAGATGCATCAGCCTGTGTGCAGTACCCATCAGCAGCATGACTGCTGCCGACTGCAGAGTTCTGAAGTCTCTGCCTACATGTCGCTTCATGGAAATCATGTTAGAATGATGTTCTAAAAATCACCTTATTCTGATTTTAAACTTACTATAAGCAGTGAGAAAAATAACATGGTTCAGAAAAAAAAAGACCTTACTGTTATTCACCATCTTTATAATGTGTTTATTTTACACTTCAAATGAGCAGCAAGTGTAACTCTACAGAAATACACTATATATTAACAAGCTTCTTGATTTTTAGAGCCATCTACATTTCAATTAAGAACTCATGAAAGATCATGTTAAAGCCCTTTGCTGTCCATGATCACCAACATATTTTGACCTGATTCACTTTCTATCTTTTAAGATTATTCTCCAGTCACAAGTCAAAAAAACCTACAGTTTTTTTAAGTACATGACAAATTTCAGTTTTAATGTCTGTCAGTGTGGCTGACACAGCAGATCACTATGTTTGATTTAAAATGCTTAATACTCTAAATAAACATGGGAAGTAAAGGTACTACATGAATAATGAAA
The DNA here is from genome assembly GCF_026419915.1 of Harpia harpyja. NCBI lineage: Eukaryota > Metazoa > Chordata > Aves > Accipitriformes > Accipitridae > Harpia > Harpia harpyja. Next base: position 67,393,364 of record NC_068969.1, on the reverse strand, counting down.
GATATTTCTACAGAGTATTAAACAAGGTGTTAAAATAGAGCATTTTCAAATGCATAAATAATATGTGGAATGCAGTATTTGAATAACATGAGCAGCTGAAAAGCATAAAGAGAACATGATCCTAACTTCACCTTTTCTCCTGTGCTTATTTTTCAGAGAGGCTGCAGTGCACAGAAACCATGTGTGTAGCACTTGCATGGAGGATGGCACTGACTGCTCTGTAACACATGCAGAAGAGAAGCATTGTCTGAGTGGCACTATCTACGCTTGGCCCAGGATACTCACCCAGGGGATAAGTGAAGCGTCTTCGAGGCAGAGGAGAGAAGGCCCCAGCTGGCTTCCAGGCCTGGGCAGATATGGTGCGGTGCTGTCAAGCGCCCTCACAAACAGTGCCCCTCTTTTTCTTCCCAAATCTCTGCCATCCTTTATCCTGTCCCAGATGTCCTTTCACAGCTGCCCCGTCCCACCTGATTCCTGTTTGTAATACTCTCAATTAAAAAATTAGTAATTAAAATGAAGCCCCCTTTGCCCATATTACTTCCAGCCTTTACATTGCTCCATCTGCCCATTCCCAGTCCCCTTCTTGTTTTTAAAAGACTCATTAGCATGGGATCTTGTCTCTGCCAGGATTCCCCAGTGCCATCTGCTCCCTTCCTAGATGATCAGTCCCACACAGATCACTGTTTACCATACTCAAAAATCTGACACATTTTCTAAGCATTGGTTTTGGAGGATGCTTTTGTGAATCTCTACCAAAGTCAACTCCTACCAGCCTCTTCCCACATTGTCAAGGCCATAGAAATGACACTGGTCCTTAGATGGTCTGATGTATTCCCAGATCTGTAGGGCCTTTGTGGCAACAGCATATCGGTATTCCTCAGGCTATACAACCATATGCTGTGCTATCATTTGTTTAAGGCTTTTAGCTTCTCTTGCGATGACCAAAGACTAAAGTAACACTTTTGCAAACTCATCATCCTCTTTGTGGAAAAACTTTGTGTCTACCTTAATTCTTCCAACATAAAAATACTAAGTTCATGTTATATTGCTTGGAAGAGTTTTCAAAACATACCTTTTTCTTACATTTTCCCTATTTATCCTCCCAGTTATTTTCATGCATGTCATGTTTGTAAAGAGGAGCAGTAAGAAGTGTAATGCTGAAAAATTCATTTGGGAAAGTAGCAATAGTGTATCATCTCTGTTTAGGAGAGAAAATATGATGTAGGGAGAATGGTCGCAGCCTCTTTCCTGACATTTGAGCCAGGAACCCAGGTGGGTAACCTGCAATACTCCTGCTGCTCTTCACTACAGGCCCCTTCCCTCGACCGAAATGGGACCTGCTGTAATTTTTCATGCCCACTTGCCTTCCCAGGAATGATCTAGGTCCCCTCTTCAGCAACTTGGACTTCAGAAAATGCCTGGACATAACACTGACATCCAGGAGATTCATGCCCCAACAGCTTCACAGGACAGCAGTGAGTGAACGTCCTCCCATGAAGCCCACCATGGGCTCCCTGCTCCATACAAGGCTGCACTATCCCTGCTTTAGATAGCAATTGGATCAGAGCAGGAAAAATCCAGGAGCTTTGCAAACCTGTTTCTCTACAGTTTATACAGCCACACACTTAACACAGGGCAGTGGCTTTTAGTGCTGAGCATCACAGAATTTGCCCCTTTTAAGATCCAACTCTGCAATACTGGAAGAAGGTTTTGCTCCAAAGCATGTAAAATGGGCTACCGATTTTGAGACCAATGAGTACAAACATCTACAAAGACTTAAAAAATCCCCTAGCCAACTAAGTTTTACTTACATTTTTTTATGACTCATTGCTGACTGTGAAATCTGTCACTGCAAATGTGGCGGGTCTTTAAACTTGAAAAGATGTTCATTCTCCTCCTCAATGGAGGTTACCCGTGATGGGATCTGAGTGAGGCGGGGAGAGTTTGTTCCCTGTGATTTGTACACATTCAAACCTTCAATGTGTAAATATTTTCAGGAATGATGTCAACTCAAAAAGCAGATTTTTTACTTGATATTTGAGCATCTTCAATACAGCATTGTTTTGACAATATACATAAGGCTGCTATTGCTATCTGCGAAGAGCCATCACTGTGTTTGTGTCACAGTTGCAACTGCCTTTAGCATTAATGAAAGCTAGCATCTGAACTCAATTAATGTTGTCCCCTCCTCTTCCCCAGCTGGACTTTATATATATATATATTTCTTAGAAGTACTTTTCGAACCCTCCCTCATACTACTATGATTTCCTTGCTGTTCTTCTTCTCCAATTTCATTGAAATTGATATAAAAAGAAAAAAAGATAAAGATGAAAACATCTGTTATGCTTTCAAAAAAAGAATTTACAGCCATGCTCCCCCATACAAATCAAAACCTCCCACTTTTTTATCTGGTAATTTATTGTTCATTATAAAAGAAATAGTAAGGCTATGGATTCATACAACATTTTTGTGAATGTCACTATTTGACAAACAGGACCTTAGAAAATATAAACTGTACATTAGCTAGAATAGTTCAGGCATCAGGTATACCCAAGTATATATGCTAGCTTCTTTACCCCAGATGTATACATCTGAAGCTTATCTGTGAAGCCAGAAAAGATAGGACAATGTGTTAAGCCCCAGAAAATCACTTATCGTCAAACTAATGATTCCAGGTAGGAATACATTTGCTTTCAAAAATACCCAAAGGGCAACCTGAATTGCTTTATTTTGGAATTAACTTATCATACTACTCTTTCCAGAGTCAGTTGGAAGACATCTAGTATGATGTTTTATCTGACTGATGACTCTGCCTGAGCTCCCAAGCAAATCAATGGGGAGATAGGGTAGGGCTCAGTTTCCAGTGAGATTTTTCTAATGTGCAAACTATACTGCACAGGTTTTATACCTGAGAGAAGCCTCAGATCTGAAAGAGCCTGGAATTCATCATTAAAAGAGCCAAGCTGTGTGTCCATTGCCACAGCCCTTCATCAGTTATCACTGCAACAAAAAAGCGATGAAACCTCCTTGCAGGAATGAAATGGGCAGGCTGCAATACCATTGTATCAGAGAGACTTGGCACACAAATACCTTCCCTTGTTTTCTCTTAGACTGTTGCAAAAAAAAAGACAAACCATAGCTGATGATGGAGTTTAACCTACCTTTCCACTCATTCCCACCTTTAAAATCACTTTTGCAAAAGTTTGCAAAACACTGCAAGGCTGACAACTGCTTGCGCTCGGGTAGGCCCTCTGGGAATGCACTTTGTCAAAATTTCACTGTGCTTCAGCTAATGGTGTGCCTTGCTTCCTTGCTGCCCTCGGCAAAATCTAGGCAGTAAATTCTTTGTGTAGTGGCCCTGCCTGCTGAGAGACTAACATACTATTCCTTGTTCCTGTCTCTAGATGCTCTTGTGATTCAAACAAACAAGGTCACTTTAGGGAATAACATCACTTTCGGCAAAGTATGCCTTCTTTTCCAAACAGAATTCCCACCTAGTTCTCTAACAGAGAGAAAGAAAGTCAACATTTCTGCTTTACTGAGAATGCTACCTGAACCACTTACATTGCAGACAGATGTATATATTACCATCTGTATAGTTAAGCAAGAATTAGTGTAACATCAGGAAGTACCTAAACTTGCCCTAATTGCTCAGAAACCTTAATGAATTTCTATCAGGAAGGAAAAAAACCCCAAAACATATCAGTGTTATGCACTGGTTTGGACAGTAGATTTTCAAAACAAATGGGATCGCAATTTTAGTATTACAGAAGTAAAAATCAGATACAAAAGAACCCATCCTCATTGCATAGCTTCTCCAAGGTACTTAATGCCTTCTTTGCCTCAGTCTTTAATAGGGAGACCAATTATCCTCAGGGTACTCTGCCTCCTGAGCTGGAAGATGAGGATGAAGAGCAGAATATACCCCCCTTAATCCAGGAGGAAATAGTTAGTGACCTACTACGCCATCTGGACACTCACAAATCTATGGGACCAGATGGGATCCATCCAAGAGTACTGAGGGAACTGGCGGAGGTCCTTGCCAAGCCACTCTCCATCATCTATCAGCGATCCTGGTCAATGGGGGAGGTCCCAGATGACTGGAGGCTTGCCAACGTGACACCCATTTACAAGAAGGGTCGGAGGGAGGATCCAGGGAACTACGGGCCTGTCAGCCTGACCTCGGTACTGGGGAGGAATATGGAATGGTTTGTCTTGAGAGAACTCATGTGGCAAGTCCAGGAAAAGCAGGGGATTGGGCCCAGTCAGCATGGGTTTACGAAAGGCAGGTCCTGCTTGACCAACTTGATCTCCTTCTATGACCAGGTGACCTGCGTAGTGGATGAGGGAAAGGCTGTGGATGTTATCTACCTGGACTTCAGCAAGGCCTTTGACACTGTCTCTCATGGCATACTCCTTGAGAAGCTGGTGGCTCATGGCTTAGACAAGTGTACTCTTTGTTGGGTGAAAAACTGGCTGGATGGCCGAGCCCAGAGGGTTGTGGTGAATGGAGTTAAATCCAGTTGGCGGTGGGTCACAAGTGGTGTTCCCCAGGGCTCGGTGTTGGGCCCCATTCTGTTTAATATCTTTATCAATGATTTGGATGAGGGGATCGAGTGCACCCTCAGCAAGTTTGCAGACGACACCAAGTTGGGAGGCAGGGTCGATCTGCTTGAGGGTAGGGAGGCTTTACAGAGGGATCTGGACAGGCTGGATCGATGGGCTGAGGCCAATCGTATGAAGTTCAACAAGGCCAAGTGCCAGGTCCTGCACTTCGGTCACAGCAACCCCATGCAGCGCTATGGGCTTGGGGAAGAGTGGCTGGAAAGCTGCCCGGCAGAGAAAGACCTGGGGGTGCTGGTCGACAGCCGGCTGAATATGAGCCAGCAGCGTGCCCAGGTGGCCAAGAAGACCAACGGCATCCTGGCCTGCATCAGAAATAGGGTGGCCAGCAGGAGCAGGGAGGTGATTGTTCCCCTGTACTCGGCACTGGTGAGGCCGCACCTTGAGTACTGTGTTCAGTTTTGGGCCCCTCACTACAGGAAAGACATTGAGCTGCTTGAGCGTGTCCAGAGAAGGGCAAGCAAGTTGATTAGGGGCCTTGAGCACAAGTCTTATGAGGAGTGGCTGAGGGAGCTGGGGCTGTTTAGTCTGGAGAAGAGGAGGCTGAGGGGAGACCTTATCGCTCTCTACAACTACCCGAAAGGAGGTTGTAGTGAGGTGGGTGCTGGTCTCTTCTGTCAGGTGGCTGGAGATAGGACAAGAGGAAATGGCCTCAAGTTGCGGCAAGGGAGATTTAGGTTGGATATTAGGAAAAAGTTTTTTTACTGAAAGGGTTGTCAGACATTGGAACAGGCTGCCCAGGGAAGTGGTTGAGTCACCATCCCTGGAAGTATTCAAAAAGCTTGTAGACGGGGTACTCCATAACATGGTTTAGTGGGCATGGATGATGGTTGGACTCGATGGTCTTGAAGGTCTTTTCCAACCTAAACGATTCTATGATTCTATGTACTTTGAACACATACATTTCATAGATAAACAGGTTATAGGCACATATAATATAGGCATATATTACAAAAATTATGTGATTCCAGTTTTTCAACTGAATATAAACTGAAAGGGGTGATTTCAGCACATAAGCAAGATTTCAGTACTAAGGGAAAACACTGAGGTAAAAATGTGAGGCTGAGTGACCACGTAAGTACATCTGGATACTGATATGTGAACTTGGCTCAAGCAACTAACTTTGGTTCACTGAGCCCTTTTTTTCTCACCTTGCGTTTAATACTGATCATTAATAACATGCACATACCATGTAGCTTTCAGTAATGTAACTTTGTTTACCTCAAAGGTTCACTAATAAGTGATAGACTTCTACAGTTCCTTTTTAGATCTTTTAAGTGTTTACTACAGAATTGAGTTTTCTGTTTTGGGTTAGTACCTTCTTCTGGTACTCTGCCTCCAGAAGGTACATTTGGATTATGAATGTGATGCAATGTCATCCAATTCAGCAGCTTGCCATAACGATCTCTTATCCTCAGTCATTATTCCCAGTCACAGTGTGTTTCACATCTGCAAAACATCACTGTGTTGTATCTTCTCCTTCGGTGGCACAGCTGCAAAAGTGGAAAGTTCAGGTAGGAAGCCCTGTGGTATATCCTCAAATCAATCGTCACTGCTTCCTGTTCATCTGCACTGAGCTGTGCTATGCTGCTGGCATGCACTTTCCTACAGTATAATTTATTAGCCTGTTGCCATGCATGGTTTTGGATTTTAATTGTGAATTTACTCCTCTAGACCAGCTAGGCATTATCATCATCATCACCATCACCACCTTCATCATTAATATTTTTACCCCATATGAGTTGAGGCAATTGCCCTTGCTTTTGACTTGGTCACAGTAGCCAGTGTCAGCTAGGTCACATTTATTCATGAATGCTGCCACCTACTATCATTTCTGGGTTGTTCTGGAAGCTACAAGTTGGAGCTTGCATCATAGCACATCACTTTGAAAGTGTTACTACCTGGAATTTTTACAGGACTAAAGGAAGGGGTAGGCTAGGGTAAAAGCAAGTCACTAAAAAGCAGTGTAGGAATTGCTTGTATATGAAACAATTTCTAGCAAGTTTTATCTCAGCTGCTTGACCTGACTACTTCAGATTTAGGTTAAATACCAGCATGGTTGTTAAAAATTTAAGAGTTCCCTTTCCCTGCTATGACAGACGAAAATCTTTTTATGATTATTTTGCAGAGATTTATAGGTAATGCTGTATAGATGGATCTTTTGAAGAAACATAAAGCTATACAACATAACAGCATGGTTAATTACAAACCCTTCCTCTCATAATGCTGGGCCTGTGTAATCTATGCTAAACACAGATGATCAGTGCAAAGTAGTTTCATCAGGTTGAAAAGAAGAGGAAATGATGGAAGTAACTAAAAAGGGAGTGAATTCTTTTGAAAAGACAGTGAACTGACATTCAGAGGATATGAAGTACAATGAAAGAGAGGTAGTAATTGCATAAAATCCTCATGTGCCTGCCAGCTCCCCACTATGGTGACTAACTGTACCACGATTTACTGTGCAGCCTTGAACATGAAGGATAAATTGAATTCATCACCTTCCTGGTGCTGTCATAATCATTCTTTGGTGTTTCAAAGCAAAGGAGGAAAGTGATTCATTGGGAAGCTGCTCAGTATGCTGTGGGAGTACATAAATACCTCCCTTGACCACAGAGGCAGTACTATCAAAATATGTAAAACCATCAATAATCATAGAATCATAGAATCATTTCAGTTGGAAAAGACCTTCAAGATCATCGAGTCCAACCATTAACCATGCCCCCTAAACCATGCCCTGGAGTACCCTGTCCACTCGCTTTTTGAATACCTCCAGGGATGGTGAATCAACCACTTCCCTGGGCAGCCCATTCCAATGTTTGACAACCCTCTCAGTAAAAAACTTTTTCATAATATCTAACCTAAATCTCCCTTGCCTCAACTTGAGACCATTTCCTCTTGTCCTATCTCCAGCCACCTGACAGAAGAGACCAACACCCACCTCACTACAACCCCCTTTCAGGTAGTTGTAGAGAGCGATAAGGTCTCCCCTCAGCCTCTTCTTTTCTAGACTGAACAACCCCAGATCCCTCAGCCGCTCCTCATAAGACTTGTGCTCCAGGCCCCTCACCAACTACAGATGTACTCAATAAAGGAAAAATACATTTGGGGAACAATAAGACTTTGTCATACTCGGTTGATGCTCAAAGAGCAAACATCCAATTCTCAAGTGCAATGGGGCACAGTGTGTGCTAGTAGATAGCATATTTTGTGGTAAACCCTTCTGAATCCTTTTTAAGAGACTTTGTATTGAATGGTAGACTTTGATGTCTTTTCAGGGAAAAAAAAAGGGTTCCTCAAACAAAGCTTTAATAGGCATATCTTCATGTTATTTTTTAATTCCATATTCATTTGAATGTACATTGAATGTACTTAAAAATCCCCAGACTGAATATAGTGGAGACTGGAGTCTCTCTGTTCACCCACAGAAGATGCACAACAGGCTGACACTGCATGCTGTTGCATGTTGCCTTATCACTGCTCCTTGACCTCTCCCAGCAAGACCCTTTCTGGGATGGATGGATAGTTCAGTCTTTATAACCACCACAGTCTGCTGGCAGCTATCAGGATGTGGCAGTTGCCTCTGATAATTTCACCAGATTCAGGTGGGTCTTCAGCAAAACCACCAGTATAACATGTGTGCTAAAGTGAATATTGCTGCACAGAGCAGCGGAGCAGATCATGCTCCTGAATGTGGGCCTCCTAAATGTAGAAATGAGAAGGATGTTTGGTGTTTGTTTTTTTTCTTTTTTTTTTTTTTTTTGCTAAAGCTGGGTCTACCAAACCTGCATTTGGGTTGCTGATAAGAGTTAGTTCACAGTTGAAGGTTATGTATTTAAATGTAGCTGTTCCTATTCATCTGAATTTGTGTTGATCTTGGTGAGGAAAGGCAGGTGAGCTAAAGCTGTTAGTGTATGGGGGTTGTTTTCTAGGAACCAAGCAGATGTTGATAAAGTTGAGGACAAGCCTCCTCTGGAGTAACTACCTACTTGTCTGTCTGCCCATCCTCATTTGTGGGAAGCTAATTTATAGGCTTGTACTCTGGTAGATTTAAAAATACTTATTCAGAGAAAGACTGTTATTATCCTATACCAATATTAAAATGGATGTGAGCATATAGAATAAATATTCCCTTTCCTTAGCCTGAAGGTGTGACTGGATAAATATGCAGTCCTTGCACTCACGGAATGCAGAATCAGTACAAGGTTAAGTGAGCAGAGACAAACTCCAAACACGCAGAAGGAGGATGGTGGAAGCTTACATATGGTTTCATGCTCAGCTCCTCTTCCTGACAAAGGATTATATTGTATCCTTTCAAAGCCACACCATTCTGCACTACCTGGGGCTATGCCTGGGTAAGGCCCATGTTCCAATGCAATTTTATGTGCATTAGTAACAGACTAATCTTGAATAAAAGCTCAGTAATTTCTGGGACAGTTGGTACAAATGCACATTATTAAAATTCGAGACTTCAGCTATTTTCTCACCATGTGGGATGAACAGAGGAGAATACATAGTACAAATTAAAATCGTAAGAGTCTGGCCATTCTTATACACAATCAAAACCTAAGGATAATAACCTGACTGGAGGAGAGGTCTGAATATGTGTGCATTATGTGCTTTGCTCATAACGCAAGAGTCAGTATTAATGCAGCTGTATTATATGCATCTCACTGAGACACTGCCTATGGAGGTGCTTAATATCAGCTGTGATCACGGGGCGGGGGCTCAGATTGTTCAAATGCACATGATTTTTATCTTCCCTGCTTTCCCAACAACAGGCTGTCACTAATGTAGTGTATGAAGCCTTTCCTAAGTGAAGCGATGTAAGTATACTAGACTGAATTTTTTTAGCAATTCTCTTCTGGCACCACTCACAGATACTATTAAGGCACTGTAAATATGCCTTTGTGTGAAGTAGTTCTCTCCACTTTAAAAATTTTAGGCACAGTAGTCACTATATATATGGAAGTGGGAAACAGTGCAGAGCAACCAACCAGCGTACTGCAGACTCACTCCCCTATCTCACTGCTTCTCTGTGCAGACTCTGAGCAGTAGGATGCAGGCAATCAATACAACCAAGAATCTGTAGCTTAATGACTTACTGCTGGTTGCCATCATCATGCACACATCAGCTGTGAATCAAAACATTTTCGTGTTGATTTTAAAGAGGGAGATTGAAGCAATTATATTGTACCCAACCTGCTCAATTATTAAATCATCAGCTAAACTACACGTGATTGTACACCCACAACCTGGCCTACATATTCCTAATTTATTGCGTAGGAAAGTTGACTCCTGAGGGCCTCCTTGAGAGGCCACATCTACACCAGAAATTATTTTAGCTGTCGTTCTCCAAACTGCTGCAGGATAGTCTGGTTTTGGTCATTCTTACTGTTACGAGTAAGACCAAACGGCACAGAGACCCACCTACACTGCAGTTTCCATTGCTGCAACAAGTGGTGACATTGCAGCAGTGTTGGGTATGGATGTGATGTTAGCAAGGGCAGTAAAAGCTCAAGTAAGAACCAAGAATTTAGAGAAATCAACAGTTTAGTTGAACTAGAGTGAGTCTAGCCTTAAATACTCATCCAAAGATGACAAAGTGCCTAGAGCACTACCCCAGGTCTTTCCACAAACCTGGCCACAAACACAGTCCTTGTACTCAGTGAGAAAATGGCTGGTTCAGGTAAGTGAAGTCCTGGTTTCTGCAAAGGCTTGGCAGCAGTCAGGTCAAAACCCACTGATTTTCAAAGACACATGGTATTCTCAGGACACATGGCACAAAAATACAGAAATACAGTATTTTACACGTATTTAGGCTTCTCAACCTCAGCCAAGCACTAGTTAAAAGCAAACAGACAACACTAAAATTTCAGGGCATTAGCTTTCCCAGGCTGACCAGAAGTAAAACATTAACACTAGTTTGGTCAGCTGACCATCTCAGAGAGTCACTTAAGATGAAAAAGAAGTAGCAAAACCAAACAACAATTATTCGCCTCTTGTTTTGCCTCATCTGTGGTTGAAAGTGAAAGAAACATTGAGATGAGAGGATGTTTATTTAATTATTTATTTAAAAGCAGAAGGACTTTGTCACCAGATGCTCTGTGCTGCTTTTGTGTTGACCTTTGTCTTCCCTGGCTTGGACTTGCTTATCCTCATATGGAGGGAAGTAAATTTTCCTATTTTCCTATTTTAATAAATAATCTGTGTGGATCTTTCCCACAGAGACACAGGAGTCAGAAGTGTTAAGAAACCATTCAAACATGAAAACTTGCTTAGAAAAGCATAGCATTTTCAGAATCATAAAGTAACCAGGTTCACATCCATTAAATAAAAGGTTCTGCTTCTTATTAATTTGACCAATTTGAACCCAACAGCAATTCTTTGACTGTTGTGGTGAGGTATTGCTGTTTTCCAGAGCGAAAAATTCATTATCTGATCATGTATGGAATCATGGCTGCATCTGCCCTCCCATGCCCATTGTAAAGCCTGTTGTTAGAAGCAGCAGCGTGTAGCTGGGGTTTCCATTAGATCTATAGAAAAGCAGCAAGCTTCTGGGAAAAACAGAAAAGTTGGCAGACTTGCCTGAGGTAATTGTTGTTTTCATGTTTTTTCTGGTCTAGCCTGAAGCAGGAAGAAAGAGAACACACAAAAAGTACATAGCTACTCTATATCCAACCCAGTTTCATAATCTCAAGAAGTTTGCATAGGTTTCAAAGAATCACCAGAAAATTCAGATGCTTATCTCAACAGCACCTCGGACACTTTTAAGGCTCACCCAGCAGAATGATTACTGTGTAATTCAGATGCTGCTGAAAGGCCAGCTCTGGAGAGATTTTGGAGCTCTCCATTCCCAGTGAAAATACAATTCAGGAACATTGTGTAGACCTAAAGTTTGTCTTTACCTGAAAAAGGAGCCTGAGTACTATAGCATCCTTTCTATTTGCATTCCACATAAAATATTAGTTAGGATTTATTTATTAATATATTCAAAGCACTTTTTAAGCATTAGCTGATTTTCTGTTTTAATGTATATCATTAAAAAAAATCTGGCATGTTATCCAGCCTGCCTGTTACCTGTGAGAACTAGGTTGTACACGGACGGCCTGGAAAAACAAAAAGAAGTAGGATTTGCCCTTCTAACCGGGTGCACACATAGCACCATGTGTGATGTGCCTGTGAGAAATCTTCAGCAAAAATAGGTCTCTAAAGTGGTGCTGTTGAATTACAAAATAAGGCTGCAAACCAGCATGCAGTGGGACTGATGACTGTACTGCACAAGATGGAGCTCCTTGTTTGTGCAATATTACAGTTGTGCTTGTGTGTTTGCAGAATCGGGGTCCAAATACAATTGAGAGAGTGAGATTTTAGCATGAATGGGAAATCAGAAGCTCTTGAACCAGGTTTGAAATAAAAGCCTCATGATCTCACTCCATTTTCCAGGCTTGACATTTATTAAAGCATAATAAATATTTACAGGGCTAAAGGAAAGGGTGAGCACTTTCACTTTCCCACTTCGACTTTTATGACAGAAATTTAATTGGATGAAAATTCTGCCTTGTTCACAATATTAAAAATAACTCAACAAATTCAGAGTTGTCTTTTTGTTTTAGAAATTAGGGAAAGTAGCCAAGCCCCATAAACATTGTGAAGGGCAAGTATATTGTTCTTAAAAAATCCCTAGGACTTTTTAACCCCCCCTTGAGTTCTTAAAAAATGCCTTCTGCTTGTGCTGGGAAGTGACATTGCCCACACCCATAGTTCAGAGCAAAGGTGTGACTGCAGCAGGGTCAGAGCCATGTGTAGTAGCTGGAGACCATGCTAGCCGGCTGTGAAGGGCAATGGGGTGCTGACACCCAGATCCAGCATCAGAGAGGAGCTGAAGGGCCATTACTCTGGGCAGCTATCTTAATAGTCACAGGGTCAGGGGCTCTAGCAGGGGATACCCTTGCTCAGTGTCAAGGTTCAGGCATTCAAGGAACATGTAACTTGGGTTTGGCACCTTGTAACAGTGGCAGGTGCCTTGGGAAGGAGCCTTGCTGAAGGATAGCTCCCCACCTCTTCTTCCTCCTACTGGGAATGCTAAGTCTTGCTAACAATTCACGTGGTCTTAACTAGCAAAGATGTTCAGTTAGTGACTGAGGTTTCCTGTACTGCTATGTAAGTTTGTGGGTCTTCCCTGTAACATTGCTTTCATGGCCGTCACCTAGCAGTAGATGCTTTTATTCTAGCTGTATGGGAACTGGGCATCCAATATTTTAAGCCACCATGTGCTGTGCTTGTTGTCTCCTTCAGACAGCTAACCCAGTGCTCTTAACTTTCCTGCCAATGAAGACATACAGCTTGTGAAACTGTCTTCACTAGCCATAAAATCTCATTGCTCCCTCCTGCAAATGAACAAAACCGCGCAAAACACTTCTTGAAAATAAACAGAGGTGAAGGCAAAGCTATTTGGCATCAAGCCATGGCAAGAACTGCTGGTCCACTGTGTGAGTTCACAGCATGGGGTTGGAACTGTAGAGCTCAAATGGTAGAAATATTAAACTGGTGGCCCAGTCCATACCTAGTGATGGAGCAGAATGGCCAATTCATGGCAAGGGAGGGTTGAAGTCTCTCCCCTAGCTTTGAAGAAAGACCACAGGGTAAATGCCTTGAGTAAAGGCTTTTCCAAATCAGCAGAATTTGGCCTTCTATGAGAAATCAGTGGGATATGCTGTGCAATGCTGCTGACTGAATCTTTTCAGGAAAGTTAAAAGAAAGGAGCTCACAGGTAAAGAGCTACAGATAAAAGAGAGACTTTCCTTCTAACATCAACCATGTGATTTTCCGGTGGAGTGCTGTGCAGAATTTCCACTTTTAGGATAATGACTGTAAAACACAGCCCCTTTATAGTTTGGTTTTTCAGTTACAGCTGAGAACTCCTCAGTTGTGATTAAGCTTTACTCTTTGAAAGTGCATTTTTTAACTCTTTGTTTAGTAAATTGCAGCTTGCTCTCTTCTAGATTGTGCAAGTCCTGATGGCAGCAATGTCTTTAGCTCTTGTCCATGTACATCACTAGACATTATGGCTTTCTCCATACTCTGCATCACTTGGACACATGCTTGTATTTCCCCTGACTGTGGCCTCATAGTCTTTCTTGCATCAGTCACAAAATTCTTGGATTGAATTTATATTGGAAAAAGCCTGTCTCCTGACTGCATGCACAAGTTTTAACATGCTGGCACTCTGAATCAAGAGGCCCACATTGTGCTACAGTGTTATAGCTGCAAAATAATGATATATCCCATATAGTTAACCTTTGAATGCTGTGTTTGTGAGGGATTTGGAGATGTAAGATTACATCTTCTAAATCAGTCTGTGCTATTTGATTGATCTTCAAACATGTGGGAAAAGTTAGCTTAATAAAGAACCTGCCAAGTAAGAAATTTTTTTGTTTTGTTTTCTTACTTTGATCTCCCTGTCCTATACAGCGGGGGAAGTAAGACCTGACTTATAAATCCATTTCCTATTTTCAAAAGCTTTCTTGAATCCTCTGAAGTTGTTAGGTCTAAGCAAGGCTTCTTGGAATGTTTCATCCCACTCAGATCTTCTGCAGATTATGAGTACATTTGCTGGTTTAAACACTTTCCAAATGCCTATATAGAGTTAGACAAAGTCTCTTAACATGAGCTGTGCTGAAAAATGCCTATCACACCATTTGAAAAATCGTAACTAGTTCTAAAAATAGTGTCAATTTTTAAAAAGGTATTTTGGCAACTTGATAACTAGTAATTCATGTGACTTAGAGGAAGCAGAGAGTAAAAGAGAGAAACCCAATGGATAGCGCCTGTATCTTCTGCTACACACTCACAAAATGAAGGGCCTGGAACTGATAATAATGATATAGCCATTTGCCATAGGCAGTGTGAGCATTTTTGTTGCCTTTTGCTTGTTTTTTTTTTACCACATTACCAACTATTTGAGTCAGTTGTGCAGAAATGTGGTTCTGAGTGAGTTTTGAACTCTTCTAATGAGTCTATGAAGTTCCAACAACCCAAATGAAGCAGAATAATTTAATCGTGCTTCTAGAGATACAGTAAAAAACTGGTGGTTCTTACCATATCACCGCACTGCGCTCTTCTTACCAGGCCCCACCTCCCAATCTGGCCAGTTTTAAAACCATGTTTTAATTCTTTGCATATATGCTTTGGTTAAGGGTATTTAAATAGTGCCAGTGGTATCTAGCAGAATTAACTTTCTCTGTGAGTCTTGATGTAACTTTATGCATACTGGAAAGGGGAAAATATTGGGGAACAGATCATGCTTTTTTGTGGGGTTGGGCTCAGCCCTTTACAACAGTTCAGCTTTCAGGCTTTAAAGGCCATGAAACGAAGCAGCTTTCCTGAAACAGGGTGGGTAGGTCTGCGGCCTGCTTCCTTGTAGGTGGACCCTCAGGGAGAGGCAGTAGCCTCCTTTGAAAGAGTCACAGGCTGGTGATGGCTTCTTCCCCCTAGTCTCTTAACTCTTGCACAAATCTGATGAGTTGTAGGACATTTTCTGAAGCATGCAATAACTTCAGCAGCACTAGTTACAGCTGGTTTTTAGTTTGGGGGTTTTTTTCTTCAAAAATAGCTCAGTCCTCAATAAGCTGAGTTCTTCTGAAAGCACTGAACTGTGTTCTTGATGCATGGAGAAATACAGATCTGCTCAGGCAGACAGCAGCCTTTCTGTTTCATGTAACACAGGCCTGATGTTTAGGTCATAACTGAACCACTAATTAAAATCAATGATCGCCTCCTGCTATCTTCTCTGTTTGCTGCAAGTGGGAAGCAGGCTGACCTGAAAATACTCTTTTTTGTGTTTCAAAACTCACAGATGAGTTTGCCACTGCTCTTTCAGCTGTTTACTGATGAGTCATGATGACTTACACTGGGCTTCTGTAAGTGCTTTTGTACTCTTGTTTCTCCTCCTTAACTTCACTCTGCTAAAAATCCTCAGCAAATGTCATTAGTGCAGTATTCTGCCTCCTTCTTAGCTCATTAGGTAGCACTGATCCTCCGGGAAGAGAGAAGGCTGGAACAGCTGACTAATTACCCTGAAAGTACATGGAGACAAGAGCTGGGAACACCCGCATTGCTCACAAAATTACAGGTTGCAAGTCACAGGGTGGAAAAGGAAGAAGACAACATGAACAAGCCAGGGGTGAAGCCAGCAGCATCACTTTGCTGTTCTCCCCCACAGCCTCTTAGTCATGCTGCTCCAGGGCAGCGGTGTGACAGAGACATAAAGGGCCATCCCTCCTTCCACTCCTCTTCTTGTCCTCCCTTGGGAAAAAATTAACCACGCTGTGCTCTTACTGATTCCAGCTGAACGCCTGAGCATCCCTACCTTTTTAATCAGTGGAAAAGGGCAAAGATACGATGAGAAGGGATAGATCTGGTCTGAACATATCCACTGTAATCTGTGGAGGAAGCAGAAAAATAGGGAGAAGAGTCTCTCAAGTTTTGCTCAAAGTGACATTTGTGTTGTAATTCTTTATGGAGCTGTAGCAAGTTGATGGCAGCACTGAGCAATTAAGAGACCTCTCCGTGAGAAAAATACAGCTGAAGCTTAGCCTGAATGGTTAGGTTACAGACTGGGGACGTGGGAAGTGGGTGCTCTGCCTATTTTCAGAGGTAAAACTGTTCAGTGCCAAACTCTCATAGATTTGAGGCCAGTACTTTGTACATAATCACTCTTTCTCCCTGACTTGCAAATCACAAAGTGATTTGTTACATTTATTTTCACAAGGCGGGGTGGGGGCAACAAACGTTTCTGAATTTTTGTTACGAGACATGTTGGCTCGCTTAGTTGTGGGAAGCTTCTGTGCACTGTTTCTGCTATGTTTAGGCAACACATTGGCTGCTTGTGTATGTATATTTGTGTGTGACTGCAATATATTTGTGTATCGACAGTGCTTGGGGTTTTCAGCAATACATCCTTCTGTTTATTTTGGCCTCTGTGGAGATGGAATGATAAAGTTGTGTTTTGGTATATATGCTTTTGTTGAGTTCAGCTCAAAGCTGAAGCTATGATGGGAAGCACACATTACTACCACATTACTATACTGCTGACCTCATGTGCACAACATGACTTCTGGCTCCTAGAATGATCAGGTTTCTTTCCGAAGAGGGGTAGGTTTCCTGGGGAGGCCTGCTATTTTGACTATACTTGAGAGGAGGGAAATGAGCAACCCTTAGGATACAGTGGTACTGTTAAAGACATAAATGCCTGGAGTCCCATTTTACTTGCATTCTGGTGCTGGGAAATCAATTGTTTGTGCTCTCAAGCTCTGTCCACAAGTGCAAGACATTCTTCTTAAAAATACAGAATTTTCCCTGTGTCACAAGGCAACAGGGTATTTGGGGCTTTTACGGTTTTAGAATCAATACAAAATTTCAGTAAAAATACACATTCAACAGGTTTCAGTAGTTCCTTCACTCAAAATACATGAAATCATTGCTTTCCACCTGGCCCATCTCCCCAGTGCTTTCTGAAATGATCCACTTCTCTGGTTTTAGTATTTAGAGTCCATTGGTGAACCTTTTTACCCACCCTGAAAATATGTAGAGCCCACTCATATGAACAGGGTGGCTGGTAGTCCTTCTCCCCACATTTGTGACCTTGGTAGTGGAGGGGAAGCAAGAGCTTGTACAGGGAAAGCTCTTGCTTTCCCTCCTACTTGCATTATCTTGGAACAATTTTAGTGTGGTAGCCTCTTTCTTTCTTTCTTAATTTATTTTTCCTTCCTTCCTTGAGTTCTTTCCTTCTTCTGTTCTTGAATTCTTCTAAGTTGCTTCACACAATTCAACCTGATGTCTTGCATGATGAACAGTTCAGCATTTTATTTTATTGTGAAAGTTTCACTGATTCAATACAGCATTTTTTTTTCCATTTCAACTAACGTATGCAATTTCTGATTCTGCATTGTAAATTTATTATACTGACTTCAGGTTGTCAGATCAAGTTCAACTTCAGTAGAAAAAAGCTTTTTTCACTGCTCTCAATATGAAGAGAAACAGGTGAAACTAGTGTTAAAAATGAGCTTGCAGGTGGAAAATAGAGCAATTACCCTAACTCCTTTTAACTTTATGAGGAAGTAGAATAACCCTCATAACCCTGATGCTATGAAGTAACTGTGCAGACAGAGTACTTTAGCCCAGGAGGAGCAGTTCTTGGGGACAGGAATTTTCTTAACATTCGGATAATGCTCTTGAATTTGCGTTAGTAACAAAAATGGAGGTACTGGGTCAAGTTAGACAAGCACTCGTCTCTGAGAGCTCTGAAAGGTGCTTGTGTGTGTGTGCATGTGTATGTGTGTGCGTATGCACATGTAAAATTGTGCTGGCTTCATTGCAGCATGAAGTTTCCTGTTTGCTTTTGAAAGTTTTCACTTCCTTTTGTGAAGCACCCAGCCACCATTTTTTTTTTCACATTTCATAGAGTAAGCAAGAGTAAAAGAGAGGGACAGGGATGTTTGTGCTGTTATCGAAGAGATGATCTGTGGACCCAGGCTTTCTTGTGGCACTTCCCTTGTTTCCAGGACCCTGGAAGGAGGAGGAGAGTGTGCTGTTTGGAGACAGTGCTGGTGACTGAAGGAGGTGCTCAGGCACCCCTCCTCATGCATGCTAGTACTGAAAAAACAGTGTGATTAAAAAATGTTGTTAGTTTAATGTTTTTCTCAGTGTATTTTTATTAAGCAGTGGAACAGTGTCTCTTCTGTTCCCTAAACAAATGATGGAATGTATTTTGCAAAGGTCGGGGAAATAAAGATTCTAACCTTTATGTACTTCGACTTTAAATAGGACTCTTCCCCCTTTTTGAGTGTCTACACACAAAACCTCTTGTTAATCTAACTGATTAAAAAAATGATCTTTTATAATTTTCTTCCCTGCTTTTTAGAAAGTCAGTCTCAGAAAATCAATTAACTCCTTAGAAATACTGCTCTGTAGTGCCATCTGCTTTCTTCATCATTCTAGCTAAATATAAATGCAGATTTTCACTACATATATGTTGATATAGACAAATATTTTTTATTATAAAATAAAAATTTTAGATTAAAACATCTCAATTAATGCAAACACAAACACACTGGGCCTATCTGTGCTTTCCCAGCCATACGCTGTGTCCTTAACATCTGCTAGGCTCCATTTGAGTTATTATTGTCCATATGGTATGGCCATGAAAGAATGACAGATCAGTGATGTAACTGCCTGCAATAGCTGCTGATGCTTGCAAACTGTTCACTCAATGAAAGCAAGAGATAAGTGATTATTTAGAATCATGTTACCGAGAACAAATCTTTTCACTGAGTACTAGGTTAATTAATTTTCTAGTGTATTAATTATGTAGCTTTGCCTGTGGTGCTCTGCTGCAACTCAGTGCAAGCTGTCTCACAGAAGTAGTAGGCAAGAAGAACTTAGCAAGGGAAGAAGCTAATTTGAAATAAGTATAAAAATCTGCTTTTTGGCATGGGGAGATGCTGCAGTTACAAACCTCTGATGCCAAACTGCTGAATAAAGCTGTGCTAGGACTGCAGCTCTTGAGTACATAAGAGTAGAGGAGATGTTGTGTTAATTTCTGATATTCTGGAACCTGTGCAAGTCATGTCAGTAGGGACACCATCTTTCCCCTTAGCTCTTTGTCTTGAAAGTATTTACAGAATTTCCTTGGCTAATAGCTTACTATGCAAATGAAGTATTTTCCTTTAAGTGTATTCTTTTCTAAGTTCAGTGATGTATCTTTCTCTCTTTTGTGGTTTTTAGGTCTGGTCAGGAACTTTTTGAAGCAAAAATTACAACACTCAACATCTCTTTCCTTATTTGGGGAAAGGGACATGGCAATTTTAGCAGAGCAAGTCTCTCAAGTGTCATGAGAAATTTCTGGTCAAATCGAAAGACTATGAGAGATCTCCTTTACCTTGACACTGTTGGACCGCTAGAAAAAAGTATTTGCCCAGGGCCTGTGGTTTCAACCAGACAGAGTGGCCCTCTGCACACAGGCCTTCCCTGTCCCTGTACCTACCCATGAGAGGATTAGATATTTTGAGCTTGCTTACTTTTGCTTCCCAGAAGGTTTTGGCTTCATCCCAATGAAAAATGGCAACATTAGAAAAAAAGAAAAAAAAAAATCCAAAGAACAGAAAAATACCCTGCATTTTTTTGCAAAATAGGTACACAACTTAAGTTCCATTTCTCCCTGGAAATGCAGAAATAGGAAATGTATGTGGATTACCTTCTTGAAAACATTTCTCAACTATACACGCTTGATACAACCTCCAGTTCATCTCTTTTCCACGTAAATCATCCTGAGCATCTCAGTCTTTTTTTTTATCTTTGAAACTTTTGCTCTTGTTACACTCCTAATGGACTTAACAAAACTTCACTTCAGGTGAAATTTTGGTGCACTGATTAAATATAATGAAAATGTAATCCACTTTTATTTTTTTCTCTTTTTACTATCTTTTTAACAATCTCTCTGTTGCACTGTCCACAGAAAAGGAAGATGGCTTTTTCCTGAATCACTAAAAATAGCTCAGGACTCAGTACTCTGAGCAAAGCATTTCCTCCAATGTACATTAATTCATATTCATCAGTGCTAAATGTCATCTGCCATTATGTTGTCTGTATATCTAGTTTTGATGCAACCTTCTGAAGTTCTGGTCAATTTTCTGAGTTCTGTTTTAACAAAGTAACTTCTGCATCAGTAAATTCTGACACTTCCTACTCCTTTTCCTATCTATTGATGGATCCCACCAATGCGAAAATCTTCTTAGCACTAACCTGACACAGTTTACCACCCTGAGTGTAGTGTATGTGTTCCTCTCATTGCCTTTTCTAAGGGGTATTCTAAAAATGAGCTTTTGGACAAACAACTGTCCTAAGCTGGATAATTGCTTATCAATACACTGCCAAAAAATCACTTTGATCAGACTCATGCTGGTAGATTAAACTATGGGTGTTCACGCTACTTTCATCACTTCTTCTGAAGAGTATTTTAAGTCCTTCTCTAAGGCCATCTATGAACCCATCTGAAAGAGCAGAGGTTGCCCACCAGGAAAGCCTCCATGTATGCAGTCCTACCCACAGCCTTGGGGCCTGGCTGGAAGGAAGGATCCAGCTGCACTTGTGCATGGGGAGGGCCAGGGCTCTTGGGGGTCCCATGGGTGCAAGGAGACCCCTGAGCCTTGGGAACAGGGCTGAGCTTGGAGGTGGAGAGAGGGGCCTGCCAGCTGGTGGGAAAAGGAAAGGGTGCCTGGAAGGATGGTAGGCTCCCAGGTGGCCATTGCCTGCCCTCCATGTCACTGTGCCCCCGAAGCCCCCACGGCCACAGCAGCAGGGATTGGCTTTCTGGAGGCCCAGAGGGGCTGTGTGTGCAGCAGGGGCACACTGGGAGGGTTTTGGCAAGCCAGGCAATCTGATGCAGCAGCTGATTGTGTTGGTCATAACAAGACACAGCTTACAGTGGGTTTTCAACATCCTCCCTTTCATCTTATTTATTGTTCTTACTTTCCTACAAAAATCTGTCCATGTGCTTGCTGGCAGGAGAGTCACCAAGCAGCACACAGCTCAGGCTGACGCGGAGCACGCAGCTGCGAAGAATGAGACGGCTGTCTGGAGATGGGACACCCAGGCTGCCAAAATTTTCTTCGGCCCATCTTTGTCTAGCACCGGCAGCACTACATTTCTTCTCTCCACCAGCAGCAGTCGCCATCCCCAGCTCCAGCATCTCTGCCTGCGTCATGCCATGAGCCTGGAGACCTTCGTCCGGCTGTCACGGCATCACATTGCTCTTGCGTTGGGCAATGTGTTCCTCTCCATTGCTCTCTGTGGCTGTGGGCCTGGCAACTTAGGTCCGCCCATCAGAGGAGTCATTACTTTTCAGTAATCATAAAAGTTAACTTAGGTGTATTGAAGATGAGAAGTATAAATTTCAAACCAGCCTCCAGATTTACATGCAGCAGCATGTCTGGTAACGTGTCAATGTGGAGCATTTACAAAGGGAAAGGGAAAAAAAGGCCCAAAATCTATGCCCCTGAACCTGCCAGAATATACTGCTTTATTCTTCTGGCGGTAGTCAGTGGAACAGGATGTGCAGGAGGTTGGGACAGAGTAATTCAAGAGGATTGGGTAATACAAGATACCATGTTGAAAAGATTTAACAGATTTACAAATTCAAAGCCCAGAAGCAGTTCCACTTCTGGTGCTCAAGGCTAGCTTTCCATTACAGCAAAATAAATTGATCTGACCTACATGTAACAGCTAATTTAAATACAAAATATAGGGCCTTTGAAAAAGTGCTCGCTTTTCCCCTCTCACACTTCAAACCAGCTGGAAATAACAGACTTATTTATAGTATATTTCTATTTGTTAGGGATTGATTCATGTTAAATATTTTATTAACCAGCAGAGCTAGCAAAATGCCTTCAGATGATTAGATAACAGATCTGCCTATTAACATTAATAGTTTATTGTCCTTGCTCTTCCAAATGCTTCTTACAAATTGAAATAACCAATCCCCAAAGCTTAAACTGAGGCATTGTATTTTGGATAAAAGGAAACAGAGGGATGAACATTCCCAGATTAGTTTATTTTTTACTTGTTTTTGTTTTTTCACAAACTCAAGGACTTGTGTTTTTGCAAGACCACAACATGTCCTACTTGAATATGTTCTGTGTTGAATCAGATATGCAAACATGCATGGAAAGCTCATATTTCAGTCAGTGATCACTTGCACAGTGGCCTGTGGTAGTTTTGCAAGTACTTAGCAATGACCTTAATCATTTCAACATTATGGTTATTGTTTGGGACAATAGCCAGTAAACAGTGTAAAGTGCTGAACAAAGGGGAATGGTTCTGATGCTCTTGAAGAGCTTAAATTCATGGCTAATAGACACAGAAAGTTGAGCAATGCCTCCAAAAGCAAAACAATTTGCAGGAAACTGAGCACAATCCTTTCTTCCAAGGTCTGTTACAGTCTGCGTAGTTGCTCCTGCTGGTTGCTGGCTTGCGGAGCTGATCAGAAATGGTACTTGCATCCCACAGGAATGTTGGCTATTTCAATCCCTGTTGTTTTGAGACAAAAAAAGTGGAAACCAGTAACTTTTCTCTTTTCTCTTTTCTTTTCTTTTCTTTTCTTCTCTTCTCTTTTCTTCTCTTTTCTTCTCTTTTCTCTTTTCTTTTCTTTTCTTTTCTTTTCTTTTCTTTTCTTTTCTTTTCTTTTCTTTTCTTTTCTTTTCTTTTCTTTTCTTTTCTTTTCTTTTCTTTTCTTTTCTCTTTTCTTTTCAAAATTTAAAATTCTCAGTCTTTTTTTGATATCTCAGATGGACTACTGTTACCTGGTGGTGGTCTTATGTTTCCCAATGTCGCATGATGCCTCATAACAAATTTCTAGTCATGGGGATCTTCAAGCCACGCTAAATATGAATAGAAGAGATTGTGATGCAGCTAGGGATGAAGATGCTAATCGTGGGTCAGCCGGTCATAGTTTAGGAGGCCAAAGTAGTGCCTAAGGCTGAAGAGCTGAGAGCTTGCTTTGGGTTAAGAAAACGGAGTGGAGCTGTGGATGCCTCATACTACCCAAGGAGAAGTGGTAAGGAACTGCCTGGCATGAAGGAAGGAGTGGAGAAGAGGTCAGTGAGCATCTAGAATAAGTTAGAAGTGATGTTTGGCCACTCCAGGTGTATACTTTCACGCTTCATCTCATTTAAAATTTTCAAATGCAGCAGGGTTTTGAAGTGGGAAATGTCACAGCCCTTGATGCAAGACGGTAGTTTTCCCTGCAGAACAAAGGACAAGGTGAAAATATGCCTCTATTTCTTCTCCCACAAAATGTGGCTGTTTTCTTAACAGGGCCCCAGGAAGCTCAGACAGCGCAGAGCTGCCGGTCACCACCTCCTGCAGAGCAGTTTCAGCAAGAACTATCAACAAAGTTACCTTGGCTCTGCATCTGTCCGTCCACCTGCTCACAAGCTCATCCTTTACTACAAAGTCCTATAGATTTGGTATTTAAAGGGAATAAAACGGGAAACTTGCATTTCATGAAGCATTTCAAGTGAGAATCCCTGTGCTTGCATTGCCAGCCCTGAATTCCTGCGTGTGGTGTGCGCAGTGTGGAGTAACACGTGTTAAGTGATAGTAAGCCTCAGAGCAGACTACAGCTAGCACTCAGGGGAGTTTTAATTTATTGTTCAGTGGAACGAATGCTATTGTGCAGCGACAGCTGGTGCACTGAATGACATGCAGTGACTGCTTGACTGACTCACAACAATAATACCCAGAGAGGTTTGCACATCAGGCTGTCTCAGGGGAATGCAGAAAGGAGGCGTCTGAGGAAAGCAGGCTCCACTGTTGTTGCTAGCTCCGGCCTGGCTCATGAACCACTTGTTTCTGATGCTGAACCACCAGGTACAATTTGAAAAAGTGAAATGTCTTTGTGCTAGAGTGGAGCAGACTTTCCCTTTAGCTTTAATTCTGTTTTCTCCCAGTAGATGCTTCTCCTTCTCCTCTCATTGCTTAAACTACAAAACCAGTGAAAATGAACAGGCAAAATTAGTGTCTGCTTCAGGCTGCAAGATGGTCAGCCCATTTATGCTTGGAATTCCTTTCCACAGACATATTTTTGCCACATAAGTACTGGTATCTGGAATATTTATGTATCATTTTATGTCACAGAGGCTACTATTGCTCTCTGCACACGTTGTAAAAGGCTTAATCCTGGACATATGTTTTCCTGATACATAACTGTTTTGTATACCAGTGTAATGGCAAGACAAACCTGACATCTGCATAGACTCAGCTAAGTTTATTTCCAAATGGAGATAGCTAAGTCGGTGCAAAATGGTGAGTCTGGGCTGCAAGTTGCATTGCTTTTCTTCTGTGTGGATGTGGTTACAGTACATAAACCGTGTTTCAATGCAAAATTGATATAACAATCTCGATGCCTTCATTTTGCATAAATAGGCTTTACTTCTGTGCAGGCAAACATGTATCATGTCTGGTTCAGAAGTGATGCAGAGGACTTGGGTAATGAACCCAATTATATTGTTCAGAAATGGCCAAACAACTGGGGCCTTAAAAGCATGTGTGATAGCGGGGGGGGTGGGGGGCTGGGTGGTGGTGGTGCTTGTAAAGCCTTGGAGACAGGACATAGAGCTGCAGGGAGGCTTGCACGTGGGTGACTGACAACCCGTTTCCACTTTTCTGCTGTATTAGTCGATGGCCAGAAGCAGTCTGAGTGTTCTGATCTGCAATCAAGCAACATCTCATCCCTGATTCACAGCTCCTGTAGAAAAATAAAAGCTGGAGCTGTTGCGCTGCAGCCAGTACAAGTAGATCTTGCAATCAGATTGATGCCAGTAGAAGGCACATGTGTGTGGCTGTAGCCTTGTACTACAGTCCTCCCTCTCTCCCGTCTGTGGAATAATTGTGCCTTTTTGCCTCCTATAAGCTGTATTGAATAAAAAAAAAGATGTAGAATGGTCTGGAAAAGGCTGCAGCCAGTAATATTGAACAGTGAACATTTGTAAGCTTCATTTTGATCACCATCAAGTAACTGCTGGGAACTGTATAGAGGGGGCAGGGCAATCCAGAGCACCTAAACCAAGTGGATCACACAAGCCTGGTGGAAGTATTTGCTTGCAAATAATGTTAGACATTTTTGAGGAGTTCATGTGAACACCAACCATCTTAGATGCCTTTGGGGGCTACAAGAGGATTACCTCACTTTATGCTCTGGTTTAACATTTAGGAAAGTTTGATATTTCAAACAAGCAGCAGTGTTTCCATTGTTCAGTGTCAGAAGGACACTGTTCTGTTTTCAGTTGGTGGAAGAGCTTGGTTCCTAACAGGAGTGGCACTTTGTTGCTTGCGTATGCCCAGAAAAGTTGCTGCATTCCTTTAAGTAGCCAAGGAAACCATCTTCAAAATGAACAGGAGTTATTCAGGGCCTCTCCCCCATGTCTGCCAGCTGCACTTTGCTTGCCTGACAAAAATTCTTGCCTGTTTCCTCTGTTTTGGCCTTTCGTTTTACAAAACACACAGGCATTGAATATGCTTCAGTTACAAGACCTAGCAGAATTGACTGAATTTGCAGAAATTCAGTTCATTATGGAATCAGTGATGCTAAAGAGTCAGTAAAGAAGCGCCGTCATAGGAGCTTAACCATGACAAATGTGGCATAACTTCTAAAAAGGCAGCGATTTTACTTGCATTCATGCTAGTATAATTGGCAGAAAAAGTTTGCCTAATATGAAAAGAAAGTTAATCTTTTGACTTCTGCATAGCTTTATCATTCTGCAAACAAGTGATGTCAGTTCTGTTGACAAGGAGCTGTGAGCATTTGACTCATGCACAGATTTCTCCTGAGGAGCTGTAAATTTTGGTAACATAATTTTCTATCCATTCCAATCATTGCTGGGAGAAAATGCTGAAGTTCCCAGACAATTATTTATTTGTTCCACACTTCTCATTTCTTGGATTTTTTTCAAGTAAATATTGAAATGCCTTCTGGAGAGGTACATTTTCTGTCTAGCTAACGCCACACTGATCAGTATCATGCAGATGTCTTAGAAAAATGCTTTTAATGGGCTTGGCTCTTCCATCTGAGATGCTTTCTTCTCTTCCACCTTCTTTTGTTTTAAGTCCTTCCGCTACAATATGTAACTAAACAGCATGATCACAATGCAGAGAAATAATACTAAAGTAGAGAAAATAAACGAATGTAGATGAACATCTAGCAGAAAATATTTCAGAGGACAGTGTACGACAGTTTATGCTATTATTTGTATTGCAGGCTACCGACAGTTTGACAGATTACATATATCTACACATTCTAAGGCAGCAATCAGTAAAAAAATATAATAAAAGCAAGTTTTTCCCCCTGCATACCAGTGAGGAGGGTCTTACGGTAAGTTTGGGAATGATTTTCAGATAGTGCGGGCTGTTAGGCCTTTTTAGCAGAGACAGCCAAAGTATAATCCAGGAGTCTGGTTCCCTTTTCAAAACCTCCTCTAAGCTCCTTCCACGGCAGAAAGCAAACTGGTGATGATGATGCCTGAAGGCAATCTGCTGTCTGCAAAAGGCAGGGTCATTGTTTAAGGTGCATACAGCAGCAAAAGGTAGTGCCTGTTCCTGATGCCGTTAAGCCCTACCAGCTGCTTTCCAGCTAATGCAGTGGCAGCACAGCAGAGCCTTGTGCTGGTGGTTGCAGGGTGGCTGCACTGGCCTGTCTCTGCTTTCACCTCTGAATCCCAACTGAGAGCCCTCACTGGCTGACACAGCTGCAGTAAAGGCTTTTGCTACTTGGAGCACCTTCCTTTGGTCCATTTTTCTGCTTCCCCCCTTCCCTTTCCAGCCCTCGGATGTTGTCCGCCTACCGTGGCAGTGTCCCTCACTGGCACTCCTCTTACCCCATCTTATGAGCCCCACTACTTCTGCAGTATGTCACAGGTACTAAAGACCAGATGTGCGCACCTTGTCGGCTGGTGACTCAGGCATCCTTTATGTTCAAGGTGGAAGGAAAATGCACAAGATGGGGTCATTATCATCTATGTTAGCTCGTCTCTAGGTTCATTTGCAATGTATATGTTGAAGCAAAGATGCTTTTTTCAGAAGAAATGTTTATGCAAAGTTAAACTTAAGTCACCAAAAGCAGATTTTAAAGCTTCAAAGCAAACTTGAAATTAAGCAAATTTCAATTTGCTGGTTAGTTGTGGAGTTTGTAATTCAAACTTCAGACTGTAATTTATAGAACTTATTTAATCAATCGATACAAAGGAAAATCCACCACTTCATGTGAATTCTTTAAGCATTCATAGTCATTTAGTCATGAAAGATGTAACTGTAAATGATGCTCTGAACTTTTTTCACAAACAGAAAGGCAGTGAAAACTGCAGAACAAATTGAGCATTCTGAATAATTTTCTCAGTTCTATTCTGTGCTGATAGCTGATCAAGCTTATTTTATTTGCTTTTACTTGTTCCTGAATTTCCAAATATTATCTGTGTGTGCCTTCCCTTCTTCTTTACTGCACTCTCAAGCATATTGCTGTGCCCGGTCAAAGCCCTGCCTGTCTCCCCAGCCACGCTGCAGCTGCCTGGCTCCAGCAAGCTGCTTGGGACTCTGAGCGTGGTGGAGTGTCTCCACCTTCTGGCTCCCTTCCCAGGCAGCAAGGGAATGGCGGGGGACAACCCTCGGCTCTGCCTGCAGCCTGGTGGGGTCCGTGGGCTGGCCGCCGGGACCAAGAGCTGGGACGCAGTAGCAGTGCTGGGGGGTGGCTGTGCAGGTGAATAGATTAGGGACCTCTCCATCTACTTGCCCTCATGAAGCGCCCCACAAAATCCAGGGTGTGAAACATTTGATTCAATAAGAGGGCGGTGTTTTAGAAAATACATATATTCTTCACTGCTAGCCACAGAGATGAGTATTACGTCTCCTAACATGAACGTTTGCTAATGTTTAAGTTTTTGTGTTAAAAATATTTAGACAACATGAAAACAATGTGTCTCAGAGGCCTCTGCGGCTGCAGCTTTTTGATCTTAGGTCCTCTGGTATTGCCGGTTTATGAATGCCCCATCCCCTTCCTTCCATCATTTACCCCTTATCATTTACCACTAGCCTAGGGAGAAGACTTTCTAGGATTTTCTTATACTAGGACTATACCCCATGGTTTTTTTGATCACACACTGTATTCCTAGACTTTAGGTTTGTTTAATGCAATATACAAGGCAAGCAGGTGACCTGCTTTGGCTCTTGCTAAAGGCTTTTGCATGCTATGCTGAAGGGCTCAGCTTCTAGAGAGCTAGGGAAATCTGAGGGGGGATTGGCAGTGGCTTTTATTGTTATCAAAAGGGAAGAGGTTTACTGACACAGAGGTCAGCTGGCAGTCGCTATGGGAGAAACAGGCTTCTGCATTTGGAAAGTTTAGTAGTCTACTACCCACACCATAAGAACAGATTGAATCTGGAGACTAGAGTGAGAGAAGGCACATAAGATTGTGAGATATTTGGTTATTTATGTGTGTAGATGTACGTATTACCCGTGGTGAATTCAATGACATCCTACTTTCTGAATCTCATTTTATACTTAGATCTTGGGATATATGGAAGCATTTCTATAAAGCTGGACAAGGACACTGGGCTTTGTATTGCCTCTAAACTCTGCCACAATACTGGTATACAATCATAATATGACAGTCTTTTCCTAAGTGATTTAACAGTGAAGACACTGCCTTCATCCAGATTTAAAATAAACCAGTGGCTACTGCAATTTCCTAGCTATTCTGTAGAACAGTGCACTGTATCTCACTGCTGTTGGTTTCTTTCAGCTTCCTTGGTCTCTTAGCCACTGACAGGCACTGTTTCAGAAATTTAAATAAGCAGTCACTGTAAAAGAATACTCATCACTCATCCATCTGAACTGAGAGCAAACAGTATGGGAGAAATCAGCATCCATTGAGTATGCACACAGGGAAAATGCATTTAAAAATAATATTGCATTTTATTAGCAATATTTTCTGCCTTTTTTATAGTGCAAGAGCAAAACTTAAGTTAACATTTGAGCTTTTCTGCCATCTTGTGGCAGAAAGTTGGTTATGGGAGCCATGGCTACAGTTTTATTGCTAGGCTTTGGTGCTGGGATTAAGATAAGTTTCTTCTGTGGAGATCTTCATGGTTAAGGAGTACTCCAGCACTAATTTTCTTTAAATGTTTGATCTAAAGAGAATGAGAAAGTAAACCCTACATTTCTTCACCAAATTTTCCCAGCCTGTATGCAATTATATTTTGTTGTTTGTTTTTTTTTTTTTTTTTTTCTGAGGAGCTAAAGTGTACACAAGAGGGTTCACCACTCTGATCAAGAGAAGATGAAGAAAGCAGAGTTGCAAGTCTCCGAGGTACTGAGCATCTGTAGGTAATCCTGGGTTGGTAGTCCTCAGCACTTCTTCGATTGTGTTCCATGGGTTTATTGAGCCTTTCCAGGTGCCTCACTTGATTATCTGGGATGTTACTTTTTAAAAGCTCTCAAACCTGGAAACTCAAAGGACTATGTACACAAGTGCATCTGAAAACCCAAACCTGATCTGTATCAAGACAGACAGCCAAATGAGTAGGAACCCCTGAACATGGGGTGCTGTTATTTCTTTAAATACTGTTACACTGCTCTCCTGGACTGTTTTCTTTAGTGTTACAAATTTGGAAATGCGGTGAGTGAAAGAAGAAAAAACTGGTCTGTTCCGCTTTGGCCTTGTATCCCGCTCCCGGTACAGTCTTCATCAGTTCGCCGTGATATAGCTCATGT
This sequence comes from Harpia harpyja, assembly GCF_026419915.1. Lineage (NCBI taxonomy): Eukaryota > Metazoa > Chordata > Aves > Accipitriformes > Accipitridae > Harpia > Harpia harpyja. Next base: position 67,363,427 of record NC_068969.1, on the reverse strand, counting down.
CCTACAGATTAAAAGGGACATTCCCATTGCCTCCTAATAGTCGTATTACACAAGAGTATAAAAATATCTGCAAGAAACTAGAAAGTGAAATATACATACAATCTTGACTAACAGAGGTAAAGAAAGATAGCACTTTAGGGAGATGTGTAATTTGGCAGTATTCATTAAAGCAGGCACTTATATAGCACAAGAAGCATCACTGAACTTTTTTTTCTTTGCCGTATTTACTGAATAGTTAGTTTTCCTCTGAGAACCTTAAAACCAGAAACAATCAGGGCCTGTATACAGCTTTTCATATCAGATGGTCTGTTGCTCTTCATAAAAAAGGAATTTCTTCTGTTACAGGTCTCTGAAGGATGAAATGACGTTAATGGATTTGCTGAGTCCTAATAGAAGTAGTTCCATGACATATTTCAAGCTGACCTTCTACAATGGCATGACCAGCTGTCTGTTGTTCCTTATCCCCATCATGTCTTAAGAAATTCAGGCCTCTCATGAGCAATCTCACTCTCCATGATGGCTGTGTCAGCATTGTTAAGGGTTGAACCCTGTTAACTGCTGTTCGTTTCTGGCTACCTGTTGCAATTGGAGGCAAATGGTTTCCAAGGTCACAAACCAAGCTATTTAACTTGAGGAATGACAAATGATGAGGAAAAGTAGGTATCCAGAAGGAAATCGAGTACCTTGGCATGAAACTAATAATAACATAGCATCTTGGTGCATTTTGTGCATTCACTTCCTGTTGTCATTGCTCTGAGGTATAAATCCCATGGAAAAAAGCAGATGCTAAGTATTTGGAAAAGGTGAGACCACTACCAAGATGTTTGTGTGCCTGAAAAGTGTATGTAGAAAAGGAAAGGACATTTGTCTCACAAAAAAAGCCGGTGTCATTTGTTATAGTGCATCTTATGCTACAGTTGCCTGGTATTTAGGGTATGAGCTTCAGTGAAGTAATTCATGTCACGTAGACATTTTAGGAGCCCATAGCAAATATTTTTCTACAGGTTGGATAAAAGTGAGGCAGTGCATGGGAGAGAGGGTCTCATAATCAGTGACAAACTCCTGAGAATATTTGGTCCCTTCTACCAAACACAAAACATAAATGGTACATCATTAGTAATTTTGTTGATTAGAACTGTCTTATTAATATGAATGCATTGTTGTTTACAGAAAATCTTTCCTCATAATAATACTAGCTGCAGAGCTTGGGTCTGTCTCAGATGGCTTCCAGAAAACATCCATTCTCTTTCCCTTTTTCCAGAAGCTGTAATAACTGCATCAGTGCTCTAGGAGGATCACTATTTCTCAGCTGATAATATCTCAGCAGTGATTTTTTTTTCCCTCAGGCTTCTCTCTGAAATATTGCTGACTGAACAGTGCGTGATTCAGGTTCCCAGAAAAAAACAAAAAAACGAACAGTAACCCCCAACAGTAATTACATTTCTAGGTACTGCCAGGCACTATAGAACTGTTGTGAGAACATGAAGTCAGGAAACAGTGTCTGCTCAGCACAGTACTTTCAGCCACCTTGCTTTTCAGATCTCTCAGTCTCTGCTATTTGATATCTCTGTCTGTACTTCCTCACATGCCTTTTTAAAGCCAACAAAATGTCCTTGTTTCTATTGACTGAAAATATCTCTATTGTGTTGATATTTCAATGTTGAATGTTTTAAAAAAATCTCATCCATCCACCTTCTTACATCTTAACTCCTTTTGCAGCCTTTATAAAAACAGAGAGCATTAAAAAATTATCCTCGTTCTAGTTAGATCTTCATTTTAGGTTGGAAAGTTGGCGTGAATTTTGTTTTATTCTTTGTGTTACAGAAGTGAGTTTTCCTAGCTGAAAAGTGTTTTAAATATTTTTCACTCCTAAGGCACAGAAGCCGCACTGCAAAAGTGTCTGTCATAGAACCGGTGGTTAACTTTGTACCTTCTTTTGTTGTTGATGTAGACCCAACAGTAAAATAATACTTGACAAATCACTTGATGCCCTACTGACAAAGTAAGGCTCTGTGGTAGGTAGCTGGTAGAGCAAGAGATCAAAGGTCCTCTTTGGCTAAGTACCCTATACTTTTTAATGGAAGTTCATGAGACTTAGGTGAAAAAAGGCTTGATCTCCCCTCTGCCAGATACTCTGGTTGTGTGGGAGGAATCCAGAAGTAATACGGAGGCTTCTGTGTAAAAACGACTGGAAGGAAAGACACTAATTGCCAAGACTGGAGAGGCACAAAGAGGACTCTCTGTGAAATCAGGAAAGGAAGAGCTTGACAGTCATGTACAAGTTTCAGCTTGCGTAGGAAACAGCCTGAAGTTCTAAGCAATTGATTATAACTTGTTTAAAAACTTTTCTGCTCACTTTTTTCCTGACAAAAACCTGGGAAATTACCTGAAATGGACATTTCTGCAGGAGATACTAATGGGAAGGTCTACGTAGGGGAAAACAATTGACATAAACAATTCAATATTTTGATGTTCACCAGCACTTGCATGTGCTGAAACACTTTGAAAAAACCTGATAACATTACATTTCTGATGTGGTGAGAAGAAAAAAATTGACTAGCAGTACTGTGCATCACTCTTCCAGCCACAGCTGTAGCTGATGACCAGAGAGGCTGAGACATAGAATCATAGAATCATTTAGGTTGGAAAAGACTTTCAAGATCATTGATCCAACCATCATCCATGCCCACTAAACCATGTTATGGAGTACCCCGTCTACAAGCTTTTTGAATACTTCCAGGGATGGTGACTCAACCACTTCCCTGGGCAGCCTGTTCCAATGTCTGACAACCCTTTCAGTAAAGAAATTTTTCCTAATATCCAACCTAAATCTCCCTTGCCGCAACTTGAGGCCATTTCCTCTTGTCCTATCTCCAGCCACCTGACAGAAGAGACCAGCACCCACCTCACTACAACCTCCTTTCGGGTAGTTGTAGAGAGCGATAAGGTCTCCCCTCAGCCTCCTCTTCTCCAGACTAAACAGCCCCAGCTCCCTCAGCCACTCCTCATAAGACTTGTGCTCAAGGCCCCTAATCAACTTGCTTGCCCTTCTCTGGACACGCTCAAGCAGCTCAATGTCTTTCCTGTAGTGAGGGGCCCAAAACTGAACACAGTACTCAAGGTGCGGCCTCACCAGTGCCGAGTACAGGGGAACAATCACCTCCCTGCTCCTGCTGGCCACCCTATTTCTGATGCAGGCCAGGATGCCGTTGGTCTTCTTGGCCACCTGGGCACGCTGCTGGCTCATATTCAGCCGGCTGTCGACCAGCACCCCCAGGTCTTTCTCTGCCGGGCAGCTTTCCAGCCACTCTTCCCCAAGCCCATAGCGCTGCGTGGGGTTGCTGTGACCGAAGTGCAGGACCCGGCACTTGGCCTTGTTGAACTTCATACGATTGGCCTCAGCCCATCGATCCAGCCTGTCCAGATCCCTCTGTAAAGCCTCCCTACCCTCAAGCAGATCGACCCTGCCTCCCAACTTGGTGTCGTCTGCAAACTTGCTGAGGGTGCACTCGATCCCCTCATCCAAATCATTGATAAAGATATTAAACAGAATGGGGCCCAACACCGAGCCCTGGGGAACACCACTTGTGACCCACCGCCAACTGGATTTAACTCCATTCACCACAACCCTCTGGGCTCGGCCATCCAGCCAGTTTTTCACCCAACAAAGAGTACACTTGTCTAAGCCATGAGCCACCAGCTTCTCAAGGAGTATGCCATGAGAGACAGTGTCAAAGGCCTTGCTGAAGTCCAGGTAGATAACATCCACAGCCTTTCCCTCATCCACTACGCAGGTCACCTGGTCATAGAAGGAGATCAAGTTGGTCAAGCAGGACCTGCCTTTCGTAAACCCATGCTGACTGGGCCCAATCCCCTGCTTTTCCTGGACTTGCCACATGAGTTCTCTCAAGACAGACCATTCCATATTCCTCCCCAGTACCGAGGTCAGGCTGACAGGCCCGTAGTTCCCTGGATCCTCCCTCCGACCCTTCTTGTAAATGGGTGTCACGTTGGCAAGCCTCCAGTCATCTGGGACCTCCCCCATTGACCAGGATCGCTGATAGATGATGGAGAGTGGCTTGGCAAGGACCTCCGCCAGTTCCCTCAGTACTCTTGGATGGATCCCATCTGGTCCCATAGATTTGTGAGTGTCCAGATGGCGTAGTAGGTCACTAACTATTTCCTCCTGGATTAAGGGGGGTATATTCTGCTCTTCATCCTCATCTTCCAGCTCAGGAGGCAGAGTACCCTGAGGATAATTGGTCTCCCTATTAAAGACTGAGGCAAAGAAGGCATTAAGTACCTCAGCCTTTTCCTCATCTCTGGTGGCTACGTTCCATTCTGTATCCATTAAAGGATAGATATTCTCCTTGGGATTCTTTTTACTGTTAACATATTTGTAAAAACATTTTTTGTTGTCCCTTACAATAGTGGCCAGATTTAGTTCTAGCTGAGGTTTTGCCTTTCTAATTTTCTCTCTGTATGATCTAACAAGATCCCTGTACTCCTCCCAAGTTGCCCGCGCTTTCTTCCAGAGATGATAAACTCCTTTTTTTCTTGACTTCTAGCAAAATCTCCCTGTTCAGCCAGGCTGGTTGTTTCCCTTGGCAGTTTGACTTGCGGCACATGGGAATAGCCTGGTCCTGAGCCATTAAGATTTCCTTCTTAAAGAATGTCCATCTCTCCTGGATCCCTTTGCCCTTCAGGACCGTCTCCCAAGGGACTCTCTCAACCAGTGCCTCGAAGAGGCCAAAGTTTGCCCTCCGGAAGTCCAGGGCGGTGGTTTTGCTGACAACCTTCCTTGCCTCACCAAGAATTGAGAATTCTATCATTTCATGGTTGCTGAGCCCAAGACGCCCTCCAACCATCACACCTCCTACCAGTCCTTCCCTGTTCGTAAACAGTAGATCTAGCAAGGCTCCTCCCCTGGTTGGCTCACCCACCAGCTGTGTCAGGAAGTTATCTTCCACACACTCCAGGAACCTCCTGGATTGTTTACTCGCTGCTGTGTCGTATTTCCAGCAGATGTCTGGAAAGTTAAAGTCCCCCACAAGGACAAGGGCACACGATTCTGAGACTACTGCCAGCCGCTTGTAGAACGATTCATCTGTCTCTTCAACCTGGTTGGGTGGTCTATAACAGACTCCTTGCACAATACCTGTCTTATTGGCTTTCCCTCTCATCCTTACCCATAAGCACTCCACCTTGTCATCAGAATGGTGTAGCTCTCTACAGTCAAAACATTCCCTAACATAGAGAGCCACCCCACCACCTCTTCTACCTTGCCTATCCCTTCTGAAGAGCTTATAGCCATCCATTGCAGCACTCCAGTCATGGGAGTTGTCCCACCATGTTTCCGTGATGGCGACTAAGTCGTATCTATCCTGCTGCACGATGGCTTCCAGCTCCTCCTGTTTATTGCCCATGCTGTGTACATTGGCATAGATGCATTTCAGCTGGCCTATCGAATCCACCCCTAACATTGGCATGCTGCCCCCAGGCTCATCTCTGGTGCACCTAGTTTAAAGCCCTCTCTATAAGCCCCACCATCTCACGAGCGAGGATTCTTTTACCCCTTTGAGATAGCTGGATACCATCTGTCGCTAGCAAGCCCGGTGCCGTGTAAACCTCCCCATGATCAAAACCCCCCAAATTCCACCGAATTGTGGCACCAGCCTCTGAGCCACGTATTAACCAGGTGTGTTTTCCTGTTCCTTTCAGTATATTTCCCTGCCACCGAAGGGATTGAGGAAAACACTACCTGTGCTCCCGATCCTTCCACTAATCGTCCCAGTGCCCTGAAGTCCCTTTTGATTGCCTTTGGATTTCTCTCTGCAATCTCATCACTGCAACCTTCACAACCAGCAATGGGTAATAATCAGAGATCCGAACCAGACCACAGAGTACCCTGGTAATGTCTTTTACCCGGGCCCCAGAGAGGCAGCAGACTTCCCTGTGCGATGGGTCAGGTCTGCATATTGGGCCCTCTATCCCCCTCAGAAGGGAGTCGCCTATGACAATTACCCTCCTTTTTCTTTTTTCAGAGGATATGAGAATGTGTGGGGCTGCCCGACTGAGCCTAGGCATCTCCCTAGATAGGGCTTCATCTACACCCTGATGTTCATTGACCTGGTCCGCAAGTTCCAGAGCCCCATACCTGTTGCGTATGGGCAACTGGGAAGGTGAGGGAGACCGGGAAGGGATTCACCTGCCTCCCCAAGCAGGGACCTGTATCCATTCTCCTCCATCTCTTAGGTCCCCTCCTGCCTGGTGGCAAGAGGGCAGGGGAACCTCCACTTCTTGTGGGGCCTCCATCTGCTGCCTCTGTCTCAGGGATGGTAGGTGTGGGCCCACCAATCTGTCTCCCTCTCACACTCCCTGGTACTCCTCAACCTTTCCACTTCCTCCTTCAGTTCTGCCACCAGGCTGAGCAGATCATCCACCTGGTCACACCTCACACAAGAAGTGTCCCCGCTGCCCTCCGGCATCAGTGACAGACTCAGGCACTCCCTACAGCCAGAGACCCGGACAGCTGCACGTGTACATGGGAGCTCTGTCTGCGTTGCCACATTTTTCCTAACAATGGCTTTCATCCGAGTGGCAACCATATCTGGGTCTCCCTCCGGGCCGACGTCCACGGCTTGAGCAGCCTTCTCCAGCTGGGAGGGGGGGGGGGGGGGGCTGCGCCCTACCTGCACGAAATGCCGCACGAACTGCCGTGCAAACTGCCGCGCCACGCCCTTTCTGACGCGCCATGCTGCTGGTCGCTGGCGGTCCTCAGGGCCGTTCAAATCTCCCGCGGTTGCCCGTGGCAACGCCGGCAACGCCCACAACGCCCAACGTCAGCCTCTCTCGCGAGAGCCGCCGGCTCCGGACGGGACCCTCCGCTCTGCCCCGGACGAGTCGAGTACCTCCGCTCTGCTCCGGGGCTCGTGGGCCTCGGGAACCTCCCAGTCCGCCTCAGTCTAGCGCTTAGCCGCCCACTTACCCTTGCCTCTGCTGGCCTCGCCGCTGACTGAATGGCAGGTTGGTTCTCCTTCCTGCATCTTGGGTAGCTTCACAAGCTGTGGGTGACCTCATGGAAGGGGATTCACAAAGTCTGAAAATAGATTTATAATTTGATTAAATATCAGAGCCTAATTTAGAATTAACACCTCTGGATGGGCTTTTTATCGCTACTTGTAAAAGATTCTCCCCCTGCCCCTTACTTCAGTGGATCAAGGAACTCTTTTGTCATGTTATGTACTCTAAATCCATTCAGTTTTTTCTTTTCCATCCACGTGGAGCTTTGCTCAGAACTATTAAACATCAGCGTACATTTCCTGGGGAAATACAGAACAGGTGGTAGGCTTGGTACGGTCTTTCCTTTCAGCTGCATTAATATTGCTTTTGAAGAGTTGCTGTAACCTATGGCAACAACTTTGGCAGTAGAAAATCTGTGTGGGATTTTGCTCTTTGCCTCTGTTCTTACTGTTGTTAGGTCATTTCAATGTATCAACGATCTTGTTTTGTTAACCATTTAATTTATTAAAGGAAAGAAGGTGTGGGGAGCTGTACCTTTCCACAGCTCAAGCAAGGTTCTTGGCACAGCTGATGTTAGAGGTAGCATGCTGCTATGGCTCAGGCACTAAGTGGTTCCTGCTAGACCATGAGGTTCCAGATGACTTCTGAGCTCATCCTGTCCCTGGTCTGCTGTGAAGCCTCCCACAATGTTTGTATTCCTCTTTTCTCCCTCTTGTCACTCAGCTTTTCCTATTCTGCACGTTATTCAAGTATTTCTGAGAGATACAAGGACTGTGTTGAGATGCGCTGCCCACATGTCATACTGTGACATAGAGAAGGTGAAGAGCATAAGGCAGAAGTCCTAGACTAGTCTAAGTTTTCCACCTGTGGTGTGAGGGGCCAGCACTGAAGCCCTGATTGTGCACTCTGCCTCTATTCACCTTGTTATTGTACTTATTGCTTGATAGAACCTTGTTGCTGCCTTTAGATATAATTCATGCACCTCAGTGATATTCCCCAAGAGTCAGATGTTTAGTGTGCTAATTATTTAGGGCTTTTTGTGTGATTCAGAAAAAGTGTCCTAGCTTAATGGGTTTCTGAAGATGGGAAGTCAAATGTCTGGCATTCAATTCCTACTAGGTGGCTGTAAAAATGCTACTCCAGTTTCTTGTCTTCACCATGAAGAATATGCAGAAAAATGGATACTTCTTGCTGATAGAACTTTTTTCTTTATTAAGTTGTTTCCATTTGTAAAGATATAGCTCTCCTGGAGCTGATACCAAGAAAGGAAGAGAGTGAGTAGGTTGCTTAGCATAAGAACATCCACATCTGGGACAACTTATCATATCATTTCCATATCAGGCATGCTCTTGTATGGCAGACAAGCTGAGAAGAGTTAGTACCTACCAGGTCTGCCCTGGTTGTCAGACTCCTCTGAGTTCCCAAGATGTCTGGTTTTCTGTAGAGATCAAGTTCTTCCACCATCATTTGGATCAGAAATTTTGTCTTTTGTCTCTTTATCCCTTTGTACCCAAGTTCATTTTCAGCTGTGGATGAAAGGAGAATTGAGAAGGTCAGACTCACAAGAGTTTATACGCACTGAACTAACATTGATCCCAGTAGGGTGTAGGTGCCTAAGTACCCCTGTTCCTCCAGTTTTGGCAGGTGGGTGTTTTTTTCTGGGGGGGAACAATGGTTGCATGTAACAATTTTAAACAAGAAAGGCTAAATATATCACACTGAAAAGAACGGAAATAGATGAGAATAGTATGTTGATATGCTGGGCTGTAAGAGTAAGGCCTCTACTAAAAAGTAATTGCACTCACTCTGCTTATAAAAGTCTGCTCTGGACCCCAGAGCTTCTGATATGTCATTGGCAGGTAAAATTCTGGGTTTATATTTGCATTGTTTGGGTGCTGGCATCAGAAGATTGGTAGAGATTAGAGAAAAGAAAGTCATGTTTGCATCACTGTAAATGCTTTCTCAAAGAAAGGTGTTTTTGACCATCAGACTTCTAATTTCCTTCATCTCTTGTGAAAGATTGTTCCATAGCTGGGGTATCTAGACACAATTTTTACCCCTATTTTGATGCCTTCAAGATTGCTGCAGTTGACAAAATTGCTACGTGATTACCAAAGGGATTGCAAAATGAGACACCTGTGCTATTGCAAAAGGGCGAGAAAAGACCTAGGAATATATTTCCTCTGGTGTGTGTTATCCCTGCAGGATATTTGTTCCCTTTGCTTCTTACAAAAGCAGTACTAATTTGTGCTTATCAGAGCATCCAGACTCAGTGTTGTGCAAGGCAACCCCCCACATTGCTAGTTTGTGGGTGTGGATTTAGCAAAGGTGCTCCCTAAGCCCAGAAGAACAAGTTGCTGAGAGGTCACTGCACATAATGGTTGAATCTACGGCCTTTACAGAGATGCAAAGAGAGAGCGAGCATTTTCAGCTTCGCGTGGTTCACCTCATCTCCCAGTTCCTGATAGGTTTGAACATTGCTAAAGGAGAAACTTCATGTAACAGTCCTGAAGGCCTTTTGAGGTCAAGCTTTTACTTAAAGAATTAGAAAAAAACAGAACTAGCATGAAGTTCTAGCTTATAGCTAACAGCAGACTCAGAGTTTGCAGCAGTACCTACAAGCATTGCCCTAAGCTGTGAACAGTCACTATTTCCACTTACCTCTTCATACCATTTTGGTGTTCGGATACAGATGCAGATGATTGCTGGTTCTACAATAAGTGAAATATTTTGGGAGCTAGTTTTGTCTCCCCCTTCACTTCAAAATTAGTCAGCAGATGTGAGCTACAAAATGACATTAACAGCTCATTTTCACACGGGTCCCTGGGTTTTTAAGGTATTTTCTTTTAACAGATTATACCTTTGCCCAGCCTAGTCTTCTCCATTGATACAAAACTACTAATATATTTATGTTTATTTCTGCACAGGACACGGTATTTATAGGTTCTGTTAAGTCCGTGATCTCTGCATTGCCAGCTTTCTGTGGAGACCACATGTAACATATTAGTGCAGATGATGGACTTAGTAGCAAATATCTTGGTGGGATATGTCCATGAGAAAAAGACTCCTTGTTCTCTAACTAGATACGGGGTTTTGTGCCATAGCATGTCACTCATTCTTTGGATACAACTAGAGGCACTTTTAAAAATATTTGCCTGTAAAATGACAATAAATATTACTTTCCCACTTACTGTGGATAAAAACATCAGTATCATGTAATTCCCTTAAAATTTGAGTTCTAGCTGAAGATTTTCTGTTGTCTTCAGAAACATTTTGTGGTTTTACTGCCTATCCAGAGATTCTACAGCATACATAAATGAGAGTTCTGCTTATCTCAGTATATGCCAAATCACAGGGAATTCTGCTTAATTAAAAGGAGTTCAAAGAGCCAAGCAATTTATTTGCTGAGAGAGTTCAGACACAGTGGATGCAAGACCTCACAAAGAAAAGGCTTTCATCAGCCTTGGTTTCCAGCATTTGTTACTCCCATGCAAATGGAGGGTATATGTCTTTGTATATGGATGGCATTCTGCTGGCAAAGGACATTCTCCTCTGGAGAATAAATGCTCTACACTATTAAAAAAAGCACATCTTTCTAATGATGGATCTTTAAGGTAGCTGTGATCTCATTCAAAGAGCATCTACACTTCCTGATGAAATTTGACTATTACTGCATGTGCTGTAAAGATACTTTAGAAGGTACTTTTAAAATGGTGTTGGATACACATCTATCGTGCGGTAATGCATTATTACTGTCACTGTCAGGATCTAGTTGCCCTGTGTACGTCCCTGGGCTTTGTTTCTCTGAATTTTTTTAACATCTATTCTAGTTTTAAATATATCTCAGTTAAATACGAGTGCATTATATGAGATCTTTAAAAACATCGCAATTGTTTATTGGTTAGTGCTGACGTATTTGTATAGCTGGGTATTTATTGAACAAAAAACTTTCAAAGTGAAATTAAAAAAGTATAAATTAATGCCTGCCTATCAGATTTTATATTCAGGCAGCATTCATAGTTCCAGGTTAACCATTATAATGCTTTCAGTGACCATTTTGGTGTGGTTTTTTTTTCTTCTCATTAACTTATTTCTAGAGTCCTGTTGATGTTTTTCTTTTCAGTGATTAATTTCTTATTCTCTTGCACTGAAACTTCAGTTCAGGTAAGGCCTTGCCAGTCTCTATTCTGTATACTTATTAATTTTCAGGAAAAGTACAACACAAACCTTCTTTTGCTTTTGGGTTAGTGAGACTTCAGTAGTGTACTTCGGGGAAATATTATTACAAATAACTACAATTATTATGTGAAGGTTCTTATTTTCTGAGGCTGCTGCTTGATTTATCATTTTAGCTTTTTCTAATTTAAAAATGCAGAACAGGACAGCAGGTGTCACTATAGTAGTAGCAAAAGCAGGAAGAGTAAAATCTCTCTCTTACCACATATTTTTTTGCTCTTCACAGTTTTCATCAGAGAAAAAGATCAAGGGCAGCATGATGCTTGTCCTGGTCTCCTGACTGTCGTTTTTTCAGGAACCAGCTCAGCTTATGTCAGAATTTAGAAGCATGAAGAGGGTCTGGGAGACGTTAACACTGAGAGATAAAAGATACAATCATTTTCCATGCAGACTAGCAAAAAGACAGGAAAAGTTACTACTTTTTGGAAATACCCTTTTATACTTTCTGATTTTTATTCAAACCTGGGAATTTTTGGTGAAATTAAAGTGAAAACACTAATAACCAATCATGTATTTTAGCTTCTGTATTTTGAACGGAGTACTTAAGGCTACTAGCCCCTAGCTTTGTAATCAGGCACATAAACTAATGTTGTGATATTGAAGCTCGCTGGGCTCCTTGGAGCTGCTCTGTCATTAACACCTGACCAGTGAGCCTCACTTCTAGACTCAGTCATTCCACTTTTAGCATCTATTAAATGAAAAATCTGTGTCTGGTTAATGACTGCTGCAGGGTACCAAATTCCATAGACTGCTGCTGAAGAAAGCATATGCCTAAAAAGGGCATTTTGAAGTGGAATAGAATATTTACTGAAATAGAGAGTAACCAGTAAACCCAGAAACTGACCAGATGAAACTTTAGGTTTTAAATATCTGTAGCTTGAGGAGAGGTGAAATATACCTACATTTATGGTAAAGCCTTGAGTGTGTAAAAAGGGTCAGAAATGGAAAATAGTGAATATTCCTCTGTTCGTTATTTGAGGTAAAAGAACAGGTCTGTCCATTCTTGAGTTTCAAAACATGCTCACTAATGGTGAGCCGACGAAAAACTTCAGGAGGATTCCTCTTTTTCTGAAGTCCAGACAGTGGGATAGTATATGTCAATCAGATATGCTTCTTATTGTTTTATAAAACTACTGCTCTCTCCTGACTACTCCACAATGGGTGGCAGTCTGTTCCAGCAGGGCATCTCTTGTGCTCCTAGGAGGTATGCTTCTGTGTGTGACTTGGTTTTGTTGATACTATCCACATTTCCAGTGGGTTTTGTTTACTCCAGTCATTCTGGAGTGACAGATGAAATATTTTCCAGAATTTTGTTATTATGAAAAGAGCACAGAAAAAACTGGCAACCAAACTAAAGCCCCATAAACCAGTGTCTTGATTTGGCATTTCAAAGGGCACTTAAGTCTGGGCTTACAACTCAATCCTGCACTAGGAAATAAATCACCTCCCAGGGAAAACTGAAGAATATACATGACCTTAGCAATGAAACTAATTAATTGAAATAACAGCCAGCCTTTCCTAATATCCCCAAACTTTACTTTACTAGCATATTTTCTCTTTACAAATGTGCTGCTCAGAATTATAGGGAAAAAATAATTTTATAGCCAGAGCTGCATGAAATTGAAGTGAAAGCAGTTTAAGATAAAAAGGTAAACCTGGAAAGCAGAATTCAGGTGAGATCTGAACCAATCTGGATTGTATCCTGAAGTTCAGAAGAAGCTCAGTTATGCCTTTTTAACACTGTGTCTTCATGCTGCTGACCAAGACACAGGCTGAACCCTTGCAGGAGAGAGTGTTTTCACATGACTTTGAGCATCTCTGAGAGCATTTAGCACCAGTTGCATTAAAAGGGGTTGGTTTTACAATTTACCTAGTTAAGAGAGATACAGGTTAATGACAAGTACCAGTTTTAAAAGTGTTCTGAACAGCTATAGATAATGTGGCTTTAAGTGTGGATTTCAAGTCACAATTTCAGCTGATTTTGATGCTGCAAAGAGTCTCCGCAGCAAAGGAACAGATCTGGCTGCTCATCAGTGTCCGTATCATTTGTCTGTAGCATTGCTGATCACAGGAGCAGAGTGGGATGGAAAAGATTACACTGCTGATAATGTTTTAGACCTATGTGTTTTAAAACTAGCAATTAGTTTAGAAACTGTTGGTGACAAATGCAGAGCAAAATTTGTGGGTACCATAGTTCCATTTGTCTATAGGATCAAGGACTTAAACAGAAAATAACACAGTGTCATGTTTCTCTCAAATTTTAGCTTTCTGTGTACTACTTTTCTTTTTAACTTTTGATGTTTATATACCCTTAAAGCCTAACCTTCCATTTAATGGAGCTATCAACTTGGGATTTAGCTATAATTTGTCAAGTGTTTCAGAGGAATTTGATTTTAATCCAGACACACCATGTGCTTTCACAATCAGGCAAGTTATTACAAGCTATTGCCTTCATTTTCTTGCTGAAGAGTTACTGTGTGGGCAGTATCTGTTGTGTGCTTCAGCAGACAGCCTAACACTGCCTGGAATAAAACTTGTCAGAAAAAAACCCTGTTTTTCTAACAGCAACAACAACAAAATATGGGTTAAAATCAAGAACTCTAACATTCTGTTCTAGGTAAAGTGAATGTTTTGCTGAAAATGTATCCACTGAGAGGGAAAAAGTTGAGGTGTCATCTCATTTCCACATTTTAAAAATCATCCTTTAAAATCATGGAAAAGACTTTTTTTAAAAAAAAATTTTGTCATCTCAGATGGTGCAGGAAGTACACTAGATACAACCTATTAAACACATTAATGAGTTAATGAGCTCTGAGGCTAGATGATTAGGATGACAGCTTGTGAAGGTGAAAGCCTTTCACGACCTAGGGAAAAAGGAAAGTGAGTGGCCTGGCTTAGGCTGAGTTTCGTGTCATGAAATTAGGTCCTAGAATTAGGACCCCAGAAGAAGTTCATTTGTGAGCTGGACTAGTTCAGGGTGGCCCTGAGATGGAGGAGTTTTATATTAAAAGAACATCTCTGGATCTTATTTCTCTAAAAAAGAGGCACAGCCAAGGAGGTTCAATGGGGCAGCATTGCATGAGACTGTGGAAATTTCTGGTCAGCTGAAACCCTGCAAATAGTGACCTTAGCACAGCAGACCCTCAGCTGTGGAGTGGAGCAGGTGGAGGGAATCAGCTGATGCCTGCCTAGATTCCTAGCACTGCTGGGATGTGAAAAGGAAAGCAGGTATGCATGTACTTCCACCATCCCTTATCTTTAAAAAGAAGTATTTTGTTCTTTCCTGTTTACTTTGTATGCTGTAAGTCCCAGGATGCTAACAGGTGAAGCTTCTGCAAATAAATTTGTTGGCATCTCAGTTAACATCCTCTGAACTGAAGACCACCTTGCAGAAGCTGTGGTTAAAGATAACCCTGCAACATGAGAAAGACTTCAAAATGCATTTTGAGTATAATGAAAATGAAGGCTTTTCCCTTGTGGTGGGAAGGATTAAACATAGATAGTAGTGTGAATGTAATGAGAACAAAGAGTTTGCCAATAACTGTAAAAGGTTGCTTCAGTATCAACAGCAGCATAAGCGTTGCATATCCTACACCAGCATACAGCAAGCAAAGCTGCTGTGGTACCACCCAGATCTTTATTTCTGAGTGACCGTTTGATAAGGACATCTTCAGGACATAGTCTCAGTCTCTTCCTTGACTTAAAGTCTCCTTATACCCTAGAGGTTCTCCAAACAAATCTCATATCATTTCCCTTAACACATGCATTGTGTGTACCACATTCTCCATGGAGGGTACTGCATTATCTCGGTTTGTCATGGTTTATCTTTGCTTCCCCACTTTTTCCTACTTTAAATTCTGTATAATATCACTGTGCAATCTACTGATTCCTTTAAAGCAGCAGAAATCTCCGAACTTTGAAAACCACTTCATTGATATGTGGTAATGTAAAGGAGAATGTAGCCTTCCAGAAGATTGCACTAACTTCATAATTCAGGAAACAAATCTGTGATGATAATAGAAGAGAAGTATGTGCACAGCTCCCAGGAAAAAGCAGAAGACAATCATAGCAAATGCCTGAATGGTGATGATCAATTCAAACCTTGTAGTGTGAAATGAGACTTCTGAAACTATGGTTTGTGCCAATTACCATGTGTAACATGCGCATTTCTTCTTGGTATACTTGTAAACATGAAGTCCTTCCTGCTTCAGCAAAAATGTCATTGATTGAAGCTCTGTAAAAATCTGCAAAAATGCAGAAGGAACGCTGGGGATCAAATAGTTCTGAGGGTTGTGCAACAGTTTTCACTTTGATCTGCATCTAAGTACTTGCTTCAAAGTTATTTCTAAAGGACAGAGAATGAAATTTGAAATAGAAAAGGAAGGGAAAGTAGTGGATGAGCCTAATGTATTAAAGAGTCTGTTCTTCAGACTGCTTGGTTTCTGTGTTGCAGTGAAGGCAAGATGAGAAACAGGGAGTAAGTGAACTGGAAATAAGTAGCCATGGTAGCAATGCATTTGATCTGGCTGTTTGTGTTGTTAATCTGTTAGACTGTTGGCCACAGAATGTACCCAGAGAAATACTAGGAATATTGTATTTGAGGAGTAGAGAAGGAAGAGGAATAGAGGAGAGAGGGGAATAGCCAAGGGAGAAATACTAAGCATAACAGGCATCTATAATAAACATCAAGGTTATAAATGTCTTTTGTGTGACAGGACGTCTAGGTTTTATTTAATATATAAGCTCCTATAAAGACATAGTTCTTACCTGAAAGGTTTCGTAATATTAACACAATTTTATTCAGTGGGTTAAGTTGTTATGATCTAACTATTCTATCTTCAGTTACAGGAAGCTACAGGGTATTTATATATATGTAAACAAGATCCTGCTGCATTAATACAGGTTGCCCAACTGATTGTCCAGCTTGCTAACTGCAACTGTCAGCATAAAAGCAGAATGTCTACAGTAACTACTTCTTAGGTTTCCTAAATAATTCATTGACCTGTTGTTTAAGGAAAGAAGTACAAGGGAAGTGATGGTAAGGCATTTCTCTAACTACCTGATCTACTTCCAAAAACCACCTGACAAGCTTGGGCGATGATTACAGCTGAGATCAAGACAATCTGCATACTGACTTTGCCTTCTTTTAGTTATATAAAACTTAAAAAGTAAAAAAAAAAGTTCTGCTGAAGTGGTCAGATAGGAGGTAATACTCCCATTTCCTATGCAAATAACTCAGCTCTGTGAGGAGAAGTTATGTGCCAAAGTTTGTCAGAAAAATAATGAGATATCAACATAGTATAAATTTAAATAATTTTCTGTTAAAAGGAGAAATACATTAAAAGGAGAAATACATAGGAATTGCTTTAAAAGATCAGTAGCATTTTGAAATTATGTTGTCCAAACTCATCATATTTCTAAAATCTGAAGTACAGAAGTCTATAAACAAAAACTGAATTGTTGACCTTTTTTAAACACACAGAATACTTCCATGAGGTGTATTCTATTACTTTTTGAAGCAAATCAGGCAGTTGAATATCCTTCTTGACATTTTGTACATGCAAGAAATTGGTACAAGCTCACTTGTCAAGAAAAACAAATGACATCCGGTTCACCTGTACAAGCCAGGACTTAATTTAGGCTGAAAATTCTGCGGAAAATATATAAAAAGAAATTAGTTAAAGGTAAGGAATAAAAATACAGGAATTACTGTTTCCTCACCTCTTTTACAAACATAATTCTTTCAGGAAATGGGAGTTTTGAATTTAGGAAATGTATTTAGCAATTCCCTATCATGAATATTTTCATGCCCAGAGTAAGCAGAAGAGGAGAATTATAGCCTTCATAGAAACTCTGGTGCTGGGTTGCTGAGAATGAATTTTTGCAGAATCTAGGATCAAAATTGGAACCAAATTTTCGTATCTCTCTGGGTACGTATTTAGATATAGTGGGTAATGAGACAAATGTAAATTTTCAGCTTATTTTTAGTAGGTCTTGTTAATGGAGAGTAAGGAGTAGCCTTTGCACCAATGATATCACTGTGGGCTTTGCCTTTGATTTCAGGGAACTGAAGAGAGCCGTAGGTAAGCACAGATTCCTCATTAGCCAAGGAACCATCTGAAAGGGGCTAACAGTGCATTGTCTCAGTGTTGTGGTTTATAAAGAAGAAGTGTAAAGACGAGCAGGTTTGTGGTTTTAGTTACATACTTCTTCATGATAGATTTTTGCTTTTGTCTTTGAAAAAATGGATTAATCTTTATGGAAACGTGTTTGAAATATGCTGAAATCCTAATCAAGTAAATAAATCAATAATAAGCATCATCCTTCAGGGATCTTTTTTCTTGGAACACATGGTGTTCATCAAGAAAATTCAAATCTGTCTAGGTGTTTGGAGCATGCTTTGTATAAGTTGAGGAAAGTATGGAGATGAAAAAGAGCTCAGCTATTGAAGATGCTTTCAGATCTTCCTAATGCCACAAGTGTGAGACTTTTTTTCAATGACAGGTCCATGTTCCAGCTGGGTGTACAGTTTATCCACATACAGACATCTAAAATATAATGCAGAGATGGCTGTCATTTAAGGCATAAACTTGTCCTTTAACCTGAGTCATAATTCAGTGCAACAGTCATTTTTTGCCTAACTTAAAATAATATCCAGAGAGGCTGAATGCAATTCCCTATCTGAATCTAGGACTCCACTTTTTCCTGGCCTATGGTAGTTTTATGTTCTTCTTGATTTGAAAGATGCTGTAACACTGTCATTAAATTAGTCTTTTTCTAGTAAAAAGTTTCTGCATATTCTAGCTTTTTCACTAGACAGAATGAAAAAATAACAAAGGGGGATTTCAGAACCTCGAGAAAAATCTTGACCTTTTAAAGCTAGAGTAAACTCAGTGATGTCCTGTTTCGCTTTGCCTTATCCTTCCCTTCCTAGATCCTCTTCTAAGCACCACTGGATCTAGTGGTTGCTGACTGATGGCCTGAATTCAGCAGGTACTTTATCCAGAGTGCTGGATCAGGAAGATGCCTAGAGGACTAAGGCTCACATTATTGATGATAGCACACCTGCTGCTACATCAGTTGCTTCTGATGCTGCCATGATCATTTAAACAAAGAATGACTCTGAGGTCCATCCTTGCTTTCTCCCTTGCTGTTCCTCTCTTTCATCCTCTAGCAAATAAATAAGAGGAAGAAAAAAAAATTAATCTCGGAGAGTTCTTCAGTTTTATTTCTCAACCTTGGTTATACTCTTGTATTTTTTTCTTCTCTTGAATGCACCGTTAGCAAGTTTGCTGATGATTCCAAACTGGGAGGTGCTGTTGACTCTCTTGAGGGATGAGAGGCCTTGCAGGGGGATCTAGATATATTGGAGCATTGGGCAACCATGCATGACGTGAAATTTAACAAAAACAAGTGCCAGGTTCTGCACCTGGGACACAGGAACACCAGATGCAAGTGCAAATTGGCAGAGGAATGGCTGGAGAGCAGCCCTGCAGAAAGGGATCTGGGGGTGCTGGTTGACAGCAGGCTCAACATGAGTCAGCAGTGTGCCCTGGCAGCCAGGAGGGCAAACCACATCCTGGGGTGCATCAAACACAGCTTAGCCAGCCGGTCAAAAGGGGTGATTATCCTACTGTATTCAGTGTTGGTGCAGCCTCACCTTGAGTACTGTGTGCAGTTTTGGGCCTCACAGTTTAAGAAGGATGTTAAGGTACCTGAATGTGTCCAGAGGAGGGCAACAAAGCTGGTGTAAGGGCTGAAAGGCATGTCCTGTGAGGAGTGGCGGATGACTCTGGGTTTGTCTAGTTTGGAGAAAAGGCGGCTGAGGGGCGACATCTTTGCTCTCCACAACTTCCTGAGGAGGGGAGGTGGAGAGGGAGCTGCTGATCTCTTCTCCCTGGGATCCAGTGACAGGACACGTGGGAATCATTCAAAACTGTGGCAGGGGAGATTCAGACTAGGTATTGGGAAGCATTTCTTTACCAAGACAGTGGTCAAACACTAGAACAGACATCCTTAGAGAAGTGGTTGATTCCCCATGCCTGTCAGTGCCTTAAAAAGAGGCATTTGGACAATGCCCCTCATATTATGGAGGTCTTCTGACAACTTCTGGTCAGGTGTAGAGTGATCAGGCAGTTGGACTAGGTGATTGTTGTAGGTCCCTTCCAGCTGGAGCTATCCTATCCTATCCTATCCTATCCTGTCCTGTCCTGTCCTATTGTAAATAAATCTTTGTGAAAGCTGCTGAACCAAACGAAACCAGAAAGTCAAAAACTTCTGGAAGCTGTTGCACTTTTGGAAAACTTTGCTGTATTTCCCACTGGCAATGCTTTCTCTTGGAGGACCTCAGCAAGCATCCCTTCACTGGCTTGTGACAGTTGTGCTCTGGGTTGTGGCCACTCAGGTCTTGAAGATCTCCAGGCTCAGGGATCCCACAACATGTCTGGGCAACCCATTCCAGTGCTTCAGGATCCTCACAGGGATGTTGTTTTTTCTTCCTTGTCTCCAGCCTGAACCTCTCTAGTTTCAGGAGATGCCGCTGTCTTTCAGCCGCCCACCAGGCAGTGCTGGGAGGAGCCTGTCCCCATCCCCTTGATACCTTCCCCATGAGCACTGGCGTGTGCTGTGAGGTGCCCCAACGCCTTCTCTGCTGAGCCAGCCCCAGCCCCACAGATGCTCCTTACCTCCCCTGAGCCCCTCTGGTTTGTCAGCCTGTCTCTGGGACCCCAAAGAGGACATCATGCCTGGATGAGGCCTGATGGGTGCTGAGCAGAAGGGATCACCCTTGTGCTTTCTGACTAGGGGAGAAAGATGGGAGAAGAGCCATGAGAGTGAGCCAAGTGCTGCCTTTGACGCTCCGGGGGAGGAAGCAGAGGAGCCCAGAGGGCTGGCCAGCAGTGCTGGGCTGTGGGCAAAGCCTGTGGGACTGTGTCCTGCAGCCTCCAAGGGAGGCACGATGTGTTGTTACCAAATGAACCCTCTTGCTGTATGTGCCTGGAGACGTCTGCCCTGGACAGAGGGACCTGACGGGGCCCTGGGAAGACACGGCCGAGGCCTCCGTGACTGCTGTGGAACACCGATGCCGAGCACAAGACGAGAGAGGGGGGCACGGAGCGGGCAGTGGTGCTGCGGTAACCCCAGACGCGTGCGCTGGGGCTGCAGCGCTGCTGGGGCGAGTGCCGTGGGCAAGGATGGCCTGTCGTGATGTCCCCAAGTGATGGACATTGACGTCCCCGAGCGATGGATTGTGACCAGGCGACCCTCACTGCTTATATTCGGGCGCTGAGGCTCCCCCCAGTCTGCTCGTGCCCGCACTCCAGCTGAGCAGATCGCGAGGTCTGGAGCACTGAGCGAGGCCTTGGCGCTGGTGTCGTGCTCGGGGAGTTGCTCCTTGCAGCTCTCAGTGCCCAACCCCAGAGCCGTCGAAGGATTTTCCCCGGCCCTGCCAGCTCCAGGCAGCCGGGGCACCCAGGAGGCACAGTCGCAGCAGCAGAGGTGAGCTGGTCGGGGACGCCTCACCCTGGGGAGCTGGGAGGGTTTCCTTCTTGAGGGACCTGGGCACTTCTTCCACCCCTCCCCGTGCCAGCCAGTGACCCTGCCCTCTCTTCCTCTTCTAGCGTGACACCAGCTGCTGCAGCGCCGGTGAGAGGGAGTGGTTCCACATCCCTGGTACCCCCCAGCCCACCACAGCACGTGGAGAGCGTAGCCATGGAGCTGGAGGACCACTGTCCCATCTGCCTGGGCAGCTGGGAGGAGGCCAGCTTTGTTATGCCATGCCTCCACCGGTTCTGCTACCCGTGCATCCTGCGGTGGGCTGAGAGCAAGCCCGAGTGCCCCCTCTGCAAGAGGAGGATCCTCTCCATCTTGCACTCGGTGCGGGCGGATGATGACTACGTGGAGCATATCATCACACCACCCTCAGGCGTTGTCCGTCAGGCGGGAGGAGCTCCCAGACGTGCAGCTGCCCACGACCTCCATCTCCCTGGAGCACCCCAACGCTGGGCTGCAGAAGGGGTGCCCAGGCGTCCTGTGGGCATCTTCCAGCCCCCAAACTGGTTGAACAACTTACGGGACAACCCAGCGCTCCTCCAGATCCTGCAGCCCTGTGTCCATTGGCAGATGGAGGAGATCTTTGGCAGCAGAGTGTTGGAGGCAGCCATGGAGGAGGACACAATCACCGCCATCCTGACCAGCCAAAGGATGGATGCAGAGCTGCTGGGCCAGATGCTGGGGGTCTCCCACCAAAAGTGCAAGGAGACACTCATGCAACACCACAGACATGTTGCTGCACAACGGTGCAGCAGAGAGACCCAACGTCTGCTGGGCTGGCAGGATGTCCCTGCTGCTGGAGGTCAGGAGGACCGCCCCACGGGTGCCCCTGGCCCCACTGCCACCGAAGGAGGGTCTCTTGTCCCCGGCCCAGCCTCCTCCAGCAGCCCTGCAAGATCCAGCGCAGACGAGCTCCCTGGCACCTCATCTGCTGCCATTGGTGGGATTCCCAGCAGCCACCCCTCTGCTCCCATTGCCATCCCTGCGGAGCAAGAAGTGCCCCAGGAGGAGCCAGGGAAGACTGTGCCCGAGCCATCCACTTCCAGCCGGGGCAGGGAACGCTCCCCTGGGAGGCCACGGCAAGCCCCAAAGAGGAGGACCGACAGCTCCGAGGCCTCCCCAGCCAACAAGAGGCCAGCACCGCGTCGCTGACCCTGGAGGGTCCCTCGGGGGATGGCCAAACCAGGACTGGGCCATCAGCTGGGGCATGCACCAGCCCTCAAGGGCTCCCAGCCCCCCACATCCAATCATCCAGATAAAATAAGTGCATGAAAACTACAGAAAAAGTCTCAGTGTTACTAACAGTGCAGGTGGTGTTGCTGTCCTCACCCTGTTTTGTTTTTTTGCCGGGAGGGGTGGGACATTAACACTGATGGGTCCTTCCATGCGTGCCAGGTACTACTTCATTGTTCCCCCTGAAGGTAAGTGCTGCCTAACTCCAGGCCTGCAGCATCTCTGCAACTTGTCCTGGGGTCAGGCATGGAGTGATCAGGCAGTTGGACTAGCTGATCATTGTAGGTCCCTTCCAACTGGAACTATTCTATTCTATTCTATTCTATTCTATTTCATTGGTGATAATATATGACTTGTAAAACTTTTAAAATTTCTTATATTTCCCATTGGTTTTTTTTAGACTTAGTCATGGATGAGAAACCCTAATAAAACTTGGGAGCATGGGAGAAAGACTTCCTCTTGTAGATGTAAATAGATCCTGCACTCTCAAATATTAATGAGTTAATGAGTATTAATGAGTGCCCTAAAGGTCTCTTAAAAAACCTAAGAATACTCTGGATATCTTGGAATTTGCATGAAAACAGTAGCTGTACTTACAGTAAGACAGGCAATATCAGAGAATGTAAAATGCATAAATACTAATCGTTTAGCTTTGTGGTTTTAGCTTTCTGAAACACTGACAGAGCAGCTATGAAAATGCTAATAGGAATATTTGAAGATTGGAAAATTCTGATGAAGCTGTGATCTTGGGTGGGATGCAGCACACCTCCTGCCTTAACAGATGACCTGAAAGCACATGGTCTTCTATAGCAAAGGCTATGACATTTTTAGTTCTCCTAACTGCATCCCCTAATATTATACAATGCTGCTCAAAAACCTGAGTTGCCAGAATCAAGGTTCTTCATTATGAACTCAAACATTTGTTATCATGTATAATTATGTTGTGATTATTTATTCAATCATAAGTTCATTTTCCAGAGGACCCCTGCCTGAATAACTTGTATCCCCAGCTAGTCAGTATTTGCTTTTGCTTATTGTTTGCTTTGCTAGTCCTGCCATGTACCTTGATTGTTCTCCAACCATTTCTCTGAACAGTTTGTCATTTCCTTAGGTCCTTTTTGTGATTCTTGCTGCTACAAATCTAAATGCTTTACAAACATGAGTAAATTCACTAGCCTGGTTCCTCAAGGTGGGTTCACCTCCCTTCCCCACGGGATGGTTCCTTTCCATAATTCCCTGTAATGCTCCAGCTCTTCCACTGTGTGCCACCACTGAGGCAGGGACTGTCCATACCACCCCTAAGACTGTTATTTCCAAACTTTGTGCTTGACTCCAGGTCTTTATATAGTTTTGCATGTGGGAAGTACAAACTTCTCTAATCTGATCTTACAGAAAACAAAGAATGTTACACTTTTTATTCATTTGTTCTCTTGTAGCCGTTTAGGACAGTCAGCAGTGTAGGGGCACTTATGAAGAAGTTCGTATGAAGGGTCTCAAAAGAAATTGTTATGCACAAATCACCTTGTTTACAGTCAGTAGGCAATTTTACTCTGAAGGTGTTTACTTATTAGATATGGCTTTTTGAATAGCTTGGCCAAGAATAGAATGGGAGCACTGCACTGCAGCTTCATTTTATTTTCATTTTCTCCCCTGTTCCTTAAAACACTTCTTCAACAGAAGCCTTTGTGCTCACAGCATTCTCCTCATGGCTGATGTCCCCATAAAAAGAAGCTTAAAAGGAACTCTCATGTAGGTACATGAGGTCCATTGAAGAAGTGTGAGACTGACTGTTTAAACACCTTAGATTTCAAGTCACAACAGGATTTATAGCACAAATGCTTGAACCGAAAGAGGAATCTCTCTAACAATAACAAGATGCTCCTTCTGTACTTGTTTTCCTGCTGTGATTTCTGTCCTTGGGTTTGACATATAAACTTGATGCACTAAGACCATAAAAAAAAAAAAGTAACAATTTGTTTTGTTTTAAATTTGGTCCTGCATGTAAGTCTCTCTCTCTAGGGTATCTTTTTTGCTTGCATTTGTGCTTCCTTTCTTTTCCGCTCCGGCAGTTTTCCAGGGAAGACCTTCAGCTGAAACTGAAAACTCAGTCATATAGAGCTGTATCCTTCTTTATTTTAGCTCATTTTATTATCAGAATACAAATTTAATGGGGGGTTCCCAAGAGTTCCGGTAGTGCCAGTCAGCTAATATCTGCATAATTATTTTTCCTTCTGGCTAAACTTCAATGACAAGACATTGCTAAAAGTGTATTGCCTCCTTTGAAATATTGGAACAGTAGCAGGAATTTAAATTCATACACTTGAATATCCATCTGTTAGAATATTCAATAATCATGTCTTTGTACTCTGCAAAAGGTGTTACTAAAATGTCAGTATTTGTTACAGCTAGCCAGTGTAGCAGTGCAGCTACTGCTTTCTCACTGCTGTTCTTTCATTACGTATTTTGGGGCAGCTCCGGGTACCTCAAAATCATGGGTTATCTGGTGAAAGTGGGCAGAAGAGAGGATAAGAAAGATGTTGAGTGTTATTCCCCTCTGATACAATTGTGTACTTGTTTCTTTGAACAGGTTGTGATGGGTTTCCTTCTGCCAGGTGAAGTAGCATCCTTTATCGATAGACAAGTGCTCTGAATTTCAAAAATAACATCCAGTTTCCCATGCTAGCTTGAAAACCAAGAGACTTGTTCTCACTCCCTAGATATCTTCCTGTTGCTATCCTCACTATTCTCAGCAGCATGGGTATCACTGTCTATTCCACAGATAAACAAACTGAGGATCAGAGATGGAATCTATCCAGTCAGATTGTAATTTATTTATAGAGATGGCCATAAAGCAAGTTCTGGTAGAAATCTTTAGGTTACAGTTGCAGTACTTTTTGTGCTCTAAGTTATTCTTTCATTATCTAAAAGTTCAAAGGCAATGATCTCTGAAAAGGTGAGCTAGGTTTTTTCCTCTTTGCAATAGGACTAATCTTTTCTGGAGCACTGAAAAGGGCTGGAATGTTCCTCAGAGAAGATAAAATCTGACTTGTGTGATTTAGCATTCCTTGATGTGTGCAGCCATTTGGATTTCATACTAGTGAGACACTGTGTCATAAATCATGGCTGTCTTTAGACAAAAATAAGCAGATTCAGTTCAACGACTGAGGCACTTTTCGTAAGTGAAGGTGCAGTTCCTGAAAGTTTGGGGTCCCAGGGGAGTTACTGAACTTCAATCTGCAAAGTCAGCTATACCGTTGCAATCCAGGCTTGATTGAGTTTCATTACTATGAACTTTTTTTCCCAAGCTTATTGCAGGTGGTTTTTTACATCTATAAACTACTGGGACATTTTTTGCTTTTTCCCCCACTTCCACCCCCACCCCTCTTTCTTCTGGAGAAATAAGGGGAAAATGGAGTATTCAACATGAAGAGAAAAAATGGTATTTGCTGCAGTAACTGTGCTTTATAGGAACTAGCTATACAGACAGGCAGATTCAGGAGTTAGAACGTACCTGCTAATTGTTCTTGGTCCTCATTGCAGGATGTCTTACACGGAGTCAGCATGTTCACAGGGAAGCAGAGCTTTTGAGATTTTGCATTGTTCCAGTGCGGTCAAATTCAATTCCTCAGCAGTAATCTTGCACAAGGCTATGTACTGTGGGTGTCCTGCAGTGCCATTGCTGAGGATGGATCATTTCAGAGGGTAGAGAGACACAAATCAAAGTTGTAGGTCTGTCTTCCCCTTCCGGCCGTATCAGGATCCTTACAGCCCTCAGACCCTTTCAACCCTTTGCGATAATCATCCAGTCAGGATTTATTCAGTGTTTTTCTTACAATAAACGCTTTTGCATTTACTGCTCAAGGCAGTGGGATATTTTGAACCAGCTGGCTGCCTGCAAGTATTCCTCCCCATCACTGTATAAGTGTTTGTAACTTGGGGGGTGATGGGGGGGGTTGTTGTTGTTGGCATGGGGGTGGGGTGGTGCTATCCTCGGAACACAGATCTTTCCACACAGATAGCTCTTAGGTTTCACTTCCATGAGATCAGCATTTTCAGACTGGACCTATTCAATGGTGAAGTTTTGCTCCTGCAAAAATACTGTACAGAATATACTGTCTGGTTAACAGTGAAGTAAAATAATTGAAGATAGAACCACCAATTTAGAAAAACATATCACATAGGAGATTATTCCTTTTATTTTTCTCCTTTGTTTTTAGCAAGAGACAACTTTTATTTAAGAAAGAGAAGCAAAATAAACTGGCAATGAGTTGTAGCCATACACATGGCAAAAGTAGGTTTGATTCCCTTGTCTGCAGAGAACTGTATTCTTCCAGAAAGTAACTCCTAATGGGATCCTGATGTAGGTGCTCTGCACCAATTCCAGGGAGGGCTTTGCTTCTTTTGAACTTAGTCTCCCAACTTATACCTAATTTAGATTCTCACGTTAGCCTGTAGGCATCAGATTGCCAATATTCACTCATGGTGACAACTTGAAGCAAAATTGGCTGAGAATTACACTGCAGATCATTGATACACAGGAGCAATAAAATAAAAATATCCAAATCTCTTCAACACTCCAAACAATGCAGAAAACTAAATGGCACGCTTGATACTTTTATTTGTATTCTTAGAGGAAAACTAAGGATTACATAAATGCAGTGGCACCAACACTCCTCATTCCTGCTGATTATGTGTTGTCTCTGTGGGATGGCAGATGTTTTCCTGTCCTGATGTGTTTAATGTACTTGTTCAGGAAAAAGTTTTGATCCACTGATCAAAGGGAGACATTATGTGTACTTCAGATGCCAGCTCCATTCTTTTTATCAGTTTAAATGCAAAAAGATACAAATTGCAGCCTGGCTAGTGTGCTGCTTGCTTTTCGTGTTTTCACTGTCTGATGTCTGTATTGGCTCAAATATCAGGGTACGTGGGATGAAGGAAAAAGGAAGGCTGTTCCTCCCTGGTGTATTTAACCAAACCAAAGTGGAGGAGTACCTGACTTCTCTCACGTACTCTCAACAATCTGTGCTGAAACTTTTGCCGCCTTACACCCAGGCCAGAGCATCTGACTGCACAAGGTTAACTGAAATCTCCGGTGTTTTGCAGAACTTTTCTCTAGTAAACATAGAAAACCTTTTTATTTTTGCAGGGGTGGAGTGAAGGAAAGAGAAAGCTGTAGAAATGTAGCAGAGCTTTTATACTGAGGAAAAGCTAAGCCAGACTCTATGATGTACAGAGCTCTCTCAGGTCCCTTAAGTCAGTGATACTTGAATGAAAGTCAGCAGTTCTAAGAGCTTGTTCTTTCAGTAGTATACCCATTTCTCTTGAGCTCTGGTTCTTTCCACCCAGCCGCCTTTTATGCACTGCTTTCTAGCACAGTGTAGTCACTTTTGAAGCCTTCAGTAAATTACACCCGCTCACTTCAGACAAAGGACACTATCTGCAGTTTCACAAGACAAAGGTTCCTTCAGCCGTGTGCAAATGCAGTCCAGACCTGCAGTTACAGCAAGAAATGGCTTCAGTAGCCTTCCTAGTAGCACACCAGAAACCCTACCAGTACATGCAGTCCTCTGCTGCATGATGAAAGTCACTAATAAGAACCTGATTCCAGTATATATTGGATTTTTATTGTGATGCCACTCTTTAAAATGCCACTAGTACCTTCCCCTTACTCTAACTGTGACTGAAGCTACCATCAGGGGGAAGAGTATATTCATGTACAGCTGCCATGTCTCTAGCTAAAGATCTTTTTCCAGCTGGGTTGCCACAGATGAGTTTACCTTGGAGGCTGTTTATGCATGTGCTTCTTTTCATCTGCTTTGGCAACCGTCCTGCAGTAATTGTAGAGTAGGTAGAAGGCAAGAGGCATTTGTGCTCTTCAGTATTTAGAAGACCTTCAATTCTCTAGGCAAAACCTAACAGGTCTTGATTACACACAAGAGAAATGAATAATGCAGCTGAAACTTTGTAACTTTTCTAAGTCAGAAGAGTAGAGTGAGAGACTAATACTTATGTAATGGCTGGTTTTCAGGGTTTATGACCCATATGCAATTATAAAATACGCCACTGTAATGAAATCATTGTATCTTTTTGACAAAGCAATATTGGAGCTTTTTTCTGAGTGACAGTTTTGAGAAAGGGCCAATCTGATTGTGGTATGACTAACTTAGAAGAATGGGACAGCTGTCCATGCAATACTGTCACATGGACAAGAGGTGATACTGTGCCAAGGGGTGCAAAGCAATAGAGAAAAAAGGCTTACAATAACCCCCCCTTTGTTTTCCTTCCCAATTAACTCTCTGCCTACTCAGAAGCTGGTCTTGGCCTCACTTCATTTAGTAATATTTGGAGAAAAGGGAGGCAGGGACACAAATGTTCCAAATACATACCTTGATTGTTCATATACTGTATGCTGGTTAAGAGCATAAGAAGAATTATGGTTATGACATCTCTTTTATCAAGAACCATTTTTTATGTGAAGACTCCAATTAAAGTTTTACCTATTTCTAGCACCTACTTCAGCCCAAGCTCCTTTCACTAAGATGAGTTTGGGCTCCTGCAGTGGCTGGTAGTTCCCACCTGCTGAGGATTCAGTTATCTAGTTCATCTGTTTTTCAGCCAAGAGAAGACCTTGTGTCCTGGATTCCATGTGTTACAATTTGGCACACCATGACTTTTCAATAGTAACTGCTGAGTAGGTCTGCTGTTCTTATCCAGTGCTTTACAGAGGGTTGAAAGGAATGTCTCAAAATAGTGAATACAACACTCACAATGTCATTGCACCAGAGAGCTCTTTATTTTCTTGGCACTGTGTGCTGACGCTAGACTAGTTTAATGACCTATAGGTTCCTGATGGACCTTCAGAATCCCAACGTCCAGTTCTGCTTTGCTTTCTATATTGTATGTGCACGAAACCAATAAAAAGCAGTGTATCTCAGTTTGTCCAATTTCTAGTTTGTATTTTAGCCTCTTTCTGTGTACATAAACTAAAACACTGAATGAAAGAAGTATCTACTGGCACCCAAATATTAAGTGGCAGCTCTTCTTTCCCATTTTTCAGCCCTGATTTTTCTAATGAGAACATCATCATTGATCAAACAAAAGGCAAATTGAATTTTCTTCCATGTCCTAGCTTATTTTAGCAATGTATGAAGTATGCCCAAGTGAAGCAAATGGTTGCATGTCACTTTTTAATCTACAACGGACAATTGTGTTTTCATTAGGAAAAAGAGCAGACTTGCATATACTATTGTACATATTAATGAAAAGAAGGGTACAGTCTGCAGGTCCTTATGCCACCAAAGCTTCTGTTGAGAATACGATTCAAATATCTTTACAGAAAGGATTATGTCATGTAGTATCTTAAACAGCACAGGCTGGACTCCATGACCCAGAAAGACTGTACAAATTTTTGTTTCTCTGAAATGAATGGGAATTTTGTTGCATCCTTGTGGAGTGTTCACAGGGCCTACATCTGGCAAACTAGCTCCTATAACAACAGCAGCTCAGATAAGAATATGAGAGTAACAGTGTGGTGTATTTAATTCACACACACTGAGGGAGTGTTTGCCCAAAACTGATCATGTTGGAGATGATGACTGTTGGCTGGATTAAACAGCACCTGGGGAATTACAAAGAGATGCTTAAAGCAAAGAAAGAGTCACGAGAGGTTGCGGTGGTGGAAGGGACCTTGGCGTGGCAACAGAGCCGGTCAAAGCTCAGGGTGATGCCGCCTGGAGTCGCCCAGGTGCCTCCCCACCGACCAAGTGCTGGGGGACCAGGAAGGATCCGTGCCGGGGTGCTGGCTGGAGCTCACGTGGTGGCTCTGCCCCAGGAGGGAGTGCAGCCGGGCATCTCAGCAGGGCTGAGCCCCCCTCACCTGGGGGCTTCCCCGGAGGGGGCTGCAGAGGATTGCACTTCCTGGGATTAGTTACAGAGGGGTGGTCAGAGGATTGGCGGGGGCAGGTATCAGCAGTTTCTGAAGGGTTCCCGATGTGGTTTATGGGCTGCATTACTGACACTGATCTCGAATGTCTAGCTTAGTCATTGCCAGTTAATTACATGTCCTTCATAAATCAATAAACCACTTCGATCCCTATTTGGTTTAACAACTGAACACTTTTTCCCTATGACACAAGGTTTATTCAAGTAACTGAGCCGAACAAGGACACACACAAAAAGCCAGGGAGCTTTTTGGAAATTGTATAAATGTACACTATATATAGTTATAAATAAGCTAAATAATTGCAAGTGCAGAAGTGATCTCTCTTTGGACATCAAAGATTGCATGCCAGGGATTTTTGCTATATATGCATGTCTGAAAGTGTAAATTTCAAGGATGGAGTCCTTTCAAGGGGAGATGTCTGATATCTGCAAAATGCACTTTCTTATTGTGATGGCCTACAGCACTTTCCTAAATCTAACACAACAGAACGGACATTTGGATGGACTTGGCTGACAAAGCTGGTGACTTGCAATATGCAAAAAAGTAATGAGGACAGTTACAGTTCTCTTCCCCTTCCCTTCCCTTCCCTTCCCTTCCCTTCCCTTCCCTTCCCTTCCCTTCCCTTCCCTTCCCTTCCCTTCCCTTCCCTTCCCTTCCCTTCCCTTCCCTTCCCTTCCCTTCCCTTCCCTTCCCTTCCCTTCCCTTCCCTTCCCTTCCCTTCCCTTCCCTTCCCTTCCCTTCCCTTCCCTTCCCTTCCCTTCCCTTCCCTTCCCTTCCCTTCCCTTCCCTTCCCTTCCCTTCCCTTCCCTTCCCTTCCCTTCTTTCTTTTCTTCTGTGGCCTTAGATGTTTATGTACTGGTCTGCTTGCAGGCATGCTGTTGAAGCAAGAAGGATATGGTGGGTTTTATTCAAGGCATAAAACATGTATGACAAAGTTTTTCTTACAAAAGAAATCTGAAGGGTCTGCTCAGCTATTTCTCAGGCAGAATGTGACTAGATTTGAGACCTTTGGGTCAGGCTTCTGGCTGTCGCAGTGCTGACAAGGATAAAGAATTACTGTTTACATTTGAGTTGTCCTTGATCATTCATCCTTTCTGGCATGTTCCACAGGTTTTTGTTTTGCTTATTTTCTGCCTGCCTGTATCCTCATTTGTACATTTTTATACTGTATGTCTTTGGACCTGCCTAACAAAGCTTAATGAAGGACATGATGATGGTAACATTAACCATCAAGCATGCCAAATTATTTCTTTCTGTCCCTTCTCTTGCCTGTATCTTCCTACCATTTTTTTATTCCTTACAGCTCCTGCTACCTTAATGGTATTAGTGTTTATTCTGTGAAAGGAAAAGCTTGAGTAACTCAACAGTATTTTCTTTTAGGGTTTGGTTAAATGTTACACAAATGCATGTGTTTGACAAAGAAGTGTGAATAATAACAGCAGAAAACTGGAAAAAAAAAAAACCATGGGGGAAGTGGGGAGAATACTGTGGTGCAATGGCTAGTTAGGGTTAAAAAAAAAAAGAAGGAGAGATGGGAGAATAGTAGACATTGTAACCTCCTCTTAACTGGAAGTTGAGGCCATGAGAAAGAGGGTATCATTGCTTACGCAAGTAAGAATGCGGATACAGTGCAGATGATTTGCAAGTAAAAGAAAGCACAGCTTAATGGTAGAGACAGTTTGTCTGGAAAAAAACATGCATGTACTATTGAATGTACAGTTTAGAAATAATTTCTGTCTACATCCACAAACTTTATCTTTCCTAGTCCATCATGGCTTCAACATCATTACCACTACAGTGAAGCAAAAGGTTGTCAATAGTTAAAGCACCTGAGTATGCATGTCCAACCAAAACCTCTGGATTTACTGGAATGTTTTATATTGCTTATGCTTGTTTGGTTTATGAAGGGGTAAACATGATTGTTTTTGAACAAGCAAACTGGCACTGTTGTTCATGTAGCAGTAAGTTAATGACACAGACTATTGCAGTAGGAAAAAAATCCTAGTCTTTAAATAAAAAGAACAGCAACGAACAAAAGCCTTAGACTGAAACCAAGGGAGAAATTTTAAGAAAAACACTAAGGGAGTATTCCTTTTTGTAATAAAACTGAAGTGATACCATTCTTTTTGTGAAAGGTTCATTGACGTCTTGATGTGTCTTAGAGTTAGCAATGAAGAAATTCCTTCCTCAGTATTCAGCTATGAAAAATGATGTCATCTATTAGATTAAAATAGTTCACATCTAATAGCAAATGCAGTTCTTAAAATGGAAATTCAGTGCCCCTCTGTCATTCAAAGTATGGTTTCTCCGTTTGAGCCAGTGACTGCTGAGCTTTTTCAGAATGGGTATCATCAAGCTGCAGCAATGACTTGGAAAGCAGTGGGATTGGTATGAACAGGTGGTGTGAACCTGGCTTACTGACTGTAAAGCTAGTCACCTGGCTGGAAATGACATAGAAGAAATACTGGCTTGCACAGGAGACAGTTCTGGTATTTTCTTTAAAACTGCCTATAGAAAGCATCAGGGAAACAAAGTATTGGTATTGCCTTGCTACAGTGCCGTGGCAAACCACATGGAGCCCTGCTGAGTAATGAATGCTAAAATTACCATTGACAGCAAGGCCTCTGACTATAGTCATGCTTCTGAAAATAAATGGAAATGTAATGGGTTTTTTTAATCATGTATTCCTCATCCCAGCAAGACACTGTCTCCCAGGAATATTGTTTGGACAAGTCATTGAAGGGTTTTAAATAATGTCTGTGTGCTATAATAATGTACTCGGCAACACATCAATAGACGATAATTAATTGTCTTTCACCTGTCAGATTTTATTTCAGGGTTCTGAGCTAGTAGTAGGCTCGCTTCTCTTGCTGGCCACAATTTTCTGTTACAAGATTTTAATTTTAATTTTATTTTTGTCTTAGATGCCTAAAATAATGTGTCAGCCCAAATCTAAACAAATTCTTAGGCTGATCAATTTTTTTAAAAATTTTTTTTAGTTTCACAAATTTCAATATTATTGTAGTCAGTCAGAGTAGATACAAATTGAAGAGGTAACACTGAAAAAACATTTCTGGGGTATTTCTGTTGTGATCCCAGTTATCTCACTTTAGAACTCTGAGAGGCAACATTAATATTGGAAGAGTTAATAGAATAAAATACAGTTCTGTATGAATTTGTGAATTTATGTCAGAATGGTGTTACATTTTATAACTGCAAATAGATAGAAATACAACTTCTATACATAATCAAGTGGATTCTGTGGTACTCAAGGGTTTTGTCCTGCAGATCTATAGAGAACTCTTTCAAAGAGAGATTTAGATCCTTGATACTAAACTGAGCCCTGACTTTTGTTGTTTTATACCTTGACATTAAAGGTGGAACTCTTGTTAGAAAATGGTATTGTGTCTTTAGGCACCTACCTTAAAACAAGCAAAAACTTGATTACTACATTGTGTCATTTTAGAGAATACTGCTATGGGAGTGGGTAGTGCAAGAAGAAAGCACCTATCACGTTTAAAGTTTTTTGTGGCAGACATGCATTAAATGTCCATGTTCCCTTCCTGTCCCCAGTAAAAACACTCTATAAATCAAACTGCTTTCTGATAGCAGGTCTGTTATGATGTAACATATTACTTAAATGAATACCAGGCAAGTGGAAGACATACTATCTGTTTTGAAATTTAGCAACACTGATTACCTTTTTTCAAATGGTGTATGCTTTTGTGATTTAATAGTCTCCATAAAGTGAGATTCTGCATAGTAAGAAAGTTTCTTAATTGATCTTTTCCTATAGACATCAAAGACTGCTGGTCAAGAAAAAGAACTATACTTTGTTTATTTAATCTTTTTGTTTCTTCTCTTTTTTTATATTTTCCACTTAAGATCTAGCTTTAGGTTTAGCTTTATAAAATTTAATCTTGCTGCAATTTTACAAACACTCATTGTGATCTACTAACAAATCATTATAGACTTAAAGGTTATTTATTTACAAATTATTGCAAATATATTGCCATTGTGATCCCAGCTGATGTGGCTGAAATAAACTTCCTGAATTCATACCTTATCTGATGCTTGTTCTTTCTTGTTATCCTACTTAGAACAAGCAAATGTATAACATGAAGAGTCCTTGTGCTGCACCTGAGTGCTGCCCTAGCCTGTTTTTTTTCCCAGTGCTCCACTGATAGGGAGTAGGGAAAGTTGCCAAATTAACATAGAATGCTGTTAGTCATTTAATTTACTCTTCACAAACTGTTAAGGAACTGATTACTGCGTCCGACAGTTAAGCAAATGACCGAGTGATATTTCCATAGGCCTGGAAAGGATTGTGTAATTGCTTCAGCAGAGACATGCTGCACGTGCCTCTGGCAGCATAGACTCTGTTATTGCCTTTTTGAATTAACTGCTACCTCTTTCCTTGGTTTCAATGGCAAAATAACACTTTGTTTAACCAACTGACTAAGCACAGCAGTTCTACTGAAAACAAAGATCCGTGTAGGATATTTAAAAGACTTGCTATAGATGCATGACAATCTCTGGTTTGTATTTCTGCAGTTTAAATGCATGAACAAGCAATCGAGAACTTGACTTGATCTTTTGCCATTGCTTTGGAGAAAATTTGACTGTTACGGTGATCAATTTTTAATTACCCTTTTGGCACTATAATAACATTGTGATTAGTATTTCTGACAGAAACCTGGAAGACAATTATGCAACATGAATTATTCAGAAAAGTGAAGTTACTGCTTGGGAAACAAGTAATAGATCCAGGGTTTTTGCACCTGAAGAAAGCTTGCAGGAACCTCTTAGCTAGTGCATCCTGTGACTTCACTGTTGTACAGCTGTTTGAATCACAAATAACAGAACTTGTGTAAACAGTTCAAGTGTTTCAAAAATTTCTGTAGCTCTGACTTAGCTTTACTGCTTTGTGCATTAAAAGCTGCTATTTATGCTATCATCTAGTAAATTATGTATTAAAACATGAGGAAAGAATCCTGAAACTTGGTTAAAGTTTTCCTTGTTATTTATGTTCCAGTTCCGTGCCAAAAAAATTCAAAAATTCAGTCCTTTTAGAGTGTCTGTCTCCTTAATTCTGTTCTCCTTGGTAAGGCAAAACTGTAATTTTTTTAGTGGATTGTTCTTCACAAAGCAAGTAACTTTCTGCATTCTAGGGGATTGTTCGAATCAATTTGTCTTATGCTACCTTCAGTTCAACGTAAGGTGATGTATATATGCAGTCACAACCACCCTCACTGATGCCATGTGTAGTTTATAAGAACAGTGATTTCTCATTTTCTAACACAAGTATGGTTTTATGTCTGCCTGTATAAGTCGTAGCATAATGAGTTTGTACTGAATGTTAATTATAAGAGTCATAATAGAAGGAACTATGAATCAAAAAAAGTGCCACTAATCTGAAATTTTCATTAATATCAACTTTTTCAGCTATGGGTTTCAATAAATGAAGTTGTTATGGACCTAGAGACAGAGATGCGCATTTTGAATTGACAAGAGCTCCTGTATAGTGTAGGGGAAAAGCTGTCCAGATAATGTGTACTGGGACTCAAGCAAGGAAATGGTGGCTCTCTATCTGATATTTTACACAAGTTTTTGGAATCAGACCAGATGATTGTGTACAAGAAAATGACACATAGAAATGATGTCTCTTAAAGTTTTTGCTGTGCATGGTCATATTTCACCTGTATTGTGTCAAAGGACTTCTCAAGGGACCACCTGCTTTACTTGTCTAAATTTCCTGCCTGTTCCAATGAAAAAGACGATCCCTGTTTCTCACGCGTGTTAATTTCTTTACCACTGTCAAACAACGTATCAGGTAACAGAACTTCCAAGCTAATTTTATTCTTTTTTTTTCTTCAGATTTTGTGAAAATATAGAGTAGTTATTCACCAGCATGTATGGAAATGCATGGAGGGCTATGGCAGCATTAACTGAGTCCTGACACAGTGCTGCTTCATGCTGACAGTGGAGCAGCAATTACTGAGAGAGAGAGAGAGATTCAGGTAATATTTACACTGATGAGATGAATCAATGCTTTGACAGAGCATCTGAGGTAGAGAAGGGCCCAAGACACAAGACTTGGGTTGAAAGTTAAACTGTTTCTGGCTAATCTTCTTCAAGTTTTGGACACGCAGATGAGTTCTGGTTCCATTTTTTTAATAGAGAAGAGAGTTGTTGGGATGGTTGGTTCAGTTGCACATGTTGCAAACATAAGGATTCCTAACTTATTACTAATTTATTTAACAGACTAGATCCCCACTCAGCAGTACTTCATTTTGCATTTCTGGGTTATGTCCTTGAAAACTACTTCCTTTGCATTGTTCTTACATGGTGAGCGCCACTGAAAGTACACAAAATTATATTCATGCTACTGTGCTTGCTGTAACATTTAGTGTAAGAAGACTGTATGGTGTCTGGAAAAAAATAAACAAGATGCAGAAAACTCTTACAACAAAGAAAGTTTCAGGAAAAAAAAATGTGTAGGGCTAATACACATGGTAAATGACAGATTTTTCATGCACACATTGGAAAAAACTTTGGTCAAACAGAGTTAAATCAAAGAAAATTGTGATTTCTTAGTTTTAAGTTCTGCCACTGTTAAATATTCTAGCTTCCTGATATACAGCTAGGGTTTATTAGCAGTCTTGATAAGAGCACTAGACTTTCCAATCCATTAAGTAAATGTGAGAGGCATGATTTTACACAGTTGTTACCTTGCAAAATCAGTGCTCAATCTGATTCTCAGTCCATTTCCTAAATATGGAAGCACTGGGATGCCAGAGGTCGTTTAGGAGTCTGCAGGCTGACTTGCTGATTCTGAGTACTATTGGAAGAAATAGGTTAACTTTACTTAGCCCAAAATAGCTGAATTCCTTGACTGAATGTGTGATTTAAATGTGTCTCTTGTTTAAATGATGCAATGCAATGTGAAAAGTGTTTAGAATCATGTTGGATATTGAAACCAGGCGATTACTAATGCATGAAGTTTGATGCTCGGAAGGGATTTTTTTTTTAAACTTTCACATAGCACATGAGCATAAAACTATACATTGAAATAATGGGATGAAAATACAAAATAAAGTTTGGGCTAGTTGACAGCAAACTTCTGACAATGAGATTTCTGAGACTACTGAACAACCTCCTATGGAAACCATCTGTCATTGGCAAGGAGATTGGCACGGTCTCTGGCAGGGTAACACCCATCGCTCCTGAGCCTAATGACTCAATTTTGTTTCTTTTCTTTTACAAATAACATGGTGTTCTCCTGCAAATGTGAGTGATGTCTGGTCTCATTTACCACCTTATGGTCAAATGAAAGTATATACAAGAACAGACTTGGGATCTGATAGACATAAGAAATCATGGCTGACTCTATCATACAGGGGTATCTGAAAAACTGTTCCTTAGTGTGAAATTATCATCAGTGAAATTCTTATTTTTGCTAATTGGGTAGAAAGCTTTTGCCATCCCAGCTCTGTGTGATTCCAGCACCAGGTGGTACATTCCACAGCACGAACTTCCCAACTCTGTTGTATGGAGAAAAATGTTCTGAATCAGAAGCATGTGCCTTTCCAGCTTGTGAATTGCACTTTTAGTGCCAATATGTGTAAGTATTCCTGTATGCACTATGAGCAGTTGTTATGAAAAGCTAGTTCTCGTTTACTATAAACCTCTTACTTTGAGGACAAATAATGCAAAATGCAAACTGAAATGAACATGAATTCATAAGCCGACAAACTTCCTGACTCTTTTAATTTTTTGTAGTTAAGAAGACAACTGCTTTTACATTGGTCCAGTAGTTCCATGTTAACAGTTGGACTATTATTTTGTTAAATCAGATCAGATGTCAGATTACTGATATTAAAAAATACCAGTTTCTCCCCTTTTCCCACCATTTCCTTATACAGAACCTTGCACCCACGTAGCAACTTAAATTGTTGCCCTGATATTTCCCATCTAGCTGATACTATTTGAGAGCATTGCAATCTACAACATGATTACAATAGACTTCAGGTGTGTCTTATAGTTCCAGTGTCTGCTGTGTTCAGTGTTTCTCGAAACTAGTATACAGCAGTTGGAGTCTGCACATTTTTGCAATGTGTTTATATTGTTAATGTCCCCTACTCTTCTCCATTACTGTCCAGTGCTGTGATGCTGATTCTCAATTCTCAGACATTCATTTCATAATCAAAATAAATGTCAGGCAGACCATATAATTTTTGTCCTACCTGTCAAATCTCATTTTGTTTCTAGCAGCCACCCTATGAGTGGTATAAGTGCTTTTAAACCCCAAGGATATAAAACAAAATTCAAGCTCCTCAGAGGTCATTTCGTTCCTAGAATGAATGGGCATTACTCTCATTGGTTATTGTATTTTCAGACCTTGAAATTGACCCGTGAGGAATATAGATGAATATAAAATAATAAATAAAAGTAGGATTTTTTTTCTTACTCAGTGTTTGTACGATCAGTTCTCAAATGACTAAATCTGACACAAGCTGTGTTATTGAGGCTACACAAACAATATCTTTATAGTATGGTTTGTCTGAAGTTCAGTGTGTGTGAATTTAAGCTTTACTTTCTATGCAACCTGGCAGGTAAATAATTCCTCCCTAAATAAACTGGCTCTGTCTTGGCTGGGGATAAAGAACAGGTCTGAAGTGGTGAAGTCTCAGGGTGAGAACCTTTTACTACTTGACCTGAAATACATTTATTTAGCTAGGCTTAGATATTCACATCTCTAAGATATACAGAACAATTTTGGATTAAGTGGTGAAGGTCATGATGTATGCATATTTTAATCTGATTGAGTGAGTTCTTATTAGAAACCAGGAAAAAAAAATCTGAGATCTCAGGCAGAAATTCACATTTTTTTCCCCACTTAATTAAATCTTTGAACAAACATCATGTTCTTATATAAATTTGTACAACGTCCAGTACAGTTGTTGCCTCTGGGCCTGGCTGCAATTTAAATAGCACACTAACTGGTAAATCTTTGTTATCAACTTGATTTACATCATAATAATAGGGAAAGATGCCTCCTGCTCACTGAAAGTGGATTTTCAAGGTTCAGGTATAAAGTCTTGTCCACTCACAGTGTGAAATTTCTTCACCTAACCTTTAGTAAATAGTCGTGGTTAAAATATCCAGATGAACACAATGAATGAATTGTTCTCTCAGCGTTTCAAAGTGGTTCTGAAAATTATCCAGAAAAAGGAAGAAAAAAAGCCTACAGTCTGAAGCATGATTTATATTTTCATGCTGCTAGCATGGTTAGT
The DNA here is from genome assembly GCF_026419915.1 of Harpia harpyja. Classification (NCBI taxonomy): domain Eukaryota; kingdom Metazoa; phylum Chordata; class Aves; order Accipitriformes; family Accipitridae; genus Harpia; species Harpia harpyja. Next base: position 67,324,145 of record NC_068969.1, on the reverse strand, counting down.
CAAATGTCTTGATAAATAGTTCAGTGTATGGGTAGTTTCAGCAAGTTTTTGGCAGTTAATGTGTCATACTTGAAATTCTTTCATTGTCTTTCTTAGGTAAGCAGATTGTGAACAACATTAGCAATTACACACTTGGGTCTAGGTGGCAAAATGAGTTATTCTGCCTCTCTTAGTCATCCCATCTGAACTGTCTGTTGAACAGTTGAATATCTATTTACAGTACTTCCTCTCTCAAAGTGCTGCCAGGTCTTTTTATGTGACATCTTTCAAACTACCCTACTTTGATTAGTTTCCATGCTTTCTCTGCTCTACAGCATGCAACTTTCATTAAGGAAAAGCCATTTTTGGCATGGAAAGAAACTCCTGTGGTTAGTTGACTTGGAAAGCTCATATAATGCTCAATTACATATGCTGAAACTTGGCTAGAAGTAAAATCTTCATGTTCCTGTTATGTAGGCTCTGTTCTTCTAAAAGTGGAAGATATTTGCCATCCAGCCACTTGACCTATTACAAAATGAGCTTTCATGTATTCATGGAATCTTTTCTAAAACCATTTTGCTTAGGGGGAATTCAACTCTGAACTGAAGGTCCACAATCTATATGCAGGCCACTTAAAAGCTACCGGAATACTGCATACTGCAAAAATTATGCAGAACCTCTACACAAAGGTTAATTGTGCACCCTTCAAGTTGTGGTCATCTGACCTTCCTTATAAACATATATTTTAATAAATTGTTGAGCTACAGGCTTTTGTTGCAGAGATTGCCTTAGCAAAACAATACACAATACCTGTGCAATGTAACAGTTTAAAAGGATTTTTCATTTCAGCTGTGATTTGGTTGGCAAAACAAGACATCTTTAAATGTCATGTGACAGAAAGATATAATAATTTGTAGGATTTCAACAGGCCTAAGAGTGATAAAGGGCTGTAGACACTTTTCTTTTGGCCATGAGCTTAGCTCAAGCTGAGTCTGAGTTCTTCCTGTATAAAGATCCTTTCCTGATCTTTTCCGAAATGACTGAATGGTTTTACGGCAAAAGTCAGATGTCTGCTAGAAAATGTACTAAATCTTAGCAGTAGTGCCAAAGTAGACTGGGAAAAGAGTCGGTCACCAAAACATAGTTCATGTTCTATGTAGTGAAGGCAAAGCATGCAGGTGTGCTTAATAAAGAGAAAAACAGTGCTTACACAATAGTAGTGAGCCTTGTATTTACCTAAATGAAGTTTTTTTATAGTCCTTTCCCTTATCCAGAGTGCTGAATAGTATCCTACTATAGCAATCTTATTTCTTATTTCTCCTACATTTATTACTAGTTCAATTTATATAATTCTTGTATAATGGAATGGGAACTCATTAGAAACTGCATGCTGAAATTTTAGGGGAAAATTAACAATGAACTGTGGAGGACAAGGAGAAAAAAAATGCTTGAGATTTCGATGTGAACTGTGTATCTTGAGAGTCTAGTGGAAAATATGATTGTTAATTTTGTCTCTGACTTGATGGGAGGGAGAGTAAAACTTTTTGCTACTGTCATAAAAGTCAAAACCTGGTAAGGGTTAAAAACTACTGATAGGGTTTTGTCAGATTTGCACTTCATGAAGTATTTAATTTTAAACAACGTTTTGTTGTACAGAAGTATGAATGGTAGAGGAAAAAAGGAAGTGTTCAGAGACAAAAAAAATTCAAAGGTCAACAGATGAGTAGCACTTGAAAGGAAGCGAAAGAAGATGTGTATGGGAAGTATGCAAGGTCAAAATGCAGGAGGAGCATTTTTAATAGCCTGGGAAAACATAAAGAGGTGAGAGGAAAATGGAGAATAGATTGAAAGGGAAGAGCAGCCTAAACATTTTTTAATAGAAAAGATTCAGTGAGGCACTTGGTAAAGACAGCATTGCTCAAGAAAACAGCAAGCCTGAGGGTTGTAACTGAAAGTGCCACTGTCAATTGCAGGTAACAGAAGAACTATCAACAAATTGTTGAAAACATACAAGGAATGGAGGCTATAAAGAACTGAGTGGGTAATCTCCCTTCTAAATCTCAGAAATTTGTAACTGCTTGCCATTTTAACTGTCATAGTTGAGAGAGGTTTTCTGCCTTTAACTGAGCTTGCTGATTAACAATGCATGTTTGTGTTTTGAACATCTTAAAATAGATAAAGGACGGTGGCTTGAAACACTGTTAACAGGGAACACTTCAATGTGTAAGAAAGTAGAAATTGTTGGATCAACAGTGCAACATACTTTACATTATCTCCTGTTGACTGTTTCCTCCTCTCTGTAGAAAATTTTAGCATATTAGTCTTGTAGAGGATGACTATACTCATAAAAGCTAGACATGCTCTGCAGGTCAAAAATATTTGTGGCAGCAAACAGGAGGTTTTGAAGATGGACACAGGCAAAGGAAACCCTTGACATCCTCTTAGGGATGACGTGGCAGTTGCACACTACAAAGTGGTGCTCAGACTGGCCTGGAACAATCAAATTGCCACTGATTTCTGGGAGACTGTGTGTGTGTTGCTTTTATGTAATCACTGCTTAAGGTGGGAAATAAGTGTAGGTGTTTTGCATTTTGAGGATGGGCGGAGAGCAGACTAAGGAATAAGATCCTTGGATAAAAGGCAATATTTGTTATTAAAAATAAATTAACAGAATGTTATCTTCACTGTTATGGGAAATAATTTGAAAATCAAAGGGACTTAGAAGACTCATCGCCGTGAGCGATAACTGTGGCTTGTTAGTTTCCTCCATGATATGGATTTTGGCAGAGTCTGTCCCTCCTGGCATGGAAGAGACCCTTGTGTAGGTACACAGTGCCTAGTCACCTTTTCTCATAGCTTCATACCTGCGATTAAAGCAGTGCTTGTCTCTTGTCACAAGGCTCCACAAACTAGTGCAGCTATTGCCACTAGGAGATAAGGGCCATCGCCAGGATTAACCAAGCTCTTTTGTTGTGCGCAACCCTTCCACTTTGTGGGAGCTTCCTCAGGAAGGGACTGAGGGCGTGAAGGACCTTCAGCAACTGTGCCATGGCAAATTAAGAGTTGGGTTTTTTTTTCTTCCTAAGCACTTCTGTAGATGAGCATGCAGGCAGGGTAGATTCATGGCTGAGTTTTGGGTTTTTTTGCCAACAGGTGGAAGCAGAGAACACTTTAACTTCACCAGGGTAAGGACACAGGGTTTGCAGACATTTCCCCATCCTCATTTTGCTGGCTTTTAACCTAATGCTAGCTTCTAGTCTTGATGATTATGCAAAATGCATATGAAAATGTGAAAATGCACACCAGTAGCATATTAATTGCAGAAGCAAATTACCAGCTCTATACATATAGTTACAGGTAGAAGGAGCTCACAGCTAAAACCCGGAATAATGGACTTCTTAGAAGTACTGTGTCATGACATAAATTGGTACAAACCCACAAACTTGTGCAACCAAATCGTTTGTAATGGATATTTTAAAAAATGTTTCATAACTAGCCTTTGTTTTAGTACAGGATCAAGGTTTGTGTTTTGGACAGACTGCTGGGGATTGACGATTGACCACAAAATGAATGACAGCTCTACAAGATTGGAGCAGCAATCTCTAGTCTTGTTTTTTTTTCAAATCAGCATCAGATGGAAATATCATCACTTGGCTTTAAGATTTTTTTCCCTCTTTATACAGCAGGTACTTCCTTATCTTGGCCTAAGGAAGGGGATGTTTTGGGGTTTTAATTTTTCTTTTTTTTTTTCCTGTATTTTCCTCTTCACGCATGCAGTGGTACTTACATAAGATTTTCTGCAGCAATCCACTATACATGTGATATATTTGTCAAAAATATTTATTGCGGATGCCTTCATCTACATTACTTCAATTTTCCAAAAGTTGAACATCTTGTCAGCTTTCATGTTGGGGAACTTAAAGGGTTTTTAAACAAAGACCTTAAATTCTAGAATACCCCTACACATTCTCACAGTGGTCATATTCAAGATGTTGATGAGTTCAAAACAATGTTAATGACACTTAAATTCAAACCTGAAAAGTAGGAATGCTTTTCTTTCCCATACCTGCCTTACACTGGGGACATGATCTGTCCTCTGATATTTCAGCCTATTGATGTGCATGACTCTACTAGATTTACAAAATTATCCACCTATGTAAAGAGGCTCCTACACATAGAAGAAAAATGTGCCCAGAGCTATTGAACACAGAGACAATGTCCATGGCTCAAAACATCCCTGGGCTGTAGATCACTGGCACATGTAAGTGTATACAGGGGCAGTGCCAGCATTTGGCTGTCCAGCTGTTGTTCACCATCTGCCCTTGCCCAGAGCTGGAGGTTGTGCTGGTGGGGGTGGACTTTTGGTCTGAGCCGCTATAGGTCCTTCTGACCAGACATAATTGTGAAATTGAGAATAGAAATGGCAGATGAATAACTAAATTTTCCCTTTGTCTCTACTACATATAGACAGGCAAATCAGTTCTGCAATGCCTTTTAGCAACTGATATTGAAGGAATTTATTTGATAATGAATGGTTTTTGCTTATTAATGATCCCTCACTAGAAAAAGAAATTATGTATGTTCTGTCAAGTTTACAAACTAAATATTTATTATTGCTTTAGGTTTTATGATCCAGGTAGATTAGAAATTCTGCCTTTGTAGTTAATATTTTCAACCTATTATAAATCAAATGAAACAAAATCTGAATATAAAAAATATAACAGCACTGTCAATAATTAAGCATGTGCATCACTTTGCTGCTTCTTTTTACTCAAGAAAGTCGCATGTTTAAGTTCTTGAAAGATTTGGCAGACTGGATGGTAGATAAAAGATATATGATGGAAATCTCATAGCCGCTACAGAGTAAATGAACCTTGTCCTTATGCTTTCTTACAGATATGTAATTCTTTTTATTGTTAGACAGGAGTTACAAAGTGTTTTTTTTCTAACGGGATCTTTGCATGTTAAATTATGCAAAAATGTATTCTGAAACCTGATGGACTGATTAAAACAAGAAAGGAACTTGAGAGTTAAGGCTCATAAATTAATTCAAGAAAACATTGTGATTTTCCTTGAATTAAATATATAATGGGTGTAACAAGAATGGGAATTGAAGCTGATTAAATGAAAACTGAATGTTAGACATCACTACATTGATAAACAGAGAATGATGTATAATTTTCCCAAGCTTTGGCTAGATTTCAGTTGAATTGCATCTTGCTAAATTTGAATGTTCTATTCTATTTTTTCCATTATTATTCTTTTCATAGATGTCCATATTACTCAACTATGAGAACAAAATCAGAAGTGCTTAAAAAACTGTGAAACCATTGAATTGTATTCAGCTCAGCTGTAATTAGAGAACTGAGAACCTCAGTCTTCAGACTCTGAGGAATTTTGATTTGTGATAAAAGAGGAAGGGAGAAGACATCTTTTCATGATCAACAAGATTAAAAAAACCTCCAAAGTGCTAGAAAAACAATGCATGGTTCAAAAAGTCGAACTGCACAAAAGCTTGATGTTCAGTGCTGCTGGAAATATCTGTGTCTCTGAAAGTATTGTTCTAATGTGTTTTTGTTCACCTCTGGTTCTGGGAATGGGACAGAATGGAAATACGTGCATCGTGGTGGAAGAAAAGAGTTGCAACTTTGTCTAGAACAGCACATGTCAAAACCTGTTATTTCCAGATCATGAAACTCCTTAATATTCTGACCTTTTCATCCAGAGCTTACCAGCAAGCTGAAATGTTCTATTTTGTGAAATGAAAATATCAGAGAAATAGATTCCAGAGTGTTGAAACACTTTGGATCAGTTCAGCATTGTGATGGGTTAACCCTGGCTGGACGCCAGGTGCCCACCAGAGCCGTTCTATCACTCCCCCTCCTTCTCAGCTGGACAGGGGAGAGAAAATATAACAAAGAGCTTGTGGGTCGAGATAAGGATAGGAGACATCACTCACCAATTACCGTCACAGGCAAAACAGACTCAGTTTGGGGAAAAATTAACTCAATTTATTACAAATCAACCGGAGTAGGGTAATGAGAAATAAAACCAAATCTCAGAACACCTTCCCTCCACCCCTCCCTTCTTCCCGGGCACAACTTCACTCCCGGATTCTCTACCAACCCCCCAGCGGCACAGGGGGACGGGGATGGGGTTTACGGTCAGTTCGTCACACGTTATTTTCTGCTGCTTCATCCTCCTCAGGGGGAGGACTCATCACACTCTTCCCCTGCTCCAGCGTGGGGCCCCGCCCACGGGAGACAGTCCTCCACGAACTTCTCGAACGTGGGTCCTTCCCATGGGCTGCAGTTCTTCACGAACTGCTCCAGCATGGGTCCTTTCCACGGTGTGCAGTCCTTCAGGCACAGACTGCTCCAGCGTGGGCCCCCCACGGGGTCACAAGTCCTGCCAGAAAACCTGCTCCGTGGGCTCCTCTCTCCACAGATCCGCAGGTCCTGCCAGGAGCCTGCTCCAGCGCGGGGTTCCCACGGGGTCACAGCCTCCTTCGGGAACCCACCTGCTCCAGCGTGGGGTCCTCCACGGGCTGCAGGTGGATATCTGCTCCACCGTGGACCTCCATGGACTGCAGGGGGACAGCCTGCCTCACCATGGTCTTCACCACGGGCTGCAGGGGAATCTCTGCTCCGGCGCCTGGAGCATCTCCTCCCACTCCTTCTTCACTGACCTTGGTGTCCGCAGGGTTGTTTCTCTTACATGTTCTCACTCCTCTCTCCAGCTGCCGAATACCGCCGTCCCAACTGTTTTCCTTCTTAAAAATGTTATCACAGAGGCGTTACCACTATCACTGATTGGCTCGGCCTTGGCCGGCAGTGGGTCCGTCTTAGAGCTGGCTGGTATGGGCTCTCTCGAACACAGGGGAAGCTTCCAGCAGCTTCTTACAGAAGCCACCCCTGTAACCCCCCCCGCTACCAAAACCTTGCCACACAAAACCAATACAAGCATGTAGTTTTACTGAAATGGAAATGCACTTGACCAAGTTTTATGGTTTGGGCATGTCCTGTTTGCCCTTCAGTCAGACAACATCTGCCAGATCACACCCTGGTGCTTTGCCCTAAAGGAAGGTCTCTGTGCATCTGTAGGCTTGTGGGACTAAAACTGGCACTTGTGGTTTAATAGTTAAACAGGTGGCAAATCAGCACCGAGATGTGTTTTTCCTCCTGGTAGAGTTGCTGTTCAGTGGAAATGGTTCTTTAGCAATGCAGGCGAATTCTGTAATTAACCGTAATGACTGCATAAAAAAGGAAGCTTTGCCTTTGCCGTTGTTGAGAGGCAATGAGAATGGAGTCTGGGGCCTTTCAGAGAAGCTACCATTAAATTTTATGAACTTGGGGAGTAATGGCACTTTAGAAACACCCTTTATGTATTAAGCAACAAACAAATGTGCATTAACAGTTGCTGGCTAAAAAGGCTGGAGAAAATAAGTGCTTTCCTAGTTTTACAAGTGGGACTGAAATGCACAGTCTTGCCTAAGGCTATACACTGATTCTGCGGTAGAGACAGCTCTTCCAGTCCAGTGCTTTAATTACAGGAACAAATCTTCATTTCTTCAAATGTGGGTTCACCTGATTCTCTTAGGAGAGAAGCAAGGGGTTGATATAAATGTTAAGATACATCAACTTTCTCGTATTTCTTTTCTCTGGTAGTGGTGCAATCTCTGAGGAGCAGCTTTTTTTTTTTTCCGTTTACTTTTGGTCAGTTTTTACCTGATGCATAAATAAAAATTTAAACCCCAAACATCTTTTATCTTACTAAAGAGAAAAGTCCTGTAGCTGTTATTTTGTTTAGGCAAGTAAACAAAAGTTAAGGAATCACCAGCTGCAGTGAATAACCAAGGGAAGCTGTTTTGGTCTCATAAGAATAAAACCTTACTCAGTGTTATGTAGTGAGCTTTTTCACTGAGTCTATAGGTTATAAAATACTAGCATCTCCTTTCCTAGTCTTTTGTAGAGGGCACTTGTTATATATGTCTCTGTGTGTGATTCTGATTGTTTTCTTGTTTGTGGATTTGTCTTACACTTAAGTCTCTTAAATGCATGTTGCTTGAAACAATATTCAGCTGTGACAGATACGTTATATGGTATTCTGAAGACATTTTGTTGCTGGGAGAGTTAGAATTGTTTGGACACTGAACCACCAATATTTGTCTTCAAACATTAGTATTTCAGTGATGAATCAACCCACACAGCATTTTGTGAACATGCTCAGAAGCACAAGTTCAGTCATGTAGCTGTTTATGTCCAAGAGAATAACATTCTTTTGGAAGGGTTTGCCATGCACAGAGTACTGGACTGGACAACTGCATGCTTAATTAAGGTTACTAAATCAAGTAAAAAGAAAGTAAATTCAGGGAAATAATTACTCTCTTGCAATTAAAGCATAATATGTTTTATTGGACAAGCATTTACTGAATGCAATTAAATAGTAGCAACTGGGAACATTTATAGAGGAAAAGATTCCATAAAGCAGATGGCATAATTCAGTAACATGTGCATCACTGTGTTTACACTTGAAGCACCTGCTGAAGCCAGGGATTGCCTGTATTCCTCAGTTTTACACATATATTTTCATGTTTGTGACCCTTCCTTGAATACCCAGTATTAGGTCTGCATTCTTTGTCAGGAGAAGACTTTGTGGTTGATCATGATATCTTAGAGCATTCCATGCTAGCCCTTGGACCCATGAGATTATACCACTGTTTATTTATGGAGCTGAGGAGGTCTGCATTCAGACTTGGTCTTCTTGCATATCTGAGGCTTCAGAACAATTGGACAGATAATGATCTGAGCCTCTTCAGAGCTGCTGAATATAATGAAATGCAGAATCCTCATAGCTGCTAGTTTTACATTCAATAAATCAAGTTTATATTTAGAAAGACAGGTCTAAGAATGTAGAACAGAATAAAAGGATTTTTATGTGCCCCAAAGGAGCACACTCCCTCTGTGCTGAACAGGCACTAGAGGGAAACCCCATCTTTGCTAGACATTGTGCTGATAGTGAGTTAGGTACTCAACAGAGCTGGAACATTTTTGAAATTTTGCTTTTTTACATTTCTTGCTCTATATTATGTAGGTAGATAATCATGAAAGATTGAGATGAAGAATAGGTAGGTTTCTCTCTTTGCTTTGTCAGATTTAGAGTTCATTTCCCTCTGAATTTGACCATCAATTTTACTTGGAGTGAAAAAATCTTCCAGAGAAGAGCTCTGCTCATTCAGGCTCTTTTCTTGTGGTTTTGGGGTGTTTTTTTTTTTTCTATTTACCAGACTGGCATTTTTTTATAGAAGTATCACAGGAAAAAACACCTTGTCAGTCTCTGTTGTGGTCTATGATATAAATAGGTTAGCTGTTAGTGTGCATCTGTTCTCACCCCACCCTTGGCACTTAAAATATTTCTGTATTTATTGATTTATACCTAACACTTGTGCTATAATGTGTATTTTTTTGTGTTACAATGTGGTGTATTATCCTGTGTTAGCAATAGGAAAAAAACAACAACAACACTGAAATGTTTAAATACCTAGTAAAGGCCTTTCTTCTTCCCTTTAAATAGACATAATAGATCTGAGTGCTACACAGGATAATTTAACACCTTTCATCTGAAGATGAAACACCTTCTGAAGCAGTGTTTGTTAGATTGTACTTGTTACCTACATAACTGCCTGACATTTCCTCTAAAATAAGAAATGTGTTTAATTTGCTTTAAGAATGACTTCATTTGGTTTTATATATTGTTTATTAAGTGAACTTGTTTTAAAGGTAAAGAAGCATCAGAGCTATCTGTCACATTTACTCTGAGATGTCAGTTTCTGATGTGTCAGCATAGTTAATGTCAGTGGAAAGCCATCATATCTCCTGAATAATTTAGATGATGCTTTTCAGGGCAGTTGCCATAAATCCATGTAATTTTTCCAGCTTTCACTTCTTCAGTCACTTCTAGTATTCATTATCAGTTCAGGTTTAATAGAACTACTTCATTATTGCTTCTGCCTCTGTGCCTGTCCTCTCCCTTCACTTCCACACCAGCTCGTACCAGTCAGGATATGTACACTGCCTGTGCATGATGTATATTGTTCCACAAAACACATTGGAAAAATTTCAACTTTTGGCCCTTGGTGTTTAGAGAAAGACATAAGTCTTGCAGAGAGGGGGTCACTACAGAGTCCAGAATTGTTTCTGGAGCCAGCTGGTCAGGATAAAGGCAACTGACCATGTCAAACGGGAGCATACCATTCTGCTGTAAACCTGACTGCAGTATAAGCTGAGGTGTAAGGGACCTGAGCTTACATTCCTCTAAGTACCTGCAGACCCTGCAGCATGTTGGTTGAGAAGGAGTCAGCCGAGCACAGCACATAAAGTTTTCTCTTACAAGCTAACTAAAAAGGCATGGGTGCATGTGGTGGGTGCTCTGTCAACTGAGGTGTCCCCTGAAGTTCCTCTTTGCATCTGTCCAAATTTAAATAACTAAGGCATTGCTAGCTATGCCAAAGGTGCAGAAAGAGCTATTAGATACTCTAGTTCTAGTTTCACTTGAAGTTGAAAAATGAGTGTTGTCAAGAGGTTTGTTTGCTCTCCTAGAACTGGCCGTAGTAAAAGACAATTACATTTCCTACAAATGCAAAGACTGTGTACAAATTTAGCCTGCAGCAGTTCTTGATTTGTTTCATTACGTCATTTCAGAATGCCTATTTTTTATTCACTCTCATAAACTACACAATATATTATTGTTCTCTTCATTTTGATGTGTTTTATCTACTGATAGTGTTGGAGAATGTCAACTGTATTTGTAAAAAATCTCCTTGAGAAGATATCATTATAGTGCTAATAAACCTATCACTGCAATTTCGCCACTAAACACCCTTAATTTTCTTGCTGAAATGTCTTTCTTGAGTCTTTATCATTAGCTCTGAGTACCTGATGTGTTGCCACAGACCGCATACGCTTTCCAATATACCTCTCCTGGTGTCTATGTGTGTCCTGGTTTCTTTATGGAAACACCTAGGGAAATAATGTAAAAGTTCGTACACCTGTAATGTGGCATGTACAGAAAAGATTTGACCCTTCCCTTTTAGCAAGTATTAGCAGAGTCAGAAAAATATTCACAAGGGTTGTCGTGGAGCCAAACGTTTATTGGCAATGTCTAACCTCCATATCAAATCAGTCTGAGATTAATGCACTCTTGGCTGTGCATGGTTTCTGTCAGATCCTCTTTTTGTCTCATCAGACTTCCATGAACCAATTGCAATTTCCTTAAATGGACTGAGTTTACTAAATATACCTTCCACAGCTCTTAAATTTCTGCACCTTCCTACAGATTATCAACAGCACACTGCCTGCTATGTCTTATCTAGGCAACGTATTTGTTGTTCTAATTTTGAAATTCAAGCAAACAGGTCATCAGGTTTCATAAGACCTGTGTCCCTTGATTGGAAGAACAGGACAGGGAGTGCTGAAAGAACTCAAATTCTAGGAGGATTCAAAGGGTGATGATTTAATTACATCTGAGAATGTGGACATAATTCATGTGAACTGGTTTAACATACATGCTGTGGGAGCTGAATAGTATAACTTGAAAAGTAACAAGCAGCAACAGCAGAAAAGCACTCTGTGTGTGTGTGCGTGCGTGCGCATGTGCACACACACATTTGTGCATGCATTATGTTGTTATAAAATTTTTTCCAGTTCTGTGCATATCTTACCTCACTTAATGAATGTGTGCAAGTCTTCAGTTTTGCTTTATGATTCCTTACTATTAGACAGTATATTAGCTACATGAGCAGCTTATACATTTGAGAAATGTTTGTATTGCTGGGTACGAAGTGCTAAGAAACGTCAGAAGAAAGCTTTTGTTCAGTACAACTTTCCCATTTTCTTCTTCAGTCTCCAAATGTTGTTTGATCTAAGCCAAGAACTAAACATGCTTTTCTACCTACCTGAAGCCTTTCTACTTCATGTCAAAAGGAACATAGAAGACAGGCAACTGTACTAGGTACAGCTAGATACAGCTAGCTGTACTAGATACAGTGATGTATCTAGTACAGCTACTACATCTTTTGGAAGCAGTGCTGTAATAATGAATCACAGCCAGCTCTGTGATCTCTAGACAAATTGGTAAACTTTTGGCTGAAGCATCACCCCTCTCAGTAGTGTATTTCACTCTACCTTGCTGGCAGCATACATTTGTGTGGGGGTAGTGTGTGTATTTAAAACATATAAAAATTATGAAGCCTTGGAGGATGACAATGGCCAAGCTGGTTAATACCATGTGAAGAAGACAGATTTCCTAAAGGTGTTCTCCAGTGTAAAATGCCTCAATCAACTGTTTTTGCCTCAGGCTATATTACTGTCCACTGCTACGGTGAGCTTGCAGATGGTCATCACTTCACACAAACCAGCAATATGGCAACACTGATGGGTCACAACACAGAAATTGTCACCATAACCGTAAGTTAGTAGTTATCTATGGACTGCACTGGAGAAAAAATATTTGTTGTGCCTTCCTGCCTCACAAAAATCAATTCAAATAGCTGTAGTACACAGTGTCTAAAAGATAAAATGAGGTAGAAGACCTCTTATATTGAAGGATGCATACTTTGTAAGGAAAAATGTTGAAAATTACATGTGATTTATGTAGCTTTGATATGAATAGCAATATAAACTTCTCATTTTTATATAAAGTCAAGAAATTATCAGTCACTTTAGAGCCAAACAAAAAATAAAAATCTGGCTGATTTTTATAGTGAATATACATATTTATATGCATATGTAATCAAGTAAGTATTATGACACTGTATAATATAGGAAGTGCAGAACTGATGTTCCTACAGAAATTGTAGGTCTGTTTTTGTTCTTGTGCCTGACTTTGGGATCTGAATTTCTTAGCAGCAGACTAATAATGATATATAAGAATTATATGCTTTCCAATAATCTTTGAGGTGATGAAAACACTTGAAAACACATTTCTACAGAGGTGCACATGTATATGTACACATACAGACATGCACACAGTCTGTATGATCAGGTCAGCAAAGGACTTACTAATGCAACGCACGTGCAAAGGAGTAGTAAATCTTCCTTTAATAACTTGGCATAGATTACTTTTTTTTTATAGTATAAAACAATTTCCCTTGAAGTCAGTGACCACATAATCCAGAAGATTAATCCTATTTTATGTAGAATCATGCAGAAAATGTTCCATGTAAACCACTTCCTGAATGATATCATTGGTAGCTCTCTCTCATCAGGGCTTGAGGTATTTTCCATAAGGATAGTTTCTGTATCCTGGATGACGTATAATTGTAAGAAATTTCTTGATTCCAAACTAAATATGAACAAGAGCCTACAGTCCAGTAAAGAACACAGTATGAGAAAAAGGTAGAGACAAAAAAGGAATTTTCAAAAAGTGATATTAAGACACAATGGTGGTGTAAACACCAGGTTAGACTACAGCTTACAGCCTTCCTATTTAGTTTCATTTTTATTTTTTAATGATATAATAAGTGTTCATGGTTTCATACCAGTCAATTTTTTCAGTCCTTTTCATGCAGAAGTTTCTCTTACCCACTGTACTAAGTATGGTTAACTTTACCATGGCCTTCCAAAATTATTTTACATAAGGGGTTTTGTAGAAAAGGTGTTGCTGGAATGAAAAAAAAAATCTGTGAACTAACCTGTACTTCATAAACAATAACTTTAAAATCTTTCTGCTCTGGGGGAAAAGTAACCATAAGTTATGCAGAGATGAACTGGAGTATAACAATCGACACAAAAGCTCTAAGGACAGACTATCCCAACAGAGCTTTTGTAGGTCTATGCAAATCCTTGCACAGAACAGCTGCTGAGGATTTTTTACATGACTTCCAAGACACCACCTCCTGTTCTAATCATACCTCACATCTGACTTGAACATCCTCATTTTGACACTCTTCTTATTATTATCTCCATAGATCGAGATAACAGCTTCTCTCAAGTGGGTGAACTCTGAGCAAAAAGTTTTCTGTTTTTAAAAAAGCAATTAAAAATAATTTTGGATTTTGAGAAGAATGCCTCATTCCTTTGCTGTTGAGATAAAACTTAAATTAAATTAGAAAGTGCTTTCTTGACTGTAATATCCTAGATAAAGCAGCCCCCTCATGAAAGACAAGAAATAAATTCTTTGTATTACATTTTACTTTTCTACAGATAGAAGAAATCTCTAAAGAATAAAAGTACAGGTATGGGAAATCATCTCAGAAAAATGAAGGTTTTTTTTAAAGAATCTGTCAAAATATCTACCTTCAAGAAATCACTTTTGCTTTTAAAGCATGTCCACTTCCCAAGAATAAAATTGCTCAAATCTCAATTATCCCTGAGTATCCAAGTTGTAGATCAATTGTGTTGTAAGGAAAGATACTTCAGCTGTATGAGATAGCTTGGATCTGGAAGAGAATTTGTTGATTTTGTATGGTGCTGTACTGAATTGACTCAGACTTGTGCTAACTCACTTGCTTTCTTTTCTGTTATCTGATTTTAGTTCCTTGGTAAGATAGAAGTACCTAGAACATAAAGTGTGTCTGCAAGTCAGACTAGACCATCCCTTTAGGTTAGCATCTCTTACCCCTGGCTGCAGCTGCTAAGTTTAGCGCTTTTTGCAGTCTCATGAATCATAAATCCTAGTTATATGAAAGCAATTTCTGTTCAGAGAAGTTGTTAAATTCTCTGTCTTCTCTTAAAGAGACATAAATTCTGTGTCTCTTCCTTATTCCAGTCTTCTTCACTTATTCATCTCCTTAGGGACAATATATACCCTCAACAAAATGGCATCAGGAGTGAGAAAGAGTGGAGAGGCAGCTCATTTCGCACTGGTGGACTACAGACTGCTGAGATTTCTGACACATACTGCATCATCAGAAGATGGGCAGGACCCAGATAACTCAGCTATATAATAATCAGCTTCCAAAGAGTCCCAAGTCCTGGACAAAGCCCTAAAACTGGACTTGTGTTTAGACATAAGACCACAAGGGGTAGTTTGAAGTTACAAGTTCCATAGTCTACTTTATTATTTTTGGCTGAAACTAACTCATGAAAATCTTGCATACTATTTTTACATCCTACCCTTTCATTTTAAGCTTTGTGACGCTGGTAGATAAACTGCTATCTATCTATTAGAAATTTTTTTAGTCTTTATGAATCATTCCATTGTAATTCCAACAGATGATCAAAAACCCAGTGTAGGCTATCTGGACCTGGGTTATGACCACGGTCCATCTCCCATCCTGAACACCACATGCAACTTTCCCTGCCACTATCTGAAAATCTAATATTCCAGCAAATCCAAAGCAAGGCAACAGCATTGAAGAAAACTATGTAATGGCTGGTGTTCAGCAAGTTTCTCGAAGGATTAAGGATCTTCTTGAAAAAAAGGTTATTTTGGGACAGGTGTGATAAAGAGATACAGAGTTATTAGCATCATTCAGAAAAAGAACAAGAAATAATGAACTGGTTTTTTGCAATGAAGAAACTAGAAGCCACCAAACAAAATCATCCAGTAAGAGGAATAAAAGATGAAGACAGTATTCTCATAATGCATAATTAAAAGGTGAAACTCATTACTATAGGATATTGTGGATGACAAAAATACATTAGACAAATTAATGGAAGTCTAGCAGACCTTATTTAGCACAAGGATGTGAGTTCATCTAGTTCAGGAAAACCTGAAGCTGCCAGTAGTTGGAAGCTGGTAGGATAACCCTGAGACAGTGTTCCTGGGTGCTTGCCATGCTCTTACATGCTTTCTGAGAGCATGCTAAGCCAGTGGTGGATTGCATACTGACCTAGATAAAATTTTTGTAAAATGCAGCATAGCAATTTTGGTGTAAAAGAACACTTATTTTTGTAGTACTACTATTTGGCTATCAAGGAAGAATAAAAAAATCAACTCTAAATAGAAGATGCCTTAGGGAGAAAGCTAAACATAGTTCAGAAAATGATATGCAGTGAGTTTCTCCACATTTTCTCTACACCCTGTACTGCAGAACTAATCTCCAGTAACAAATATAAGATGAAACAACAGCCTCTGTTTTCAGAAAACATTTTATAGGCTGATACCACAACGCCATTCAAGTGCACGGCCTTTAGTTTTTCTAATATTAACTCATAATTTCAGTAGTAGGAAAAATTAAGAGTAACAGGTGGTTAAGAGTACCTTTCTTCAATGCATGAAAGATGATATCAGTCACTTTATTCATGTATTGAGCGGCTGCTCAGTTATTTTTGAATAGCTGAGGTCTCTAGAATATCTCCAGATGAGTCCTGTAAGTAGTTTGGGTTATTCTGAAGACAAATACTCAAGCTTTCATGGAAGGTTATTCTTTTTTATCTACTCTTATTCCCATAGAGTCTTCAAAATTCATGCCCAGAGCGTGGTCATTTCCATTTGCAGGTCTATTCTGCTCCCAGGCTGCAGTGGGACAAGATTTTATTCTGCTTTGCAATAAGATAAGATTTCTGGGCTTTGGCTGATGAAAAATCTAGCGTGGACATTTAAAAATACACACTTTGGTACACATAGAAGAGAAAATTGTTTTAAACTGATTTGGGGTAACAGATGTTTCACAATAGCTGTGTTTCAAGGTTTCACTTGAATTCAAGTGCGACTTCATTGCTTTTGTCTAGAAGTGTACATGTATGAAAATATGATATTACATAACTTAAATCCTATATCTACAATGACTATGATGTTGGGAGGACAATCTGTTATTGAAACCATAGGAATAAGAATGGAAGGCCCCTACACTGAATCCACTGAAGCAAGGAGGTGAAACAATGAGCTTCTGCCAGTGCTGTTGCTTTACTTCTGATTTATATCACAGGTGCCCAGTTCTGCAGTAGTGACAAAAAAAGTGTGTCCTTAGCTAACCTAGCTTGATTTTAATATTAAAAATGACACCCACTTGTGCATAACGAGTATGTAAGTGTAAGACCACCTTAATGTAACGAGTTAGGCAATTATCTAGACATGCGTAGAAGTACTTTTGTTATATAAATTGTTTGTAACCAATCATGAATTTTGTTACCACTTTTTCCTTGATCCTGATGTGTATCTAAGACCCTTTTTGTGTTTCAAGTGTGTGCTAGCTTTGTGGAGTTACCACCTAGCACCCATCTCTGTGCAGACATGAAATAAACAAATATCTTGACTCTGTGTTATTGGCGCTTCGCACACCTGGTGAAGAACCCTGTTTTGGGACAACAACTGTAGAGGGCAAGGAGAAAAAAATGTTAGCAGCCTGTTTTCACTGTGTAGTGTACAGCTCACTCCTCAGTGCAAGAAAGCCTTCATATAAAAATGCTTGTATAGCAAATGAATGCTATAAAATGAAAGATGGGCTATGGGAATTTGTTTCAGTATTAAAGCTGTAAAGCTTTAATGTCTTCACATAGGTGGTGGATTGCTCTCTCACATGTAGTATTTTGGAGGATTAAAATTATTGAACAAGATAAGTAATCTTGAAAGCAAAATGAATGACTGTGGATGGAAAATAGAATATTTCTTTTAATGAACTCTTCCACTTTTCAATAAAGAAATATGCTGATAGCTCTTCTGGGTGATATATTTCCACACTTTCATTTTATTACTGTTCTTTGCACAAAACAAGGAAGTTCAATAACACTAAGGTTTTAATCTCTGCCTAGTGATTTGGAAACATCACCAGAGGTACCTAAAATGTGGATGATTTTCAGAAAGGCTGATAAAGACTACAGTGCATTTAGGCACTGGAGGCAGAAGCAGAATGCAGAAAACCTTAGACCAACAAGTAAGCTCTGTCTTATGATCTCCCTGCAGAAGCTGATATGAAAGGAGGATTATAGTCTACTTTTACAGCAAATTGCACTTGTAGCTGAAATTAAAGGCAAACCTTGTGAAGACTGTGGTTCAAATAGTATGCATCATATATGATGCAATCTATCTATATATATCACTTCCTCAGAATTAGTTATCTGTATGTATGTACACATATCAGTAAAATAGAAACTTAGACCCACCTTCTAAGAGTGTTGTTCCCTTCCTACAGTAAGTGCCAGTATATGCATCTTGAAGTGTTATAATGGCCTATTCCAGTCCTTTTCAACGTGTGCCAGCAAACTGCCCTACTGAAATTACTGTGAAGAATTAGTTGAAATTCCTTGGGCAATTGCTTAGTATTTCATATTTGCAGTGCAAATTTTGGTTTATGAAAGCTTAAATGATAATGTTTGGGAGGAGGCTGTGAAGATCTTGTTGACGGGGTGGAGTTCCCACAGAATGGAGGGCCCATCTTCAGAATAGAATTTCAGATACTCTTTCCAGGAAGTGAAGTATGAATCTAGCATATCTCAAGAGACAAAATCTTAAGGTATAGCTAATAAGCTTTGGATACTTTTGACTTTCAGGCACTTGCCTGGATGTAGGCCAGAACTGTTTAGATTTTTTTCCTTTCTAAAAGAATGGTTGTAAGTAATTTCAGACGTGGTTCAAATTCCCACAGGCATGCCTTGCACCATCTGACAGATATAGCAAAGGCCAGAATTTGCATTCTCTGTAGAGTCTGAATTACTCATTTCTCATACCTTGTGGTTGAAGTGTATAGTGCATGTGGGAGACCAGATACTTTACTACTGTCATGTAAGTAAACACAGAATGAGGATAATAAGCCAAGAAACATGTTTTAAAGGGCTAAATAGCAGGTTTTCAAAGTTAGGGTTTTGAATATATATGCATATGGCATTTACAATATTTAACAATTTTGTAATGCTTCATTCATATATACATATGATATATACATATATGTCATATGCATATATGGTCAGAAGTCTAACCTTGAAAACCTGTTTTTTTATATATATATATATATATATATATAAAATATAAAAAAATATATTATCTCTCTCTATTTATACTTTTATTTTATATGTGCTTTATATGTATATATTTTAGGTTATCTTACCACCAGTGCTTTGTCCTCTTTATGTGAATCAGCTTACAAGAACCAAAATGATGATATGAATAGCTTCAACATTTACCAAGACCTTCTGTATCTTTTTTACAGCTGAAACTATTCAGAAAAACCTACAGTTACTTTTAGTTGCTTTGAAACGGAAGGTTTTTTTAGGCTGTATGACTCAATAAGAGGCATTCTTGCCCAGCTTCACATACAAAAGCAGATATCACTTTTCCACAAAGATTACATCAATGGCTACAATTCCATGGTTTGTTTATATACATGTGAATTTTTACCTTTGAGATATTCAATTGTTGTTTCACATATTTTAGCACCAGAATCAGGAAGATATCTATATTTAATCTGCTGCAAAATTTTCCATAAAAGTATGATAATTTCCCTTAGAGCAAAGGATATTTCATATAAATTGCTAGCCAGGAAGTCGAATGTTCATGTATTAGCTCTGTTGTGGTTTAACCCCAGCCAGCAACTAAACACCACGCAGCCGCTCACTCACTCCCCCCCACCCAGTGGGATGGGGGAGAAAATCGGGAAAAGAAGCAAAACCCGTGGGTTGAGATAAGAACGGTTTAATAGAACAGAAAAGAAGAAACTAATAATGATAATGATAACACTAATAAAATGACAACAGCAATAATGAAAGGATTGGAATGTACAAATGATGCGCAGTGCAATTGCTCACCACCCGCCGACCGACACCCAGCCAGTCCCCTGAGCGGCGAATCCCTGCCCCCACTTCCCCGTTCCTATACTGGATGGGACGTCACATGGTATGGAATACCCCGTTGGCCAGTTTGGGTCAGGTGCCCTGGCTGTGTCCTGTGCCAACTTCTTGTGCCCCTCCAGCTTTCTCACTGGCTGGGCATGAGAAGCTGAAAAATCCTTGACATTAGTCTAAACACTACTGAGCAACAACTGAAAACATCAGTGTTATCAACATTCTTCACATACTGAACTCAAAACACAGCACTGTACCAGCTACTAGGAAGACAGTTAACTCTATCCCAGCTGAAACCAGGACAAGCTCTAACTGACAAAAATCTCCTTTTAAATTGATTAGACTCACTTATTGGCTACAGAAATAACTATTCTTGATCCTGCAATTTCAGTGAAAGTATGAGAGTACTTCAGGCAAAGACCTGGATATAGGAACAGCAACAGGATACTGGCTTGTCTGATCCCTTACCATGTTTAAAGCTTAGCCATAGCTATCTGCTGTAGATCTACAAAGAAATCATTTGAAATTACAGCAAATCTGAATGGATGCGAAATGGGTTGACCCTGAAAATCTCTGCTTAATCTTTCTTGGCTTTCATCAACAAATCAGTTCCTGTTATGCAATAAGCCTTCAGAGTTATCAACTAGGATTTCATCTGGTGACTGCAAACATGCCATATGGGAAAGAACGAGTATTTAGTGTGCAGTTCTTAGGCTGTACTATATCTGTCATGCTTATGGTTTCCTTTTTTATATTGTACTGACATACAGCATGTGTAGTTCTGAGTCTCTGTTTTTTTACAACTTTTTTTTTTTTGTCTTTTTTTGTTTGGTTTTTTTGGTGTCTGTCCAGCCATTTTCCTGTATTCACCTTCTGGAGAACTTCCTTTACATACTTTTATATTTGCTTTTCTTTTCAATGTTCAGAGCAACCTCACATCTGGTGTAAAAAAAACTAGTACAAAATAAAGCATGGAAAAGTGAAGAAATAATCTTTAAATTAAAAAAATTACAGATTTGTACTTTCACTGGACTGTCCAATAGTTATATAAAATATTATCTAAAATATTTTCCAACAAGTTTATACATATTGATTGTGATGGAAAGTTTGAAGATTTTTTTTTTCCTACTTGGTAGACTTGCTATTTTTTCCTTCTGCAAATGTAGCATGTGGGTTTGCTTGTTTACATTTTTGGTAATTCTGTATTAGATACTCAGTATAAAATAGCAATTCTGAACTAAATTTTGGGCTATATAGCTAGGCATATGGCTCTTGATTACAGAAATCTACTGCCAGTATGATCCTACCCATTGATTTTGGGGGAATCTGTTCCCTGTTATAGAGCCACTGTTTATCAACACAAATGCATATAGATGAGCTATGTTTTTTAAATAGAAATACAGTAAGTAAGAAAAGGTTAACAGCACTGTGCTTTCAGTAGGAAAAAAAGGCATTGAGCAAAAGGATTATGCAAAATCATTAAAAAATTAGTAATTCTTACTGGATACCCCCAGGAACGGAGGAATTTGGAAAGAGAAATTTCATAAGGAATCTGACTTTCTGCTGAGACATTTATACCATATTCAGTAGTCATCTTGATCACTTCCCTAAACTCTGACGCTGCTTGTAAGATTTCCGTCAGCCTGGGATAATAGCAACTTGTTCAGTGGTGGTACTGAGATTACCTTCTGTATACAGGTATAACCAGAAGAACATTGGTGTCTGTGTGGATAGGTATGCAGCTACATCCTTCTGCTGTTGGGACTCTGGGGTCTTGCAAGCTTTCAAACCTTCCTAGATGAAAAAGTTATCATTGAGCAGCCTTTCCTGATGGTAGATTGTGTAGGAACAAATAAGCAAGCTACATGGAAAGCATATTTAAGATTAACCTAGAAAGTAATTTTATTATTTAAATGAAGATTCTAGTCTGAAACAATGGGGTCCAGCATTGTTATGAACTAGCAGTAAGTTGTCAAGGTATTTGCTTGACATACAGTAGAGTGCATGGTGTGCAAGCTGAGGTATAATCTTTTCTCCTTTGCGAGGTGTTGTGTATTTATGCTCTGCCTTCAGCTGCTAGTTGCTAGTTAGAGCTTTTTGCATTTTGAATAGCATAGATGACAACTAGTAGCCATTGCTGTGTCTATTCTGGCCATTGATATGTCCAGAGAAATGTCTGTTCTCTACTGTCAGAAATCTATTTAATATATTTGCTGAGTATCTTCCATATTGGCTTATATATTTATGAAGTAGTATGGAAAATATTTTTTTTTTTTGAAAATGGTAAAGACTTCAGTGATAAGAATGTCCAGGCATTTCTTGAAAAGAATATTAATTTAACCCTACTTAATTTTCCTATTACTGCAAGTTTTCAGGAGCCTCTCCTGCATCCAACCTCTGCTACCTACTTGAACTGTCAAGTCACAACAGTGAAAATAACTGCTGGGGTTGCCAGTCATATCTTCTTAACAGGTCTTTCACAATACAGTGAGAAAGACTTCTTAAAGTGGAAGTTTTCTTTTGCAATAGTCAGCCTATCAACTGTCATTTAAAAATTTAGGTTCTGGATATTAATGGTTGGCAGGAAAGTTGAAAATGTGAACTAAGCTCAGATGACAAATTAGAAAAGTTTAAACTCTTTACTAATGGGTTTGTCTGGCAGAACATGTATGTGTCACTAAAAAACAATTATATCCTGTAGCATCTGTATGCACATCTCTTTGATCAATCTATTGTAAATGTTGTATTAACCACAATGTTTCCTTGCTTTGCTAACAAAGACTTGCATTATTTTTCAGTTAACCACAAATTCTCTCTCTGGGCAGTAATAAGATATGCCATTTTTCACTGTCTTGTTCAATTTCCTCTGTTTTATTGAAAGACTCAGATCCTTCTGATGCTTCTCTGTAAATCACAGTTGTATTGTAGTTAATGTCATACTCTCTTGCAAGTATGGGATGTGTTAATGGAAGTGTTCCTCAGCTAAATCAATAAAGTCAAAAGAACCTATATGTGGACTATTTTGAGGATTTTCCACATTGCTCTTACTACCTTTGATTTGTATTTCTGGGCAGGATTCATTAGGAAGTCAGATGAGTTTAGGTAAGCAGCCCTGTCCTATATGATTTTTTTCTTTTTTTAAAAAAAAAAAAAAAAAGAAAATACATGTTTGTATATCTCACCATAGTCAAACCATGTTCTCATGGTCCTTCTGTATGATGAAAACCAGGGAATAAGTTAAAGATTTGTTTATAACTGTAAATAATTTTCAGTTTTTCATTTAATATCTTTCAAAATGTAGAGATGTGTACATTTTCCTAGTTTTGCGGAAAGTGAAATATATTAATCATAACGTGTTGCTGGAGAGAATTTTGTATTGCTTAATGTCTTTACAACTTCTCCATATGGATAGTAAAATAATGTGGAAAAGATGTCCTGTTTGCTTGCTTTCAGAAAAAGGTGAGATGCTAAGTTTTTCTACACACCTAATAAACTTCAATTCCTCAGTTAAATCCCATCTGATGCTTGCAAAAATCTGTGTGATCTCTTAGGTGTACAGCCAAAGGTATCTTTGTTTCCTTCTGTCTTTCCAATTAGATATGCTTTCAGGTTCTGTTCTGATTCATGTCAGGAAAATAGTTGTAACATTTTATAAGAAAATATTCCAAACAAATGCACAACTCTGAAAGGTCTTGGTTGGTTATGCCTGCATGTGAATGAATTTCTATTTAACACAAAGTTGTCTAGAATTGGTTTGTATCTAAGCTGCAGTCTTCATTGTTGATTCTCAAGTCAACATAAGCTGACACAAGAGGGCCATAAAAAAACCACTAAGACTTCACATAAATAGGTAGCAAGCCAGGTCCTCAAGACTGCTATATACAGAGGTCTTAATTGTGAGATTTTTTTCCAGAGCAGATTCCTTGTAAAATAAAAGTAATTTTTTTCAGACTTTCATCACTGCTCTGAATTTCCATAGCAGCTGACATACGAGACAGCAGCATAACCAGTAAAATGTGACCCTATTCTTGCAAGCCCTTCTATGTGCATTAATACTGACATAAGATGCTATTACTGTTTTAACGGTGGCAAATGATCAAAAGACTGCATCAGCAAAAACAACTTTCACTGCTTTTCATCTCAGCAAGTGAAATAACTTTCGAGAAAAAACTGGTTTGAGGACAGTGGAGATTTTACTCCAGTTTTCTCAACTTCCCTCACATCCCCAAATGTAGGGCCTCTTCAGTCGTTCTTTAACAAGTACTAAAAAAAAGGGCTATTCCCAAAGCCTTAGGCAAAGGGCTTCTGTTGATAGAGGGACTGGAATTTGAGATGTCCGTTTCCGGACGCTGCTGGCCTTTTGGCATGTTGATGCATCTAAGAGCCAGCCCTTGGAAATAAAAACTTCTGATGGATCAAGCTTTTTTCTTGGGGAATATCTCAGAATTTAAGGAAGAGAGAAAGAAAGGAAATTTTGTCTCCAGTATTTATTAAAAATCTAATGCCTAATATTGCATATATAATTTCTCTGGTATTGCCCACTTTCTTAATGATCTTTGAAGACTAAAATCTGCATTTAATTCTTAATGTAATTTTTAAAGAACACGATATACTTTTTTGGTTATTCTAGGTATTGTGGCTTAGACTTTCAGAGCAGTATTAATAATGGAAAGAACCCATATTTAAGAATCTGGGTAGATGGTACAAAGTCTAGGGATATGACAAGCGTACTCCAGATTAATAGTGCATGTGTACTGTGGGAGAGAAATTTAAAGATCTCAAGTGGACAGCAGTTCAGAACTGCTAAGCTTTCAGCAAGAC
This sequence comes from Harpia harpyja, assembly GCF_026419915.1. Lineage (NCBI taxonomy): Eukaryota > Metazoa > Chordata > Aves > Accipitriformes > Accipitridae > Harpia > Harpia harpyja. Next base: position 67,299,627 of record NC_068969.1, on the reverse strand, counting down.
ACTAGCATGTGAAATTAAATGCCTTTGTGGGAGCTCTGTATTTTTTAGGTATGTACTGACTGAGCTGTATAGCACTGAGCTGATTTAGAAGACCACTGATTTTTAATCCTTTGTGCTTTAACCACAACATCTGTAAGACCTTCTTCCTTTATTTTTTTATTGTTCAAACAAACAAAAAGTTCTGTACTACAGTTAAAAAAAAAAAAAGTTGGTCCTAGGCAGCAGAAATAGTACAGGTTTACTTGTAGTTATTCCTTGAGAACAAATAATGATGATCACCTAAAAAGATACAATATAGTGTGTTTGTGATAATAAACTGTTGTGAGAATTGTGAGTAAATTCGGTTTTGTGAGAAAGGAACATTGCATCTTGTTCACCTGCAGAAAGCCCAAGGAAAAGTGCATCTGTTGATTGAGTAAGAGTGTCTGGTGCAAAATGGAACACAGATTAGCTGAACTACTGCCTGGGGGTATGGAACAACCTAGTCGCCTGCCTGTGGTTATACTACAGCACCTGAAGGCAGTGCTGTGGTACCTTCCGTTATATCCCTCCAAGTAAAATTCAGGCTTGGAAGAGACCCCAAAAAGGCAGACTTCCTTACCAGAGGAGTATTCTACATGAGTACTTGAAACATAGGATGTCCAAAGGCAGCAATGGTTAACCTCTGCACAAACCCATAAGATTTTTCCTGTGAAATCTCATTCTGGAATGGTGCAGCAAGCAGTGGCCTCTGTGAACTGTTTTGCTGGATTTGGGGTAAGTAAGTGCAAATTCCCTGTGAGGTCTAGATGAGAGTTCTTCAGTAGACTTTGGCTGGATAAAGGAAGAACTACCGAATGGACCGATTAGCTGTAAACTGAGAAACAAATGAAGCAAAAACTTCCTAGCCAAGCTTACAAATGCCTGGCTTCTTACTCCAGAGTAAGCACTGCTCAGGCCTGCAGGATATATCAGGTAGTATGAACAGGTACAAATTGCTATGGGCCAGAACTGGACCGACATAGTTACAATAATTTGAGCATGCACACCCATGAATTGATAATGCAACAACCTTTAAGCCTTGAAAGCTTGAGCTCAGAACCAACCTTAAGCTGGCTGGAACACACTGTGCATGTCACCGTCTGAACCTGCAGCTGCGGACGGCTTCCCATATCACCTTCCATGAGTAGAAAGCAGATTTGTGCATGATTTCCAAGTATCTGCCCTGCTTGTTCTTCCTGCTCGATGGCCATTTATATCCTGAGCTCTTCCCATCATTCCCATGAGCGGCAGCCTGATCCTGGGATATCAATCTGAGCTCAGCCTCTCTGGTATCGTAAGGTCATTCTACCTTATTTGGTTTGGAAGAAAACACGAGCTCCTGGCTTCTGTATTCAATGACCTCAGAGATACCAACCCATGCCTACAGTACCAGCCAGTATGTTGTTTCCCCACACACAGACATACTGAGCCAAAGATATTCTTCTCCATCTGGTAATTGCCAGCTGTATCTCTAATGGGTGAAGAAGCCAGAGCCAGGAGAACATGAAGTTCTAGCAGAAAAGGTCATGGAGCACAAGATTTTGTGCAGTTGTGGACCTCAGACAGAACAGTCATGAAAGAAAGCCTGTTTAGAGCACAGACCTAATCCACACTACTATTTAAGCATTCTGTTAATACTCTTTTACCCAGCTATTCATCTCTTGCTCTTCATTTCTACCCTCCCAGTGTCTGATGATTTGCTTATGGTAAGTGTTACTGCAGCCTGTGTTATCATCTGGAGGCTTCACTAACCCTGCTGCAAAGGGAGCTCAGAAAAGCAACTTAACACAGAATCGAGGCTTATTACAGTTGCTGAAAATAATTTTATTGATCAACATAATAACTTAATAGAGTTATATTGGTAAAGCAGAATAGTAAGTGAAAATTAAAATAGCAACCTCCTAAAATACTTTAGAATCTCTGAAGACTCCCCTCCACTGTTCATACTTCATAGATGTGCTGGGATAGGAAAGTTCAGAGAGTTTATTTGGAAGTCTATTTCAGAATCAGGAGAGATGTTTCTGAACCCTTATCAGTAGCAACAGAAAATACCAATATTTGAAGGCAAATGAGTTTATAATGAACCTGAAGCCAACTTCTGAGCACCTGACACTTGCAACCATTGTTTGAGTTACAATAGCAGTAGAGCAGCCCATAATTTAATGCTAAGGGATTCCAAATGAAAGTGATCCTGAATGAATCTTGAGAGATTAACTGACAGCTTGAATGAGAAAAGATGGCATTTGCAGTCTACAAAAGCTTAAGATGAAAAAAATGTAGTATGATAGCATTTCAGAATACAAAAATGTTGCTATGGCAACTGTGTCCTCTCCAGGGGCCCTTCTTTCTAAGAATGCTGTATGTAGGTTCATGCTACAAAATTGTGTATGATATAGAGAGTGGAGAGAAATTTTAATCATGATTCACAAGAAAACTGGCTGCAAACCCAATCTTTTGTACAAAGATGTGGGTGGTTTTAAATGGTTGCTTATGCTTCTCATGAAACAGATGTCAGAAAAGATTTCTCCACAAGCTTTTCAAGTACCAGTTTAACCATAAATGATTTTCTTTTGTTCTGAAATACTTTTCTTGAAGTATTAAAAATAAATCCTTTGTCTTGGTTCCACAGGGGACTGCTACTGGCTGTAAACAAACTAGGAGGTGACTTGTTGTTTTCTGAATGGTATGGCAGCGTATGAGTTGATAGGGAATCTGAGACAAGAAAAAACTCTGTTTCAAAACCACATCTTTAAAGTTTGCTTTTCATATCACCTTGGACTACAAGGTGCAAATCTTGAAACACGCAACTGGTGGAAACTTTTAATGACATGGAGAGAAACAGCACTAAGCTAAACAGTCTGAGGCAATACAGACTTGTGCCAGCATTTCTGTGTCAGTATGGGTACATATCTGTTTGCAAACATGGAGAACTTAATAGGATGCCAAGGATTCAGAATCCTGTGAGAATATAGTCAAATGGCAGAGATACACACACACACACACACACACACATACAAAAGAAATTAAATTAAATTAAATTAATTTAAATGTAGCACTTTGCCCTAGATTTCGATTTTTAAAAACAGTATGCTTATTCTAAGTCCCGTTTTAGAGACAGAATTCCCTAACTTGGTTCACTGATGAACTCATTACCAAATTTTAGAAATGAAATTGTATTTTTCTGCTCCTTCATCATGTTAACACATGCCTAGCCATGCAACATCACACCTGTTCAGTATTCTGCCCCAAACAGATGCCAATGCTAGATATTCTAGGAGAGAACGTGCAATATTCCGTTATTTAGATATGAGACAATCTGCATGTTTATTCAGCCTCATGTCTCAAATTTATCTTTCTAACTTACTTTCTATACCTCTGGATAGTCTTTCTAGCAGTGGAAATATTCTGTCCCTCTTTAAACCTTCCAGGGTTCTTGATCTCTAGATCTTTCTGTGATGTATAGGAATACACAAGCAGAAAAAGGAAGCACTAAGACATCAAGGAACAGTGATCCATTTTGATGTGTCCTTTGATAATAATTGGGTGATCCATCCTAGAGGCACCACTGGCCTGAGATCAGAATGCTTGCATGCTGACTCATTAAACCTGTGTTTTCTCTTAGCCTTTGGGGCAAGGAGGATGGACCGACCTCTGCCTGAGCAATGTGATGAGTATTCTGTGGCATTGTTATCAATTAATATGTATAATATGATTGAAAAAAACGGGGAGCTGCTAAAGTCCTGTGTACAGCCCCCATCAGTTAATATTTAAGATAGGGAAACAATAAATAGACATGATTTAGGGGCTTTATGTTTATGTCAGAAAAAGCAATGGATTGTAGTCTGGTCAATAAACCTTGAAGAAGTGCTTGGAACTGCCAAGACTAGGGAAGAAATAGGCAAAAGGTAATTCCTACAGGGGAAGATCATGACCACCGACGCATTGACCACCTACTCAAATGGTACCACCTACCCAAAAGAAGACAATGAAGGAAGAAGACAGAGTCTGCGCACTAACTTACATGAGGGGTGAAGAAGAAAGAACCAATCGTTAGGGAAAATAACAACAATTATGTATTAATTAAGTGTATAAATATGAGGATTTTTGAGACAAGGGTGTGCTGTCTTGAGACAGGCACATGCACGTCAATGAAATTAATTTGAAAATACCTTGATTCTGTGTGTTATTGGCTTGCACACCAGATAAACGAACCCCATTTGTGGGCCAACAGCATTATAGAATTTGCAGTGTGTGAACTCCAAAGTGCATGAAAAGGATAAGGAATAATGCAGTCAAATGTGTATATATATATGTATGTGTGTGTGTCTGTATGTGTGTATATATCTTTTTCTATACATGTATGTTAGGTTATGTGACCTATGAGGTCTGAACACCCACCAAGGAGCACAGACAGACAATGGCGGTGGTGGGCACTGAAACAATACCCTTCTAGGCTACTCCCAGGCCCATCCCAGGAGCCACCAGCCCTTTACAAGCCCATCCGCTCAAGCACAGAGGAGCATTGTGCCACAACAGCAGGTGGGAACCCAAATTACAGACCCCCACCTTCTGTGGGCGCCTCCCAGGGCTGTCCCAGGAGACCCTCAGCACCCCCGCCAAGCATGAAACCCACCATCACCCATCACTGGGAGTAGCCCCCAGATATTGTTTCAGAGTGAAGGGTGGGTTGCTGCCCAGGGGTGGGGGACACACTGTGGGATGCAGGGGAAGAGCACTTTGGGATTGTATAGGATTTATTATGGGATGTTGTCCTGGTTTCAGCTGGGATAGAGTTAACTGTCTTCCTAGTAGCTGGTACAGTGCTATGTTTTGAGTTCAGTATGCAAAGAATGTTGATAACACTGATGTTTTCAGTTGTTGCTCAGTAGTGTTTAGACTAAAGTCAAGGATTTTTCAGCTTCTCATGCCCAGCCAGCGAGAAAGCTGGAGGGGCACAAGAAGTTGGCACAGGACACAGCCAGGGCACCTGACCCAAACTGGCCAACGGTGTATTCCATACCATGTGATGTCCCATCTAGTATAGGAATGGGGAAGTGGGGGCAGGGATTCGCCGCTCAGGGGACTGGCTGGGTGTCGGTCGGCGGGTGGTGAGCAATTGCACTGCGCATCATTTGTACATTCCAATCCTTTCATTATTGCTGTTGTCATTTTATTAGTGTTATCATTATCATTATTAGTTTCTTCTTTTCTGTTCTATTAAACCGTTCTTATCTCAACCCACGGGTTTTGCTTCTTTTCCTGATTTTCTCCCCCATCCCACTGGGTGGGGGGGAGTGAGTGAGCGGCTGCGTGGTGTTTAGTTGCTGGCTGGGGTTAAACCACGACAGATGTTTAGAGAAGGAGAGGGGAGCAGGATGAGGCCCCTAGTGTTGACTGTGTCCGTGCAAGTGCTCTGGGTGTCTGTCTGATCCGTGTGTCCGGACACGTGTATAGGTACCTGTGTGGTATGTAACGTGTGCTCTGCGTGCGTCTGCCTGCTGGGAACGCACCTCCAGCCTCGCTGCTGGTTGGACCTGGGGACGTGGAGCTGAGCAGCCTTGCCTCTCCCAGGCTCTTGGATCTGGCAGGATATAATTTTTCTCTAACCGTACATATACAAAATTTGTAAATACACACATACATGCAGGGTAACCCAGTATAAGGATGCGTTAAAGCTAATTGCAGTACAGGTTGCAGCTAGTGCTAGATTACACATTGTGCTCTCACCTGCACCACAAAGGCTGGGTTGTTACGCCTGATCATCCTATGTCTCTGAAAGGTATTATGTCACTAGTAGCGGAGATACTGCTTCAGTCTGTATTAGTAAAATGCTTCTTGGTCTTTAGATGATTTCTCAGAGAAGTTCACACACACATCCTTCAGAATGAGGAAAACACTGCCAGACCATCAAACTGCTCACAATATTTCATGTGAAGGAAAGGCAGGCAGTGGGATGCTGGCTACATGGGTCAGAGTTGTTAAGGAGAGAGTCCTCCAACTCCAGTGATTTCTTTTCATTAGAAATATCAGTCATTTGAAACAAGTAATCGTCAATGATTTTATGCTTATATTGATTTTATTTATTTTGTGCTGATCTTTCAATTTTGTTGTCAAATGAAAACAGATTTTTTTCAGGCATGCTGTTTTGGCTGTGTGTGTTAATTTTAGAACTATTTTCAAAATATTTTCAAAAATGTTTTGAGACACTGGGGAAAGAAGGATTTCAACATTTCCAAAAGTAGTGAACATTTTCAAATAAATAGTTCTGGCATAGCTGGATTTTTAATTGGCAGTCATTTCTGTTTGGTTATATTGAACTTGTTTTAAATTTGGAGGTAGTGGGGCATTTTCATATCCAGAATGAGAGCGCCAGATAAGCAAGCAAGCTTCATGGAGGAACTGAATTACAGGAAGACGACAGTAGGCAGAAAAGAAGGACATGGGTCTGGTCTAATCACATGGGATACAACAGGCAGATTAAATAGAAGTGCGGAGAGGAATGGCTTGGGAAGTTGAAGCAACAATAAAACGAGATGTGTAAGGTAGTCATGTATCATTTGCTTAATTAAGCTGTGGTTGGAATAATGTGAAAGCCTTACAAAGAGGGGGGAGAGGGGAAAGAAGGGCAAATGGAGGAGCAGGAGAGTAAATAAGCATATCTGAGAAAATAAGGGCATAAGTACTGTTGCTGGTCAATCATGAAGAACCCATCAAGGTAAAGACGAAAGATATCTGTGGAAGGATGGAAGAAAGATGCTTTGTAATGCATAGCTGTCTCAGATGGACAACATCATGAATATTGAAGATTTGGACCCCCAAAATGTTATGGAATAAAATGATGGGAGCTGTACAGCAGAGACTATGTTAAGCTAACGAGTAGGTGCAGCTAGTAGATGCAGCAAGGTGGGACTACTGTAGGCAAGTAAAGGGACAAAGGGTGGGAGAGGCAACAGCTACACCTCTGTAGTCACCAGGAGACTAACCACAGCGCCAGCCTGGTTGACCTGCTGCACCTTCACCTCTAGCTCATGCAGTCAAGGAGACAGTGGCATGGAGGCAGTGTGTGAAAATAGGGCACTATGTGGCTGCAAAATGTATGCTTCCACTGTGACAGTTTTTCACCCATATTTAAAAGTTCTACAGGAAACTGTACAATTTGGAATAACCTTAAGGGAAAAAAATCCACACTCTTTGCACTGAAAGTAGGCTTTTTGACTTGTTTCATCTTGGCTTTTTTTTTCAACCTAAAAAAGTCCTTTTATATATATATATATATATATATATATTTATGCTGTCTATGAGCAAATTATCACAATAATACAGCAGATAAGAAAATGACATGTCACTATATCTCTTTGAATGTGAAAAGAAATAGTTTAAGCTCCACTGAAACAGAAGTTATATATTTACATGAATATTTTGACAGCAGCAAAGAGTGAATGAAAAGGTATACTTTTATAGTTAAATACGCACATACTGACAAGTTTTCATGAAACCGAGTACACTAATCTGGTGATAGTGGGGATTACATTTCAGTAAATATCTCAACCACTATTAACCTCTAGGGATAAAAGTATTCTGGAATTCAGTTAAGAATAAATATTTATCCTAGTGTTTGCGTTTCATCTTTTGCACGAACTCAGTTTCTGTAACACATGCCTCTTAACTGTAGTCCATTATTAACTTTGCACTATGTTAACTGAATTTGTATGGTTTGTAATCTTTATTTCCATTGACAATTTGTGGAACAAGTCCAGGTTTTCTCTGTGTTAAGTAGCTTTTGAGTTGGTCGAGCCTCAAAGCAGAGGAACAAAAATGGACTGTAAAAGTCTTTAGCCCATACACCCAAATAATACTTAGACTGCTTATGGAAATACTATTATAATGTGAAATTAATAGCAAGGAGAACTATCCCAGTAACGAAAGTTAGTAGTAGTACTAGTAGTAGTAGAAAGTAGTAGTAACGAAAATAAATTTTAATTTGTGATAACTGTTTTGTGATTCAGAGAGTCCATTAGCAGATATATTATAATTATAGAACAACAATCTTTTTAAAAAAAAAAATCTGATTTGTCTTGCAATGGTTTGTATTGTAAATCAGACACTTCCTTGTATGGTCTCTCTTGCATAGTGTTGACTATATTTGGGTTTTATTTTTACTTGGCCTGCATTATAGTCTCATAGCCAAAACTGGATTCTGACTTTCTTAAGTTTGAATGTTTTCCTATCTGAATTTGGTATGAAATTGGGAACTGGCTATAAAATTAAGAACAATATAGGATTTTAGACTCTTTTTGCTTTCTACCTTCATTGTCTCTAAACTCCATATTGAAAGCATTTATAGGGTTTTTTGAATGGGTTCTCTTTGGGAAAAAATGTGGGTTTAGGTTTCAATTTTGTGATTGGCTGAAGCCACATCTGAAGAGGCGCCTCTCTGTGCAGAAGAGTATGGTGCGTAGAACCCATATATATTTTCAGCCTGGTTTGTGCTTCTGTGATGATTTTCTTCAGCAAAATATTTAGCAGGTCCACAGGATCATTTATGAGCTTGAAAATATTCACAGGCAAGTCTTTCTACAGTCTACATCAGTTTGTAGCAAAAGTATTTTGAGTTGTAAGAGTCTTGTTCTTATGACTCCTTCATTCGTTCAAAACCCTTGTACCTTGTAGAGTTAATTAGAATATGGATGTTTTTCTACCCTAGCCAGAGTTTGATGTGTCTTAGAAAGACAAACATGTTGCACTGCATGTAGATACGCTTTTTAGTTTCTCCGAAAAGAAAAAAAATAGCCATCAGAGTTCCTTTGTGAATATCTGCTGAATGACTTGGGAAAGGACAACAGAACAACAAAACCTAGTGTGGTGCAAGCAATCCAGGGGGAAGTCTCTGGGGCTTGCTTCTTCTCCCCACTCCACTGAGGTGGAGCACAGCCATCAGTGGAGTGGGTGGGGAGTAGTGTGGAGTCAGACCTATCCTGAGTTATTTCTGTAGACTTGAAGAACAGCATGAACTAGAACATAAATTCAGAGCTAAAATTTCTCTAGTGATAATGACTTGCAGGAAAGCAGTTATGGGAGAACAGTAATAAATTGAAGACCTAAAAGGGAGATAAATCATCTGTCTGTAAGTAACTGGGTATGTGTTTTCCACATAAGGCCTAGTCTGAATGACCATGGGCTGTTTCAGAAGATAAGGGAAGCTAGCAAACTGAAAACCTTGGCTGATTCGCTGGAAAAGCGATTGCATCCTCTACATGGGTTTATGAATGCAATGAGAGTAAAAAATAAGGTTATAGTGAGAGGTGAATACATAAAGGTAAATACATAGAATCATTGTCTCATACGTTAGAACATCGCTTACCATCAGAGATGATGGCTTAGTAGTCAGGTAGCTCATTTGGGGTGCCTAGCATCAGCATGGCAGAAACAAGCCAGAAGCACAGGCTTAATTTATGGCTGAAGGAAACCAGGCGTGGGTTAGACTACAGATTTAGGTAACAGTTTTGTGGATTACCTATCATGAAAAGGTAAACAGGGAGAAATTAATAACTGCAAGACAAGTGGGAGTTATTTCAGTACAGCATTCAAAGTAGTGCCCTTGAACATTTATTTTCAGAGTCACAGACGGAAATTTCATTGTACAGCCGCAGCTAACCAGGAAAAAGAGATCGTTACTGAAAGCATCAGTGTAAAGCATCTGGCAAACTCAGACTTTGGACTGATGGATTTCTGGATACTGCTGGCTTTATATAATTTCATCACATACTTTTAAAATCTCAAAATACATTGATGTTTTAACACTTCCTTTTTAAACTAACCTCCTAAAAGGCATGTGAAAACAGAAATCCTTGTCAAACTACTGTGAATCCATGTCATTGGTGTATGACTGATTGAACTTGGAAACATCCGTTCTGGAGGTGAATTTGTGAAGAAGAGATCCCTGGACCAGACATGTCAATGTGCTCTGTCATGAATTAGGGTCATAGGCCAAACTACATTTATTGGACAAGTGTTGACTGGAGTATGCATGCTGGAGTAGGTGGAATGACATTGTCACTTGCAGAAGGAGAACAAGATTTTTATATGCACATAGACTCTCTACCAGGACTTCTGCAGCATTGCTTGGCCTTTTTGGGTGACGTGGAACCTGCTGTGCATTTTCAGCTGCCTGTATCTGCACATGAAGTTTCATTCTTAAGGTACTGTGAGAGCTGTGGCAGTCAGTCAAAGGCATGAAAGCTAATTATTATGCCCAGCTATAAAGGTTGTGTAGATTTACTCCTACATAACTGTTAATGTGGCATAGGATATTCTTATCCTGGCAGCAACGGACTTGCCTAGGTATGTATGTAAGACAAGCCCCTCTTACGGTTAACATTTTCAGCACCCACTGACTCTGGCTGAGGCCATTTAATAGCTTTCATTACTATATATACATGCAATCCACAAAGTTGCTGAGAGCTCAGGGTAATACCTTATAACTACACCCCTCCTTAAACCATAAAAGGCTACAGACCATAAATTTGGCTAGCTTATTTCAGGAGATGTGCAGGTTTCTTGTACCTCTCTGGCGAGGAGAGAGGTGAGGAAGCAACAGAAGAAACTCCTGAAGACATTTGCTCTATGGTTTGCGGCGCTTTGTGGGCAAGGCTGGATTTGCTTCCAGAATCCATGCCCCTTCCTGCTCATTTGCAAAAGGCTCACCAACACACAGTGCAGCTGCACCACCCAGCACAGCACTGTTTTCCCAAACTACAGAAACAAAGCCTTTGCTGCAATTCAAGCCTAAGGAAAACAAAACTAAACATGGAAGAGAACCAAGAGAAATGCACCTTTTTGTTGTTAATTACTCAAGAAAATACCTTTTAGAATACTTGTTACATAAAAATTCTCAAGTATTAACAGTAGGTTACTTAATTATTTTATTCTAACAGGCTCATTAACAAAAGACATTGCGTTCTGTAGACTTCCCACAGAACAGCTAACTCTTGCTAGATCATTGGCTTGGAGCCTTTTTGTGTATCCATTTCAAAATAGAAGCATGTGTGTATGTGGATGAGTAAATACATATGCTTTTTTTTTTTTCTTTTTTTTCAGTTTTCCAAAGTGTAAAATTAACTACTCTTACTTTTCTAATTTGCTGACTTACATACCATTTCTCCAGTCCTATGATTGCCTCGTTGATGTTGTCTAGCTTACCCCCTGAGATTTACTCTATTAAATACAGCCTGCAGGTAAATTGGAGTGTCATTATGGCTCCTTAAATGGTGATTCTTTAGTGTCTTTAATTGACAAAGATAGCTTGTTAAGCCATATTGTTCTTATGACCTCAAAATAACTGTCAAGAAAGTAAAAAATACTGGAGAACAAGTTGTGCAGGCTACTAGGCTGACAAACATCAGTACTTATGACTTAAATATATGAAATACTGAGGGATAGCATTTATCTGGTATCTGATGGGAAGGCATTGTTCTTAAGGGGTGTATTCATCCTGATTGGAGTATTAAGGCTGGAGAGTGAAACAATAAAAGCCTCTGGAACAGAAAAGTTTTTGGAATGTGTTAGATAATTGCTGGACAAATGTCAGTATGGGAATTGAAATGTTAATTCAGTTTATTCCGTTAACATAACCTATTGCAAATTCCACGGGACAATTGGGACTGAGTTACACCAGGTTCTTTTGAAAGCACATCAGAAGATAAATGCTGCTAATGTGGTGGCTTATGAATATCATACCTTACTATCCTGAGGGCAGTTTGAGACAGCTGGGCTTAATTTACGATGGGATTGGTGCTCAGTGAGTTACCCCAGCTCAGCTGAAAGAAAAGTAAGTTCCCATTGACATACATTTTTATGACTCAGCCCACAACCACACGCTTATTTCTACCCTCACTAACTAGAGCACCTGTTTACAGTGATCAGCATTTAACCAGTGTGGACCCTAAAGTGAACAGTCCCTTAATATTTCCTGATCCACCTAGAGACTGGAAGTCTTTTCCTTTTTTTTTAGCTTACATTTAGCCTTTTCTAAAATAAGATAATTCAAGTTATTCATGGATTGTTTGAATCTGCAGATGATTTAGTCTTTACATATCCCTAAAAATGCCTTTCCCAGAACACTTTCTCTCTCAGTAGTCTAATATTTAAACTTTAATTGAAACTAATCTTCTGATTAATTACATTCTTTTTTTTACTTGCTTAGGCTTTTCTGCAATTATAGCTCTTATCATGATTCATTGCACTTCGTCTTTTTCCTAGCCTTCTGTATTTCCTCTGTTAGAAAGTCACTGTCTGTGGGGATTGTAGAGACAAAATAAATTTTATAGGTGGGGTTTTTAAAGAGGTGGATGTAACTAGACCACCCAGGCTCTCAGTGGGTGAGACTGCACTGCTCCAAACTGCATTTGGAGTGGTGCACAGAAGGAAGGACACATCCATGCCATCTTTGCCAGCAATGATACTCGTGCCATTTCTTGGTCCTAGATGGGTGCTGTGGATGTGCAGAGCACTAAGAGCATCCACACTGCATGTGGCATGTTCTCATTACTGTCCTGGGTCCACAGCTCCAGCCTGCTTCCACCGAGAGCAAAACCTCTTGGGGCTCACCGCTGGAGCACTCCAGGGCATTCCATAAGACTTCAAGTACAGACATAAGGAAAATTCGCACCAAAAAGAACAGCCCCTGTTGTACACTCACTTGGTAATATAGATAGACCCAGCTGGGTATCTAAGACTAGAGCCACAGAAGAATTTACGTACCTAAACATAGCAGGGGTGAATTTTAGGAGTTATTTTCAGGATTAATGAAGATATGCAAATCATACCCTGACACTGACTGCAAATGGTTGAAGACTGGGAGAGTACACAGAGACGCATTGTCTCTGCTGACTCAGCTCTTCTCTTTCCTGGGCATCTGTATTTGGCTGATGCTGGGGTTTGGATCTTAGCAATCAGATGCATCAACCTTTGGGCTGACCCAGCATGGCTGCAGCTCTGTTTTGATGAATTCTTTCATCTGCATTCAGAAGTGTGGTTGCTAGAGGAAGAGATAAGCTAGAAAGGAAAGGGTTGGGTTTTTTTTTTTCACATATAATTAATTAAATATAGTCTGACTGTTTATTTACTGTAACTAACACATAGACCTGAAAGCAGGATTCAAAACCTGGGACTTTCATTCCCAAATGAGTACCCCAAATGACAGATTTCAGTATTACTCATTCTTGCTTATTTTTCTTTTGGACTCATGAATTTAACTTCTGTCTTATGCTATGCCACAGATTCAACAGGAAGGGGTGGGGATCCCTGTGGGTTTTGACTGTCCCAAACCCTGGAAGTCACAGTGTTGTAGAAAGGGTGTGATATAGGTTTAAATCCCCTCAAACTAAGGAGGCCAAGAACAATTTCTGTCTTCTAGCTGATTGCTTTTACAATTAGTTTGTTGGGAAAGAGGCATGTACTATCACCAGCAGTTGTTTTTCTCAAAGGCCTAAACATCATTCTGTCTTTTAAAAGATTCCTTTGCTAACATTTAAAAAAACAAAAATACACTCCCACACACCCTTCACCTATTTTGTTAATCCTAAATGATTGATCTGCAGTGGATGGAGATGCCTTTGTACAAGCCTGATTCAGATAACTACGCTCTGGAAAGGATTAGCAGTTCAGCTCTAAATTATAATTTTATTGTTTCCTTGAAAACAAGCATAGTGAGGCTTTGTGGGTCAGAGAGGGACTAATATGATTGTGATTTCAGCCCTTTATAATAGCCATAGCTCTGTACAACTTGGGGCATGAAGAGCAGGCAGCCTTGTATTTTCTTTGGTATTTTGTATTTGCAAAACTGCAAAAGTGATCTTAGAAAACTGCTCAGTCCTAGGGAAGTGAAAAATAGTCAAACAGATGCCTATGTTAAATAGCGCTACTCTTTTGGAATACCATGATTTTTTATTTAAAACATGCATTATTTGGGGGAAGGAAGGGATGGGTGGATGACTGAGGAGCTGTAATGGATAGAAGAGCTGTGGAAGGCTTTGGAAGAGATATCGGATACAAGCAACTGTTTTGAGGGAATGGAGATTACTGGCTGAAACTGCTACTCATTTACCTGCAATACTGGAGAAATGCATATTGTTCTAAACTGCTGAATCTAAAACTGCTGCAGTCTTTTTTTAGCGTTTTGCCATGCTGCCCACTGAATTAATAGGAGGACATGTTAATAATCTACCTTCTACAGGTCTAGTAAGACACATCTAGAGATTTGATTCTATTTTACTTCACAAGCAGAATAACCTCAATTATCTTGGAAGCTGTGCTGTAGCAAACTTTCTGAGCCCTGCAGGCACTTCCCACCTTTTTTTAGTCCATTTGACATTATATGTATTCTGGGCTTCAGATGTAAGCCTCTCAAAGATAACAAGAACAATGTAAAAAAGGTGTAGATTCTTAACTTCTGGAGTTTGATCAGAACAGATCTACACAGCCACAAATTCATCAGTTTATTAATGAATTACTAAAAAACACCTCCAGAAAAACACCATTTGTTTTTACCTTTCCTCCTATAACAGCTCATAAAACCTAATCTCAGTTCAGAATTTGACAGACAGAATCACTTTTACATTTGTCCAAAATCTTTATTGTTGTTTTGGATGTGCACCCAGAAGTTCCTCTTCCAGTTTTGCCTGAATATAGAGAATTTATGCTTGCTTTTCCTCATGTGTACACTTTGTCCAGCTGAAGTCAATGGTCTTAAAATAATGTTTTAAATATCAGTGTAAGGGCATGATCCAATAATCTTTGAAGCTGGTAGAAGTTTTCTCACATGTTGGGTGATCTCTGGGTTGTGACCAGAGTGAGAAGTTCCCTCTCTGTTGCTCTAATCAGCTTTCTGCAGGATCTGGGTGCTGGAGCATTCAGAGCCCAGCTTAGCATTAGGGACTTTGCGACAGAAAGAAAGGAGGAAAAAGCTTGACACTTCATGCCCTGGATCACACGCACTCCCACCCTGTGTCAGACACTGTGTATGTTTTCTAGACTTTGAAAGTTTTGGCAAAAAAATATAAATTATCAAGGAGTCACGACTACAGTCAGCTTGTTTGGAGAACAGTGTTTGCAATTGATATTAGCCTTTGATACCAGCACCGCTGTACACCTCACAATGCTCTCAACCACAAACCCATGCTCCCAGGCACAATTACTGCATGACAGGTAGGCCTATATTACTAGCCCTATTTTCGGATTTTTCTTATTGCTTTCAGAAAGGAGAAACCAAAAGATAATATATCGGGGCAAAGGCCACCCTTTGTAGCATGGTATGCAGGTGGCTTGCTGAGTGCTTGTTTGTATGCACACCTGTGAGCAGCAGCTGTCTGTGCTGGGCTCTGGGTCCATTGAACTGGTCTCACCTGAGCACTGTAGGGTGGCAGTGGCGGTGGTAGTGGT
The DNA here is from genome assembly GCF_026419915.1 of Harpia harpyja. Taxonomy (NCBI): domain Eukaryota; kingdom Metazoa; phylum Chordata; class Aves; order Accipitriformes; family Accipitridae; genus Harpia; species Harpia harpyja. The sequence continues at coordinate 67,284,168 of NC_068969.1, read as the reverse complement.
GGTTCCGTGGTGGCAGTGGTGGTGGTAGTGGTGGTTCCGTGGTGGCGGTGGTGGTGGCTCCATGCTGGGTCCCCACTGTCACACAGTTCAGCAGCAGTTCATGGCATGTTGGCACCTCCGGCTCCCTGTAAGTCATCCTGGGCCTCCTCGAAACGTTTGTGGCTGTGGTTTTTGGTACCAAGGGCTGAATCTGAACAGGTACCAGGTGTGAGATGCTTCCAGCGCGGTCATAGCATTTGATTTATTGAAAAATAAATAGAGTGGAAGTTAGTCTTGCCCTTGTTCAGCTCTAGGAGCCAAAGGCAACAGTAAGTGTGAGCTTTGCATGTCCCAAAGGCCTCCTTTTGGTTTGGCATCTATTATTCCTGCAAGAGTTGCTATCTGTTGTTTATGTTGTTCACTCACAAATTCCTAAGCAATTACTTTCAGTACATTGATCTGGTAAAAAGCAAAGGAGAAAAGTCATGTGATTACAGCTGTTGTGAACAGTACAGTAGAGTGGCAGAGGAGAATTTTGTTTTGCTTTAGATTTCTTCTGTGGACTGAAATTAATGAATGGCATGGAAGATAGGGAAGGTCAGCAAGAAATGTTTCTTTTTACTCTGCTTGATGAATGCTTTGGAGAGATACAGACGGTATTTGGCAAAAAGTTTTTTTTACTGCCATATGATCAGGCAGTGGTTTTAATACTGCTTTGTATTCTGGCAATCTTGTCTTTCAAGTAAATGTCAAACATGGGATTGTGTTTTTGTTTCTGCTGTTTTCTTTGCATTTTTGTAGTTAAAAAATGCTACAGATATTATTGTTAACCTTTTAATTTAAAAAGCCGTAAACCTAGAAATGTATTATAGTTTTAATTTGGCTTCCACCAAGAATGAAAGCTAAAACCGTGCTAGTTATGAATTATTAAAATACATGGTTCATTAGCAATTTCAATTTTAAAACTGTCATTTTGAAAATGGTTTGCTTAAATGCATATGAAAATAACAGCGATGCTTCTTAGGCACATTAGTGACTTGATTTTTTTTTTACTGGATTGTCACATGAAGATGATCAATCTATGTGTAAAACTTTCTTTCATTTTCTTAATTGCCCTTATGTAATTGAAAAATAATTTAAGGAGATAATTAATATTTAAAAAAAAATCATCACACTGATTCAGCAAAATAATTAAACATAGTGAACCTGTTCAAATGCGGGTAGCTGAACTGCTCTAAGTAAATATACAGTACCTCTTCAATACTTTCTCAGCACAGTTGATATTGGCTATACTGTACCAAAGGTGAGAGTGCTGTTGTGTTGTGTGTGTTGATTATTCTCAGCTTGCAAAAGAGGTGACCAAGGTCATCCTATAGGTTTATGCAAAATCTAATTTTGAATAGCATTTTACTACCTGAGAACTAACCTTTCCAGAAAACATGACTGGTTTGTATTCACTGCTTAGTTACTCTGTGTGAATGATTTCTCATTTGCATTTACTGTATCCACACTGCATTGGGGGGGGTGGAGTAGACCTCTTGAATCAGCTACTGTGATAGCTCCTTTTCAGCAAATATCCAGTTTATTCAGAATTTCTTGTTGTCTTTAGTCTGTTAGTAGAGCATCTGAAGAGCAATAACAAGTCATTGTAGTTGGTTCTTTCCACAGCTGAGCCTTTGCCTGCATGAGGCTTGACTGGTTTGGCTAAGATCAGCCTTCCCGAAATCAGGGACAATTCCACTGCAGTTCATCAAGTGTCTGGCGCTGTGCAGTCATCCTTCTCCTCCATGGTGATAAGCTTGATGTTACAAACATACAGAAACCACCACTGAACCAATAAACCTCCACATCTAACTGAGGATGTCTACTCTGCAGTGAAAGGTGTAGCTGCAGCTTCAAGCCAGCTTGCTCAGATGCCAATAAGCACATAGCTGGAATTACATGTAGCGTGGGGTAGGCTGTCCATATGGATAAATATCTGACCAGCTCCTACCGCCCGCAGTGAATTTGATACCACTGCTGCTGAAGGTTAGCTAGCATATAATTGCACGAGGGGCAGTCATGCTTTTGTCCGCTATGGAGACCAAGCCTCCTTGTCTTCAGACAGCAGTACTCACTGTGACAGTGTTGATGGACTTAAAAAAAAAAAAAAAAAAGACAGTATTTCTCTGCTAGTGCTGCTAACTCAAACTGGATGTAGAGAGCAGAGCCAATACACTGTTTTTTTTGTGGCAGCTGGAATTAAAGTGTTACTTGTCTTTATTCCTGTCTTCTTTGATGCCTCAAGCCATGAAAGCTTGCAGTCTCACAAAGTACCCCCAGACTGACAATTCTCAAACAGCAGAAAGATAAAAGATGCACGTGAGTTGACATTTCTGTTATGCTTATCAAGGGGGAATTCACTAGACACAGTTTACTCATGGGAATACATGGGACCATTTAGCACTACAATAAAAAAAGAGTGAAATAGCCACAACACTGTTGTCAGCATCTGATCTTTATAAGTGGCTGTACCATCTCTTCTACTTCAGGCAGACTGCTATGTCTTCTTTTCTCCCTGGTTCCCCGTCTTGCCCAAGAGCTGAGTGACATTTTTGAGGATCATTTTCCACTAGACAAAATTCCAAATTAATAGCTCTTTGGACCATGTCCTGTCTTTTCATTTTTTTGTATAGCATAGCACTAATCCCTGCCTGAGCTGTTCCTTCTTTAAAACAATGAAAGACTAATACAATAACTTCGTGAGGTTAAGTAGGATCTAGTGAGTCACTGACTCATACCTCAAAAACATTACTGCAAATTCCAATATCCATCATTAGTTATGGATTTTCATGGTAGAGGACTGAGTCCTGCAGGTCTCTTATCATTGCAAAACATTTGCAGAGAGAGTTAATAACTTGCATTAAGCCAATGATACACTTGGACAAAGAAAGACAAACAGGTTCTGGGGCTTATAAACTTTTATCCAGTTCTACAAAAACATTGCTTCTGTTCTGTTGTTAGAACAGTGCAATATTCTGCTATATTCCTTGGGTTCTTTCTTATATGTTGTTGTTGTTATTGTTGTTATTTTTGTTGTTATTATTAAGAGAATACTGATTCTAACATTAGGTGGTTTGAAATAAAGCAGATGACTGAAAAGTGGAACTACTGCTTTTAAACTGTTAATGTCATTCTCCAGCACTGATATATTCATTTCACACATAGTAAATAAAATACGATTTATTTTTACAGACTGTTCTACAAATTTTTACGTTAGTGTATTCTCCTTTTCTAAGAGTCTTTTATATATTCATTACATCTCATAACATGTCTTCCCTCAACAGATGGTGTTGTTGAATGCACAGCCAAGTTTTTTTAGCACCTGTGAGAATGGGGAAAAACATACTGTCCCAAGATATCCATAACCCACACACAAGTATTAGGAACCAGTATATGAAATTAAATGGATACAGATGCTTCTTTGCTTTTAAATCAAGAATTCTTTCTATGAAATTTTGAACCCAGATTATCACTTATAAAAAAGCCATGTCTGTGACTATGGAACGACCCTGCCAGACACTGATGATGGATTAGACTAATGAAGAAAATGACTGTGTGAGCATTTGTGAGTGTGTGAGCAAACACGCATTATTTCTTACTTGCAGGTAGGTAGGGATATAGACATGGTGAGCTATTTTGGCTCAGCTGGCAAGTGGCATGTCATTAAGCTGTGGTAACTTAGTTACTTTCAACTATTTGCCCATGAAGTTCATGCAGAAGCACCTTGCTTTAGAGGAAAACAGGACCTGAACAACAGAGTGTCAACAGGAGACTTCACTTCTCCAGGCTGCCCTTGTATAGATAGATCCACTGAAATCACTGTCTTCATAGGCAAGTTTTATGGAACTGTAACCAGAAAAAAACCCCAACCCTTTACAATGCATCTAGTTTTATGGTTACCTTTGGTAAACTTTCACTGTCTCAAGCCTGAAAAGCAGCAATAAATCCAGTTCATAGGCTAGTTAGGTGAGGTGTTATTATTGTTCTGTATTATCAGGACAGTAAAGAATGGTCATATATCATGCAAGCAGTTTTGTCTCAGTCATTTTGTGTGTTCACAGTTATTAAAACTTTACAATACTTATGTGCAAAACTGAAGGACTAGGCTTTTTATAGTATTTTTAATATGTGCACTTAACTGAATAAGCAACCTTGCATTTCGAGTTTGCTTTTTGAAAAGTGTGAAAACAACATATAACATCTGCAACCTATTTACCCATGCAGAATTAAAACAGTGAGCAAGCATTTTTCTTTTTATGTACTTAAGAGACTATTACAGGCAGTCCAGAATATGTGTTTCTAACACTCTGGAGATTATAACAGAGCAACTGATTTTGCTCTTACAGAGGCAGTGAGTGAGTTTAAAGCAAAGATATATACACAATCCTATCAAGTATTGCTTTTAAAAATGCCAAATGGCACAGTGCTAAATCCTCAAATATCTTCAGTAGTTTTCTTTTAAGGTCACCTTGGAAAACCATTGACATGTTAAGTGAAATAATTAGTGCCGCTTTTGCTTTTACTAATTTCTGTGACCAAAGAATTCATATAAGTAATTTTTAATCAACACTGCCTCACTGTTTGAAAATAACAATCTGATTTGGATAATTCTTAATTGTACTTTATAGAATTCATTGCTTTTGATTGCTAGAAGCTAAACTGAAATTAAGAGTTAAGACTGATTTTTCAGTGAAGAATACTGTGAATGTTTTGTCTGTTTTGAGCAGAAGTACCACATTTACTGCTCAGACACATAACCACAGATTGATGAGAGTGGTATAAAAAGCTGGGTGGAAGAAGCATACCTCTATGTTCCTGCCTCAAAAGGAGTGCTCTGTATTTCTAGGATTATGTAACATTGATGTAAACACTATATACTAGCAGAGCAGAGAATCTTTTTGTTTAGTACCTTCCCTCAGCAGCTTCCAAGAACAGGTGCCTGTATGTGGCAATACGACCTGTCTTCTCTTTTGTAAAAGTTTCTTTCAATGCAGGCATCCAGCCATACATTAGAATAGTATTCAAATATCCGAACATTGCGCCAGTATCTCTGAAGTTCCTGTTTTGATACTCAAAAAAAAATTCACGTGTTCCAAGTTAATCTAATTTAATTACATATACAGTGTACCAGAATGCAATTAATGTTTGATGGCACTTAGGGGAAAGAAGGGCCTTAAACATGCTAAAGTACTTTCTTATTCTAACAAAGAATCAGAGAGCAGACTCATAGCATGCTGATACTGATTGTCTGACATGATGTTTTAATTTTTTTTTTTTTTTTGCAACGACAATGAAAAACATGAAGTGGCACTTTCATAATTTCACTGTTAAAATCCAACATCAGAAAAATCTTTTTGTTTCTTAAAAAAAACCCCAAAACACTGCCAATCTGGAAAACTGTAATAAAACCTGCAAATATCTTACTGAGTTGCTTTTTAAGTTACCACCACTCCACAAGGCCTAAGTCATTGGGTTGTAAAGTAACTTAAAAGTTTTCATGACAAATATTTCTTTAGATCAAGAGCTGCTCGCATGTAAATGTATTTAAGCAAAAGCTGATTCACATGTTTGAGTTATCAGCATGTACCTCACATACAGTTATTTCCTTATTTTCCATGACTTTCAGGTTCCAGATTGATCTTAAGTCAAATTTTATTAAATCTGCTCCTAACCAGACATGCTAACTAATCATGGGCACTCATCCATGCTAGTGGAGGACTTGCTGAAGAAGAAAGATTCATGCTATTCCACAAAAAACCAGACATTAACAAAAGAGCTTATTTAGTAGAAGAGTTTTACAATCTATCAAAAATCTTAGAGACACTGGGTTATAATAGGACAGAGTTTGTCCAGAAAAGTGTAATGTTCTATCTGAGCTTTGTTGAACTTAGTCAAGACTTAACTGGAAAATTTCTGATTTGGGAGAAAAAAGTATGACATTAGGTGTCCTTCATATTAGCAGAATTTACATGGGCCTTGGGATTTTTACAAAGATATCTCATTTTATAATGTGTATGTATTGTAGTCTACTATCTTTTGCTTATTCAGTTAGTGAGAAAACTTTGACTTACAAGCATGGTAAAGTATAATTTGGGGACGTAGCTCAGTGATTGTTTTTATACACCACTGATTATAGAATCCCTCCACACACAATTTCACACTGCTTTCTGGAGTTAGTCATTTGTGAAGTTGTAATGGCCTGTACCTTAAGGAAATTTAGCTCCTCAAATGCAAATAGTTACATCTAGTTTCAAAGTATAATCTTACACTTTCACAGCATTTATTTATAGAACATGTGTGGGACTAATATAGAAGAGAAATGAACTCTACAGTTTCAAAGACTACTGTGTGTGTGGGCTGGGCCATGGTAGGATTTACCACTGGTATTAATTGTAAAAACATTGTCTACTAAAATAAAACAAAATAAAATTGTCTACTAAAATAGCAACAATCTGAAACAGAATCTCACCCCAACTATTGCTTCTATTTTGAAGACATCTGAATATTATTTTTGTAGCTTATCATAGAATCTACAGGTGTGCTTAAGGGAGATGTTAACACTTTAGATAGTGAGTTAGGGTTCTTGTGGAGGCAGTGGGGAGAGAGGCTCCTCAGCAGGCAGTTTGCAGCCCTGGGCTTCCTGGACATAGCCTTTCTGAAGACTTCCCACCTCCCCAGCCCAGCAACAGCAAAACCAGAATTATTCCTCCATCTGTCATAATGTAAGTGTGTACCCGTAAAACATCATCTCTTCTTCAGTCTGGGGAGAATAACTTAACAAAATCAACTAGGAGGCTGAAGACAGCCTGTGGAGTCCTCACATGTGACCTGTACTCACCCTCAAGTCTGTCACATTTGAAATATGGACCATGGAGACAATGATGCCATCTGGCAAGAACCCATCTGCAGTGTTTTTCTTTCCATCACCTATTGGAGCCGCAAAGTGAGGTCCTATTCTTAAAATTAATCTTGGGACAGAAGAGCTTAAGGGTCATGAAAACTGAAAGGATCTGAGAAATGTATCTTGTTTAATCTTTGTAGAGTAAATCAGAGCATTCTGATTTACAGAATGTGCAAGCATGCAATGAGCATTTCTGTAATAAAATTTCATGCTCCCAAATATAATATGAGAAGTATTCTTTCTGCATGAAGACAGTTTCTCAAAAGAAATGGATTTGATTACGCTGCAATAAATAGATCATAAATCCAGAAATAAGAATCCAAGGTGAAAGGATTAGTGGAGTGATAATACCAGAATCCTGTTATCATACATTATACAACATAATGGAGTGTAATCTAAATTTTCCAGTATGAACTTAAAAAGCCTAATCTTTCTGTGCAGATAGCATTGTTGAAAACTTTTTATACCATACCACAATATCTCTTTAACACACTAATCACCACACCTACATTTGTGTGTGTGTTCCTTATAGTATTTCTATGTTTCTATGCCACAATCCCCTCAAACATTTTCAAGCAATCTCACAGGAAAAGTTAGAGCTAAATGCAACAACTTTTGTGCAGAATCAGCTTTAAAATATCCATTAGTATTTGGCAGGATTTCTTGTTAATATTAATTGCAATGCTATGTTTGCAGTTTTAAATGGTACTTTTTCATCCTAGCCAATGTATTTTAATAGCTTGTTTAGCAAGAGATTTTTATAAAAATGGTTGAAAGAGAAAAGTTTTTCTTGTCACTAAAAACAATTTTCGAGTTGTGAATCATCATTATAAGTCAAAAGTGAAAACATTTTCATAAAGGACAGGTAAGTACACATATACACACTCCTGTTCAGGCTAGGTTTAGAGCTGTATCTGTGGGGAAAATTGGGCTATGGTTTAGGCTGGTACACTCTGCAATAAGACCAAAAGACTGAGGCCTATGAGAAGTGCTTGTGTTGATCCTGATAAAGGATGCACTTATAACTGTGAAAAGAAGGCTCCATTGGCACACCCATTGGACGATCCATGGCACAGCCATGCTGGAAGTGCCAGAAGGTTTACCTGCCTTTCTGTGCCCTGGGCTGGAAGGAGTTAGTAGGGTAAGAATAAAACTGAGGCAGAGCTGTAGCTACACTTGGCTTTGGACCAGGAAAGGCCATGAACCATCTTTGCAGCTCACCTCTGGTGCAGTGAGCAAGTGGCTAAGGCCAGCATTGTTTTTAAGTCCATAGCTGGAGAGGTTAGTAGATCAGAAGTAAGGTACTAGTGTAAGGATGTGGATCGGGGGAGTCCTGAGGAGCCAAGTTTAAGGCAAAATCCAGAAAGGTCTGCTACCTATTAAACTAGCTTTGACCATTACTACACAGATATCTTTTCCCTTTGTAGATTAACTACCATCTGTAGACTTTTTAAGTACCTATTAATTTCTGTGTCATATATGCTATGTATGTGGAAGGTCTGACTCTAAAAACCTTACTCTGGTGGACAACTTATGTAACTGAGTTAAGTTTGAACTTGCTTTTCTACACCAGAGAATACCCTAACTTTATTATTACAACAACATAGAAAACCTCAAACTAACAGCCTTTTCCACCAGCTTCTTCCCCAAAGTGCCAATGATTATGGTGGAGTGTTTTTCTCCTTTATGACAACATGGACTAGTGCCATGAACTGGGCACTAACTGGTTTTCTAACCAGAACACTGAAGATTGTGTGGCAACCTCTGCACAAAGTGATGTATGGTGCTCAGGTTTGCTCTGTCACGCATGCAAGCACGTTCATTGTACATATAGCGTGTACAACTGATAATGCATTTAGCCAGTTATAGAACGGTTGATTTTCTAGTGTTGATAACAAAGATTGTGCCTAATACAGAGAATAGACCTATACTAAATTCAGCTAATCAAGACTGCATCTGTTGAGAATAAAAAAGCCTTTGCAATATTACATGCCATCAGTTTTTCTAAAAGCTTCATTAAATCATTTAACTGAATAGAAATGCAGCTTTCCTTCCTGTTTCTTGCACCATGCAATACATTATTTTTTATATTTTACATGCAGACGTCAATGCATCTAGATTTACATGTTAGTGAGACAGAAGCTGATAATGAGTCATTGCTTTCCATCAAGGGATGGAAAGCAATTTTAATGGACAACAGGTTTTGAAAGCAGTCTCTGCAGTTTTCGGTTCTGCTTGCAGCTAAACAAGGAGAACAGCATTATAAGCAGTATCTGCAGATCTTTAGAAGATACCAGAAGATTCAACAGAACTTGGAACAAAGTATCCTGGTGGAAGAATTAGTAGTTTGGGTTGTGTGTAGGATTGGAGAAGCTAGGTAGGGGTAAGTGTGGGTGGAATGAGAGTTTCTTTCCCAAACTGTCAATCTTGTAAATCTCACATAATAAAAAATTATTCCTGCTTAGAGCTTATCTCAATTACTTTTTTACACAGACAACATACTTGGAAGTGCCAGGACTCCAGTCTTAAGAGTTAACCTTACTTTCCCGGAGGGCCAGAGCTTAAGGTCTGAACTGAACCTTTAAAAGAGCTACAGATCTTCACACATGGAAGTAAAATGGTGTAACACACATTCTGGAGTTTAAGGTTAAGCTGCTTATGGAGACGTAAACTGTTTCACTCCAGATTTTTAATTCCAGTTTCCTTTTGTAACTCTACAATACCACTTATTTGATTATATGTTTTGACTGTAAATCTTTGCAAAGGTGAAGTTTACCAAAAATCTTTGGCATGATTCATTGTCATATCTGTAAATGACATCCACATAAAATTTTATCCATATTTCTGATACAGTAAGCTCTGATCCAGCAGCCACTATTTTCCTCTTACATGGACTTTGAGACCTTGCAGGAGTTCTAGGGACAAAATGAATTACAGTGTAGAATGAAGTTTCCTTTTCCTCAGAAAATAGTTACTATTTCAAATAACAATTTGTGCGCTTGCTTAGGTATAACATAGAAGTGGTAATATGGATGTGAACAAGCTAAGTACCTATAGTTATGTGTATATTGACTATAATGACAAGGACACTTTTATTCCATTTTGACAGACATAAATAACAAAAAAATCCACAAAAATCAAATTGAACCAATCAGACTATTCATGGTTAGATTGCACTACTCTTATTCATAGCAGTTTTGTTTTGACTGCTTGGAGGAAACCATGGGCCTCATTGTGAATAAACATGGCATGGCTAGAAATAGGAGCTGACTTTGAGGGTATTTTAGTCAGCTGTTAGAATTACTTCTTATATTTTCCCTAATAAAACAAAATTTAAGTAAAATAAGCTCCCTGAAAATATAGATTATTGTGTATAATCCAAGTGGAATGGAAATGAACCACAGGAATCAGGACACATAGGCTTTTAGCCTCAGTACCTAAGATTTAGCCTAACCACTGCTATGACTGATATAAGTAGCATATAGCAGTATGCACATATATATGTGCAGATATGCATGAGTAATTTAGATGTGTATTTGGAGCCAGAAATATCTTATCCACCAAAGAGAACTATTAGCTTTTTAAATCAGATTTTAAACTAACTTCAGCCACTGCAATTATAGAGAATCATAGAATCATAGAATCATTTAGGTTGGAAAAGACCTTCAAGATCATTGAGTCCAACCATCATCCATGCCCACTAAACCATGTTATGGAGTACCCCGTCTTCACGCTTTTTGAATACCTCCAGGGATGGTGACTCAACCACTTCCCTGGGCAGCCTATTCCAATGTCTGGCAACCCTTTCAGTGAAGAAATTTATCCTAATATCTAACCTAAACCTCCCCTGGCGCAACGTGAGGCCATTTCCTCTCATCCTATCACTAGCTACTTGATAGAAGAGACCAACACCCACCTCACTACAACCCCCCCTTTAGGTAGTTGTAGAGAGCGACAAGGTCTCCCCTCGGCCTCCTCTTCTCCAGACTAAACAGCCCCAGCTCCCTCAGCCACTCCTCATAAGACTTGTGTTCCAGGCCCCTCGCCAACTTGGTTGCCCTTCTCTGGACACGCTCAAGCAGCTCAATGTCTTTCCTGTAGTGAGGGGCCCAAAACTGAACACAGTACTCAAGGTGCGGCTTCACCAGTGCCGAGTACAGGGGAACAATCACCTCCCTGCTCCTGCTGGCCACCCTATTTCTGATGCAGGCCAGGATGCCGTTGGTCTTCTTGGCCACCTGGGCACACTGCTGGCTCATATTCAGCCGGCTGTCGACCAGCACCCCCAGGTCTTTCTCTGCCGGGCAGCTTTCCAGCCACTCTTCCCCAAGCCCATAGTGCTGCATGGGGTTGCTGTGACCGAAGTGCAGGACGTGGTACTTGGCCTTGTTGAACCTCATACAGTTGGCCTCAACCCATCGATCCAGCCTGTCCAGATCTCTCTGTAGAGCCTCCCTACCCTCAAGCAGATCGACCCTGCCTCCCAACTTGATGTCGTCTGCAAACTTGCTGAGGGTGCACTCGATCCTCTCATCCAAATCATTGACAAAGATATTAAACAGAATGGGGCCCAACACCAAGCCCTGGGGAACACCACTTGTGACCTGCCGCCAACTGGATTTAACTCCATTCACCACAACCCTCTGGGCTCGTCCATCCAGCCAGTTTTTCACCCAGTGAAGAGTACACTTGTCTAAGCCATGAGACGCCATCTTCTCAAGGAGTATGCCATGAGAGACAGTGTCAAAGGCCTTGCTTATATATAAATCCAGCTTGGAATTATGAACTAACAAAGGATGTTGCTGAAAAAGTTACTGTACTGGCTTCATATTAAAAAAGTGTATGTATTCCTCTAATAATGACTATATTAATCACTTGTGAGGGCATCAACCTTCTTCTCAGCCTGCTTATAGGCCCACAAAATGCATTCACTGTTACAAAGCCAGGACCTGGTGACAAGGGAAATTTTTACAGTGGCCTGTGAACCAATAAGTATTCCTGTTCAGGGATGTCAGGGAGAGAACACCCCCTCTCTCTTTTTTGACGTGAGTGGGTATGCGAGTGGAAGTACTGGGCCACTGCTGCAAGTGGGAGGTGGGCAGAGACGCCCACCTCTATTCTGCTCTACATTAACCACACCAACTGCTGAATGGGACAGAGCTAGTGAAAAGCAGTGTTGAATTTACAGTTAGTAGAGCTGAAGCTGTCAATAAAAGGACTCCCTGCACCCCCTTTTCAATAGCTCTCTGAAGTTACGTGGCAAGGCTCATGTCTCCACAGGATATCCATCCTACTGAATCCCAGGATGCAAACTAGACACTAAAGTTTTTGTAGAAGAAATTATTTCCTGTTCCCTCAACCTCTTGTGAACTTCTCTTTGCACTGCTCATTGTGGTTACTCCAATACCTGTTGTGGAGAAATGTGCTAAATAACACCCAATGCCCAGCACAGACCCATGGCTCATGGTTGGTTGGCCTTCCAGGTCAAACCTTTCTCAGATGCCACTAGAAACACTTTTACAATAGTAGTTGAAAATGCTCTGCTCAAACAACCACATGCTCTGCCTGTGAATTTTTAAGGAGGGATTTTTAAAGTTCACAGCTTTCAAATTCATCTCTTTGAAAGAAATATTAGTGGGAGGGGTGCTATCCTTCAAATAGTGGCTGTAGCTAATGGATACTGGGACTGGGAATCAAACCTGCAGAAATTCACTGTTCTTTGCCTTTTTTTCCCAAAGTCTGCACTGTATTCCTACTGGAAATGAAAGGTTCCGACCATTTATGGCATGTGGGGATGTAGGATGTTGTAACCCACCTACAGGTGCACTGAGTGACTACAATATGGAGATCTCTGTCTGCTCAGGAAGATGACAGAATTTCATCCAAAGAAAGTATGTTTGCCACTAATATATACGGAAGATCATGAGTTGTAACTTAACAGTCCACAATAAAGGTTACAGATATAAACACAGCGTCCTCTCTTTGTATATTATTCTACATATTTCTTCATGTTTAAGCAAATCAAATTTTCAAGAATATAGTCCCATTTTTTTCTTTAAAAATTTATCAAAATATGAAAGCAACAATAGTCTGTACATTCAATCTGCCTATAATTTTTTGAAATATCTTGTGCATGCATTAGCACACTAGCAAGTATATGAATGTATGTTCAAATAATCCCCCTCCCCATTTATTTGAATTATGCCAAAGGATTGGCCAAAACTGCAGAGAAGCTTAAGAAAAAGTACTCTGCTTCTGAGAACTTGGGATGATTGACAACAAGGGCGTAATCAACCAGACAATGAAAGAGAAGAAAATACAACGTAGCTGAATAGACCAATTTAGTTCATGGCTCACCATTTTCTTTCTTTGTAATTTTGAAATTTCTTCATCATGACCTACAGTCATTCCAACTTATTAATATTTCTACAGTGGAAAGATTGGAGATTCCAACAAAATCTGAGAACGAATTCAAGGGGGGTAAGAGGTGATGAGGGTCCACACCCACTGGAAAGGATATGGGTTTGTAGTCTCACTGGCAATGCTCTGTCCTGGGAAAGTGGTATCTCATTGTGGCTCATTAGGCCACATAAGGGACACATCAGGATCATCAAGTCCAACTCCCTGCTCTTCACAGGCCTACCTAGCACTAAACCATATGACTAAGAGTGTCATCCAGACACTCCTTGAAGATGCTCTGACAGGCTTGGTGCCATGATCACTTCCCTGGGGAGCCTGTTCCAGTGTCTCATTGAAGAACCTTTTCCTAATGTCCAGTCTGAACTTCCCCTGACACAGCTTCATTCCAACTCCTTGTGTCCTATTGCTGGTCACCAGAGAGAGGAGATCAGCGCTTCCTCCTCCACTGCTCCCCTTGAGGAAGTTGCAGACTGCCATGAGGTCACCCCTCAGCCTTCTCTTCTCCAAGCTGAACAAACCCAGTGACCTCAGCTGCTCCTTGTAAGTCTTGCCCTCGAGACCTTTCACCATCTCGGTCACCCTCCTCTGGTCACACTCTAATAGTTTGATGTCCTTCTTATATTGAGGTGCCCACAACTGCACACAGGACTCGAGGTGGGACCGTAGCAGCGCCGTGTGGAGTGGGGCAGCCTCCTCCCTCGACTGGCTAGCTGTGCTGTGCTTGATGCACCCCAGGACACGGCTGGCCCTTTTGGCTGCCAGGACACACTGTTGACTCATATTCAACTTGCCAAACCCCCAGATCTCTTTCTGCAGGGCTGCTCTCAAGCCTCTTGGCCCCCAGTTTGTATGTATAGGCAGGATTACCTCATCCCAGGTGCTGAATCGAGCAGTTGCTCTTGTTAAATTTCATACAGTTGGTGATTGCCCAGTTCTCTAGTCTATCCACGTCTCTCTGTAAGGCCTCTCTACTCTTGAGGGAGTCCACAGCTCCTCCTCATTTAGTATCATTAGCAACCTTACTTAATGTACCTTCGACTCCTGTGTCCAGGTCATTTATAAAAACATTAAAGAGCACTGGCCCTAAAATTGAGCCCTGGGGAACCCCACTAGTGACTGATTGCCAGCCTGATGTAACCCCATTTACTATAACCCTTTGAGCCCGACCCGTCAGCCAATTGTTCACCCAATGTATTATGGACTTGTCTCGCTGTATGCTGGACATTTTGTCCGGAAGGATACTGTGAGAGACTGTATCAAAAGCTTTCCTAAAATCCAAACCCCCATATCTGCTGGCTTCCCTTGGTCAACTAGATGGGTGACTGTAACTTTCTGTGGCTGTGGTGTCAAAAGGAATCCAATATCAATTCAGCCACTTGTGTGGGATCCCTACCAAGTGACCAATAGTCTGGAATTGTCACAATGTCATTTTTACACTGTGTCTCTCTGACTCTTCTGGATAATATATGCAAAGTGAGACCTGGGGGCCTGTCAAGGGCTGCTTTTGCACTGCTCAGAATGGCAAGCTGATAGCCTCAAATGATGGCTTTTATGAGGTTCATCGTTATGACAGAGTCCTGGAGTAACCAGGTGAAACTACAAGGGCACTGAAGATTAAGGGATGAGAATAGATGAAGACCAAGTCAAAATTGAAGGTCTTTGTGTTCACTAGTGTTATCTGATGACTTGTCCTGCTCTCTTAGCTTACTGGACTACCATAGTGGACTGGCTGCTCATCCACAAAACAAGTCTTGGCATAAAATGTGAAGTAAAAGAACTCAATAATTAAACTACAGATTAGAACTAAGTATGAACAGTCCCTATCTATTTTTTTTTTCTTTTAGTTGTTGCAAAAAGGACAAAAGGAAAGTGTAATACACTCCAAGTTTTGTGAATCTAGGATAATCTAGCAAAATTTGTCTTTGGGGACAGACCACTAATGGCAGTGCAGTGCATTAAAATTCCTCTCTGTTCATCATCATTAAAATCTGTTTTTATAGCCATGTTTTATCTAACCTTGTGTGCCCAATAGGATGCTAATTAATTTTGACAAAAATTCTCAGTTAATTAGTATGAAGCGCAATTACATCTGTTATGTCATCCAGGTTTCTGTTCTCCTCAGAAAATATTTAATGATGATCATTTGCAGTCTGCTCTTTAAATTAATATTATCAGATAATTTTTTTAAATGGAGTGAAATGCAAATTTTAATTTCCCTGCAGTTTTATGGATGAAACTGGCCTTTGTTTTTCCATAATTATGAATACATTAAAACCCCAAATATAATACTTGCAGAACGATCAGTCTGAATTCTGTTCTTTTTATAATATAGGTGGGCTAAATTATTCCTATTTTTTTTCTTTTTTTTCTTTCTGCAGAGAGCTTTATCTACATTGACTGTATCATTCAATCTAGAGATATGGCCTCATCTGCAAATTGGACTGAAAATGGTGTGTGAAAAAATTTGCATCCTGACATCCATTTTCTGATATACAGTAAAGCTTTAGATGAGGTCACTCCATCTACATGTCCCTTTACTACTTTTCAGTGCTCTTCCTTGTAGAAATATAAGTAGGACAAAAGGTCCTATTTTTGTGCACAGCACAATGGAGCCCTCATATGCACTGGGGACTTTAAAAGAAAAATATTAGACAAATACTTAGGTTAAACTGGACCCAGAGTGACTGTTAGCATGATATGATCTGTGACTAATCTCTAAAGAGTTTGAATTTTGCATCATCATGTTGCAGGATTGTTAACATTATGTGGGTAGCAGTAGGACTGAAAACAAACTGAGAGGCTAGCTTCTGTGGTCAATTCCGACAGCTGTGGCAGACAGTCACTAGTAGAAATTTTTCTTTTAATGTTTAGCAGATAATTTTATTAAAATATCACCTGTTTATTCTGTATTTTTGCTCAGTGGAGAACACTTCCCTGTTGAGGCAAAAGGAGATTAGCAATAAGAACAAGATATGCCAGCCAGATTAGTGAGGAAAGGAAGAGCCTGAGGCACATCAGCTGAAGCCAGTTTGGATTTAGTTACGATATTTACAGGCTGACTTTTTAATTTTTTTTTTTTTTAAATCTGAATGTAAAAAAAACTTTAAAAAAAATTTTAATTTTCATAACCTTTCTACGTGAGTAGAGCTTTGCAAAGAAGGTCTGGAGAGGGAGACCATTTGCCTGCCATTATTTTCCAATAAATGTACAAGCTGGACCCCAGGAGACATTCTGACACCTAGCAGGGGTACCTGAAATGGAGCTAATTTCAGGTTTTTGGTTTTGCTTTTTTAACAAACAACTAAATCTTCTGTATGATATGTGCTGTATTAAAAGGAAAGGTTACATTCAAGGAGAGAAAAAAAAAAAAGAGTTTAGCTGGAAGTGATGCTATGCCAGGAAACACTGAGAAATTTCTGACCAAATTTGCCCAAATTTCTGTTGTAGCATTTTCTGTCCTGCTTCATATTCCCTGAGCTGTCTGTCCTTGTGGCTCTCTGCATCCCTTGTAAGTCACACAGCACCAGGAGCAGTCTTCAGAAACAGACTGCATTGCAGAGTGGAAGAAATAACTGTTATGACCATAGTCAGATGCAGCATCTAAGAAGTAAGGGATATCCTGCCTTCTAATGCCACCAATTCTGAATTTAACCATCAATGTAGATTCAGTCACAAATTGTTGCACTTAAAAAGTGGTGCACACTTCAAAAGAAAATGTGCTAAACAGTGGCTGTGAGAGATCTGCAGTCTGTGGCCTGTAATCAGTCTTACTACCAGACTCTCAAAGGTCTCAGATAATTAAGAAATCTTGCTTGCAGCTGCAGTAACATGCTTGTTCTCCTCTTCCTCTTCTGATGGCCAGTGGTGAAGCTCCACCAGAAAAAAAGTGTAAGAAATGCTAATGCACAATCAGTAACCTGCAATAATAGCTGCTAACTCTGCTCAGAGCAAATTTAGATAGGCTAAAAGGAACAGCTACCTAGACTAGTGCCAAAGTCATCATTAACACTGGGACAGCTGTCACAGTGGGTAATTGAAAGAGAAATGCTGATGTTGTCAAACTCCCGCTTCCAAGGGACATCCAACCCTTCCTTGTTACTTGTTCACATAATATCAGGATATGGTTTTGTCGTAAACAATTCCTCTCTCCCTCAAATTACTAGGAATCAAACTGATTCTATAAGCATGTGGCACATGTAGCTCATCTACATGGTACTCTGCATTCTTGGAAGAGCACCAGAAACATTCCAGTTGGTGGTGTTTTCCTTTGAACTCTGGTTCTAGGTTGCTTATGAACTGCAAGCTTATTTAATAAATCAATCCACTGGGATGTCAGGCCAAAATACTAAAAAAAAAGGGTGAAAATTTATTTTAAAAGGTTTTGTTTTACATTTTTATGTGTAATTGTAAATAATTCCACATGCCTTGAAGATGAATCATCACTAGAAGATTGTTTGGAGTACACTGATTAAATATTTGAGCCTAAGGCTTTGATAGTCATTACTCCTAAGAAAAATTTTATTGCTTTTGAGTTTGAGAAGGTTTTTTGAAATGATGCAAAGAACTTGCAAGTAACCTGAGGTTTATTTTTATCACTTGGTCTTCTTTCCTCTTTTTGAAACTGAAATATAAAGTTTTCTAAGATCAAACTGTGTTGCCAAGTATCACGAAATGAGAAACACTCTTAGCACTTGTTTAGGCAGGTGTCCTGGTTTTGGCTGGGATAGAGTTAATCGTCTTTCTAGTAGCTGGTATAGTGTTATGTCTTGGATTTAGTATGAGAATAGTGTTGATAACACACTGATGTTTTCAGTTGTTGCCAAGTAGCGTTTATACTAAGTCAAGGATTTTTCAGCTTCTCATGTCCAGCCAGCAAGAAAGCTGGAGGGGCACAAGAAGTTGGGAGGGGACACAGCCAGGGCACCTGACCCAAACTGGCCAACGGGGTATTCCATACCATGTGTCATCAAGCCTAGTATATAACCTGGGGGAAGTTGGCCTGGGGGGGATCGCCTCTCAGGAGCTAACTGGGCGTTGGTCGGTGAGTGGTGAGCAATTGCATTGTGCCTCTTTTGTTTTGTATATTCCAATCCTTTTATAAATATTATTGTCATTTTATAATTATTATCATTACTACTGTTTTCTTCCTTTCGGCTCTATTAAACTGTTCTTATCTCAACCCACGAGTTTTACTTTTTTTTTCTAATTCTCTCCCCCATCCCAATTGGTGGGGGGGGAAGTGAGTGAGCGGCTGTGTGGTGCTTAGTTGCTGGCTGGGGTTAAACCACGACAGCAGGTAACAAGATAGGAATACCTGGCACTTTTTGTGGAATATGACTGTTCTAGTGGTACTGGCAGGGTAACAGTTTTGTACCTGTGGGGTCAGGAATGGCACGGGAAGCAAAGAATTTGCACACATCCTCTCTGCTTTCTATATCATACTAGCATCCACCTGTTCTGCATGAAGCCTGAAAGTCAGGATTAAGTGAATGTGTTATGCCCAAGGGGAAAAAAGGTGAACAGAAATTGGGCAAAATCAAATGTGAGTACCCTCCGTACAGCACAAGACCAAGCACCCTTTCCGACTTTGCTGTATACAGGGCAGCTCCCAGGCAAAAATGTTTGGATTTTAATTCTGCAAACAGTTTCTGCCTATCAGATTTTTTTCCTCCCATTTGGTTCCATTCTTTGTATCCTCAACAGTGAGAGAAGTTTCAGATCACCCCAGATTATTTTTTTTATTACTGCTCACGTGCAGTGTTGATTAAGCATGCAGTGTCTGCCAAGTAAGTCTGAAGGCTATGGAGAAACAAGGCAGTGCTGCATTCAAGGTTTTTCTTTTTCTTCTTTTTTTCCCTTCAGAAAAACAACTTTATCATTTCAAAGAGACATTCCTTACAGCAAATATTTTTGCCTAATTGTAGTATGTGATATTGAGAGGACACTCTCCAACTGCAATATTTACAAAGCTTTTATTGTGTAACCTTAATTACAGGTTAAGTGCTTTTTTAGTTCGTAAGATGGGTAATAAACATAATGTAATCAAAGTGCTCTTTTCAGTCATTGTTTTCCATTAGTGAAAAACATTAAATTTCCATTAATTATGAATAGCAATAATAATACATAAGCCCAGTAATACATGTCATTTAGAGAGCTCTTTTAGGTAAGTGTAGTGCCTGTTTTCTGTTGTTGCTTTAATGTAGAATGTCTCTGGTACAGCTGTTAAAAAGTAATCCAGTTCTGGATTCTGTAAATCAGAATGTAACATTTGTGAGTGTTTTACTGCTTGATGAAAGCAGAAGGTAATGACCCTTGTGCTCACTAACATGCATCATAGTGCTGGTTGTTTCCAGCTATCAGGAAGAATCTGTAGGAATGCAGGTATCTTGGCATAAATCAGACCCAATGCATGATTGCTTTGCTTTATGCTGAGAGAGAAATTCATCCCCTCCCAGCATGTATGGTGCTCTCAGCTCTACGTACAGGGGTATAGCCCTGATCCCACTGTTACAAACAGCCCCAAATGTCTTTCCCTTGCTTGCATCAACTCATCCCTTTCTTGGGCAGCCACAACTGCTCAGAGGCTTTAAGGTAGCTCTGGACTCTGGCCACCTTGCCATGGGGTGGCAGCAGGACAAACACCACCTCCCCATGGCGCCTGCACCCTGTGTACTGTGGACAAGCTGCACCCCATGTCCTCCCAATTCCCATGGTGCCCTCCATTGCTGCATGCCATTCCTCCTGGGCAGTCCTTGCAGCACATCCCTCTGCCCCTCCCAACATATGTTCCAGTGCATCCCCCCCCATCTTGGCAAGCTGTTGCACATGAGGAAGAGGAGCAGTTTGCAGTACAAAGGTTTTCTACCCCAGGCAGTCCCTGCCAGGAGCTCCTCTGCTCCCTGCCTCTCCAGCCCAGCTGGCTCCACCAGACCTGGGGCAATGTAAAAGGCCACAGGAGATCTCCTCAGGTTAAAACATATACGTATAATAAGCACATTTAGAGAGAAGAGGAAAAATCAGGCATTGGTATCCCATGACTTACTTTTGAAGCTAGCCCAAGAGAAGTGCTCCTGCAGACAAGGCTGGGAACCCAGCTGCAGGAGGATAAGCATGTACAGAGAGGTGCAAACTGTTTGGCCAGATGGTGAAGCAACATACCAGAAGTGGGGGCCTATCCCTCCGAAGCTGCTTTTGAGGGGTGATGACCTGCTCGGCTGCAGCAGCCCCACTCCAGGTTTTGCAGAGGCAGCTAGCTGGTGGCTGCGGCACTGCATCACTGAGCCTCCTCTCTGCTTCAGCATCTCGCAGCTGAGCTGGACTAGGAGCTTTTCTGCAGCGCCTTTCTCCATATGCTGCCTTGGAAAGGGTCACAACTCAGTCCAGAAACCGTTCTGGATCTAGGGGGCTTATGTAACAGAGACCTGGCCCCTCCTGGCCCCCAGATGGAGTACATGGGCCTCGGGCACATGGGAAAAGTAGTAGGATGCTAGAACTGTCCTGTCCTGTCCTGTCCTCAGGTGGTCTGTGAAGAAAAGAAAACCCACCATTCATTCACAGGAGCTGTGTATACAATACCATAGTGTCTCCAGGTGCTTCTTGCAATGCAAGGCCAAAATTATTATTCTGTACATACCTCATCTGTCCGTACTTATTCTGCAGCCCGTGTCCAGGAACACCACTGTGACAGACGCTCCTGGTAGCCTAATCCGTAAACTGCAGCTGATTTTTCCTAGTGATGAGGCAGAAGTCTGGGTTTGGAGCTGGCGGCCTGACCACCGTGGGAGGAGGGAATAAGAGGAGGAGGGAAGAACAAGTCTATTTGTTGTGTGTTTCTGTTGATGATGGCACCCTCTTGCTGCCTGTTTCCTCCTCACCCTGGCATACTAAACTGGAATTTCTAAGAGGTGTCTTCATTTTGATCAGAGACATAGACTGATCAGTGATTTCATGGGGGAATTCATAATGAATAGGGCACATTTACATCCTTCATGCCAAAGGGCACAAAGAAATTTGCACAATAATAAAAAACCACAGTGTGAAGCTGTGCATGAAATTTGATTTCCCTGTGTTCTCCTTCCTTTTGTGTTTAAGTGCTTTGGGTTTTAGTGTCATGAATATATACAGTGTACTTCAGGAGAAGTTGTCCAGAGTGTTCATGTGGCCTAATTGTCCTGGCACTGAAGTCAGAGAGGTTAGGTTAGTATTCAATGTTTCTGATTAGCCACATGTTCAAACATTTTTCTCTTCTGGAAAATTAATTCTTGTATTTATGAAGTTCTGTCTGAGAGTTCAGTAGCTTTGCAGCTCATTAGTGTAACTGTAATCAGTTGAGTAACACTGATAAAATTAATTGAATATAATAGAAGTATTTTAAAATAATAAACCTGAGAAATTCAAAGTGTATCTGTAGTAAACTTCCTCACGGACTTTCAGACAGTGAGAGACTCTTCCAGAAACCACAATGTTAGTACCATGCTGAACTGTAAATATGTTTATCTTTTTCCCCCTTGGTTTGATACACAGGATCTGTTGAGCAAAACAGTGTGAATGAAGGAACAAAATATCATATGTGTTATGGATGGTGGCACTTGCCACTCCAGTGTTACGGCTCATATGATGGTTCCCTTGTCTCGGGATGATTCTGCCATTGGTAGCTCCTAGCCTCCAGATTTCTTCTGCCAGTTTTTTATTTCCTTCATAGTCAGAACCTCTTTTCTCTTTATTGCCACATGCTTTCCCTCCAGAGGAAAGCAGACTAATATACTTTGGCTGGCAGGACAGGGAAATCAACTATGGGTGTAGGGGATCTTCACCTTCTGTGGGTTTTAACAGTACTTTTCATTAACTCTGATACATGTCCAGAAACAGACTTTCAGCCAGAAAACGTTAAAACAAAACCAACCAAACAAAAACCTCTTCATAAAAACAAACCCCAACATGAGAAATGGATTGGTGAAGTGCTAAAAAAACAATGTGGTAAATAAGCAAAGGAAGGTGCTTGGTGGAGAAGAGTTGCAGACCATTTTGTACCACAGATGCTCCTTTATACAGAAACCACTCAGGAGATACTCTGGCAGCACTGAGCTGTGCGAAAGGGCCAAGGGAAGTGAGCAGACTCTTGTAGGAGCTACTAGAAACTGTTTTACCTTAAGGCATCCCTGTTACTTGTAGTGGATTTTCTCATCAGCAAATAATGGTGCAGAGAGCTGGATGGATTTCTGCTGTGCAGATGTCCCACCTGAACCAGGACAGCTGTACCTCCGAGGGGAGGGAAGGCTGCAGAGCAGCGCTGAGGGACAGCATCCCACTAGCTCTGGGTTTCTTCCATGACTTCTGGAAAAATGATGGCCCTGGTCCTGACTCTGATCTCACAGCAGTGAATCATGATGAAAAGATATGTCAGACTTCGAATAATGATTCCTGAGATCCAATTTCCTTCCGTGTGGAAATTTATTTGTTCAGATAGGATGCCTAGTGTTCCCATATGAGAGATAAGTGCTTCCTTAACTTACATGTTTGTAAAACATGCTCAGTCTGTTGTGATCAGCATTCAAAGAAGCATAGCACTACATGAAATAGCCTGAAAAAAAACTTAGCTGAAATTTAATGACTTTAGCTTTTCAGAAACAAAGATAGAAACCCTCACTCCTGTTGCTGTGTATCCAACATGTGTCCAAAAGCACAAGATTACCGTGGCAAATATAGGACTAGATGCTGCCCCACTTCCTCACAGTAGATGATTTATTCATTTCACAGTTTTAGTTAATTTATAAGGGGAAATTTAGAAATTCTTTTCATAGAATACCAAATATGATGGCAGCTGGCAAAATCTAAGCCTTGGAGCAATTACTTTTAACTAGTAGAGGAATTATTTCTATTTTATTTTTCTGAAAGGATTTGTTTGAAGTTTTTCTGCACTATAATTTTCAGCATTGCTCTGCAGTCTCCATTTCATCAGCAAATAAAGGCAGCAGGAATATGGGGATAGAATTTGTCCCGGAAAACATGAGAAGCAAGAATTAGAAAATCAATGTTTTCATTTTGAAATCTTCAGCTTTCACCTGTGCCTTCAGGGCATTCTTTTTTTTTCTCATTTCTTTAGATTTTAAAAAAGGGATGCATGTAGGATGGATTGATTAGGTTCCAGGCCTAGAGGCCTGTATGCGCCAGTAATTGGAGCACCAAGAAATTGACTTTGCAGTTAAATGTTATGCTCAAATTTATGGAGTAATAAGTGGGATGAAGGCTCTTCCAAAATTCTGGTAGTCTGGACTCATCTTCCAGATAGCACCAGAATAACAGCCTGGGACCTGGGACAAGAGAAGTCAGGAAATTCTGTAGAAGTAATTTCTTAGGACTTCGTGATGAAAAATCATCCCACATAGGGGATTTTTTTTCCTTTTACTCTTAATTTAGTCATACCCTTCTACTCATGTAAGAAGCTTTTATTCTTTCTTTCAATGGCCCACAGAATATATAATATTCAGGGCATGTGTCAACTGCTTTTGCTTCTGTTTGATAAGCTGTGCTCCTGGATGCCAATACGCTATCAGCTCTCCCCCATCTCACTACTGAAAAAATATTCAAAAGATGTGGCTGGCCCTTGGAGACATCTCCTTAAAAAAATAATTCTATTTTGAACAAAAGCATGTCTTTGTTATTTAAAGGAATTTTCAACCTCTTAGGAGAGCCTTAATCTATTCCATGAATTATCCACTTATCAAAAGAACTTTGGCTTTTATAGTATTTCAAACAGATTGTGAGGCACTAGGGAGGAAGCCTGTTGTAAACAAAATCTCATGGCTGATGTTTAAAAAGACTATTTTATAGCATATCCCTGAGTGCTACCTCTTTGTAACATGATTATCTTTCATTTCTCTTTCTCATATGAAATATTAATTCTTTACCAAGGCTTTTTCCTTTTTTTTCCGCTTTGTTTTCAATGAAAGACTGCAGGCATCAGGGCAGAAAGTTGGAACAAAATTAATCTGAAATCCATCACTGAGCTTCAAGCTGGACTTTGAGGACTTGAATAAAATAAACTTGTATTTTAATACCCTCCTTGGTTTTGGAAATGAATTTGATGCTGCAGTCATTAGAAGTTACTGTAGTATAAATAGCCTACTAGGAAAAAAGAGGCTTCTGTCTAATAAAGTAAGGAAAGGTGTTGCCTTTCCTTTTGTTGCAGATACCAGGGTATGATTTAGGATGGGAGGGTGCTGCTGCTGACCTGTCTGCCTTCTTCCTTTCTGACTTTGGCAGGTCATCTAGTTTCTTTTACTTTGCTTGAGTAGCATTGTACAACACTAACTGCTCTGCTCTTTGTCATGTGCTGTCATGTTTTAATACTGAAATCTAAGTTGAAGTCTGCTACATAAATGTTGACTGTGAAGGTCTGGAAGTAATTTCAGAGGTAGCATTCCTTTTACACTGGTGACAAATTTAGGGTTTGCCTTTTTGCCTCTTATGCCTGTTAGACCTGATAGAATGAATCATTTTAACACTGAGACTGGATAACTTACTGTTAATTACCACGGATTTACAAATGCCATTTCATGATTTTGGAACTCATAGAACCTGTTAGAAATCTGTTGACATTTCTGTTACCAACATGAACTTTAGTTTCGCTGTCTCAGTAATATCTTATTTTCTAACCCTGAACTTTCACAGGTAAGTATGTTTTTATTTGGAATGGTCCCTCTGGATAATTCAAAAAATGATCAAAATTAATTAAGTTAATTTTCTAGTCTGAGAAAGAGTTCAATTGGCTGTTGTGGTAAGCTGGAAGATATTTTGCCAGCTGTAGTTAACTGGAAAATACAATCACTATATCATTTGAGAAAGGGTAAATTAATCCAGATACCTTTTTTGTTGTTTCAAATAAGAAACATTTGTGATGACATTTTACATGCTTGACAGACAACTGTTGGAACCAAGAAACTTCCATTTTCTAATGTGTTTTCAACTCACATCATTATTGTTTCTCTCACTGTGGATATATATCTCTGTCAATCCACAAGTTATCAGTTACTACAGTAAAAACGTTTGATCTCGCAAGCCTGTGAATGCTAGAACAGCTGCCGCAGGACATGCCATGCTTGAGGATAGATTTTATGTTCTCTTGCCTTGCTGAGTTGAGAGGGATGCAGAACACCTCTGCAGCATTTGTTCACGTTGCTGCCTTGCTACAGACAGCGCAGATCAAGCAGAAGATCCTTTTCCTTCCCCCAGCGTCCCAAGTTACTAAGGGTTTGTCTGCAGAAGTTTTTTGTGTATGCATATAAAGCCACAGTTTTTGACAGCAAATCTTGATTTGGACCGGTAAAATGTGCACAGCATTTTTCTGTAAGGAATTGTCTTACTTGCTAGGTAAGCTGTGGAAATAGAACACACCTGTTAATTTACTGTGAGATTTTATGGGATGGCATTATCTCATGCAAATGGCTAGGTGGCTTTTGGGCCTTAATCCCTTCTGATAGTGGAATGAAGGGATGAAGAAGCTCCAGGGTGAGCATCTGTATTTGTTTTCCTTTCATTCTCTTTCAGTATTAATCTACATTTAGTATTTTTCTTCTTTTACAATTTCCTCTGTGAAGTTTAATTAATTCAACTTTCAGCTATATATGAAAGTGCTGTTTAACACAAGGGACTTCTTTCTAAGTTCCTGGGTAGGATTTACCAAGTACTCCCAGCAGCAGTCAGACAGGCTGCTGTTGTGGAGACAGATCCATCTCTGGGTAGGATGAATGTAGTTTCATTATTGGATATGTTCCACTTGGATTTTTCTGATTCTAAAGATAGTGGGGAAACTAGCGCCAGAAGTGTGTAGATGAGTGATTATTTGGCTCTTGTGCAAGAAGCTCTCTGAATATTGGTACTTGCTTTGTTTTCAGTTTCTGTGTTTAGCAGTAGATTGGTTAGAAGAACAGGGTAAGATTATCTGGAGCTTATCTAAAAATTCTCTGTACTGCTGTACTGCTTCCTCTGCTTTCTGATTATGAAATAGAAGAGGCGGTAGCTATACTGGGGCTTAAACTTTTAGTGATGAAAACCAATCACATCCCTGAAACCGCTCTGTTATATATTTGCTAATGCCTTGTCAAAAAATGGAAATAAACCTAATATGTATACAGCGCTGGCACCTACATGCTTCCTCTCAGGGGATATCTAAGCAAGGTTTGAAACTGTTGACACAGAGCTTAGTACATTGCCATCAGGGGAATTATAGTGGCCAATTACATTCTTGCATAATTGCAGCCTTCAACATAAAAAAAATGAAAAGCATATCTGAGGTATTTGCACGTAAATCTTGACAACTTCTGTGTTATTTTTTCCAGGCCCATGACTTCTCATACAAAATAGGCAGATGCACATCAGTAGATGAGCCTTTCTTACTTGTTTTTAGTTCTTTAACTTCATTTAATTTAATTTAAGTGCTGAATTGTAGTCTGGAGTTGCCCACTACTCCCTTTTTCCTCATCTCTGACTTAATTTTCTGAGCCATATGAGAAAAAAAACCCCAAAACCCAACAAACGGATTGTTGCCCTACTGAGCTTATTTATGAGGTATATTGAGACAAGGTAGTTCTGAAAGAATCCTTTTGGTATTTGAGATTTTTCATGGTGATAGTGATGTCATGTTGTTTACTCTGTAGTATAGAAGGACATTATCTCCAAACATCCCTTTGCAAAAGTCAGAGCTCTAGCTGGAGTACTTGCACAGAATAAAAAAAAACCCAACAATTCTTTTTTTTCTAAGTCCAGAGCAAAGGCTAGGCTGCTGTTTTCATGGGCTGCATGTCCTTTAAAGCCATAAATCATGGTTCAGGTCTCTAGGCATTGCAATAAAAATCAGTGGACTTCTTAGGAGAACCTCCATACATAAACTATGCTTTTGATGTGGAAAGAGGAAGAGTGCAACTCAGGGTTGAGTCAAAATGATGAATGGAGTTTACTGCCAGTGATATTAGAAATTTGTTGGAGAGTACAACTATATCAAAAAGGACTATTTATGTCCTGCAAGGTAAGCTATGAAAAGCAAGAACATCTCAGCAATAACTGTAATTTTCTTGGCTTGTGGCAATTGAGGGCAGGCTCCCCTACATTTAATATCACAATTATATTTCTTTTTAAGTGGAGAAGGGTGAGGAAAGCAAAAACCAGTAACAAGAATTTTCCTAGTCTTTTTTTTCATGTAGCTGCCATTCCATAGTGGTCAGCATGTTGTGAATGGCAGATTAGAATAAAAGCACAGGCTATCACTTGAACTAGAGAGAGGAATTGAAAAACAGGATAGCATGATGAGGCCTATAAAGCCTCTAAAGCCAAAGTTCAGAAGGTGTGTGGGAAGGTGTAACCAGAGGAAGTACTATTCCTTCCACATTGGGATAAGAGAGAGGGTACAGGCAGAGCCCTCCCCTCTAGTAGACAGCAACATCTTTCTTCCCCTGCAAGTCACTAGCCTTCTGATGTAGGACAGCTGCACAGCTCCCTTGTTGCTACTGTCACCTCCTGTTGTTTTTCTATGACTGCCAAGGTTGGCCAAAGATGAATTAATAAACATATGTAACAAACAGCAGTCCCCCTTTCCCATATCATACAAAGAATAGAGGTAGAGCTCACTACAGCAAAAAATTTGGGACCACTATGGTTACTCTAAACCTAAAAAACTGCTCATGTTTATATCATACGCACCCTTTACAAAGTAGTGTCATTGTAGTAGACATTGCCTCCAACAGTTGTCAGTTTTGCAGGATGGTTCATGTATTATAGGTAAACACAGTATTATTTCACATGTTGATACAAATTGTGTTTTTACGAAGTCTTGATTTCTCATACCAACAACTGAATTCTAATGGGTTCCCTTGCACTTGCTGAAGCTCTAATCTGGTAGTTTAAACTACATGGGCAATCTCTTACATTCATCTTCTACTCCATTAAAGTTCATGGCACACTTTCTACGTCCAGCCGTTGGCTTACATCAATCACCTGGGAGGAAAGGCCTTTGAATGTTTTCTAAAAGCCCTAACTCTGAACACAAAAGGCTCAGGTGTTTGCAAGCATTTGGTTCTTGTCTGCAACACATAAATAACTTAACAGGTATATGCATTTTAAATGAATTACAAAATACTGTTAAAATCAATGTTAAATGTCTGTTTGGGTTTTCTCTTCAAACATTAATGTGTCCAAAAGGTTTGGCTTGAAAATGCATCTACTCTATTCAGCTCCAGTAATTATTTTAGCAGCAGCAGCAGCCTGCTATGTTGCCAGATTTCAGCTTGCAAAATTAGGGCGATTGCCTGAGGCTATGAATCATCTCTGGGGGATTTGTGGATGTCTGTCCAGCTGCTGTAGTTTTGCATGCATGCTAGAGAGCAAGTTTCGAGAATAAGTTCTTTGCAGCAGCATCTTGCTCGCTTGACATGTGAGCATGTAAAGCAAAAGATTGGTGAAATACATACAACCCTGCTAAAATGTGTACAATGCTGCACTCCTAGTGTGTTTTTGGAGCGAGCTGCTCACTTCTGGTTAACTGCTGTAAAGCCCATTTAGCGTTTCACTAGAAAAAAAACCAGCATCTGTTCTGGTTTTTTTCCAGCTAATGAAATCAGAACTTTACCTTAGTTGGACAAGAAAAGAATATTTACTCTGATGTTCTAAAAATTATATAATCTGCTCATTTCTAGAAACAGATTTAGTCAGTATCCACTGCAGCAACCTTTTACCATGTTCGTATGGGGATGTAGATTATCTAAAAATATACCCCTGAAACCAATACTGCCCTGCCATAAGGAGTTTGTGGTGGATAAAACCTGCTAACTCAGCTTTGTGTACCTCCTGCTTTCCTGGTAGGCAGCGTAATTAATAGGTACAATTCAGATAGGCCTGATCCTGCAGCACAGCATACGGTGACTCCTACAGAACTAGCAAATTATGAGCGGGTTTTATGTAAGTACTAAGTATCAGTTGCTTTTATATTTTAATGAACGCAAGCCTTACAGAAGGCAAGAACTAGCAGTAGTCTGGAATAGGTGTAAAGCATCAACTTCAATGCACAATGAGTACTTGGTGCTTGTTACACTCTCACAGTTTCCCTCATAAACATTTTTGGTGTCATCTCTGGCATTTTTCACCACATAGTGTTTTGTAGTGTGGTCTTACAAATTGACCTGAGTAAACAGCCCTATTTATTTGAAAGGGAAAGGATACTTGTCTGGGTACTGATTTAAAATGTTTAAAGTCACTTTTCCACAAGCAAACAGGAAAATGAAATGAATTTGTTAATAGGTGCTGCAATATGAGATATTGTTGGGAATCAGAAATAGTTCAGGTCCATAGGAGTCCTAGGTCCATATTGGGTTAAGACATGGGCCACACACAGCACTCCACTGCTCCTCAAGTATTCCTGTACCATCACTGGCAAACCCATGCAGAGGTCCTCCAACACGACCTAGCAACATTAGCAACATACCTATGTGCACCTGCATTGCCATCTGCTGCTATGAAATTAGACCACTACCCTTTTTGTCTTAGAAGTTGCTGCATCCTAAAGAGAACCTCGCTGTACCCTCAATTACAAATTCTCAAAAACTTGATTCAGGCACCTGTTTCAGGATTTGTAGCAGCTGTATCACTTTAAGGCACATTCCAAATCAACTGACATTTCACAACATTTCATTGGGAAATGACAGCATTATTCACTTTGTAGGACCAGCTTTCAATAAACAACTTAAAAACTTCACATAGACCAAGACACACTTGAGATTCCCCAGCCCCTTTTCCTTTTTTCTGGAATTCACTTTGTTCTAAGCAAGTTTCTATTCCCTGTGCCCTCTCCCTCAAATGGAGTTACAGAGTTTTGCAATCCCTGCCGTAGGCTCTGTAATGCAGCGTGTGGTTCCTGATGTAATGAATAGCTCACTAAGGCTGCCAGCAAGCTTTTTTTTTTTTTCAGTACATAACACAGTATCAGCAAGAAATTAACAAACACTCCTTGATGTTTCGACACTATGAGTTACATACACATCATAATGGCAAGGTAAACAAAATTCATGGTGGGACAGAAATACCTGAACACCTGAACTATTGGTGGATAGTATCTCACAAAGGTTTAAGGGTCCTAGACCAGATTTTCAGAGGAACACACATTTCTTGATATCTAAGGTAATCACATACAGCTGAGACTAGGTACTTAGGAAAAAAACGCACTTGGAGGTGGAAAAAAAGTGGAAAAAAGGGAATATGAAAGAGAAGAAGATGTAAGGAAAAGAGTGCTGACTTTTGAGTGATGAAGTACTGAGCAATGAGATATCTAATTGGTAGGTCTAATACCAATCTATATCTAATATTGGTATATCTGATTTTGAGAAATAGTGGGTGCTTTTCTCAGAAGATGCCTTATTCTATAAGTAACTCTATGAACTATTTTCCTGTTCTGTGAAAAACTGTATTGTATATTCTGATCTAAATAGCCTGAAATGTTTCAAGGATATTGTATGTGATAGCTGATGTAGAAATGCTTACCAAACACTCATGCTATCGCAGGGTACCCTGATATTTCTACCACCCACCTACTGTTATTTATTTGGTGAGAAGATGAGGAGGTACAATAAAATTGATATATGCATGTCTTGAATGCTTCCCTTGAGAGTTTGGGGTTTTTTTTATTACATTCTTCCACTTTCTTTCCCTGCATTGTTTGTATCTTCCAGTTGACCACTCTTAACACATTTTTATACATTTTTGCAGTGTCAGGCAGTAGTCCCCTAACCTACCAGAGCTGGTCTTGAAAAACTGAGGCCTTTCAGCCACCCAGACTTCTTTGTACTCTGGTTATTGGTTGTCCATATCCTGTACCTGTTTAAAAAAAACCAACAGGTTAGGACTTTTGCTTTCTTCTCCTCTTTTAGATATTTAATGCAAAGTAGAATGATGTCTGAGTTCTTTACCATTCCTCTTACTGCCCAAATTCAGGAACATAATTAATTATTCTCACTGTGGACCTTGATCAGAATTTCACTGTATTTATTCCATGTGATGGTGGATCCTTTTAACAAAATTTCTTTTTGCATATGTAGCAAACATTACATACATAGTGAAGAAGCATAGTTACCTTTAACAACTGCCTAGTCAGAAACCATTTTCAGTAAGAAACAAGTCCAAATGCAAACAACAGCTACAGGAAAAAAATTATTCTCACTGTTAGCATCAGTCTATTTGTGCCTTCTTCAGGGATCCATACAAGTTTTCTTTAATCTTTGAGACATGTGTTAACATCTGTATTTTATGTCCTGGGTTTGAGTCACACTCTGTAATGAAACTTATTATGCCTTTTCATTCTTTTGGCTTGCCAGATGCTAGCTTTCTCCACCCCATTCACCTCATGGAACCACTTTTCATTTATGGTTAACACTGTTCATATTAATCATGTGTTGATATTTTATTTATGTATGTCATGTGTGTTCCTTGCAGCTATTTTTACACTCCTCACCAGGACTGAGCATACCTCTGTGAGAGCAGAGGTCCACCAGCTGCAGATTAATCTCCACAGATTAGATCTTTCACAGCACTTCACTGAAATTTGTTTTCTTATTTTCTAAAACACTAATCATCTCTAAATGCAAAATGTAAAAACGCTAATAACAACAACATTAACCAGCAATGAAACCTTCCGGTAGCCAGAGACTTAGTAGGTGGTACAGAGCCATATCTATGAACTATAGAAGGAACTCAATGCACCTAACTCCTAAATTATATCAATATTAGCAAACTGACCAGTTCTCTGAACATACTTCTGGACACTGAACTTGGGCAGTGAGCTTGCTTACTGCCATAAATCATTGCAGTGGCACTGGTGTGCTTTTGGCTTGTGCCCTCTGAAATTTTCCAAAACAACTGCCACGTGTGATTCAAGAATTAGCAGTGGGAAAGGGCCACATAATTTGGATACTGGTATTAGCTGGGAGCAAAGCTGGTCTTTGAGAAGAGACCAGCAGTAGAGTGTAAGCAGAAGCCAATGCAATTCCAGATGTATTGGCACCCTTTGGATAAAAAATAGGTTGCAGTGGGAGATAGCAAGTGAAAAGTGAGCAGTGCTGCAGACTTCCCTTCACTCTGCTGTTCATGATCATCATGTGAAGGTACATGCAGGAAGTCACATCATTTAAAAATAAATTAATAAGTAAACCAAGAGCCTGAAATCAACATGTCCATACATTTCTGATGTTATACATCCATCTACCTAGTGCCTCATTATTTTTTTTAATGAAACAACTAATTATTTTCTAGGAAACAAAAAGACCATTAAAAACCACTGTGATTTAGCTAATTAGTCCCTTAATACATCCCAGGGAGTAAACAAATTAACCAACAGTTTCCCCCATTGAAACCTGCAATTTTTCTCTGTTTCTTTGATCACTGTAATTACCAGAGGGATTAATGCTGTTGGTGCTGTCATTTGACTGCTTTAAAACACCCACATGTGGAGCGCAAGGTCATTATGGTTATTTACTATATGCACAGATTAAACTAAATTCATTGTGACTAGCTCGGAAAACACTTTTTTCTTCTTGGGTGCAGGGAGGGGGGAGCAGTCACAGAGGTGAGAATTTTCTTTCCACAAACTAACTGTGCATCTCTGCGGATCAGATCTTGCTCGCATTTGTATGCATGGACATCCATGTAATCTATGCACAGATAGGTTTTCTATCCTGAGAGCAGTATAGCTACCGGTACACTATTGTAGCAAAACAATGTCCAAAAATGCTGTGTTGTCCCACAGACTTATAACTAGCAGCTGTAAAACAGCAGCCTGTAGCACTTGAGCAGATGTGATGTTCTGATATGAAATAATTTTATAAGGATATTTATGCAGCGTTCTCTTCCACAGGCTGAAGGCAGCAGAAACGTATTTCTTCTGAAAATCCAGACTAACTGATATTCCTTTTCCCCTTCTTTCCCTTTTATGTTCCTGGATGCAATTTAATGATTTAATTTCACAGCACATTCTCTGTGACACTTTCTTTGTTTCCTCCAATTTTTCTGGACCCATTACCTCAGACTTGAGCTATTACATCACAGCTTTGTCGTGCTCCAGAAACACTGCCAATTGTCAGCCCAGCACTGGAGTGGGAAATGGTCAGGGCCCTGATTCCACTCAAATTAAATCTAAGAGAGCCTTTTTGTCAAGATTTCATTGGGAGCAATAGCAGGTCTCTGGAAAATTAGTACCCCCAGAACCGCAAAGGGTGTTGGCTGCCCATATGACCCTCACTGTGCCGGTCCCACCTCATGATGGTGAGGGCCATATGGGCAGGTCATTGAGTATACCATGTTATAGATCTTATTTCTCTTCAAATATTGCCAATATCATTCTGGATGTTTGTAGTGATATAGAGAACAAACTGCTTATTGCTTAATGATTGTGTCTCTGTAACTTTACATACCAAGGACTGGTGTTTGTCAAGGATTAAGCCTGTCAGAGACCGGCACTTGGGAGTGATGAGCAAGAAGGAACCATGAGCGATCACAAAACTTAATTAAATGTTTGATGAACTTATGATCTTGTTAAGAAGGCACAAGTAGAGGCCTTGCTTGAATAGATAGGGCCGGAAAAGATAACAACTCCTGCCTTTGTTCTCGTCCTTGTAGATAATTTAGCTTAAACTAGCCATATGGTTCTAAACTACTAATGAAAACTTAGATAATAGGAGCACTAACAAACACTGAGGTATCAAAACATGTAAAGGACCATACTGCGCAGAATCACCTGAGGAGGGTCAAATAGCGGACAAGTGAGGAAGACTATGGAAGACCACCAGAGGACTCCTGAAGACCACCAGAGACCTTCAATGTGCCTGCGTAAAGGACATTTGCATATGCTAATAGTTTCCTAGAAAACTAATGAATATGTATAACATTTCTCAGAAATCTAGTGAATATGTATGTAGAACATGTACTTAACCTGCACAATTAGGCCTGACGGTGTGCACGATAGGTAGAATGATCCCCCATGCATCCAGCGCTGCCAATAAAGAATACCTACTTAATAGTTAAACTATTGATTTAGTTTCTTTGAATCAGTAGGAAACCTCAACAAAAGTGCCAGGTAGCCAGTAGGCTGAATTGCAGATAATCAACAGTCCAGCAAAGGTAATATATAAAACAACTTTCTTTTGCTATACCAGAAATTTAGGATAGATATTTCTTTTTCCCAGAAGCAGGTTTCTCTGAAAAACAGTTGAGGAATGACTGTGGTCCTCCTTATTGTTGGCAATTTCCTTGCTTTCCCTTTGTATTTAATACCATACCTGGAAAGAAATGATTCTTGAAGTTGTTCCCATAAAGTAAGTGGGAGTCTGTATACACCACTTTCTGAGGTGATCTTAGTTGGACTTCTTATTTAACTTTCTGTGGGTCTATGATTCTGAGCAGGCATTTTTCAGGATAGGAATGGGATGAAAGGTTTTACAATCCTTTTGTTACCCAGGGCAAAGAGAAAGGGACCCTCCTCCTCAGAGGAACTTTAGGAGTTGCAACAGATACTCCCTTTTCCTCCCTGCATAAGCATGCAGAAGGTCCCTAAATACCCAGTAGTCTACTTGTCCTTGTATATAGGTGTGTCTGTGACTGGGGTAAATCC
Organism: Harpia harpyja; assembly: GCF_026419915.1. Taxonomy (NCBI): domain Eukaryota; kingdom Metazoa; phylum Chordata; class Aves; order Accipitriformes; family Accipitridae; genus Harpia; species Harpia harpyja. The sequence goes on along the minus strand of NC_068969.1, from coordinate 67,249,186 downwards.
AGTCCACATTGTTTTTCCTGCAGTGCAATATCCCTACCTGCAGCACTGGAGATAAGGGTGTGTGTGGGCAGACAATTTATCTCAAAAATAGACGTATTTACAAGCTGTGTTGAGACTTAGGTGGCCTCACTGTAGCACTTGGAACAGAAAATAATGTTTGCATGGTTATGTCTGCAATCACAGGACATAGATTGGTGCTCGTTCTGGAAACTGGAGTTTCTAACATAATGTCATCAGTCTCAAGGCCTATGGCCAGAGGCCTGTATGATTTACATGTTGGCTCCTGATAGACATTTGTGCACAGCTAGGAAAAAAACTGTAAGTTGCTATACCTTTATAGTCCTGGCCAGCTGGCCATTGCCTTTTTTTTTAAGGAAATAGGTATTACCCTTCAACAGGGTGTTATTAGGCTGAAACCAGCCTGGATGATGCATGATAAATCAGAAGGGATGCAGGAAGGGATCTGGATTTCAAGCTTTCATGCAACTGCTGAAAACTGAGAGGACCTAGACACTAATTTTTCTCCTTAGTGGCCCGAGTGGTCTCCCAGTGTTGGCCTGACGCCACTTTCCAGAGCTGCCCATTTTTCTGAAGTTGACTTTTTTGTCTCTCCATAATATTTTTATGCTTAGTCTAGTGTACTGAATTCATCTGAGAAAGAATTTAAGTATGCTTAATAACAGTAAACATTCTTTACGGAAGGCTTATTTATAAAAACACTAAACTTTATGCATATTGCATGCATACAGCTCATTTCAAAATTAGGTCAGTTATTTAAATGCCAAACTGCATCCTAGTTGACTGAGTCAAATTTTGGCTTAAATTACTAAATATCCATACTAGCTTTCTACTTGTACTGAACTTGTGCATGAACTTTACCAGGAAATAATCGTTATAATTTATATAGAAATGTTTAATCTGCCTTTTTAAACTAGAACTAAGCAAAAGTTCTGGAGAGGTAAACATAGCTATGATTTGGATATATTCCCCTTATTGTACAAATTTCCATTCTGCGTCAGTCATAAATGAAAATATTGTTTGGGGTGTTGGGTTTTTTTTTCTTAACAGCCTTTAAAAAATTGATTTTACTTCAGTAAAGATGATAAAAATTATCCAATACACTATTCCACATAGGTGGAATGCTTTCTGAAGAAATGATACTAGCTTCCTGTGACATAAAAATCCCTGGCATTGATAGATGATTTTCACTTGACAGTTGAAGAAAACCTAGTACATTGTTCATAATAGTAAATCCTTCAGTGATGTTTTGGAGTTCAAACCGCTTCAACTTTTCTTCAAATACCATGAAAGCAGTCTTGCAATTTTCTACAGAAATCTATTCTGTATTTCAGCCATGAGCTATCCTAGGAAAGGCTGAGTGAGAAATAACTCTGTTCTAATAGACTGTAACAGTAAGCATTTGAGGGGAAGTAGTTTTAGCAAGTGTTCATTTTTTTAGGTCCTTCTTAGCACCAATTTGATAGTAAGGTTTTAAACAGAAGTGAAGTGCAATTATTGCTCATTTCTTCCTTCACAATATTGGGGATCTTCTTGAAAAGGTCAAGGAAGGAAGTATACAGCTATTTACACACCTTATTTTACTGATGGCAGCTGAAGATTACAAACTTATAAATAATTAAACACCTAATTCCTGCCTACTTCTCACTTCAGAGTGGATATTCACAATGTCTCGCTGTAAGCAGCCAACTTGGATAACCTGAATCACTCTCTTGAGAATTCACTTACTATACAAAGAGCTTGAATTAAGACCATAAGAACTAGAGGCCTTAAGACCAAATACTGTCACTGTCCTCTTCCCTAGGTGCCTCTCCCATGACTGCTCTATTCTTCCCAGCACTAAAGTCACTATAGAATAAGGAATGTGGAAACCCACGTGGTACCATTCTGGGCATGGTCAGAAACAGGACTTCAGCTTCCTAGGGATTAAAACACATCTATTATTTACAATGAAGTTCTGAGACTGCCCAGAGCATCCCAGTCCTGATACTTCTGAATGTCTAAGCACCTGCCTTGCTTTTTAACTTTATCAAATCCAAAGGTATTTGTCTGTGACAACAGAGGAGCAGACATAAACCAAGTACCACGTTGAATGGGACAGGAGAAGGTGCCGATACTTATTCCTCCCATACGATTTCCATGCCTGGTTCCTCTTTTCTTCAAAAATTCAGTAACCAGAAGGCTCACCCAGGGTGTGGGAGTCCTATGGCCAGCTCACCCTTCAGCCTGAGGGGGCTTGAGCATCGTCTTCCTCTCCAGAGGCAAGTGTCTGCATCAACAAGTTAGAGGTTGTTCTTGCACTGGTATCCTTTCCATGTTGCATATAACTGCTAAATAGCCTGTGGTCAGAGAACAAAAATAGGAGTGAGCATAATTATCTTGCCTAGTGATGAGAGACTGACTCGGAAGAAAGGAGACCTGATTTCCAGCCTCTGCTCTAGTTGTTATTTAAGCATCTTATCTAATGTCTTTTTCATTTGTATTCAAGCAGCTGAGAATAGCTTTTGTTAAATTCTGAGCAGCAAGACCTATGAGATTTCCAAGCATGAGAAGCATGTTGTGCTTGAAAACAGCAGAAAATAAACAGAATATGTGGATATGAAAAGTAGATTGCACATGTCATTTAGTGTTTCTGCAAGTGTAATCATGTTAGTGCCATATTCCTGCAGAATGATTTTTCTTTAAGTGTACTATTTATAAAATAACATTGTGTAGCAGTTTGTTTTGTTTATTTTTTAGCAAAGACCTTCTTGTGCTTACTTTCAAAAAATTTAAGGTGTAAGAGTGGATGTTAATAGATGTGGTTTCAAATTATTATACATTTAAAGAAAAATGTTTCTATTTATAGTACAGAAACACAATAAACATAAAACACATCCTTTCTTATTTTCTTCATAAGTATGAATTTCAGAATGCATCACTAAAAACATAATCATATTTTATAGCAATGCAGTCTCACATCTTTAAAAGGAAAAGAAAAAAAGAAAAAAACTTTGACAGACCAGCATATTGCCAGGTGAACGCAAGCTGATTGTGCTGGATTGTCAAGCTGAGATAAAAGTCACACGACTATCGGTTTGTTTGTTTGGGTTTTTTTTCCCCGTAAAAGTCATGCCTTTCACTCTGGTTTGTGTTACCTAAGTAATACATTTCAGTGTATCTGATGTTTTTAGACTTGGGATAGTTTTGTGGTCTGAAAGTTAGGCTGAGGCTGCAGAGCTAGAAGAAGTTCAGTTCCTTGCTCTGAGTTCCTGAGTGATCCTGGACAAATTGCTAGCCTCTAGCCCAGTTACCACATTTCTTGCTTACTAACATCTCAGCTACAGGAATAAGGAATATACAGAAAATAAGGCATATACTCCTTATTTAGTCATTTATTATTGCAAGGACTATAGAGGTTGATGCAGTGTCAAGAGCAATTTTACTGAGCACTGTATGTATGTAAAAAAAGTGAGTTCTCAGATTTAAAAACTTCATAAAATTGAACAGATGCTGGTCTTGGGTTGCACTTGGGCTAACATTATATCTTGTTTTGTTAATAGCTTCTTTACATTTTGCTTGGCATTATTTTCCACAACCAATAATATCCTTGCCTATATTTCCAAGGAGCACAACAAATATATCTACTTCCTCTTTTTAATTTAATGACAAATAGAATGAATAATCCGTGCAGAATCCAATTATTGAAGGCTTATTCAGAGGAACTCAGCCAATGGAGGGAGCTTAAACTGAAAATGATTGATTTGAATATGCAACCTCAAGAAGCTGATGTTGGTGATCTATACAAAATGCTGGCTATTAGATATTGCAAGTGGTGACAAAAGGCCTTTCAAGTGAAAGACTGTACCTTTCAGAAGGTGGTGGCTATGTATTACAAAGAAAAGCTTACATTTCTACCTAGTTTCATAGTATATAAGACATAAGTGATGTCCTCAGGAAGAAAGACAAATAGAAGAAAATGAAGGTGTTTCTAAACAGCTGCGTTCAGCTCAGTGGTTATATTCAGCTAATTGGTTCTGTTTCTGTGTTAGAAATTTAGCACCACTAAAGGGTTTCCATTTTGTTACTGTCTGAATGTGTTTACATTTTTTTCTGAGGGACCAGGTTATAAAGCCTGACTTCAGCTTATGCTAACAAAAGAAAATAACATTGCTCAAAAGTTGGTTCCGAGGATGCTGCTGTATAGTCCACCACAAATAACAGGTCTGGGGACAACTGCCTAATCCTAGGACTTAACCACCCAGTCCTGTGAGGTCTCAGGGAGGCATTACTTCTTCTTTATAAATAAAAGCAAGGACAAAAACTCAGTAGCATCTGTCCAGCCTCTCACATGGAAGCTGCTACTTGCTTTAGTTACAACCCTTTGCTAGATGCCATTTCCATCTTCCTTTCCCAGAGGCATCCTGGTAGTGTCTAGGATGTTCTGCCTCAGCTGCCTTTGGTAAAGAATGCTTTTCTTCCTTCCACCTCTTTCAAACATGAACTAATTGAAATTAATTACAGACATGTAGTATCTGATTTTGACCTGTGAGAAACCAGTAAGTTTCTAGTCAAATCTCATCACAGACAGCAACTAAAACAGACTATGAAGGAGGATGCCGAGCCTGCACAGTAGGGACCAGCATGCCACACAGATTCAGAGGTACAGCTGAAATGCAAAAAATAAAGTTGCTATGGTCTATAGCTGTACGTCAGACCTAGTTTGACTTTCAAACATTCTTTTCAGTGTGAAGGTGGAAATTAGAAATTCAATGTAAGAATTAGTTCTTTCTTTTTTTATATGAATATGTTCTGAATGTCAGAATCGTCAAACTGCATTTCTGAGGGACCTACCTTGTTTAAGTAAGTTGCACATGGATACATAGTGAACATGCAACCACTCTTGAACCAAAATTCTCTTTAATACTGGTAGATATTTCACCCATGCTAATCAGTTTTTATTAAATGCTTGCTAACTAACATACACCTATAATGTATTTTCACTAAATTTAACATGGTCTTTACACTATCTCTATAAAAGTTACTAACTTAAAAAAAAAGTACAAATAGAACACTCAGTATGTCCAAGATCTGAAGCACTTTTACACTTAAATTTTAAATGTGTCTAAATTTTAATTAAATTGTATTACTTCAGTTATATTAGAAATTAATTAAAATTTAATTCTTTAAATATAGAACATTTATACCACTTTTAATGATTTTAATTGCACTTCATTGTTGATGGAGATGTCTAGGGCTCCTTCAACAGAAAGATCCAGCTTCTTCCTTGCTATGTGCTTAGAAGTGACTGGACACAAACTTCTGCTTCCCATGGATGCCTAAATGGTTGGTGAACTGCATACATGTACATCTGATATAAAAATAATTTAAGAGTAAATAATTGTATTTCATTACCTGTTTAGTAAAAAAAAAAAAAAAGGCATATTTGATGATTAAAGACATGTCTATGCTGCTACTGAAGTTATGACTGTAACAGACAGGTGTACATGTTAGATTTAATTTAACCAGGTTGGGCAGCATAGTGGTGAAAGCCTTCACCCTGCAACAGACACTGGATATGTGTATAGTTAGCTAGCTTATGCTGAGTTCTGTGCATCATGTCTTCACTGCTGCTGTTTGCCCAAAGCACCTATATTGAAATAACCATGGGAAAACCTAAGGGTATTCTCATTATACTTTCAGTTTCAGAGTTTTGACATAACCTAAGCTTGTGCTTGAAAAGTCTTTCCAAACATGAAAAGATGTGGGCATGTTCTTTTGGAGAAACTTATTTTAAACTTAAAATTCTGCACATAACTATTTCCACTTAAGTCAGTTCCTTCCTTCACACAACATTCACGCTTGCTATGACAAACCATTTTTTTTCCAGGTCTGCTGGAATCAGTCCTTCCCCTTCTACTTCTTTCCATAATCTTTCTCCTATAGAGTTCATGGTCTCTTTCAGTATCATCTGTGAAAGGAAATTGACTACAAAGAGTGGTAGAAAAGCTAAGTCTGTAGACTGAAGAATGTTGGAGCTCAATCTGAGAAGCTTCAGAGGATTTATTCTTCAACCAAATTTTGCTGATATGTAAAGCTTTTGTGAAAGGACAATGCTGCAATATTGCCATAATAGTATGTAAGAAGGAGGTGAAAAGTTCCTAACAGTATGAAACAGTGTCAAATCAAATTTTATTGAAATGAAATGTTTTAGCTGACACAGCTACATTTTTGCAGAATTTTTACCTTAGAATAGGTTCAAAATGCTTGTTTCTATTCCAAATGAAATCAGGTTTCAAAATCCATCTCTGCATCTCTGCATTTTCCATACAGTCCTCAGGAATATCAAATTCCACTTGCATTTTTATTTCCTCAGTAAGAAATGTCATAAAATGCAGTCAGCACCATGAAAGAGAAAACCTGCCACTCCCCAGAAAAGTCCAGAAAGCACTAAGGAACAAAAGTTTCAATTGCCATCTCTTACCACAACACCATGTGTAGGATAAAGTCCTTACTAAATAGAGACATAACTTAAGGAGTTCCTAGATGTGACAGAATGCTTGCCATCTATCTAATGCACAGGATGGACAGTCAGAAATTCAAATCCAGGTCTGGAGTCTCTTATGCACACTTATGTTAGTGGCGTCCTAAGCCTTTTTTTTTTTTTTTTTTTCCCTGAACATAGAAAATGGGCCTAAAATAGGGAAACCTTACTCTCTGAGCTGATATAGAGATTGATTAGATGCTGTGGAAGACAGCATCATGCTAAAGCATATATGGTGTTTTATCAATAGATATTTCTTCTGTACATTTTTCTGAATTATTGGTAATTATGGGTTGAAGTCCAGTTCAAGTTTTTTGAGACAGAGATTCATATTCAGGGATGTGATTTAGCATTGCAAGTTGAAGGGTTTCATGGAATGCAGTAGAAATCAGAATGAAAGGAGAGGGCTAGAGCTGCATTTACCTGCTTCACAGTTTTGTATGGTTTTTTTTTTAATCAATTTACTCAATTTAATTAATTGAATATGGTTTACATAATTTTTAATTTTATTTTTTATTTTATAAATTTAATTAATTTACTTATTTCACAGAAGTAAATGCTGTGATAAGGAATAGTAAGGATGTAGGGAAAACGTGGTGTCTGCAGGGTTCTTATTTTCTTCTGCTTTACCCTGTATACACTATTTCAACAGTAACAGGTATTCTCTTTCTCTTGTCAGTCTGGGTTTCCCCTGCAACATCTAATGAAATATTTGCCAAGTTAATGTGCCATGCTTGTTGTCAACTGAGCTAGTCAGAGCAAATCCCTTCATCAGTAGCCAGTTATTTATCGAATTCATATATGTGCCATCTCTGTTTGCTTTGACTTGTGTCCTGCTGGAAAGCTAATTTAGTTGTAACTACCATAGTCACTAGCAGTCTGTGAGGTACCCCTTCTTTCCTCTTTGCATTGTATCCTTAATACGTGAGGACAGCATGAGCATGGCTGCCCATTCTTTCAGCTATAGTTTTACTTCAAAGAGGGACAGGAGGAACAGTGATCGTGATCTGAAAGAAGTGCCCAGTGCTTTCCTTACAGCTCTGTCTGCTGTCAACCATGAGGTGTGCAGGCTGAGCAGTTATTGGAAAGGAGGGACACCAAAAGTGTTTGGCTTGAGCTATCCCTTATTTCACTGCTTCGATTTATGATAGTGTGCCAGACTTCTCTCAGGGACTGGCTCAGCTCTTCCCTACTGGTTATGTATGCTACCATTTCCTTCTCGACTTACTCCATTTTCTATGCCATGTACTACTTCTTTTTCCTTTCATTTTTCCTTTCCTTCATTTTCCTGTAAGAGGCTCTGAACACCATCTAGCAGCAGAGAGGCAAAGATTAAGCAGAAAAAAGAGTGTCTCAGAGGGCTGCTTAGTGACATGTGAAATGCACACATTGTTTATTCATTTCCCTTTAGTTCTTTATACCTTAACAGCCATGCATCAGTAGATATTATGCTGAAGGTCATTTTGGAATAAAGGCAAAATTAAAAATGTAATTTGTGTTGTCATTTTACATCTTTCTTTTGTATTATTTTAATTAAACTCAAAGACCGTGTAGCATTTCATGTTGAATTATTTATTTAAGTATTATATAGCTTTACTTAATTTATCACTCAGTAGACGCATTTAATGCAATGATTATCAGAGGTTTAAATGTGATTTTTGTGAATATACAGTTAAAATTAGTTTGAGTGCAAGTGAAATTAAGGTAACAACATAAGCTACCTTAATTTTATGCAAGTACTTTTTTATGTACAGCCTTAAAAATATGGGCAGATCTTATGTCACTGAGAATAGGGTTTCTACCTACTATGCATATTTTAATTAAATATTCCTGTCCTGAAAATGTATAATAGACAAAGTATGTAGTGAAGAGCGTGCATTCCATTTCCAAATGAAGAGTGGAAACTCCTATATTTCCAAATTACTATTGTGTATGATTAATCACACATGAACAACACAAAACCCCTCAATGAAAATTACTCCATTTACTAATCTCACTGTAAGTTTTAGTAAAGAAGACAGCTTCTGTGTTTCAGGTAGGAGTACAGAAAGAGTAGCACAAATGAGCTTAGCAAATAATGTCAAGTGTTGGGCTCAGACAAGAATGCTGTGGTTATATTGTGTAACAGAAGTGGATGATGTATGGAAGTGGTGGTCTACTGCTGTAGGTAACACACACTGTGCCACTCGTGGTTCCACAACTTGAGTTGGACCTGATACTCCTACAGCAGGAGATCAAGCATATGACTGCATTCAAAGGTCATTGGAAGATAATATATTTAGAATATTTACTGGTTTTACCACAGGCTAGATTAAACAGATTTTTATGGAAAAGAAAAAGATAGTTTTCCACATGGTTCCTTTAAAGAGACACATGTCTGTGTGTGTGTATCTACCCTAAACTTTCTGGACCCTTCTTTTATTTCTTTTAGAAAAACAGGTTCATGTATGTCTCTGAAATCTTTGTAATGGTCTTTTCCACGGAAAAGAGAATTTGGAAAGTGCTCTGTCATGCTAGTTTGTTTAAAGTTTGAGTAATTTTTGCCTGTGTTTTTGGTTTTTATTATACACAATGCAAAATTTAAAGAAAGGTCAGAGCCACAGATATGTCTTCATGCATGGATCTTCACTAATCAGTTAATCCTGAGGCACTGGAGATTTAATCAGAGGGGAGAAAAATTAAACAGGAAAGATGAAAGAGAAGCTTTCAGTAAAACACCCAGTTTAAGGTCACTTTCTTCTTTTGTCTCGCAATAGTCATCCTCAAGTTACAGAGTTGCTGGTGTCCTAAGCTGCTGGTGTCCTAGCAGAATTGAGGTCATACCAGATCTGACAGATCTGATACATGGGAATAGTCAGTAGGATCAGAGGTGATCTTCTGAATCCCCACGTTATCCTTTGAGATCTCATTCTGTGTCCAGTGTGAAATCTGAGGCATCATAAGAGGAAGATGACCCTTCTGGGGGAGGACTTAGCAAGAGCTTTGGTTCGATTGGTCTGACTGATCTTGTTTCTGAGAGTATACAAAAACATTACCACAAATAGAAATGGTGAGGTACACCACCTACTAAAAACTTTTGTTGTCATGACACATATTTTGTCTTATGATTTTTGTCATTATTTGATCCTTTTAGTGACTGTTTTAATGAGTCAGCAAACAATCTTAGCAAAAGAAAAATCTTGATTTGCATTTTGTGGTTGTCTTATTATAACCATCAATTCAGTAAATATAGGATAAACAGAACAAAAGAAAAAGAGTCCTCTGTTTTAGTAGACAAGAACGAACAAATTAATGTATGGCTGAAGTTTTACACATGGTTGCATCTCAAGTAGATCAGTCGATGGCAAAACTGGCTTTCATTTTTAAAGAGCAGGATTTCGTGAAAGACTGAGAAAGAAAAGCTTACCTGTCATTACAGAAATTTGATTACAGTCTTTGCGGTGAAAATATGGCAAAGGCTTGTGCAATCTCCTCCTCCACAGAGCACGTGAACTTTTAGAAGCAGTTTGAATTGCGTGCACATCAATATACTCTAAAGGACAACACATTACATGAAAAAAATGGCTATGTCTTTTCATTTGGGAATGAACAACCTGCACACTTTGTAGTCGGTCTGATCATTTAATTCTGCTTCCCTACCTCATGCAAAAATGGTATATCTATAAAGTTGTGAGCATAGTCCCTTAGGAGGGAAGAAGATCTTTGGATAATACTTTTTCAAAGAGTAAGATCATCTTCTCCCAAAAAGACTGATATTTCCTATTATCTGAAAAGAATATCTGTATTTTTTTAAAGATTAATGTCTATGCACATTTAACCATTACTTACAAAATGTGTTAAACACTAAGTTAGACATAGCAGCACAATACAGTAATGATACAATAGTGATAGTGGTACAATCTTGTCTATTTAGTCTAATTTGTGATAATTTAGCAACATTATTGCTGGCATTAAAAATATTGTTTATTCTATTGGTAAAATAGACATACTTGGAAGAAAGGATTGGACTTTTTAAACCTTTTGTGAATATTAGGGAAAACACTGGTTTCTGTGTATGCATAAGTAAGTGTAACCATAAACTAAGCTTCATTCACTCATTCCTCTTTAGTGAAATGTTAACTGATCCTGTATTGTAGTTCATTACAAGAACAAACTTCTAATAGTCTCCTTTCTTGACTACTATTTTTTTTCAGACTCTTTAGAAAACATATATTGCTACTGATGTTGTTTTACAGGACCTTGCAAAGCTTTCTTTTTTTCCTCTCATGCTAACGTGTACTAGAAGTTAAAATTTGTCAAGTCTGCAATTTCAGAGTTTTCATGCAACAGAAGCATGCTGTCTATGCATTAATTTTTTATTCCTCCTAGCAGATACTAATGCCACAGCCCAATGAGTATTGTAGGTCTGTTCTCTGCAATGGGACCAGATCTAGGTTCATTGACTTGGGAAAGACTGCCACTAACTGAGTGTAAGCCCTGTGTTCAAAGTGTTGCTGGTTGTGCTTTCAAGATATGCCAAAATCTTACACTGCTGACAAAATCTGTCTAACCACTGTCTTGCAAAACTATAAAGGGGTGTCCAGGCAGCTAGGACTTCTGAGTTCTCTGGGTGTTTTTATTGAAATAAAGATAATGGTGAAGAGCTTCTATTTTGCTATGATTTCAGAAGTCCTTGTTACTTTTTAACAAGACATTCCACAGTGTTTGAAAACACTGCTGGTACATGTGACCTGTGTTTCAAACCATGGACAGAGGCAAAGGTTCAGTCATTCACTGGCAATTAGATTTGGCCACAAGCTGTAAAGCTGACCTCAGTCATGAGTTTCAGATGAAGAAGCAAGGATGCTTGTGCTGACTTTTACCCAAATTGATTGTAAAGCAGCAGCACTCAGAGCTGGGGTAGGCCACATCTCCAATCTTCTCACGAGCTCACAGATTTAGCAGAGGTACACAGACCCATAAAAGGTGGGTATCATGTAAGACAAAAACAAAGGCTTTTTTTTGTCTGTCCAGTTGTTTACTTTGGAGATGTTTTGAGAAGAGTCTGTTGAGATACTTTGGCATTTCCCTACTGGGCCTGGCCAAATTCCAGATTTGGGGATGCTTAAAAAATTTAAATTAATAGGGAATAAAAGTTAACCACACTTTTTCAGATCTCAGATATGATTAATTTTGAGCCTGTCATAGGGTAGTGGTGTCGGTCGGTGGGTGGTGAGCAATTGCGTTGTGCATCACTTGTATATTCCAATCCTTTAATTATTATTGTAATTTTATTATTGTTATTATTATGATTATTAGTTTATTCCTTTCTGTTCTATTAAACTCTTCTTATCACAACCCACGAGTTTTACTTTTTTTTTTCTAATTCTCTCCCCCATCCCACTGGATAGGGGGGCAGTGAGTGAGCAGATGCATGGTGCTTAGTTACCGGCTGGGGTTAAACCACGACAACGTAAAACTTGAGTGAGGAAGAACAGTCAGACCTCTTTCTTGTGCTAAAGAGAAATCTTTACCCTCCCTTACACAGCAAAAGGCCCATGCTGCCTCTTTTGTATTCCCATACCCCTCTGCATGACCAGACTTTTATAAGTTATTTTCCTAACCAGAGCTGTGTTGCACTTACTTAGAAAAAAAAATTCATAAAGTTGATCTGTACGGAAGATAAAGTTCAGTAGAACTAGTCTTCCAATAATGACTTTGCTGTATGGCTGCTGTGATTTCAATGAATTAATCCTGCTTGAATTTGTAGCTGAGACGTGACTTTATGTGCCACTATTCTCTGATGTGACCTTTTCAGATTTTATGTTCCGGTTTATCCCTTATCATATTTTTGGATCTTAACTGTTCAGGGGGACAGAGTAGCACTGTTTAACTCAGAAAGCCTAATTAACTGTGTCAGCCTGAAGGCAGCACTTACGACGTGTTAGAAGTGTTAGATGACAAGGGTATATACACTGTCACTAAATATAAAAGCTTGAGAAACAGTCTCCTTTCAGAGCACTGCTTCCCATGCAAAAAGAGAGAAGGATTTGTGGGGGAAGAGGAGACAAAAAAGCCTGTTCACATTTCATGTTTTACACTTTACAGTGTTTCTTTGAAGCAGAACTAAGGAAATGTTTCTTTGATCCCACCAACCCAAATACCTTAATGAAAAACATAAAGCACAACTAGGAAAAATGTGTAATGCCTTGCAGCATCTTCAACCTGATTTATTTAGTGCACTGGACAAAAAGCTCATTTATTCACAGGGAGAGGATTTGCCTTCAAGATGCCTGGCATTTTCATGCCTACCCTCAAACCTCATTTGAAAATACCATTATGAAATTAGCCCAATAGGCAATGATTTAAATTGGCATTGCTTATATGCAAAATAGCTTACTTAATTGCCTAGGGGAATCCTCTCAATGAGGCTTCTTTTTTTTCTCTCTCTTTCTGAATAATGTTACAACTTAGAAATTTCAATTCACCTTCAGCTTTTGCAGTCATTTCCAGTATACAACAGGAAAGTTGACAGTGTGCCCAGCAGGTGGGCATATAGCTTTCATGCTGTACTTGCGTTCATGTCGGGGTTGTTGTCTTGACAACTGCTCTCCAAAAGGGACTCTATGAGCATATGTTTAAAGGAAGTCACCAAGCTGACAAGGATGATTCTTCCAGGAGTCCTGGCCACAGCTTACCTCGGAAGGCATTTTGGTAACTTGAAGTCTCTAGGAGGCAGTTGTTGGAAGGACAGAAGTTTTTGGAGAAAAGAGAGGTCATGATATCCCTGGAGGACCCAATATGACCAAATCTAAAAGAGTTCTTAGAGTGATGAAAGAACTCAGGCAAAGGCTGAGATATGTATGGGAGCTTCATATAAAGTAATTCCCAGGCTGGTAGACATGAATTAGGTAATTGTAAATTCTGGGGGCAATCCAGAGTCTCAAGAGTTCTGAGATTTCACCATAAGTCAGACAAAGAAACCATATGCCTAGAAAGCCAAACTGAAGGTAACTTTTAGGTTGCAATCAAACTCAATCCAATGTGTGGTTTGGGGCTATGAGTCCAACCGTTCAGTGACAGTCCAGTGCTTGAATATGCTCCCTCTGCTCATGACACATCAGAGTTGTTGGACTGGCTGGACAGAGGCATTTTGTGTGATGAAGGCATTTTTGCCATCTTCCCCTGTTCAGACTACTTTGCCAGATGCTCTAAGGGGTTCAGCCTTGATCCACCCTCTCTGCCCCCTTGGGGCCGGGCACGTCAGCTCATTGCAGAATGACATGCTGCCCTGAGCATACGCAGATGCTTTTTTAATGCCAGGAGTCTCACTTACATGGAAAGGTCCCTTTCCTAAACATTGAGACAGACATAAACTTATTCCTTTGACAGAAGGGAGACAGCTAGAAAGTGAGAGGCATGGCATTTGCAGATAAAACTGCAGCTTGTATTTTGTGGAAATGCTTGTATTTCCCCAGTGCTCACCCATCTCAGTCAGAGGTATTTAATTAGCAAGCTAAAAAAAAAAAATCCCAACAAATTCCTCTGAAGTGTTTCAGTTACTTACAAACAAGATATGTCAAGGAATAGTCAGACTTGATGGGAAGCCCAGCTTCTAAAGGGTTTCCAATTCAAACCACTGTAATTAAGAAATATAATTTAATATCCACAAATAAAAGTCTTCTGATACATGCAGATATAATTTCTGAGCTTACTCTACAATGACAAATGGACAAAGAGTTGAAGAGAGTACACTAGTGTACTAGTGAGTGGTGATTCATAACTAATTGTTTCAGAACAGTTTGTTATCAAATGATTCACTCTTGAAATGAAAATATGCTACAAGATAATATTTTTTTTTCTATTCCTTTTTCATCTTTGATGCAAAACAGTCGCAGCTTAGCCCAACTCCAAATGCAAATAGAATAAGGATCCCAGGACTGGTGGCAATAGTTTTAATTTAATTTTAATAAAACCATAAAGAAATTGAAATAAAAAGTACATTTCAATACTATAATGCTATACTGCTATACTATGTAATTAAACTGTATTCAGCTATAAATCAACTGTATCTGGTAGCTTATAAGTATATATTTCTTTGATCATGGTATTTCTTTACTTTCATAAGGTAGTTTTGTACCTACATGTATTGCTACCAACAGTTAGCAAACATGTCTATCTCAAAAATCCAACACCAGAAATTCCATTCTATGGAAAAATTATCCTTGTCCTCATTATCTCTAAACTAGGCACAATTGTCAGTAGTGTACATTGAATCCTGCTATTATGATCACATTTAGGGTGCTTTTCTTATGAAGTATCAGTGCTACTCAAATTAAAATGAAAAGTAGCATGAAAGAACTACAAGTACTATACCTCAAAGCTAGCATTTCTGTGAGGATGCCATATGTCTACACTCTCTGTTCTTTCTAGAGCAAAAAAATAATCATTAAGATTTATATAGTATTTTAATCTTGCAGTATAAGGAAGGAAAATAGCTAGAAGGTTTCAGCCAGAAAGATCTATTAACTTGTGAAACTCTTTAAAAATACAAAAAATAAGACTGAAATTAATTAGGCTGGATGATTATTTTTCATAATTCTGCTCTAAAAGCTTTGCATCTGCTCAGCAGGAGATGTTTTATTTATTTTTAATGAATTTTCCTAGGCTTGTATCTCCTAGTATGCAATTTTTAATAGTCCTTTTATAAAAGAGTGCCCAGATTTGCTACATCTTCTGAGTTCACTCATGTTTGTAAAGGGTAATTAGTTGTGAAGACTGATACTGAAACAAGGTACCACAGAGTTTGATAGCAGAGGGAAGCATAAGGAGAGAAAGTATTAACTTTTTATTTTATTTTAGGTAATTTTTATTGCTTTTATACAAGATATTTATGTGAATTGCTACCCAAAATGTTTCAAAATAAATCTTTTCTATTTATTGATATTTCTAGTTTTCCTCTTCCACTTTCTTCTTTTCACATTTTGCCTTTTTTTTTTTCTTTTTTCTTGCAACTGAGGAAGAAGTTGAATAATTTCTTCCAGTTTAATTAGTAAATAGCACTCTGAGAAGAGAAATATCCTTTCCTTGTTTTGTGAAGTACAGAGCACCAGGGCCTTAGGTACTGCAAGGAAGCACAGGGACATTCTTTAAACATATGGCCACAGGTCAGGGGGCATGCATGCTCTACAAAAGGGGAAGGGAAAGGTCAGGGAAAGAGTGGGGAAAAAAGTAGAGGCAGACAAGGTTTAGGAGGAGGGGTTTAAGAGGAGGTCTTGCAGCAGAGCCCACCCAGCAATTTTGCTGCCAGTGCTGTAGGAAGCTCCAGGTAGCACCAGCTGGGACATTACCCCAAGATCTGGGAGAGTCTTGCAACGAGAGTGGGTGTGTCCTCAAGAAAGAACACTGTGCACTGCCCCAACATGAGGAGAAAGAGCTTTGTAGAAACCCTTAATTTCAGTGGTATGCATTAACTTCAGAATTATGGAGTTTTCTTACTTTAGTTCTTTGTAAAAGCTCACTGTGTAGAAACATTTTTTATTAAATAGTTGCTAAGCTGCAAAAACCCCTCAGTCACCTGATGTAATTGAATAGAGCAGAAAAAGATGTCATTTTGCAAATTAAAATTATGGCAAAACATTGAGCCCAGTGTTCCCCTTTTATAATATGTATCCTTATAAAACTTCTGAGGTCTAGATGAGTCTTCTAGCAAAAGGACACCAGCAACCTAATTCTGAACTAATAATGAAGTGAAACAGTAAAAATGGGACAGAACTTCTGAAGCTGGCACTGGCTTGGTTAGACATCCAGAATACAACAAAACTGATATTTCAGGCAATTATTTAGTCTGGTTAAGAATTAGTAAAAAATGTCTTTTTTTTTTTTTTTTTAATCTAATGAGAAACAGTTTGTTAGCTGGAGATCTTGTATCACTATGACTGCAAGTTTTCCCAACCACTCAAGTTAAAGACAGCAGCTGTTTCACCACTTGGGCTGCTTAAAATGTCATTTCTTGGTATTTCATCCAGTGTAAAGCAGAACAGTAGAAATGCTGTTCCTCGCAGAGTAGCTACTACATAAAACATGTCTGTTTCACAACCTTAATACTGTATAACAGCAAAGAATAAAGCAGCAGTTACTATAAAAAGAAGAAAGGAAATAGTATGTTCACTTTCACCAACCATTTCCCCCCTTCCATAACTCAGTGAAAGGTTTTTGATGAAGAAATGTAGCCTAGTGTACAAGAACAGGATTTTATTCATTCCAGCTAAAATGGAGCCCTCTGACGGACTTCTAATGTATGCAAAAGGAATGTGTTCTCATTCTTATCAAACCTGAAGGCAACATATAGCTTGGAAAAGGATGTAAAATCAACAGCAAACAAAAATAAACCCAAAACTAAAGAATTTAATATGGGATAAAAGAATATAGAGTATTTGATTATGTTAAGTTTAAATATAGTTGAACTATTTTGTTAATACAATATGTTTATTGTTCCAGTAATTCAGTAATTTATTCATTCTTTATCGCTTTAAAGACTTGTTTCTTTTTATGGCAGCAAGATGTTCAGTGTTCCTAACAGAGTCAGCATAGCAAGTGTACACAGTGGCCTTTATCTGCAGGTCAGGGTAGTGATGTTTTCTCTAGATGGTGAAGCAGGACTATGTTATGTTACCACACAAGCTTAGCTGGAGCTATTTGCTTTTTTCAATTTAAAGTGGATGACTTCCTAATGACACATTGTAGTGTCACTCTAGCAGTTCTGCTGTCAAAAGTACAGCTTTTATGCTCCTTGCCTCAGGAGAAATATCTCAGTGGCATTTCAGAAAACATGACAGAATGAGCAATGATGGACAGAAAAGAACAGGGCAGGTTCTCAGTCATATTAAAAAAAAAAAAGTGCTCAGGAGCTGAGACCGTGCTACATAGACAAACTGTAATGACATGATGTGTCAAAGTGATTGTCCTTTCTATTTCTGCTATTCACAAGCTTGTTCATAAGCCTTAAGTTCACTTGAGTTCATTAAGTATACCTGGGTAGGAATACCTCGGTAACTTCCACGACACAGTCAGAATAATTTTTCTGTTTCTTGTCTCATATTTTGCATAAATGTCCTCATGTTGAACAGTGTTCACTTCAGCTACAGATTGATGGTCACCTTGCAACTTTAAATTAGGTGATTTGATACCACAGAAGTATTATATAGACAGGTTTTCTTAAAGATAGTAAATGGAAGGGTTTGCCCTGAGAAGTTTTCTCTATTATTGTCTTTGGAGGGACAGAATTATTTTAAAGCTTGTAAGATTTGGGGCACACAAACTATTTCTTCAGTGTGAAGACAGACCTGAAAACAGGTTGTTTGGTTTGCGTGACCATAAGCTTGTCTGATTCTTCTCCCCACTCTGGATTAGGTTAATAACAATACATTTATGACCTCCTCCTGTTTCTTCTAGATAAGCTGCTGTTAATTCTAAGGCATAGGTCAAAATCCAGTGGGAACTGATGCTGTGCTTTTCCACACTTTTTTTGTTTGGGTTTTTTTTTCTTCCTTCTGAAAACTTTTGACTCCTATAAAAACAAATAATTGTAAAGGCTAGAAAAATAATAAGGGAAGCTTTACTTAAAAAAATATATCATGTCATATCATATAATTGTAATATCCTGCAATCTTACATTCACCTATTCATTCTTTCTTTGATTTACTTAAATGGAGATTTACAGTGCTTCTCTCACACTTCATTATGCTAACTGCTTCTGACATGGAATGGAAATATCTCTCAGCATTTCAGCACACAGTCTCATGAAAAAAAAGGAAATCTTTAAAAATAGTATTTATTTGCTTATTGGCAGAGAACTTCAGTAGTAATTTGGCAGAAATTTGTCTAGTTGTTTTGTTTGGCTACACCCTTTTCTTCCTCTTTTTTAGCCTATTCCTACTTTAGAGTTGGCTGGTTTGGATGACTCATTTGTGAAATGCATGGTGCATATGTCAGAGCTTATCATGTTTTTCATTGAGGTGCTATGTTCCCACTAACATTGCTGCCTCAGTAAAATCAGTACTGTCTTGCTGGACTTTTGTCTCCAGTAAAAATTTTGGTGGCAAATGTAAACAACACTATGTTAATGTGAACATTGATATATAATGTTCATTGCTATTGATAGGGGCCTTAACACAAAGCCTAAATATTTAGATTCAGTTATTTAATAGAAGATATGTTTTCATAAGTCCCAGAATTTAAATGGGTCATTGGTTGGGGTTTTTTTGAGTCGATATTTTATGATGGCTATCACTTCCAAAAAGCACTTTAAGAATAGTTAAAATTTGATGCATACTTTAAAAGTATGTAGTCAGTCAATACTGAGATGTGTAGATGACTAGGATCATAGCATTAGTTAAAAAGAGCCTGTTTCCCTTTGCATGCTGTTGCTGGCCTAAATACGTGAGATTTGGGTACATCTGGTTTAGGCTTTTAGCATTTAGTTACACAAGATGCAAGTTCTTAGAAATTAATAACAAGTAATTCTGTTAGGTAAGAGCTCATCTGTTGGAAATGATGGAGTAAGAAAAATTCTGCTGTAACAGTCAATCAACGGACGATTGTGAAAGACTGTTGGGGGAAAATGTGGATCTTAGTATGTGTAAATCATTGGGTTTTGGTAGAAAAAAAGAAATTAAAGCTGTTGCATTAAGTGCTAGTGAGAGTCCTGTTGGTATGATGTACAGTTCTGACAACTGATATTTTAGAAATATGAATTCAAAACAGAAGAAGGGCAAGGCAGGTTAGAAATATGGTAAATCATATTTAGTCTAGAAACTGGAAGATGATTTCAAGCTCTCAGAACCCAGAGATTCTGCTGCTGCCTCACAGAAGACCTGCAGGGACAGTTCTTAAGTTATTGCTGTTAACTGGAGCATCTGCAACTTGTGAGAAGGCTGGTGTGATTTAGACTGCTTGAATTTAGCCCAGAATGGAGCATAAAGACCTTCTTCTAGGCTTGTCTTTCTTTTCTTACCTGTGAGTATCTGTGTGGCACCTGTCATCCAGAACATCTCTATCTAAACAAAGCATTCACTTTTACAATGCTGGAAGAGTATGTGTTAGGTGGATGCACAAAAAAAAAAAAATTAAATATCCTGTCACATATAAACACTTGAGGAGAGGAGAGGGAAAGAAGAAGAGAAGAGAAGAGAAGAGAAGAGAAGAGAAGAGAAGAGAAGAGAAGAGAAGAGAAGAGAAGAGAAGAGAAGAGAAGAGAAGAGAAGAGAAGAGAAGAGAAGAGAAGAGAAGAGAAGAGAGAAGAGAAGAGAAGAGAAGAGGAGGAAAGGGAAGGGAAGGGAAGGGAAGGGAAGGGAAGGGAAGGGAAGGGAAGGGAAGGGAAGGGAAGGGAAGGGAAGGAAAGGAAAGGAAAGGAAAGGAAAGGAAAGGAAAGGAAAGGAAAGGAAAGGAAAGGAAAGGAAAGGAAAGGAAAGGAAAGGAAAGGAAAGGAAAGGAAAGGAAAGGAAAGGAAAGGAAAGGAAAGGAAAGGAAAGGAAAGGAAAGGAAAGGAAAGGAAAGGAAAGGAAAAGCACCAAGTGCTAGGCCTTTAAGTAAAGTTCTCCTGTAAGATACAGACTTTTTCCAGATTTTTACAGATTAATTGGGAAACTGCAGATAGTCCTGAATTTTTTTTCTCATGCTACTTCATTTCAATTAAGTTACAAATAGCATAAATGTATCATAGGCACAATCTCATTATGTGATATTTTGCTCTTCTGATATAGAGACCTAGATAAAATCTTGAAGCACAGTTGCATTCATTAGTAATAAATCAATTAGTCAAGGTAGCAATGGTCTGACAGATGGTGATGTGAGCAGGGATGTGAATGGGAAGACAAGCACTGTTTGGGAAACAGTCTCAAAACGTGAAAAGTACAAACCAGCTGCAACAGTTGCAAAGTTCTCACCTAATAACAACATTGAAAAGAATTAACTACAAATCTGGAAGACTCAGCTAGATGAAAGGGCAACAGTCTTAGACCTACTTCATGCCAGAGGCAGAGCCACTTACGGAATTTCCCACTATTAGAGGGACTTATTAAAAAACAACTGTTGGGTAAACCCAGGATACTTCTCAGAAATACATTGGGCCAGTTATTGAATAGCAGAAAATTAACCTATCCTTTTTTTTTCTGCTGGCTCCATGGCACTTTTACATGCAAAGGCTTGGAGCCATGGACCAAGCAAGCTGAAATCCCTTGGAGCCTTTGAACTCTTGGCTGTGCCTGGGAGCCAAGGACTGTAGCAGGAATTCTGTGGACTCCTCAAAGCCCTGCCTGGCTTCCAGGATTTTGGCTCCTAGGGTTACAATGGGTTGTCTGGAAGTCCTGAGTGACCTGGATCCTTCCTGCAGAACCAGAAGACTTGGGGTCCTGAGACAGAGCTTCCTTACTAAGGTATTTCCCTGGACTGGATTCCATAAAACACAAAAAATGAGAATTTTCTGCCAAACTGGATCAAACAAAATTCCAAAATACAGAAATAAATCCCTTGCAAACTAGAAATCCCACATTTCATCTAATTTTGTCTCTAGGAAGACTATTTTAATGGATGGGTTATCCCACTGCTAGATGAAATTTGACTTCTGTTTTTCTTGTGAGCTGTTACAGGTTGCAGATAAGGAAAGTAATGCTCTGTTTAACAATGAGAGCCATTAACCTGCAAAACATTCTAACCCAATTATTGTAACAAAACGTGAAATGTATATGCCAACAGCACAGTCTAATTGGGCAAAATTGACCCATGTAAACAATTTTGTAATTAAACTGAGGGCAGTGATAGTCCAGGTTTAAAATTATAGAGCATTAGGGCAAGATACCCCATTCAGAGCAAGTATGGGTAAACCAGCATTATTTGAAAAGAAAGAAAAAGCTGTACATTGAATCTAATCTTGATTTTTTTTTTTTTCTATATTTTCAGGCATTGGGCTGGGCTCCAAGTACAATTTAAGAAAATCTAAAAATTATTATATGATTTGTAAGTGTTGTTCTCTTCTACGTGGTGTGTCTTGCTCTGAATTCTGTGCTGAAAATAAACCATCCAACAGTCAGGAGGTAAAAAAAGTAACACAGGATGTGAAATCACTCTTCTTATGAAACCTCCACATGGACATATAAAAATAATGCATTTTTTGAGGCAACTGGAATGGCACAAGATATGAATATCAGAATAACTATTGGTATGTTTTAATGAAGAGTGAGACAGTATAGTTCTTTCCAGCTTTGAAAAGAGAGGTTTTAAATTCAAAATGCAAATAACAACTTCCATGATTTATAGCCTAAATCCAGTTTGCATGAGACAGGTCAAGTAACTTAGCAGAGTGCCGTTTCTACCTAAACTGCAATAAGTACTCCTTTGTCATACATATCTGGGTGTATTAACCAGTGTGGTCCTACTTGGCCCAGTGGATGAACCTTCACTGCCCTGCAGACACCTTTGAGAACACCATATTTCCTGGCTGCTCAGTGCGCCAAGATATCGGGGCAGACTCAAAGCACACAGCTTAGCTGGCATGTTAGAAGGTAATATCAGGGTACCTAGATTTTAATGGTATGCTCCACCACATGCCCCCCAAAAGTATAGACAAAGAGTCTCTATCCAAAAAGTGTCTGTATTCAAAAAGAACAAGGCTGGAAAAAGCCAACCTGGATTTGCAAAGGGTGGACTGTGCCTGACTAACCTCACTGCCCTCTCTGGTGAGTTAGCTGACTCCATCAATGTGTGGAGAGCAGCAGATGTTTTTACCTTCACATTAGCCAGGCTTTCAGTATGGTATCTCATAACATCCTCATAGCAAACCTGGGGAGGTACAGACTGGATGAGTGGACTATTAGGTGGGTTAAAAACTGCCTAGATTGTCACGCTCAAAGGATAGTGCCAACAGTTGGAAGACCAGTTACTAGTGGCTTACCCTGGGGGCTGATCCTGAAACCAATACTGTTTTATATCTTTAACTCACATGATGGGATGTAGTTCCTTGGTGAGTTCACAAATGAGACTAAGCTGTGGGGAGCGTTTGATAAACTGGAGAGCAGTGCTGCTCAAAGGGATCAACTGAGGTCAAAGGGACCTCAATAATCTGAAGAAATGGGCAGACAGGAATCTAATGAAATTCAACAAAGACACTTGTGGAGTTATGCCCATGGGATGGACAAACTCAATACTCCAGGCTGACTGCTGCAAAGGGACTTCGAAGAAAAAAAGTTGTGAGGGTCCTAGTGGGCAACAAGTTGAATATGAGTCAGCAATGTGTCCCTGAGGTAATGAAGGCTAACTGCATACTCGGCTGCATTGGCAAAGTGTGGGAAGCAGGTTTAAGAAAGCGATTGTTTTCCTCTATTCAGTACTCATAAGGCCTCAGCTGGACTATTATGCTGAGTTACCAGTCTCCCAGTACAAACAAGATGTTGACAAACTGTAAGATGTCCACCAGGATGGCTGGGGAACTGAAGGACAGGAGTTACTAAGAGAGGTTGAGAGAACTGAGTTTGTTCAGTTTTAAGAAGAGAAAGTTAACAGGGTGACCTTCTTACTATCTTCAACTACTGTATGGGAGGGTGTAGAGCCAGACTTGCCAGGACACAGCAGAACATAGTGACAGGATGAAAGGTAGCAGGCTCAAGTTACAGCAAGGGAATTTCCAGTCATATACTAGAAATAAAATCAAAATTATCCACTGTGGCAGGTGCCAGGGGGAACTTCTAAGCTAAGAGATGTGGAGAATTCCACTGGAAAAGGTTTTGAGCAACATGACATACCTTTGAATTTTTCTTTGCTTTTAGCTGGTGTTGGGACTGGATGACCTCCAGAAGTGCCGTCCAACCTATATTTTCTGTGATTTTGCACTGCAGCACCCTCAAACCACACCCCTGATGTTACAGCCATTGGCTGCCTGGATGGACCAAAATTTTGATAGTATCAGCATTATCCCCTCTCCATCCACCATCTCCATCTCACTAACTTTCACAGCCCATGTACTGTTACCGCTTGCATGCTGCTGCCTACTTCAGCACTGCAACTGCATCCCACTGCTCCTACCAGCCAAGATCTGTTTCTTACATACAGACATGACCATAAATGATGCTACTTCATCCTTTGACAGGTTTTATATACAGCTGAATCTATTACCTGCCCAGCGTATCATCCTTCTCTTCCACTTAGTAGAGGATACCCATTTCTGAGTAGACACTCATACAACTATGTGAACTTCCAGGCTTAAAAACAAAAAGCCCTGAAAATAGAAGTCTTCATTTACCTGTAAATTGTATCTTAAATTGCAGTTGCAGTTTACTCGCATTTTCTCTTAGCCCTAATTAATTTTCCTAGCTTTCTCCCTTTCCTCTAGTGTCAACAGGTACAGAAGGACAGGCTGTGCAAGACCCAGGCAGCTTGCACAGAATTAGCATGCTCTGATGGTGCTGGCTAGTTAAGTTTGTAGATGCACCTCAGAAACACAGCCCAAAGCACTCTGCCTCCAGGTGTCACATTTTTGGGGAGATAAAATGTTTGTGGTATCATAGTCCACCCAGAGCTGGAGCATGGCTATAATTTTCTTATATCTTTTTCTATAGCCTGGTAAAATCAAGTTCAGTGTTCAGAGCACTAGCACAGTAGCTACACTACATTGATAAAAGTCCTTGATCTGTTACAGATTTTCTGTGTTATCTGGTCTTCTGCCCTTCATTACTGTTTGTGAGGAAGGGTAATAGGACTTCTCTACCCTGTTTACATGCAGTAAAAAGTACTAAATATGAGAGGGATACTGTAGTAACATGCAATGTATATGTCTTTGGTATATATGCACTCACTTTTTTGCTAACAGATGCTTACTAAATTATTTTTTTTACAAGTATGCCAAGTTCTGTTTTAGAGTCTTTATTTTCTCTTCTCAGAATTAAATCAAAGGCCTGATTTTTTTCTTCACTATAAATTAATTCTCTGATCTCTGTTCTAGAAATTTAAAGATAAAGTTAATATACAACATGAAAAAATAAACAGAATCTATCATGTTAGATTGCTTGGATTTTTCTTCACTTGGTAACTGTAGCACAAAGCTTATGGTCTTGAGACTCAAAACCAGAAGTCTACTGGCAATATTCATTACACACTTCCAAATTCTATGTCAAAATCCTTACCTATATTACCGTAGTTTTAAGACTGTCCCTGGACAGTCAACAGTATGAACACATTGTAGTGTCACATATGCTAACATATTTTGATCTCAAAAATCTTGAAGAGGAAAAAATTAATCTGAAATACATAAAAAGGAGTGATTTTTTTTAAAGAGGTAGCTGACATTTGGTTTCAAAAATGAAACTTTATCATCAGTATTAAGCATATAGAAATAAGTTATTCTGAAATATGGGAAAAATCTAAGCTGATTATCATGTGATTTGTCACTGTGGGTTTTATAGTATTTTTATAAAAACAGTCTGTGAAGTGAGGCAGTAAGTCACCCATTTCAAGTGTAAGAAGAGTTTATTAGGCTGGCCTTGAAGCAGTGGTAAAAGCAAAGATTGTAAAATTAAAATCTTTTAAGTTTATCTGTCATAACAACCTTAAAGCATATTGATTGGCACATACAAAATAGTATTATTAACAAAAAATTGTTGTCCTGTTTTTTTCTTCATTTTAGATAAAATACTGCAGTCTGCAATCTTCAATAATCTGGGATTATACCTACATTGAATTATCCAACAGGCTAACTGGATATGGAAATTAATTTTGCTATTAGATTCTGATGTCTCATTCACAATGATGCTATTAAGAAGACCACATAAATTAGTATAATTGTGAAATGGAAATTAAACTTGTCTTTTACTGAACTATCGCTCATGTTTAAGGATTGAAATCTGTTAGTCTGATCCTTTAAGCATAGCAGGAATAGTGTACACCTAAGTGAACTTCTAATGAATTGGCTCATTTTCAGATTTTTAGACACAAATATGTCTGATTTTAATACAGCAATTAATCTCTATGATGTCCTTATTAATTCTATCTTGATTATATACAAATTTATTCATCGTAAAATGAACATTTTGCAAGTACTGCCTAAAAGAAATGTTCTCTTTGCATTTCTTTACATTGTTAATTTGCTTTTGTTTTTAAAGTTTGTAGTTAATGGAAAACATCATCAAGATGTTAGCAGAAAAGCAACAAACCAGTATAATCTATCTTGAGAAAACAAACTGAACTTTTTCCATGATACTTGAAAAGTGCTGCTAGCGGTTCTCTAACTGCTCAGATAAAGTGAAAAAAATCTAGGAAAATTCACAGTAAGAGCTAAAAGTACTAATCAGATCCCCTCTCATCAGTGAAAAGATCTTACAGATACCAACAACAAGTGTTTCCAATATTTGTGTTCAATATTTGCTTTTTATATTTGTGCTGAGATTTCTACACACAATTTCCTGTGTGAAGTTATTTCTGAAATTAATCACAAAACTTTATATCCCTGACAATTTGAATGTGCAAGTCTATTGACTGAGGAGCAAGAATTGCACCCTTAGTAATATAATAAGGCAACAGTGAAAAATTACAGGTTTTGCACTGTAGATCACCAAGTTTCCTGTAATCTCCACCATCAACTTCAACTGGTTTACTATGTTGTTTATGGCAAAGAAAATATTTAAACTGACTCCCTGCTCTGCCACACAGCAATGGCTGCTACTGCCTTTTAAGAACAGCAGACACCCCTGTTTTGCCTTGGACGTAGGAAACATGGATGTAGATTAAAGGGAAAGTATTAGTAATAATTGTATTCTCTCAGATCACCTCAACCAACTAAAAACAGTTGGGTAAAAATAAATCTATAAAAATAAACTTAGGTGGGTGACAACAGTTATGTTCACACAGTATATTTCGCAAAGATTTTGGAATAGCTAACTGGATGTCCTTGAGTGTTAATAGTGCCTTTCTGTGTGATACAACAGACTTCAGATTTATTGTATCTTTTTTTATCCTGACACTTAGCATTACGCTTTGCTCGCCACAACATTCTGCGTATGTCAGATGTTGTCAGCTCTCCACTTGATCTGATGGCATGTAATTGAACAGGACATGACTTGAAGTGGTAGTGTTTTTCAGCCAAAGGTTTTATAAATGTATTTATTCATCTGTCAGTAAATGGGCTCTTAGAAAATAACTAGATATAAAGTTTTCAGATATTGTGAATACCTCAAGTCTTATTTCTGGTGCAGCTGCTTCTCTTTTCATGTCCTTTCCTGAAGACATCACCCTCCACAGTTCAGGCTGTGTGATGGTTTCCCAGCTGAAGTCTCTGTACAGCCTCTTGTACCAGAGCCATGGCTACTTCCCTGCTCCAGCAAGGACTTGCTATCCCGGTAATTGCTGCAGGCATCCCTCACCTTCCTTTGGCTGTGTTCTCAAGATCAACTATATTCCGTCAAGGACATCTGGACAGCAGTTGTCTCATAGACTTGGTACTTTTCCTCAATTCTGAAGAGCAGTTGTACCTTATGTGGATAAACTGTTAGACCCTCAAGTGAAACCTGGCACCCACTGTGTGATGCCTTGGTTCCTATTCAATACATCCCCAGGAAACATGAAAGAGTTCAGGCAGGAGCCCTCACAACAGGAAAATTGGCTTTATCTCAGACTGTGAAGGAAATCTGCAAGTAACTAACATAAACATCACTGACCAGTGGAAGCAGGGTGCTGAACAACACAAATACTCACCTCCTTCTTACCAAGATTGGGTTGGTGTGATACTACGTATTGTATTCCTAACATAAAATTGGGATTTGTGTGTTCACCTGTCTTAAAACTAATATTTTAAAGGATTTCAACATAGCATTCTTTCAACAGCAGTGACAGTTGTTAGCAGTGTATATTCTGTCACCGAGAATAAACCCAGTATTGCTGACTTGGGTCATTCACCCCATATACAAATGACATGTTTCCATGTGGTGGGACATGTCAACTACATGCCGTGCTGGGCAGAAAGAAGAATCTAAATTTAGGAAGACAATTTACCTAGTCAGATACAATTACCCCATCCATAACTTGTCCCTAACTAATCAGTGCAAAAATCTCATTTTCTGTTAAGTGTCATAGAGTTTGGTGGGTTTTTTCTGGTTTTTTTGAAAGATTTTTTTTTTTGCATATTATCTTGAGAACAGTTCTGGCAGTACTGTTGTGCTGCATCAGAGCCAGAATATCTAACCCAAATTAACCTAGGCAGAAAATTGCCACCTAACTTATCGATATCATTCTTGGTCATCAGTTAATGAGCTTTAGAAACATATTTATGAAACAACTACTCAATTAATTTTAAAATATTTACAAGTATTTTTCTCCCTAAATACTTAAAAAACCCCTGCTTTTAGAAGAATTGTATCTGGATGTTATACTGTTTTGCAGTCTGAATCATTGACCGGAAAGTCTGAATTAGTAGGTTTGATTTATACTTGAAGGTGACATCTCAAGCACTAGTTATTTCAGCAAAGTCAGATATAACCAAACTTGGAAAAAGCAATTTCCTTTTTCTCAGACACTCAAGTAGCAGTGAATAAGAAAGCAAGAACCTCTGAACTCTCAGAGAAGGTTCTGCATGTTCATCTTCCTGACCCTGAGTTCTGCAAATCTTCTCAGCTTTGTAGTTGCATAAGAATTTAGACTATGATCTGACCATCTATCATTTAGATAGGCAGAAGAGCACTGTGGATGTTAGAAAACAACTATAACTCTTCCGAAAAGAAATCACACAGTAATGAAACAAAACCTTGACACAAATATTCTTTTGCCTCTTTAGGTACTGATAATATCCCATGTAAAGTACGTAGCAGGTTGCCCATGTTTCATGTATGTTGAGGGAATCATGGTACGGCTCTTGCTTTCTTCTAAAGTCTTAGTATATTTAAATCTGTATACAAAAAATTGTCATTCTAATAGAAACATTACTTTTTCATGACAAACTGACTTTCAAAGATGCTAGATAATTATATTTAATAGCCCACTGTAATTAAATATAGGCCACAGAAAATGAATTTTAATAGGAACGGATAACAAATTTATGTACTCTAGCTTTTATCACTGTCTCTAAAGAAAAATAAAACTGTTCACAAAATTGACAGTCTTTAATGTGCAACATTATATGCTGCAGTGTTTAGTATATATAGAGTAGCATACATCCAACAGTATCACATTATGTGTTTGAATGCACGTGTTTGTTAGTTCAAATATGGAAGACATGTATAGTGCTGAACCAACTGCATTGCATTTAAGATTTGTATTTTTCAAGTTCACCAAGAATTTTTCTCTAAAGAAGAGAAAACAGAACTGGTGTAAAACAAGCCAGTTAAATCAAATCTTTATTTTTCCAGTTGACAGAAATAAAACAGAATTTAAAAAAAAAAAAAAAAGTCTTCACCTGTAGGCATAATTCCCCTTCCCAGAATATTTTCAAGATAGTAAGGAACAAAATTATAAACAAAAAACACTTTAAGCAAAATCTAAGCCACCCAGTTATCAACCTCTTGACAGATGATTAACTCTCTAGATAGGGCATTTTCTTGTTTTTTCTGGGCTGGGTCTTTTTTCAATGGATCTATCATGATTAATCTCCTTTTGAGATTGCTTGCTATAGTAATCGTATTGTCCATATGGCATTAAAGTAATTTATAGAGTACTAAGATTCTTATTTGACCATGCTTCAGATTTCTCATAAAATAAATCTGCCACCATTTTTGCTGGCAAACACATTTGTGTTTCATGAAATGACTAAAGACAGTCTGTTTTTCCTCATATCTGGAAATATAAAAGATAACAACCCCCCCCCAAAAGTAATCCTATGCCTTCTTCTCTGCGCAGATGATGAACTGAAACATAAAAAAAGCAGTGAAACATGATTCTTCCTGCCCACGCTGCCGTCAACATGGCAACCTCTGTTGCCAGGTGGGGATTTTTGTCCTACATCACAGTAACTATGTCCAAATACCAGAAAAACTCCTTAATCAGTCTGAACTGAAATTTCAAATGTATATCCTAATATTTATAACAGGCTAAATATAGACAGGTATTTTTTTTAAAGTAGAGTTCACAGAAAAGAACAGACAAACCCTAATATTATAATGTACAAATGTTAATTTTTTGACTTTGTAAAATATGTTTTTATGTCAACTTTTAGATAAAAAGTGCTGGGATAAGAGAGAATAGGTTACATGGATGATTATACAGTGGTTGTAGTTTTTCTTGTTGGATTATATATTTTTAGCAGGATAAGTAAAAGAAATAATATTTAGAGTGTTAATCTTACTTGATAAAACACAAAACACCATGAGAAAATGGTAGATGATCAGTTTTTTCTGCCACATATGCAGCGATAGTAACTGAGAAATTATAATGCCCAAAGAAAGCAACCTTGTGCGTATTATTTTTTCCCAGAAGGTTTAGCCATAGGAATGTGTGAAGAAAAATGAAAAACAATTAAGAGCTGTTACAAGGATCTCCCAGGGAAAAATAGTCTTCTCTTTAGTTGAGGGGAAAACAAAAGGGTAAAACCTAAACAACATGCAAACTGTTTTAAAGAAAAAAAAGCATTAAAAATACCAGTCTCAAGGTTGCCTTTCTGTCTGTCTCTGTTTTATCTTCAGCAATGCCTAAACGCTACTGGAAGAGAATGCCCCTGGCAGTTCAGCTGAGCATTTTTGAAAGAATAAAAGCAGCTAAATACCCAGTGCCTATCTTAAGCTCAGTATTTATAATAACAGTCCTCTTCATAATGTATCAAAATAGCGTACACAACATGTAAAGTTAGCTACCTTTAACTAAAAATATATGTATCGTCAGAAATATATTCTAAAACATAACCACTGACCACAACACCTGGAGTTAATGTACTATCCAGTCACTACATCACATCATTATTTTAAAGTCCCCTAATTCTGCTGCTTCATATGCCTGCTGCTGTTTCCTATTGTAACTACTTTGTATATCATGCGTTACCATACCTTATGCATTTCACCGCCACCATTTTTCCTACTAGTAGTAGTATTAGTGTAACAGTATGCCTGTTGTAAAGCAATGCATTAGAGGGACAGCATTAGTTTGTGTCTGTCTCAGAATGATTATGAGCTTTCCTTAGTTACTGTGATGGATGACAGAAGCAACAGAAAATCAGGCTGGTGAGGACTTTCAGGGTGTGTCTGAGGGTCATATCAGCAAGTCATTAGTACGCATGTCTCTCCCATCAGTGGGTGTTTTCCCCCACCCGACACCTACGATGAGGGTAAAAGGATTCAGATCCTTCAGTTGGTCTCCGTAGTCAGTCTCCCTTTGGGGAGTCTGAGCTTCCCTGCTCAGTCTACTGAAAAAATTTGCAGAAGTGGATGTGCAACAGAGTTTATTCTCTTCTTCTTCACTTCACTTACTAGCATGGTTGAAGTCTATTATGGCTTTTACCATATGGCTCTTCTGTACTAGCCCAAACCATTTTTTCATCTATTCAGCATCGCTCAGGCTTTCTAGATGTCCTGTTACTCGTAATTGTTCTTCTCCAGATCTCTTCTGCACCTTTCTTAATCTAGATCAGAAGCTGGAGATAATACTTCAAGGTTTCACTAGTTGGTTGAAGTCTTTTTTTTTCTTTTTCCTAGAAATGCATTGTCATAATTTTGCTAATCTTCCTTCTTTATATTTCACAATCACTTTCACCCGTACTGTCTTCTACTATCTTACTCTCCATCATTTCTTCCCTACTGATTGACAGTAGTTACAGATGGTACTATTCCCTTTGCTGTAATTTTCTCTACTTTCTGCTGTATAAAAAGAAAGAGAATTTGCCACCAACCTTTTCCAAGACTTGCTGGACTGAAGTATCTTGCTGTATTCTTTTCTCTGCTAGCCTTTGGATTGCCAAGGTCTCCCACATTTGTTGTAGGCAATCCCATTATAAAATTTAGTTTTAAAAACACCTTTCTCCTTACTCTCCCACCTCATTCTTTAACTGAAAAAGTATAAAATCACTAAAAGTGACTAAAAAGAAGTCTTGTTTTCATGTAATATCTGTTTAAAGATGTTCTTGCATTCATAAATTATTAATCTCACAGCTAAATTAAAAACAAAACAAAAAATGCATGCATATCAATTACAAAATTCTAACATATGGAAAGAGTACCATTGGTCAACATATCTCAAAGTTTGTATGATAAATCTTGGATGTATTTTTTGATTTTGAAATAAAAGTTCAGTTGCAAAGAGAAAAGATTTAACAAACTATAAGCTCCAATTTTGTTCTACTTTTTTTCCACTAATCGAACCTTTATTTTGCATCCCATCTGCACAAACATCAGAGAAATCTCTGATTACATATGTTTTTAATTATTATTAAAGGCAAAATGAATGAACATGAATATCGGAGAAAGAGAGATTAGTATACATAAAATCACTACTCCTATACAGGCAGTATTTACTTTTAAGTGGGATATAATTTTCGAGGATTTTCAAAAACTGAGTTAATTGGCGAAGAGAATTCATGCTAGTCAAAAAGCCAAAGAAAATAACACAGATCTTGAAATGTGGACATGTTTGCTGTTTGAACTAGGGTGGGATCTTTGACTCAGTCCATATAAACTACTAATGACCACAAGATATCAGGTACCTCCAGTCTTCAAATCCAGTTGATTTATAGGTAAAGTTTCCCACATTTCAAACCCAGTCCCCTTGTTGCCGAAATCCGGAATAAAACTCCTTAACAACAATGAGAAGTTAAGAAGCAGGCACTCCTTTATTGCAGCGCTGGGCACACAGGGGATTGCTCCACCTATCGTGTGCACCTGTCTTGTCTAACAATACAGTTAAATACACACCTGTTATACATATTCACTAGATTTCCAAGCAAAATGTTAATTCCTTTTCAATGATTGGTCTTTTAATCATACCACCTTATTAATATTCTTATGTTAAAACAATCATTGGTCAATTTCACTTAACTCTACTAATTGGAATCCTCGATACTCAAATCGAGATGGGAAAGATAAGGGGGTTTCCAAGCAGCAAACTGGTGTCCATGACGGTTTCCTTAGTTTTTGAAACAAAACATAGAAAGACCAGTATCTTCCTGGTGAGGTTTCTATGGTTTGCTTATTTCAAACTTAACAATACTAAGGTTCCTATGGTCACACATAACACAGTTCCTAAAGTTTCTATGACTACATTTCAAACTTAACACTGCTATACATTATGCTTCACAATTTTCTACTTCTTAATCAAACCAAACTCTTATATATAATTGGATTTTAATTTCTTTATTAAAATATTTTCAACACCCTCAGCCAGCACTCAGTTCCAGAAAATTCATTTTTAAATGTCATATTCAGAAGATACCTCTCTGCTTTAATTCACATTCCACAAATTCACAAAATGTTTAAATCTTTTCCCTAAAATTCCATCAAATATGAACAATTTCATTTAATATTAAATACATTTCCACAAGTGTTACTTCCTAGGTCAGATTTTGTTCTAGTATAACCTGTGCAATTCGAGAATACTGTCACTGATTTGAGAAAGAACAGATGCACCTTCTCTGTCTGCATCTCTGATTCACTTGTGAATTCCTGTGTTGTTAATCTCTGCATGTTGGTGCCTTTCCTGCCTGTGTAAATCTGTTCATCACGTGGCACATTCTGCCTTTCTTTTGCTGGCATTTCTTAAAGTAGTCTAATATGTTCTTTAAGCAAAACCCTGCCTCATGGTGGTACTCCATATGTGTGCACTTATTGCTTTTAACCTAAAGGGAATGAGCATGACTGCAAACATTTGGTGCTGGAACCGTGCATGGCATGTTTCTTTTGGCATTCATCTAATCCAAGGAGGCAGCAATGGGTTTCAGAAACTCTCTTTGTTCGGTCAGGTGCTTTGGGAAGCATGAAGAGCAATATTTTCCTTCCACTTAGCCTGCCAACTTACCTTCTTTCTTATACAACGTAAACGTCCTTTAAAACAAATACTTAGAAAGTAATTTATGAGAACTAGTCTCAAAAAAAAGAATGTTCCTTAGAAATCTGAGCAGTGTAAATAGGGAACAAATAGCATTTATCAGCAATCCCTCTAGATTTACACTACACCTTTGCTTTTTTAAAAAGGAAGTAATTACATAGTGATGTGCTCTTCAAGCCATTTCTCTCTCCACTGGAGAGAAAGCACTAGACTGAGACAGAAAACCTGACTTACATCTGACCATTTACTGGTCTGTAATTCTCAACCAAGTCTTTGTGTGAGATTTTCCCCATGTGCTGAATAGCACAAAGTTTCTTGTTGGTCTGTTGATGTAAAAAGTCATATAAGTATTGTGCTGTACATACCTTGTTCAACTATATCAACAGAAATTGCTTATACCTGATCCTCTTATTATTCAAAAAGAAGGAAATAAAGGGAAGAAGTTCCAAATATCATTTTCATTGAAGGTCATTGTCACTGTTATTCTCAGAAAGATCACCCACTCAGATTCATTCATTCTCCCTCTTTGAAAGCTGTCTGGATGTGTCAAAAACCACTGAAAGCTTTCCCAGTAGATCTGGGAAATTCTGCTTTTGCTAGTTGGAAACATGGTATTCCAAAAAAACAGACAAGCTGAGCTGTTTCCATTAATTTTTAGGATTTCTATTTCTAATCATGGCCAAAGTCACAGGATAGGGTAAGTAGAGTGGTACCTATTTATTTATTTATTTATTTATTTATTTATTTATTTATTTATTTCAAAATAGCCAGTCTTCATTTTTGTGGTATAAGCCCACCTGGCAACAAAGCACCATGAAGCCGCTTGCTCACTCCTCCCCTCCCCGGCCCCAGTGGTATGAGGAGGAGAAAATATAAAGAAAAGCTTGTGGGTTGATACAAGGACAGGGAGGGATCACTCCCCACTTATGGTCACGAGCAAAAGACAGGCTCAACTTGGGGAAAAAACAAAATCAATTTAATTTACTACCAATCAAATCAAAACAAGGGTAATGAGAAGTAAAACCAAAACTTGAAACACCTTACCCTCACCCCTCCCTCCTTCCCGGCTCGACTCTGCTCCTGGTTTTCTCTACCTCCTCCCCCTCAGCAGCGCAGGGGGATGGGGAATGGGGGTTGGGGTCAGCTGGCCGCACCCTGTGAGGGGGAGGACTCCTCATTCGTCCCCTGCTCCAGTGTGGGGTCCCTCCCATGGGAGACAGTTCGCCACGAACTTCTCCAGCTTGAGTCCTTCCAATGGGCTGCAGTCCTTCAGGCACAGACTGCTCCAGCGTGGGCTTTCCCATGGAGTCACAGCCATCTTCAGGGGCATCCCCCTGCTCCGGTGTGGGGTCCTCCACAGGCTGCAGGTGGGCATTTGCTCCCCGCTCCCTCCATGGGCTGCAGGAGGACAGCACCATTGCTGATGGTCTCGGCCTTGGCTGGGACCGACTGGGAGCCAGGGAAGCTTCTAGCAGCTTCTCCCAGGAGCCACCCCTGCAGACCCCTCCCCTGCTACCAAAAACCTGCCACACAAACCCAAAAGATTATCAAAGACCAAATGAGCTACTGGTAACTAAGTGTACATGTCCAGTCAATGAGTAAATCTAAGCCAGAGTCTATTGAACTTAATTTGCTCTATTTTCCCCCTAAATTCTGTCAAGGATTGAACATCTATTTACAACTGAAAGATGCTAATGGGAATATTGTCTCTTTTCCCACAGATGGGGGATTAAAAGCAAAATGAATAGACATGTCATCATCCCCTGCAGGTAACTTTTACCCTTCAATTACTTGTTCCCTTTCTTACACCATGATGAAGTTAAGACCTTTTGTCATTTTAGTCTTGCCCCAGTAAACAAAGATGATCATGTCAGTGAAAGCAAAAGTCAATATTTTTATGTACTGAATTATTGTTCCTTTTGAGACTGAGATGAGAACTCCAAATGTATTTCACCGAAAAGCTAGCTTTAAAAGAATGCTCAAGAAAGCTTTCATGTGACATGGTCTTTCCTCTTTAAATTTCAAAGATAAAACCAACTACCGGAGACCTTTTCTTTTAAAAAGAAAATCTCCTGCCAAGAATACATAAATAATGTCATACTTTACAGACTAAAAAACCCTTCACGTCCACAACCAAAAATACTTTTTCTAACCTCTAGGTCAGCATCTGCACTGGTACACAGGGTGATGAATCCCATTACCTTAGACCTGTGAAAAGGAAGTTGCCCACAACCTCCAAAACAACGGTGGGGCAGTAGTGTGTGATGGATGTTAAGCTGAAGACAGTGGCTAGAAGCATCTGCTGGCTGGGGCTGGGAATGCCCTCCAAGCCAGTTCTCATGCATGTAGCAGCGCCTGGCACACTCAGTGTGAGCTGCCAGCTACTGCCTGTGACTGTGTAGGAGTCTGTGCTGGAGCCTGGCATCTGTGACCCACAACCAACCAAATTCAGAGGAACTGAGGAGGTACTGCAGACTTTTCAAGCAAACGCAGAGAACTAGAAGTACAGCCCTTCCACACGCCCCCTGCATCTCCTGTGGGTTTCTCTATGGTGCTGTCATCGCCATGGTGGAGCTGCAGTCATTATGAACAGCTGAGGGGCTTAGCGAATAAAGTTGGAGGGTGAAAGTCATTTTATTCTGACAATGGAGTATTTTGAAATGAGAGCATGACTACCAAGGGGGTAAATTCTGGTGTCCAGAGGGAACAGATTTTCACTCTGTGTTGTAAGTTTGGAAGAGATGATAGGTTTTGAAAAATTGGCAGCTATTTTATAAAACAGCATTAGAAGAACATAGAGAAATGAAATTTTCACTTCATATGTTCAGTAAGTTTCCTGCATCTTTGAGAAGAAAAAAGTTGTTTCAGTTTTATACATGAGGAATTTGGACACATGGGTATTAGTCATTTTGCTACAGATCAAACAAAGATTGAGTTAGAAAAAGGAAAACATTTCCTAAAAGTCCCCTTTTGTAACTTACAAGTTTATCTTTCTCTTGGTTTGGTCGTTCCCCATACCAAAAAAATCAACAATATAACACCATAGAGTGCAAAAACCTGCTGTTTGTTACCACACCAAGTCCATTGCTACCACACCAAATACAGTATTCTTGAGAACAAGCTGGAAAATGCAGGACAAATCTGTTGCAAACTAAACCAAGAATGAGTTTGGCCTCTGACATTCAGAAAAAATTGAACTTGCGCACACTTCCATGTATTTGAAAGTTAAAATACAAGAAGCTAAAGCTGTTCCTATTCAAACTTCTGGTTTGTGTTCTAAAATACCCATTTTAGTGACATTTCAAACCATAAAACATATTTGTGTGGGAATTGGATGACTAACACTGTCTCTACAAATGACTTAAATTTTCTGTTGAACTTCAAATTCTAATTGCCACTGAATGCACTTTAAAAATCTCTTGCTGAAAATAGTCCTCATATGAAAGTTTCTTTTCCTAAACTAACTCAAAATAAAAGACCCAGTAGAAGGACATGAATTTCAAGTTTCTGAGGAAACACAACTGACAGGCTAAAGAAATCACAACAATAAACAGAATACAGTTATATCTACTAGCTTGCATTTTAAAATATATTATCTCTTACATCTGTATAGTACAGAATAATATACCTTCTTGACTGCCATGAAACATTGAATTTTTTAATTAAATATTCTAACTTCTGTAAGAAGTTTAAACTGGTGCTGTGTAACCTAAATAACCCAACAATGTTTAGACTACAGTAAATTCTAGAGATGCAGAGCTGTAGCTAAAAACACGGCCAGTGGAGACCATAACAATAAAGTGTATTACTTTCAAGTCACATCCTTTTTGAATCTCCTCACATCACCATACTAGCCCACAATATACAAATCTCACTTATTTATACCCCTGGACTAACATACCATATATACCTATCCCACATCATCAACTCTACAGATTTGACCTGGTCTGGACTAGTCTTATCAGTGGGAGAAAGAGTGGTGCTGTGGATCCACTGGTTTTGTCAATGAATACTAGAAGTGCCTTTTGTATTCAAGAAATATTTCATGTAAGTAAACACATATTCTTTATCTGTTAATTGTTGGCCAGATATGTGTTTGTTCTTTTTAGTAGCTGCTACATTACTTCTGTGCAAGGCATATGCATCTGCATCTCTTGAGGTACCTGCTAAACTGTATTTCCACAAATTTATAGCAGGGCCATAAATGTTAACCAGAGGCTTTCAGTGTTACCACCTCTGCTATGACCATCACAGCATGGGCAGTGCCTGCCAGGGCAGAAATGATCACCCTTGCTCCCTGTCCCCATTCCCACCTACTGCACAAGAGGAAACCTCAAGCCCTGCTGCATGTCTCGGGGCAGTGCTGGTCCCGGAGTCTGCTCTTCCCCTGCTTTCTCAGACAAGGCTGACCATGGACCAGCACCTACTTCTAGAGGAGGGCAGAAAGCACATCAATGCCTCTGGCCAAGTGGTGCTTTTGCTTTTTTCTCTGCTCTATAAACCATTTTCAGCAGACAAGGGAGCGCTTTAGCTGCGGCGAAGGCAGCCTGGCTGGCTGCTCTTCCCGCGGAGAGGAGAGGCAGGGAAAGCAGCCAGAGGCGCTGCTGCTTCTCCCCCTCCCCTCCCCCCCAGTAAGAAAATTTTGTGTTTGCATCCATCTGGCTTTGATGGTATTTTCCAGTTCTGCAATCTGGGCATACTGTATGTGCTGTTACATAACTGACAGGATTTTTTAAAAATTATTTTTCACATGGGAATGATTTAACAGAGTTACTGTATCGCTCTGATTACTGGACTTGTCAAATCATTTTGAACTGTTTGTTAGTAAGTAATTAATCAGTTAAAATTGTCCTCTACCATAGTGGGATTACTTGGTGGCTTTTGTAAAATGGCATTCAGCTTTGGCCACTAGGTAAGCAAAAGACCGTGAAATTATTAGGTGTTGCTCAAACTTACAGAACGAGGCCTACCTTAAATTCAGATTTGAGTTTGAAAAGAAACAGGAGACCAGCCATGGACACATATGGTTCTGGCAGCAAAAAGGGAGGGCAGAATTTAAGATTGTTTCTTTTACCCCAAACTGTTTTTTCATGTTCATATTGACTGCTACTTGCTCCAAGTGATTGTTTCGTGAGCTAGTGGACTTAATTATTAGGATAATTGCAGGTGTATGCAGTTGAATTTTTCCTCCTTTATTTCACCTTTCCTAAACATTACCACTTAAATGATACATATTCACCTTGCCTCCATATTCAGCATCCCCAGACAAGACACTGTCCATAATCCTGCCTCTTTCTTCTAACCCAGTCCTTCACTTTTTGTTGGTATGTGAACATGCTCTTCACAGAGCCATATATAAAGAGATTATTATTTGGATACCTACAGACATGCTTCTATAAAACTACCTTGCTCTCCCTTGCTGCTATATTAAACTTTGTTGTTCCAGTCAGGTTTTAATTTCTTTGTAAAAGACAAGCCTTAATCAGTGTGAGATTTGTGGAAGGAAAGGACCTAGTGTTCATGCTGCAGGCTGGTCGTGGCTGTAGAGGTCATCTTTTCCCATTGAGGAGAACATCTGCCTTTTCCCACGTGGTGGGAAAGAGGACCACACTCACCCTTCTCCTCCCTGGTGCCCGCTTCTCAGCTGTCACTTTCCTGGTTTTTGCAGATGCTTTCTGTAGGCACCTGTCTGCTTAATCCAGGGAAGGGCTGGATGGTGCCACTGAACATCCGCCAGAAGTTTCTGCTTTTGAAGAACTGAGACCCCCCTGGACTAAACAGGAAAGAAAAGAGAGCTAAAATCCTGTGGCTAGAGAGTGTGTTCTCCTACACAGGCACATAAATTTGCCATCCAGTGTAGAGCTGCTTTTATAAGGAGTTACAGATTTGACTAGATGACTGAGTGAGCAGCAATTGCTGTCCTTGTGTAACCTACTGTTGTGATGTCCATAGCAGCAGTGTTCATTAGTGCAGCTCAGCATGACCACTGAATATTGATTTTTTTCCTTTGAAAATACATTTAGGAGTCCTTGCTGATCTCAGAATTTCCTAAGAAATAGTAAGTTCATGTAAAATCTTCTAGCATTCCCATTTCCTCCACCCCACTCCCCCACCCCCCAGTTATATTCCTCCTACATCTTTATTACAATGATCCAACTGTGCAGAGGACAAGTGGCCGACTGATAAAATCTGGAATTAAATTCATATGCCTAAGCATACAGTGCCATTGTATTGTGATTTTAAGAGTGCCTAACCTTGAATAAATTAGTAAATAGGCCAACAGTCTGTTTTTAAGGACCAAGCTGACCAGCACCAGGAACTGAACTAAATAAGGAGGGGAAGTACCAGAGGCAAAGGATCTTTACAACAGCACCGAGCAAAAGCTGCTCTAAAGCACATAGGTGTTAGAGTGATTGGCACCTCAGTGCTCTCCCCATCTCTCTTTGAAAACTAATGAAAAATGATCCTTCTCCTCTTCTATATGGAGAAAAAAAATATTTGCTGTACACGCCTTATAGAAAAATACCTCTTCTGCTTCTTTATTTCCTGCTTTTCCTACTGAAATGAATACAAATACAATTGCAGCTTCCATGTGACAGACACTGTCATCCACAGCTTTCAGAGCATCATGCACTTGTAGGATCCATTGTGGGCCATTTCTTGGTATCTGAATGAGGAACAAATACATCTAACTGAACAACAAATGTTCCTTTGCACTTCAGTTCCATTATGATTTTCAATAGGTCCACTATGACTCATTATAAAAAGTAGTGCTTGACCAAGGTAAACTATATGACACAGAGGAGTCTTAATGCTTTCTCTAAACCCCATATTCCTCTGGTTAATTTAGAGAAGAGTCTGTATCCTTCACAAGGAGCATCCAGGTACATACTTTCAAAGGTGCTCAAGCTCTGCTCTCCCTTTTTGCAGTTTTAGTGGAGCTGGACTTTAGACACCATCAACTTCACGAAATACACTTGTGGATTAATTAGAAAATGTACATAAAAGGTGGGTGAGACATGCCAGTTAAAATGCCAGTTAAAACGCCAGTGAACTAAATGTGACAAGTATATATTCACAACTTTGAATGAGGGCACGTGTTAACAATGAAAATATTTTCCAGTAGGAAATGGGAGTGGTAACCAATGACAAAAAATTTAGAGGCAGGCAAATTTTAATGCTTGTGGTGTTTCTGTGGAATATGATAGGGCAAACATCTCTAAAACAATTACTGACTATATTGTACAAACCCCAGGACACTGACTTGGCACATCCACTCTTCCACAGTAGGCTGTGTCAGAATAAGGACCAAGCATAGTAAATGATGGTGTACTAGAATAAAAAAAATAATAATAGGAACTATTAGGAGTTCTGGGGTGTCTTTAACTAGAAATAAAAGGATTTGTGGACTGCCATGCCCAATTACTTCACAGTCATATGAAATTTGCATTTAATACTCAGTATTTTATCACTGGTTCAAATGCCTACCAATGTGTTTAAGTATTCAAGCTTGTTTGTTGATCCCTCCCCCTGTTGAGTATGAATTATTGCTTACATACAGAAAGGATTATTTAACTGAACAACTGTTACCACATCTTCTGAATTGCAAGAAGTGTTAAAGTATTACATTTGACAGTTTTTTGCAACAGGTGGTAATATAATATGCAGTAGTAAGAAATTTTGCAAAAACATCATGAATTTGGTAGAAATGAGGAGGAATAGCAGGATCCATATAGTAAGTTTCAATTTTTCGCAAGCACCAAGTTTTATCTGTTGTTATTTTAAAGTAAATAATAAAATATAGACTAGCTTCCAGAACTATTTTGCTTTTTGATGGTCAAAAGAAACACCCGATGATAATCTATGTTTTATGAAGGTAGATTGCTTTGAAAATGTAGGTGTTTGCCACAGTATAATAAAAGAAAGCTAAATGTTAGATAAGATAATACTGCTCCAATTCTCTCAGGACTTTTCAGGAGTCTCATTTGTATAGCTGAAGACTTTAGGACACTGCCTAACATATAAGAATCTATTTTGATTTAGAGAATTGCCTTTACAATGTTTAAAAAATACATACCTAATATACTTATGAAACAAACACAATGCAGGCACCAACAAGGCTTCTTCCAAACTTGTGTTTCCATTTAAAACTTTATTTTGTATGTTCAGAACATCACCAGAAACATAGAAACTTATAGTCACAAATGACTTCATATCCAGAGTTTTTTAATAAAATATTTGCTAATGAAATCTCAACAACACATTTTCGTGATAACTATGTATCTTAGTATTTCATATATACATATAAAAGTCATGCGTTGTAAAGAGTCATTTTGTCTAGATCATGTTTTCTGGGTGCTAAAATTCACTGTAGATCTTACACATCTTAACTGTGTCATATTTTTCTGTACATTTTAAAGAGTTTATTATACTGATATCACATTCCCAAATAAAACACAAAATGTAATAAAGCTGTATATTTTCTTTATTTAGCGTACAGTTTTTTCCCTGTATTAAAAAAAAAAAAATTGTATAAGTAATAGCAAAACAAATGATTTAAACCAGCTCACAAGTAAGATATGTAAAACCTAGTAGTATAAACCAGGGTGACAATGCAAGCATATAAAATATGTTCTCTTTCGAGTCTGTGGTCCAAGAGTAATATTGCTTCTGTACTGGCCTTGCTTTGATACATGCAAGTCCATGAAATAATTCATGGCTTATTATATAGCAGGTGAGGAATCAACCGAGAATTAATGGAAATGGTCCTCAAGCCCAACAACTGGCAGCTACTTGTTTAATTTCCACCTTTGCCATACAATTACTCTTTTTTTTGCTATGAGGCACATACTAAAAAGTCCAAGGCCAAATTTCAGCCTGTAATATCCTTGGAGTCATAACTTTTTGAGTAATTCAGATCCCCTATATTCTACTTCTGCAAGATTCTTTACTATGTAAATAATTCCCCCAGTTAAAGTAATAATGTTAAAAGGATTTTTGTCTTTATATGGCCTTTTTTTCTTTGAGTTTATACCATTATTCCATGCTGGCTGCTTAGGTGTGTACCATGCATCATGACCTTTGGCACCAGTGTGTTAGCATCAGCAGGAGACCTCTGTCTTGCTGAACTCTGTATGTGACCTGTTACTTCTTAAGTGTGATCATTCTTTTGATTTTCCAGTTTTGTTAGGGGAATCTAAGATTAGTATTGTCAGCCATTTGTTTACAAACAGAGTAGATATATAAACACTTATAAAAGTCTTACTAAACGTAGTGCTTTTAAATGTTTTGCATCCCTGATCTGGAAATACTCTTTGACCTATTGACAGACTGACAAGAGATGCACTTAGCTGTATAAGCCACACCAGGTTTCTTTATGTGTTTTAGAAACTATTTAAGAATGTGAAGAGACAGTCTGACCAAACACAGAGCAAGCACTGGACTGGGACTGAGGAGATCTGCTTTTGTTCCTGGGTCTGCCAGTAGCCTGCTGGGTAACCTACGTGCAGTTTTTTGCTCTCTTTGTGCCTCAGTTTCACCACCTGAGAAGTTAAGATAATGATGCTGTTCTTTTTGTAAAGTGTTTTGACATTTATGGAGAAAAAGCATAGTGTAATAGCCAGGAATTTATTGTTAGCTTTTTTTCATGCTCTCTCCAATTTTCTCTTGTAATGCAATGAAGTAAACACACAAAATTCTGTCTTCTTTGAAATCAGTAGGAGTTTTACTTGATTTAAATGGTGCCAGAATTTCTTCTGAGTGAATGAGAAAAGTTGTGCTCCTTTCTAGACAGTGCTAACAGCTATTCTTGCTCAAAGAAATGTATACTATCCCTCTACCTGTGAAATGTCTGCACTTTTGTTTGAAAGGTGGAAAGTAAACAAGCAATAACTCCGAGAGGAATAAAGTAATAATTTTAAATGCAAATACTGCATTTGAACAGCTCCTAGAAGATATTTATAATGCAACAGCATGCATACTAATAATACTAGTACTCAACTGAAATTTCCCATACTATGATTTTCACATAAACATTTACCAAAAATATATTCGTTTGTTTTTATTATTTCAAAGCAGTTCCTAAGGTGCAAATTGTAGCTTATGGAATTTTGATGTGTCCTTTAGAAAATGTATGTGCTTCTTTTACCTTAGATGGTCTTTGTTACCAGTAGGATACATAATTTACTCATTCATATTAGTTTTTAAAAAAGCTTTGGAGAGAGATCCAGAAAAGTTCACATATTGTACACTTTTTCCCCTTTGAAAGATTTTGAGAAGAGCAGTTCCCCCTGACAGAGTGGTTTAAACCATTTTTTTTCTATTCTGAACTTTGTATTGCATTGTAACACAGTACTGACTGGAACTCTTAATATGCCAAATCCCGTAGTACTTATCCCAGCAAATCTTCTCCTGGAGAATCCTGTGGGCCCTAACTCCAGATATAGGATTTGGTTCTATAAATAGTCACAGCAGTTCAAATAATGAGTTTAAATGGTAAATATAAAACCCTTCAGACAATATAAAGGCAATAGATCTAGTAGTGCACAAATGCAAAAACATTCTAATTGGAATATAGTAATGTAAAGAAGTTTCACTCAGCTAATCTGGTAATTTGAATAAAAACTTTATATACTGCACCAACCCCTCTCCAAGGGTACCACCAGTTCAGTAGACCTTCCATTCATTCACTAGTCACACTATGTGTTAATTTAACCATCAGCAGCATTTGAACCGAACCTTTCCCATAGAGGCTTTTGTAGGGGACTCCCCGGCCAATCCTCCCTGGGGAAGCTTTCTGTTTGTATATGTACACGATTTTTATACAATCTGACATTCTCCACAGGCAAACATTTGCTCTTCTGAAATACATTGTGGCCAGAAGCACAGGTCATTCTTGGAGTGATGGGTCCAGAAAAAGAGATGATCTCCATCTCTCCTGCAGGGGCTGGCTTTTCCTCATCCCTCAGTTCAAACACCACATCATACTAGAAAGAAATCTCATGCTGGGGGGTAGAGAGAATATCTGTTCCTTTTAACTGTGCTACCCCCACACTTCTTTTTAGTGTGAAACAGTTTGTTTATTTGGCAGATCTGAGACTACCTTATGCACACTGCCCCAACAGTCAGTAATGAAAATTGCACAGAATTGTTTATCCACAGCATTCTTAAAGGACGTGATAACGCC
Source organism: Harpia harpyja (assembly GCF_026419915.1). NCBI lineage: Eukaryota > Metazoa > Chordata > Aves > Accipitriformes > Accipitridae > Harpia > Harpia harpyja. The sequence goes on along the minus strand of NC_068969.1, from coordinate 67,204,487 downwards.
ACCCAGCATGCATTTATATGTTCTAGGTTTCTTCATGGCCATTTCTTTGTTTTTCTTCTAACATTATACATTGCCTTTTCTTGCAGTTATATGTAAATGTAAATAATATGAAGTTGATTTCCAAATCTTCAACATTATGCTGAGGATGAAATTTCTTTTCTTCTGCAAATTACAAAATTAGATATCTTGATCCATCTTTTACCTCCTGATTTTTTTCACTGATAGCTAGAGTACATGATTTTTTAATTGTTGGCTTTTTTCATAGTGACTAATTTTTTCAAATTCCAAATATTTCTTTTAAAACAGATACTAATAAGTAGGGTCTTGCATGGTTGTTTGCTGTCTATAGGTTTTACATGCGTATTGTCAGACAGATGAGACTGCATGACTGACTTCTAGCCATGCAATTTCACATGACCACACATTTGCCTTTCAGCTTCTCTTTCCTTTTCTGCTGCTTGCTTTTTTTGCCATCAATTTGTAAACTCACAGTCCTGCGTTTCTCTAGGTTTAGTAATTCTTGGAATAACTCTTTCACGTTGTGGTTCAGCTTGGCCGAGGTCTCCATGAAGGCACATTTCCACTTCTTAGCCATAGCTTCTCCTTCACTGCTGTCCACCTCTCGGTTTTGGTTCTCATCATTTTTGTTCCCCACCAGCATTATTGGAATGCTTTCTACGTCTCCTTTAATCTGACATATTTGTTCATAGATCGGTTTGAGTTCCTCCAGGGACTGTCGGCTGGTGATAGAGTAAACCAAAATGAATGCATGTCCTTTAGAAATAGAAAGACGTTGCATGGCTGGAAATTGATGGCTCCCTGTAGTGTCTGTTATCTGCAAAGTGCATATGCTCTTATCACAGCTGATCACCTGCCGATAGGTGTCTTCAATGGTAGGGATGTAGCTCTCTCTGAAAGTGCCCTTCACAAATCTCAAGACCAAAGAGCTTTTGCCTACTCCTCCAGCTCCAAACACGACAACCCTGTAATCATTGCTTTGCTCAGGCATGTTTCTCAGTGTGTCTGTCGCTCAGAGAGGAAAACCTAAGAAAGAAAATTACAAAAAACAACAAGGCAGACATTAACACAGGTACACGTGGAGAGTGCACTTTGTGATATCTTTCCCGATAAGAGAAATGAATGCGATGTAAGTGATGGCATACTAGTTGTAATAATTTAAGGATTATTAAGGGTTACAGGATGATTTACTTCAGTAGTAAATTTAGGATTTGCAATCCAGCCTGGACTGGTAATAAAAGACCATCTTCATCACTTCACGACTTACTTTAAATTAACATTGTGAGTTTCAGTATTCTTCCTACGGGACTAATATCCCCAGAAATAACAAACTGCATCTGAGAAATGGTATTTCAGCCAGGCCAAGGCCTGAAGAAATTGTAGAAGCTGAATTACTCTTCTGTCTCTAAAACAAGTGTCCTCAAATCATTGTTGAAACACACTGGTATAGATGTGTATGACAGTCAATGACTCTAAACATGCCATCTCTTCGGTAGTTAGGGAATTTATCTCCACTACAACTGGATAACACTCCTGAGTGACATCTAAGATGTATTTGTAGCTTATTCAGCAATAGTACCAAGTTAACCAAGTGGTTTTAACTCTGTGGGAGTTCCTGATCCACTTCAAAGTGATTTTCCCACTTGTATTTCAGGTCAAAGAGTACTTTTTGGTACACTGAGTTTGTTCATGTTCAGCCTGCCTTTTCATTCTAATCTTTATTTCACAACAGATGATATTTGACTGGAGACATGCTACACTTATCAGAAAGGTTGTGCAGGCATCTTCAAAACATTTTAAAGTGGCTTATATTGCCAAGGTTGGCAAATGCGTATGTCAAAGGTCACAAAATTCTGTGATCCCTGAAGTCAATTCCCCTTGACAAAACCTGTCTGTAAACAGTAGGACCACAAATATTGTCATCATTATTAAATAACAGAAATTATAAAGCTTTCACAGCATTGCAAGCTGTAGTTCTTTTAGAATTCATTGAAATAAATGTGAAGATGAATTTGTCCTCCCATCAGTAGCAGCTCATTAGGTACACAGCATGTACAAGTCTCTTTTTATATTTAGTGAGATTTAAGCAAATAGACACTAAAAAATTGAACCCTAAAAGTTGAAGAGAGTCTAGGATATTGTTACTTTTCACACCAAAGCTAGATATATAAAAAGTGCGTGCGGAACAAACTGCAAAATGTGCTGCGCCTATATTTGTTCTTAGGAAAATGGTCTTATTTACTAGGGAACCTTGTCCAAGTGCCCTAATGGTGCCAGGTGCTTGAATTTGTCTGTTGCAATGTTGCCTGGGCAGCAGCTAATCCAGAACAACCCAAAGGGGTTTCTTACTGAATAAGGAAAGCCTTCAAGCTATTTCTTCACTGCAGCAGAAGGAGTGATTGCATTGAGCGGCAGGATTTTTAAGTTACCCTTTACCTGTCTAGCATGGGGAGAATAGAAGTGATGCTGTAGAGGTATAGATGTGAGTGGAGCCCCCACGACCTTATCCCAGTTGTCAGCCCACACTGAATTTTGTGCTTCTGCATCTTTGATGCTGTTGCTGCCTGTGCCAGTTATATTAAAGCTATGGCTACCCATGTTGCACTAATGTCTTCGTTTTGCTGTTCAAGCATACTCTGATTTTGTTATCCTTCTTGTCCAGAGCATTCTATTCTGTCCTAATTCTAATGTCTGAGTAAGCTGAAAACATCTGTCTTTACATAATGTGTTGGATTGAAGGAGTTGTACTTCCTCATCTGCCACACCGTAGGCAGAATAACCAGTGCAACTGGGGATGCTGATCCTGAGGCAAAGCAGGGAGCTGTCACAGCCCTGCCTACCCACCCTGGCTTCAGGCAGAAGGCAGCTTCACCCCTTCCATCTCTCCTACACGGCAGTCACTGTCACTCTCAGAGACCTGTTTAAATATAGGAAAGATTGATAAACAAGAGCGTTCAACCTGAGGCACTGAAGCAAAATTGTTTCTCTGACAGCAGAACTGAAGCAATGGAAAGAAGAGTAGTCTCAGAAAACACTGGTGTATGTGTTTATGTAAGAGAGAAAACCCTCTGAGGAACAAGGAAAATGGGCGAGCAGCTCATGCTGTCGAGAAAACAAACAAAACCAAAGTAGCTAGCAAGAAATGAGACCAGGGGAAGCTAGCAGGACACTGTTCCCCTGAGAATAAACCTGTACCTAAGAGCTGCAAACATGCAAATTCAGAACAGTTGTACAGCTTAGAGTCGTGGGTGACTGCAGAGAATGAGCTACCATAAGAATTAGAGTTTAATAATTTTTGTGAGCAAAAAGGCAAGAGAGAATAACATGGCTATTTCACCTCAGAAGCAGCTTAAGCGTTGCTCAATCAGATAGTATGTAACTAGGAACAATGGGATGATGAGACAAAATGCACCACGAAAATTTTTACTATGAAAATCGGTGAAATACAGAGTAGAGAAATAGAATTTTAAAAGCTAGCTGAGTGTACTCCTGTTTTATTAAACTTCATGCTTTAAGCTTACTCAGAAATCTCCAAGAAAACTGGCACATATGGTTGCCCAAAAGTTAGAACAAATTGAAATGTGGCACTTAATGGCATGAAGTATTAAGCATCCGAAAAGCTTCTAAGGGAACCTGAAATGGCATGGCAACAGTCTTCAAATATATAGTAAGTTGTTGCAAAGAGGGAGAGTGTACATCTGTAGTGGGAAAAAATGGAACTAATGGGCTTACATTGTGGAAGAGTTTCACATTAGACAATAGGAAAACTTTACAGTGGTAAGAAAAGCACACCTATCGCTTAGGGAGATTTTGCAGACTGTCTTTTGAAATGACCATAGAGTCACAGGATAATTCAGACTGGAATGGACCCAGCACCCTGGGTCAGCCATGAGACCAGACAAGGTTGTTCTGTTCTGTCAGGGTTTTAAAAACTCCAACATTTCCCACAGCCTCTCTGGGCAACCTCTTCCACTGCTAAATTACCCTCAGTGTGATTTTTTCACCCTTATATCTAGTCTGAACTACCTGTGTTTCAACTCATACCTGTCATCTCTCCTCCCACCGTCCATCGCTGTGAAGAGTTTGACTCCATCTTCTTGATGGCTTTCCTATAGGTTTTGGGGGGCTGCTGTTTGGTGCCCCCTGAGCCGTGCCTTCCCCAGGCTGAGCCAGCCCTTGTCCCTGCAGGGCAGGACAGTGCTGCAGCCCTGGACACCTCGGTGCCCTCGTCTGAACTTGCTCCACTTTATTGATGGGTTTCCTCTGCTGGGACTGCCAAACCTGGCCAAACTACACAGCGGTTGTCTCACGAGCACTGAGCAGAGGGGGATTATCACCTCCCTGGACCGACTGGCCACGCTCCTGTTCGTACAGCCCAGGACACGGCGAGCCTTCGTTGCAGCCGGGGCCACTGCTGGCCCTGCCCAGCTCGCTGCCTGCCATGGCCCCAGGGCCTTCTCCGCAGAGCAGAGCTGCTCCCCAGCCCCGGTGGCTGCAAGGGAGCAGCAACATTAGCAGCTGATTAGTCTGTCCCACATGCAGGTCTCTGAGTCCTAAAGATTCTCAGTTTTACCAGGATAAACAATACAGATTATTTAATTTTTTGTCCCGCTCAGGAGCAAACAAAACAAAAAGCTCATGCAAGGTTTTTTGATCACACCGGAGAAAGGCTTCCCTAAATAATTTTTACCATGTGGTTGTATTCTCGGTGTGAATCTGGTCAGAGATTCTCCTGCAGTGAAAATCATTCTCTGTGACTGTGGTGCACTTGCATCCAGTTGTGCATTTGTTAATACTTTTCATACCACCTTATTAGTGTATTGATTTTTCTTTGTCTTAAAATATGTTAACTAAAACACACAACAGGACAAAATAAAGTACTACATTGTTTCATCAGTTTTCAATATTCTGGACAAAGTGGGTATGGAAAAATTAACTTGAAAGAAGTCTGACTTTTCAGATGTACAATGTCATCTCTGATTCATACTTTAAGAACCTGTCTGTTTCATAATCTGCACGTAGAAAACAGCAGTTGCTTTTTACAGTTTAGAACTGACTTATTCTGAAGTTTGTGTGTAATAAAGCCTCATTTGCTGCCTTTGCTACTTTCACGAATGACATCAGTGAAAATTTACTGTCATCCTCTGAAGTGTCAGTTTAACAAAACTATCCTTACTTAAAAAGGCAAAGCACTTTTCATAACATACCTCCATACCCTTCATTTTTTAATTGTTTGATTGCAAAGTTCAGCAAGTTAGTGCGTCTCCATATACCTCTGCTGACTTAGCTCTGTTTTCTGCAGATGCTTCACCAGCACAAGGCTCGAGTTGCTCTAGCTCAGCTGCTACGGGTGAGCTCAAGAGGCTGTTCACTGGGACAAAAGGCTGCCTCCAGTTCAAACTCAACTACAGACCTTTACATTGGTCTGCATTCTTTCCCCAGGTGTTTCTGACATGCCAGGTAAAAGAAGTGAAGGGTTGTTCTGACAGGAGGATATAGTTTAAGGGCTGAGTCATTTCGATATAAAATCAGTCATTTTGTTACATAGTGATAACAAAAATATGCACTTAAAAATGTTTAAACAAAGTACCTCGCATTATAGATTGTGCACTTGATAGTTCAAACTCTTAATGTTCTTTGGGTGACTAATTACATGTGGGTGTGTTAGCATTTACTAAATCGATGTCACTGATCCTGTATTTAGCTACTGGATCCCCACAGTTATTGCCTACCTTTAATCATTTTTCATAGTTTAACTTTCCTATCAAATGTATTTATGACTTGCCTCTTATGTTTGTATTTAAGCCATGAATAACATATGCAATAACAGGCAAAAGGTATAGGAACGCTGGAAAATAACTTCTGAAAATTAATCTACTTCAATACTTACCGTTAGAGTAGCATGAGATTAGAATCTTACAGCTGGTGAGCCCTTCTAGTTTGTAATTGAAAGTAGGTATAGAAAAAATTGCTCACTCTCCAATCTTTCCACAGTTTTGGTTTTGTTGCAAAAGATTTTCACCATGTTTGCATTGTTAGACTTCCATGAAATGTCCCAGATTGCAAATTTCTTTGAAATTGTTTGGCTAGATGGTATCTTCTAGGGTTGCATTCATTTTATAAAACAACCTGATCCTGATACAACCTTTGCCTTCTGGATTCAGAGGCTTTGATTACATCTTAACTGATCCAGTTCTTGAAGTTTTATGATGTCCTACTGAGATGTCAGTCTAATATGCAGTACAGCAATTGTCACATGCTGTCTATTAATATCCTGAAAGCTCTTTTCTCTCAGGTAAAATCATCTCATGTCAGTCACTGATTTTTATTTTTTTTTTTAAAGTCTAAGGAGATGTCTCTGTCTATATTGTCATTGTTATGATGAAAATCCAATGAAGTACAAGCAATGCATTTAGTTAAAAAGCTTGTATCAAATTAAATTAACAGTCCATCAGGTTATCTAGTGATGATACTACTATGCAGCAACACAAGGTGCAAGGTGAAGAGTAATACCAAATGTAGTTATAGATAAGATGGATTTCAGCATGGCCATTTCACCATATCAAAGTTGAAAAAGGTACACATTGTTTACATAAAGGAGGGAAGGAGAGCTCTGCAAGGAGTTTTTACTTGTTGTCCATTATGTATGTATATAAACAGGCATTTCTTGGGGAGTATTTTCACCATATGTGCCAATGAACATGGACTTAAATAATGGGGGGTTTCTTACTTGCAGTGTCTTCAGCTTTTACTACAAGACTCACGTTTCTGTTCTTTTTCTTTCTTTTTCATTGCTTGCTTTACTTTGGTCTTTTCAAATCAATGGATAGTTGGACATGTTTGAAGACAAAATGGTAAGAGCTAAAACAGCTTTTTCTTGCAACATGAGGTTCTAGTCCATGTGGAAAGCACTTTTTTTATTCTCACGCTGAAGAAAACATTCTTTGAAAGTCTGATTTTTGATGATCAGCTCTTGTAAATCATGACTTCTTCACTGCATAAATGCTGTAGCACTTTTGATTTATGTCAGCTCCAGCTTTTATGCAGGTGTTGTTCTTACCATCTTTGTTAGCAGAGAAGAATATTTGCATACTGTTAATGCCTGTGTTGTTGATATTTGAGCAAAGCCTTGGCTAGAGATAAGTATCCATTCAAAATAGCTTCTCTTTTTGCTTTGCGTGTTTACATAAAATAGGAGGATGACTGGCCAAGTCACATCAACATAAGTAGCTATGCATGGATTGACAGTACTAATGAGGGTAATTAAAATTATCTGATGTATTTAGACTAAAACTGCTTCCTGAATTTGCTTTGCCGTATCAAAATTTCAGCTTGATAAGTTATTGCAACATCATGCCTTGTTTTCAAAATGTCTATCTATATGTTGGTGACTTTCTTGCACTTGAATTTAAGTCTCTGATACTTTCGTTAGTAGATACTATCCAGAGATTGTTGGACAGAAAGTATTAGGCTAAATGTTACTTATATACATAATTGTTACATAATTGTTACAAATTTTTACAAGCCAAAAATACAGGGAGGTGTGTCAGATATTTTGGATCATGCCCTCTCCCTACAAAAAACCCAGGAAGTCTTGAAATGCAAAAAGTCATTCACGTAATAGTGTGAAGTGGGATTTGAAGAGAGCAATTGACTGCATTTTGCTCAAGGTATTTATGCAGTGCCAGAGATCATTAAGCCATTTGACCAAAGATTTCTCTGGGTTTTTTCACTGTCTCCAGTGCAGTTTGAACAAAGTATCTTTTTTTATTCCTAAAAAAATTTTCTTTGCCTACAGCTATTCCACCTAATGATAACTCATTGCTTTAGGAAAGGTGATTATGCTGCTGATGATGAAATGCTGATAATTAGTTAAATTAGTTGCTTCCAGAAACTTCTAATACTCCAGCACCAGTTTTGCTGTTGTTTCGTAGTAATAGCTTGGGTTTTGCATTAGTCTAAAAACTCATTATAGGGTCCCTCCAAGACCAAATTTTATGCAATTGCTCACTGAATCTTGCCCAGTGTTAACATGGATTTCAATTAACACAGGAGGATGGTAAAGAATGGTGTTTCAAAATAATGGCAATGCTGCATAATCAGTGAAGACTAAATCTACTTCAGAATTCCCAGCACTGAATGCCCAAGTACTAACGTACAGGTTTACTGAAGAGAAAGCTGAGTTAGTGTCACGTAAAGTACTGTTATTGTGAAAAGGAAGATGGGCACTGTTTGTGTGACCTGTAGGTCTCAGTTCAGCAAAGCCCTTAAGAAAGTGCTTGAGTTGTGTACATTCTTCTCATCTGTGTTTTTTAATCTGGGCTTAACTGTGGTCTAACTGAGCATTGTTTCTAAAGTCTGCATATATAGCACTCATAATATAAAGGCTGTTTATAGTAGAGGAAAGATTAAGAAAATCAGTGATTTTTGGCAGGTCATTGTAGAGGCAGCAGTTCAAAATGTCATGGGAATTTTTCAATATAACAAGTCATGTTGGTCAAACAGCATTCAACTATTGGACACTGAAAGTAACTTAATAATCTAACTTTAAGATCTGTGTAGAAGTTACCAAGTGTGGCCAAAAAAAGATCTACATGAACAGAGGTTTTTGGAGTTCCAGATTTATTTTCAGAGTCAATAAAAAACTGGATGGCTTAATAAGCCATGGCAGAAAATGACAGAGAGTTGTTCTAAACTACAGTTTGAGAAAAAAAGCAATGCTAACTTAATATTTTGTATCATCAGTCAGAAGGAAGCAGACCAGATTGAGTTACAGAGAAAACAGCATCTTCTATGGAAACAAAAAATAAATAAATTTGCATGTCATAAACTTGCTGGTTTTCTCTGACACACTGTCCTTGTTATAATATTTACTTATCTTCTGAAAGTAAGAGACAAAAGTAGATGTTCTTCTTATTCAACATATTCATCAGAAGCACAAATTCAAATTTCAAATTCAATTTGTTTCAACTGAAACAGTTTCCATTTTAGAGCTAGACTCTCTACAACGTTTGAATTGTTTGAAGTTGCATAGAAAATGCATCACTTAGAATTTTTGAACTGAAATGAATGTGGTGGCTCAATCTGTACAAAATTGGATGAGACTGAGACAGAGCAGAAAGCTAAAACTGCCCTGCATGACCAGAATGTCAGCAAACAAAGTGTGTACTTTGGGGTGATCATAGCATTTGTTTTCAAATATATAAAAAAGAAAAAGGGAAGAAAAATAAAAATTGCTCCATTTTTTCAATGTTGGCTAAAGTGTTTCTTGCATTTTTGGGATGGATTCTTCACTACATTATAAATGCCTATGCTACACTACAGATACACTCTAGGTATTAACCCAGGATATCAATTTTGGAAAGTTTTTTCAGAGAGGTTCTCTGAGAGGTTTTGCAGATTCCTTTCATATTGCTGGCCTAACATAGAAAAGTAATAGAAGGGACAAGAATCTTTCAAAATAATTTGTCACAGTTCTGTTCTGTATTTACAGAAGTAGAATATTGTCCTAAGAACATCTGTACATAAAGGAGGTAGAATCTAGCCCCTATACTGTTCTGTTGTCACAGATGCTGTGCTCTTCTTTAGCAAATTGTCATATTTTGATCACAGTGATGTTGAAAATCTCATTCCCAAAACAATGTCTTTTCAAAATTGTTTGAAGCCCTGTAAATTATCATATTAAATGGATCCCTTGGTAAAACAAAAAAACCAAACACATAGTTGTCACAGTACAAAAATCTTTACTAGCTCTTGGGCTAAGATATGGCCAACAGACACTGTGGCAGAAATAGTTTTGTTAGGCAAGAAAGAACTGGAAAAAGTAAGGAGAAAGAATTAGATGAGTTTTCTACAGGTGCAATAGGTAGCATGGGTTTCTGAAACTAGGTTTAACCAAAGTGGCATTGTTTGTTGAGGAAGGCAGCAGGACTGGTGACAGAAGAATGAATGATGCAGAAGGGTCTGTTGATTCCCTTCTCTGCTGAGGGTTCATGTGCAGAAAATGTAGAAGGTGCTGGATCTGATCCAACAAAGAGCTTAAGAATTAGGAGTACACTTAAATGATTTGCTCCATCATTGCCCAAGAGCTTTCAGAACTAACCCTTGAGTAACAGGTATGTACTAAGGAACCACTACCATAAAACAAGATTCAGCACCATTGAACATACTTACCAGATAAAACCCCCCCCTTCTTTTCATGCAGAAACAGCAATAATGTGCTAAGTTTACCCAGGGTGGACAGGTGTCCTATTGGTTGTCTGTTCCTTTTTAGTGGATAGGCTAATCTTAAATTTAAAAAGGGAGAATTGCCCGACTCGGTTCCTGTTTAAATTCAGGCTTTGCTTTAGGCATGTTAGATATTTCATTGATTTAAATGGAGCTACTCCTGTATTTATTTATCTATTCAAGCATTTTCGTAAACCAGTATCTTAATCTTTTAAGTGCTTACAGTCAAAACTCAGTGAGAAATGACTCAGAAGCCTTTGCATATGTGTAGTTAGGTATTCGTGAATTCACACATAGAAATAAAAATGTCAAGATAACAGCATTGTATTCAACTACCTGTGGGACTGATTTTTTTGAGTTTTCTCCCCACCTTAACAGACCAAATACTATAGTTCTTGCTCAGTTTTCAATAGATTTAGTTTACCTGAGTAAAGATAGAAGGATCAACTCACAGTGTTGTATGTTCACCTTTCAACATGTAGGACATTATGCCATTGGGTAGAGCAGTTGGGTTATTAACTGGAATTTGTCAGTCATATAAATGCAGGATCAGAGACTCAGTCTGACCATTCAGACTCTCTGTTTTTTAAAAAGCAGAATACTCTTTTTGGCAATTAGCTATGGCTTTACATGCTGTAATGAACTTCTGCTTCTCCAGATGTCCACTAGCCAAAGTAGGTGACTTTTTATTCTGCATCTTATGGAAAAAGGTGTGGCTTTTAAGTTTTCTTGAATCGACAAAGTTGGAAACATACAAAACACAAAAAAACCCCAAACTAAGAAGGAAAATTTGCCAATAATTTTACTCTAGAGGCTTTGGATGTTAAGTTCCATATGTTGTGAGATTTGTAATAAAAATCCCAGCATAGGCAACAAGCTAGTTCCATATGAATGTCTGCATTTACACAGGAGAACCATGCATCTGTGGAAGACTGGTTTCCATTCAGCAGAGGAAACTGTACAAAGACCAGTGGCCGTTTTGGCTTTCCACTGTAGTCTTCAGTTCCTCAATGTTAATTCACGACTGTTTGTGGAAATCTTCTATAGATGCAGAATTATTAAAGGTTAAGGGCTTCTGACTTATTCTTATGAATATAACTCCTATCATTAATTTTCCTTGCTGGGCTGGAAAGGATAGCTTGATTGCCATCCTGACCGTTGGAACACTTCTGATACTCTTCCACAGCCCAAACACTACCCTATTCAAAACAACGTGGCTTAAACTGAGAATGTCAGTATCTGTCTTGCTGTCCTAGCTGTGCATGGTAAGTCCTCCAAAAACCCTACCAGCCAACATATTTTGCAACTGGTTTGTTGGGTAATAACTTGTGAACAGGTTAATGCAATGGGTTTCAGGACCCAGAAGGATCCCTGACAAGTAATTAAGTAATGCAATCCCATGGTCTATACGCTTCTAGGCACTAGTAAGAAGCCTGTGCTTCCACTGAAAATTTTCTGCAAACCAGAAAGGGTTGAAAACCAGAAATTAAATTATAACTATGGGGCATGACACAGGAATGACAGCTTCCTGATAGGAGTTTCTAAATGTTCACAAGAAGCTATTTGCTGTCCATGATATGCAATTTATCATAACCTCGTTTTGTGGGAATTTTTTTTTTTTTTTCTGAAGTGTACTTTCTTTAAGAATTAATTTGCAAATCTGCATCTCAGGACTTTCACAAAATTGAATACTTTCCTTACTGATTTTTTTTTTTTTAAACAGAAAACCAATTTCATACTAATCTTCATCACTGCCCTAGGTTTCAGTACTTTTTATTCCAAGGTAAGAAGAGTAGGTTTAGCCTTTAGAGTAGTTTATTCTCAATTCATGTTTCTTTTCCTTGTAGCAGTAGACAAAATCATAAAAACTGTATTTTAAAGATTAAAAACTACTTTTTCAGTAACACATGGTAGCATTTTAATGTTTGAGTAAACAAATTGGGAAAACTGTAATGTTTTTTAGTCAGTTTACAGCAATATTTTAGCTATTGATGGTAGCTAATATTTGATTATTTAAATTACTAACTTCTTCAGAGCAGATAAAAGCTGTCAGCCTAGATTTTCAGAGAAGAATATAAAAACAAAAATAAATAAAAGAGGGTAAGTCTCCTCTTCTTAGCTTCACATTAATTTTAAGTTAGAACTACTGGACATTTTGGGAAGGAAACATCTGCAGTCCAGGAATGTATTTGCTCTTTTCATATAGCTGCTTTACTACATACATATTTTAAATGAGGATGCAAAAAGGCTGTCATAACTTCATTGACACTTACATAGATTCAGCTAAACCAACTCCATTACCTGCAGTCAGGGTCAGGGTGATTGCATTTTGCTGCCATAGCATACTACAGCCCCGCACAGTCAGAGAAATCAGAGACTGATTTTCATCTCAGATACAGAAGTCTAACATTCAACTTAAATTTATTTGCTCAAGGGCATGTGGTCCTGACCTCAGTGTGAGTGGAAAAGTGCATTTGTCACAGACTTGATACACCCTTTTGACATTTTGCACTTGTCTTCCTTTGACACTCATTTCAAGAATTATACAGTAATCAATATTTTGTGGTTGAAAACAAATCAATATTTGTTTTCTCAAAAAGGCAAAATAAAGTATGTTCTGTTTGAATTCATACGTACGGTTGCATTGTCACTCGGTGGGTCTTTTCCACTGCCTTTCCAGCAGTAAGACAAGATATTTTAATGCACATTTTCATTTTAGTGCCACAGTAAGAATGCAGGAAAAGTATCTGTTCACTGATACTTAGAAACCTTTGTTTGGGTGGAATGCAAAAAATAACGAATGGAAAAAATTTTCCAAGAATTTTTTTTTCCTGGTACATTTAAGGAAATTGTTCATTTAAAGGAAAAATTAATATTGCTAATATTATGTATTCATGTTTCACAAAATTGTCATTTTTCTTCCTCTATGTAATACTGATAATTGCTCAACTAAGCCTAGTAATACAAAGTATTATGGGGAAGGTAACAAACATTTGGAATCAGCCCTACATACAACCCAAATCTCCCACAGTGAATACTGGTTTAGTCTAAGTGTACAAATGGCCTGATACTAACACAGTGTGGGAGCTGGAACAATCAAATGCAGCTTATATATTACAGAATAGTTACTGAGGTATACTGCAAACTGAAAGCAATCCAATGTATTATGTAAATCAAAACCATAATAAAAGCAAGAAAAGGATCAGGCTATAAAGAGAAAGAAGTAGAGGAAAAGGGAATACGGAATTGAATGCAGTCATTCTGTAGAAGCATCTTTGAACCAGAATACTGTTTATTGCAGGTTTTTAAAATAAGCTAAGTTTGAGGTAATAGCTCACACTCTGTCACAATGTGTGTGAGTCTGCTTTTTCACACATGTTGGTGGGACCTTTACACGGGCAGGAGTGTTGGTTAGCACAAAAGAAAGTTATCAGGTGATTCTCAGAGGAAACTAGAAACACCACTAATAACAACTTCAGGAACAGCATTATCAGTTTATGTATTACCCACTATTTTTGTCAGTACTACAGAGACTGCAGTGCTGGTGTAATATAATCCTGACCACTTGGCCAGAAGAAGCCGTGCCTCTGAACTCCAATCATCTTCCAAAGAGCTCTGCTCTGTACTGTGAGAAGGGGATATTATTCAGCCTGATGACCATCAAAGCTTATGTGTCTGCTGATGTAAACAACAGCGCAGCACAACCTAGAAGAGAAATGTGTTTTCATCTGGCTCTGATGTGAGATGTGTGGAAAACTGTGTTTCCAAAGACCTTGACCCATTTGCAAAGAGACTTTTTAATGCAGGCAACTTCCAGTGAAAATTAAGAATGGTCTTTAGTACTGAAAGACACCTTCTGGATTATCAAATCCAATTCTGTGCCATTGCAGGCAACCATTTCACATAATCCCTTCCATCAAGTTCCAATTGAAAAGCATTTAGAGCCTTTTCTTTTTATTACTTCAACAAGAAGGTAATTTCAGAACCTTGCTGCTCTAATGGTTTGAAACCTTCCAGCCTAAGTGTGTTCACAGCCCATTTACACACACTCATTCTTCTCTTTTCCCAGGGATGAAGATAAATAGCTGTACATCGCAATCATTTCCCCAGTTCCATGGGGCCATTGATTTGCAGCTGTGTATTTGAACCTGTTCCATGTTTGGACAGTTCTTCATGCAAAAGCCTCAGAAATGTGGTGTGCAGCGTGAAAGATAGCATGAAATCTGGAGGGATACTGCATTTCACAGCCCCTGAATGATGGCAAGGATGCCATTCTGCTAGAATTGAGTACTACTGCATTTAGTAAGCACAGCTGGACCCCGGGGGGGCAGCTCTTGAACACGAGTGAAGTCCATCAGTCAGAAAAGTAAAAGGGGGCGTGGGGAGTGGGGGAAGCCAAAATAGCCCTCTGACACAGAATTAAAAATTGTGAGACCTGCAAACATTCTAGATACAGTAAACTGTAAACCCTGGCAAAGGTATAACACCAATCGCTTGCAACAGCCTCATTTACATGGAAAGGTATGGATGGGGATGCACATATTACATACCTATATGTGTGTGCATTTATAATGTGTTAATCTTTCACTAGGTAGTCATGAAAACAAGACATTCAGAAAACGCTTTAAAAATAAAATACATCAAATCTTGTTGCTCCATGCTCGCTCACCCAGCTGTGACTGAGTGCTGCAGCATACAGAGCATCCCGCATTTCACAGGGAAGGTAGCAAGAGAGGAAATATTATCAAACCTGGATTCAGTCACTCACAGACATTTGAGAACGGCCCGTCATGATTTATTTTCTTTCGTTCAACAGAGAAAGGCACAATCTACTTAACAAATAACATATTACCTGCCTGTCAGAGGAATGCTGCAAAGTTGTATTTGTTTCAAAGAAAGGAACACCTGGTGTTATTTTATTCAGACTCAACATTTTCCTATTCTTTCATCACATAAGTTAAAAAGTAGCTTTCATTTTAAAAAAAATGAATCTCTCCTTAAACCACATCAGTGACAGCAGTGTAAACTAGGGCAAAATTCAGCACATCAAGTTTTAATGAAAGACAGTTCTTAAAAAAGGTTATGAAGTCATTACTAGCATCCCAGTACAGAGAAAAATAATGTTGTCTAACTGGTCAGTATGCATATGACCAGCTTCTGGCTTCCTTGTCAGCCCCAGCTTATAGCATGCCATGTTCCCTACATAAGATACACGTTTAGGTCAAATCTTGCAGTTGTAACTCACGAAAAACTCTATCGACTTCAGTGGAAATTTTGCCTGGGCGAGGACTGTGCCTTTTGGCCAAAGGAAGCAAAGACCTCAAATCTCAAAGCTATGTTTGTGGTATGAGGTGATATAGGAAAGCATTGGGGAAAAAAAAAAAATAAAAAAAAAAAATTACCTGCGCCGGAACAGCAACCTCCGAATGCTCTTCAGTTTCTGCCTGTCATCGCACCAGCTGTTCGCCCCCTCTGCCCTGGGTTTCCTCCACCAGAGAGGAGCCCCTGCCTCAGCCCAGGGGCTGCAGCTCCGGCGCCGGCTGCTCCCCCGCGCTCTGCCTGGGCTCGGAGCCTCGCCGCTCCGGCGGCTAGCGCTGCTCCCGCTCCTGCTCCTGCTCCCCTCCCGCTTTCTCCCCTCTGCCCGGGCCGCGGCTAATGCTTCTGCTGGCTCGGTCGCAGCGTCTCTCTTTCTTTCTGCTTTTACGGATGTCGGCTGACTCCAGCCTCTGCTGGTGCTACCGCCTAAATGGCGACTGCAAAGCTCAGCTAGGCTTTTAACTGCCACCTACTGAGTAATTGTGGAATAGATGTATGTATATAAAAGTGTATGTATACAGGCTGTAATTTTCTGGCTTTCTCGACAAAGGTAGTAGATTTTTACAATTAGTCTTTAAGCCCTCCAAATATTCTATAGTTTATCATTTAAAGCTGCAGTTTACGTTAATCTGTGCTCATAATTCTCCCCTTCTTTCAGTACCTAAACACGGAACAAGCCTGTTACCTCTAACTTTAAAAAGCTTACAAAGCCTTTGGTGAGGCTAATCCCCAGTGGGCATAAACCAGCATAGCCCTACTCAAATCAGTGGACCTGTGCTGATTTATACTACCTGAGAAATTCATCCCTTAGGTCTAATATTTATTCACAAAAGTACAGTAGATATAAAGTACGAAAAAAAAGCCATAAAAATAGCTTTTGTCTGACACAGCCCCTCAAAATTTCACTCATCTGGAACAGACAAGACTTTTCTTTTTTTTTCCTGACAGCAGTGTAAAATCGGATTCTTCAATTTTACGGGCAAACATAAATTAAGAAAGTACATTGTTTTTTCCACCTTTAATGGTGATTTTTTTTGACGAAAAATCCAAACACAAGGTTTAATGTCTCCTTCAGCTGTTTGTTTTTAAAGCAACTCCTAGAAATATCAGGGCTTTTCTTTCCAGACTAGAAGTGGAGTGCACTGGAGATGTTTGAACTCCTACTGCAGAAAGGAAGTCTAAGTACAGGGTCCCTCCGTGAAGCCCCACAGAAGGTATGGGGAGATGCTACTACCTTCATATCCCAGTAGCAGGGGTATGTAGCACCACAGTTTCTCTAAGCTTGCAACATGTTGCTGCGTTGAGTCATGACATAAAAGGGCTCTGTGCTTATCCCAAGGAGTGCTGCCCTGCAGAAGACAGGTGGCACCCAGCACCCCAGCACAGCAGCATGGAAAGTGTTCAATTTTTAGGCTTGCTGTGACTGCTGAGAGAAACATGGGTCGAGCAGCTAGCTCTCAACAGCTGACAAGATTTGTTAAATGCCACTCTCGGTAAAGGATAGCTTTGTTTTGTTTGTTTTTGTGAAAGATTCATTCATCGTCTTAACGCTTTTGCGGAACACAGAAATGAAAAGGTTTCTCCTCTACATGCGTGCCTTACAGAAGTATAAGTGTATTAGGATACATGATGACCTGGCTAATATGGCCTGAGGAAGTAATTTGCACTAGGGTGAGGTTCTGGTACAGATTAATCCTGACCCCTGTTTCTACAGGCTCCCAGGCAGCAAGCTGTGGATCAAGCCACATGCCTCTCCCAGCCACAGGCCTTCTCCTACAGCCTAGCAGCAAAGTCCTGCCTTTGGTTTTGTCACCACTTCTCCGCAATATCTTAATACTGTGTGCTTGGAGAATTGGTTAATTAGTATCCTGAAACCAAAAAGTCAAGGTATTATAATTACTGTAACACAGCAAAGCTTAATCTATAAAGTTTACAATATTACACTGGGATTTAGCCTGTGCTTTTTCCTGGTACTGTCCCATGGTAGCATGTATGCAGAATGTGGCCCCACTTATTCAAGATGTCTACAAACAATGTGGCTTCTCGGTAGTTTTCAAAGGTAACAGAACTCAGTCCTCAGTAAGTGTGTCCTTATTGCGAATGTACATTTTAATTTTCCTTAAAAATGAGAGAAGTACCTGATGAGCTTTACAGTTACGATTTGTCACAACTTTTACTGAGTTACAGGCCTAGGAGATTTTAGTTCTTGAATCCTATTCCAACAGGATGGATGTTCAAGCTTTTAGAAACATACCTTTTCAAAATCCCAATTCTTTCCAAAATTGAATATACTTCAATTACAAGTATCATTATAGCCTGTTGTAATTCTTTCCTTACCTGTCCAAAGAACTGAAATCGTTCACTTACTTACAGTTCACAGATATGCACCTGCACCAACAAACACAAGGTCCAGTTCTACAGCTTCCACCTGGGCTCTTTCCCATCAAAATCACCATGAGATTGTTCTGAGCAGAAGCACAGTGCTGGATCACCACACTACAATACACTGTATATTATGGGATTTCCCTTACTGTCTCTGCAGAAAACTAGCATGGCAATTCCTACCCTCAGCAACGGTTTTGTAATGCTACTTCTTTCAGTGGGGTTGTTCAGGTGTGCCAGACACCGAAGACAGACTTCCAAAATCCCATGTGTGCCTCACCTCATCATAAATACAGGTTATTCACAGGTGGTCCCAGCAGTGGATCCCACAGACCTAAACCCAGGTCAGTGCCCATGCAGGCCAGTAGTGGCACAGCAGGGTAAAGTTTTTACTGCCCTAAGCTGCAGGGAGGTTGCATTGCTCTGAATGCTGATGTTAACATGGGGCAGAGTGGACAGGGTCTGTTCACAGTGAAGAATTGCCCTTCTCCCAGGAGCATCAAGGACCTCTGCTCTGCAACTCCAAAATATGTACCAGTATGCCTCATGTGTTGCCAAGGGGAAGGGAAAGTGCAGAGGACAATGGCACAAAGCACTGCAAGACTTTCTATTACAAGCTTAGCTCACAAAGAAAAGTCTTAGGCAAGCTACACGATTGTTAGGTTTCTGTGTTGCATCCCGAGCTAGAGAGGGCATTTAAGGAACAAGAGACCTCCTTAGTTGTCAAAACATGAGCTACCTAAAGCTTGAATGCACATTTAGCACAAACCTGCATGTGCACAAAAAGTACAGCTTCTGAGTCAAAATTCAGTCCATGGCCTATGTACAGCATGGAAAAATAAGAAAGTCTTCAGTTTCCCTGTAAAAGTTTAAGATGTAAAACGGTTGCTCACTCATAAAGATTTTCTCTCTGCAAGGTAGAACATAATCTTGACAAAGAGCTGCCAGCAGAGAGCAAGTACTAAGCTCAGTTTGGTCTTTTCTGGGATGGTTTTCCTCCTGTTAACCCCTGTTTCTCTTGAACACTTTCACTAAACCACACCCTGACTAAAATATATCCCTCCTCTTTTGCATGCTTGGAAGGCTACTGTCTTAGCTATACAATGTCTTAACTATCAACTATCCTCAAAAATGGCTAATAGTTACCATAAATCTATAATAATACCTTGTTATCTTCCTGTACTGTATTTCCAAGTTGTGCTCAAAAATGAGCTAATGAGTTGTCTTCATCAGCAGTATGTAGGACATTACAAAAGGTCTTAGCACACTATTTTTTTCAGAAAGATTTATTGGATTTTTTTGTCCAATGCGAAGAAATCATCCTTAAGAAAAAATTATTATTGAGTGTTTTTCCAGGACAGCTGATGGTCAGCAGTGGATCTGTTAATGCCTTGCACTTGGTGCAGTAATTAGATTCCTACTCTGTGAATATGACATGACTGTAGCTACACGACAGGTTATCACAAAGGCTGTATTTTGTATTTGTACACTGCATTTGAACCTTAGGCAATTACCACAATTTTGTAAATGAAGCATAAAATTTTAATGGTCTTTTTAGTGCCTTCACACTGCTTTGAACCTGAAAAACTCAAAAAAGTAGGTAACTAGCAAGTCACTACTGCATATAATTTTGAAAATATAATAATGAAATTATTTACTGTACTTTTACAATTTGGCTAAGTGCATCATAGCCCATTTACAATGCACTGGAGCATGTGACTATCTCTGGTAGAATTACATCTTATGTTTAAAGCAAATGTGACTAAAACTCATACGTAGTGTATCAGGCAGTTAGTGGTCTACAACAATGCCATGAGATGATGGGGCCAAATTCTTCCTGGGTGTAATTAAGGTTCTCATTTATGCTGAAGTGATTCCAGACTACCTCTTGATTCGACTGGGTTTAGAAAGATGGATCCTTATCTAAGATGTTTTAACAGTAAAGCCTTATCTGACAGCCAGAGTTGCTCTGTGAAATGTGGAGAAAGTTCAAACTGCAATTATTCTGGAGAGGGGCATCTTATGCTGTAATATTTTCAGGCCCTGTGCGTAGATAGATGAAATACTTGTATTGTTAACTGTGATCATTTAGTTCATCACTTTGCAAGGTAATATTGTGTTGCACACAGAAGTTAAAAATAAATAAATAAATAAATAAATAAATAAATAAATAAATAAATTATTATTTTTGTAACAAAACGCTGCCTAGCTCTTAGCTTGCAGTAGAACAAAGCAGCTACTCCAGCAAAATTGCAAGACGTGTCACTCCTATAGACTGTAGATGGAATTGGTAGTTAGGAGAAAATATTGTCAGATCCCATAGGGTACAATTTTCTTCTTTAGATTTCAGTGGATTTCAGCCCAGACGCTGTTGCCTTTAGACACCCTCTTGACCTGCAATTTCCATTACTGGCTGTATTACTCTGAATCAAGAGTTTCCAAGTTTTTACCTGGTTCCTGGTGAAGGGAATGGTGCAATAAGACATTTTTGCCTTACTGTCTGTGTGAGTGTCATAACACCAGGACTTGCTTCTGAACACTTGAAAGGAAGCAGGGGTTTGTTGTTGATTTACAGGGAAAGCAAGACAGGGCTTAATCCTTACTAGCTTCTGGGATGTCAGATACCATAAAGGTGATTGAAAGAGTTAGGCTATTGACTCCATTCTCTAACAACTGTCCAGGTACACAGGGGAGAGTGTTATTGTCACTGAAAATTTGTAGCTAACTGCATTTAACCTGATTTTCTGTGAAACGGGAAAAGAGTGTAGCACTGCTCGGTATTTGACGTGATCATTTCCAAAAAATATACTGATAACATTTATAATAACCAAAGAAGAACAGGAAAAAAAATTTCATTGTTGTGAAGAGCAAAAAAGGGTCACATTTAACCAGCCTTTTTTCCTTTTTCTCCAGAGATACACCTTACTAAATCATGCAGAAACACAGGCACACAAAAAATAGTGATTCAACATCAGTAAATTGCATAGAACAGTAAATACAGAAAAAGTGACTCTGCTGTGTTACAAATCCATAAACAATATTTAATATTATTAAGAAGATTTTCTGAAATTTCTAAACTGTTAAGAACTCTTTATATCAAAACAGAGTATTTCTGTCTTTGTAATTTGTATAAGCACCCATCACACAATATACTGGATATAAATTAGTACATTAAGAACAAGTCTTTCCATTTGCTGATCAATATTCACACTAAAGCTTGTACTGTATTTGACCCATAGTCATCCAGGCATGCTGAAGGAAACCTCTGTGAAGGAGGAAGGTTAAGAAACTTGTGACTTGATAAATGTAGATGAATGATATTAACCAGAAAAGAGTCATTCATTGATCTTAACTCTGCTGTTCATGGGTGCCAATATGTTACTGTCCATAAATGTTTTTTGTACCAAGAATTTAGACACCAGTGAAAACAAAGAAGAAGCAGAATTTCAGAACTGTGATTACCCTTTCCTTCAAAATATATGTGGGACTGAGAATCAGCAAAGACAGACCAGCTATTACAAATGTACTTACAGCTTACAGGAGGACAAATAATATTTTAGGTAGTCAAAGACTTAAATTCATATGAGCATAATGCTTTAAAAATTCTAACATTATGTGAGCTACTTGCATTGCACCTGAAAATAAAACAAACAAAAAAAAGGAAAAAAACCCTCCCTAACTGTGTAGTCTTTCATTTTTTAATGCATCCATTTACCTCATACCCATTAAAAGGAGGACAATCCCATTCAGGTTTTACAGTAGTTCTTAGGTGTAAACCATTGCAGGTCTCTCAAAGACTGAGTGATTGGTGAAAGAGTTATAACTGCTTTACTCACTATCATCAAAAAAAACCCCTTCACTTACCATTACCAGACAGAAACTAAGTCACACTGTATAAATGTCATTACTTACCATTAACACATTAATGTCATTAATTGTACAGCACTGTAAATGTACATAATACATATACATAAATATAAAAATTGTCATCTGTTATTATTCGTATCAATTATAACAGAAGACATGGACAGGCTGGATCAATGGGTTGAGGCCAGTTGTATGAGGTTCAATAAGGCCAAGTACCACGTCCTGCAATTCGGTCACAACAGCCCCATGCAGTGCTGCAGGCTTGGGGAAGAGTGGCTGGAAAGCTGCCCGGCAGAGAAAGACCTGGGGGTGCTGGTCGACAGCCAGCTGAATATGAGCCAGCAGCGTGCCCAGGTGGCTGAGGAGGCCAACGGCATCCTGGCTTGTATCAGAAATAGTGTGGCCAGCAGGAGCAGGGAGGTGATCGTTCCCCTGTACTCGGCACTGGTGAGGCCGCACCTCGAGTACTGTGTTCAGTTTTGGGCCCCTCACTACAGGAAAGACATTGGGGTGCTGGAGCATGTCCAGAGAAGGGCAACGAAGCTGGTGAAGGGTCTAGAGAAGAAGTCTTATGAGGAGCGGCTGAGGGAACTGGGGTTGTTTAGTCTGGAGAAAAGGAGGCTGAGGGGAGACCTTATCACTCTCTACAACTACCTGAAAGGAGGTTGTAGTGAGGTGGGTGTCGGTCTCTTTTCCCAAGTAACGAGTGAAAGGATGAAAGAAAACAGCCTCATGTTGTGCCAGGGGCGGTTTAGATTGGATATCAAGAAAAAATTCCTCACTGAAAGGGTTCTCAAACATTGGAACAGGCTGCCCAGGGAAGTGGTTGAGTCACCATCCCTGGAGGTATTTAAGACATGTAGATGTGCTTAGGGACATGTTTTAGTGGTGGACTTGGCAGTGTTAGGTTTATGGTTGTACTCAATGAACTTAAGGGTCTTTTCCAACCTAAACAATTCTATGATTCTATGATTCCCTACAGTCAACATATTACTTTTGCATTTTAAATACCACATAACATCCCCATTCATGAACTTCTCATTTGTTGATAAACAACAGAGTCTGAAACTTGCTATTACTTTCTGTGTTTAAGGCTAATGGGCTGAAGTGTTAGCTATAAGTATTCTGTATCAAACATTCCAAGAAAGGTCTTGCCTTTTTAGTTATAGACAGTGTGTTACACCCTTTGCAAATAACATTAGTTTTATTTATGCAGTCACAATTCCCAGCTTTCTCTTCAGACCTTATTGTTGCCTATTTGAAAGAGAAACTGTCGTCATAGATTGTCTTGACGTCACAGATCTAGTTGGTACACAAATCCCTCAATTGCAACAATAATAAGATGTGAGTAGTGAGGGGAAAGGAGCCCGCTATCATTTGCTAGATTGCTGCTCCCAATTGCTACTGAACTTTTTTCCACATGAAGAGTATAATCAGGGTAACAATACAGGAAACAATAGACAATTGCTAATTAGACATGAATTCTACTAATGTGAAACTCTTCTTTGTATCAGTGGTTTAATCTCGTGCCTTTGCAGAAATGTCCAAGGACAAGAATGGTGTTTGGCTTAGAAGCCTGGTAGTGTACATGCACAAAATTCACACATTGTTAGCAATTCTCCAGCTTCTGCAGTATACAGAATATCAGCAGGACTTCTTCATGCTTCCTCTTGACCCTGGGCTAAGTCTATTATTACCTCTTACTTCTACCAAGTGGACTGAAGCAGAGAGTTTGCATAGCAGGAATCCTTTCCACTGCTCTCCACATTGCTGTTTTATGCAGAATTGTGCACTGTTGTTATTCACCTCTTTCTTGAGGATGTTCACAGCAGGGAGTAGAGCCATGTATCTGCCAACGGTATCTGCTAAGTTGAACCCTATGGTCTTTAAGTGCCTGACCACCAACTGGTTTACTCTTCTAACCCTGTCATGAAATGTTAAATACTACAGCAGTACTTGACACAGTGTACAAACCTTTTGGTACCAATATCAATCAGAATCTACTTCCTGAATAAGACAACTGGTGTGAAGCAAGTTTAAGAAAATGTCTATTTCTTTTTCATTGTCATGTAATACAGTGATAAACTGAACTGCTTCACTTTCCCTGTCTCACTATGTCAGCCCTTTACTCCATTGATTTAATCCTCTCATCAGCATTTCTGTTGTAACAGAGATCTTACGTGTCTCTGGCAATGTTTTAATAAGCAGTGTTCCATCACCTTGCCAAGAATAGCTGAGGATTTAACAGGTTTCTCCCTCTCAGCTGGGACAAATGCTGCCTTTTACCTGATTAACAATGAAGTTCTTTACCTGTCAAGGTTAAAGGAGGAGCACTGAATGCCACAGCCACCTGCCTGCATTCCAGCAAGGCTGGCTGAATCTGCTAAAATCTCCCCAGGGCGACCAGGACATGCAGGCTAGGATGGCAGTTCTGACAACCTTGCGCAGAAATCAGGTTGTGTTCTCCTCTACTTCTGTAGGGCAACTTGCTTAGCTGACAGAGCTTGTCAGAATGAAAGCTGAGCAGACTGCCCTTTCCACACGTCCTCTTCCTGGCATTGATCTGGAAGGCTTGTACCTGCAATGGCAGCAGCTTAGTGCCACCTCCTGTTACAGGGATCCACCTCCTCCCCTCTAAGATATCCTACATCAACCAACCAGAGTCATGCAAAAAGGTTGCATTCATTTTCAGGTATGAAAACTGAGTAAATAATGGGAATAAGAAAGCCTGTTGACAGTATTACTGTCAGATTTCCCCTTGTCACCACTTTGCCAAATTTTCATTGGGGTTCCAAGTAAACAATGGGAAAATTTCTCTCTGCCGTTTACTTTTTGGTGACTTTTCAGTTGTCTCTGTGGTTCTTGCTACATATTTCTCCATTAAATGTCTTAACATTTTTAAGGCCTTTTCTGGCATCTGTAAACTTACTTATATCTGCAGAGCTATATAAAATGTCATGGCATCAACGACATCTGATCCTTCTCGCCAATTCCCCTTGCTTCATATTCATCCTGCCACTGTGGACTCACTGCAGAAGCCACTAGGTCAGACATACTTAACCTCCTTTCAAGGACAGCCTCCCTTCCCAGTGGCTCTGCATATCCTTAAAAATACACAATCTTGAATGAAACTTGTTAGCCACACAAAAACATGGAATTGCCACACTACAAAAGAACAACAAGATAGACTTAATTTCTTTCGTCTGAATTATCATATTAAATAGCTTAATCAGGCAAGCAAATAAATGAAATCCTTACCTATTTTTCTCTATTAGTTATTAACTGCCCTAGAGAATGCAAAGTGAAGGTTGTTTAGTGGACATCACAAAATTCAAAGCCACTTTGGAAGCAATGTTAGCCAAGGTATCAGGAACAATCTTCCAAAGGACAGTTTTGAGTAAGCAAAATTTCTTGGCAGAAATTCTATTAATTTGGAGGAAGACAGAGGTTATTTACCCTTCCAAACAGTATTCCAAGTAACTGAACCTATAGACCTTCAGTTTCTAGAATCCAGCTCATGCTTGAATAGATTATAGGCAGAATTTGCATGTTCTTCACTTGCCCTTAAACATGAATAATAAAAGGAGTATTAAACCTTTCCCAAGTACACGTCAGATCATAATCAAAGGGCAGATAGTTATCACTGTACTTCAGTGAGCAGGGCTGAGGTCTGGAGAGATGACTTCACGTATCCAAGGTCATCTAGTCTACCAGTAACAAGGCTAATAGACTCTGCTGAGTCTTAGCAGAGCTTTCAGGTCACTAGCCATTCATGCTAGTTCCTTATGTTCACTATGAGAATGAAGCTGTGGGCTCAGAGATCAGGGTATTTAAAAGTACTTGGATCATTCACAGGCATAAATTTCACTGATTTTCACTAGATTCTGATGATACATCTTTGCTGCTAGTCAAGGGGGTAGAAGCAGTCTTACTGTGGCTGCATGGGCACAGGCAAATTTGCTTGCACAGAATTGTGAGTCCCTTTGGCTAGACAGCTTCCAGAATTACAGCAGGTTATGGATAGCACCCTTGGATATCTGTATGCTGCACATCGGTGGGCAATAAAGACACAATCTGAGTCACATGGAAAGATTAACAAAAATGTTTAAGTTCCCATTTTGATGCCTAGACAGCTACGCTCCCTTGTGTTTAGCAGCATTAAAATGCATGCATTTTTATGAATCCCCAGATGTGCTTGTTTTCCTTTTTAGGTGATAGAGATCTTGCAAAACTATCATTTGAACACTGCAAAATTCCCACTCTTTTAGCTGACTTTATTTGGGTGGTAGTTCTTTGGAGATGAATTTCCATGGTTGGGAGAGCACCACTAATGAACTACAGTTCATTATAATGAACTACAGCTTCTGTCACCTTGAAATTGAAAGAGACAGTGGGGATGAGGAAGGATGAACCTAATGAGATGAAAAAACAAACATAGATTAAAGATGTGGGGTAGGACTACCGCCAGTTGGAGTCCTAGTATAGGTGCAGGAAAAATGGCCAGGCTCATTTCAAAGCAAGAGGGAAGGAGTCAAGCCTGTATCAAGGTCCAAAGCATGATAAAAGGTCAAACCAAACAGAAAATATTGAGCTGCCGCCTCCCTTCACTGCTGCTTTAATACTTTCAGAAAGCCCTGTTGCACAAATCCTTGCTCGCTGGGCTGGATAATGCCATTAGTAGCTCTCTGTTCTGAATGAAACTGCGGATCACTGATTGTATATGATGAGGCTTCCTGCATGCAATTCATGCTACAGTTCCTGAGTACAAAATACAGTTTTCCCTCAGTACAAAATATTCCAGCATCAAAAAGGTGAGGTACCTGTATTCATAAACTGTTCATGGGTATCTCAGAGATGGCCACTTATCGCAGCTGGTTGCCTGTTGGTCTGCGATGAAGAAAGAAGAAAAAAAGTGTATGCATCCTGTAGGATGTCAGGAATCTGACTGTAATAAAAATGTTCCCTGCTTGAAATATAACACCCCTTTCAGTGTAATTTGAAGGCCTGCTGTTCATTTAAATTACCCACTGTGTGGGCTGTGTGCTATTATACTGTGCAACATAAAAGGAATATGTAGTATTTGCTTTCCCTAAAAGAAATAAGGAATGCTAAGCTAGAAGGTTTTCAGAGTAGCATAATTGCATTTATTTAAGAAAACTCGTACTTTAAAAATGAAGAAAAACTTAAAAAATTACACCATTTATGCAAGCTAATTCTACTTTTTTCTCTGCCACTGTTACTGTACCATAGCATATTAATATGCAACAACATGGCTTTGTTTGGAGCATTACAGGCCTCAGAAGACCTGGACTGTAACTGTGATGATGAGTTTGTTTGTGCAGACAACCAGCTGCTAAATCAAAACTTGAGTCCTCTGAACATTTCTCTTGAGTAAAGGTGGTGGAATTGGGTGCAAGGTGTATGACTTTTGTTTATAGGCTCTGGATCATTTAGAGTGTGTCTACAGAACACAGTGTGGACTGTGCAGAGATACTTGAGCCTGTGCCAGATAAACTAGCTCCAAAATTGAAAACACCACAACCATCTTGCCTCAACAATTCTCTCAAAGTAATTGGTTCTACTGAAAAGTGCAGTGTGATGCCTTCAGTGGCATGACAATTGTACATCTGGGACCTCTGCTAGTGCCTGGATCCTGTGCTGCACAGATGTACACTGCATGTAGACATGTCCAAAGAGCTCACAGCCTATACAGTGGCCAAAAGATTAAAGGTTTGCATTGGCAGAGGCAAGACTTAAAAAAGCTTTACTTACTGTGCAGCAATGCAATAACTAACACTACTGCATTCAGGCTGAGGGAGTCATTCAGGTATATAAATGGTGTACCTAAGAACATAATTCTCCTGAAAAGCCCACCTAACTATTAGACAGTTATGACATTGCCATAATAATAATTCTTGTGGGGTCAGATTCTCATTGTTTTTACACTGGGGCTTTGCAGACTTCAGTTGAAGATAGAACTTGGCTAGTAGAATTGTTAATTTCTGTAATAGCACCTACCGAAGAAATGGGATTTCTCAGAATAAACCAAAATTTTATATAGAATATTATTATGTAGGATAGCAAAACATGTGTGCCTTATCTCTTACCAGTTTTATAAAATATCCCAGGGCTAGCTCAAAGAAGGCTGCTGTTGCTGTTACCATTTCTAGGGGAGATATTTTTTAAGAAGTAAGCAGCCTTAAGCCAAATACTCAATGGGTGAAAGCCTGACTTCATTGAAATTAGACTTCAAGATGTGCCAGTTTACAAAGCAGAGAATTGGGACCTTTCTGTGGAAGTGGGTTCCAAATAAATGAGCCCTTTCTATTCTGTAACACTGCTGCAGTCCTGGAACAAGGATGAATGCAGGTATATTCTGCCCAAATCAGTTGTGCTGGCATAGACAGAGAGGTATAGACACTTGCATTAACTGCTACCACTTCATCATTCTGTGAGTAACACAATCTCACTAAATCTAGCCAATGTTCTTTCTCTGATAAATTTGCTGACATTTCACAGATAAACTTGATCATCTAATTCGTTGCTGTGTGG
The DNA here is from genome assembly GCF_026419915.1 of Harpia harpyja. NCBI lineage: Eukaryota > Metazoa > Chordata > Aves > Accipitriformes > Accipitridae > Harpia > Harpia harpyja. Next base: position 67,176,125 of record NC_068969.1, on the reverse strand, counting down.
ACATCAAACATTTCATTTTATAAAATACTCTCAATATAATTTCAGGAAGAACTATGTTGATGCATACAGATTGGAAATAGGCAAACAATTTATTGAATCAAATTTTGGATGAAAACATAATAGATAGAAAAGATTTGCTTACAGATGGTTTGCTAATCTGTTCTGATTAACCACGAAGGATTCTCCCTAGGGAAGAGAGCTACTGGAGAACACAAACCAAAGAGGAATAGTTTGAAAGACTTCATTGAAGTCCTTTACCTATCTCTAAGCAAGAGAGAAGCTGTTCAATCCTTTCCATAGCTTATATTTCACTGCAAGAGGCCTCTGTGTTGAGATTCACATGCTTCTTTAAAAAGATCTTGGTTTCAGTGAACTTTACAAGTATTACCAATAAACATGACAACCATGGCATTTCCTCTGGGCAGAGAGTGATGTTTCCCATTACCAGAAGGTCCCAGGTTGAGCTGCGGAGTCCAGTTGAAGGGTAGTGGTTCATTTGTGTAGACCATAGAGATGTGCAATAGAAGGTTCATTACAGCAGACCATGTAGGTGTGCAATTTGTTACTTCAATTAACCCAAAGTTTTACATCTACATGCCTGTTTGGCTTTGGGAATCTGACTAAATGCAGTGTCCCAGCTTCTTTTTTTGTTGGTTTTGGGTGTACTATTATTACTTTGCAAAACATCAGCATGACCTTCTGATCTTCACTCACTACAAAATAACCCAAAGTACAACAGTTGAGTCCCTTGCTAAGTCTGTATTGACAAAGGATTATCTGGATATTGTCAGAGTTCTCCCTTCCTAATGATTTCAGTAATCTTACACGATTTTTTTTTTAAAATAAATATTAGCCCAGTAGTGTCAAATTTGGAGACCTTGTCACAGTGCCAACAGCCAGGAGGCGCTGGCGTTGCTCTTTTTCCACATAGCAAGATCTAGAACTCATTTCAGGGGGGCACGTATGATTGCTTGTCAGCAAGGCACAGGACTTCCATCCTCACTCTGATGAGGCAGTAACCCCCCAAAAGCATCAGCACAAATACCCATCTCCTGGGACAGTACAAAGACACATTTTTTTTATCTGCCATTTTATATAGTGATGAAAATAAGATGTTACATTAACCAAACAAAGAGTTTACACTGATCAAAACAACTTGCAAACTACATTCCAGTCTTTTACCTGATGGCATCTTTTACCAAGATATTCTGTGTGTTCATGTCATGGCCTCACATTACTAGTGGTAGGCTACCCTGTGCTCACTACCTTTGCCTTCATTGCTCACTTTTGGATAGGTTTGTGCATCCCACACCATTCCCCTGATCTCATTAGCATGCATAAGTCTGCAAAAGACAGGCACATTTAAAGTACTGTTCTCAAAAGTCCTGCATCTATCAGTACTTTAGTGAAGCCTTTACATGATCTAATGTTCTGATGAGGTCCGTAGTGACCATTGTTCCACTACAAAGGAAATAAGCTTCACCACAAATGGCCTCCAGCAATGAATTTATCCGATAGGATATATTATATAAATAGATTTTGAAAAATATATACCATTATCCAAAGGAGTAATTAGAATTGGAGAGGCAAATCCAGTTCATTTTTACAATCTATCTTTTTATCAGACTTTTAGTATCAGTAAGACTAACTTCAACTTCTGGTGGCTTAAAAAAAAAATCTTTTTTTTAAATTTCCACCTTGAATACACACAAATGAAAGCACTGACACTGTCTTAGAAATCTGTCAGACAAATGAATGTTTAAGCAGGAGCAGACTGAAGAAAATTACTCTGAATCAGAAAAGCACAGAAATGTATTGCTGGAAATTACATACTTTTTTATATCTCCTTGGACTGTGCTGTGTGATATAACGGTGTACCAAACAATTGTCATTATTATAAACATATTTCCACTGCCTCTTGATGACCTTAAAGTGTCTGTTAGTTTAGTAGAAATTCCAGTACTGTGCAAAGTCATAGTAATAATGTACTACAGCAATATGCTGGTGAAAGTTTGAGAAAAGATATTGAGTAGAAATGATAAAATAAAAATATACTAGTTAAAATAACTAAGAGATGCTTAAATAATATATTTGTGAGGTAGGTTAAATGAGATATAGAAAACATTTAAGGGAATAGTTCCTTCAACCTTTCCCCGAGATGGTATTTCTAGACACCAGACCACCATACTATCACCAGGACTTGTGCCTTGTTAACACGCTTTGATTTTGTCAGTTGAGAATTTTTTCTCCTTTTGTTCTGCCTTTTAATTGTTGTTTAAATTAATGTGCAGCATTCTGCAGTAACAACATTCTGACTAATCAGAAACAAAGCTAAGAAAGTGAAAACAGACAGAAGTCCATGTGCAACAAAGCACTAGCACTCTGCTCTGGCTCAGAGTTTCTTGGCATTCAGATGCAGATTTCTACATTGCAGTAATCCATTTGAACCTCGTCTCACAAATACCTCCTTTCAAGTCAATAAAGTTATTCAGGACGTGATTCTGCAGGCCCTGCTTTTAGCAAATTTCTGTTTGACACAGCTGACTAGCCTGAGTATAGACCTTACAAGCGTTAAAGTATCGCATAAAAAGTATCGCATAATAGGTCTATCATGTGTACAGCTAACACGTGAGAAGAAAGAGGTCCCGCTTACCTGGTGTTTGGAGGGGCAAGGCTGTCTGGTTTGGGTCAAACTCTTTGTGACATGGGGTTCAAAAATGGAAAGAATACATTTCACAGCATCTGTCAGTGCCAGGTGAAGCCCCCCACAGCAGCAAGCTGTGGCTCTGCAAGAGGCACAGGAGTAAAATGACGGTACTTGGAGCCCATGCAGGCTTTTGAAGTCACACAAAACCACTGCTAGGTGGTGCCTCACCTCAGAAGGTGCCAGAACACTGGCATTGCCAGTGTTACACCCGCTGATGTTATGCCTTGTTTCTAACCAACTTCTGACCACCAGGGATGGGTGGAGCATTTATCCACCCAGTTTTCCCACTTTAGGCACTTTTTGATGCCTGTGCTGGATCTCTGGGACTTCAAAGGGGACACTGGGGACTTTGCTGCCCAGCTTTTAACCATCACTGGGAGGGATATATTTATCACCAGGCCTATGAGAGACTAAGCTGGTGCTATGGCCTTCTCTTCCTACCGCATGGTCATGGAAGAGGTGGGCCAAGGCCAAATATATGGCTGTAAGACTCCAGTGATATTTTTTATAATTTTTTTTCAAAATATTCCTTGTCATCTAGGTTCTGTATTCCATTTTGTCTTGTACCGAGGGTAATTGCTTCTATCCAGTGAAAACCAGGTATATGAAAAAGACTTTTTTATCTTTTTGCTGGGGTTAAAATTTAGATTTATTTCTCATTCATTTGAACTCAGGATTGGTATCTACCTGGTGAAATCCATGCTATTATGTCAGGTCCCAGAAAATTTGCCTGTCATGGATTAAGAAATAGTGTGATACATCTATTATTGGTGCAGTATATATTCATCTTTGTGTTAAAAATAATTATCCAGAATACATGACTTTTTTCCAGTCTTTTTAAGTATGGCCTGTGTGAAGACTGCAGTCCTCCATGGAGTTCAATATATGTGGCTCAAGCCAATATTAGATTACACTTTAAACAACACTGGAAATTTAAACTAAAGTATCCGGTATTCAGAGCCCTGTTCTGCATTTTCTTGGGTAATGCAGAGCAGAAACAGGAAAAAGAATAGTTAGTGATACAGAAGGGCACAGATAATTTATGGCATATTGTCGTGGTTTAACCCCAGCCAGCAACTAAACACCACGCAGCCGCTCACTCACTCCCCCCCACCCAGTGGGATGGGGGAGAAAATCGGGAGAAGAAGCAAAACCCGTGGGTTGAGATAAGAACGGTTTAATAGAACAGAAAAGAAGAAACTAATAATGATAATGATAACACTAATAAAATGACAACAGCAATAATGAAAGGATTGGAATGTACAAATGATACGCAGTGCAATTGCTCACCACCCGCCGACCGACACCCAGCCAGTCCCCCGAGCGGCGAATCCCTGCCCCCCACTTCCCCGTTTCTGTACTGGATGGGACGTCACATGGTATGGAATACACCGTTGGCCAGTTTGGGTCAGGTGCCCTGGCTGTGTCCTGTGCCAACTTCTTGTGCCCCTCCAGCTTTCTCACTGGCTGGGCATGAGAAGCTGAAAAATCCTTGACATTAGTCTAAACACTACTGAGCAACAACTGAAAACATCAGTGTTATCAACATTCTTCGCTCTGAACTCAAAACATATCACTGTACCAGCTACTAGGAAGACAGTTAACTCTATCCCAGCTGAAACCAGGACACATATACTACTTCCTAATGTCAAAACAGTTGCCCTAAAACTCAACTTCTGAAACTGGGTGCATCTTTTACAACAAGAAAGACTGTCAGCCCTCTCCCTGATTTCTTGTCATTAAGGGGTATTGCCTACATTAATGCAGGAGTTTTGGTTTGGGGGTTAGAGGGGGGGGTTGCCTTGTCTTTTGCAAAAAACAGTTAATTTAAGCTAATGCTGTACTCATTTGGTGTCCCAGTGATCCCTTCATCTTTTGCCCCACTGTCACAATTCTGGCCTTGCAAACCAGTACAAAGCAAAGCCAAGCAAATGAATTAGCTCTGTAATTTATTAGAGTGCTATTTTCCTTACAGGTATCTTTAAATTGCCTTTTCACATAACAAAGTGCCTTAGAGTGGAGCAACTTATAACTGCAATCATTTCAGAGCTCTTTTCATTGACAGAATAACACAAATGAGTTTTCTGTAAATATTCATCACATCTATTACTGGGTTTGGTGGATAAAGTGTAATCATAAAATGTTTCCATGTTAGTCATAAAAATTATTTTTTACAAGAAAATTCTTCATCCACTTTGTTTCCATGTGTAAGGATTTTAAGCATATATGAACAGAAATTTGTAGTCAGGAGCCTGTTAAAAGCAATCAGATTTCTGCATAATAGGAAAAGAAAAGGGGGCTGCTGAACAGACTAAATTGCTTCAAACATGGTAGAGTTTCAGGGTCCAGCTCCCAGAAGGATCAACCTAATGTACTAAACAGGAGGACATTTGATAAAGGTCAATCAGAAGATGTAATAGAGATAGTAAATAAAAATTATTGTGTCTGTAGCCTTTTGGAGGACAAAGAGTACAGGAAGAAGGTTAAAGTAACATCTTTGACTCTGATGCTGTGGTAAAGGGCATTCTTACCTCTAACAGACTGTACAAGAAGTGCAGAAAATCAGAGATGACCACAGTTTTAACAGATGATACAGAAAAATCATAAAAAAGGTATAAAAACTGCCCTGTTTGGTTACTCTGCAGTGAAGCAAGCAGGCTAAAATAGTGGGCTCTGTTTTTCTATAGCTAGAGTTTATTCTGCAGTTGTCTGAATTACAGAGTTTTAGATGACCGTAGCATGTCACCAAGGGGAATTGTACTGTATGTTCCACTGATTTCATTATTTTTCAGAACAAACTTATTTTATTGCATTCACGTATTGTAATGGTTAGACAGCTCAAATCCAGTAATAATAATTTCCCCATACCTGTGCAATTTTGTGGTCTTAATTAGACTGCATTTTAAAATTGCGTATTTCTTGCTCACGGTGTATATATTTCTCCGTATGTACTTATATATACATACATGAATATGTTTAGAGAGAGAGAGACTTAAAGCTTGAAAAATGAGAGTTTTCATTTAGGTAACAGTACCTATGATGGAAATTAATGTATCTGTCAGATAATTACTCATTATTTCCAATGTATGTTCAGGTAGTAAATACTGCTCAAAATACTGTAAAAAAAACCCCCCTCTTCTTTGTCTTCATAGCTACTTTGTCAGTTCCCTGCATCCACTTCAAAATTCAGGGCAAACTGAGACATTTAAATTAAAGGATCTGGCCAAAATCCCCAACGCCTTGCTCATTCATTAAACACAGGCTGCTGCCTGATTTTTTTTAGAATCTCAACTACAATGAATCTCACCTACAATGATCACTGAATCTGTGCTGATTACTGGCCACATCACAGTGCTTGGTCTTATTTGTGTACAGGGCATTTAGGTATTCAATATGCACAGGTCAACCAATAAAAAACCCGACATTTTGAAAGGATGTTTCATGCAATTTTTAAAATGTATCCAGAAAATGTAATTAGCATAGATCTTGCAGTTTATTTATCCTCTGAAAGGATAGTGAAGAAGTAAGAAAATGCAGTGTTAGTCTTTTCTGCTTCAAGCAGTGCAACACGAATGATGTAATTGAATTTGAAACCAGTGGGCTGCTGCCAGCCATGTGCTTCTGAAAACTGATCACATGTGAACACTTTTAGGAACTGAAACACACATAAGCTAACATTTCCTGAAGGTTTGGAAATTTGCTCAGCATATACAAATAAAACAGAAAACCTAAAAAAAACCCCACCGACTACACTGGAGATGTTTAGGACACTTCAGAAAACAAATGTGAGTATTTTTAGGATTAGATGGTACTGGAGACCAGCACCATACTGTTCTTATACCAAACCTACCTATGAGTACCTAACATTAGAACACTTTGGAGAAGAGTGGGATTTCAGAATTAATGCTGCTGCTGATGAAGAAACATTCAACTAATTGCTTTGCATGGGATATTTTCATATGAAACCAGTTGCTCCTACTTGTGTGTCAGAACTCCCCAACATATGGCACTCTCTATTTAAATTATATGAACAAATAAGAAGTCCATAAACATATTATTATGCCTTTCAGTTATATTTGCATATTTCGACAGAAAACATTTAGGGTTATTCTCCTTCAGTCAGTCTTGAGAGGTCGGATGGGAGTCAGGAGCTCAAATTGTGCTTTTCAGCTTTCCCCTCATTGCCTGAGGTTACTGCAGGCAAATACTGGGCTTTCCGAACTTACAAGTTAAAGTACTCTTAAAGTGCATCAGCCCTGGTGTAAAGTTCATATCTGTCCAATTAACTGAGAAACTGTGCTTTTTACTCACCTGCAACTGCAGTTACTGCACATATTCTCAGGCTCCTCTATAGCTCCTAATAGTACCTCCCTCGCTTCAGTTGCAGTCTGTATTTGAAATATTCTGATTCAATCAGAATCAGACCAAAGAAAAATGTACATATCCAGCTTCAATGGGGAAACATAACCAAACACGTGCAACAGGCGTGCTTCAGCCTGAGTCAGTTGTTTTGCAAGTCTCTGTTTATAGCCATTCGTGTTGTTTGACTAAGGCAGAGTAAGCACTAGAAATGGCTATAAAAAGAATAGAAGAAGCTTTGGAGTCTATAATGTATAGATTATAAACTTCAATTTATTTGAGTGGCATGAGAGTTAGGATATGTTTCTCACCCCTTGTCAACTCAGTTCTGTCACGCTGAGTATAATTAAGCTAGACATACTAGTCCTATTGGTATTTTACAGTACATGAAAAGGATTATGTGCATGGAAAATGGAAGATGGTTAACCCTGACAAAATAACACGAAGCAATTTTTTTTATGCATTGATTTACCTTCTATTTCCAAACAGTCCTATTATCTCCTAATGAACCATAGTTTATATTGACCTGTGATGGAATCTGTAAGTCCTCTATGTAAAACAGCTTAAGCAGGTGTAAGATGTGCAAAGTGACAACCTCTCCCCAAATAAAAAAAAAAACCAAGAACCAACCAACAAACAACCCCCCAAAACCCCAGTAAAAAATCCAGATGAAGAAATGAAAAATTATCACTACTGCAGGAGCTCTTTTTAAGCAAGACATTAAGTTGCCAAAGTGCTACTTCTGAATCAGTGACATTTTGAAAAGAGTTTTTTCTTTTTATGCAAAAAAGTTGACTATATTTCAAGATGTAAAAGAAAAAAAACGGTCTTTTTGTTCTAAGGAAAATATTAAAGAGGAGTCATTAATATGTGGTGGAACAAATCCATCCTTGGCTCATCTGTTTCTGAGTCAGCACTAAAGAGGAAAGCCAGCTGAAGGGAAACAGCTGAAGTAACAGTTTCTTAACCCACAAAGGGAAATGAACCAACTTTATTTACTTCCATGTAACATGAGTGTTTTGCTTGCTGTTGCTGTTATTATTTAATAACTCCGTTACGGTTACGTCCAATGATTCCAGGCCTTATTCTGTTCACAGAAGAGAAGCTGAAGAGTAAGTGATGAGTCCTGAGAGTGTGAATTCCTGCCCATTTCCAAGCACACAAGCCTGTTACTGGTTCTCAGTAAAAGATTACTGATTCTTAGTAAAAAAAAAGACCACAGATAACTGAACTTTCACTTCCACTTCTGATTTCCAGCAGAGAAAGGAAATTATAATAAATCCCTTGCTTCATCTGGGATAAGTAGTTGTGTGGGAAGCGTTTCATTGACAAGACACTCTTGTGTCTCTGACCATAGGTCTGTGGCCATGTCTGTGTCGTTGCAGATTGTGAAAATGCTGTTTCTCTTCCACCTGTTTCTGCCTTAAAATGGTTATGATGACATCTCCGAACACTATATTCAGTGCTAAAACATTGCTTATTAAGACAGTTTGGCATCAGTCACTGTTATCTAGCTGATCATAACATGACTTGGCCATGGCAAAGAGTGTCTCCACTGACATCCTGGAAGTATTGGTAGGAGTCTTTTTCCAGACACAGATTAAATAATTGCAGCTCCCAAATTTTCTTCCCAGCAGATGGTATATTTAGAAGGCAGAGAAGTGATACTCAGAAGTCCTATTGCTGTGAACAAACCACTTGAGCAAGGTTGTGGTACAAACAATACTGAGCTCTCATTTCCCTGAACCCAAGATATTCCCCATTATTTAAATACTGATGAATGTGTATGTGTCTTTGTTTCTGTGTATGTGCATAAAATAATTTGGGATCTAATCCCTTTTACACCTCACTTAATATTTTTGTAGGATCAAAGTTCTCTCTTCCAAAGACCTCTGAAGTCTACGAATTTCATACAATTTATCAGCATTTCCTCCATGAAAGTTTAAAGGCATTAGAGAAAAGGCACGGGACTGGCCACAGGTTACTTTAGTCTACTCTTGATCACACAGATTTGTGGCACAGCCTGGCAGAGGTTGGAGAAATTATTGTTATCTGTCACAGACAGCTGAAGAGATTTAATGCTGTGCTTGGTTAAATATGGTTTTGTTATTGAGTTCCAGAACCAGAAAGGTGGCTTTGTTTCTTGACAACTCATCTAACCATTTTCATCAGTTCTATATTGCTCAAGTTTAGCATGCAGTATTTTCTATGTTGTTTAAGCAAATAGCTCTTCTTCAAGCTATTCATTGGCACCCTCTTTTTCTTTTCCCTTGTGACGACATATGAACTAAATGTTGTTTTGGGCTCTGGCATCCTCCACATTTAGCATTTGATTAAGTCATCTTGTTAGCCTTTGGTATACCAGTCTGGACACTGATTCTTGACCAGCTGTCTGTCTTACTTCACATTGGAGCAGCTGATCTCAACATGCCCTGACAGACTTTCATGGTCTGGAGGTCAATACCTGCAGGATTTTTTATCTCTCTTTTTCTTTTCCCACATTTTCATGCCCGGGCACTGACAACAGCTGCATTTTACATCTTTGCTCTCATACCAAGGCAAACTCTGTCCTGGAAAGAGTTCTAGGGATAGAAGCAGAAAGGAGCTTGATGTTTATGTCCACCTTGACTCTTCTCACACCACTGAATCAATAAAACTTACTAGCTTTTGCTATCAGCTACAGCAGGTCAGTGATACACCTCTGAGTTTTTCCCTAAAAAAAAAAAAGTATCTGGCACTAGGAAAAAATCCAATTTCTAAAGAAAACAGAAATCAAATAACAATACAAAACTCTGTTATTTTAAACTTGCATCCCTTTTTACATGATGTGCATTGAACAATAAAATGATTTTTTGTGCTCAGTGCTACCAATGCTGAAGCTAAAGATTTAGATTCCAACAACTCCTTTTGCTTGGTCAAAATATGCATGGAAACCAATGTTCTCATACCTCTGTTATGATTTCTGTAATATCTCTATACTAGATACCTCTCTTGCTTTCTAGAATTTCCATTGTTCTTTTAAAAAAAAAAAAAATTCTTTCCTTTAATTTTTTTATTTTCTCCTTTCTCAACTGGAAGAAAAAAAAACCAAAATAGGAACAATTCTAGAGAACAGTAAAAATTATTTTCTAAATTCACAGTGAAGTCACTGATATATTCAGTTATTGCAATGTGAAACAGTACTGCTTTTCACTCATTTTTCTTCAGGAGTTTATGCTATAATACTTTCTAGAAGTCAAGGTGATTGGCATTAATGAAGCAGAGAATTTGGCTTCTTCCATTAATATTTTCTTTTTTATTGATGGTTCCTGAGAACAGATTTGGCCTTTGACAAGAATGCCTTTTCTGACAGTAAGGTTCCAAATAACTCTATTAATAAAGTTAGTACTCAGTATGCACTATTTTGCACATGCAGTTCTCCCAGAAAATCGAGGCTGTAGTGTCAGGGAGCCATGAGGGGCAGCTGCTCCGCACAGGCAGAGACGTCCCATAGCTGGGGTGATGGGGGCAGGACAGGCGGTGGCCTCCCTGGCCACTGGGAGAGCAGGGCAGGGCTAGTGACAGTAATCAGGGTCAGCCCAGAGGCCAGTGACAGCTGGGCAAGTCAGAGGTTTGAGGCAGGTCCAAGGCCAAGCTGAGACATCAGGTCTGGTGGCCCAGACCAGGAGTGTGGGTGGCCAGGCATGGGCATGGGCATGGGCACAGCACGGCTGTAGTGGAGTCCTGGCAAGGGCCTGAGCTCCACTGTGGCTGCCAAGCCAAGGCAAGGTGGGTCTACTGAGACATCTCCCAGCTCCTTCTCACACGGCTCTTTCCCGGGAGCATGATGCAAGGGCACACGATATCAGGGCTGGCCTTGAGGATGGGCAGCCAAAGGCAGCGGAGGCTGTTGCTGCACACAGCCTCTCCCTGGCACCTAGTTCCTCTTTTCTCCCAAGGACTGAGAAATTTCCAAACTATAAAAACCAGTTTGCATCATAGTCCCACCCTGAGTCTTTGATGAGAAGAGGAAATCACGCTGACAGGCAGGCAGCCATAACATAGGAATTGTTACACAACTATAAGAGAACACTCCAGCACACGGATGCAGTGTCAAGAATGATGTTATATCAGGAATTTGCAGGATGACTACTCCATGCTTCTTTGGTTCTCCACCTAATTACAAAGCAGATCTTTAGGGCTGTGAGCATCAGTGAGATACATGTCCCCAGCAGCCAGCAGCTACTCTGTGGTTCTGAAATAATCATGCAGCTAAGCAAGAGAGACATGATTTCCCCTCATTAGGAAATTGTATAAGGCTTGGCATCACTATCTTGCTTGTCCATTTAGATTGACATCGACAAGATAAGCTTTGTATGCATTAATTGTCTCAGGCTGACGGTTTAATAAAGTCTCTAAATTGCTATCAATGATAAACACTAATAATTTGTCTATCATTTCATAATGTAGAAATGTGAAAGACATCCATCATTCATTCATCGTGAATCATCTTGAGTTCCTTCATGCCTGTGTTTTTTACCAAATCAGTAATAATCAGAGCTCTGATGAGTCATTTCCTCCACAGCTTGAAAGCAATTCTTTTGGCTTATCTGAGAAGCAAGAGTTTGACATTGGTGTCAAATAGATTAAAAATTAGCTTAATGGTGGCAAATAATAGGACAACAGCTCCTCAGCAGTACAGACAATAGCATTTGAGCCTGCGTACAGAGAAAAGTAAAAGAAGAAAGAAGTTTCAAAACAGCAGTACAGTGCAGGTAAAAATCTATTTCTTTATAATCTTTTACTTCTTCATAATGCACTATTTAATGACTCTATGTGCTGTGATTTCTGAGCACGTAGTGCTATGTACTGATGTTGAGGTGCAAATTTTCTTCTGCACCGCCATCCCAGTGTGCCATAAAAAACTACTCTGTAGGTTTTGCAGTTTAATCTAGTCTGGGGACCAGCTGAAGACTGCTTCCAACAGCCTCACGGAATACAAATACGATGTGAACACAGCTTGGACACTATTGGTAGAGTATAAGAGGAGAAAATAGCGATTTTAAACTGAAAGTGTAGAAAAAAAGATAAATATTTCTTTGTTTTATAACATTCAGACTCTAACAAAATTATATGACTATCAAGGGAAGATATGATATACAGGCTGCACAATCAAATTACAGTGAATGAAAAAGTCAATAAACATGAGAGAAATCAGAAATTTGCAGCAAGTGTTGGCAGGGCAAAAAGTCTGTGCAGCTGGTAAAACAGTAACAAAATTTATTGATAGACTTCCTTAATCTAAAACTCTTATGGTTTATGTTTTCTTTTTGTATTATAACTCAGATGAGCATTTTTTTCTGTCTTGTAGATATTACATGAGACTTTGGGGTTCAGGAAAATGAGATACTAAAAATATTGATTTCAGCCAAAGACTATAAACTGATGTACAAAAAGTCCCAACCTACCCCTACCACAACTTCTTAAAAGTTACACATGACACCTCCCCCATTCACAGTTTGAGATTCCTGAGCTGAAAAGCCATCGTGGTCCATTGTTAGAGGAGCATGCAATATGGACAAAACTCACAAAAAGACAAAACCAAACCAAAAGTCAAAACTGAAACAAAAGGAAGAAACAAGAAAATACTTTTTAATTTATGACCTATAAAGAATTAGGAACTCAACTTTTCACACTGTGTGTGAATATACTCTATCATATAATCTGGTCATCACTATATTTTCAAAACCCTTTTCACCACATCAAAGGTTAACATTACTTTCAAAACATTACATGATGTGCCTCCTTCTCATTATTTAATTATCTTGCGTGAGTTCCCACTGGAAAGAAACTGTACACAGAAACAACACAGACAGGAACCCCCAGAGTCTTGTTCAAGTCTTACTCTTCTGAAAGTTTCCTCCTGTTCCTATGTTCTCCTTGATGCATAATTAGCTTTTCCTTTTAACATTATTGCCTTTCCATGACCATCTGTGTGCAAGAAACACTACAGAGGCAAGCTCAAGTCTCTTTCATTCCTTGCAACCCCTTCTACAATAACAGCAGTATAAAACAGACCTTTAGTAAAAAATCCCAATGCCCCCAAAAGTGAAATAAAACCATTCTCTCTGCATAACTTCCAGGTATGTTTTGCTGGGACTGTCATAACAGTTTTTTCTTACATTATTCTCCTTTCATACCTTGTGCCTATTGTCTTTTTACCCTTTTGTTACATTGTGCTACACATTTTGTAAGATTTTTGCTATCAACTGTTGTTTTGGGAAGTATCTAGCAAATACCAGGGCAATAAAGCAAATTATGGTGATCAGCAGGATGGTCAAAAGGTAAAGTCCTAAAACTAAAATGCTAACACTTGCAAGGCTTGAGAGAACACGTAGTTTATGAAGTAAAGTTATAAATGTAAATTATTGACAGGATGCTATACCACACTTTCTGTCACAGCAAGCATGTTGCATAGCCAATTCATTTGCTGGCAGATGGTTTATGAATGTTTTTTCAAAATATAAATGCACTTTGTGTCCACTGTTGCACATGAAGACTTCTGAAAGCAAGCTGCAAAGAGCCTTTAACCTAACTTGGCTTTTAAGAATGTTTTATGTGTGTCTAAGAAAGCAAGGTGACTCCTTAATATCAGTGGCAATGACCATCATTTATTCACTGTTTCATCCCTTACTGAGTTTGAAGAGGCTTCCTGAACTTTGTAGTTATATTTTCGGTTAGGACACCAGTGACAGCATCTGCACATAAGGTTTCATGCTCTCATCCTACTCAAAGCAGCACATATGTCTGTGCCAGACCAGCTTTACTGAGCTAGCCAGATGTATCTGAATTAGAACTGTCAACAACTACCCTTTCTTTAAGAAAAACTTTTTTGTATGTATGTAAAAGCAGTATTTGTCCTCTGCTTTTCAAGAGCCTCAGGCTGTATATAATCACACACAAGCTCTCTTATTCATTCACAAGTTGTGCTCCTAGCAGAAAATGATTCAGGGACTGTTAGGCTTCCCTCTGTTATTAAAAATAATATTTTAGATGGCAGTTTATATTTTTAAAACCCAAGAATATACAAGACCACACAGAAACTAACTCAATATCCTGTTTCCAACAGTGGCCAAAAGCAAATGACAAGGGAAGACTTTATGAAAAGGGCAAACCTGCTGAATATTTTCCTGGCTGTCAACTACTTGAGTCTGAGGGACCTCCTGATTCGAACATAGTATCTTCAAATAGAAAGATCTTTGTATTGAAAACTCTTCAGATGATTTCTTTTTTATAAGCATGGCCATTTGCCTCTTAATCTAGCACCAACTCTTTGAAGTCTACAGCAATGTGTAGCAAGGCCTCCCACAGCTTAACTAGACACTGTGTAAAGAGCTAAGCCTTTGGTTTGAATCTGTCCTCTCAGTTTTAGTTGGTGCCCTTACCTAGTTACTCTGTGCAACTTGTTCTTTTATAGACTTCTGTCAAATCTTCCCTGATTGACTGTTTCCTAGGTTGAAGAGGCTTAGTGTTTTCCTCTCTATCGTGATTATTCCTTTCAAAATAGGACCCCTCACAGTAGCAGCTGTATAGTGTAAACAGCTGCATTTAAAGCACAAATTCAATGCAAAGGTGAGGACCCAGCATAAAACAGTGAAGTGGCAATATAGAAGGTTTTTCTACAACAATCATATGACACCAGACTATTATTAGCCAAAGCTTTTTCCCCCTTAAGTGATACAGTAATGCATTAACAAAATCATAAGGTCTGCATTTGCCCCTCTACCTGACTTACTTAACCATGAGAGAGAAAATGTCATAGCAAATTTGCCTCAGAACCGACTTTTCATGCCTCTTTCTACTTTACCTTATGATATTTTAGCTAGAGATCCCCCTGAACTTCAGCTATGGAGTGTAACATGCAGGGCGTTTCTTCTAGTTTTTGCATGGTGTCCATGACCATTACACCTGGGCAACTGACTTAGGATACACCACCATCCCCTGCACACACACCCACCACGCACCACACACTTTTTACTCAACAAGCACTGAACAATATTTTCCCTCCATTTATGGCACAAGCATCGTGACTTACAATTTTTTCTCCAAACACATGGAAGTTCATGGTCATACCAGACTACTTGTTTACAACAACCTCTTTTGTGACTGAGTCTTTGGTCAGTAGATCATTTTCTCAAAAAAAATCCCTCTTGATGTGGAATGTGAATTTCCTTTCTGATGAGAACGAAACAAAATCTCCAAAGATGTGTTCCATCTGCCTAATGAAAATCAAGAATTGTAACTAAACAGTAGATCGTGTGCTCATACCTAAGCATCTCTGTGCAAATATGCCTTAGATAATTTTGACGAGGTCAATATAAACAGAAGCAAAACCAAGAGTCTAAAGATTCTACAGAAAAGCCTGGTAAAAATGAGAATGACTCCAAAGTGCCCAAATTAAATATAAGGCACAGCTTCCTCTACAGACCTTACAGAAATTATATTATAGACCAGATGTGGAACATATGTAATATATACAGAGCATGACATAAAAAATTTCTATCTAGAATGGGTAAATGTGAAAAAAAAAAGTCTTTTACTTTATATTTTTTAGGGAAAAAAGTATGTCAGTTTGTAAAACTGAAACAAAATATTTCCTTTCAGATGAATTCAGCATGAAATTGTAGTTCTCCACTGTGGTGCGCTACTTACAGGGATTATCATCCATGTTGTTGAAAACCCTCATTTTCTCCTATATGTTAGCACTCAGATCAGACTCTATCCCATATCATATACCTAAAAACGCAGATGAGAAAGGCTTTGCGTTGTCGGACATATAGCTGAAGAAGAGAACCTAAAAACCAAGCAGGAACTGAATCCAAAAACATTGTGCTGATACATCACCTGCAGGCTAATGTGGGCAATTAAATTTTCATAGATTACTTAGCAGCCTGGTTTACCAAACATGACTTCTGCTGTTGTGTATACATGAAGACTGTTAGGCGTATCAACAGAATACTGGTGTACTGGGACATTTCACAGAACCCAAGCTAATCTCACTGTACAGTACACCAGGAACCAGGATTTCAGGAGGGTAGGAGACAGAACCATCAAGGAATGCCTAGACACACACTTAGCCAGGTCAAGCTGAGTTTTCCATGCTGTGTGTCATCAGCAGCAGAGCCAAAAGCAAGGGTGAGAAGAATACGCCAGAAGTCTCGTAACTGGGAAGAGAAGGGGAAGGAACTGAAACTTTTAAAAATGCTGTAGGTCCCTACAGCATCAGGAACAATCTGGAGGCAGTGAGGTGTGGAGCACTGCCAGTTTTCTCTGTTGAGGCTTGCTTCCAGTGAGATTGCAAACTACTCACCTCTCTAATATTGTATTTATCTAGCACTAAGTCAGGAACTGAGCTGCGACACCACTTAACAGCATTGATTGCAGCAGCCCTGTGAACGTGGGATGTGAGATACCTCCCAGTGCATGCACCTGGCCTGGCAGAATGGAGGAAAGGGACCAAGTAATCTGGTACCTAACACCCATTCCACCATGGATGTATGCAAACAGCACCTTACTGAGATTTCTGAAAATTCCTCTGAAGCATCAGAGTAATGAATGCAGTAACAAATTCTGTAACCATCCTGTAAATCAAAGGATTTGACATGACTTAAATGACATCAAACGGATATGCAGGATGCAAAGGAAAAATCTGCCTCTGTGACGCTGCTCAGAAAAGTGCAGGCAGATGGAGAAGGAAAAGGAAGGGAGGTCTGTCAATGGAATCCTGTGCCTTTTAAGTTGAGTGAGATCTTCCTTACTGATATTCGATATGACATCTTACTCCTGCTAAAGCTTACTAAGGGTCTACACTGCTAAGTTTTGCTCAGTATTGAAATATGATGTGCTACGAAGCGTTGTTTATTTTAACAGGATTACTTATGGTTTTCCAGACATTATGTCCTACATTATGAAGCTCTGAATACAGCTTTTGATAGCCAATTAATTTACCTTTCGACCAGCCTAGAGTGGTAAGACACAGATTAAGGAAGTGGACTGTATTTGCAGTGGTCATACTTTATAGCAATATTGATAACAAGTTATTACAATATGCTGTAACTGGGTAAAAATGCTGCAAGTCATGTATCTAAGTTTTTCCACAGAAATCTCATTATGACGTCCCCTGCTTGAATACTAGCTTATACTTGCCCCCAAAGCAAATTATACAAAGGAACCAAACAAAATTACTTCAGGCATGTGCATTCCCACTGACAGTGAGGAAAGATGGAGACCCCATAAAGACCGTTAAGTGGTACTTCAGTGATGATAGCATTATAAAATGCTATGGTATGTATGAAACTGTTACAGACATCTGATTGTGGAAGTACCTTTCAAGCCAGCTGAAAAAAGAAATAACCCTCGGAATTCGTGAATTTTTAGTCCTTGCTTCAGGTCTTTTTCAGAACAGCAGCCATCACTGTATCTCCCTTAAGGGATGTTACATAAAAGGCTGTGTCCTAATGGACACAGCAGAGTATGCTTTATGCTCACAGAGGAGATAAATAGTTTATGGAGTACAGCGGACTAATACAAACTCTAAGAAAAAACAGTTGTCTTCTATCTGTAAAAGCTGCCTTCTAGGTGCCAGCTTAGATATTTGTCCTGGTTTCAGCTGGGATAGAGTTAACTGTCTTCCTAGTAGCTGGTACAGTGCTATGTTTTGAGTTCAGTATGCGAAGAATGTTGATAACACTGATGTTTTCAGTTGTTGCTCAGTAGTGTTTAGACTAAAGTCAAGGATTTTTCAGCTTCTCATGCCCAGCCAGCGAGAAATCTGGAGGGGCACAAGAAGTTGGCACAGGACACAGCCAGGGCACCTGACCCAAACTGGCCAACAGGGTATTCCATACCATGTGATGTCCCATCTAGTATAGGAACTAGGGAGTGGGGGCGGGGAATCACCGCTCGGGGACTGGCTGGGTGTTGGTAGGCGGGTGGTGAGCAATTGCACTGCGCATCATTTGTACATTCCAATCCTTTCATTATTACTGTTGTCATTTTATTAGTGTTATCATTATCATTATTAGTTTCTTCTTTTCTGTTCCATTAAACCGTTCTTATCTCAACCCACAGGTTTTGCTTCTTTTCCCAATTTTCTCCCCCATCCCACTGGGTGGGGGGGAGTGAGTGAGCAGCTGCATGGTGTTTAGTTGCTGGCTGGGGTTAAACCACGACAATATTATATTAATTTCTAAAAAGCGTGAAAAGCTAGTTAAGACATTGCATCATAAGCAGTGGTTCCCAAAATATGAGTAATGACCTCAGCAGGAGCCATGGTACGTAACAGTAGAAGGATGAATTGAACAAAAATAAACTTGCAAAAGTGAAAATCATAAAAAGAGTTGTAAATCAGGAGGTGAAACTGGAAGTGAGGTCACATATGGGAACTGAGAACTGAGGATATTTTGACTCTTTATCCAGTTTTTTATGGATAATATATGCAAGTATTTGCTACGAACTCACCAAGATCTTACAGGAGCACTTTACAATGCTGCTTTAGAGCTTACTGCTTACCTGGCACTCTGCTGATTATTTGAAATGGCCTTGGCTACCACGCTGTGTATGATGATACTCTGAATAGGAACGTTCCCCTGTAAACCAGAAACAGCAATACTTAATGTCTTGGTTTAACCCTAGCCGGCAACTAAGCCTGACACAGCCGCTTGCTCACTCCCCACCCAGCAGCATGGGGGAGAGAATCAGAAGGGTAAAAGTGAGAAAACTTGTAGGTTGAGACAAAAATAGTTTAATAATTACAATAAAATAAAATGATAATGAAAATAGTAGTAGTAGTAATAATGATGATGATGATAATAATAATAATAATAATAATAATAAATTGTAGTGAAAAGGAAAATAACAGAGATAAATAAAATAAAACCCAAGAAAGACAAGTGATGCAAATGACAACAATTGCTCACCACCGACTGATGCCCAGCCAGTCGCAGTGGCCCCCCGCTAACCTCCCCAGTTTTATTGCTGAGCATGATGTCATATGGTCTGGAATATCCCTTGGGTCAGCTGGGGTCAGTTGTCCCGGCTGTGTCCCCTCCCAACTTCTTGTGCACCCCCAGCCTACTCACAGGTGGGGTGGGGTGAGAAGCAGAAAAGGCCTTGGCTCTGTGTAAGCACTGCTCAGCAATAATGAGAACATCCCTGTGTTATCAACACTGTTTCCAGCACAAATCCAAAGCATAGCCCCATCCCAGCTACTATGAAGAAAATTAACTCTATCCCAGCCCAAACCACCATACCCAGTTAAGACATCTCTGCAAAGATGCTTTGATTAAAGCTAGCTCTAAATCCACAATGTTTGCTTGCCACTGATGTACCTCTCCCTTTTATCAATTTTTGTGTCTTTTTAGGTTAGTGGTAGTTCACTTACTGATGTTTAACAGCAGAGTTTTTTACTCATTATGACTCCTCCTATTTAGCAGTGTATGAAAATATACTGATATCTTTCTCTCCAAATATTTTGGAAGACAGTATTGTTGAGTGATCTTACTATTCATGTTAAAAAGTAAACAAACAAAAAAAGAAGACAGAATAGAGGCTCGTCATGCTAATACTTGCAAAATCTTCTGAACTTACATTTGTTGTTGACACACCTCCCAGCTAAGACATCAATACAGCAGATGCAGTGTCAAAATAAACTCTGTAAAACCCATCTTACTTTACATATCATTCCATTGACCTTCATTTGAATTGCAAAAAAATGTAGCCCAAAGCAGAAGTCAGTCTTTTGTTTTTAGACAATACAAACTACTTTGGGCGTTGAAGAGATTAGTAAGTTTCTTTCTTAAAAAAGAGATTGCATGCTTGTCTTCACAACTATACCATGGAAAATACATTATACAATATTTAATATCAATGCTTACTTTATGGATAAATTGGTAGTGTGATAATCCTTAACTTTAAATATATAAATGTCCCTAGTAATTTATAAGAATGCATGTAGTCAACAGAACATGCGGATTAATTTAATTATTGGTGAACGTGTCCACACTTCACTGAAAGAAATTCTAACATCTGTTGACCTCAGTAATTCAAGTAAGCTACAGTCTTGTCATCTTAATCACAGTCCTTCTCTAGCAACAATTAAGGAGAAATCTCTTGGTTATAAAACCAGAAAAAATATTTTCTGATTTGTTAGGAACTTCATTTATTTTATCAGAGCAAATATTTATCTATAGTATGTTATTCCAAGAGCAAGAAAACAGTTTGCATCTTTTGCTCCTCTCTTTTGGTCTTTTTCCTTAACCATTTATATATAAAAATCTAAGTAAGCTAGGACATGATTCTAGAAACCTAGGAAACAGAAACCTACGTGTCAAAATGTATGTCCAGTAACTTCAGTTTATTATTCTTCCAACAGTGTGATCTATGGGTATAAGTTGCAAACCCTGTAACTGGCTCGACATGTAAACGTTCAGTTAGGCTTTCATTCAACCAGTCACAATGAAGAAGGAATCACAGCTCTCAGGTGGCATCCCACTCACATAACTTCAGCCATTCAGAAGTTAGACGTCTAGCCTAAACTGTCTCCACAGTCTAAAGAGAGAAATAGTGAGATATGCAGAAGATGAGTTGTTCAACTTACATTAGACACTTACCTTGCTCTAAAACTAATCATCTTTCAGCACTGCCTTTCTCCTTTGTTGGATTCTAGGTGACTGACCTATACTAAATATACATGCCATTGAGATGATGAAAGATGTCTGACATTAGATGGGTTGACTCTCAACCTTTCTGAGTGTTGTGGAATAACATAGTCTTCATGCAGAGTATAAACTGTATAGTGTAAATCTGCATCCTAACACATCACAAACTATCATCTTCCTCAAGCAGGCTACCTCCAAGCATGACACGCTCATTCTATCACTCAGAATTGTATCCCTACAGATTCATCTTTTCCCAGGCATTTTAGTTCAAAAGATTGAGCCATGAATTATCTCAGTTTAGGCACTTTGCAGGCAATGGAATTAACTCTTTTACATAACAGACAATGTAAATATGTGGGGTGTGGGTGAAACTTGGGGGAAAAAATGCCCTGTGAATTCATAACAAATGGGTCAGCAGAGCATCACCATGCAATATTCAACCTTGTTCCACATCAAATTGTTATCTTCTACTGACTTATCAATGATTCGTGTGAAATGAGGGGGTGTTTTCAGTATGACTGCCAATGGACAGGTGAATAAAGAGTTTTATTTTTTGTCACATAAAGCATCACTGATGCCTCCAGAATGGCCATGAAGTGAATGTTGTTAGGCAACAAAATAATCTGTTGTTCCTTTCTAAAGCAATCTGCTTCATATAGTCTCTTGAACATATTACTGAAACTGTGTAGAATTCACATTTAAATCCATGTGGCCAAACAAGCCATGCATAAACTGTTATCTGTGGACTACGAAACTGAGTAATTGGAAATGAACCAATGCAAAAAATGTCAGTGATATCACAGTGATCAGGGAGTCAAAAATTCCAGCTGTGAGAGCAGCAAAGTCTGTACTAGCTTGCTGAGGAAGGCAAACCCATGAGCCACACAGTACAACATTATCCTTGAAATCCTTCTTAGTGAATTTACCTGTGGATTCTCCCAGAATTACTTTAAACTGATTAGTTAGGCCCTTAAGCCGCCTCCTTTTTCTCTATAGTTTTAAAAATAACCTAATATAGTACCTTTTAATGAAAATCAACCATCAAAGTCTATTACCTGTAGCCTTGGCCTTTAATTTCTTTTTATATTAAACATGCTAATGAATAAACTAAGGCAAACTGAAAGCATTAGGTGATACTAAGAATAATGTCAGACTATGGCTTAACTGTTGAGAAGCTGTACAAGTACAGCTTCACCTTTCAAATCTCCTTTCTTTACAGAGATTCAGCTAAGGACATCAGAACTATTGCTGGAAAATACAATGGTAATAGAAGAAATCTGCAATAAGTGACATGCTACCCGTGTACAGTAGTAGAGATCTTTCCAGCTTATTTTACGCAAATTATAACTTCCTGGATAACAGTTACCAAAACATCACCTTGAGACAATTTTCTAGGTTATACCTTTTTAGTGAAACAAGATTTTGATTTGAACTTCTGAACCCAGGAAGGCCAAAAGCTTACTCATGTGCAATCAAGAAACAACCAAAGATTGTGAATATTTGCCTATGACTGGGGCTAGGAGTTCCCACAGTGCCACAAGCCACCTGCTGGAAACATAAAGCAAACAAGCATGGATCTCTCTATTGCTCTCAAATTCACTGTAGAAGTAAAATTTAATACATTCCTGTGAACAGACTTGTAAAAAACTAGGCCTGGAAGGAACAGTGAGAGGACTTTGATGTCAGGCTTCCTTCCCAACACAGGATCATATGAGGTATATGCCAGAGACTTGTTTTTGAAGACTCAGCCTGCCCACGTTATTTTTTTCCAGTTACTCACTGCCCTCCTTATTAGAACAATTTTCCTCATTTCTATCCTGGGCATCTTTGGTTGCAGCTTAAGCATATTACTTCTTGTCCTAGCTACCTTTCAGAGACAGAGAGAACAGGTTATTTCTTTCCCTTTTCCATAGCCCTTCTATTACATAAAGGTCACCATCACGTCTTCTGTTCAGTCATCTCTTCTTCATTTTAACAGCCCCACAGGGCATGGTTCCTGGACCTCACACCGGTTCTGTGGACTGGACTGGACTATCTCTGAACCTCTCTGCTTTAGACAGTTTTCCTACATGATTCTGGAAATACATGTGCCTACAGCTGAAAACAGCACTCCAACCACAGCTTTAGTAATGCTTCCTATGGCAGAAGGAGGATTTCACATGCCTTGGTGGCTGTTTTCCTCCTCAAAAATTCCAGTACAATGGTTGGGGTGTTCTGTAGTATCATGATACTGTTAACTCATATTGAGCTTGTTACAAAATGTAACGTCTCAATCCCTTTCAGAAGAACTGTTATCTCCAGCTGAGTCTTCTCCCTCATTTGTGCCATTGATACTCCTTCCTACATGTAGTTCCTTGTATTTGTTCCTGTTAAATTTTGGGTTAATTTTCCTGAACATTTCTCCAATTTGTTTTCCATTTTGAATTCTAATACTCTTTTCCAACTTGCAATGCCTCCCAGTTTCATTTCACTTGCAATTTTATTAAGCACACTTTGTATTCAGGCATAACTGGATAATACTCTGTGCAGAAAAATGACACTACCATGAGCTCCACGTTCTACTTTGTCATTTGAGTAAAAGCCTGCAGCTCTGTGTAACTATGTGCTCAACCACACCTCTCTGAGCATATGAGGTAAGGAGTGTAGAAGTTGTTCCACTGCTGTTAGGGAAGTTTGGACCATCCTATGGCTTTTTATGTTCTTTTTTGTGTGAACTACTTCTTTATCTTAGCTGCCACATTTTAAAGATAAAACAGCAGCAGACAGATTTACTGCAGTGAATTGCACTCTTGTGTCATACAGCTCTCTGCCTCACTGGCATTTTCAAGGCAAACTTTTTCTCACACCAGAGCTTAGTTAAGGAATGTGTGGTGCAGTGAAAAGGCAGTTTGCTGTTATTGCCTGTTACTGTGACTGAGTAACACTTATGGTGAAGTCAGAATGACATTCAGGGAGTCCTCCGCATCACAGCAGCTTTTTCTTCACTGATGTTTGCTTTTTCTAAATTAACAAATATTTGCATAACTAAATATTTTATACTGCCAGCTCAGATTGACTGAAGTGTGGATTCAAAAAGTAATTTTAGGTCCTAAAGTCTAACTAATCCACTATTTTTGGCATTCTACAGCTAACTCACTATGAGGTATTCTCGCACTGTCATCCATTAAGAAAGTAAATCAAAAGGAGAAGAAGTGTGGATGGACATGGCAGTAATTACTAGTACTGGACTGGCACTCCAGGAGAAAGATGCTTTTTAACTGATTTACAGAATAAGCATAGTTTCAGCTTGGTAACACTATTCAAATACAGTTAAAACTCAGTTAAAACTCAACTCAGTTGCTTTTAAGGTCCAGTGTACATAGATCCTAGTTCCCACCATTCTCTCTTTTCTCCAGGACTACCAACTGGGCTATCAGTTAAATACTTTGTGGAGGTAATGATTTTCATCATGCAGATATTTCATTTTTTTCAGGTAGACAAAGACTTTTATATAAACCACCAGTCACCAGCCATCCATTTCAGGTTACTCATATTTACCTGATGTATATACATTGCCTCTCTTCAGTTTGAGCTCCTGGGATGAAACAGTCAGCTGATCACGTGGTTCACAAGTTCTCTTGTAGACCCTTAAATTGACAAGGAGGGCTTTCAAGAACATTTCTAAAACAGGAGAGAACACTTGAATAAAAGAAAAAAATATTAATCACTTATTTAGCTTTTTCCCTTTCTCATTTCCCAGTCCTGAAATCATCTCTGAATATTTTTAGCCTTTGGGAAACAGGAATATAAACAAAAAATAGAAGAAGGCAAGTGCTGTAGATGGAGTTGTAGCACTATATAGAGCTGAAGTTCATGACCTTTCCAGAAGGCCCTGATGTCAGTTGCTTATAACTTCATCAGACCATGACCTCTAAAAGTGATTTTTTGCACGCTCCATTGTCTGCATAAAATTGAATCTTTCATAATTTCACATGTAAATTTTTTCAGAAACAGCTTGTCTTTTCCTCTCAAAATGCTAGAATAGAGATATTTTTTGCCTATGTTAAAAAATATTTTAAGCCATTCAGTGATTAATTCTAGTACCTCTGTACAGTGAAACAGGATTTGATATATGGCATGGGGTATTTTGTGAGAAAGACATTTGTTTTCTCATCTTAGTCTGGCTAAGTTCTGTATAACAGCTGCAAAGTTAGGCTCCCAAAACTTACAAGTCAGGACTGAAGTTACATGTGCAACCATAATATACTCCACTTTGTGTACGCTGTACAGTACACAATAGCTAATTGTATAAACACAAACTAATTTTCTACAAGACACCTGCTTCATTCAGTTCATGAGGGGGTTGGCAATTATTTAATAAGCAACTCGTCAACACTTCGTTTTCTTTTAATGCCCACCTACAATCAAAATGTGCAGTGCAGTAAGCTATAATCTGGGCTGGCAGGGCATCAGCTGTCCTCCCAACCTCCCTGTGCAGGCAGTCACAGCCACCCTCCCAATACGGGGAGGGAGGAGGACGGGGAGATGGGAGGAAGAGCCTTCCTCTCTGAAAGTACGGTAAGCTAACACACAGAAAGGCACTCTCAGCTGTAGTGGAGAGTATCCACAGAGGAGGCTCAGTGCAGAATTACTGTCCTTTAAACATCTACATGTATATAAGGTATTGCACTTTCATAGGCAAACCCTCATTCATCAAATAATGTCCAGTCCAGCTAAAAATAACACAGGAATCCCATCAGCAGAATTCATCTCTACCCAGCCTGATTCACTGCCAGAGCAAGTTTACCCTGCCTGTGCCATGAGTCAGGGTTCCTGGAAAAGATGGTTTATGGGCCATGTAATTTCAGAAGACAGATGCAGTCAAGCAGGATGACTTAAAACTCTGCACATGACCTTATATTTGAGCATTTCTTAACTCTGATTATTTAACTTTGTGACCTCAATGGTCTTTTATTGTATTATTTTTATACGTGTGTCAATGTATACCAGCTACATTTTCTTACATACTCTTTCCTTATGTAAGGTCTCTTGCCTTTTTTCTTTTTAGTTTTTATTTTCACCTTGTTCCTACTCACACTCAACATTATTATTTGTCATGTTTGGTTTTACACCCACAGGGCTGGGGATTTGCCTTATAAACCCCTGAAATGTCATACACCTCTACAGTGTTATATAAATAATAATAAAAAACAGAAAAAATAAATCAGAAGCTTATTTTGTGCACTCACATTGTGCTGTTTTGCAGAACTTCTGAATGAGATGTTTATTGATTTTGTACAAGAAAAAAATAGATTTGATGCTTTGTCTTAACATTTTTCTGTACTTTATTATATTCAATACAAAATAAATTCTTTTCCTTAGTTGGTTTAATGCAGCACATGGTGCTACTATGGAGAAAGAAGTTCAAAAGTAGTAACACTTGCACCATGTGTTAATGTAGTGCACAGTTGTTCAAAAACCCATGCTGGCCTTTCACTGACATTTACTCTACTGAAAAAGTTGAAAGCCCATTTATTTGTCTTATAAGAGTTACAGATATGACAAATGAAGAAAATATATATTGTGAAGATAATAAGTGCAGCATTCACACATGGTCCTTCAAGACTTGCATCTCAAAAATGTTAAATACAGAAAAGTGGGTTTTGCTCAACACCCCATCAAAAACACCCCATTTTGCTACACAGGACAAGGTGAAGAAACCTGGTCCTTTTAACTAACTCCAAATTCCAAACTGTTTGATTTTAATTTTTTATGCCTGCTGCATCACACGTTTAGAAATTAAAAAAAAAAAAGAAAGAAAAAATAGATTAACAGCAAAAGAACAAGCTTTCGATAATTAGCATATAGCATGCCTTAGTTCTTTACCACTCACATGCTATTAGAAGTGCTGTGATCTTGACACATCTGAAAGGACATTATTCATGTGCGGTTAAGGTTGCTGGACATAGTTAACTGCTTCTACTCCCACTGTCAGTGAGGGCTGCCTGCAGTACAGTGTCTGACTAAGACCCCCCAGTGCTACTCTTTAACTGTTGTTTTTTCTATTTGACTCGAGCATCATGTCTACATTTTAAAAATAATCTAGATAAATTTTACTTTTTCATATAAAGCTTGTCATTCAGCTTCTCAGTGCAGCTTCTTAAGAGTTTTGTTTCACTATGAATGTGGCTAGAAACAACATAAAGGTACAAAGCATAATTTCAACACCATTAATCAAGATGTCGACTACATATAGAGAAGTCATTGTTGTATAAACCCAATGTAAATTAAGATTAAAATCAAGCTAACTTCTGCTTTCTGTTTTAAAGCTATGAGATCCCCAGCAGTTTCAGTTCTCAAGAAGTTACAAATTTTACACGTGCACTTGTGTCGCCTTTGACAGAAAGTTGGTTGAGACAATTTTTCCCATTCTGAAGGAAAGATAAAAGAGATCTTTCAGCTGTCCCATATTCATGATTCATTTTAAATATTTTTTAATTGTTTTGCATTCTGGAGCCTCATTTTTAATTTAAAGTGGATGTTGCTCCTGGGTTGTCCCCTAGAGCTCTAAAGGTTTTGTATGGCCATGTGCTTCTTCCATTCTTGCACATTCTGGCTGGACCTTATCTGTAATGTCACAGAGGGAAAAAACCCTATTATCATGCTGATTTAATTCTTTCTCATGGCTCTGCATAATTCTAAAGGCAAGTGTGTTTTTAAAGGCATGTTTGAGTTCAAACAGATTTAGTTCAAGATAGACAATTAAAGATTGTTTTAAAGACATTTAAAATATGCACATGTGTGTATACATGTACACATACAAAGAAAAACATGTTACTAGACCCTGCCAAATTTGGGGTTTTTTTTGTAACTCTCTTACAGTAAGGATTAAAGAAAAAGAAGAAAACCAGCATAAAATATCAGTGTTAGTAACCTCTGATTGTGAAATCCTTCTGCTTTTTGGCAGAAAATCAGTCTTCTTGATGACACACATTTTTATAGCTGTTAGATGAACAGTTTCTTTCTGGTAAAACCCTACTGTATGTCCAAAATTAGTAAATGAGTACCAGTATAAATGGCATATGAATAGCCATACTTCTGCTCCTCCTACAGACTGGAAGGCATGTTAACAGTCTTGCATTCCAGCAAGGGAGGAATTCCCAAATCAATTCTACCACAGAAAAGACAGTGGTGTTCAAAGCAGTCGGAAGAGTTCAGATTTTTTTTTATTTTTACTTTAGTGTAGTATTTATTCAGAGACAGGCTGTGGAAAAGTTAAGTCAGTGCTAAATCATGTCTCAGAAGACAAAATATGATGGAAAACTGAAAGTGCTACTTGTGCAACTTTAAGATATTCCTCGGGTTACAACATCTCAGGTATATTGCTTCAGCATGAAGGCCCCAGCTACATTTCAGCAGCAAAAAACCTAAAACTAAATTATACATGAGGACTCTGATATTAAGGAAGTGTTTATTCTGACTGTAAAGGCAAGAAAGTAGGTTATGAGAACAGATAGTTAATATTTTGCACTATAAAAAATATTGTGTAATATTTTATAGCCTGATTCATTTACAGTGAATCCTGAGTTAGAGGTGCCTGTGCTGTTTGGTTGGAAGAATATCTATGACTGGGATGCAAGGTCAGCTCAGATCTGACAGGACTCATTAGTTCACATGCAATGATGAGGAAGTGCATCATACCTCTTCCAGGGCTAGCACTAATCTAGAAATAGTACATCTGCTTTTTGTGCATCAATCAGAATCTGTGACAATTATATATTGGCTTCATGAAGAGACAGACTGGGTGTCTCCACAACCTGTTCTCACAAAGAGGAGTACTTCTTGCTGTTGGGATCACTCCTTCTCCTTCCTCAGGAAACAATGTGGGTCCAGCTTAGACTATTAGCTCTGAGCACTATGGATGACAGCTAATTCGGTTTCCAGAAGGGTTTAATAGGTTAAGCATGAATGCACAGACGCAGACTGCGCCAGCACGGCATCTAAGCAAATACAGGGTCCTCCTAGACCACAGTGCAAAGATAGAGACTGGCTCTGTAGGAAACAGCTGACAAATGTTACAGACAGAATAAAACTATAGCTGGATCCAAGCCGACTCCTGCAGTCTGTCTCTCTCTCATGTCTGCTCCCCAATCCTTGTGATTAAAAAAGGGCTCATTAACAAAGACATGATATGAGACACCCAACTATTAAGTCTCCCTGGAGCATGGAATTTGGGAGAAATATTGTAGAAAAGTCCCATAAGCTTGGCTCACACTGAATTAGTTTCACACTATTTGTATGTATATAAATACATAAATAATACTATTTAAGTACTTTGTACTATTTACAGGTTATACTAAGTCCCAGCACGTTTCAGCTGAAAATAAAAAATCAGGAGTTTTGTGTGCCACTAGAAAGCTTACACTGGGAACCTTTTATTCTATTTCCATTTCTACATGCTCTTAAGGATTTTTAGTTTTTGTCCATTTGTCTCTATTTACTGATGTCCTAGGTTCAGCATAAGTGTGGCTGCTTTTATTATCCACATGAATATATAATAGTCTTAGAATGACATTTTAGATGCTTAAATACCAATGCATATGACCAGGAGTCATGACAGCTAATAATACCCCATATCTCACCCAATGCAGTCCCCCTTAACAGTATGTTTCCATCCAGTAGTGCTCTGCTCTTATATTCCTAGGATGGCCGCACAGGAATGCTTATCTAGGCACTAATCTTTACAGTATACAAGAGGTGGAAAGGTGGATTACCCCATCCATTAACTGATCCCCCAGCCAGGGGGAATCCCAAATGGAACAGGACCAAGAAAATGTGCTCTCCATGCTCTAGCATGTACACAATCAATGATGCAGAGAAGGCTTCCGTAGATGGTATGACTTTATGCCAACACAATCCTCAGCTCTGACATACTGGCTTCCAACACTCTTCTTGTTTGCTGATTGAGACAGTCCAAGATGGCTCTCAGAAGGCTACAGATCCAGCATTTTACAGAATGAAATTCTTCTGGAAATGGTGCTGAAACAGAATCTTCTCCCGTAGTTACTCAATCTTATAGAATCATAGAATCATAGAATCATTTCGGTTGGAAAAGACCTTCAAGATCATCGAGTCCAACCATTAACCAATCTTCTGACAGTTAAAAGGTGATTATGTATTCCTTTTTTTTTTTTTAACCTTTATGCTGGTTCTCATCCAAAGCAGACCTTACCCATTCTTTTACTAATAAATTCTTCTTAAAAGTTTTACTCAAGACTTCTT
Organism: Harpia harpyja; assembly: GCF_026419915.1. Classification (NCBI taxonomy): domain Eukaryota; kingdom Metazoa; phylum Chordata; class Aves; order Accipitriformes; family Accipitridae; genus Harpia; species Harpia harpyja. Next base: position 67,146,101 of record NC_068969.1, on the reverse strand, counting down.
AAAAATCTGATTATCAGCTCCTTGTTACCCACTGCCTTGGTTATTTTCTGTGCTACAGTTAGGCAATTATTTTAAAGAACAATTTACTTTAAAAAAAGCCCTGCTTTTTGTCCTATCATAACTTGCTATTGTATATGCTTTTACTTCTTTCAGCCATTGATCTCAAACAATGCACAATTCTTTAATACTGGTTTAAACAGACACATCGTTGGTATAAAAACAAAAGCTAGAACTGATAACTAGCCATGGGCGTGTGGTATATGAAGTCACAAAGACCGGACTGTCCCAAGCCTACATCTTCACTTTAACGTAACTACGTACTTTGGAAAGTCATGTAAGTTCAGAAAACATCTTTCCTCAGCTAATCTACCATCTTAGTCTGCATTGTCCCACATAAATTTAAAAATGTAGATATCACACCTCGTCACATCATGACCTTCCATGTGTAATGAATACATCCTGAGAGTACTCTTAATCACTAGTGAGCAAAACTGTCAACAGTTTTACAACAGACATACATAATGAGTGTGATTCGGTTTTTGTTTTAAGGTAAAAATAGAGGGGAAAGGTGAGAAATGTGGCTATTGCATACAAAATTATGGTATTTAAATTGTTAGTTATATGGACATAAAATAATGCAGATATCATTACATTTAGTGTGAGTTGATACAGAACATACCCTGGTGGCCCTGAATTTTCTAATTATTACTTTTAACTTCATATGGCAAAGAATATTACTACTGACATTTCTAGTCAAAGCAGTAAATTAGTATATAACTAAAATAGTCATAATTCATAGTTTCTCACAATGAGCAGGCAAGCCAATTAATTTGTTGCACATCTCCCCAGTTTATTTCTGTGTAATTGTACTCAGTTTTCCCTAGAGATTGCCACTACTGTTTTCCACTTAAATTCAGCTATAAGTAAGCGAAATCCTTAGGGAAACACAAATAGCTGGTATTTACAACGTATGAAATATCTTCAGGCCTGGTTCTTATGTAAAATAGGGGTCTTTGCTACTCCTTGGATAACAGAAAGAGGCCAAAGGATATGAGATTATGGTCCTTACTTTTTGAAGCTTCTGATCCAGCTCAGTTCTTTCTGACTGTAATACAGGACATTTGCTTTTGTGTCACAACACTGCTTTCAGGCTATTGGCTTTTGATTTTCTCTAAATGTTGTTTACTGCTATTGTGCTAACACTGAATCACCACTTCCATCAAATGAAGTAGATAATAAGTAACTCCCAAATAGCATGTATTTTTTTCAAACCATGACTGAAATCAATGAACTGTGCAGAAATTTTATATTCCTTAAGCAAAATGAGTCACTTCTGCATTCTTCTCTTTGTATGGATGTAGAGTCCCATCTTACTGACTGTAATTGCTTCTATCATAGAGACCCTTGACTTTTAGCTGTAGGTACGGTCAAGTATCAAGAACTTGAACCTCAGACGAGATTGTCCATCTGTGGTGGTGTATATTTTGTTGCTATGTATTTTAGAGCATTTAACATTCAGTCAGACAACAAAGCATCAGCTTAGCTTACAGCATTCCCTACTATGGAAACAGATGGCATTTTAAAAAATGCTCAGCTTCAGCCTGTAATTACCTTGAGAGTAAGCTGCAGCAGTACCCTTTCTAATGGAGCAGAATTCCACCAGTGCAAACTACATCTGCAAAAGTACATCTGCAAATACCACTACACCTGTAAGCCACAAACAAACCTAAAAATTCTTTCTGGAGAATGAAATAAGTAATAATGCTTCAGTATGGTAGCTTAGCTGAAGAAAGGTCTATTTCAACATACCTACTTATACTTTCTATTAACCATCTATTCCCTGTAACAATGAAGACAGATAGTGGGAAGGCAACAGAATAGACACTTCATAATTCTAAATTTCTGAAGTTTGGAGAGGCTGACTTACATAATTACTTTCTATAAATTATATTGATCCTACAGTAGAGTGTAGTAAAGAAAACAGATTCCGGAATATTCTTTTAAATCATTTAATCAACTCTATCGTGATTCATGATAGGATAAAAAATAGATTTGATACAAACCAGTGGTGTAAATTTCATCATTACCAACAGCAATACCCCTCTGTTCCCACCTGTTAGGTTCTGTGAGTCCAAGGAGTCACTGCTTTCACTATGCAGAAAAAAATGGCAGATCACATGTGGAACCACCAGAGCAGCTGATGACTGTAACAGTGTCATGGTATGTGAGAAATTATTCAGGTTTTTTATACTGGGAGAAATCTGGACTTTGTCTACAGTAAAAGTCAAGTCCAACTTCAGGGTTGAAGTTTTACGAGAAAGAGACATGGCATTTCACGCAGGTTCCATCTCTCTCCTCTTCTACTAGCATTGATTGGCATGACACACGGTCATGTAGTTGTAAACCTCCCATCACAATAGATGTACCCTGGCCTTAAGTAAACTGTCATGCCTCCTGAAAGCAGAGGTCTTTCATATCATCTTGTAATAATGAAAGCATTGAAAGTCCCTCAGATGCTCCCCAAAAGTACAGAGGATTACAGAGTTAATTATTGCAGTTATTATACAGCACAACTAGTGGGAGGCTATGTACAAACTATTGGTTTCTACTGTGTGTATTCATATTGGGCAGGAGATTTCACAAATTTACTGAATTTTTCCAGAAACCCCAGATATACTCTGATCAAATTTTGCCAGACAAAAAGAGGAATTATTTTCCTTTATTGATTACTGGCATCCTATAGAGTTAACACACATTACAGAAAAGCTTCAGAATGGTAATGTATATGTTAAGAAATTATGATATGTAACATTACATATAACACATTGTGAGTCCCTTACCAAAAATCAGTATAGCAGAACTCCGTAACACAATTTTTTGTATTAAATCTCACATGAAATGAAAGAAAAAGTAAACTGTGGACAGCATCAAAAAATATTTACTTCTCTTACTGGATTTCCCCTCTACTGCTGCTACGGGCTGACCCAGGCCGGCAACCCAGCACACAGTCAGCCGATTGCTCAATTCCCCTTCCCCAGCAGGACTGAGGACAGAATAGCAAGATCAAAAGCAAGAAAAGTCTTGTGTCAAGATGAAGACATTTTAATAGGTGAAGGAAAGGAAAAATAACCAACAACCAAGTGACGCATAGGTGGTCACTCACCACCTCCCACAAGCACAGAGTTGCCCAGCAAGTCTCTGAGCGGTGGCCACCTTGGAAGACAGCCCCACTCCTCCACCCTTCTTCATCTACCCCCAGTTTCGATTGCTGAGTATGGTATGCAATATCCCTTTGGTCAGTTGAGGGCAGCTGTCCCAGCTCTGTCGCTTCCCAACTTCTTGTCCACCTCTAGCTTACACCCTGAGAACAGGGGCAAAGAGGGAAATGGAGAAAGCCTCAGTGTTGTGCAAGCAGTGTCCAGGAATAGACAAATTATTAGTGTGCTGTTGATACTGTTTTAGCCAAAGTCCAAGACACAGCACCATATTGGCTGCTATGAAGAAAGTTAATTGCATCCCAGCCAGGTCCAGTACAATTGCTCGTGTATATTTTAAAGCCATGCAGTATTGATTATTTTTTCAACAATTTAAGCTGAGACTTCTCCTTAAAAACCAGTTCATAGTCCAATAATGATTTTCCAAAAGCTATTTCCTGCAGATTATGCTCTGTTCACATTTGGATTTTGATAGGAAAAGAACTGTGACATCAAAACGTGTCCAAGAATTAGGTTTTCTAAATTCCTCTCCTTTTTCTAACATGTAGGCAGTGGCAGTTAGAAACACACCGCCACTACAGCAATTACCAAAAGTCCCACTGAAATGGACCAAAACCAGAGACCTTTTAAACTGGTATGAAATATGAGAGCTTTGTACATTGGTGGCTCTTTTAACTATCAGGGGTGTATGGTCCATTTTGCAGCGAGGAAAGAGAGCCAGCGTTTCACCATGGAAAATAACGCCTGTACCCCACATTAGCGCTAACATTGATTTATTATGGGGAAGAAGGAAGTGGACTTTACCTCCCAGTGGCACTGCCCATCACGGGACAGGATGCCATGTCATGCAGCACAGTCACAGCTGAAGGACACCTGCCCACTCAGGCCTCAGCCGTGGCCCCTCGTGCCACTCATCAGCCCTGCATGACCCACAGCAGGAGCAGTTTGTCCCTGGACAGTCCCTGGCAAAGGATAGTTGCCACCTTTTGGCTGTGTGGGGTCATGTGCAGTGGGAATTAATTCCCTGTGGCACAGGGTGTCGAGGAGGCCTTGAAGAGGGACTTCTGTTCAGCTCAGTGTCGGGGCACGCCGGCATCTCCTCCACACCTGGAGCTGCTACGAAAGCATTTCTGATTGAAATACGGGGCGCGGAGTGGGGAGTGAAACACAACAGGAAAGGAGATACTGTGCTATGGTAGGCCCCTGTGTTGCTCCAAAAGGAAACCCTGTTAAGAGTCATTTTCTCACCAAAGTACACTAGAGTACCAAAAGACACAGAACTTCAATATTCACCGAAAGCGAGCATTTTCTCCTTAAGAGAAGCCCGCATCTGATACACTTTGATCCTCTGTCCCATGCGTGGTCCCAAGCACCGTCATGTCCACCTTACAAAACCAGTGACCTGCGAGGCGACGCCGCAGCTACGGGGACCCAAGCCACAGGGTACCAAGGAGACCCACGTCGTGGGGACCCAAGCCACAAGGTACCAAGGAGACCCACATCGTGGGCTCCCAGGGACAGCCACGTCGCACAGCGCCAAGAGGACCCCCACCACACGGTCCCGAGCAGCCCCACGCCGCGGGGTCCGGAGGAGACGGACACCTCCTCGCTCCCGGCAGAAGCGAAGCCGCAGGGGCCGGGACGCTGCAGCTGTCCGTGCCGTGCCGTGCCGTGCCGTGCCACGGCCGGGGCCGGGCGCCCGCCCGGGCTGCCGCCCCAAAGAGGGGGCCGGGGGCACGGCGGCTGCGCCCGCTGCGGAGGAGGGAGTGTGCGCCGACACCCCGTTGAGGAAGTGGCCGCGGCTGCGAGAGAAAACGAGGAAGCGGCGGCACCCGCGGCGGTAAGCGCGGGTCCAGACCCGCTCCCGGCCGTATCCCCACCCGGCACGGCCCAGCTCGGCTCGGCTCGGCGGAGCCGCCTGACAGAGGGCTGCCTCCCTGACGGCTCTCTCCCGGCAGCAGCGGCAGCGGCAGGAGGCGCCGGGCGGCGAGAGAAGGGGGCGGCACGGGGCCGAGCGACCCCCGGGGAGCGGTGAGTAGCTTCGCCGGGCCGCCGGCATCGGGACCCCGCCGGCGGCTCGCCCGCCGCCGCCGCCCCTTCCTTCCTTCCCCGCCGGGGCCGGGCGGCGCTGCTGCCGGCTCCCGCGGGGTCCGCGGGTGTCGGGGAGTTTGGGGCGGGCGGGGGGCACCGTCCGGCCCCGCGGGGTGAGTGGCAATGCGCGCCGGAGGGAAGCGTGAAGGGGCGCCGGGAAGCGGGAGCGTCCCGAGGAGCGGCAGAGGGCAGGCGGCACTCCCGTCGGGGAGGGAGGGGGGGAGCGGGCGGCCGAAAGCGCACCAGCCTGAAAGCAAGCGTGAAACCTTCCTGTATTACAGTGTTTCTGAAAATAAGTACCGCTAGCCCAGCGTTTGAGGAACTTAAATCTAGAACTTAAATTAAAAGGGGAAAAAAAAAAAAAAGTTCATTTTATTTTGATACGTTATTGTGGTGGTAGGTTTTAAACAGAACAAAGTGTACACAGAAGTAGGGCTTCTGTCTGACGGGTGCACGGTATGTCAAAGATTTGATGCCTGACAAAATATCTTTACAAGTGTGTTTCTTTCTTATCAAACTTCCCTATTTTGTTTCCAAGAAAGCAAATGTAGTCTGTTATTAAAAGTGCTGACCGGAGTCGTTGCTCTTCATTTCATGTGTTCGACAGTATTATTCAGTTTTCTTCTTTAGCGCTGTACTGCACAAACTTCGTGTCATAGTTGGTTAGATGTGTTTGAAGTGATGTTATTTTGGACAAAGATAAGCAATACTTTTGTTAGGTGACACTGACTCCAGCAGAAGAGTGGCAAGTGGAGTCCCAGTCTGGCCAAATTACATCATATATTGTAAAGTACTTCCATTTTAAAACAAAATTTTTCCTTTTAAGGGAATTAACTGCTCATAATTTTTTTTTTTAAATGTTCTTTTCTGTTAGGCTTCTTTCATGCTTTTTTTATCCACAGAAGCTTAGATCTCCTGAGCCCTTGGGTGGAATCTGCGGCCTAATCCCCGGGCACAGCCATCCGGTACAGAGCTAGTATCAGCATGCAAAGCTGTGTATTTTTACGGACTTGGAGGCCATAAACTGTAGCAGTCTAGAGTACATCGAGGCAGTTCACTTAGAGGAACTGTGACTTCTTTTTTTTCATCCCTTTGTTGAGCATTGACTGATAAACAGACAACTAAGGAAGTTTGAATGTTCTTTATGTTCTGACAGTTATTCTGTGGGGGAGAAAGATTATAGTGTGGTGAAGACAAAATAATTTGAACTTCCAAAGGGTTTGGAGTCAGGTACGATGCTCAAAAATGGCTGAAATAGATAAAAGTGAATAATTGCTTCAGTTTTCACATTCACTTGAAATAACTGCAAAACCCCTAGAGAAATATGGTTGAAGTGTTCCAGTTTTGCTTTGGTTAAAAAATATTAACACTCTGTCAAAGCAAAGGTGAACTGTGCAGTTCTCCCGTTTTCACGGTGTTGTGATTCTGATAGAAGAGCAGAATTTGATCTGAAGTCTCAGGAAGACAAAAACTGAAATTTATTTTTAGAAGCAGTTAGCAGGTTATGTTGAGCACAAAATAACAGTTTAGAAGACTGATGGTAAAATTATAAGCTGGACTGAAGCACCTTTGAAGATACTGATGACTAAAACCAAATGATGTAGGGGCATTTCCTTAGTCTCCATCCTTTCTTTTGGATCTGTCACGCCAGAGGCACTGGAAGTGGGAGAAGTCCCTTCTGAAATGTGTGTTGTGTTCAGAGGTCATGGTCTCACAAGCATAATTATTTTTTGCAAATTACACTTCTTTTTCCGTTCCTAATGCTTTTCCAATGTGCAGTATTTAGCAGAAAACGAGTCTGTTGTCACTGCTGGTTTGAATATCATGACTTCCACTGAAGATACTAGGTAGTGTCATCCTTCTTCCAGCTTTTTAGACTGTTGGATCAGTGCCTTGAGATCTGCTGTGTGGACATTAGACAGGCTGTGCCGGAGTCTGCTTTCGATTGCATGTGTTTAGCTCCAGAATAACACAGCTGAAAAGGGGAACTTGTCTGTTTTTATATCAGAGTTACAAGGGATACAACACTTACCTACGAATGTAGTAGTTACAGAAAGATCGTTCCAATGAGCTATTTAAAATTACTTCTTTTTTACTTAAAGGTAAACACATGCTTAAGTGAGCTACTCTACTGGGGTGAGAGTACTTGTAGCATTCAAGGTGCCTGTTTAAAAGCTGAAGATGATCTTGCAGGCATTTGTGAGCATGAGTAGTAAGGTTCAGTCATAAGAATGAAGACTTCTCACCTTGCAAGGATGTGCAGGATCAGTTTCTTAATTTCTAGTTTAAGAAAAAAATAGCATTTTATTACAGGGAAACAGTTTCATAATCCAATTTAACAGTAGTTTTTCTTGCATCTGACAAAAGAAGAAGATGTTGGGGGAGGACATGGAGGTAGCTCACTTTATGTCTCAGCTGGCATTTCTAGAAACGCTTTTACAAAGAAACATTCCTAATATTTGCATCACTTTTACAGGGAAACATTATTAATTTCTGCAGTTTAATTTAAGCCCATTGATGACTCTTTTGAGAAAAAGAAGCCCTGGGCTTTGCAGGATCATTCCCTATTCTTGTAAATGTAGAGGATAGCACAACACCCGATTACTAATATTTATTTGGGGCATAGTAAAAATAATTTGATCACAAAGTTGTTGGTTAATATTTGCATTTTCCTCCTTTAATTTAAGATTTCAGCAGTAAGGTTACATAGTTGATGTTGTCTAGCTTTTATTTTCATGACACAGGGTAATGTGAAGGCATGCAATTAAGCAGAAGAAAACCTTTTGCCACTGACTTCTGCATTGCTTGTCAGGGTGATGGGGAAACATCAGTACTGCAAGTGCAAAGAGTGTGAAGGAGCCTGTATGCTCCTGCATCAAAATAAGTTATTCCAGGATTTGCTGTAGGAAAGGGTAATTGATAAATATTCATAATGTTTGACACAAAATATCACCTGCCTCAAAGAAATAAAATTATGTAGTTTGTCTTTACATTCCAAAGTTAAAATTAGGTCATAACTTCCTGTCCCTGTACAATGACTAAATGCCACTTCTTTAAATGTTATTGTTGTTGTAAAAAGGAAAGAAAAGGGGAAAATATTTTTGAGAGTCACAGGGATCCTAATATTCTAAGGAGACTTCAGTATATGCAAAATGCCGCAAGCCTTCCCCTTCTACCAGGTACCAGAGCAACTAATAAAAAATTAACAAGTATTAGAACCTAAATACCCAATGTACAGGAGTGTGATACAGAAAGTTTGTGCGGTTTCACTATCACTCCATTTGTAACTAGCTGATGTTGGAATGTATTAGTTTGACCAGCTAGGACTACCCTGTTGTTTCTCCATCTTTGTCCTAATTTGCTTTTGGACAGTGTTCTTCCAAACAGATAGATATGGGATGCCAGTTGTCCTAAATGGACAAGACCAACAGTATGTCCAACAACTTCTCTTCCTTTCAAAATGCAAGGAGGCAACGCAAGGAATCTTTCAGCACTGACACTGAGTAGAGGTAAGATGTGAGGTGCTAAAAGCTTTTGTAAAGAAGTAGGACTTGTGGCACTGTAGTATGCAAATCCAGCTATGGAAATCCATGGGGCAACTCCTAGGCTGGGAATGGAATTGAAATTGGCAGGAATCACAACTATGGTTGGAGTTAGGCAGGAACACAGGCAGGAAGTGTTAGAGTAGAATATGTACCAAGGAAATGGGCATCAAATTGCCTGATTATTTTAACATCATAAAGTAAAAAAAAGGGGATGCTTCTTTATAAATACTTAAAAATCCTTATCTTAAGCAACAGATTCAGTAAAATTAGTAAAAGGACCAGGGGTCATCATCAAATACATCAGCCACAGCCTACCTGTACACTCTTGGATAGTCTCCCTCATTTTTTTTTTTCCCTGTTTGGATAAAATAATGAAATAAGTGAGAAAATAAAAGGAAAAAGCACAAAACTTTTGAGACCACAGCCTCTAGAACACGTTGGAGCCAGTGTATTGTCTCTTAACTAAAGCCAGTGTGACTGAGAGCATCTGTGGGATGCTAGAGCTAAAGTGCTAAAATGCGTGCCACTGCTGACCACTGAGTGTGTAGTTCTGCTTTTAAAAATTCTACTGCCAATTTCAAAGTAAGTTGAAGTTTAAGTAAGGATTATTTTTGTAAATCAGATAATGGTATTAGCTATCTTTTGAATCAGTGCACCATCTTGCAAGTTTCTGAGAATGATGACTTATTTAAAATGAGTATCAAGAGGAAGAGTGCTGCTCTGAACAGTTCTGGTCATGCACGCAGCAGGACACCCCAGAATCGAAGCGGCCATTGAGGGAGGCTTTGGGTAACTATTCTGTCCTCGGTTATCATGTGTAGTTGGTAAATCTCATGCTGCCTCAGGTGAGCTGCACGACTCTGTGACAGTCTTCATCTAGTGGACGTAACAAAGATCTGGTACGTAGGTACTCCTATGCACAGAAGCGCAGGAAAAAATCCAGTAAGGGAAGAGTGAACTCAAACCCACTGAAGCCTGCTTTCTGCAAAGGTTGCAGAGCTGTGTTCGCTTGGAAGCAGTGGTGTGGTGAGGGAGTGCTGTTGCTAGTGTGAAATCCTGTAGCCTCTGACTCCCAAGGAACAAGTTTCATCAAATGGAGGCAGCTTTTTGGTATCCTGGTGTAGCAACTGTCTGTAGCGACAATTACCAGGGGACCATTTAGCAATGTAACCATTGATCCTGTGCAGAGAATTGCACAACATGAGAAAAGAAACCTAATTATGAGCCATTTTTTTCCAGCCTGGCAGTTTGTCATGCACAAGCTAGGGAAATACTGCCTGTTGGCCCAGAACGCGCTGAGGCCAGGTGCATCCTCTCTCTGCCCAGACCGATAAACGGGCCTTGTCAAGAGTATTTCACTGGTCCAGGTGTTGCAAATAGGCTTCCTCCATGGGAGGGGAGGAGAAGGCTCATGCCTCTCTCTGTGTAGCGTTTCTGGAACATTCTCATGTTTTACATGAAAGGTGAGGTTACAGTTAATCCAAGTGGTCATTTGCTTTCTAAAAGGGATTCCTACCCGCTAAGAGACTGTTTGATCTACTCTTTATAGCAATGAGTAGTAAGCTTTATCTGTGCTGCTTGTTCTGAGGATATAGGGTGGTATGGGGAGAGGACACAGTCTTTCCTGGACTGCTCATCCACTGATAGGCTAATTGATATGAGGAGCTTTTTTGCTGTGCAGTCTGCCTTTCTGATGTATGTGTCCTCACAAAAGTTAGTCAGGAAGAGCTGGCTCCTTTGCTGGAGGATACTATTTTTGGACACAAGCCTTCCTTTGATCTGGCTCGTAATTAAAAAACTATTACATAGATTTTAAGAAACTGATCCTTGATGTTGGCAGTCTGGCTGTGTGAGCTAGTATCACACCTTCCTTTAAAAACAAAACAAAACAAAAAAACCCTTGTCCTTTCTTCGTTACCACTGTGGGTGTGAACTCTTTCTGAGTGTAATTGCCAGCAAGAGATGAGCCATTGTCAGTTACAGTGCCTCTATAGGAGAACATTAACCTTGCTATACCCTCCTACCAGGAGCTTTTCAAAGAATAACATGACACAGTTTTTATAGGCTCTAGAAAGTGGCACTGAGAAGTCTAGACCAGTTTAGTTTTGTAGAAACTTGCCCATTGTAGGAGTATGAAAAGCAAGTTATTTTTGTTCCTGCAATAATTTCTCTACTTTATATAAAGCAGGATACCGCAGACTGTTTCGGATAACAGGTAGCCTTGGTCTGAAAGAGGAACCTTCCTAATTCTGCCAGTCTAACCAGTCCATTGAGGCATGTGTTCAGCAACAGGTTTTAGCGATCCTAGAGATAGAGCAAGACATTTCAGAGAGATGAATGAAGTATAATGGGATCCAAATGTTCTTGGTTTGTTGTTCACCTAACAATACACGTTTGCTAATATTTGTGGCTAAGAAACTGAGATCATTATCTACATTTGCAGCCTCTAGACCAGGAACTAAGTAGAGACAGACAAAGCTGCATGAAGAAGGCGAGTTCGTACCCTCATAATAGCTTTGGAAATGTCAGCCTGCGACAACTAAATGAGTGAAAAAAAAGTTGAAGATACTTACTGGAACCAAAAAGCAAACATATCTTTTGGGTCTGTCCACTAGTAAAAACAGAGTGGTGTTTATCCCAAATTTTGAAGGAAACGTGACATTTTGTTTTAGTCCTATTACAGCTTTCAAACTTCGAGGCTCCTGTAACAATGTTCAGTTTCTGCTGGGATATCTTTTATTTTCAAGATGGAACCATTAAATTTCTTCTATCTTCTGTTTGATGGTAGTGACTTACTTCTGGAACTGATGATGCTTTAGTTCTGAGACGTGTCTTGTTTACCAGAGATTTTGCTAAAAGTACCACAAGGAATGAAAAACAAAGTTATGGATTGTGCATCTATCCATGCTTGGGCCCCAATCCTTCTGAATGAAGCCAGTCTTTCTCAATTCTCATAATAATAAAAATCCACAGTATCACCAGCTCTGTGCTCAGAGCTGCAGTTTTCTCTTTTTGTGCGTGTTTGGCAATTGGGCAGATATCCAGGTTTTGTCTTCCTGGAAAATGAGGAAAATTTTGGTTCAACTTTGGTGTTGGTACAACATTCTGGTAGATCTGCTTCTTCTGGCAACTTCTTTCTGAGTTGTGCAAAACAATTGACAGTAGCGGACCTTGAAAAAAGATTTTGGAGTAATTTTTTGTGAAAGTTTAGTTGTAGTTTGACGTGTCTTGGTTTTACTGTGCTATCTTGTCCCTAACAGTTTTGTCATAGCTTTCTCTGTAAAAAGTCTTCTGTAAAAATGAGAATATATTCCACCTGAAAACAGGCTATGCTGACATGCTTAATGTCACTGTACCTTTAAACCTGAAAATATCCAGGCCATTGGGTAGGCAGTTCCATCTATTTTAACTGGATCTCCTTGCATGTTTGCTGATAATATTTTTGTTTTGCTCTTCACACATTTTCACTGACTTTATAAGTTCATTTCACAGCTCGCTGTGTGCAGCCATAGTAGCCTCTGTGGTACATAAAGGAGTTTTACTTTTTACTGTATTTCTGGAAAGGCACTAAACTTGAAACAAAACCAGAGAGGAACTTTATATATTATGTAACTCAGCTCAGTAGTTCCTGAGGTATTCAGAGGTAGTTTTGGGCTCCACGAGAACGACTTTTGTAACTGCATCCCAACCCAGGGTTTTTTTTGTCAGCATTGGGAAGAAACTGTTACCCTTGTACTCTTCCATAGTCACTGCAGAGCCCACAGCTGGTGTTGATTAAGGTCTGTCTGTGCCCAAAGAAGTTTGTTCACGCCTTGTCACAGTGGGGAATAAAAGAGATTAGAGAAAGGTCTGCCTGGAGTATCTTGAATGCTTTCCTTCTGAGGTTAGCTCATCCCCAGCGGTTCCACTTTTTGTATGGTGGTTTAATGGGTACCAATCACAGCAAAGGGCTTTGCCCAAAAGGGAGCAGGCTTCCATACAAACGATGGCATCTGTTTTAAGGCAGAAATGCTTGTTTTGACAAGAGACATCTTTAGCCAGAGGCAGTGGTTGCATTTGTGACAATGTAAGAGTTCTCTGGAAAAGGAGACAAGGGAATGACTAGTAGAGCATGGCGAAGATGTGGAAGGAAGTGTTCATAGTTTTGTGTTGGTGGGGTTTTTTTCTTTTTCTGAAGCGGTGGGGGACTTTGTTTGTTTGTTTGTTTGTTTGTTTGTTTTCTGTTTTTCTTAAATATTTCTGAAAATCACAGAGTTTCTACTGCCAGGGAAAGAATAATTCTAATCCATAAAAGCCTGCCTTTTTTTTTTTTTCAGTAGCGTTCTAAGCTTTTTAAAAGATCAAAGCAGAAAAACCTTTTTAGAGGAAAACTATGACATGTGAAAAGGTTACCAAAGACAGGAGAGTCCCAAAAGGAAGGTGATGTGGAAAAGAGACGCTAGATTCCTAGCATCAGTGAAGAGGTTCTTTTTAGTGATCATTGCTCTTCCATGACCTCAGTACAGAAGCTTATATAGAAAACCCCTGAATAACATACAAACGCTGTGGTGCATTTTCTAAGCATCTGTTTGCCTTATAATAGGGCAGTAATAGTGTTGCCAAGTCAAGTAGTATTTCCTTCAGAAACATTTCAATAGCTAGAGTGCCTGCAGTAGTCTGATGGTATCAGAATGTCAGATGCAATTTAGAATAAATGAAGGCATTTCTGGGATGTTTTGGTGGAGATAAAAACATATATCTAACTGTATGCAGTATAGATAAAAATGACTCTGGAAAGCAAATCCAAAGAAAAATATTTCTAAAATCACAATTTTTTGAAGCTAATAATAATTTTAGGTGTGTTTGTGATTTTTTTTCAGTTCTTTGAATGAATAACTCTTTTATACAAGAGGGGAGATAAATGGTGTTTTCTCTAAACCTCGTAGATGAAGCACCAATACCACCTGTTCAGCAGGCAGGTTTTGTTCTAACGTGGCCAAAATGCTGAGGATTTACATGAACAAGGGCATTGTTTTCTCTTAAGCTGAGAAAGGTCCTAGCAGGGCCACTAACTTTCAGAATCATGAGGACACACAAAACCTGCCACAGACTGGACAATCCTACAAGTCACTGATGGTGCAGAAAAGTCTTCTGGGCCCAAAGCTACATTTCCTATTTGTTCCCAAACAGACTTTAATTAAGCTACAGTTCTGTAAAAGAATACATCTCAGCATTTAAAAACCCTAGCAGGAACACTGTAGTTATCCTAAAAGCATTGCAAGAAATCAGAAATATCTGAAAGAATGAAAATGCTTCTGAAACTGAACTGCTATGAAGTAAAATACGGAACGTGGCACCCAAGACAGGTATGTCTGATGGAACTGCTAAGGAGAGAGACCAATGTTGAAGAAGTAGTAAAAGTGAAATTTGCTTAAAAACTAACAGGTATGCTTTGTGTGTCTGTCAGCATTGCCCAGGAGTGTGTGTGGAACAACAGGAAAGCCTTTGGAGATGAAAGAAGGGATGTTTTAGAGTCTGAAATGCAGGGGAAAAAACAGTGCAGCATAATGCTTAGATCGTCAGTAAAAGGATGCAGAGATCGGAGATGGGCATTTGATTGCATGAGGAATACTTCTCATGGAGAAGGTGGAGAAAACACATGGAGAAGGGGGCCCAAGCATGAGTGATGGAAAGGTTGCTGTAGGCTGTAAGCTGGTTAGAGGCACAGTGGGTGGAAGCTGAGATATGCTGCCTTAGGCATCAGTACACAGCCAGGGCACTTCCCTGAGGAAGATCAGCATACTGGAAGAAACACGTTAGTGATCCCACGTATATCACTTTTCCCTTTGAGACAGTACTACACACATCTCTTTCAGTATGATGAATGGGACATTGTTTGGAGATGTCACTGTCGACAAAAATTGTAAAAATGATCAGGATCAGTGTTACCAGTTGAATTAAGTAAGATTTCAGATTTCTTTTCAGTAGGTCAGAAAGTTCACCCTAGTGTCCTGATCAAACTCTGGTTTGTTTGAATGACTTGAGAAAATGGTATTCTGCTTCATTTCCTTCCCTAACGACTTAGTTTTAAACATTTACTGTGTTCTTCCTTTATTTCTGCATAATTTTCTCATAAAAATTCCTCTCCTAAGGTCTGGATAGAAATTAAATCTTCATCTTTATGCAGGAAGGTAAAGAAGACATTTAAAGGTAATTTGATGAATCAAATTAAGACCACCATTCAGATGCCTAGACAGACTAGAAGGTGATTTTAAAGGTGAAGAAATGAGAATAGAACAATTGTTTAAATCCATTTTATTTGTTAAAATACTATAAAAATGTAAATATCTGCTTTAAATGTGAGGCAGTAACAATGGATTTATAATACCTTGATGGTAATTATGTCAGAATTGACATCAGTTTGGAGTATACCATTAAGATTATACTAAACCCTGAAAGTACCAAAATATTTAATATACTATGTGAAGTCATCATCAAATACATATCTCTAATTCCATGCATGCTTAATTCCTTTCAGCTTTTAGGTGTGTTACATAAGGCGGAAATGTAGAAAAGAATCTTAGAATGAAAAATTGTAGTGCTGTTCACAGAGGCACACATCTTGATTCCAAGAATCCTAATTAAACAAGAATTTTAGAAAAAAATGCATATTCACATTGTTGTAATATTATTATTTTTTAATGTGTATGACCAGAAAACTGTTGAAGTTACACAATGGGGACTTAAAATGTCACTGTGTGCTAAAACACATCGTTTCAGTCAGCATATTTTCATCATTCTGTGCTGTCTAGTGAGCCTTTCTTATGTCTTTTGCATGCAAAAGATCTTGCTTTGAACTTTACTTCTTTATTTTCATACATTGTTCACAAAATACTACTTTGAAAAACAAGGGAAAGGAAAAAAATAACTGTTGAAATAAAGAGCTTATTTGGAACACTGTTTCACCACTACATGGCTTTTGATCTTTTGTCACACTTCAGTCCTTTTACTCATTAAATAGTTGGACGGGTAAACTAATCAATCAGCTGTCCCTAAGTCTCCTTCCATGTTCCTGTTTGGTCTTTGTAGAAAGATTCATACTCCTATTTATAATTTTTTATGTTAGGGTGGAGATCAGTACCTCAGTAACACTACGCTCACTGCTATGCAAACCTTTCAATAAAACAATTATTCTACCTTTATCCTTGTCTAAATATAAGAGATGAAAGAGAAGCAAGCTAAAGGTAGCAGTATGGTCAGCACAGATTCTTTCTAACACTTTCCAGGTGAGTTTTCCTGAGTTTTGCTCCTCTGTTTTGTAAGAATGGTCCATTTCCCTACATGCATGAAATGTGTGAGATCCTAAACTCTTGCGTTATGTCTGGAGTACTCACTGTCTGCAGTGTTGATGAGGAAGCTGCCTGAGGGGAAGTGGGTACCTAATTTTCCTATGTATTTGCATAATACTTTTTTTCTCTCATGTAAGGTAACCATGATATTTGCTTGCATTTGTAGCTTCCTTAAAAGTCAAATTTAATGGCTATGGGGAGAGTTGCACTTTAGACCCCCTTTCACCGTAACGCTCAAGTGCATCTCTCAGGTAACCAGCCACACTTCCTTCAGCCCTCTCAAGGGTAAAGCCCTTTGGGAACTTAATCTCCATTCTACAGCCTCACATTTGTAACTGTGCTGACTTGACAATCTCAGCATTATTTGTCCCCTGGAGGAATTTGGAGGAGGAGAAAAGTATGAATCCAAATACGTTTTCTTCTGCTCTATTACTGGTCATAGAAAGGTGTTAAACTCCCAAAAGGAAGGCAAGATTTTGAAAGCCCAACCAGAGTACAGCCATCTCAAACTCAAAAATTCTGCCAAATCAGATAAGAAGTTTTTAACCATTATCTAATATTTTGTGTGTATATTTGGCTCCTTGCATGTCCATGGGACACTATATCAGTCCAAACATTTCCTAACGTTGCTATACACTGAATAGTCTTCATATATTAGACATGGTGGAGAAACCTTGTCTGAAATCCGTCATCATTAACCTGTTTTGCAAAAGTAAATCAGCCTTTATTGTCTGAAACAATTACAAATAAATCGCTTGTGAAATCTAAGAGATCATAAGGAACCTGCTGCTGTTCTTTCAGTGATAAGTGAGAAATCTTCTCCATATTTTATAAACTGTTAATAGCTGGCCTTATTTATTTGAGCTTTGAACTTCTCCATTTTACATTCTGAAGAATTAAGAGATAGTCCCTCATCACTGCCACTGCCATTTCATCTAAATTGCAACCAGTGGATTTTTTTTTTCCTCTCTGTTTTAGGAATTATATACCGGTAAAAAGGAAAAACATTTTTAAATGTACCCATCATAGGAAGGCATTAGGTGTAGTGTAGAAACATCCTTTTAAAAAAGCGAAGAAAATATTTTTTTTTCCTTGATCTTTAGCCAACATCTTGACTAAAAACTCATGCAATTATGAGAAAATAAAATCAGATGTGAGAGTTGTTCTGACTGATCTGTGAAATACAGATTTCTGTAGAAGCAAATTTTCATAAATTCAGACTACTAAATTGTCCCATTCCCTGTAAAACTTTAAGTTGAAGTAGCAAAGTGAGAGCAGTCAGCAGCTGAAACCATGCAGTGCTTACCCAGCTAGTGTAGACCAATATTGAGCATTGGCAGTGGAATTTTCTAGTATTCCTCCCAAAATATTGCCTTGATATCTTTCATAATTTAATTACAAACTTTTAATTTATATTTTACAGGAGTAGCATATGGTAATTTTATGTAAGACATATAATGACATATATTTTCATTAAGGAGGTCACTGATGGGCTGTAGCCTTGCCTTTTTGTGAGAAGTGATAATACTTAAGAAAGAGCTTGAAGTTTTATCTATATTTGTTGCCTGTTTAGTTTTGTACATAAATATTTGCTCTCTGTGGAAGGCTGTATGGTTTTAGTTTGACTTTTGTATGGAGTGGAAGGGTTAAGTCACCTGTGTATGAGCTGGCTTAGTTCACGGACTTTCAGATCTGTATGAACTCAAACTCCATATGAGTCTTCAACAAATGTCAGTGAAATGGAGCAGTTTGTAGTGAACACTGTATCTCAAGATCATCATAAAACAAAAGCCTCTTACTGGTTATTTTAAAGACAATAGAACATTTGCCTGTACTCTAGGTCTTGGAAATAGGTATGCAGTATGCCTGAGAATTTCTGTCCTCTTGGGTACCATCAGATAGATGCCTGAAGAAGCCAGGTGAAGGGAGGAATCCAGAAATGGCACTTACATTGTTCTCATTATGATGAGATGTGAATAATTTAGGGCATAAGCAGTATGACTAAACATACAAAGTGTTCCTTTTTCTCTCACATTTTGGCCCAAGTGAGAAGCACATAGAACACGTTGATAGGCTTCTAGGAGCTGGTGTGACTGTACTTGTATTTGTTTGTTTGTTGTTGTTTGGGAGGTCATTTTGTAGGTATGATAAGCAAAGTCAAAGAAACCAGTCTTGCACCTGGAACAGCCCTTTTTACTGCTCTTTCATTCAATGTGTTAGTCAAAGCTTCTGTCAGGAAAATTTTAATCTCCTTATAGAGGCATCTTTTATGTCAGAAGTGCATTATTGCCCACAGTCTTCATCTCAGAATTATAAGAAGTCTTTATGATGCCCTTAGCTAGAGCATCCAGCACCTTAAAGAGGAGGTGTATTTTAATGTTTTGTTGTGACGGAAGTTTACCAAGGAATGATGAATTCTTGAATGAACGTTCTTGGCAGTTCTGGGATATCATAGGCAATTTGGTCCTGCAACTATGCAAGTTGCTGCAGCGAAGTCATTATTTGTGCTGGAGTGAAGTCTCTTCACAAACTGGAAATTGTGGAGCGTATCGCCGCTGCCTGCTGCTAACAGAGGTCATAGTGTCAATAAGGAATCCAAGATGTCTAAATACAGACCTATCAAAGACACCTACTTTTTACCACTCAAGACTCCACCATATCTACCGTTTCTTAAAATATTTTTATCTGCCCCTCTGTGCCATTGTCCTCCTGGGGGCCAAAGTCTACTTTGGTGTCTGTGGTATTTCTTGTATTTGAGAGAATTCTGAATTTGCTGTGAAGTGCTAGATCACATTTCAACTATTTTTGCCTGGTTTTCTAAAGAAACTCGTTTATGCTGTTGCTATCCTGTCAGGCTCTCCCTGATAGCTTTTTACTTTTGGCCTGATTTCTCAGAGGAGAGGGTCTCATGGACAGTCTGATCAATCATTTGTGGGAATAAATAAAGTGCCCAGAGGAGAACAAGCCTAGGCAATACCCCCATTGCATAAAAGCATGAGCTCAACATGTGCCCATTTTTCTAAGCCTGCAAACAGAAAAGACAAAGCTGCAGCATGCATTTCCCTGGTATCCAGTAGTTAATGGATGAGGAGGAAGCTGCAGGTACTTGAGTTGGTGCTTGACATTTATTTTAATACTCACAAATACGCTGAATTGTCAGCAGTGGAGAAACTTGGCATTACAGATTACACAAAAAGCAGACCACCAAAGAGAACTTGTGTCCGGGCAACTCATCCTGAAGAGTGTATAGTAACTACTGAAACTAATCTGAGACTAAAAAATACTCTGAGGAGTAGCCTGGTCTGAAACACATCAAAGTCAAAGTGAATTTTAATTTCAGTAGCCATTGCATCAGATCTTTTTTAGCCGGGGAATGAGTTTCCCCTCCCACCCCATCCCCACCCCACTTTTATTTTACTAGCTCTTAATTTCATTCTAAAGTTCTTTACTCTTTTTAGACGTGAAGGACCTAACATTTTTTTAAGTCTGAAACTAAAGGTATGGAGAAAAGGAACTTCCATTAAATACTTCCCTGAAAATAGATTCCCACAGATAAAGAGTGTGGTGGCATTTTTCTGTTTGAATTTTGTTCACTACAACATTACTGAGGTGTTTTGAACAGGTACTGCAGTGCAGTACCATTCTTGTCATGACGATTGTATGGGACTATTTTGGCCTTTTCTCTAAATTAGCTGTACAGTGCTGGTGAAGAGCCAGTGTGGATCATTCATCCATCCATGCGTTCGATGTGTCTGTGTCCAAGCTGACCTCCTTACCAATATGTCAATGGAAACCTCCTGCAGTCTCAGGATTAACATTTGGCAGCTGTCCCCTCTGTGTCCCAGCTGCCTCTGCTGTTGAGGACCACAAAGATTCACACAGAATAGAAATTATAGCAATTGTTTTTTTCTTTTAATTGTGGTGGAACGTGGCTTAAGCTCTTTCCTTACTGAAAACCTAGCAGCAAATCAGTTTTCTTCCATGCTTCCTGAAAGTGAGATTGAAGACTTGGAGCCTGCCTTCAAGGAGCACTTTGCCAGAGGTGGGATAATGTATGTTCATCTAACCAACAGTATCTGTGGTGCAGAGTGGAGTAAGAAAGAATGACATGGTGATATGGGCGTGTCTGAGGGAAACAAGCAGGAATGAAGGAAACAGGAACAAGAGCATTCAAAGCCTCAATATTCATAATGACTTTCAGATTAATAGAATGATAGACTCATAGAAACATTTAGGTTGGAAAAGACCCTTAAGATGATTGAGTCCAACCGTAAACCTAACACTACCAAGTCCACCATGAAACCACGTCCCTAAGCACATCGACATGTCTTTTAAATACCTCCGGGGATGGTGACTCAGCCACTTCCCTGGGCAGCTTGTTCCAGTGCTTGATAGCCCTTTGGTGAAGAAATTTTTCCTGTTATCCAATCTAAACCTCCCCTAGTGCAACTTGAGGCCATTTCCTCTCATCCTATCACACTTGAGAAGAGACTGATGCCGGCACTGCCTGGGGCGGCTGGCTCATGCCGCCGTCCCTTGCAGCAGAGCTGCTCTCCACCATGTCTTCCTCGGCACCCGACGCTATGTCCTGCCAAGAGAGACGTGCAAAGCGCTGGAGCTTGTCTCTTGCTAGGACTAGAAAAGCCAAGGAAGCCTCAGAAGGCTGTGGGAGAGGGGAGGCAAGGGCATCCCGAAGGCTCTCCTTGTGGGCTGCAAAGCAGCAGCCATAGCCCTGGGGCAGGGCAGAGAGATCTGGGGCCAGGCTGGGATGTGACCCTATCGCTGCACCCCCTTGGATGTGGGCTGTAGGGGGGCAGGGAGGGTGAGATGGAGAGCAGAACGGAAAGCCCCCATCTCCTCCACACCTCCCCAGTGCTCAAGCTGGGTCAGGCGAGATGCCTGGGGCAGGCTCTGGCAAGCTTTTGGGGGGCCCTGGGGGAAGAGCTGGCACACCCAAGACACCCAAGCCCCTGTGCTCTCCCCCAAACAACACCAGGTTAGCACAGGGCACCTGCAGGAGGTGGTCAGGGAAGACAGAGGAACTTGCTGGGAGTCTTCATGGCTGCCGATGTCCCTGGCACCCTCCTCACACCCACGGTCCCGGGACAGGTGCTGACAGGACCTGCAGCACCATGCAGCAGGGCAGAGGAGAAAGGACCGCTGGAAGGGACTGCCTTTGCACAGCACCCAGATCTGCTGCTCTCCCCCATGCCAAACCTGGTAGAGCAAGACGAAGGTCCTCCTGGAGCCTGCACGCCTTATGTGTGTGCCCGCAGGAGACCTGGACAAGATGCATGGGCACAGGGGCTGCGGCTGTTGAAAAGCAGCGAGGTCAGGGGCTGTCACAGCCATTCCCTGGTGACGTTACAGGGATGTCAGGGGCTGCCCCCTTGACAGCCACCCAGCCAGAAACACTGACACCCCAAAGGGGAGAAGCCTGCTCCACAGGGTGTTTCCCCTTGTTGGACTTCACTAAATTCCTCCCAGCCCAATTCTTCAGCCTTTCCAGATCCCTTCGAATGGCATCACAGCCCTATGGTGTTTCAGCCACTGCTTCCTATTTTGTATTATCTGTGAACTTGCTGAGGGTGCACTCTCCCCATTGTCCACTCCTTAATGAAGATCTTAAACAGTATTGGCCCCAGTACTGACCCTGCGTTACAACACTATTAACTGGCCTCCAACTGGACCTTGTACTACTGATTACAATCCTCTGGCCCCGCATTATGTTACTGATATAATGCATTCTGTTTAAGGAAAGCTGTCTTTGTCTTCATGTGGTGCAGTTGAAGTTGTCATGTTGCATGGTATTTTATGCAGAATGAATGTTTGATAGTGGCTTACTGAGGACTGCCTTCTTGTGTCTCTTCAGTTACAGCTTTCTCTTGCAATTAATAAACAAAAGATGTATCAGTAGATTAGCATGTGATCTTAAACCAGTAACCTTTGGTTGCAAACCACAAGAGTAATAAATAACATGCTGCACACAGCTCTGTTTTGTAGGGCTGCAGTAACTCTGCAGCTTTGATGTCTCCCTTCTTTGGCAAGGTGGGAGAAGACCAGAAGATCTGCACATGTGGTTTGTCCTGACTGTGTCCTGTCTAGTTTGCTATACTGTGTGAGCCTTGTTCATTCGACTTGTGTGTTCCTCCCCTCGCCTTGCCCCATTCTTCACGTATTCAGAGAGCAGCACAGCTATTTCTGAACTGTTTCTTGACCCAAGCACAAGAGACAGCAGATCACCTATGGTCCATTGATGGGCCATATCTGAACTAAGCAGTAGGCACACCACAGCTTTGCCTGCTGCAGAGCTGCCAGGGAAGGTGCCAGCTTGAAGCACCCTGTGCCAAAAGGCCCTACCTTAAGATGCCCATTCTTCAGTGGCAGCTTTGCACTATGGACCCTCCCTTCTTATATCGTCCTCCATAAAGTCCTCTTCACCTGTGCACATGTAACTTAGTTGCATGCTTTGGCCAGCTGCAAGCCGAGAGGTCTATTAACCCCTTTCACATATATCCTGACTTATTTAGTGCTGATTCCACAGACTGCTGCATGGCTTCCCTAAAATTGTGCCCTTTGTTTAAGTGTGAAGGGCACATTGATTTTGCTGCTATATCCTGCACAGCAATAGAAACAGGAACTGAACTTCTGATCCTTTTGTCCGCTTCTAGCCAAGGTAATGGAAGGTGGGAAAAGAGAGCTGCAGTAACCTGAATAAAACACAGATAACATTATTTTGTAGGTTAATGTTCATGGGTTTCATGCTCAGTGTATATACATTTTACTTAGTATACATACATTGGAAAAAAAGAATACAAGCTGTGTAGTGCTCTTGTAAATACAAAGAAACAACTGTGTTTTTCCTTTGATATACTTGTAGTGTTGCCTAGTTAGCCTAAAATCTGCATAATACACTACAGATAACAGAGGCTGTCACCTATTTTGTAAAGTTGAGAGTATTTGAATATCAGATTGTCGCAACTGAACTTAAAAGACAAGGAAATAAAAATTTTGGCAATTAAGTGAGATATTTCCTAAGGAAAAGTTTAATCTAACACATACAAGTAATACAAACATAAGCATGTGCTGCTAGTTTTATTCAGCATTTCATGTGTTCTCTGAAAGTAATTTTTCAGATGATGAAGTCATTTTACAGATGCACAGGCAATACTTAGTAGGATTTTTCTTTTCTTTCTAGACTGAAAGAAGATGTTGAACTGTTCCTAAATGGAGTTCCCTTCTTTTTATGCCCCATAAACTGCAGATGTAACATTCTGTGGCCAGTCCTGATTAAACAGTGATTGGATTGGGGAAGCATTTGGAGGAGAAAGTGTATGAAAAACTTGTAATGTTGCAGGAAACAATTAATGGGTTGACTGGTGAACTTGCAATTACATAAGCAATTGTAGTTGTGGACCACTTCATCTGACAAAAAAGAACTTGCAAATACTCTTGCAAGAATACAGATCTCATTGGTGTCAATATATTCACTTCCTATCCACTTAAATATTATCAGCATGTAGCTGGGGTATTCTTCCCAGTATCCATTTGATAGTCATTTAAATGTCACTAATACAAATAATAAACTAAATTCAGCTTTTGCGTTCTGATGCCTCCTCTTCAATAACTTGAAAGAGACAAAAGTAATTCCAGCACAATACTTAGCTGTCCAGGCAGTGTAAATCTGCCATGGGGTTTAATGAAAATAAATTTCTCTGCTGGCAATGTAGGTTAGAGGCTGGGATAACTCAAGGAAGACAGGGCACAAGAAGAACAGTATTCTTGTAGCTAGAGTTCTATAGAGTCCTTGTGCATATTTTTTTAAATATATCGTATATTAATATATATAATAATATAATCTCATATATATATGATATATTAAATAAATATAAGAGATTTTTATTGTTGTATTAAGAATGAAAGAATTTCAGCCGTTTATGTTACATTCACTATTATTCTTCAGAGATGCTGAACTTGATTCTCTTCCGTGGGTTTGTTGGTAGTGTGCCTTCATATTATTTCAATATAAGGTGTTTGAAATGAAAATTGTTCAAAAAGACACTATCACTTTTTTTCCCCCATTAAAAAAATATTTGGTAAATCTCTATGGAGAGGAATGTTAACTATTTTAATATAGGACTTTTGTGCATACTCAGCCCACATACTGGCATAAGCTACTCTTATAAGCAAAATTATAATGGCACAAAACTGGAATGAAAAACTGTTCTCACTGAATCTTTCATACCTAGTTATTTCCTTTTATTGGGAAACACCTCAAAGCCAGTACAAAAGGATGGATAGAGGCATTCAGGCAAGTGAAAATGGCAGGACCTCTATATGGCTAGGCAAAGGAGCAGGGAGGGAAAGAGTTAAAGGAAACTTGTGCAGTTATAGGAGACATGTATTGCTATATAACAGGGAGAATCTTTCTACTGGGATTTAGAAAGACAACTTCCAAGAAGGTAAAAACGAAAATGTGATCTTCATCCGTCCTGGTTTTGGCTGGGATAGAGTTAACTTTCTTCCTAGTAGCTGGTATAGTGCCCCGTTTTGGGTTCAGTATGAGAAGAATGTTGATAACACTGATGTTTTCAGCTGTTGCTAAGTAAGTCAAGGATTTTTCAGCTTCTCATGCCCAGCCAGCAAGAAGGCTGGAGGGGCACAAGAAGTTGGGAGGGGACGCAGCCAGGACAGCTGACCCAAACTGGCCAAAGGGGTATTCCATACCATGTGACATCATGTCCAGTATATAAATTGGGTGGAATTGGCCTGGGGGCGATCACCGCTCAGGGACTAACTGGGTGTTGGTTGGCGGGTGGTGAGCAATTGCATTGTGCGTCACTTGTTTTGTATATTCCAATTCTTTTATAATTATTATTGTAATTTTATTATTGTTATTATTATCATTATTAGTTTCTTATTTTCTGTTCTATTGAACTGTTCTTATCTCAACCCACAAGTGTTACCTTTTTTTTCCTGACTCTCTCCCCCATCCCAGTCGGGGGTGGGGGTGGTGAGTGAGTGAGTGACCGTGTGGTGCTTAGTTGCCAGCTGGGGTTAAACCACGACATCATCCCAAAATCTTTTTAAAAATGTATTACTGACATACCACGTCAACTGCCATGTTACTGGTTTATCCTCTTTTTTTCAACTGATACTCATGTCTCTGTCTTTGTTTTTCAGATACAGAATACTAAGTTTGCTACTTGGAAGAGAAAAAACATGGCTTCCAACACGGCAAACCCTGCTAACCATTTGCCATACTTCTTTGGCAATATTACACGTGAAGAAGCTGAGCAGTATCTGATGCAAGGAGGAGTGAGTGATGGACTATACTTGCTCCGCCAAAGCCGGAATTACCTGGGGGGCTTTGCCTTATCCTTGGCCCACGGAAGGAAGGTTCATCATTATACAATTGAGAGGGAGCTGAGTGGCTCATATGCTATTGCAGGAGGCAAGTCACATGCCAGTCCTGCTGAACTCATTAACTATCACTCAGAGGAAACAGATGGCCTTATCTGTCTACTGAGAAAACCCTTCAACCGACCACCAGGTGTTGAACCCAAAACAGGACCCTTTGAAGATTTAAAAGAGAACCTCATCAGAGAGTATGTCAAACAAACTTGGAATTTGCAGGTAAATCCAGGCTGATTTTGCCATAAGGTTGTCTTTGTGTTAGGAGAAAAAGAGAGTGCAGTGTTTGTTGCCAGCTGTTGCTGCTGCTATGTAGTATTTTTTCACAATGGAATCATAGCTGTTTAAGTTTTGAACAATGAGGTGGGTTTTTTTCCCCATCAATACATGCAGTACCTTGGCCGTAAGTGTAGTTTTCCTGAAATTTTACAAACCTTAGGACTTTTATGATGTCTTGGGCAAGCATAGCCTTATCTACCACTGCACTAACCTGTGTTACCAGATTTCCACATGCACCAAAAATTAATAGTGGTAAGGAACAAGATATAGAAATGGTTTGTTTGATTGCTTTTGATTCTGAATTTTTATGGACTGATGTGCAGGCAGGCATTGCAACATCGTGACTTGTTTTTACATCCTGCCCTCTTAGCTGGCCTTGTTTCCGTTGTGCTTATTTAGATTATGTCCAAAACAGAAGTTGGTTTCTTAACTGCAGAGCACTGCCTATATGTCTTCGGTACTGCATGTGTCAAGCAGGAATGTTCCATGCTGAGGAAGACAGGCTGGATTTTTTCCTTAGAATGACTATGAAGAATCCAGTCTTAACATGGAAACACTAGTGTAGGAGGCTGCAACAGGAATATTATTTCACCTTGGCATGCCATGAGTTACCATTACGAACTCATGGAGTTACATTAGATTTTTCATCTCTTTTGGTACTAGCAAGTAACCCTGTGTGTTCTGCTCTGTAAAATATGGGGATCAATGCCCAACTGGAAAAGCCTAAAACTTATACTACATTTACTACAAGCGCTGAGGCTTACAGTTTTTTCTGATGAATCTGAGCCCAATCTAGAAGGAAGTTGATGAACTCAAGTTGAAAACTGATGAAACTAGGGAGTTTTGCCCTTAGATTCTGGGCAAAATTTAGAAGTGATGGGTTGTAGATGGGTTTAGAAGTGTCTAGGTTATACCTAAAATATTAACGTAGTTCACTCTCAAATTGGGACTGTCCTGTCTAGTTTGGGGAAATTTGCATTGATGTCTTTAACATAGACATGCTGCAACAATGCAAAGTGTGTTCAGTTTATTTCAGTAAACTGCCATAGGATATGTAATATGGAGGTATGTTATGACATCTCAGAGTGACACTAAGTATATTTAGCTATGTCGCATTAGCATAAAAATATGACGTAATTTTCAGTTGAAATACTGGTACACTAAGGGCTTAATTTACTGGTTATTTTTCCTTCAGTTTCTCAGAGGTAAAGGACAAATCCCAGCTTTGTGATGTTTAGATTACTATACATTAGTTTCTGGTTTATCTTTATAGCAACCAGATCTTTCCTTCACATACAACAAATACATGCAGATTTTGGATGTCCCAAAAGCAATCTTATACTGGGAGTCTACCTATCATGTTTTTATTGCAGAAGACAGTTTGACTGTCCCACTGTGTTTTTACCACTCTCCAGGGGCATGCTCTTGAACAAGCTATCATTAGTCAAAAGCCTCAGCTGGAGAAGTTGATCGCCACTACAGCCCATGAGAAGATGCCATGGTTCCACGGGAGGATCTCTCGGGAAGAGTCAGAACACCGTATCCTCATTGGGTCAAGAAACAATGGAAAATTTCTGTGAGTGCTTTTTTCTGTGGTATTGCTGTTTGGCACCAGTGTTACTATACAGTTCCCTTGAATGAATCTCAAATGAGAGTATGCCCT
The DNA here is from genome assembly GCF_026419915.1 of Harpia harpyja. Classification (NCBI taxonomy): domain Eukaryota; kingdom Metazoa; phylum Chordata; class Aves; order Accipitriformes; family Accipitridae; genus Harpia; species Harpia harpyja. The sequence continues at coordinate 67,118,566 of NC_068969.1, read as the reverse complement.
AAAAGGTGGCTCGTTCACAGTGAGAGAGCCCAGCCCAGCATGATACACAACATAATCATTCCTGTACTAAGCAAATGTCTCCAAGATTAAGTTTCCACTTAACTAAAGATGGGAAGCTATAGCAAAAGTGTGGATTGTTGTTTTTTAATCAAGTACTAGGTTTAATTCTAAAGGGAGCATCAGAGAAACTCAATACCAAGAAAATTCCATTGAACTTTGTTTTATAACTGATCAGCAGTACTAAGTCATTGTGGTAGGTTAACCTTGGCCCACCAAGCTGCTGTCACACTCCCCCTCCTCAAAAGAACATGGGGAGAAAAGAGGATGGAAAAGCTCACGGGTCAAGATGAAGACAGGGAGATCACGTACCATGAACTCTCATGGGCAAAACAAACCCCACTGGGGAAAAGTAGTTTAATTTATTGTCAATTAAAATTGAGTTGGACTGTAAGAAACAAAGACAAAACCATAAAAAACCACCTTCCTCTCATACACACACAGCCCCAGTTTTCACAGGCTCAACTTCACTCCTTCACACCCAGCTCCTCTCCCCACCAAGCAGCGCAGGGGAGGATGGATGGGGGATGGAGGCTGCAGTGAGTCCCTAACAGCTTCTCTCTCCCACTCCTTCCTCCTCGCTCTGTTCCCTGCTGCAACGTGGGCTCTCCACAGGAAATATCCTTCAGGAAATATCCACCTGCTCAGAGGGCTGCAGTGTGGACACCTGCTCCACCATGGTGTCTCCCACGGGCTGCAGGGCACTCTCTGCTCTGGTGCCTGGAGCACCTCCTCCCTGCCTCCTCCTCTGCCCTTGGTGTTTGCGCTGCTGCTTCTGGGTTGTGTTTGTTTTTTGATCTCCACCGCCACCTCCCAGGTGTTTTTCTGCCCTTTCTTAAGGATGTTTTCATGGAGGCAGAGGTACCACATACATGGCTGAGGGGCTTGGCGGTGCCCTGCAGGGCTGTCCACACTGGGGGCGGCTGGACCAGCCCAGGGCATTCCCCGCCTTCCTCACAGAGACCCTGCAGCCCTGCTGCCAAAGCCTGGCCACCTGCACCCCATACACTGACTTACGAAAGTGGTAAAAATACAGACAATCTGCCTATGTTAACAACTGTTGGGATCCATAACTGTTGGGTCAATTTTCCCGGGGGCAGTGGTGGTGCTTTGTTTTGCAGTTAAGCAACAGAAGGAATTGCTTTTACCTTGGTAACGGCATTTTGTCTCTCCCGCTGTCTGCGTTTACTTGACCTCATGATCTTTTGTTTTCTGAGTGGTAATGTGTCATTTAGGATAGTGACTAACAGCCATCATTTGAGAAAAATCAATGTTTTCACTGAGCCATTTTTCACCCCCACCCCACCCCCAGAGTATTTATATAATGATAGAAATTGAAGCTTAAAGGTCATGTCCAAGGAAGGATCACTTAGGGCTGTATAATTCCTGAGAGAAATTTCATCACCTACCTATGTAGTCTCCTTCAGCACTTAACTATTTTTGACTTTTTTAAAGCTAGTCAAAGTAAAACCCCAGGAGTGTGTGCAGGATGGATATGCTTCTTCAGTACCAACTCTTTCGCTTTACTGATTTGCCGTAATTGTGCCACACTGATCGCTATGTAGATGCAACCCTCATATGTTTCCATGTTTCAATCTTAATTGTCAGGAACCAGTAACTCCTCTAAATCTTTCTTTCCAGTACAGTTAATACCTATCAGGTCCTACCTATGAATACTTTGAGTGTACTGACATCTCATTTCTTGAAATCTCTTTCCTTCTCTCAGTCCTTGAATTTTTTCTGGTTCACGGTCACCCGCGCCCACATCACCATGCGTCTTCACATTTTCAGCCTCATACTCCCTGTTTCTTGGGATCACACCTGGACAGTCATTTACCTGGTTGCTTTTGTTGCCATTTGTAACAAAAATGTTATAAATTTGTTACAGATTTTGTTGCATTTGTAACAAAACATTGTTATAAAAGTTTGTGGAGCTAAAGATTCCCCTTAATGACGGATTCATCTTTTCTGAATGCTTCTTCCTATAGCACAGGGGAAGTTTCATCAATTTGATTAAAGTAGTCACTGTTGTAGATTACCAGCACAGCATTACCATACCACCTCTCCATTTCATTGCCCTGTGAATTTGCTAGTTTCTTTTCCTGCTTTTTAGACATAGGGGCAGGTGGATATGTAATCCGAAACAAAGCAGCAATCTTTTCTTTTAATGACCTGTTTTTTGTAAAAAATTATTACTTTCTGTATTAACATTTTACCAAATCGATGTTACATCAGCTGAGTCATGATGTTGATCATGTATTAAAACTTGCAGTTTTCCAGTTTACCTCTTGCACACATTAGTTTCTATGTGGTCAAAGTGCTTCTCTTTGGGGAAAAAAAGAAAACTAATTTTTCTTCAAAGAAATGGATCCCTTAGCTAACATTTCTTATCAACAGGGATGGGCTTTGGAGTAAGGGAGTGTAATTTTTTAGCAGACTTGACATTTTCAGTCTCTATTGTAGACCCTGGTCTCTTTTTAATCTTCTATAAGCATTTCTACAGCTTTGAGTAGAAATACTTCCTCAGCATTTTCCTGTTTCCCTTAGAGATGGCCTAGGAGGCATTTCTGGTGCTGTTTGCAGTGACATGCTTGATGAGCTGTGGAAGGAGCAGTCAGACCTTCTCCTGTGGGTCTGGTTATGTCAGTGAGTGCATATCTTATATAGTTCTGCTGGAACTCAGATGGCTGCTTTCACATCAGGTAGATAAACCCATAGAGGGGAAAATGCTAACTTTAAGGCTCTGTTTAAACCATGAGAAGTGTCACTGGAGCTTAAATAATATGAAAATGAGTATGTTGAGTTTAGGTCCCTCTTATTAAGGACAACACTCTTTCCTTCTGCATCTGTAGGATGCTTTCCGATGCATTAGTTGTTCTTGAATGGACTGCCTATCTGGCAGGTTTAGAGCTCAGTAGCCACTTAGCTGCCTTTTGCTCTTACGCTCCCAGGGAAGAAACAGGACAAGATCTTCATCTGCCCCATAATTCAGCAGCCAGAGCAGCAAGAGAAATAATGTTGTTAATTTTGATCAGAAATTGGTTATTTTTGCTTCCACAGCTCTTCTAGCTCTCAGATTGGTAGACCTAGCGGCTCATAGCAAATAGCAAAAGACCTGTCTAATTCAGAGAGGTTTTCTACTTCCCGCAGTGGTTTGCCTAACATAGGCTTGCTCAGCAGGTGTTGAGAAATAAACCACTGGTGTTAGCTAACTGAAACAGTAGCAGCAAAATTGTTGAGTGCTAGAGAGGTGCATTGTTATACACAGGCATCACATACTTTTTCCTTATCCAGCAGCAGCACATGTCAGAATCTTCTGTACACCTGTGGACTGAAGACTGAATTTGTGCTTGTGAATGTAGCAGCTCAGGGACTGTTTTTCTGACATTGGTTGAGATACTCGAGCCTGGTAGCTGACTGAAAGGTAAAACTTAGAAACATTCAACGTCTAAGAGAAGTTTGCTTGTTGAGGTAGGAATTGGAGCCTGGGAACATAGAGGGAAGCTAGATTTTCAATGAGATGAGGTATTCCGAGGCTATTCGCCAAGTCTACAAGCAGGTGCTGGTATGTGACAAAAATAATCTTGTTTATTATGGAAAAAACAATACATTTTAGAAGGCTAGAATATTTCTGTATATTCTTCTACAAGGGTCTCTAAAACTTCATTACACCAGAAATCTGCTAACTGACTGACCTAATTACCTTGAAACAAAATCAAGTGCAGTGGTCTCTGTGAGAACACATCTAATACCTAGATTTCTTCAGCGCTGCTTTGCAGCACTACAAGATTATCAAATCTAGATTTTTTTTTAATATAATAAATACGGAAATAGTTGCAAAGCTTCCTGACTTCAGTTGAAAATGTCATGAATAGCATCATAAATCTAACACTGCAACTCATCCAAGCTGCTGAAAAAGTTCTGAGCTAACTGTGGGTGTTTTACCATCGAATTTTTAAAGATCTTTTTCAAGTTTTTGTCATGACTGAAAAGTCAGTAAAATGAGTACGTATGTAGGTGCTATAGAGTTTGTTTTCAAAGCCAAATATAGAAACAATCTCATGAAATGATATGAAATAGAAAACAGTGCCCACCTCTTCCAGGAAGAACATTCATGAAAGATTGCCACTCCAGCCACAAATTTGGAGAAAAAGCTATAAAACTGTAGCAGTGGAATAGAAGGAAAATATCATATCTCTAAAATGACCTGAAGAGCAACTGAAAATAGAGAACTTCAATTCTCAAGCCCCTGTTAGCTTCATTAACACTACTTTGCATGCTGCTTAGCATGCTGGTTCTTACTGGACTTCTGTTTTTTCATTAGACTTTGCCTGGTAGGGAGCATAATTGTAGAATATGGTGATCAATATTGTATAGATGATCATAGATAATACTATTAATATTATTGATAATGTTATTAATATTGTGATAACATTTATGTTAATAATATATAATAATATTATTGATAATATTGTTAATATAATCTTTACAAGTGCATGCATATGTGGACCAGTTGAAAAATAAATTAAAAATTTGCTAACAGTGACAGACCAGCAATATAAGAAATGTTAATTTTCTCTGCAGTTTCACATAGGAAACAACTCTGGTAAGTATGTGGTAGCTTTTGGCATATCTTGGTTTGTCATCGGTAGTGACCACTTTAGTTATATGCACATGTGATCTTGCATATGTGTTAAGAACCAGCAATTCTGAAGCTGAAGGGAGATAAGTAATATTCAGAAATACTGTTAGACTTAAAGATTCAACATTAAGGAAATCGTGAGTGAAGGCATTGCATAATTAGCAGTTTAGTCTCTATAAACCTTTTATATGGGTTTATTGCCGTATGTAGTTCACATAAAATGTGAACAGTTGTTAAAAGGAAAGTAAAAAATAATTTTAGTATTGTAAGAATGTCTTCAATATGCAGTGAGATATACTAAAGAGGACAAAACTAGTTTAGACTATTAAAATGACTCACAGCACTACTCGTCATGGCATCTCATGACATCTAGAGACTAAACTGTCTCTTGTATGTCACAATAGTTAGCACTAGTAACACCATTTCAAAATAACAAGTTTTGAAGTGCAGTTGTCTGTAAGAGTTTTCTTGTCTTTTGTCTGACCAAAAATTTGTGTTTCTGATACATGTGGCAGTCTATATGTACATTAATCTTATTGTCTTCCTCTAGAAATTTACCACTACTGGAGTGCATACTGAGCTAGGTGATCTATCTGACCTTGTAGAGTAGTCTTTAAATAAGTCTATCAATATTATGTTTGCATCCATAAATGGAACTGGACATTGTTGACATCAGACAAGGTGAAAAGAATCCTACTAAACATGACATTAATTCAGGGATATTAATTAATGATCAAGTTCCTCTTAAAAGTGCCAAGAAGTTGCTAGGCTTAGATGACCATAAAAATTTTCAAAGGTAAATGATAAAATACAGACAGTGACCCATGTTTGTGGAGGTGCTGTATTCCCCTCCACAGCAGCCTAGACGATGCCCACAGCTCTTTGGAAGAGCTGTTTATTGATCTTCAGTTAGGTGCATAGTTAGGTGCCACCTGCAGACCACCGCAGCAGGGCTGTGGGTTCTCAAGGCTAGCTCTATGCTGTGTGCCTCGGCAGCAGAGTGCGTCAGAGGTGTGAAGAAAAGATGCGATCCCTGGCTGAGACAGCTGTACTAAGAATGTCCCCTGTTGCAGGTGCAGTTGTACAGTGAAGCTATTTGTTAGGGTTTTGGTGGAGTGTAGTGTGTCTTGCTGGGAGGGCAATGCTAGCAGAACAGACTACAGTGATGCAATCCTTCTTGCAAAGGTGTTTCGTTACTGTGCAGCGGCACACCACAATAGCCTTATCAGGAGATGAAGTTTTAGGTTCCATTGTAGATAACAATAGTGTATGGCTGAGCTAGCTCCTAAGTTCTGTTGTGTGCTGACATTTCTGAAGCAGCTTTGAATATGTTACTAAACAGTGGAGAAGAAATGATGTAAATGAAGACTGCAGCCAATCCATTTTTTCCTTTGTATGATCCTTTTACAGATGGCACCAAGTTCATTCCTTATTCCCTGCAAACTTCGAACATGTGCAGTGTGCTGCAGATATTTGAAGTGATAATGAACAGCCTTGTTGTTAATAACATTACAAGAGAGACGGTGATAAGGGCAGACAAGCAGGGAATGACTGGAGCTTGATCAGCAGTGGGGAATGTCAGTATCTCTGGCAGCAAGGAAGCTGAGAAGGCAAAGCAAGGCCAAGAACAAACTTTAACAGGCCCTTGGATTCAGGAGTAAGAATACTTTCACACCACTCCTAAAGCAAGCTTTTTGCTAGTTTATTTCCTTCATTATTCTCCACTGTAGAATGCTGTGACTTCTTTTTTTCTACACAGTCAATGAGGCATGTTGTAATAGCTATTTATTTTTTTTTACCCTCAGGGATTTTTTCCTTTAAAAAGAAAGGGATCATCTGGCTTTTTCACTTGGAAGGAGAAAAAATTGGGACATTGTTCTTTTTGCTTCCAAGCAAAAGTAGAGACTCTACCAAAGTAGAGAATGGATAGCTATTTACACAGCTACTGTGTCTGTACATCATTACAGTCTGTAATGATACTGCAAATAGTTATTGGTTGCTATTTGGGTTACATTCACAAAAACATAAAAAACACTCAAACATAGATTGCATGAAAATTAAAATCAATAACTAAACCTTCTTTGCATTGCATCACGTAACAATTTGAGCTTCTCAGTTCCTTCTAAAATTGCTGTTTTAAAAGGTATGTCATAGAAAATCTAGATACCTTGGCGCTTCTCTAATATATCTATGAATTCAAATTTGCTGTCAGTGAAGTTGTTCATTTTTCTGATTAATCTCAGTGGACGAATGGACAGTATTGTTTATTTACAGATGTTTATTATCTTTATGTCTTTCTTCTGTAGATCTGTAATTCTCTGCAATGACATGAAATGGAAGACCAGGTGATATTTCACTGCTGGCTTCCTTCATTGTCAAAATGCTTTTTTAAAAAAATATGGCCTTTTAAAATTAAGGGGGTTTTGTTATCAGTTTGTATTGAAGAACAGTAAATATTGTGTGTAATTTCAGAGCACATTAAAGCAGATAATGCATCTGGAATTTTGGATTTTTTTCTCAACCTTCTGAAAATTGTTACTTTTCATAGAAGTAAAGTTCCGTGTATGAAGAGAGCCCCCAAATCTGATGTGGTGACCCTGAGTAGTACAGCCAGCACCATCAAGATGTGGAAACCTTGATTTCTCTTTGAAGAGGTTTCAGTTTATAACCTTTCAGTTTGAGCAGCCTTTTTCTTTGATTCCATTTTTTCTGGTAACTGTAAGGTACTGAATACTGTGTACCCAGCTGGAGTTCTGGAGGTGTAGCCTAACCTAGACAGCCATTATCACAGTCTACAAAACCAAAATGGAACTGTGATACATGGCCTGTGATGATCCTTGTCAGCTGACTAAGTAAAAAGTTTTTTGTTTGGACTGTGATGGCAAGTTCTGTGAGAGCACTTTTTGGACCAGTAAGGGATCTGGTTGCCAAAACTAAGACTTAGGCCGTCATTTGGCTGTTGCTTCAATGCTCTTGATAATTCTGCTCTTCAGACATGTTTTGGAAGATAGCAGTACCTCCTGTTGTATTTTGTGGGGATCCAAATTGTGCTGGAGTTGACTGGCTGCAGTTTAAAAAACACTTGGACCATAACCCCAAGAGAACGAGGCTCCCTCTGGACCCTGGTCAATCATAAGTGTTAGAATGGAGAGTTTCTACACATGCAGTGATAGAGCTGTCTGATGGAAGTTGCCATGACTGTGAACTGCAGAGTCTTCAGAGTTATGTAGCTGTTGCGGGGGGGAAGGAAATGCTCAGAAATGCAAGTCTAACCTTATAAACCTGAACTCTGCCTAAATCCTGCTGGATACTGATAGGGCTGTTTAGATCTGTGCCATGGTCCTTAGAAATCAAGACTTTTCTCCTGTTGATGCCTGTGCTCTCAAGAAATGTTTACGATGCCTCTTGTGATAGTAACGACTTGCAAATGAGAATCAGTTTCAGTAGAGCTAATTGTATTGGAGCCACCATTTCCTCACGTGAAACATGAAGGACATTTGTTACTGGGAAACAATCCATTGCGTTTTTATAATCTTACTTGTGCTGTATTCTGAACAGAAGTCTGAACGCAATGAAATGCCATTCATTTGTGTTTTAGAAACAATGCCCTCTATTCTGAGAATATTTTTCCAAGCCTTATTTGCTAAAAGCAAGTCAGAGGAAGACAAAGTAAAAGTCATTCTTCATTTTAGCAGAACCTGTTGCTCTCCACTGGTCAGTCAGCACAGGAAATCAGCATGCTGAGAAAATACCTGCATGTCATGAAAAACCACAATGTGTTTCAAGTTGCTTTACAGACACTAAGCAAGTTGCTTTGGCTTCAGAAATAAAACTGACCCTACTTACCTTTCCTTTAGCCAGTGTCCTGTTCACATCTTCGGCAACAAGAATCACTTTGCTTGAAAAAATAGTTGTATGAGTAGTTCAGATATAACAGTTTTAGTTCAGCCTTGAGTGAATCAGCTGAAGAGCAGAATTTAATGCTTGTCTCTGCAATCTTCTGAGATGTGATAGCAAGTACTAGTGTTGCACCAGCGAAGCTTCCCAACACCTTAGTGAGCATATCCTGCTATATTTCTTTTCAAGGCTTTTGAAAAATTCAAGGGAGAGTGAGTAGATTTCTGCACACACTGGAACAAGAAATGTTTCAGTGTTGCTGAATCTTGATTTTTCTTAAGAAAAACCCATTATTCCAGAAAATTTTAATCTAGCTCTATTGCTATCTCACTGTCAGCAGCAAGTGAACGCAGGCAACTCAAACTAAAAGAAAAGCCTACTTTCTAAACTCAGAAATGCTATGCTAATCATGATGGAGCTAGTAGAAAATTCCTATCTACTCTGGGTCAAGTCACCAGAAGGCACTGGTCTTAGTGTGAGCTAGCCTTGAGTATACATAAAACAACTCGGCAACACTTTACAGGCATCTCAGGTGTTGCTTGCAGATCTCCTGGAAGACGGAGTTCATCCTGGCTACCTGTGAAATTTAGACAATGTTTTTATATTACATTCCATGATCTCTCCCTGGTGAAGTTTAGAGCAGATATATACCCCAATACCATGTGAATTTCATGTGACTTTTATGTGAAATCTGCAACAAAGCATTAATGTCTTTACAGAAATTATAAGAATTGATGATTACAGAAATGTATCATTTGCTTTAAACTCCCAGCCAAACAACAAGCTGTGGCAGTGCACAAAGATTTTCCCTTTGTTTGTATTTCAGATTATATTCTTTTAGTATTTTATCTTCTGCCCTTACTGTCAACTCTTTATTTCAAAATAAAAGAAATGAGAGAAATCTTGCTTTAATGAAGGCATTTATCTGTTGTTTTTAATTTTAGATCAGTGGTAGAGGAGATTGACGTGTAGCCGCTTGTATATGCTAGATCCTGGCCCGAGGCTTCCATGGGCTTCGTAGGCCTGCAGTGTACAAGCCTTTAAATGCTTCCTTGCTGAGAGAGTGCTTTGTGCACTGCACAGTGTTCTGTAGCTGCCTAGCAAAGAGCTTCACATTGTGGATTTTCTGTTGTCATCTGTTGCCTTTTAGGGGGAGAAAAAAAAAGAAACTTTAGGGAATTCTGTCTGAAAACAAATGACACTAAGAGATAAATAAAAGGCTTAAAACGTCTTCAGAAGTTGCGGTGCTGATTTTGCTTTGGTTTGAATTCAAAAGCTTACAGGAAAGCATGATTTTAAAAAGAATTTCAACACAGATGCTCATTCCTAGTGAAGCATAACCCTGAAAATCTCTCTTACTCCTACAGTATCCGAGAAAGGGACAGCAATGGTTCCTATGCCCTGTGTCTGCTGAATGATGGAAAAGTACTGCATTACCGAATTGACAGAGATAAGACAGGAAAGCTCTCCATACCGGATGGAAAAAGATTTGACACCCTCTGGCAGGTCTGTTACATTTGAATCACTTGGATATCTGTCATCATGTTTCCATAAAGCTAAGTCAGCTTGTTTTACTTTGCTGTGCAACAACAGTCTTTAGCTAAACAGCAATGTGTTTTGGCAGGTTATTTGTCATATGTTTCCAACTTTATGTGGTTTCTATACATGAAGATAATATATGTTAATGTAGAAAGCTATATAAGTGTAGAGAATGTAATCATTTTTAAATGTGATGTTGCAGCTTGGCCAAGTTCAAAATTGCTGTAATTATTATTCAGTTAGCTGAACATTCCTAGAATGGAAGACTGTTTTCATTGGCAAGTGACCGTATTCAATAATAGCTATGCTAGGTATAGTCTTTTGTTAATGTTTTTTATGACAGCAATAAACAGAATTCTAGGAAGCGTAAGGGGGATGGTTTAGGATGCTGTACACATACTGCATTCTTTAGCTTTGAAATTCTCTACCTCCAAGGCTGAAAAAGCATAATTTGCTGAGGGTTACCACCAAAATACGCCTGAAGCCTGGTAAAGATTAAGCAATTAAGGAATGCATAGCTGACTGTGCCATAGTCGATAATAAAAGTGAATACTGGAGAAATGACTGCATAAATTGAAAATGCTAAGGGAATTGACACCCCTGCAGAAATCTCTTATGTCCTCTTGCTTAAAATTCTATTAAAACAAGTAAAGTGAGTCACAAATCTAAAATATGAGTCTTTACTTGCATATATTAATTCTTAGCCTTTCCTGTAAATGTCCTGCATATTTCTTTCCTGGAGTCACTTGAAATTTAAAAGCAGCTATGCTGTCTTACAAGTTTTTTGAGTATGTCTGCAACTGTTTCACTCACAGTCCCCCTCCTTTCTACCCAAATGCACCAAAGGCAGAATAGCAGTAATGAACCTGCAATAAAATGGCATAGAGAGAGCAGTCCAGGAACACAAATGGCCGCAACTATTGGTGCTATACATTTATTAACTGCTTACATCCCATTGTGACTTTGAGGTCCAAAGAAAGCATTGCGTATTAGGACAATTCCTGCACTGCAGTTAAACCCATTTTGAAAAAAAAAATTAATTAAAAAAAGAGGGTGGGAACTCGGAGGTATAAAAAAGAAGTGATTTGCTCAGAATTACAAAACTGGTTAGTAGCAGAACTGGTGGGGAATGCTGAGTCTTAAAAATCCAGTTCCTGGATCAGGTTCCAGATTCATTCACAAGGTTACTTCAGAAACATGCACCCCTGCTAAAAAGAAGTAAAGATGAGGTGACAACATGTGCAGTAAAGATGTGCTGTATGCTGGTTCATTTGCTGTAATATATACCAATTATTGTAAATAGGCACACAATTTTAAGGAGACAATATATTTAATTATACCTCCCTTACCTTTTCATATCTTTTTCTCTCCTTCTCTTTTTTTTTCCCCTCTCATTCTGGTAGCTAGTTGAGCATTATTCATACAAGCCAGATGGATTATTAAGGGTTCTTACCATTCCCTGTCCACAACTTGGCTCAGAAAATGGTGAGTTATTCCTACTATTTTGAAACGTATAGTCATGCTGATGACGATAAAGATCTGTGCATTTTTTCCACTTGCCATAGCATGTAGGTGGGTGCAGGTTATGGTAGATTACAGTTGGATTAAAAAAATTTAACTGTTAAATTTCCAACTTTTCAAATGAGTTAAGATCTGCCAGACCATGCAGGATGGAGGCAGATCCTGTAGCTTAAAGGAGGCTACGAACTCCAATTATTGCTGGCTCTAAATTAATGTCAGATCCAAAATGTGCTTTGCTGCTCGAAGTGGCAGTGTGTGTTAGTTGGCCCACACGCACTACCAAGGTGGTCATCCCAGCACTCTTCCAACAGTCCTTAATCCAAGCCGAGGGCAGCACATCAGCAGCGCTGCTATAGGCATTCAGGTTGGGTGCAGATGTGTGCCCAACAGGTGAGTTGCTGGTAGATGAGGAGTTACTTCCCATGTTGTGGAGAGCAGGGCAGAACAAGGGGTTGGCTGCACCTGATGCTGCAAATCAATGTCAGAGAAACATTCCTTGATAACTTGGGCGAAGGGAGGGGAAAGGATAAGGTGAAGTGTCCTGAGGTCCAGTATGGTCTTTGGCCTGTTTCTTCTTTAATGTCATGTTAAATACTGATGAGACTTTGTCCTCCCTCTTGCCCTGACTGCCAGGGGAAAAAAAAGATGCTTCTGCCTGATCCTTGCCTAACTCGTACTATTCCAGAAGTGGTGTTTTCTCCCTAAGGCCTTCTTCTGTCATTCTGACTGGATACCAGTGCTATGGTGAGAGGATATGCCCGTACTTTTTCCACTCCTTTGAATCATTTAGGCACTGCACATACTTCAGTCTCTGTGGCAGCAAGAGCCAGAGTCTGCTGCACATTAGAGACAAAAGCAAAGAAGATGGGCCAGGAGAAACACTGTGATGTGATTTAAAAACTGGAAAGTTAGTCCCCTATGCAAAATTTTGTGTTCTTATAGTACATTTCTCACCTTGCTCAGTATCCTTCTACATTTGACTCTTTTACAGATAATGTTGTTTTTAACATGCGTTCTCCTCTTCCTGGAATCCCTTCTAAGGTAAGAGTAGGTGGTGATACAGCAGTAGTGTTCGTCTGAGAAGGCTTACAGTCACATTCTGCTCTAGGAATCCTAATGCTTGGATATTACTGCAGTAATGCATTTGTTCTTCTAGGGGTATAAACAGTAAGTTGAAAAGAATAAGCTTAGCATATTCTAGCATGGCTATTGCTTTCATCAGTATTTTCCATAAGCTATTCATCATTTAATTCTGTGAACTTCTTTTATACATACAATGTATGTGAAAATCAGTATTTTTCATATGCAAGATGCCTCGTTGATTGTCATGTTCTATAGTGACTGTATCAACACTAGGAGAGACACTGCTTTATGTTGTCCATTTTGAGAATCTGCTGACTGAAGCAGAAATGGAGGTTCAATTTATTTTCATATATGGTGTGTGCAGTTAACATCAGACTTTGCACAAGGGTTTGATTCCTTGTGCAGTGAAATTAGGGGAAGTTCCTTCATCAACTCCATGAAGAATGAGCAAGCCCATCTGTGATTATAATTGCCTAAGTTCTTAGAGTCCATTGATTAGAGGAGCCACCTGAGGTGTGATACATAACACCATCTCATTCAGCTGTAGTTAATCTCATCTGAAATAGGGAGTTTAATTCAGTTGTTTCACCACTCCCTGGAGAGTCTAATCATCTAGGTCATTATCTTGATGCAGTCCCACATTACAGAAAAAAATATTTTGGTTCAAATAGGCAATTACATTTATTTCAGCACTGTTGAGTCCCTGTGGGTCTGTGAACAATCATTCTCATACCACTACTTTCTGAAAATCAGGTGGCCTTTTAAATGATTGGAAATTGTGCAATGAAAATTGGTGTAATTTTTCAAACAATGTTGTCCTGAGGTTTGGATCTATGCCGTTTACAAGGACAGCCATGAAGTTTAAGCACGTGAGACCACATGTATATCATCTGGTATAGACACAGGTATAGTGATAGAGCAAGCATATTCAGTGTGGGAATACTATGTAGGTTTTAGATTGTCCATAGAAAATTTTGCAGTTTAAGTGTAAATGAAAGTAAATTCAAGAAATCTTACTTTAGGCATTTAACTTATCAAAGAAGTAGTAACAAAAAAACCCGTGTATCTGACTAAGTTGACTGATGTTTAGGTCTGTGCAATGAAAGTAAATGGGCCAGCCTCCTCTCTTTTCATCAGTGCATTGCAGTAATACCACCCCAGTTGTTCATGATACTTTACAGGTGAAAGACTCAGGCATACTAACAGGGTATAATTAATCTCGCCTGACATTAATGAACTCAAATGAAGAGCCAGGCATTCAGCAAATCACAAAGGCTCGCTTTTGAGGAATTTTGAAGCAAGAGAGATACACTTACCCATCCACATGTCCCTTCAGCCTAAAAGTGGTGGAATGACTTTCCACCAATATGTGCCTATGTCTTTCCAATCAGACCGGGCCTAGGTGATTAGTCAAGACTATGTGCCTTGCTTTTAGGTATCTATAGTTAGGTGAGATTAAATCCACGTGTACTTGAACATGTACTTCTCTAGCAAATAGCTGACTTAAATACACTTGGTCACTTGCACATGTTACATACAACCATTAATGTTTTCAGGATTGATCAGTAGTAGTTACATTTAAGACTCATCATGATGGATAGAAGGAAAAGCACCAAAGATATGAGGGAGATGTGTTGAGTGCATATTTTGCAAATATTCTCCTAAAATGTTGTTTAAAGCTACAGTAAGTTTGATGTTCTTAACTCCTTAAAACTGAAATCTGAATTTTATGTTTTCTTTAGGAATTTTATAAAACCAGCCTGCTAAGTTACTTTCCTGTAGTATAAATGTAGAAAATAGAAAGTGGAAAATTTTAAATTAATATTATTATTTATGGAGCTCAAAGACTTCAGTTAGTACTGCCAGGTTCTTCTACATTAATATCTATCTGCAAAGCCAGTAACTGACTAAAGACACTCATGTAGATTCTTCTATATGCAGAGCCTGAAATACAATTAATTCAGATTGCAAAAACAAAAAAGCATCCTGAAAAGAATGAATACAATCACAAAGTCTTATGTAGAGGATGTGCAGTCTATCTTCACATTATTTACACCATCATAATTAAGATTTAATTTTTAAAGCTTCTGACATTTCTGAAGCACTGCACCTTTTTTATTTTACAAAATGGATTGCCAAAATATGTGAATTGGGATTGTGAATGTTTGAGTTGGGACTCAGAATAATTGTGATGAATTGGAGAAATGTCCTGGGAAAAAAAAAAGGTGAAGTTCAGCAGAAACTAGTGGAAGATATTACACTTCTAATAGTCAGCTGTAGAACACAGGATGGAGAGCAGCGACAGTTTTTCAGAGGTTGTGATGCCTGTAACAGATCAGAACAGGAACAAGGACCAGCAACCGTCATGCTGGTAGAAGAAAGGGAAACATCAAGAGTGTTTCCAGCTTGTTCAACACTGGTAAGGTCTCAGGTGGAATACTTTCACCAGTTTTTGGCACTGCACCAAAGAATGTTGTCCAACAGGAGATAATCCAGAGCAAGGCAACAGGAATGATCGTGACTTGTGAGAAAAGATTGGTTAGAGTAAAGAAGCAAAAGAGAGAGATTATAGGGACAGAACATGATTAACAGCCAAAGAAAGGAAGGTAGTAGGCTGTTCTGAGAGATAATCTAATAATGGTGTTCCCATCCAGACCAATTTTTCAATAGTTTTTTTATTTCTATATATATATTAATGGCTGAAATATACTGGTGAGATTCCAAAGCCTTAATGGAGAGCATGCCCAAACCTGAAGCTGCTTTGAAGCTAAGAGGCTGCATGACCGCTGTAGAAAGATCTGCTGGATAATGTGCAAGGCAGACTGTCCCACTAATTTAGCTGCAAACTCTTGGTGTGTAAGGGCTTGGAGTAAAATTTACAACTTAGAGGGAAGGGATTTGTGTAGTATTTCCTAATGCTCCAAAACCAAACTTAGAGTAACAAAATGTTACTGTTTCTTGTCCACTTTTCTGTAATCTGGACATCTCCTTTTTAGTGATACTAATATGCTTCCTCTGCAAAAGGAAGGACTTTCTGCCGGAAAGTCTGTATTGGAGATAATTTCTCCATGCAGAGTATGGAGGCTTACATTTTCTTACTTCTCTCAGCACATGCATGGACTAGGACTTTTCTTGCCTTTCACCAGAGGCTCCATAACTACATTTAAGGTGGTTTTGATCCCCTTTGACTTTGTAAATTACTTTTTTCTCCCTGCACATCATCCCAATATGTATTTAAACCTGCAGGGGAGCTTTTGATATGAGCCTAAAATCAGTTGTTGACATTATAGCGAAGCTGCCAACTTCTGGCCACTTCCCAAATTCTCCATGTAACTTTTTTCAGTATTTTATTTGTTTAGCCACAGTTTATCAGATAGTAATAATAGACCTAAACCTTATGAGTACAGCCTAACTTTAGACTAGTACTGTTGCTGTCCCTGATTAAATATTCCTCTTAGCATGCATTTGTATATCTAATACAAACATTTGGGTTAAGCAGTATTACCATCTAGGCAGTACAGGTGTTACTTGGTCAAGTGCTGGGAGATACTCTTGTCGGTAAAGTATAATGAACCGTGTTCACCATGGGCAAATGAGTACTTAACCTCTTAGAGAATTTATCTGTTGCAAAACTATAGCTAAGAAGTGCTTCAGTTTTCATTTATTCCCCATATGGAAAGAGAATAAAAGAAAACAGCAGATTCAGTAAGCTTTTTCAATATGCAGTAACTGAATTTTTCTGTATCACAGCCATGAAGACTATCAGGCATCAAAAAAGTTTCTGTTCTTCCAGCAGGAATAGGAACTGCGTGGCTGTCCTTACTGTTTTGAAACAAAAGATACCTTTTTTATGTGAAATCAAACTTTTTTTCCTAAAAAAGAAAGCTAGGAAAAATACCGATCCTATCCATTAGAAAAGCTATCTTTTCAGGAAAAAAAAAATATCCAAATGAGTTATTTAAAAGTTCAGAACATCTAACTGTAAGTCAGTTCAAAGGCTGTTTAAAGTGGCTGAGAATGTGGCTCAGATTATTATTTCAACCTCAGCATCAGCCTAAATGCTTGGTTAATAAGCACTGCATCGCAGTTTTAATTAGGCAGGTATGATCTCTGAGTGATCCCTAGAAATGCTAATTAGTCATGTTTCATTAAATTAATGTATTATTGTAAAACATATTTGCATTTATTTTAAAAGTATCTGTATACAGAACATAAGGGCACATGTAAAATTTAAAGCGTGTTCATTTTTGTTCAGAATTAATATCAGTTTGTGTGCTTTTTGCTTAAATAACCACATTTTTTTGTTTTAAGACCAAGGTGTGCTTCAAATCTCGCTTGATACAGTAGTCATACTTCAAGACACTAGCTGTCAACTGGTTTACATTGCTAAATATGTTGGGGGGTGTCTAAAGTTCAGTAACAGAGGCAGGAGAAACATACTGTGTAAAAAATCTGGGGAAAGGGCAATGTTCTTGAATTTAAAAACTGCCTTAAGGTATATCTACATAATCAAGATGGTTTGAGAGTAATACAGCTGAAAGAAAATTTAGTACTAAGATTTACTATACTACATTGGTTTAATGCATCATATGTGTACTTGCAGGCACACACAAAAGACAGGTTGAGTGTTTTGTTCTTGTATACTACGTCTGTTTTGTAAAATACCTTTAGCTATTTTCCTGACACATTTACTGTTCCTCTTTGACATTGTGGTTTCTAGAGTTGGGCAGGAGGTGGAATTATCTCAAGACTCAAATCGTACACCTTTCCAAAGGCTGGCAGCAAAAAGGTGCCTCATATAGTCTTTTTAGGTTTTTGACTGAGTTAAAAGGACTTACACTTGACTAATTTCACTCTTTCTCCCCCCCTCCCTTTTGGCTTGCTGTTACTAAATGTGTGTCTTAGATACTAACAATCGGATTGTGAAGATTTTGTAGCCTTTCTGCTTCTTTCCTAATCATCTGCATAATTATGGCCTTGATTTTATAACTAAAGCAATGGTTTTAAAGAAGTTGTAAAAATTGAGGGACTATTTTTAAGTAATTTCTCACATCCCAAAATATTAGTGCAGATCTTAATATGTCTGCAAATAAAATGTGATAAAATGTTTTTCAAAAAATGGTCACTTAGAGCAGAACCAAATGATATTTCTACTCTGAACTATCATTCCTAATCAGAAAATTGGCTTACTTACACAGTGCTGTTACTGAGCACATTTAGGAAACGACTTGTTAATATCAACCACAAAATACGTTCTTACAGAACCTGTGTGCACAAATCTTGTTATGCATTGACAATGTTGTAATGTTAATTACATTTGGGCAAGTGTAAGATGTCACAAGACCAAGCAGAATGGGAAAGGTGATAAGATGTCAGGGAGCCAAGGGGAACCCAGCCCTGTACTAATGAAAATGCTGCTGCGTGGCCAGAAAATTGTGCTGTCCAGTAATTAATATAGTTGTGAAGCATGTGACAATGAGTATGTTTGCATGCTGAGAATAACACGTGTTCCTATTCTACCCATGAGTCTCTCTTTTTGTTTATTTATTTATTTCTTGCCAGTTGCTCTTCAACACAGATGAGCAGACATAAAAAGCCCAAGAGGTATGCTGCTGTTCAGAGTGAAAAACTGTTTGACATATACTGTGTTTGATAATCCTGGTAGATAACAATTATTCTTTTTTTATAACTTCAGTTCATTTTTATACTGAAGTACCAATACCTGTCGTCATCTGTATACCCTTACAGAACCCATGTCTTGTTTTTAATGTGCTGTCATCTTGTACAAATACATATACAGTGTCAGGACATGTTCTAAAGCCATCTGAAAAAAACTACCATACTATCACACATTAGACAAGAGAATATTTTGGTTTTGTTCAGAAAAGTGAGTGTGGGGTCTGAATTACGTAGACATGGCTTTGGTCATTCTGCTGTCTGTTCACCTGGTAAACCTGTGCTTCTCTCTGGTTGCTTTCTGCAGTCAAATACCTATTTTCTGCCTTCTGGGGAGCATACACAGAGTACCAACTGAAGCATGTTGGCAAAGACCAATCATTTGAGAAAATAATTTCAGAAATCTGATTTGATCACCATGTACGTGTACTTAACCCTGAATATTCAAACCCACAAATTTAATCATACTGAGAAGTTTTAGACTCTAAACAAAAGTCCTGCTCTGAACATTTCCAAGATTTACCATCCATTAACCCCAACATGCAGAGTTTACTTTAGACCTGTTTAATTAGGCAGTTATTTCTCTTACGTCAAAAACTTTCAGACAGTAAAGTGGAAAATGTATGCTGTTATATTTATTCAGTCTTGGAAATTAAGGGTTTTTTAAATGTCACAAACTGGTTATTTGTACATAATTTTAGCACTCACATCAAAATTTTTCAAGCCATTTTACTCACAAATGTAAAATTGGCAATTTAGACGACAATTTAAATGAACTCGTGCCACCTAGTGGCGACTAAGATGTCTTAGCCAAAGCTCATTGAGGATTTGGCTAATAAGGTCTTTGTCATGCAGTATGTTGCTATTCAGTTTGGTTTAGCAAAACAAGACGACTTTATAGTCCTACATATATATTTGCAGTTTTGCAAATCAGAATTATTAACCTGAAAAGAAATAGCACTTGCTGTACTGATTGCCTTCATAAGTCTATTCTTTACTATAAAATTATAATCTTTACTATAAAAATCAGACTTAGAGTAGTTAGAGCCGTTTCACTTATATTTTAAAGCAACAGTATGTGGGTCATGTTCTCATTGCATCAGCTAGATGCTATCAAACCTACTGAGGCTTTAGCCATGTGTAGAAAGTGGTATTCCTTTTACTAGAAAGATATCTTTGAGTTAGTGCAAACTCTCTGACTCCTGCTTTCCTCTCATTGTGGATGTGGCTATGTTACTATAAAAGTGCCACACTAGTTTAGCTAGTCCCCAGTAAGGGGAAGAATGGCATATTTAGATTAGCTTAAATATGGGTACCTGAGAAGTTTAGCCAATGAAAATTAAACCCTAGCAGAGGAAAAAAAAAAATGTTGATGTGAAAACAGAACAGGCTCACAACAGATTTCTAGTATGACAGCATAAAATGACAGCCTGCCCCATAGTTTACAAGTGTACATACCACAAGGTGTCACATAATACGTGCCATTTTTAACAGGCTCCTCTAGTGGACCCTTTTCTTGTTTCCCTTTTTACTGGATGAGCAAATCCATGCTCATTTTGCCCATTCTGTGCTTCTTGTAAGAATACAAGGAGTAATCTCGTACGCTATACCTTGGTTGTTTTAAGACAAAACTCCCTTTGTCAGAAAAAGGTCTGCAGAATTAAACTTGCTGTTTTTAAAGTGTAGGGCAGAAAGGACTCTGGATTTAAATGACAGTTAAATAAAAAAGAAATTCTATTGTATAATTACCCAGACCACTGTACATGCAATGATACATACCTCCTGCACCATTTCTAGTCAGCCTTCAAGAGAAAAATTCCAACCTTTCTGCTAGCAAATCCTATTCAAAGGCACGCAGGGTGCTATATGCCACAAATTCATAACTGGCAGAACTAAAGAAAAATATTTGAGGTTTTCTGAGTGCTGCACAATATTCCCAAGTTACTAATATGAGCTGAAAAGGTACCCGTGAAACATCAAATTGCAGTTCAACCAGAAATATTAATGAAAAAGCCATTGTTAAGCTGTTTAATCAAATTGCAGCAATGGGGAATATCATTCCACACATACGTATATATTAGTTAACTAACCTAACACTGATGATATGTAAGACATTATCACTCATCTTAAACATGAGCAGCTCTCTGAGAAAGAGAACGCGCTTTGTTAGATGTGGTGTCACTGTGTCATTTCCAATTCACAGCTGCAGAGTTTTATTCACAAGCACAGGAGTGATGCACTCTTTTTTTTTTTTTTTTTTTTTAATGCAGGTCCTGAACAAAAGCATCCAATCTTTTCTGATTCTTTTATTTTGTTCTTGAATTGCAAAGACCAGAAATGTGTCTATACGTCTGATTTGAGGAGTCAGCTGTGTCATGGCCAGAGCTGTATTTTTACCAGCTGTTCTGCACTGGTGAATGGATTCTTGAGATGTATGAATTTGGTGTACATGAATTCTGTTTGGCCAGTCCAAAGTATGCCAGTTCACATGCTGAGACCTAGGATCAGGGATATTTAACTACCTCGCTAGTCTGCAACTAATACTAATCACATGAGACCTTATGCCCTCCAAGGTTTTTTTAAATTTGTGGGGTTATCCAGTACTGTCTGAGTACTTCTTAAGTGTTTCTGCCCTGTTGTTCAACAGCAATCAGATGAAGCTTACTTATCAGACCTGTACAAGGTGTTGCAGTGGAATTGGTAATTTCCATCATTATGATTCAGCCTGCAGGGCTATACTGTCATCAAAAAAACATCACTTCTTCAAAGAGTAAGTTCAAGTCCATTTGAAATCTTGAGCTTATAATTTTCAAAGGCCTTTCCCAAAGTGTTTGTATTTCATTTCTCGTAAGCTTGGGTTGCGATGAGGAAAAGTGGTACATAATCTTGTTACTCATCTAAAAATGAGGAAAATCTGCTGAAGTTGTACCCTTCTGTGAGCTGAATTTATCTTCCTTGTTATGTAACAGGAACTACACAAACTCTATCCAGCACTTGACTGTTTGTGGGAAGAAAAAAAACGGAGCTGCCATGTTTCATTGGTTAGCTTGGACCTCCAGCTACACCTATGTGACTTTACCTAATTGTCACTGCAGAAAACATTTCAATGTTTAAAGTGAGGGGGGCATTTCAAGGCTTCGGTTCAGATATTCCCATCAGACTTTCTGGTGCACAGTTGAGGTACTCCCCACAGGGAAGAGAGGACAATTGATAGTCCTATCAAAGCTTTCAAAAAGCAAAGGAGTCCCAGTGTGATGCAGTCTCTTCTGGATGTCATTTTCTGAACACTTTGCATTTCTATCAGAAAGATTATTTTAAGGATAAAGTATGCAAAAGATATGCTTTGAAACTGTGATTCTATAATTCCTAAGTATTTCAGAACTTTTCTTCCAGTATCCTGGAAACTGCCACTAAAGACTCAGCATCTCAGTCCCTTTCTTAGGCAGTCACCATATTTTTATCCTTTTTTTCCCACTCTACTTTTGGACCCCTTGGCCAAGAATTTTTAACCAGAGGCTTCTATAACATCCATGCAATGTAGCAATTTGCACCTGCTTCCTTTGTACTTGTATCTGTCTAGCAACAGGTATTAATGTCAGTCCATATTGCTTTGTATCCACTCAGTTAATTGATTCCAATTACCTTTTGGAATGTAAAATGGTCTCCCTTTTATAGTATAAATATAGTTGATGTAGGAAGCAAGAATACATTCAGGAAGCTATCCAGTGGAACTATAATCACTTCTTAGTAGTAATGCTGAATGGGTCAAGTAAGTAGCAATGAGATAAAAAACTCTAAGCATTCTTGATGTGTTCTGAAGTAATACAGGATATATTAAATGCACAAACTAAAATCACTGTGGTCTCAGTAAGTATAATTCCATCTGATTTGGTTTTGCTTTGCGAAAGGTTATTAGTATTTTTGACTGAACATAAGCATTTCCCTATATATCCTGACATAGTGTAGGTAAAGACTGTCCTAAGTGTTCACAGTGAAACTGCCAGCCCACCACTTGAGATATTTAGGATTGAGTTCCAATCTTAGTGAGGTTTTTTGGGTGAGTGAATGGCCTTTGTGTGAAATAGAGTGATACAGGTCTTGGAAATACAGGTCTTAACTTGCCACTAGACCTGGCAAGGTGTACCAGACTAGAAAAACAAAACTAGAGCTGAGGATCTTGTTTTATACCATTCATTTGCCTCCTTGTTCTTGAGATGGGCGGGTCAGTCTCAAAACCATCTCAGGGTTCTTGCCCTGACAGCAAATGGCCTTTCAACACTGTTCAACGAGACTGAGCGATTCAAGTCAGAAACGTTACCTTTACCATCCCTGATGCCACCATGCTCGTCCTACCAGGTCAGAATCTTGCCGACTGTCAGCCTCCCACTCAGGGTTTGCTGTAAAATCTATGTAGTGGAACCTTTTCTGCTTCATCCAACTGGGCAGATCACTTCATTGCAATTAAAAGTCTGTACCACCCCGGTCAGGCCTTTTCCCTACAAAATGCAGTTTGCAAGTGATAAAACTAATATTGCACTCAATAACTCACTCCTGGACATTTCGCAAGCTGTGTTTCTCTTTACTTGAAAACCACAACTGTTTCAGGCAGGAACTTATGCCACTGAAAGCTTTAGTTATTAAAAAGAATTTTATACTCAAATATTTGCAAAATAGCCCTATCCAGTGTTTTGCAAGTACAATATACCTTTGTTTCCTATTTGAGCTGAGCAAACTCGTGTTGATGTTCGAACTTCTGGTTTTAAACCACTCTCTTAGGAGGGTGAGGTCACTCATGAGTAGAGCAAAATTTCTACACTGAGAAAGAAAAGGGACTAAACTGCAGAAATAAGTTCTGTAATTCCCTGTTCCTGACAGTTTACAGACAGAAAAGAGCAAATTATAAGTTTCTCTCTTCTATAGTTTATTGTGCCAGACTCATCCTTCAGCCAAGGAGCTCCAGAACACACTGTGTTTGTGCTGGGGAGGTTTGTATGCTCCATAGTATTCCTCTGACAAAGAGTAAAGGCAGAGGGATTGTATTCGAACCAGATGCTCAAGTACAGTAAGAATTAGCTCATTTTCTTCCTCCTCAGAGCGGACAGACTGGCCTAATATCTGGCCCATAATGTTTGTCCATGACGTTACACAAGTCTATTAAAATAATTACTTTTTATCCCAGTTTCTTCCTAGTGGAGTCACTCTGTAACACCCACAAGAGAAACAGGGAAGTATTTTTTGTTTTCATTTGTGCTAGGAGTTTCTCTATGGCCTAGATTTGTAGAGAGATATCCTGGAGAGGGAGGAAGGACAGATTGAAGAGAAATCCTTATGACTACCTGTGTTAAAAGGAAGATTTGAAAAGAGCATGTAAATTTAATATCTGCAGAATAAGATTTGTGCATGACCCATTCCAGTTAATTCTCTCAGATCAAATGCTCTGAAATATTTGCAATAACTTTTAATGCTTCAGCAGTGTATATTTCATTTGGCCTGCATATTTACTCAAGCAATAACCTCCAAAATGAAATAAACTTTGTTGGATCCCTTTCTTACTTTCTGATTCTCACCTATGTGTCTTTTGCAATCATTATGCCATAATCCTTGGGGGAAAAAATGCTTTTGACCTACCTATTCATTGCTAAACATAAAAACTTTATTTGTGTACTACAGCTTCAGCCAACTATTGGCTACTCACCTGATGAAGCACCTTTTAATCCTTATGTGCTGCAAAGAAAGAGAGGTCTTACAGGAGCAGAAAAAGGTAGGCAGAGTAATTTATGTCATTAATACACTTGCCTTCTTTATGCCAGAGATCTCTCCTCAACCCATATTTCTTTTTTCCTGCATATATTTCACACCATGTTGTGTATTGGTTAGCCACTATCGTAGCTCAAACTGCCAGATGTCACCATCTGTAATAAAAGTCATTTAGCAGAAGTCCCTTTTTCTGTGTTGAAGAGAAAGGTTATTACTTCCTTGACTCTAGAAGCCTCATCCTTGCACTTCATAAAAAGAATTGTGCCCTGTTGCATCCACAGTGTCAAGCTGGTGCTCAGGCTTTCTGTAAATGCAACTAAAGATGGGTGCCTAAGAATAAACTACATATAAGGCAGCATTCTGAGTGAAGAGTTGTCCGAGGTAACTAATGGGAAGTACTAAGAAGAAGGGCCAGCCTTTAACCCTCCTGTCAAGGAACCTGCTGGTTTCACATTATACAGATGCTCAATAGTTAGAGCATGTCACCAGGTGGAGGTCACTCTCTTTTGAGGTGTTCTAAAGTGCCTGTAGCTGGACTGCATGTGGTTTCTTTATAATGCCCTCATAAGTCAAACACACTGATGATCCTGAACATAGAACGGGTGAATATAGTAGCTATGGCAGCAAAAATGTCTCACATAATGTCTGATTTTTTCATTGATTGAACTGCAGGTGATCAGAGGGAGGCCTTACCCATGGATACGGAGGTCTATGAAAGTCCATATGCTGATCCAGATGAAATTAAACCAAAAAATGTCACTCTTGACAGGAAATTGTTAACCTTGGAGGAAGGAGAGCTTGGGTCTGGCAACTTTGGTACTGTAAAGAAAGGGTTCTATAAGATGAAAAAGTAAGTGTTTCCTTCTATTTTCATGGAGTCTAATATGTGAAAGCTCTAGCCTTTATTTTGTGGAGCAGCAGTAATCTTTGCATGTCATTTCGGGGGACAGACTGTACCTAAGTAATTTGGGCTACCATTCACCGGTTTCTTTCTTTGTACATACACTCATACACTAATTTTCTGTACACTCATTTTCTGTTCCTCTGCTGGCAGACACTTCTTTGCCTGCAGCATAGTCACCTCCCAGCCATTATTTTTGTCTGTAGAGTGGGGAAGTGCCCCTTATAACTATTTTCTTTCCTGTCAGGGATAGTGGAGTGGGAAGTCTGCTGCCTTCCTCCATAGTTTGCATAGGCAGTCATGCTACTCAATATTTCCCATCTGCACAATCTCTCTTTGAGAAATAGTGTGAGTGCCATGGACAGCTTACCTGTAGCAAAGAGATTTTCACCTAAAATAAGTATGATAAATACCTGTTTCATGAAGCCGAAATGTTGATTTTCAAGAAGACAGACCATCTTGTGACCTCTTTTATCATGTGATTACAGTAGGAACAGACCCTGTTTATACTGGCAGAAGTGAGAGCACCTGACTGTTCATGCATTTTCATAGTAAAATGTTATCAATATGTTGTTTAAGTGCATGGGCTGGTTATATATACACTTTCACCACTTGAAGCTGGAGGCATTTCTTTAACCAAGGTTTTCAGAGCCAGGAATGATTTTTCTTTTCCAGTACAGTCAGGGGATTTGAAGGGCTCTGGTCCCAGCTTGTGTATTTGCTAATCTTGTTTCACACTTGAGCTCTGTCGATCTCATCAGTCACTCTTTCACTTAGTTGTATGAGCTGAAGGTTGTAGGAGTAAGCTTAGTTTCTGAGGATTTCAGAGCACTGCCTTGGGGCCTTGCAACGCTGCGTGTTCTAGTCTCACCCCCAAAACACCTCAGTGCTTAGAAAGGCCTTTATACCTTTTCTGGCAAGAAAAGCTTTATGGCATTCTTGCCAGAATGGGCAACAAAATTTTGTCCATTAAATTTGTTTTCAGGCTTGTTAAGATGTTTTTATGACTATTTATAGTTTTCTCAGGTTCTTCCCATTTTCTCTCTTTTGCTTAGCTGTCTTCTGAGCATTTGATAGAGAGATGTTACAGTTGGATATTTTCCATCAATTCTGTCTTTTGTCACAGTTTGTACTATGTGCACAGAAACATCAAATGAAGATTGTGTGTGTTTTCACACAGATTTTTCAGCAACTAATCCCAGAACTGATTCTTTTTTGTAGGGGTGCCAAGCCAGTGGCTGTAAAAATTCTTAAGAATGAGAGTAATGATCCAGCCATAAAGGATGAATTACTGAGAGAAGCAAATGTAATGCAACAACTGGATAACCCATATATTGTCCGAATGATAGGCATATGTGAAGCTGAAGCCTGGATGTTAGTAATGGAGATGGCTGAACTTGGGCCATTGAACAAATTTTTGCAAAAAAACAGGTATGTAAGCTTTGATACCATTGCATAGGATTTATCCAAAGGGGAAAAAAGATAGAGGTTCTTTTTTTTTTTCTTTAAGGGCAATTTTAAATTGACGTGTTATTAATGTAATAATTAATGATTGTAGTCAGTCTTCATTGGGACATGATTATCTTGTACATGTCTCCTAACTGTCAAATATTTCTGGTAATATAGTGTATTTTGAATAAATGAAAGAATTTTCACATGTCCTTCAATTGCTCATTTACTGATATGATCACACATCATTTTGCTCAGGACATTCTTATGCTGCCTGTTCTAATTAAAGCTTAGCTAAACATAAGTAGATCAGGTTCCTAGTATGATGTGGGGAAGTTCATAGTAAAGATTTCTGTTTGAACTCCATGAAAAGTCATGAAAATGAACTCCTGACCTCTTAAAAATTCAATTATGATTTTCAGACATGTCACGGAGAAGAATATAACAGAGCTGGTACATCAGGTTTCCATGGGGATGAAATACCTGGAGGAGAATAATTTTGTTCATAGGGATCTGGCTGCAAGGAACGTGCTATTAGTTACACAACATTATGCCAAAATTAGTGACTTCGGACTTTCTAAAGCTCTTAGTGCTGATGAAAATTATTATAAGGTAAGGTTTGCACAAAACATGAAAGCTGTATAGTAGCATAGCTTAACAAGGTTATTTTCAGTTGAAGTGCAGTTGTTTTAAAAGTTGAAAATTAGAAATAATATGTATCATCCATTATTTTATAGCCTGATAGTAGGTCACCAATTTTCAAAATGCGTCATCAACTTTAAAAGATGTGTAGGGAGAGAAAAACTAGTCCCTCCTTTTATTTGCTTACTTCTTTCATTTACTTTTGGTAAACTTGTCATTAGAAGGCTGAAGTTTGTGGTGGAAATAAGATACCTCCTTATATAAAAGGGGAAAATGTCTTTGTTGCAGATATGAACTCTTGGGCACTTACAGTTTTCGCCATGTCCAAGGAAAATTTAGGCTAGCACACTGTATTATTGACTAACAGAACTGAATTTGGGGAGGTTTTTGAAAGAATACCATTGGTAAATAATCCATTGATCTAAGCAGAATTTTTTTAGCTTGGTTTTAAATTCATTGGATCTCTGTACAGCTAAAGGGACTGAAATAACAGCCACGTTTAATAAGGTGAAAACATCTGTGGAAGACAAAGGCTCTAATCGTGTCTGCATCTTTTTTTCTGATATATTGCTCTTGCAGTTCAAATTATTTCTTCCTTCTGCCTATTCCCTTTCATCAGCCATTTAAAACTAATAAGCCAGACCATGAAACGCTGCAGAGGAGGAGCAAACACATACTCCCTTCTGATGACCTTCCTATGGGAATAGTAACTGCTGCCAGAAAAGGCAGTAACATCTTAAATCACTGCCACTAGCCTAGCCAGAGCTGCTTGTCAGAGGTTTGAGAATTGGTATGAAAGGCCCATTCCCTTTAAAACTCCACAAAATGCAGTGGGGTTCCTTCACTAGATCTAGCACTGTGCTGGGATAGCTTTACACTTGCATTGTTGTAACACAGTGTTATGGCATAATTTTATCAAACTGCAGTTTGCCACAAGGCAGTCACTGCTTTGAAATGCAGCATCAACTTCAATTAATAATGAGACTCAGTGTAGCTAGGTGTGTATCTCCTACCCTCTGTTGAGAGCCTAGAAGAAAAATCTTGCTTTTAAAGAGCAACTTTAAATTAACTGCCACTAGAAACATGACTGCAGGTCATTTAGCTAAGCTTTGCTTTACCATAGATTTCATTTCAGTGCATTATTTTGAAAGCATAAGATTAGGAACATTTTTGTAACACTTTTGGAGAAGCTGCTACCCATTCCCTCTAATGCCAACTGCATCAGAAATGTTATGGTACTTAGTGCAAATGTGTACTACTCACCACTGTCTCTAGCCTGCTTTTTTTTCTTTCTGTTATGATTTATTTTAGGCACAAAGTCATGGAAAATGGCCAGTCAAGTGGTATGCTCCAGAATGCATGAATTTCTACAAATTTTCTAGCAAAAGTGATGTCTGGAGCTTTGGGGTTTTAATGTGGGAAGCTTTCTCATATGGGCAAAAACCATATAAGGTGAGTAGTTCTATCTGGCAATTTTTTTTCTGTAAAAACTCAGCGCAAATTTGAACCAGCACCTTTTCTTACCTAAAAAGAGTTATTGCAGGCCAAAGCAGGCCTTAGCGCCCTGTCTGTTGCAACAAATGAATCAAAAGATAGCCCCAAAATCAATGCCAGGCCTCTGTTTGTTTTATGCTAGCATGTGTGCTGTAATCATTTGCAACTCAGATGACTGTTGTGGTCACCCTCTTCCAGGGAATGAAAGGTGGTGAAGTCGCACAGATGATTGAAAGAGGAGAACGAATGGAACGTCCTGAAGTCTGTCCAACAGAAGTCTATGATCTAATGAAATTGTGTTGGACATACAAGTGAGTGTGGTGCGATGTGATGCTCTCTCTTTTAATAGGAGTGTATTTTAATCTGCTTAATTAATAGCCAGAAAGTGGGGGGAGGGAGGGAGGGAAAGGTATTTCAAAATACATCATTTCAGCTGGTGTTTAGCTTACAAACAACCTCCAAACTAAGGAAGCAGTTGCACTTTCAAGTGAAAATTGAGTTATTGAGTGTACTACAACAAGCTGATTTTGCACAGCTGATTTTGCTGGAACAGATATATACAAAAATAGGGCATCATAAAAAACAAGTAATTCCACAAGGAGTTCGGTCTGAGTATTTTGAAAAGAAAGTTTGAAATTAAGCAAATATTTTTGTTTCATTTTGGATGGTATTTTGTTTAATTTTCATTTCCAAGACTTTTTTCTTTACTGAAATTTCAAAATCATATTGCCAAATTATTCATTCCATTCCTCAATAACTAATTGTTTCAACCTATTTTTCTCTTCTGTCATTCCTGAATATACTCAGATTGGATCCCACATTGGCTTCCTATTAGTGAGAGGCAAAACTTCTTTTCAGATCATACCTAATATGTCAGAAGCATTTTTTCTGATCGATAACAGTTCAGAAATTAGAATTATGAAATACAGAGAAGAAAAAAAAAGTCTACCTGATATTCTTTTTTAATTAGTATATTGCAAAAAAATTATTAAAAATGTTTTATGATTTATCATTTTAAACTATTTTGTTGAAGTTACTTTTAGGTATAGGAAGGTCTCCATAAAGCACCCAAAATCTGCTGTAATGTCACTTATTCTTCCAGTTCACCATCTGGAGAATATGTGTGTCCAACAAAGGTCTCTGGATTCCATTTAAGGAGCTGTGGTACTTCACTTTTAGGTACCTTGCTTCTTTGTTAGTTTTATTACATCTAGTACTCTAGAAAGAATGTGGAGCCATAAAATAATCTCTGCCTTTTGGTTTGACTCAAAGAATGCCGTAACAGTTCTAGAGTGAAAGGGATCATTTTTTTGTTATGATTAATAAGCATATCATAAAGCATGCTGCTTTTTATTTGTTTGTGCTCAAATATCTTTAATACTGGAAAGAAAAAGAAAAAAAATTTAAAAAGAAGGCTCAAGTCATGCAGTGTAGCTATCTCAATATGTAATGTATTATTGTAGGGGCTTGTTGTCAGTTTAATTGTGTTCTCCCAAATCAACAAAGAGTTGCAGATATAGAGGGAAGAAAGACAGTACAGCCATACAGCGTATGCGTAGGCTCCTCTCAGTGGTGCTAAGCCACTCTGTATGACTGTAGTACCCATTATAAGGCAGATATTGCACTGTAAATATTCTTTTCTATAGATTATTACTGAAGTAAATGAAGTAGAAAATGAAATGGAGCTGATTTACCATTTCTTTCTTGTAGTACCTTCACCAGCCATGAAGTAACAGGCATGATAGTAAATCCACTGACTGGATGCTCTGTAGTGACATTTGCTGCTTGGTATTCGTTTTGTAGCATCATGTTTTTTAGCCTTAAAATATTGCAAGCAGCTTTAAATGAGCTGTCACTGGGGTGAAGTCCCAACCGCTACAAGGCCCATGCACCTTTACAGCTTTCTCCTTCCTATGCAATGATACTTGTCATCTTTCCACAGTGTTGATGACCGACCAGGATTTGTTGCAGTCGAGCTGAGATTACGTAACTACTACTATGACATTTCCCACTAACAGCATGAAGAACAGCAGCTTCCTTGCCTCCAGGCACCAGCCTCTGTGAAGCAGTTCAGTTTCTGAAACAAAGCAACTTTGATTTTTGTACTGCCGCTTTCACCCTGCAAAGCTCAGAGCTAAGCCCTGTGTCTGTAGGGTTGCCTTTTCTTGCCTTCTGCGCAATATCCTGCCCTGAAATAGTGTTGAAAGTGGAGAGGCCCCAAAGCGAGCAGCAAGGATGTCAGAGCAGATGCTTATACTTTTGCTACATTCTGTTTCATTTTATTTACAGCTTTATTGGCATTACATTTTGTGGTTGTGGAAAACCTATTTAATGTCTTTCAGCCCTCTTCCTCTCTTGTATTTGAATTGAGATTGGAATTTAGATTCTTTTTATTAATATTCTTAGCCCTTAAATGCATTAAGACTTCTTCCAGCCTTCCCCCCACTCAAGGAAGAATAGCATAAACATTTCTCACTGTGAAGTAAATTCACTGTGAAAGTGTGTCAGTTGCTTTGACTGACAGCATGTTTGATTTTACCCTCAAGCCCCTTTAAAACCAGATCGTATTCTTCTCAGTAGTAATGTAGGCAGAGGGGAGCTAGGAGATGTGAATTTCTAACATCCTCATCTCCTTTAAATGTGACCAGCTTCTCTCATTCCTCATCTCATGTGGAAGCTCAGCTGTCCCTCAGGGAGTTATTTTTTTCCTGGTGAAACCCCGGAACTCAGGGACTTGCTTTCATCTTGGAACAAAATGTATCAGCACCTAAGACAATGATTCTGGGTTTTAACATAAACTCCATCGCTGCATTCCTGAAAAGACAGCTGTACAGTGAAAGGTGATGGAGCAGCACCTTTCTTTCTCTGTGCTGTTCCAGCCTTCTCCAGAGACATCTTTCCCATGTATCCCTTTAGGTATACCAAAGCTCCTTGTGTTGTGTTTTGAGCAGCAATCATTTCTGTCTTTTTCCAAACCTTTCTTGAAAAGCATTTGTGAGAATTCACCACACCTTATTGCCTCTAAAGCCAAATTTCACCCCTAGCTCAAATATTTTAAAACAGGCATATGGACATCAAGTTTATTTTCATCTGCTCCTAAATGTTAGTATTTGTCCTGTTATTAATCCCTGTGAGCATCTCAGGAAAAGGTATTCATCTTATCACTTTTTTGTAATGCAGTGTGCATCTCCATTAATGTGCAAGTATAGTGATAGTAATAACAAATAATGTAATCAACTTCTTACACTATTTTTACCCTTATGCTTTGTTTGTCCAATCTCATTTTAAATATTATAGATATCAAAATTTCCATCACTTCTTCCTCACAAGCAGCTACTTTACTGGCATTTACATGTATCTCAGGAGTCTACATATATTGCATCTACTAGATATAGAGATTTTAGAAGAATATAAAGAATAAGATTTAGAGTTAGGTATATTTATTGCATATGGCTGGTTAGAACATACATGTTTAATTGTTGTGTGAACAGGGTATTCTTAGAGATGCAGTGATTTTTTTTTCTCTAGCAGAGAAAACTGTGTGGGCAATTACAGTGAGAAAGTGTGAAATAATTTTCATAAAAGAGGTGACTATAAACAAATGTAGGAGTTACTGTATTTTTTTTTCTTTTTATTAAGTTTATGGTCTATTTTTCAAAAAATACCTGGTGATTTTTGGTAGTTTAGTCTTGGGTGTCCACTGCAAGACACTTCAGAAAGCACATGCTACTGAGAGACACTGAGTGCAATAGACCATGTTTCAAATGTGACCAAATGTGACTTATATTGAAGATGATTTATTTTTTGTTTTGTTTTTAAGAAGCATTTTTCTACAAGAACAGCTTGTGTAGAAGTTAGCTATAGTTATATGTAGTTGTTTTGTTGTTTTAATCCTATTGCAAAGAAATTGTTA
Source organism: Harpia harpyja (assembly GCF_026419915.1). Classification (NCBI taxonomy): domain Eukaryota; kingdom Metazoa; phylum Chordata; class Aves; order Accipitriformes; family Accipitridae; genus Harpia; species Harpia harpyja. Next base: position 67,085,995 of record NC_068969.1, on the reverse strand, counting down.
GCTCTACATGTGCAATTAGTACATTCATGGGGATATTAGTTATAAACAAATTGCACAAATCTCTACTAGCCAGTGAGTGACAGTACTCAATTTCCCTGATGTCTCTCCCTGTCTCTCTCTCCCCCCCCCCCCCAAAGTGTTATCTGATACAACAAAACTGGAGGAATATTTCTTCCCCTCTCTTCTGAGTGAATGTCACTTTCTGGTGTTACTTGATTATTTTTAACTTGACTATTATGTAATAAAAGTTTACAATGAGAATATAAAGTATTGTGAAATAAATGGATTAGGTTTTAAAATTGAAATTTAAGATACTTTTACAAAATATGTTGTTTTAACAATAATCCTTTAATATTTAAGTGCTTTCTAAAAAATGCTGATGCTGTGGAGAGCGTGTATATTTGCTGAATTACTGTGATTGCTGTGGAACATTAAGATTCCCCCATTGACACTGAAAGGTACCTGACATGACAGATAAGCCCACTGAAGCCTGGGCTGCTTTTGGAGCTATTCAGGACTAGCAGGAAAATCTCCCAAAATGTGCATGTTGTTATTACACCTAAGCCTTTCCAAGATACTGCTTTTCAACAGCACTGTGCTGGATATGGAAGGTTAGAGGTGTCAGGAGCTGGTGCAGCATATCAGCTATCCAAGGATTTCAACATTACAGGTATCAGCTATGCAGGATTTAAGCCACATTATGCTACATGGAGTCTCCCTCAAAGGTGCAGGCAACTGTTCTAGGTATTCTGAAATAACAGAGACATCTTAGTCTTTCACTTAGCTTTTGCTGCAAGCTCAAGTCCTCAGGAAAGCAAAGGCTGGAGGGGACTGAATGCAAATCTGAAAAAGAAGCAACAAAGCCCGAAAGGCAGGCAACTCTTCAAGCAGGTGCTTACCTTTGGCGGGGATCAGTGACTGACTTACACTGTACTGCTGTGGTGTTTTCCTGCCTAGCAAATCTGGCCTAATTATTCCACCTTCCCACTTGTGGGACTGCACCATCAACTGATATGAAGGGGCTTTTGTCTTTTGGCTGTCTGGATTTGGTTGTCTTTATTTTCAGATTGACTCTTATCAGAAATGCCATTTGGCAGTGTAGCCCCACAAGTAATTGTCACAGCAGAGTTAAGGGGTAGCAAACTGCAGCAAGGAGGAAGGGAGGCTGGTGTGAGTAACTCAGAGAAGAAGGAGCAAGTGCGAACATGTTAAACGGGTTTTTCAGTGAAGGAAAACAGAGTGTAATTACAGCTTTGGTTAGGGCTCAAATCTGCGAAATCATGGATTTTTTTTGGAGCGCAGTTGGCCATGCACCTTTTCCCGTAAAGACCCACCCAAACTTCTTAAAAACCCCAGCAAAATCTCCACCTGCTTCAAACACTACGCAAAAGGGGGACTTTTTATCACCCAATGAAAAATACCCATGATTTTCACACCTGAAATCGTCACAGTCGGAACGGCGGGTTTGATAAAGAGCGCATCCAAGAGTTGTGGGCTGAGACAGCTGTACGGCCCGGCCCTGCCAGGAGGTGGCAATACTTGAACGCTGTTAGATGAATGGACTTGTCCCACCATTTCTGGCACTTTCCCTTCCACCCCGGCCCTTGCTGTGCCTGTGCAGTACGGAGGAACCTGTTTGGCCGTTTTCTGCTTGCTGTGAAGCAAAGTTCCATGTGAGGACAAATCGTCAATGATTTATGTCATGAGTGGTTAACTGTGCAAGATGAACGAAGACATCTGAGACTCTGTGTCCGTTTATCTTTTGAGTCTTACCAGCAGTGGAGGATTGCAGGCAGAAAGATATAGAATATGTCCCACACATGCATAGAAGGGAGTGAGGGTGGTGTCTGGGTTGAATAGTACAGGGGAACATTAAGCCAGCAATTGTAGTTTCCTGCCCTAAGTTTAGTATGGACAGAAAGCCTGTAAGTCATTCAGAAGAGGAAGAAGAAGAAAAAAAAGGGAGAGAAAAAAAAATGCACCGTCTGATTCTTGACAGTGAAGAAAAACAGTATTGGACTTAAAACGATCCCGGACTCGGATGGAAAAGAGCCACATCAAGAGTCAGTATCACCATTCCCCAGCAGTGTGTCCCAGTGATACACGCCATGGTGTGATGCGAGACAGTGGCACAACTGCATTTGGCCCCCAGCTCTCCCTGCCGGGGTGGCTTATGGGGCAGCTGGGGACTGAGACACAAACACCTTTACAAACACGTGGGGCAGCCATGTAATCTGTGAAGGTTTGCAGCTGGAAAAGGGGGGGAGGAATGAAGGTGGAGCATGCAGCAACTGTCAGAAAGACAAGGTGTGTCAGGAAAGAAATTGTCTCCTATTTGATTGATTAATAGTGCTGGGAAAAAGAGACAAGCCTATGGCATACTCATCTTCCTTCAGGCTCCTATTACACCATGGATTCCTGTGAAACAACAGTCAAAGCAATGTAGTGCAAACCCGACTGAAAACAACAGTTCTCCAACTGCCCAGAACTCTCTGAAGCCAGGCTAGCACTGTGCATCAATCTCCAAATGGGTATTTTTTCTTTTGTCTCATGTTAATTGAGGTGAATACCCACAGGGTTCATTGGCATGTAATTAACTCTGCACTGAGTATAACTGCTGCTTCCCTGAGGCAGTGGAGATGTGCACATTTCTTGATAACCAGAGAAGCAGAGGAAACAAGAGGCAGCTGGGGAAAGCATTACACTGCTGTCCATTAAAATTCATAACTTCGAATGTAAATAGCACCTGGATAACCAGTCCAGTACAAACATGCACAGATCACTAACTCCTCACATCTGTCTACCATTGCAAATGCCTTAAACTGTCAGGGTGAAAGCCTGTTTGGTCCAGACCTTTCTTAACTGTAGCAAAGGGCTTGTGGAGGAGGCCCACCGCCACGTTGGTGCAGCTCCAGCTGCCTGCCTGGGATGCCCTGTGCAACAGCGGGTTGGTAAGCTGAGTGCCAGGCTCCCCATGCCTCTGTCATGTTAGAAATACAACCTGCAACAACAACAACAACAACAAAATAGAAACAACTTTGCAAAGAAGGGTTCAATGCCACAGAAAATAGTGTGAGCCATCAGCCCATGCTGCAACAAATGGATACTCACTTGTCTGTCCCACCACATTGCCACCAGCAGTGGCTGCATTAACATCAATATCTGTTCTTTCTCCTTTCTGCTTTGCTAAAGTGAAATTATCCTGGTTTCAGCAAAAGCAAGAGTGCCAAGACTATAACTGCATGCCTGTACGGCAGAACAGGTAACAGAGGCCTTTTATAGCTGTCTCTTGCACAGTTTGAAGACTTTGCTTTTAAAACATTACACACACACACACACACACACACACACACACGTGCATGTGTAGTTTCTTGTCATTCTTTCCTACCTGTGTTCAGTAATGCCCTGTCCTGCTGCCTCAGTTCTTACTACACAGCCACTGTAGCTGTATCTTCAGATCTTCTGCTAATTTGTGTGCAGATTTCACCAATGTTATCAAATGATTTCTTTCTGGCTGGTGTATCAGGTCCCACCTCCAGTACCCTGAAGCAATGACCAGCTGGCAAAGAATTGCTAATGTTGGTCTTGAGTCATATTTCTAGAAGATAGCAAGGAAACTGTGTGGAAGGGAATGGCTGTGGCGGGCAGGGATGCATATAGAGACACACCAGAGAAACAAACTCATTGAGCTTGCCAAAGAGCAGGACTTTGGGGTATTTTTTCCACTCTACTTTGGAGCAGTTGTAAATTGACTCTTTGGCTTGATTTGATGTTTCTTTTCCCAGCAGATGTGTAATTTGGAGCCAATGCTTCCCTATTTTTCCACAGTAATGACACGTCTTAGCCATGGCTGGGTATAAACACCTAGATTATCAATGTCAGTTTGTTTCAGCAAGATTTCCACTGTTGCCAGTAAATCCCCCAAACTAGGCCATTTATATGTGTGCAACTACATTTCTCTTCTAGCAGCTTCCATGGGCCTCATTCTTCCGACTACTATGCAAACACATGCTTAAATTACCACAGGAGCACCAGCAGCCAGCCCTCTCCCAAAGCCTTCACACTCTCTCTGACAGTCACGGGACAGTGCAGGGAAGTGATCCACAATAAACTTCAGCCACCACCCAGAGGAAGGCTCCTAACTTCTTTCTCCCAGCACAGCTGGTTTTCTAGATAATATGGCCTCTTTAAGAGCACAAATACAAAATGGTACAGATATTTAGTATCAGATGGCAGTAGTGTAACAGGACCCCCCACACACACCTTGCATTGAGTGCAGATTGGGAGTGCAGGTTCCCAATGCACTAGAGAATAAACTCTTTGGGTTTTTTTCATTTGCAAATGTGTTGTTGACTCTATCATTGATGCATGCACGTCTTTGGCTATTTTAAAATCTTATATCCACTGGTATTACTGCTTCCCCAGGGGCATGCAGTAATCAGGTACTATTTTTAAACTCTTCAGTCAACCATGACTTCCTTTTTATCTGTCCACCCTGTAGCTGCTGTAGGGAGTCAGCGTAGCATTCCTCATCTTTTTGTGGTTTCTACTTATAAGGAATAGGCAGGACAAGTAGTTATTCTTGTTGATGCCAGAATACTACACAAGTTAGATTACAGGATGAAGTACAGATTGAATCATGTCTTAGAAATTCACCCTCCAGTGTCACATTGTACCCGAGTTAATGCAAACCAGAACTCACACTACAAAAGCACAAGTGCAAAGCTCTCAGTTTGTTCCCAAAGCTCCCACGGCATTTTCCATGCCAGCCATATATATTAAAAAAAAAAAAAAAAAAAAAAAAGAAACTAATAATACAACACATTCCTATATTTGTTTGCGGAGCTGTATGTGGGCAATTTCTTGAGTCATTTAATTACAAGAAAGCTGAGACCTGAACAAAGGAATACACTCAAGGTTTGGTTGGTTATTGAGGGCAGTCCTTGTCTTCCTTTCCCCCAAAATGGAAAGGTCCCAATGTGTTTGAAGTGCAGCTGGAAGAAATGGAGACATCAGATGCCACACCAAACCTGGACACTGATACAGCTGTGAGACTGCTGGTACCTACACCTTTTCTGAAAACTGCATTATTTGATGGTAGTACTGGGGTACATTATTTGATGGTAGTTTGCTGGGCCCATGAAGCTGGTACACTTTTCTGCTTGGCCACCAAGCAGCAGCAGGACCCTGTTGATTGCTACCCATCATGCATTAATAAGCATTTGGGGGTGAAGGAGTGTGGAAAATATTGGGAGAACCTCAAACCCATATCTTTGATTACACTGTAACACATACCAGCTATGCTCCCCACATAGTACTATGTTGTGGGAAAGAAATCAATCAGCCCTTCATCCTGGGAAGACCAGGGGACTATGACTTACACACCAAAGCACAGAAAATGGCTAAAGAGCTGTGTCCAGGTCTGAGGCACCGTCATACAGTCCTGCAGCCTCTCAGACATGTTTTTGCAGGAGCATCTCAAGAGAAACAGAACGAGTAGAGCCACTTCAGGAACTAATAAGACAAAGCATCAGGAATAGCAATCATACCTCTGAAATACTAAATACTTGTTGCAATTACTTGCTGACAGTATTTAAATAAGGAATGCTATGCCACCAAAAGCAGAGCTATGTGAGAATGTTCTGTTGGTTTTTTACTCAGTGCATTAGCTTTTCTTTTTTGTACAACATCCTGTTATCTTTTAGTTTACAGGTACTTCGCTTAAATTGTTGTATAGGACATGATGTACCAAGACAGCATTGCTAAGGACAGCCACCTTGAGTATGTGTTTTAAAGGTCTGAGTTATAAAAAAAATTAAAAAATCAGACATAAGGCCTACTTTTTTTACATATGTTCCAGTGTTATTCTTTCCATTTTACTATATTCCATTCCTACTGTCTTGGGCAAAGAAGCAGCCTTGAATCTGAATTTCACAGTTTACATTATTGCCAACTAACATAAACTTTAAATTATCAATTCTGGTGCTGAGAAATAAACCAAACACTTAGGGGAAATATATCAGCTTCCCCCCAGACATCTCTCCTGCCCCCTTCCTGGTCTGCTATCCCCTCAGTGCCTTTGAGGGGGCCATGGATGGTGCAGGAGATTGGGTTCTGCCACTGTGGTTCCCCTTCTTTTGCTGGTCCTTGTTTCTCACTGCACTGCTTTGGTGTGGCCTTCTCCACTAGCCACTGTCCCTCTAGACTCATACCTCCCCCAACGTCTTCTGTGTGCCTGCCCCTGCGCAGTGGGTTTCTTTGCTTCAGCACTTGCTGGTGGCATCTCTTTGCTCCAGCCCTGCTCAGGCTGTGGGCCAGTACAGGGTGGTCCATGACCTCTTCCTCCCAGGTCACCCCTGCAGTCCCCAGCTACCAAGACCCTCCCAGTTATGCCCAGTGCACCTGTAAGACTTTCTGTCATATATCCCGGAGTCACCAAACCACTTTACAGACATGAGTTACCTAGGGGCACAATGAATCATTTTTAAAGTAACTTAAAAGGTCATCAGTACGTGTAAGAGTACAGTGTAAGAGAGAGAGAGTGGGATTTGTTAATTCCTAGATCCAGCCAACTGCTGTATTACCTGGTGTTAGGCAGCAAGGAGGACATTCATGAGTGCTACAGGGCAGAGAGCAATATGCTCTGAGCAAGTGTTGTGCCTTGAGCACCCATGCCATGGCCCATGATGAGGGCTGGTAGGATGGGAATAGCACAGCTAAGTAATTATCCATAATGTCAGGGGAAACTGTCCCAAAGGTGCTGTTGCAGCTATCTCCAAAAGCTCAGTTATGCTAAATCCAGGAGACTGAAAGTACTCGGCAGGGAAGGCAGCCCTAGTGGGCCCAAGGAGCCCCCCACAGCCCTCTGCTGCCCAGCAGCGTGTCCTGGATGGGTGCCCCAAAAACTGGCCACACAGCCACAGATCCAGCAGCAGGGACAAGCGACATGCTAGTCCTACCAGCCTGCCAAAATGCCAGGGGGAAAGAACAAGTGCACATGTGACATTAGGTCTTGTCAGTACTAGAGATCTCATAAGCAACCACAGCAGTGGAGCTGGAAGGCAGAGGGGGAAAGAGGGAGGAGTTGGAGAAAGGATTTGGGTGCAGGCAGAGCTTGCAAACCATCCTCCCAAATACAGAGGAACTGCTAACATCCACACAGGCCTTCCCCCCTTCCTGATCCCCCACACCACAGCTCTTTATATGTTTTCTTCAGGCTCACAAACTCTTCCCTAACTACCAGCATCCTGAAGCCTGGGGAAACAGTAATGAATGACTATGCCAAGTGCTAGGAATGGCTGAGAGGGTTTAACCTGGGGAAAGGGAAAACAAAAAGCATGAACTGGTGTTATTAGTACCCCTTCCCTCTCCACAGTGAGGTACATGTTGCATCCTATGCCCTGTAAGAGTGCTCTTCAAGGTGTAGCCAGGCACCACGGTTGGGCTGTCTGCCACCAGAAACCATCAACTCAAATGTAACCCAGTGTAGCTATACAAAAATTTGCACACACTGCTCCCCAAGCCAAAAATCACAGCAAAAAGTACAGCGTGTTAGGAGGGGAGAATAAAAATAATGAGTGACTGTCCAGAGACTAACCTACTGTTCACTTGATTGGAAATGCAAAGCAGTGTGATGACAGTGGACTGGCTGGCCCACAGAATTTCCTCCAGAAAGCTAGCTTGTGCTTGGATTCAACCCCACCACACAGCAATCAAAGTGCGGTCAGATGGGGAACCTGCACCACTCTTTGGAGTCATCCAGTGCCCACCCCATGCATTCCCACCCTGTCAGATTTAGAGTGCACAGACACAGAAGGCTGGTTGCATGAGATGTTTATTTGTGTCTCTTCCCATGTTATAGGGGAAAAGTCCTTGTTTCCTAAACCAGTTTCAGTCCTAGTGTGTCTGGTCGTACGTGCCAGCTCCCTTGTAGGCTCCAACGTAGCCGCTGTTGTCCGTCAGATCCTGGCGGCCGGCAAGACCCTTCCCTTTGCCACTCTCATCAAAACGCTCTTTGTGGCTGCCGGTGTATTTGCTAGTGTCCGTCAGCCTCTCGACCGCACCAACCTTGGTGGCTTTCTGCAAGAAAGGAGGCCAGCAGGAGGCAGCCAGCATTAGGAAATAGCTCACAAACAAGCTCTTCGATACATGAGAGGACAGCACATGTCCCTACAGCAGGGACGGATGGTCCCATGGCAGCTCAAGGTGTACAGCAGGTAAGGAAACTCATACTCACCGTGGCACCCACGCTGCCAGGCTCCTTCCCCTCGATGAGGCCATACACAGCTTGCAGCGCTTCCTCCAGCGATTTGCCCTTGAAGCGCTTGCTGCAGAGCTCCTTCATGGCCTGCTGGAACTCAGCAAAGGTGATGGTGCGGGCACCCTTGGTCCTATGGTGAGGGGACACCAAGAGGAAAGTTAACGGGCTGCTGGGTGGCAGGCAGATGGGAAAACCCCAGGGCTGCCCCTCACACGAGAGCCCTGCCTGCCTCCTGCCATTCCCCTCTCCCACCTGGCTGTGCTGCCCACCGTGCCTCCCTGCAACACTCACTTGACTTTGTTGAATACAATGTCAATGTCAGTGCTGGTCACGGCTTTCCCATCCATGACCCCACACTCTTTGCACATCTTGGAGAAGTTTTTCCCCGTCATGTCGTTGCCACTGGCAGATGTGTCACCGTATATTGCAAATTTATGGAAAGTGTTTTCTACCTCCGACATCTTGTTGCTGTGGAGAAAAGAAGTTAACAGGGAAGGAGCTGAGGACCATCTGCAGCTGCTGGACACACACTCATGTCCCACGCATCTCATCTCCAGCAGAGCAAGGGGCACCACCCACAGGTATCTCTCCACAATGGGACAACCATGATGACCACACAAGTATTGACACAGAACACCTGGGATCCAGGCAGGATCGGGGCAGGGATGGGTTGGGACCCAAGGCAAGGCAAAGGAGAGGTGGAGGTGGGGCTTTGGGGTGAATTAATGACTGCTGCATGTGAAGGAATGAGGCATCCAAATCTTCTGAACCTTTTTGAAATACAAATTTCAGTTAGACTGTCTCAATAACAAATGCCTGCATTTCTAAGCTGATTTATACTCTGCCTGTTATTTGATGATAAAGAGTCCAGATTTGTCTTCCAGGCCCCAGATAAGCACCTAAATCTCACAGACCTTCTTGCAAGTCATCACCAAGGAGTTGTCCCCATCTCTCCCCATCACACATCATCCCCTGAATTGCTCCCTGAACTAGGTTGTCCTCCCGACACCAGTAAATTTTCCACTGCTGATTAACTTAGACCACTGCAACCAGGTATCAGGGATCTCTGAGAACATAAAAGACGTCACTTGGATTGTAAATCAGTCCACCACGACTTGAGCAGCTGCTTGTGAGACATCCTTAAACACTTCTGAAATGCCCAGCCTCTCCTACAGCCTTGTGCTTCACCCAGGGCCTCTGGGTCTCAAGATTGTTTGCAGGCTGCCACTTAACATAAATCTTGTGTGGGTCTGCACCTCTCTAGAGCCAAAACCAGGCAGGCTTGTACCAGGGAGGCTGTGTGCTGCGAGGATAAAGGGAGTAGCAGGGGGCTCTGGGTGGCCTCCTATGACCCTTCCCTCCCTCCCTGGGAGATGTGGACCCAGTTTACCTGCGTGAGCCGGTGGTGATGGTGCTGGCGATGGTGCTGGCACTTTCCCCACTGTCCTGGAGCAGTGGGCTCTCGAAGCCACCCCTTGTGCCTCACTGGCAGATTGTCACCTCAGCACCCATGCATGTCACAATCCTCGGAATACCCACCACGGGGGGGGGGGGGGAGAAGAGGGGGGGACAACCCTGTGCCAGCAGACACATGGTGGTCCAAACCCCTTGGGGGGATTATTGAACCTCCAGCCCACTGTGGGACAAAACCCCAAATACTGCATCCTCTTCACCTAACATAAGCATCACACACTGGAAATGTCATCCATAATGGGACATGTACTCCAAAGGGAACGGGCATTTATCCCTATAACCAGTAAATGCAGCCAGTCCTTGCTCCTCCTTCCCCAAGGAGCTGATCTGCTGCCAGCATGCTTGTGCCCTTGCTAGGGAATGTGCTTGCACGCCTTTGGGGTTCACCAGGAAATCAGTAACTCCAAAAGGCAGGGTGGGGTGGGAAGGGGGAGAGACACAACACACGTCACCTGTGAAAAAACTTTGAGAAACACAGTTTTCCACTCATAAGCTAACTTAAAGTAGCTGGAAATTGGGTCTGGGACATTCAGGCCAGTGATAAGGCTCAGAGTGCACCGTGGTAGTCATACCGTGTTTGCAGGGGCACTGTGATAGCACACTGTTAAAAAAGGCATTTCATCTTTGTGGCCCATGTAAGATTAAATTAATGTGCCTTCATTGGTTGATTTATTTATTTTCCTTAAGCCGTGCTTAGCAGCATGGAACCATGTATAAATACGCTTATTTCAGAAATATTTTATTCTCACCACTAATTAACAGGTTCGTACTTTCCAGTCTTGCTGTTGGTTGCAGCAAGCCCACAGCAGCAGGATGAGCTTGGCCAAGCTCTACCCATCCCAGGAGGAAAACCTTGCAGATACTGCTACATGCTCACTTTTCCTGCACTTCTGCACGGCCTTCAGCCTTCCTGTTAGGCTGACCATAATTCTTCACCAGTTCCACTGCCACCCAGAGAAACTCATTTGCCCTTTGGTAGGTCTTGTGCAAAGGGCCCTGGACAGCTGTCAGCCTTGAGAGGCTTCTGCAAGGTGGCTGGCCGAGGCAAAGGTGAAATGGCAAAAAAGTGCCTGGTGCCACCTCGCGCTAGTGGAACACAGCCTGGCATCCCATCCCACCGGGGCAACAGCATCACAGCCCTGGCACAGCCATGCAGTACACCAGTTCTGCAGTACCAGTGGTGAGCCAGGGGCAGAGACTAAGGATGCCAATGTAAACCTCAGACAAACTATTGGTAGCAGTGCTGTTTCTGCCTTTTAGACAAGTGCTGATCACCCCAATGAATTGTTTCCTCTTTCCTTGTTGCAGGCGGCCTGTTTTGGGGCTGTCCCAGCAGCAATGCCAGTCTCCTTGCCTGCGCAAAGAAAGCAGGGAAGAAATGAGGCACTAGATGTCATCACAGGAATTATGATCTGTATGGCAGATGTGCATGTTGTTGGTGGGGATTTTTCTTGTATTCTGGAAAAGTGTCTCTTTTCTGTGGCAGAGTGTATTTTTGGAACGGAACAATTTTCCCTTTTAGTTACAGCATCTGACTTTTTTTTAAAATTGAAATATGTATACCTAGCTTTAGGCGATTAGATGAAGCTGAAGGACCCAGAAAGAAGGCGATACTCTCTTAGAGTGAGTAGCCAAGTGCCCATAAATTTCAAGGTCAGGAGTTCACCTCTTTTTTTTTGGCCTGTAGCTCAAAAACACTTCAGATTGGTTCTGTGATGCCAACAGCTGTTTCCCCTCCTCACAGTCTGCATGTGGCAATGGATAAACCAAAAGGTCACTTCCCTGAAAGCTCTTAGGGCAATGCTCCCCAGCCATAAACTCAACAAAGCCATAAACAAAACAAGCTCAAACCAGTGAAAACTTTCCAAAACTGCAGAGATTGCCAGGGAAGGTGGGGAACACACCTGTGGATCTGGATGGCCCAAATGGGTGGTCTCATTCAACCCCCATCTGACCCAAATGACAAAGACCCCCTCTCCAGCTATGCACCTCACAGGTAGAGTGAGCATGCAAGAAGTTCACCAGAGGTCACCAACATTTAACAAAAAAAGAGAACTATTTTATTTCCCTCGTGCACATGAGTGCGCACACACACACACACAGAGGCATGTATGGTCAGACATTCTTATTAGCCAACACACCTTATTAAGAAAAAAGCAAATGGCCAGCTTGCTGTTCTTCTGAAATTTCCTGCCTTCTTTATATTTGTATTTCTCTAGCAGATCTCTCTCTGTTCCTGTTGTTACCTGAAAATTTTATTAACTGCAATTTTTCCTGTATTTTCAGGTCTATGATAAAATCATGCAAAGGCATTGTGCCTAACACCAAAAGCTGCAGAATCCCCCCCCAGACACCTCTAAGGAAAACCATCTCCTGTAATCTGTCAGTTCACCCTTGCTAAATTCATTTAACCCGGAGGACAGGGCTTTAAAGAGCCGCTCTCTAGAATGATAGCACGTAAGTGACAGATCACACAGCAAAATTGTTTTAATATGTTCCAGATGTATTGCTTCAGTGAAGTTAATACAGAGATTAACCTGAATCACTGTGCCTATGGTCTCTGCTCTTCAGGTCTCCCACGGCTACATGCCAAATTTTCTCTGCTTTCAACTGAAAGGCTTTCGACAAAGTCAGGCTAAGGGAGTAAACGATTTGGTCCCAAGTAACTAGTTAAGTATTTGAAGCTGTTGTCAGCCTTTTATGACCTCAGTTTAAAATTACATTTAGGGAGGTTTGAAGCATGTTAGATAAGACAAATGCTGAAGAAATAGAGGAGGATCATCACGGAAAAAAAAAAAGAAAAGAGAAAAAAAGGAAAAAGCAGTATTCTACCAAAATAATATAAATAACATACATAAACAGGCATGCACACGCACTATTCCCCTGTTCCTGAAGCAAATGCACCATTAACAAGAAATTCTCAAATTATGAAAGGATATGGTAAGTTACTTAAATCTTAAATTTTCAGTTGTAGGGAAGTGATTTATTCTGTATCAGTAAAATGCTTAGCTGCAAAATAGAGACCAGAATTCAGTGTTCTGTTCAAATGCTTACATAAATCTGCAAGTTGGAAGACAGCTTTGATACCATCTTCATGGAATCAGCATTATTTATTTAAGGAAAAACAGTATTTTGAAGAGACTAAAAAGGACAAAAAAAGAAGTTAGGGCATCTGTAATACTGAAGCAATCCATACTAGCTCTGCAGAATAGCAGAAATCCAGGAGAAAAGATTAATGTCTGAAACTCTTTTGTAGGCAAGAAGAATATTAACTTCTGCTGTTATGAATAAATGAATTCTAAATTATTCTTTGTCTGCTAGATTTTATGAACTATTACCATAATCACATAAACCTCCTTTTTTTCACATAAAGCTATGTATAGCATAAGACTTCCCTTTCAGTCCCATGATCAGAGAAACTGTTTGAATGAAGACATTAAAGCAGTGAGATTCCAATTACCGTATGAAACACTCTAAATCTGTCAAAATGAGCTGCTCGGGTTACTGCTAGACCCAGAAAACCCCAAATGATGGAGAATGAAGGTGAATCAAAATTCAGATGTGCAGCTGTACCCATTCCACAAGCCCTGCCGTTTGATCCCAGAGCACATCCTTTTGCAGCCAAATTGTCCTTTTCCTGGTCTCCGAGCAGATGAAGAACAAAGTTTTATTTAAAATAAGAGTCAAGTAGGAGAATGTAATACATAGCACAAGTTTGAAAGGCAGTGACTTTAGCTGTCTTGCTGAATGAATATAACCTGTCTGATGCAGATGTATGGTGAAAGAGGAGAAAAGAGAGCAACAAGTTGGTGCCTGGCCTTAAAAGAGAAGATTTACACAATAGCTGAAAGAACAAGGATCTTGCACTGAGAAATTTGAAGCTACTTCTCAGAAATTAACATACAGCTAAAGAGACCAGACATGCAGCTGTTCTGTGTAAAAATATTTTATGGGACTTCTTTTCAATATCTTCAGTGCATCTTTTTTTTTATGTCAGGCGCACACACACACACACACAATCAGAAAACCTTTCATGGATATATAGATCAAACTGTTGTTCAAAGGAGTAAATTAGGAATTTTAATAATTGTCCACTGAAGTGTCCTTCTGTATGCCTCCATCTAGCCCATGTGAACTCCAGGTTCTCGTCCTTTACTTGAAAATCAACATGTGGAAAACTATGTTTCTGCATTGTCTCTGGCGAGCCACAGACCCCACAGTGAGCCCACAGAAATAAATCAAGAAATTATCCACCCTTACCCCTGTGCTGAACCACTGACCTTACTGACCATATCCCTCCAGTACAAATGGATAATGACAAAAAAACAGATTCACTCTCTGTCCATGGAAATCATCTGCCTCTCGTTTCAGAGGCTGAGCACAGAAGTAGTTGATGATTTCTTCTTTGACCTGTGGTCGGTCCGAATCTGCATCTGTCCAGGAAATACATGCTTTAGGGGGACACCCATGGGACAGTCCTTCTCATGGGGATTTCTCTACGGTGGGTGACGTTTTGCAGTCATTGCAATGGGAGATGCCCGGTCCTGTCTGAGCCAGGCTCTCTGCATGGCAGGCTGTGCTGGTGCAGGAAGAGCCGAGGTGTTCCCTAGCAGTGATGGGATGGATGATGGAGGACAGGCATCGAAGTCCACAGCACCGATGCACAGGAACAATGTGGGAAAAAACCTGCCTCACAGACAGCCGGAGCATGTTGCCACTGTGGCTGCTGACCCCCACCTCCCTTGGCTGCCCCAGGTGCGATGCTCTGCAGCTTCTGTGGCCACTTTGGCCACAGCAAGGCTGAGGGGGTAAACTGAGCCGGAAAGGTGGGCTGCACAGAGCAGCCATGCAGGGAGGAAGGGTGATTACAGCAAACGTGAAGCAGCATCAGACTGCATTTCTTTAATGCTTCACATCCACTATTGTCTCCTTAATAGAAACTGCACACTCACTCTGCCATCTTTATGTGTTTAGAGGGGGCTGAGGCAGAAATGAAACAATAACCGGTTTTCACTACCCTCCCTTCAAATTCTGAGTACTTAAACTCAGTGCTGCTACTACTCTGCCTTGTAGTCATACTGCAGGTCTGACAGCTCATGGAGGCACTAAGCAAGATCATGCTCAGTGCTTGGTACAGAGATGGTAAATATAACCTGTATCACCACTTCCCTTCAGAGCTTTATACAGTTCCTTATATTATCCTGCAGTTTAACTGCAATGTCCTCTTCAAGCTGTGCGTAGGAGGACGTGGACAGAAAAAGGTACTTAAACAGATAAACTGAAAGTTAAGCCAGTTCTCTTAGCAAGTTTCAGCCACAGCTTGCTTCTCTCCTTGGGTGCCTTTTGGATCACAGCATTAGCTGGCACTGATTTTAGCTGGAGAGCTGAAGAAGTTTTGCTCCCCAAGCACCATTCCCCCACAAGGGCTCCAGCACAGCCCTCTCTCCTGCTTATTGGTCTTCACATGCCTCATTCTTTAGATTTTCTCTTTAGACAGTAAAATCAGTGTGAAATCTTCTGATGGTCTAGATGCACCTCATGATCTTGACCTCTGTGAAGAGGTATATTGCTTTAGATTGACCAATTTTACACAATGTTCGCTTATTTTCAGGAAAATTTCTGAGCGTTTTTTTACTGACAGTTGTCACAGTCTGTTTCAAGAATCATCTCAGTCAGGAAAAAAAAAAAGGAAAAGGCCTTTTAAGGATATCAGCCACAGAGAAAATCAAATGCTAAGCCTATTCAATGTGTTCTCATCAGAGCACAAAACTGAATTTTAGGGACATTACAGCTGTATTTTGAAGGTATTGTTTGTTATAGGAATACTGGCAGAATAACGATTCTCTCTCGGATTACTTCATCTAGGACAAACATGTGTTCCCCTTGGCCGGAAGTCCTGCTTTGCTATTACATTGGAGTTTCTTGGCATAAGTGAGAGCAGCCTATGGCCCATGGTATCATGTTAAAATGCTGGACTACTAAGCAGGTGTGCCATTTTGCTGAACCTCTCCCAAGACTTAAAAAAAAAACTTAGATAAATGCTTTTACAACACACTAGCCAACTCATTAGGAAATATGGCATTCAATAATTGCATTATTAAAAGGGATTACTAACATTAAAAAGGTCATTTTCATATATTGAAAAGGACGTATTCATATGTATATATCATTTCTATATGATAATGTGAGTCATATTCATTGCCAGGGTAACATCTACTGATTCCACTGAAGCTGTATTAGGAACTAATTTTGCCCCTGAAGTCTGTTTTCCTATTCTATATTAGCTACATTATATTATCTCCCTCCACAGGCAAAATTGCATTTACCTCAAACTTGATTTGATGCAATTATCAAGGAATGAATGATCTTGTTTTGACTTGTTTCAACAAGTTGGGCCGTTTGCACACTGTTCCAACATCCTTCTGCCTGAAGAAATCTCTTGACAGTTCTTCAACTCTGATCTAGAAGTCTATCTGAAAAGGTACAGAACCTTTGTGTGTACTTACTGTACAAACACAATTGTTGCTGCTTATTTTTTTCCACAATGTGTCAAAACATTCTGTAGGGGGTGTGGGGGAGGTACAAGAATGTTAAGCTAAAGCATTTTTTAGGGCTAATATACTTGCATACAAAAAGCAAGTGTATCATATGCTTTTTAAAAAAAATAAATGTCAGATCACATTTTAGATGCTTATAAGAAACATACTTCTAGACACCTATTCTACCTTAAGCTTCTAAATTGCTTCAGTCCTAATAGAAATGTATTTGCAAGCCATCAGTTGTGTGCTCTTATTCAGACTAACAGAAAACTCAGATGCTGGCACACATAGGTACAAATAGGACTAGCAGACTTCCTTGTCACTTAGCACCTTTATGAACAAATTCAATGAGCTTCTTGAGTTATTCTCATTTATACCATAGCTGATGTTGGCCCATCATTTTCCTATGATAGCTCAAGTCTTCTGTCCTTTCCCGACCAGCTGCACAGGCCTATTTCAATCACAGAATTCTATTTCAAGATTTTAAAAGTGAGTTTCAAACAAAAGAATTAAAAAATATTAATAACTAATTACCAGCATTATTTTTGTGCCTTATTTTATCAAACAGCAATATTCTTCAATATCAGTCCATAAAGGCCATGACTTAACTATTATTTAAAAGCACATATTTGACCTTATTTGCTGAGATACTAAGCAATACAATGGCCAATTTCACAAACTGCAGTCTTAATATTACGCTGACCTTGCACTATACACTTAGCTTCTCTTCTACCTTGCTTTCCATAAAAGCAAAGAAATCACTTATACAACATACACCAGCTAAAAGCACTGAGCATAACCAGACTTAAACAACCCAAGAGGATTTACTTTATGTTTTAGAGCTTCCTGCTTGCTTGCTTAGGTTTTCTGTATGCTGTTTAGTAAATAAGTTGTTGTGTTAACAGCAGGTTGTAAAGTCCAAGAGTAGATGTGGGGATGGTCTAGGACACCAGACTTCTAAAGCTTCAGATCTGTTCCTATTCTGGTCTATCAATCAAAAAAAAAAAAAAAATGGGGTTATGTTTTTATTACCACTAACAGAATTGACAACCTATTTCAAAACACACTGCAGCTTGCAGAGGAAGTGGCTGTCTTTTCTTCACTGTCAGGCAATGGTTCAGACTTCAAACATCTCAGTGAAGGCAAAGAGTAAAGGCAGGGATCTGGGCACCCTCCCCTTTAAACACCTCTGCACGGAAGCGCTGTGCTGGCTAACACACAGATACACACTTCTGTTGCCTTTCTGTTGACAAGAAGAGAGTTTCAGTTTTGACTGAATTAACACCTTCTGGGCATATCAAGAGCAGAGATGAATTTGGCAGACAGCCCCGTGCTTTGTCCCAGGGCAGAGGGTGCTCCTTAAAGAGCATCATAAGGACCTGAGAAACCAGCCGGGCCTTCTCATTTTTCTGGTTATGGTCTGACGGGTGTTCCCAAAACCTGCAGTCTCTAGCGCCAGCTCAGGCATCCAGCAAATCTAGAAATGGCAAAAGAAAGGTAGTGGCTACCTACAGCCCTCCACATCCACTTGAATCCGCCTGCTCTTGCTCACTGAGTATTTCAGTGGCCAGCTCTTGGGAGCTGAGCTGTCTTTTTGCTTCATGTTTACAGCACCTTGAAAATGCAGATCAGATCCAAGTTAGGACCTTTAGGTAATACTGCAATAAAACTGATCAATAGTACTGATATCCTAGCAGTCAGGGAGTCACCAAGCTAGACCAGGACCCAGCACCAGCCCTCTGTACCACTCTAACCTGGATGGAGGCTAGCAAGAACATTTATTTAGTACTAGGTGTTGTTGCTCCATGGCACAGACAAATCCCACTCCACCTGGCATCTCTGATTTTCACATCAGTGCTGGGTGCTGACGCACTCCTGTGGGCTTGCTGTTTTTCCTGTGCTTTCTATGTTTCCATGCTCTTGTAGCAGGCTGAGAAATGGCAGCCCCTCACTCTGTCCTCACAGTGTGAAATGGTGAAAATCACCACCACGAGATGCTTTGTGCAACAGAAATATAAAGAGGTTCAAAAAGCAATTAGGAGGGAAGGTCCTTAAAAGGGCCACTGAAGACAGAGAGGCAACAACCTCCAGCATGGCAAGTCTCTGAGTGTGACTGGTAGCCAGGAAGTTCTATACTGGAGGTTGCTCTAGGAGCACATGCTTGTTCTGATCTAAGCTTGCACCAGAGCTAGGACATGTGAGTGATGAACTTTTCTTCTGATCCTATATAGTTATTTTTGTACTGACTGTCAATTTAGTTTTCTTGTTTTCCAGACCTAGGGAGACATTAACCTATTATATTTTCTCCCAGTTCTCATTCTTCCAATTCTGGCCTACAGTGCTTCTCCTAGAAAATGGAAAAAATCTGCTGTGGCTGGAGATTCTTCTAAAACAAATAAGCAAACAAAGTGCCAGCACACCACAAAATACTGCTTCTTTTAGGTTGGGAAGGTTGTAAATGACATGTGCTGCTGCAGATGGGAGCCAGAGCAGAGTCCTGGACACCAGAAACTGAGAGACGACAGCTTATGAAAAGTAGGAGAGTGCAAATGCTCATTTTCCACTGTTTTACAGCTTGTAAAATAACTTACATTTGACTTAAGCAAGAAGAAGAGTGTCAGAACTGTGTCAGAAGAGCTGACACCTGTTTTGCACACTCTGCATTAATCAAGCAGTGCAAGCCAATGCAGGCAGAGACTTGGGCCAGCACGTGTGGCTGCAACAAGTTTGAACTTCCCAAGGGGGATTAACTTAGTTCAGTCTGCCTGCAAGTCAGGCAGCACAGGCTTTGTCACATGCAGCAGCCCAGGAGAAGTACTGAGGCCGCCGGACTGCACTGCCATCACTGCGCTGATGGCACTACCAGGTTATTGCTACTCTGGGTGTGATGCCTGGCCTATTTTCACATCTCAGTTTGACAGTATGCATCCCATAAGATGAGGAAGAAGGACAAGGCAGGCAGAGCCAGTTTTTCCGCAGGTCTGAAACCCACTGAACAAAACAGAAGGCCTCTTCTGGCTAAGAACATTTTGTTTTCAAAAGCAGCATCCTTGTGTGATTTCACTGACCAATCCACATGGGACTATTTTGTGGAATTGAGATAATTTGTGGTATGATTTTTATGGTACGATTTTCTGAAAAATACATGTATGCAGCAGTCAGTAGTGATTACCAGCTTCAAATTCTGCTACAGCATAGCTCTGCTCCCGACAAGGCTGGAAAAGGCCAGGGGTGGGAATCACACGACACTGGAAAGAGAAAGCAGCGTTAAGAAGACCAACAGCAGTCTTGCCACTAACAATGCTCCTGAGCATGCAGGCTCCTCACCATCTTGTGTTGTGCAAGGCAAAACACTCTGTTTCCTTCACACTTCCTTCTCCAGGGCCAGATCCCCAGCAGGTATAAATCAGCTTCCCAACGCTGTGGTCACTGGTCTCTGCCAGCTGACACCAGCTGAGAGTTTGGTTGGAGGTCCTTATTTTCCTGAACGCACAGCAACACTCCTGAAATGTGTCGGAAGCCTTAAGCTCTGTTGTGTTCCCTCTCCCATACCTCCTGGCAGCAAAACTAGGTGCCAGCAGTCTGTTAGGAAAATGCGTGTCAGTTTTTAAAAGCATGACTGTAAAAGGGAAGGCAAAACTCCCCCGTACCTTTTCTCTTTCTCGCTGTCACACGAAGGCACCTCCCTGCCCCATGGAGGGAGAAGGCTTGCTGGACACAAGCCACAGCCTTGGCAAGATGTTTCCACCTGCCCAGCGAAGCAGAAGAGACCCATCACTGTCAGGCCAGAGCCAATGCACAAGATTTTACACAACTATTTTTGTGGTGGGATCGAATGGCTTAGTATCTGGGACATCTGCCGGAAGCAAGACACCCTTTGTGGGAGTCTACACAACTCAGCTGGTCTCGTGCTGCCAGTTGCTGAAGCCACAGCCTGGGACTGCTTCTCAGGTTTGGTTAAGGGCAGGAAAAAAAAAAACCAAACCAGATTGCTTCAAACTGATATCAATCATGCTCAGTGTTACCATGTTATGTATACCTTGTGCAAAACCCAAGAACCTGTGACATCCCCCTGCATGCCTCCTTGCTTCCCCAAATCCTATTTTTGAGTGAGGAGCCAGAGTGAACGCATGGTTGTGGCAGGACCTCAGCACCCACCACCTCTAATTATAGTGGAGTCCTGGTCTGTATTAGCAGAAAAACATGCCCCACACGCACACACATTCACGCTCGCTCTCTGTGAATACAACTGTTCAACCGCTAATTTCAGGCACTGGTTCCTTCATGGCAACAACACATAAATATAGACCTTGATGGTCCGGAAGACTCTTTTTTTTTTCTTTCTTCAGTTTAACCCTTGTATTATTTCCATAGCTGATACTTAAGGTCGATTTTGTGATATGAAATCCAATACTTGGGGCCGTTTGCTGTCTTATACCCAGGTACCCATACTGTTAAACCAGTATCCATCAGCATCAGTTGGTGCTCCAGGCACAAACGGTCAGCGGTCAAGTAGTAGAAAGATTTTTAGACTGACTCATTCAACCTTTGTTGAGAGAAGAAAAACCTTGTCACAGTCTAATCGCTCTTCTGCTTGCAGCAAAGACACTTGTCACTTGTGCCTGCAGTGAGATAAAACACATAGATGTTTTGTATTCAGAAGTAATGCTGTTTGAGGCTACAAGAAGGTAGCATGAGGTCAAGGTTTATAAGTCCTCCAGAGGCCCTCTTGCTTTATCTGTGGCAAATATTCAAAACAAAGTCAGGGGACTACCTGTGTAAAAGCCGCAGTACCCAGACCTGGTCTGTAGGCTTACTTACCCATGGGCATAGTCCCATATATGTATGCATCTATGCATTAAAGAGAGACTAACCCTCAAATTCTAGTCTGGAGGTTTTGTAAAATTCTTCAGGAAAAGGCATCCTAATGTCTCCATGCAAAACAATTTTTTTGGAGAATGGGTCTCACCTTTTTAACATCACAGGGGAATGCAGCAGTCCCTTTGGCCTCATGACTCAGCAGAAGCTTGGCTTCAAGCAACACAATTGAAGGGCAGAGTGAAATGTGTGGTTTACCTGCTGTGGAAAGAAGCACTCTTCCATCTTTTCCTTTGCTCGTCTGCCGAGTAAGGATTTGCATAGTCTGCAAATCAGCCAGGCTGAGGTATGAAGACCACCCAGATGATCCTATGGCAAATACCCTTCCTCTGAACCAACCTATATACTTTGTGGCCAAGCAGATGGCTCACTGGCCTCTGAGTGGCCTCTGAGGACCTTAACCTCAAGCGTACCATGTCTGTCTTTGGCAGGACAGCAGCCTGAGACTGGTTTGTTCTTTGCCGAACTCCAAATCCAAAACTGCATTCTTTGTTCCGAACTATGGTTTACCGAGGTGTGGTTTAACAAGGTCATATGCTATTTCAGACGTGTAACAACCAAAATGTAGTTGGAAAATCAAAGAAAATGAAAAACAGCTTATTACACTCAAGGACCTAACAATTATATGCGAGTCCTCCATGATACACAGTTAAGAAAATAGGAGAGGGCAGGCAGAAACCTCAAGGAAACATAAATCACAGGGAAAGGAGAGGGGAGGATGGCAGCAATCTGGAAAGGACTTCAAGAGGCCATCCGCTTTTTTTCTTAGGGCAAAATCACTATCTCTGTCATTCCCTACAAATGCTTGTCTTATCTTAGATGAGATAAGACAAACATCAAACACTAGTAATGGGGACTCCACAGCCTCTCCAGGCAATCTGTCCCAGTGTTTCACTATCTCTGCTTTTAATTCCTTGCCTAAGTCTTTCTTCCCTTACTTTGAGTCTGTTTCTTCATGTCACATCCACCAGGGACAAGAAAATGAGTAGGAATCGATTTAGAGAAATTACACTGTGTTTTGAAGAAGGGATGGCAAATGGTTTTTCTTTACAAGTTCATAAGTTGTTCTGGCTTACAAATATGGAATTTTTTTGCCTTCTCTTTTTCTTTTTTAGGGCCAAATACATTTCCATGTGCAAACTGCTGGCAAATTGATCTGCTGCAGAAAAAACACCAGTAACAGTAAATCCCTGCAAAGATATGGAGACGGGCAGGAAAACTGAAGTCTTTCCTGAACCTATTTAATAGTGTCCCTGTTAGAGGTCTGAATCAGCAAAACCTGGAAACCTGCCAGGGTCTTCAGTCCTGACACCTAGAAAGGTATGAGCAGATTTGATATTCTTACCTGTAAGAACATATGCTGAAGTTTTCAGATGTATTCTGGCTTGGCCATATAGTTCCTCTCAGGCAACAGGAGTTTTACCACTGACGTGATTTGAGAACTTTTAATAATTGGTAGAAATAGAGTCTTTCTGAGTGCAGGCTGCAGCATCATTGTATTGCATTGCCAGAAAGAAACCAGCACGCAGTTAGCAAAAGCAATGTTTTTGAGAGTGGTGTCCTGTTCCCATGGCAGGATATTAGTCAGCGTGGATGGCCACATTCAGCTTGTCCCACATTACCCACACAAACATGCACTTGCAGAAGCCAAAGGGCAGATCCGCTGCAGGGCATAAGCTGTCATAGCTTCACTGACTTCCGCTGGGTAGCAGTGATTTCCATAAATTAAGAACCTTGTCGCCAAACATCTACATGCTTGGTTTCCTTCTGTATTTACAGCAATACTCTCCACAGGCTACACGTTAAAGGGAGAGTCAACCCTCCATATGCAGGCTCCTTTTGGATGCATTCATGAACATGTTATGGTTGTGAAAGCAGGCCTTCAGCTCAGCTTGATTATAAACACTTCCGTACTTGCTAGTAGGTATAGAACAACCAGATTTTTAGAAATTGAATGAAAAAAACCCCATGCTTTACAACCACATTAGTTCTGCATTGACAAGAACGTATTTAAGATGGCATTAGTGCAATTTATGTGGGACAGTTATTACAAGTAAATATTCAGTGTGTTTTAAGTTTTGCCACAGAAATGGGTTTGATAGCATAGTGGGGAGAACCTTTTCAGACTTTAACGCTTACATTACATATCCAACAAACAGTAATAATGCTTATGAAAAGGTTTGGCATTTGTCTTTTATTGAGATTCTACTCCCAAGATTTAAACTATGGCATAAAGATACAACTGCAAGGTGGTGTAACTATAGGGAAGAAAAAAATCATACCCAGACATAAACTGATTACAACGGCTTAAATGAAAATAAGTCAGGTAAACTGTTTTAAGCCTCTTCTGAAAAGATAAATGGCATTTTCTTCAGGTATCTGCAAACAAAAATACTTCTGTTAGCAAGGCAATAACTAACAGAATTTCAGCATCAGAATTTTCAGGTTTTGGTGAGAAATGGCATAGGAAACTCCAAGTAGGTGCAGTCTGTGCACAAACTTAAACGCTTCAAATTTTGTAGATCAAAATTCTGCCTGTCACAAACATTTAGGCTAATGCTGTAAGGCCCGGACCAGCTGGGCACTCTGCTTGCCAAAGCCTCCTGACAGAAATTGTCTCACACCACCTAAGTCTGCTAACGGTGCAAAAGTTTGATGGGGCAGGACACAATCTGCTACAAACTCCTGATCTATAGAAACGGAGAAGCACATGTACAACTTTCCATTCATGATCAGATCATGTGTAGTGCCAGGCCTGTTCTCTTACGCAACCCATTTTGAGGTTGAGTTTTGCAAGAACTGACTTTTCATCTTTTCATTTTGTAAATGCAACACATCCATTACCCGCATTGCACAATATTTTCCCTGGACTGAAAGGGGAAAAAACAGAGACGTAATAAGCCATTTTTCAGCAGAGTATGTGTCTTCCTTTCTCTCTCTGTGACTTAATACTATTACTTTCCGAAAGAATAGGGGCACATATCCAACATCGCACAGCCCTGAGAGAATTCCCTAAGCAAACTGCTCCACTTTATTGTTCTTCAGCATCTCTGCATAGCTGGAGCAGAACGTGGCCTCAAGTCTCTTTCTTACTCATCTCCCACCTCTGTGTGCGATCATAGGCATTCCTCATCAGCGTTGAAAGGTACTGTCAGCGTAGCTATGATTTCTTTTTCATTCCCTGCCTGACATGCTTACAATGGCAAAAGCTCTAGAAGCAAGATCCATTTGGCAAAAAAGTCGCAATTGCCAACACACCCAAAAGGAACTACTTTATCCCAAAAATTCCACTGATGTTTTAGCAGAGGTCCCTGGGAAATCTGTACTAGCAAACCCTCTCCAGTGTAGGCAAGATCTGTTCTTCGTTTTTCCTTCCTTTCACTACAGGGCCCCTGTATCATCATTTGAGGCATCTAGAAGCTCATACACAACCTCACAGTTACATGGGGAGTCCCAGACCTTCTGCCCACCGCCCTCCTGTGTGCCCCAGCAGCGTGGGGCAGCATGTGCCCAGGAGGATCTGCTTTCCCCCCCGTGCTACCAGAACCCAGACCAGGCTTGGCAGCTCAGGGAAGAAATGCCTCAAAGACCTCGGTGTGACTTCCCAGCACAGGCGAATCCCTGAGAAGCTCTGCCAGCCTCCCAGTCACTCTTAGCAACAGGCTGTAGCAAGCCAGATGTAATAGCATATTTATTAGGTTAACATGCAAGGTTTAATAAATGTGTTGTAAGGAAGGAAATACAACAAAATAAAGGGCGTGTATTTAGCTCAAGAGGGCTTCTCTGCTGCATTCAGCCAGTAGTTCCAAAGCCAGCCTAACCTTTGGGACAACTATCACAGCTCTGAACAATAACAAAGATATAGACTTTATATATATTGCTCTTCTCCTTGGTGGTTTTACATGCCTGTACACTCATCCCTAAGGATTATCTGTAACCCCCAGCTCCAATAACTGATTCAACCAGGATGTCAGCTTGTATCTATCATCTGCCTTACTAATGAAATCCCATCTATCACCAGCTCAGCAGCTGGTGGGAAAATGGCTTTTGAAATTCATCTTCACAAAGGGCAGGCGTAGAGGGGTGGCTGAGAGCCACATTAACTTTGAGTTCATGTAAGTCTATATGCATAACATCTCCATCAAGAACTATTTATTTATAAACCCATAGAGAGAATAAAGAATGCAGCCCATTAGTACTGTAAAGTAGAGTTTAAACATAGGGCAAGCAAGTAAGCTTTGACAAATAGTAACCTTGGGAAGGTGATCTCCAGACATAATTTGCTTAGTGGAAACAGAGAACAACCAGTAAGTCTCCTTCCATGGCAACATCCTCATTTACTCCCTGAAATCATCGTGACTTCCTCCCAGGAAACCAGAACAAGGCACTTTCTGCCCTGTGGATATTGTGCTGCTCTCTCTGCCCAGGTCTTAGTCATTACTCTTACTCAAAAGTCAGCAAAATGCACTGTTGCCGTGTAACCATAAACTTGAGTGGTCTTGTATCAAATTACCCATAATTTGCTATTGGGGTTATCAGCTATTTTCCAGATATAATCAGGACTCTCTTCTAAAGTAATGAAATTAATTAGGTTCGCTAATAATGTGAGAAGTTTTCTAATTAACCTCCTCCATAGCACAACAAAACACCTTTCTCGTTCTGTCCCGGTAACTCCTGCCCAATAGGACTTCAGCAGCATCCTGAGCTGGTACACCCGGGGAGAGACATCAAGCGCCTTATTATAATTAGTATTTTATGACACTTAAATTGGAGATCTCTGACTAATGGCATTAACTGCCGTGAGCTAAATGCTATGAAGAGCTAGAGGAAATCTAAATTTTGGCCCAGGGAATATTGTTTACTTCTGCTGAGCAGCAGGGGAAAGGGGAGGCCTTGCTTATCAGGAAGAGAAATCAGAAAAGCAGCCACCTAATTTCCTGTCATTTGTCAATTTACAAAACACACTTGGATGCTGCTCCTTTATAGAAGTAAGTCAGAAACAAACAACAAATGTGCAAGACAGTTTAGGAAAAGCCAGCTAACAGTGTCCTAGTGCTGGATGCAGGTGGTTTGTGCTACCATCTCTCCCTGTCCATCAGGCTCACTCCCAAGGCAATCACCAACTTTTTTTGATCCAGCCCCTGATTTGGAAATCCTTACTTCAGGTCTCTTCAAGGAGAAGGAGGGGCCCAGAATGGGGAGCACAGGCTCCCTGCTGTGAAGCTGTTTTGAGATGTGAAGGAACCACCAGGCTCTGTCTCTTGGTTTGAAAGATGGGAGAAGTTAAAAGCCTGGCAGATGCCCAAGTGTGGCTGCTACACAGCTGCTCCAGGTACACCTGCCATCCTAACTTCATCCAGTCATCAGCCCCCAGGCATATCGATTGAGGTTAACATCCTCACACTTTGCATTACAGGAAAATCTGGTGTTACTTTTGTCCTCACTGGTCTTTGCATTCAGCCAGCTGTGACTATGGGGTATAGGACTCCTTCCAAGCCCCTTGCAGAAGACCTTGCCTACTTTAGGCCCTATATGGAAAGCCCTGTAAGTCCTATCAGACCCCAGATACCAACTGTCCTTGGGTTGTGTCAGCCTGCATGTAAGCAAAACCCATCCTCAACACCACATCCCAACAAGACTAAACTTGCCCAAGCCTAAAGCATCTCCAACCTCTAAGCAGGCGCAGCTCCTGAAGCTTTTGATCTAACAGCTGCGTAAGTCCCCATTTTAACATGAAAATGAAGGCAGGGAGCTTTTTCCACTGTAGGTATCACCCCAAAGATTTCTATGCCATAAGTCATTAGCACTGTAGCTGTAACCATAACTCTGAATAAACTCATTTTCTAAATTATTGTGAGAGCAAGTTTCCCCCCCCACACCTTACCTGTAAGGCCAAAGTAGGCTAGCTTTTACTGCTAACACTTCACTATAAACAGAGGTACAATCTTTCAAGCAAATAATGGCAGTTTGCCCTGTGGCTGAATAAAAAAATAATGTTACTTGCCTAGTGAACAGCCTCAAAAGAACCAGTGTCTTACATGTAAAGATGAAAAAATACTAAGATGCAGCTGTTCATTCAAGCCCTCATAAAGTTTAATGATATTGTGGAGGGTGTGGCTGCTAATGTAAACTGTAAATAATTCCTTGAAAGTAATTTATGGGAAGGGACCTTCCAAAGGTCTTGTGTGTTTTTCTCCCCCAGTCAGTCACACTGACTTACATTAGAACAGCTGTGCAGAGCCTTGGGGGCTACTGGGCTGAGTAAGTTAGGCCCAGCAAGAGCAGTACTCCTGAACTGAGCTAGTGATTCTCAGGGGTTTTAAGGATGGAGTTATTGGTGCATCGCAATGCCCGACACCTTTTTGTGTCAGCAAGTCCTTTTGATTTTTAATTTTTCCTCATTCCCTTTTACTTTGGAGAGAAGTGCTGGAAGTCCTGCTAATTTTTGCAGCGCCTTGGCCAGCTGCTCCGCACACACGCACGCAGCAGTGACATACTCCATCCATCCACTCATTCACAGTGGCAGACAAAGCCAAGCTCCAGCCCCGCTGGCAGCACAGATGGCCCCGGGGCTGTGCTGTGGTCAGCGTGCGGTTGCTCTGATTTAGAATTCCTCCTCACTGTTATTTACAAATACCTTTTTCTCTCTCAAATCTTCCGTTTGTGGCTATACTTGCCCTCCATCAAGAAACTGCGTGCCAGTTTTAGTTCTCCTTCCTGCCGTGGTATTTGTAACTGACAGTAATTAACGCGTTTCTGGAGCACGCTTTATTCATATTCCTGTAACTGTAAATACCATTCAGCATGCGCTCAGGGCGGCTCTCAGCTCATCATTGCCTTTGGGCCTGTTAGGGTTTGCATTTTGTGGTCAGAGCAGAAACAGACTGTGGGATTACCTGTCAGTGCTACCATGGTTAGCCTAAACCTTCCTGTGGTCACCATTAAAGCCCCATTCCTAAAACTGGAGGTTTTAACACGAAAAAGAGGTATATTTCAAACAGAAGTGGATATTTTAACTTCCTTCCCCCTACAAAGCAATATGGCATTAAGATCTACCTTTTTTTCCTCCTTTCTTAACCAACAGAAGTAATATATAGCAGAAGTCAGAGCACCTGGATTATTTATCTCTGAGACCACCTTTGCCTTTTGGGGAGACACCTTGCTTTTCCTTGGTGCTTCCATCTCCCTGTAACAGCTGTTCAGTTTTCTCAAAGACTTCAGTGGGAAAGGTCTCTCTGTGTGTTAAACATTATGGTAAAGAGTCTCTGGTCACATTCAATGGAGAGTGAGCTGAGCAGGCTCATCTTGCACACTGTGCTGTTGATCTGTCTTGACCTTAGTCATGCTCCTCCAGCTTCACTCCTAAGCCTGAGCCCCTTTCCTTTCACAGGAGGCTTCATTTCATATGCAGGCTTTATTTCTCAAGTGTTGTAAACACCAAAGTCTCAAGCATACCAAGGGAAAAAAATACATTTTGAAAGAAAAATATTGATTTTTCCCTCACCATTTTAAGTCTCCTGCCTGCGAATAATGCACAGATTTCTTTTTTTTCCCTTTCCAAAAGGATAGCAGATGGATATTTCACCCATTTTCAACCTGGTTAAACTCCCCCCCCCCCCCCCCCCCCGCCCCCAAAGCCCCTTTTCACCCCTGTCTAAGGTTCTGCAGAGAGGCAGGAGAGTAAGGACTTTTCCATTCACTGTTATGGGCATCCTCCATGCTTTTCTGTCTGTGTATGTCTTTATTTCTAAAGCTAGAATTGCGGAAGGGATAGTGATAAACTATTCCTCTTGGTTTACATGTAACTGTTTAAGCTTTATCATTAATGTATGCAGGGGACATGTAAAAACAAGGTGGAACTATATGTATATAATCTTATATGATGAGACTCAAACCATCAGCTTGTCCTCAAAATCTAAATATTTTTCAGTATATCAACACTGCTAAACTATGTCATGGACTGAATATTTCCACTGGAGGAAAATTTGATCCTTTAAATTAGTTAGAGAGCATATCAAGAGAGCTTCAACTACAAATTTCTGGCATCTCAGTTTGTATGAAATCTTTGTTCACACCCCAGCCCAGAAAAAGCAATAATAATTTGAAATGATATTACCCTGCTGTATTATAATACTTCAACATACCACATGTGGTACTGATATTACTGACAGAAAATAACTAGTGCAAGCCCAGTTGTTGCACTCCTTAATAGGCACCCTTCCTATGCTTTTCAGCAGTTTTAAGACTGTCATTCAGCTTACCTGAAGTCCTAATGAAGCTCGGTGCAACAGACTGGATTACATTTTGCATAAAGGTTACAAAGCATAACGTGAATTGCGCTCAGAGAGGGAGTACTGAACCCGCGGTGAGGAGAGGCATGAAATGAAGAGCTGGAGAAGGAGGGATGCTTACAGCCTTCAGACAAAGAAGAGTTTGCAAGGAGAAACAAATGTTCTCCATATGCCTGTCCAGAAAGCTGCCAGCCTTCCTGCAGAATGGGATTGGTGTGAGGATAGGAAGCAACAGCCAAATCCCAAGAAGGGGTCTAGAAGAGGGTGTCTGTCACAGTGCATGGCTCCCTAACCACCAGCAACATCGGCCTCACTGGGGTTAGGCAATACCTACGAGAAGCAGTACCAAGCATTGCCCTTGTCCTGTTTCCTTCACAGAGAGCCCTGTTACTCCCTGCACTAGTACAGGGCTGCTTCTTTGCTCGCTTGGCTATCTCCTGAAACGCTGGCGCTCACCAGAGTGGGAAGCTCGGTGAAGAATAGCGAGAGCTAACTCTAGCACCCCACGGGGCTGGGGAGGCAGCAGAAATCAGAGCACCAGCAGAGAAAAAAGGCTGAGAGGTACAGCATTTATGAAGAAAAAACAATCTAATTACAAGTGTAGACAAGGGACTAATTGCAAAAGGTAAACAATTAGACATGTATAAATTAATACTTAATTCATACCACTAGTGATAGTGATTAGCAATGCCTGTAAGAACTAAATATTTAGAAATAGACTCTTATTCACACAGAGAAATATCTTTCTGCATGGGCAGCCCAATTAATTATTACCAATGCAATTGGCTTGGTAGTTCAGATGTGACTCCAATGGCCAAGGACTAACAGTCATTGCTATCTAGGCTGGATGTCAGCTGCAGACATTCATTCAACGAACTGTTGTAATGAGTTCAAAGTCTCTAGCAGACCCAGAAATGAAGAAAAAAATAGGGCGCTTTTTTTTACACAAATGCAGAAATCTAGCTTCCACTTGAGGAGGCCTGTGAGACACGCTGGGGTTGTGACCCTTACTGTGTGCCCCCTGCATGAAGCCCAGCGGGGCTGCCTTGCCAGGAGACCATGCAGCAGAGACGGAGCTGGATGTGAGGTTTGAGTAACCGCCTGCTTGGCCATCAGCTTAACCCTTGTTATCAATGGCCAAGCAAAACTCTTAGCTCCGTGAGCTGCCTTTGACTTTAGCGCTGTTTCCAACCAGGGGCAATACAGCAGCTACAAAGCACAAATGCAGCCCAGGGCTGCCTCTACTCACAGACTTGCACTGCCCTTTACTTGCAGTTACATGAGCAATAGTGGCAATCTATAGAAACATGTCTACAGCGCACGTAGAGACACTCGCACTCCATAGTTTGATTATCTGCGCTGCTTAAAACACACACACACACACACATTCACAAAATCCTTATTTTTCCCAAGTACTGTATTCAAATTAAATATTCATCTCCCTTAAAAAGCAATTAAATTTTACTGTCTAGTAATTTGCAAATCTAAACAGCAAATGTAGAAAAATAATTAGCATGGTAAGAAATCGGTTATTTCTCTGATAAGCTCATAAACCCTTTTAATTAAAATCACAATATTTTTAATTGCTAAAGGGAATATTTTGTTTATAATAGCAAACATTTCTAAGTTTTAATTTAAGTTCCAATCTAATATTGTGATAATTGAGAAATGGCCTCCAGGGGGCAACAGTATCCACCAAACAAAATAATGTGCATCTCCACACTACCAAAGGATTTTCTTGCATGAAAATATGTCTTCTTAGGATACAGGAAAGGTAAGTTGCTCTATACAAACTCTGACAAGTCTCCTGTGAGCATACATTGAGGGAAACAATTGCCATTCATTTAAAAACACACTTATTTAAAAAGTTATTATTAATCAAGATACAACAGTATACTTCCAGTAACTCTATGCATGCAAACTAAAATACAATTTCTAACTGAATGTATAAAAAGATGTGATTTGCTTTTTAAGCTTTCAGACATGTTATTTTGAAAACATGTGAAATACCTTGGAATTGCCGTATTGTGTCACTTTTTCTGCCAACAGCAATCTAATGACATGTAAAGGATTTACGAAAATTAGGGGCTGACAAACCTGGTGGCCTGATAGAGGTCAGGCTGCCACCACTCCGTGTTCCCCAGTCCAGCCAGCAGCAAGGCTGAGCATAGGTATATGCCCACATGGCCAACCACACATACAGGCATGCCTAGCCATCACGAAAACGCTACCAACAACCTCGTCCTGTTCCCTCACTGCTGGTCAGGACGATGGTCCATTAGTAGGGAATATATACACAGATATGCACAATATGGATCCCTCCAGTAGCTGGCTCCTGGAGCAGCCCAGGGGAGATAGGATAGGGCCTCAGGTCTCTCACGGGGGTTTTGGGGCTCTCCACCCTCCCAGCAACATGCTGGGCTCCTCTGTCAGGCTGAGGAGCCACACATAATCACATAACCTAACAATGAGCACATCCAAGTTGTACATGATGGATGGTAAGAGGCACAGTCTCAGTGCTAGGCCACCAGCATTCATCAACCAGAAGAAATATTTTAAAGAAACCATTGAGTTTCTGTCTTGGGTACCTTTGAAACTGCCATCTCCTGGGGACATTGATCACAAGGTGTTACTACCTGGCAGCCACTTAGTGGTAGCTGCCTGATACTAACTTTGTAAAATATTGTCCCTACTTCAAGTAATAGTCAGCACTGAAATCCATCTTTGCTACTACAGAAAAAAAAAAGGGGCTATTCATTATTCATTATTTATTGTGCCATTATATTTAACAACCTAGTCAAGATCACGTTGCCTAACTTTCTGGGAAAGGAATTATCCCAGAAAGCCTAAAGAACAAAACTACAAGGACACACATAGGACTGAAGGAGAGGAAAGGTAATGAATTTTACAAGTGTGGGCCCTATAAATTGATCTCAATTCTACATGTAAATGCAGGTACTCGCCTTGTGGAGGAGTATGAGATAAGAAGTTAGTAGCTGAAAAAAACAACATCTAAAGGATGAAGAATATGGTCATATCTCCAGGTGCCATTTCTTAAAAATTAAAGGGAAAGATAATTAAAGCAGAAGAAGACTGAAGATAGGAGGAAATCACAGCAGTCGAGAACTTGACACTCAAGGAGACAGAACTCTCTTCCTTCTGGACACTGCCCCGAAGATCTGGACTGAGGTGGATGGTAGGAGGAGAGTCAGTTTAGCGCAGGAATGTGGTCAGATACTGTCACTTGTCTTTTGATTTTCCAAGATGCTTGAGTAATATTGAGATCCAAAAAGCTCAGCTGCTACTTGAGTGTAACATTGCCCACTTGGCGATCTCTTGTTTCTGTTTTACGTTTCTCTTTGATGTCTACATGGCAGTCAGAATACAACCTTAAATTAAACTTTGTCATGTGTAACTTGGTAGTTTCATCCTGGATTTGAGATCCCGGTAGAATATTTTCCTTCATTTTGATCATAAAGAAGGAACTATATTTTGACAGACCTTTTAGCTTCCATTCATCATGTTGCTTTTGTAGTTTACCATATCCAGGCTTGACTAAGCATTGATCAATCATCCATTGAGCACATGACTCAGATAGCATAAAGCACAATGAAAGTTGCGTTTCTCTGCCTGCAGAAGATTTTAATAAAAGGAAACTCCTCTTTGAAGAATGCCAACTTTTTTCACCCTACAGTCAAAGGGAGGTCCAATCAACCTTATAATAAAAAGAAGTCAAAATAACTATCTTCCTACATGTGAACTAGTATTTCAGAGTCCATTTTAAATGTATTTAACTGAAACAATTCAAAAGAAGTTGGATTAAGCATCAGTTAGCATGGTGTTAGTAAAGCTGTCCTCAACCAAATAAACATCATATGTAATTTTTTGTTGTTGTTCCTGTTATTTAAAAATGGAAATTTTTTAATTGTTGGAGGAGGGAAACTCTATGTCACATAATTATTTAAAATTATTTCTGTGTAATAAAAACCACATACTACTTGGTTTTGTAAAAAACCAAAAGATGTATAAATGTATAATTGCATTAAGAAGAACATGGGAGAATAGAGTCACAATATCAATATATTCCTGTGTTACTTAATTAAATAAAAACTAAAGTAACCACAGTGTGTTCCAGGACCAAAAACATACTGGCCATTTCATTTTGAGAGGTATTCCATGGCTTTCTACTCCGCTAAATTGTGCCCAGTGATCTGCATTTTCGTTCATTTATTTGTTCACAGGTAATGTTTCTTGTAGCAAGTTGTGATGAGTGCAAGATTTCATATTAAAGAAAAAAAAAAAAAGGACTTACTTGGGCATCAGCTATTAATGAACTGGTTTGTATCATTTCTGACCTTTTGTAGCCAGATATTAAGATATATCAAAATAGTCCTTCATACATTGGATGAGAAAACCCACATCATTAAAAGTCTAAGAAACAAAGGAAAACAAAACCATCAGTAAAACCAAACCTCAATAACCAGCTAAACTGAGTAGAAATATGAAGAAATGCTGGCAGGTAACACAGAAAATCATACACCTGAAGCTGTGTGCCTTAAGGAAGAATGTGTCTGGGACCAGCTACAGCTGTGAGGTTGTTCTCTTATACCTATTTAATAGCTGGAAAGTGGAAGCTGAGAACATCTTTTGCTACACGTAAGTGATTGGGAGTGTGGGACTGCCTCACAGGGCACGTCTGCACATACCATGCATCAGTTGTCGTGACAGCACGAACTCTCCTTGCATCTAAGTAGACCATTACTGTGGGTTTTCCACCTGATGCTCACCAATGCAACATGTCCAATCAACTGTGCAACTTGTTTAAGTTATCTTTACCAAGGCTATTAAAGTGGAAGTTTTACTGGAAGTTCAGGCCCTGTGCAAAGCTTTTCCTCAGGAGAGCCTCCCCATTCATGTTTATTAATTATACTGGGTCCCAAAGCTCTTATTTTCTTCTTATTTGCTTATTTAGTAAACTAGTATTGTAGGCTAATAGAAGAATAGCTATCTGATCGTGTCCTTTTGGAAATTATTAGTCCGTTTTTGTGGGTGTATCCTTTTTTTCATAAAATCTGGAAGCATCTGAAATTGTTTCTTAGCAACCCTTTTCAGTTTGCCATTTCCTTCTATTCAGCTCCCCAAAGAGTGCTTCTAAAGCTGTAGTAAGGTTGGCCATTTCAGAGAAGCTATTATTTTTCCTCTTGTATGAATGGTGAGATCGTGCCCAGATACCACAGCCTGATAGGAATATTCTCCAGTATATTAAAAACTATCCTTGAAACAATTAAATACTTTTAAACTGAGATAATAGGTGAATTACTGGCAAGAATACTGATAACTGTATCTATTGTTCTTGGCAAGGACACAAGAAGAAAAGGACAGCTACTTCCTTATTGTTCTGTGTAGAAGGTTAATTTTGTCTCAACCAAAGCTTAGACATTCATCTGAATCTACAAATGTACTTCTCACCTTGCTCATATACTTCTACCGCCTTGCCTTACCTACCCAGAGGCAGAGGACAGCTCAGTTATCTGCTGCGCCATACAGTGGTGCTTAGAAAGCCCTGCATAGTGGTAAATACCAAATCAATAGCATGAATTTTACACGTGAGACCAAATGACTTGAGCATTGCCCTCTTTGGATACCATAGGTTGCACAAAATACATATCACCCATACAAAAAGTGAAAGTCCCTCCAAATAGCTCAAGGCCACTGCACTGGTTCCTGTTTCTGTACTTTCCAGTTCCACTGTTCATCATGCAAAGAGTTACACACTGTTTCAAAAGTGAGGTTTTTCACAGCATGCTCAGGCAGTGGTAAACCTGACTCTTTTAAGTTAATTTATAGTGCAATAGTAAAACAGGGCAGGACAGAGCACGCTACAATGGAAAATTGTGCCAGCAGAAGTCCATTCACCCGTTAACTACTGTGGAAAGGCCCTGAGACACACAATGGACTGTTGATTAAGCAGAGTGAGTCTGCTGCTCACTTGCTGCCCAGAGTCCCTGCAAGGTCCGGTGCTCCCTTTTGTTGCCTCGCGCTCCTCCGAGTTTAATCGGTGCCATGTACCATGGCACTGATCAGTTTATCTATATATAAATACATTCCAGTAAAAAATGCTAAAATTCTGCATGCAGGCTTCAGGACATTTGGGACTTAAAATATTTCTGTCATCTCCAAATAAGTACATTACCAGAATCCTGCAATAAACGGTCTCTTTGGCTAGACACTTGACCTAGTCTACTCCCCTTCTGCTGTTTCACCAGTACAAAAGGCACTTCACATTGCCAAGAAGAGGTAACCAGTTTGCCATCCACCACAGGAAAAAAAAAATCTCCTTCATACTCTTTGTGTAGCTGCTTTAGACACGGTCTCTGGCTGCAGTGTGGAAATTCAGGCAATGAACACCAGCATGACAAGGGGCAGTTATTATTGCATGCAACATAAAATGGC
Organism: Harpia harpyja; assembly: GCF_026419915.1. Taxonomy (NCBI): domain Eukaryota; kingdom Metazoa; phylum Chordata; class Aves; order Accipitriformes; family Accipitridae; genus Harpia; species Harpia harpyja. The sequence goes on along the minus strand of NC_068969.1, from coordinate 67,050,101 downwards.
TTTTTGGCACCTCTCTTTTGCCCCAGCTTCCAGCACAGAGAAACGCAACTGGAGTTTTGGCACACTTAGGCACCCATTGCTCGAATCATCTGATTTTCAGCAAGTTGTAAGACTAAAGATATACTAATATAAATCCCTCTTCTTTAATCACACTCGTGTATGAACTGAAAATCTGAAGATCCATCAGAACCATTTAATCAGCAGGGAGTCTGGGATGAAACTGTCTTGGAGGACATTTGGCAATGCTTAGCTTGTTTTGTTTGTTGAAACTGTGCTGTTCATACACACCTAGTCTCAGCCTTGCCCCCACTGCATCTGTTGATAAGGTTAGCATAGGGATCAATAGTAGCAGAAGGAGGGCCAAAATGGACATGTTAATTGCCGAATCTGTAACTTATGTCACCTGTTAGGAAGTCCTGTGACACATACCAGCCCTGCAGGGAAGATGAGGTGTATCACACCATCATCTGACATAACGCAGCAAAGCCACAGATAGCACAGTGTCAACATCAAGCAGCACCAGTCACTCAGATGGAATACAAGATGGAACAGATAGACAAACTGGATGCATAACCAGGCTTATGTCTGTATTTCTGCCCCTGCTACAGACATTTCACCTTCATCAGATCTCCAGAGATCGCTGTTGCACTTCAATAGGATATTAATTATAACCCTCTCACTCTAACAGAATTTGTTGTCTCTGTGATGTCCCTCTCAAAGTTACAAAACTTTGAGGTGCAATGTTGTGTTTCTCTGACTTAAGACCTGGGCTTTCATATACAGCAGGAGGACACTTGGTGGCACTCATTCAACATCATTTTTACTTCCCATACTACAGAGTCTCTGGGTTAACCTAAACATGTGAAAAATTCCCCTTAATAAGTTTATCTCATGAACTCTGTCACTAAGACCAACTCCTGCAGTCACTACTCAGTTTTGACTTGATTGTTAATGAAGTAAAAAATAATTTGTTTTGTGTAAAAGAAAACTAAAGATCAGTTTATGACAGTAAACTGATCACTAAATTAGAGCTGAGATGTTTTTGCCTACCAATTATTCTGCAAAATCTTCACTTTTCTGCTTGGATGGGTACCTGAAAAATTTAGTCCCTGTGTAATGTGCAAATTCTTTGTTCCTGCACATTACTGTTCAGTGCAACTTGCACACAGCTGTTTGTTTGAAAACAAACAACAACAAAAAAACCCCTGACTTGAACCACCTGGTAACCAAGACAGCTACTGAGAAAGAGACTACTGCAAAGGAGGTAGAGAGTTGCACTGGGCTGTACCCAGTAGTCCTTCTAATTTATACTTCTGGGTGACTGCCATCTGCAACCCAATATTCATACTGTGTTTTGAGAAAGACACATGGGAAGCAGCAACACCCTAACCCTTTTAGATGAACAAATACCTATAACCCCTCTATAAAATCCTTCTTTTCCAGGAGTTACCCCTGCATCTTATGGACAGTACCCTAAAGTCCTGCCAAGGACCACAGTCTTATCGCTGACACCTGGTGGTTACTCCTATCAAAGCTGCTGAAAGATCTGACAGTCAGGAGGGGATTTGTTTATTACTCTTAACAGCAGGACGCTATTACATTAGCTAAGGATAATCCAACACCATTAGATAGCCCAAAGCTCTACTGAAGGTGCCTCCTTTGCGGGAGGGGGGGAGATCAAGCCCAGATGTCCCTGCAACTCTCCACTTACTGCACTCAAACTTCTGCGAAACACAGGTTACAAATAGGTCAGTAGCCACTAGCAGCCAAGACATCCTCAGTGGGAAATGCCTCAAAGCAATGGAGTGCAGCCAAGCACACAAGACAGCCCGTCCTCTCAAAACACAGAAGCACCTGCCTTCCTCTAGAACAGAAAAAGGGCCCATCCCTGTCATCTTTCAGCAATACAAGGGCCAAAAGAGTGACCGGCAGCTGTTACTCCGGGTCGCAGCACCCACAGAGCTTCAGTACTCCATGGATGCCCACTGGCCCTGAACCTACAAAATCCATGCTTTCCCAGCAGTTTTGCTTTTGTTCCAAGTTTTACCAGCTGCACTGGAGAATCTTTAACTTCTTTGGACAAAGTGCCCGTTTCATTATCTGCGTGTACGTCCATGCACTTTGTTTGTATACTCAGTGGTGTTTGTATGCTTGAGAAAATGCTTTGCTGACAAGTTCTGTACACTTTTCCAATAATCTTTATTTAAAACCCAGCCGGCACTTTTCAAGCCAAGCAAAGATTATTGTGCTCTGAAAGGTGTGTGCCCAAGCCAAACTCTTAGTTTCAGAACAGTGTACTTCTGGCCCGTTTAGGAAGAGTTTTATATTTAAAAATGAGACAGTATTATCTTTTCCCTTTCCTTCTTTCCTTCCCTTTTATGCAACTAAAGGGCTTTTCTTCAGATATTCTTCTAAAAAGAGCGAAAAAAAAGACCCCACTGTTTTAGCAGAAAGACAGGAAGGCAAAGCGCGATCCTACAGTGAGTGACAATTAACCAGATGAAAAATCACACCGAGCACTATTTCACCATGCTAAGCACACGGGCTGCTACAAAGCACCGACATGTGCTCTTCACACCAAGCCAGCATTCAGCGTCCGCTGTGCCGGACGTGGTTCGTTGCAATAATTGCACAGCCCTTCCCAGACTGGAAGAGCGGGAGCATGAGTCACGAAGAAGGGCAGCGCCTTCCCAAATTGCTCTGATTGACCTGACCCCTTGCAGGAAGCTGGGGCTGCCTCGTACAGAAATGCCACCAGCACCATTTCTGTGCGCACCGGGAATTTCAGTTAACGTCGAATTTTATTATTGCCTGCTTTGCTAGAAGAGTAATTACTGGGAGCTAACGGCCGGGGGAAGCTCGGGGCAAGCACCACATAAACAGAAAGCGTGCTTCGGAGCAAGACAGCCCGTCCTGGGCCATAAACTCTCCAGCAGACGGTGCTGCGGGGACAGACTGGTTCACGGCCCAGCCCAGCGAGCCAGCGCCCCGCTCCGCCCCGCCCCGCCCCGGCCCGCCCCGCCGCCACCGCCTTCCCCCCGCGCCTCCTGCCTGCGCGGGCGCGCAGCGGGCGCCCACCGCGGGGCGGGGGCACCGGCGCAGGGTGCACCGGCGGGGGCCGCTGCCTGCTCTCCGAAGGGTTAAAAAGCCTTCGCCCTCCCCCCCCCCCCCCCCCCCGCGTGGGTGGGGGCCGGGCAGTATGAGCAGAAATGCAGAAAAAAGTAGGTCAGTTGTGCCCAGCGGCGTAGCGGGACGGGGCGGGGGGGCTCTCCCTCGCCGGAGGCTGCAGGACGTCCGGCCCCGCCCCCAGGAGTCTGCCGATAATTTGCTCCCAGGCATTAGCAGGTACTCTCATAGCATTTACAAGCCGATAGCTCTCCCGCTCCATACACATTTGTGTTTTAGTAAATACACAGACACGTTCAAGGAATTTCGGGGGGGCGGGGAGGCGCCTAAAATCAAAAGTGAAGCATAATTTGAAACTCTGCCTACACCACAGCTTTTACAATCAACTTGTGACATGCTTGGCACTAAACACTGTTTATGTCCGTAATTAATGCAGTTAATACTAGGTTAGTAGCTGTGGCAGTCAGCCACGTGCAATGCCTGGCACATGGGTGCCTTGCCCTGACTGCAGAGGCACACTTTCCTCTTCAGTGCACACGGATGGGCCAGTTCGAGCACATCTGGAACCAGTTTAACTGGGGCCTCCCTCCAACGCAGCACTCAGCGCTGCCAGTGTATTCTTTCAGTCAAAATGCTCTAAAAAGGGGAGAAGGAATTAAGACAAAAATGGGAGTGGGAGAGGATGAAAAAAAGGGGAGCACAAGGCTTTTTCCAAACAAAACCACCCTGCCGCAGCAGGTTTCATAGCCTGCCTGAACAGGACCCGGCATCAGGGAGCCCCTAACCAGGCCTTTATAACCAGTTCGGTGAGTTCTTGTTTCTTCTATGTCTCCAAGCAGCTGGATATCTCAGAGTGCGTTACCCACCTGTGGCTGTGGTGCAGCGTCTGTTGTCCCCACCTGGTGAGGGACAGTGGCAATGCTGTTCTCAGCAGAAGGTGGTTCACCTAAGGGGTACTGCATTGTACACCCACCAAGCATAAGCATGCAAGCCCAAGTAACTCACGGATGTTTTCCAAAAAAAGGCTTTCTTAAGACGGAGACACCATGTTGCAATGGGAGGATGAGCATCTCACGAGTGGGTTGCAAAACCTCATTTCTACTTTTGGGGCTGGAGGTGAATTTTGAAACTGCATTTTTACAAGTTCAAAAGCTCTAGCAAGACTTCTGCAGGCAAGCTCAAGGCTTTCTTGGGAAATCAAGCGTTTTCAAACATTTTGCCTACGTCTAGGCATATGTCTGTGTATCTACTAACTAATGCATCAGGCACACCAGTGTCATAATGTGCCCTGTTTTTCTTCTGTAGCTGCTTACAACTTCAGTGAGAGGAGAATAAAACGTGCAAATCAGTCATGCATTAAGTAACGTTGCTATCATCTATCACGTTTGTTCACTTATCCTTTCTCCCAAGGAGAGAAGCGTTTGGTTTGGGGTTTTACACCCCCCTAAACATTTATGCCAGAAATGTCAAGGTCAAAGAAAGGTGCTCTTCACTTGCAGTAGGAGCTGGTGAAATCTGAGAGAAGCTCCCAGAGGAATGGAAGCCTACTTCACAGTCATGGCTTGGCCATCAAAAACAAATGCCTTCTGCACAGATATACATCATCCTTTATCTGGAGGGCTACCTCGTGCCAGAAGAACATCCCTGTCAACCCTCATCCTTTAACCCAATTCTTCAGATAGTCTGAGATGATCTGTCATATCAGTTCCCGCTTCCCTTGGCATGGTTACATTAGAGGCAAACTCTGTATCTCATTTCTGTTCAAGCCCAGTCCACAAAATACCAGAGGAGTAGCTTTTTCAATAATATTTTAATCAAAATGATAAGTATTCTCTTACTTTGCACTGACAAAATGGGAAAATTGAGTTTGTTTGGATTTTTTAATTAAGTTACAAATTCATTAAAGGGAATTACCACTTCACAGGGTACAAAAGACTGCATGTGTCTGCAGTTATTTTTCTCCACATTTCTTTCTTTAATTGCATTCTGGGTCACCCATTACTGCTTTTTCACCTCCTGCAAGCTATAAGCAAAAGCGTAGCAAATACATTGCAACACATGCTTGTAAGGGTGCTATTCTTCCTGTTTCAAAGTTTTAGAAGTAACTTCAATCCACAAGCCTCCAAAAAGCACAAAACAAAAATAAATGGCTTTTTACAAAAAAAGGAAATCAGTTACTGATCTCCAGTGAAAATGATCTTTAGGTGAGACACTTTTCATTTTGACATGCTTAAATACCACAGAATTAATACTGCATACAGATGACAAAAGGGTCACACACTCACCAGCAATTAAAAAAGAAATCATCTAGCAATGGAAAAATGCAAGTGCAAGGAAAAGGACTGTGTCCAAACAATGCAAGGATTATGAGGAAAGAATCTTCTACACCTATTAAAGGGAAATGGCATCCTACCCAGGGTGCAGTCATCAGGTATATTACAGTGATATTTTATCTCCTAAATAATGAAGAAGGGGGATTAGGTGGAGTCCCTGTTCATTGTTGAGTAAATGGTAAAATGGTTGGTAAAAAACAGCTGTCCTGGTTTCAGCTGCCCACCTTTTTTCCATCATCACAAACTCGTATTTAGGAAGGCAGGATAGTGTAGAATGACAACTTGTGCTGTTGGGTTCCTTGCTATACTATTCAGCAAGGGAAACTTCCCACTGTTTAAAATGTCTTTTCTAACTATTTCGCCATCGAATCAGAGTGTTTCAGCATGGTGCTTAGCCCCACTGTCCCTGATTCTTTGGGGCAGGGATGGGCTGACCAAAGCCAATGGAGATATACATTATTTAGCAGGTTTCTAAGTAGTTTTCCTTGGACTCTCTGCTATTCATTATACAACATTTTAAGACTTTGAAGATGGAAATGCACAAAGTTGAGAATGGACATGGAATACATATGGTTTTATCATTCAAATCATCGCATGTCAATTACCATCACTATACTAACGAGGTCAGTCAGCCATGCTCTTCTACTTGCAACTGGAGGGCACTGATTGCAGATGTAGTTCACTTGGATGACTCCTTGTGGGAAGAAATACGTAGGAAGCCCTGGTTTCAATACGGTGGTGAAGATTATGGACATTGTTACAATCAATTGGCAGAGACATCATTTTAATTTATAATGAAACCTAAGAGTAAGTTTGATGCATTTATGCGTTCATAGGGAGCATTTCTCTCTGCTCAAGTGGATGCAGTGTGCTTCATTTCTTAGCAGTGTGTTCAGGAAGAATCAATGAACGGGAGAGTGAGCTGAAGAACACCTAGGTAATCGTCAGCAGTGAAATGTGGAAGGCGAACAATGCCACCACTCACAGCCAGATTACCATAGTCATGGCATGCCTCAGAGCAAGCACTGCCTGTGGAGGTCAGTGAAGAGTCAAACCGTGTCTTACCAGCAGAAAGAAGGGGGAATTTTAGTCCCTTTCTACTTCTTCACTCTCTGTTTCCTCAGATAAGCAGGAGTTATGAGAGCTAAGGATCATTATAAGATAGTCTTTGACCCACAATATAGAACAATTGCCCCGTTAGCTACAGTTGTGTTAACTGGGTTCTGCTACACGTTGTGTGGGGTAGAGCTCACTAAAATGTGTGCCTTCAGTCATTTGTTGACTAATGCAGTCTTTGTGGCCAACTTAAGCACGTTCCACTGCAAATGCTTTTGATAACGCTCTTATAAAGGCTTGTGAATGTCAGTGTAGGAGGGCAAAATATTTTGAGCTGCTCAGCTTCACTTTATAAATATTTTTGGAAGCCACCAATATGAAATGTTCCATTCACATTCGGCACTGAAAAAAATAATGGCTTCTTCTAAAACAAAGACACATCTGTCAGTGCAGTAGAGTATATGAATTTACGCAATCTGCAGCACAGAAAAAGTACTTTCTCAACCAAATTAAGTTGAAGCAGGCAGAGAAAGAACAGCATGAAGCTCTCTATGCAATGTCAACAATAATTAACAGAGCACTTTATAGTCTGCCAGTGCTTCCCGTGAGTAAGGTACTCTCAGATATTTGGTATGAGCAGGCTGCCCTCCTGTTCCTCTGCTCCTCGAACCCAAAGCCGCAAATGTTAGCTTTTAGCAGCTAGCCTATCATTAACTTTTTAAATGTTGTATGCTACCCAACATTTTCCCTTAGGAGGACAAAGGGCAGAGGGCAAGACGACACTGTTGCAACTGCTGCAGGGATTCATGGGGTTTGTTTTGCCTTGTCATACTGGGAAATTTGGGGGTTTTTTCTTCTTTCTCAGGTGCATCAAAATGAAAAAAACAACACATTGCACCACACACAGGGTCTGTTAATCTCTTTATTCTCGAGTTTGCCTGTTGATAACTTGGGAGAAGGCAGCTTCCTTGTTTCCCTCACAGATGAGTACAACATTTGGAAGTTTTCTTCAACTCCTAGTGATTCTCCAGGGATGCAGACTGCAGACATTTTGCAGCAGGGAGTCTGAGGCCACCTGTGTACAAAATGCAGAATGTGAGTCTGCTTTCGCACAGAGCACTGTATTGCTCCCATAATTCTGATTTAATTGTGCTGCCTTTACATGTACTTATGGATTAAATTTCCAGTATTGCTACAGAATGGGGCACTCCTGCCATCTTTCTCTCTTTACAGATGACAAAACTGCAGCCTTGTCTAGAGCAGAGGGATTTCCACAAGTTTTTTCCTTCTAGACTGATTGTGACCGATTTCTTCCACATAGAAGAGTGCTCACACAGTTGTCAGGGAGACAACTGTTGGCACAGCTTTGCCCTGGTATTTGGAGGGCTTGGCCAGTCAATTGCTTTTCAGTGGATTGTGCATTCATGCAGATGCAGCACGCTGGCAGACTGACAGACCTGACTTTTTCATTTGCCAGTTTGAGCTCACGAGCATGCACTACCTCCAACCTGCAGCTGCGAGAGGTGGCCAGCATATCTCAGCTAGTGTTATTTGAACTAGTTTGAGCAGCAGCACAGTACAAACCTGGTGACCAAAAGTCAAGTGCAGCCAATGTGAGACACAGGACTTATTTGGAAGGTTGGGCTGCACTGTGTATATTGCTGCTAGTAGCTCAGCTGGTTGTTCAAACTAATCCAGGCCAAGATAAAACACTGTAATAATGCTTCTGTGATGCCAGTGTCCTTCATACAGTACAGCTGTGAGCCCAGAAATTCCCATCAGCCTACAGCCTGTGCCATTGCCTGCATCTCCTCTGCGGACCTCAGCACTTTCTTCCTTCCCCTCCTGCAAGCTGTGACCAAACCTAAATCAAAACCAGCCATCACGTCCCCTGAATTGGTGTAAAGGTTGAAAACAAGGACAATAAACTTTGTACCAGCTGAGGCTAATTAGCATGCAGCCAGTCATTTATGATTAAGCCATGCAAAATGTGGTAGTAGCACAAGAGCTGAATGCCATAGTACACAGCAAAGGCTCAAGGCACAGAGAAGTTAAGTGATTTGCCCAGTCTGACACCGCCATTCAGTGACAGAGGTAGAAACAGGCTGCTCATTTCTCTCTCTCAAAACAGGTTTAATCTCTAGATCATACTTTGATCTTGCTTTAGCAGCAGAAAATAAAAATTCCTCTGTTCATGCTGTAAGTCATTACAGAAATTACTTTAAGGTTACAGACTCACCATTATCACAGCACTGCTAGATCAAACAAAAAAGAGGGCAGTAGGAGAGGAAAAGAAGGGTTACTATGTGTCATTTACTTCCACAGTCTGCTCAACAAAGCCAAAGAGGAAAAACATTTTTTTTTTAGACAGATGCCTTTTACAACACATCAAACACTTCTCATGGGTGTATGTCAGAGACATTTTACTACAAAGGCTTTATCCTTTGCATTCACAACAGCCCGGGTGTTTATCAGGATTTTCCATTCCCTAAATTCAAGATCAAATTGGGATCTGCATTAAGATAGCAGAAGAAGTACATCAACAAAGTCCAAAATACAAAATCATTAGTGAAAAGAAAGCATTAAGTCAGCATGTTCCTGTGCTAAGGCTGCAGTGGGGGGAGTTTCTATCATCACAAAAGGAATGTCTGGAGAAGGAAACAGCCTATTTTCAATGTGCTGGCTTTGGAGGAAGCCAATATGAGGAAATAATTACTCTTTCTAATGGATTTTACTGCTACTAAATGTTTAAGTCCTCCATGCAAAGCATGTGGCCCCAATGTCACGAAGACAACAGTACTATTTAATACATAACATCACATGCATATATTCTGTTCTCCACATGCCCGCAGCAATGGTCTGATTTGTTTATTCATAAGTGCAGTTTGTAATTCTCTAAATTATCAAGCATAATGAAGAACATTACACAAAGACAAACTACATTTAACATTGCTACACACTCTTCCACTCTTAGGCCAAAACTCAACAGCATCTTTCATTTCTTCCCTCCTCCCCCTGCCCGCTGGTATGCATAATCTCAGCCCCCAAAATACTACAGGAGCCTTCCAAAAACTGTAGCATCCTTCCTGGGTGAGGTGTTGTCCCACCTCACAACCACAGCTGTTGTGCTAAGACAGTACTCCCAGCCTCTCTGCAGGCAATACAAGGATGGCAGATGATGGCTCATGCCACCCATGCAGGGTGATCCGCTCCACTCCCTGGGAATGGCCAGGCCTGAAGGTTTGCCATCCTCCAAAACCCATCAGCAACAGTAGAAGCACCAAACACCTGTCCCCAAACCCAGCACCTCCAGTCTTTTCACTTAGGGTGACACTGAGCTCCCACAAGATGTTCTGTCCCCTGAGACCACTGTAGGTTTAGATACTTACTTGAGAGGAAATTTCATTGTGAGCCAGAAGGACAGCGTGCTCTTACACTTACAGCAGAAAAAGAGGGTAGGCAGAAAGAGCAGAGATGCCTGAGGTCACTTCCTTTGCTTCTGTTTGGAATATAAAAAATGTCACAATTCTTCTCTATGCCAATTCTGTTGTACATTGGAGTAATTGGTTTCCAGTTCTAGTGGGTGATCTTGATTTCTCAAGAAGGTAAGCCATCAGGTAATCCTACACTTACTGTCTGGCTCCTACCACCATTGCCACTGTGTAGTCTTGTACAACATTTTTCAAATACTGGCACATCAGTTCATGCAGTGTCCTTGCTTCCACCACCACTGAATGAACGAACCCATCCATCAGGCTCCAGCAAATTTGGGTAGCTGTATCCATGAAGAACAGGACTCATGTTTGTTACTGGTAGCAGTAACACCTTCCCCAGTGAGTTTGAACAGTCTCCCCCTCCAGGTTAAATCAAATGGCTCTTGCTCTCCCTCAGAGATGCCAGTGGATGGATGTGCCACCCCAAAACTCCCACCTCTTGGATCATATAATGCTTATGTGAAAATGGTGGGTAAGCTCCTAGCAGCTCTTCCAGTTCAAAACGGGCTGGGGAATAGCAGCATGTTAATTTTCTGGCAACAATGGTGGACCTATAAAATTAATGACAGCCTCTACAGCTATTCCCACCTGTTCTCAGAGCAACATATGTATCAGATACATACCCACCCATGAGTCTACCTGTGATGGTAATTCAAACTATAACAAAAAAACCCCAAACCAAACCAAACCCCAGCCTTTCCTGCACAGGGAAAAGAGTGTAAAAGAGCAGGTGGGAATTTTGACTATTTTGACATCACACTTAATTGGGCCTTCCATAACACATGTCCAAAACAAGACAGATGTGTCAGCAGCAGCATCAACCCAAGGCTGATACTGACCAGACATATTGTAATATATGAAGATGGAGAAAGATGAGGGTGAGTCAGCAGAAGATGTTTGTCTTCTATGAAGAAGATATGTCCTAAAATTTGGCTCTCTATTACAGGAAATTACACTAATATTTGAATCACTGTTCTGTACACATCATCATTCTGTACAGAAGTTTTCCATGGTGAGGAAGTCATCGTCAGGCTTTACAATTTTGTGCTACAGTTTTATTTCAAAACATGTCCCAGAGCGTCCAGCTGACCCTGTGCAGGAAAGTATTTGAAGTACATGTGACTTCTATTCTCTCCAGTAAAAACTCTGACCGAGACACTCCAGGGATACATGCAACAACCCTTCCATATTCTACCTGGAAAAGGCAAAATAGTTTGTGGCTATTGTCTAACAAAACATTACAGAGAAGAAGATGAAAAGAAGTGGAAAGTATCAGTGGAATGCTCATAAAATGGAGATTTATCTCACGACAAATGCACTAAGATTGCCTGGAATTTTTCTGAGATATTTTTAATTTTTTCCACATAATTTGCTTGTTAGTGGCCGTATTTTCAGAAGGAATATTCTCATTTGAAAATGCTTACATTATGATTAGAATTACTAAGCTTGCTCTGCTCTGGAAACTTTAAAAAAAGTCCTGGCAAATTACTGTTAAAAAAGTCCCCAAGATTTTACAGGTTGAGGGGGAGTTAATTCAAACTCATCTGTAGCAAAACATGTTTAAAATTTATTTCTTTTAACGGCCATTAAATGTTGAAAGTGCAGTACAGGAGATATGCTGATAATAGAAAAATCCTCCCTTTTGTGAATAACAACAGTAATGAGGCACTATTGCACAAGGGGAAAAAGAAGATAAGCATTTCATCGTGGATATTCTTCCCCTTAGACAATACGGCCTTTGGCAAACTGTGATGTTACCCAGGTCTTTAAATAGTGAAGTTTCCAAACAAAAGGTTGGGAAAAAAATTTGATGAAAATATGTTTATAATTAAGGATGGAGCTTGGAAGAAGCCCAACAATGAAAGCAATTCTTGTTTTCTAACCTGGAGAACAAACTTTCTATAAACACTCACAGTGAAGGAGATTACCACAGTAATGAAGCAAAGCAATGAGGTGAAACAGGGTACACATACTATACCTGAAAACGTTTCAGACTTTCAGCTATTCTCAGCCAAGACGCAAGCTGTCTAGCACAGATAGATTTGGGATGTAACGTCAGTGGACGTCTGGGGAGACAGTCTTGCTGTTACATCAATACAGCTCCATGCTCCCAAAACGATCCTGCTTCCTTCCATAGCTACTCCTTGGTGGAAACATTTCTATTATCTTTCCAGTATCCCATAAGTCAGCACTGCACAGAGTGAGGTAGCTGAATTGCAGTTGTTCTTTTTAGCATGTGCTGTTTTTACACATTCACTGCTAGTTCTCTGATTGAGGCTTTAGCCTAGCTATGCGAAAAAAAAAAAAGGTGGGTTGGGTTTTGCAAAAGCCAAACCAAAGCTGTTTCAGTTCCAAGTCCCATTTTTTCTGAACCCTGAAAGTTAAAGCCTGGGTGGTTTGGGTAAGTGCTTCTAATTCTAGCATACCCCTATTTAAATTAAGAGGGAGGATTTGTTTTTAAAAACCTAAAACTAGGATGGTCTGGAATGAAGTCTCTGAAGACATTTAGGGAGAATTCAGATAAGCAGTCCCATTCCTCCCCCCACCCCTTATATCTCTCATGAATTTTTATCCTATCCCTTCCTTGCTTTCTATCTCTCAGATATTGTTTGTTTCCCCTCAATTTCCAATGGAGCTTGAAATTAGATTTCTTTTACTTCCTTGTTCACAAAGAAAGCTCTGAACCACACATCTTGGCATAAGTTAACTCCCAGACTGAGTCACTGAGTTACCTTCCACCTCTGTACCTGAACTGGTTGAAACCATGCAACAGAAATCATCATGTATGCCTTTTTCCATCTCACACTGTCATTATTTGATTTTTGGAAGGAAAATTCTGATTTTAGTTGGACAGAAATAGAACCATCTAATTGTAATGGTTTTAGTCTCAATTTATGACAGCAGGAATTGGCCCACAGTGTGACTCAAGACAGAAACAGTATTCATTGTCACAATTTATAACTTCATCAAGAGTTAACTTGGGAACTGCAAGCTGGCAGCAATAATTCGTACATTGCTGCACACTGTGTTTTCATCATTTCTGTTGATACTGGCAAAACACTTGTTTTGGCTTTCTGCATGTTGCCGTCATTAGTATAATATAGTATAGCCACTCAGATCTATTTAGGGGAAGGTCATTTTTATTCAACTGATTATGTACTGGGATGTTAAATAAACAAGCAAGTTAAAGACATCAGCAATCCTACTCCTTGATTCATGCCAAAGTGAATTCTAAAAGCTGGCCAGTTCAATTAGAGGAAAAGTCAAGCAGTGATTATTTCAGTTGGAGGAAAGAGGACATTACATTTCCTTTTACTTCAGAATTACCTGGAACGCTACTCCTTGATAATGGCTAAATACATCCATAAGGCTGGATGTGTTCAAAGACAAGCTAGAACATACTTGGTAACTATGACATGAGCAAGATTACTTATCCTGTTCATAACAATGAAAATTTCCTATTGAGATTTCACCAAGCAGAAAGTACAGAATCATGACTATTTATTTACAGCTGTTTGGAGTGCCCTTCCAACGCACAAAAGGACACTGTCCTTGAAAATGATATTTGGGGGGAAGTAAATGTCCATTTTTTTTCATTTTGCAAGTTTGCAACCGTAAAAGTTACAAAACAAGTCTCTTTTGGGAAGTACTCATCTTTTACGCTCATTAGATTGCAATCCAGCGATGACTGAACATGATATTTAAACAGTAGTGTTTTTGCCAATGAGTTACATGATCAACACGAACTGCTAATGTCTTCTATTCTAAACCTTCTCAAAATGTCAAGTGTTCTTGTCAGCTGAGTGGAAGTGGCATAAAAGTAACTTTTGAAGTTGCTGTTGATGAGATACCCTTGGGGAACTTAGTACATATACTGAAATCATATTCACAATATGCTCTAATCTCCCCTGCTGCAAAAGGACTAGGCTCTTAACTCTCATTTCCATTAATGGCAATGTAGCACAGCCTGGGTCTTCCTTCCAAAAAAGACACTGGGCATTCTCAAATAACACAAGTCTTATTTCCTGATTTTTTTCAAGCTGTAAGAAAATAAAAACATAAAATAAACTAATGAAATTGCTTTTGAAAACCTAGACTTGGTAACTAACTCTGTTACAACCCTCATAATTGCAGCACTGTTAATTTTTATTATTTTTTTTACACAACAAATCACCAAAACAGCAAAGAAATTCACAGTTGTCTGATTCACACTGGCTGTAGCAGACTCGCTGATTCTTCAGTGCCAGTTTCTTTTGTGAGTGAAAACATCTTTCTGATGTTTTAACATCTTTCTGATGTTTCTGATCTAAGGTAAGAAAGACAGTGCATTACCTGATGTCCTTGCCAAGGATGCGCATGACCTGGGTTCATTCCCTGCTCACCCATGGTTATCGCATGTGACCATGGAAAAGTCATACAGAGCTGTTTCCACTAATGTACTGAGGCAAAACTTCGACGTGCCTGCCCAGAGGTCTCGCAGCCTTGCTCAGGTACCTCCAGAGCTCTGTTGGCACTTGCTGGTTACAGTTGCCTTTCATTGACTTTACCCTACTGCCCCAAGAAAGATGACGGGCTTCCAGGCTTTTGCCCCAAAACAGTGCTGATGGTGGCTGTTACACTATTTACAGTAAAAGCCATGAACTACTTTGCTTCTAAAGTTTCAATGAAGTAAGATAACCACCGACACTGTATTTCCAGCACCATGGGTCTTACATGTTGACGCATGTCAAGATAAGGTATTTTTTGGAGTCTCTTTCTTGACTAACGAACACTTTTTTTACTCAAAGTATTTTCCAAAAGGCTACTTAGACAGGCGGATCTTTATGGACTACTAGCAAAGGGACTGTGCGCTTGTGATCAATGTTTGGTACTTTAATTACACATACACAAGATCTTTTCCTCAGAAAGTGCCAAAAAAAATACCCCAAAGTCTCTGTTCACTTGTTGAAAGGCAAAACATGTATTTTGTGCTGTTCTTCCATGCACAAATGTCTGACTGCAGGAACAAATAGCAGTATTTTGGACAGGGAACATTCAGTTTTCAGTTTTAGCACTGTCAATCCAGAGTAACTGCAGTGGCACGTAATTTGGTGCAAAGCACAAGTGTTTATGAAGATGAGCTTTTATACACGGCACTTCATGGTTAATGCGCAAATAAGCATAAAAATCAGAAAGCAGGGTAGAATTTGGTATGTATTTTATTATGTTTGATTTTGTATCCACATTTTTTCACTTGACCTGTAACAAATATTAGTTAGTATATTGGTTCCATTAATAAATATTTCAGAACTTGAGTGCTTTCAAATTGCTAGCTGCTTTTTTGTGATCATTTAGCAACACTCAGTGCTAATGTCTCTGTAACAAGTAATCCATGTCTAAACTGGTTTTCACACTGCTAAAAAGTAAAAGTTCAAGGATGCTGGAAGAAAAAGTAGGCCTCCAAAAACATTTCAGGGTCATTTCACATAGAATCATAGAATAGAATCATAGAATCATAGAATCATTTAGGTTGGAGAAGAACTTCAAGATCATCGAGTCCAACCATTAACCATGCCCCCTAAACCATGCCCTGGAGTACCCTGTCCACTCACTTTTTGAATATCTCCAGGGATGGTGACTCAACCACTTCCCTGGGCAGACCATTCCAATGTTTGACAACCCTCTCAGTAAAAAAATTTTTCCTAGTATCTAACCTAAATCTCCCTTGCCTCAACTTGAGGCCATTTCCTCTTGTCCTATCTCCAGCCACCTGACAGAAGAGACCAACACCCACCTCACTACAACCCCCTTTCAGGTAGTTGTAGAGAGCGACAAGGTCTCCCCTCAGCCTCCTCTTCTCCAGACTAAACAGCCCCAGCTCCCTCAGCCACTCCTCATAAGACTTGTGCTCAAGGCCCCTCACCAGCTTTGTGGCCCTTCTCTGGACATGCTCCAGCACCTCAGTGTCTTTCTTGTAGTGAGGGGCCCAAAACTGAACACAGTACTCGAGGTGCGGCCTCACCAATGCTGAATACAGGGGAAAAATCATGTCCCTGTTCCTCCTGGCCACACAATTTCTGATACAGGCCAGGATGCGATTGGCCTTCTTGGCCACCTGGGCACACTGCTGGCTCATATTCAGCTGGCTGTCAGCCAGCACCCCCAGGTCTTTCTCTGCCGGGCAGCTTTCCAGCCACTCTTCCCCAAGCCTGGAGCGCTGCATGGGGTTGCCGTGACCGAAGTGCAGGACCCAGCACTTGGCTTTCTTGAACTTCATACGATTGGCCTCAGCCCATCGATCCAGCCTGTCCAGATCTCTCTGTAGAGCCTCCCTACCCTCAAGCAGATCGACCCTGCCTCCCAACTTGGTGTCGTCTGCAAACTTGTGGAGGGTGCACTCAATCCCCTCATCCAAATCATCAATAAAGATATTAAACAGAACTGGCCCCAACACCGAGCCCTGGGGAACACCACTTGTGACCCACCGCCAACTGGATTTCACCCCATTCACCACAACCCTCTGGGCTCGGCCATCCAGCCAGTTTTTCACCCAGTGAATAGTGCACTTATCCAGGCCACGAGACGCCAGCTTCTCAAGGAGTATGCCATGAGAGACAGTGTCAAAGGCCTTGCTGAACTCAAGGAAAATAACATCCACACCTTTCCCTCATCCACTAGGCAGGTCACCTGGTCATAGGAGGAGATCAGGTTGGTCAAGCAGGACCTACCTTTCGTAAACCCATGCTGACTGGGCCTGATCACATGTTTGATTGCATCTGCTCTTGTAACTATGTTATGCATTGCTGGATTTAAAAGCCTGTTTTCACACAGGTGATATCATACTTTACAGCACTGTAGCCTCATTTACATTGCATTCACAAACATAGCAAGTGGGGCGAAAAACACACAAGGATATTCAACAACTAGGTTAACCCACATCCAGAGACATCCAGAATGTGGGTTAAGTACAGGTAGAAGAGTACAGCTGTCACATCCAGGTCAATGAGATGCATCTGGGTTCCCAGCCCATCCTTGCCTCAGCTGGCTTCCTTTGTAAACCAGGCAACTGGGCCAGTTGATGATGATGCTTAGCAGCTCACCGTGCAAGCAGGGCACTTTCACTATTAGCCCTAACCACTTAACACAATCTTGACAGTAGTAAAGCCTGGCTTTTTGCAATATTGACTCACTACCATGAAGTATGAAATGAATCTTTAGAATATCATGGAAGGTAGGAGCTTTCTTCATTGGTAGCAAGGATCACAAAACCCTCAATGAAGTGCAGAGCCATAAACGCAGAAAAACCATCCCACCAGTATGAATTTTTAACTGAAACATCAGAAGCAGGGGACTGACTAGAAGCAAGAGGCTCCTGATGATTGTACAAAATAATAATAACTTTAAGGCTCATAATTTTCAGGTGATTTATTTAATCTTCACACACACCCACAATGAAGGAGGGCAAAACAATTCTGTCTGTGCTGCACAGGGACTGTGAGGCATCAAGAATACAGGATCTGCCCAGGGCCAGCATGAGGAGTCTGAAATGCCTGGCTGCCAGCCCCATTCTCAAAATACATCGCTCCTTTCTAGAGGCAGCAGCTGTTTGTTTGTTCTCTGACACTTATAGAACATCTAAGATTATTTCCATTGAAGATAATAATCTGTCCAGTCCAGTGGGAACAAAATTGGGTCATAAATGTTTAAGCTGGTCCAGTTTCACTGAAAACTCTTGGTAAGCTCATGGTTAGACACAACACTGTAATTATCAGGTTCAATTTAGGAAGCTGACTGGCACACCAGGAAGGCTGGGGCAAAAGCACAAGAGCTGTGGGTTCAGCTCTTTGTTCTGCCACTGGAGTGACCAATCTTCTGGCCAGGGCAATTCCTGTAGCCTGAAACTCAGCCAAGAGTTGTACACATGCTAAGAATCCTCCCATGCCACCACTAGAGGTGTGTACCTCATGCGAGGAAAAGGCAAGCACTTCCCCAGCCCATGACTGATGCATGCACTGGAGACATGTGAAAGCGCAAGGTCTTGGGAATAAAAGCTTCCTCTAGGATGCATGGACATCCCTCTGCATTTCAGTTGTGTGATGGGCTTGTCTGTCCCATGAGAAAGGGGACATTGTGGAGTTCTAGGGATAGTGGCAAAGAAGGGGGCATAGACAGGACCAATTGTCCCAGGAAGCAGGATCCAGATTTGAAGCCCCAGGTACGATGTCCTTGTTATGCTCTGGTCTTTTTGTGAGACTGTGGGCAAAACATAAGCGTTTAAATTTTTCCACAACGAAACTACTGAAAAGTATTTTTTTTCTTTTTAACTGGGATGTTCACCAAAACTTGATCATTTTAAAGCAGCAGAACAGCAATGAAGCTGGTGGACAGTGTCTTGCGACTGCAAGAAAGACCCTCAGTGCTTCTGACTTCCAGCAAGCTCCTACACGAGCAGGACACAGGAGCCACGAGCCATGAGCCACTGACATTTTTATATCAAAACCAGTAGCATTTAAATGATCACCCTCATTTCTATTGAAGAAATTTGTTCTTATTACTGGGGCTTTTTTTGAGCAGAGGTAGGCAGAGTAAAAATAGATGTCAATCTGACTGCTTATTACAAACGTTTTCTTTCTCCTGCTTTTTGTACCACATCTGGCCCTTTCTGTATGTCCATAGGGCACAGTGAAATGCTTCAGTGTAGGCATTTCACTGGGGCAATCTTGAGTTGCAGGCTAGCCACTTTGGACACGCTTACTGTCACTGAAGAAATACACGTACCACAAAAGGATAATTATGCCCACCTAAAAATCCAAAAGTGTGTCAAGCAGCTAACATTGGGTCTTGTAATAACCTACAATTAGCATGTAAAGCCCAAGGCATCTCCATGTTGACAACATGGTTTAATCCAGTAATAAAGTAGGCTAAAATTATTATTATAGCTAATAGTATTTTTAACAGAAGTGAAACTATAGAAATGAAGCTATGCAAACATATTGATTTCAGCTGTGCCTCCCTGACAAGTCTGTATAGATTTTGTTATCTATGGCCCATTTTTCCAAAAAGAACCCAAGGCTCACAAATATAGAAATCCCTGGTTGTATGAAATAGACAGTTGTGCATCAAAATGAGGGATTTACATGTTTAACTGCCCATATTTGTATCCTTCTACCCAGCCTGCATACACAAAGGTGAAGATTGTTATATTTATCAGTGCATAAATGAAAGGAGGAGAGATAAATGACCTGGTTTGCAGAGGTGCTGAGCACATGCAGTTCCCATTTATTTCAACTGGAGTGTGAAAAACAGGCCCTAAGTGACTGGCCCAAGCTCACACAATGCATGATTGTCAGTGCCAGGAAGAAAACCCAGAAATCCTTCCAGTCTAATCCTCCCAGTCTAAATCCTCCCCAGTCTAAACCCTAGACACAGGCTCTCCCAGGAAGGAAAAAAAGAAAAAAGCTGTACAACAGCCTAACCACTCTCTTATTCTTACCTTAGCTTGCTAAGAGAATAAAAAAAAAGGGACATGAAAAACTCCTGCATAATCTTTAATGACTAGCAAATAATGCCAAGTAGGGCAAGTAAATATGTGTGAAGCATTGCTCACACACCCAGCAACTTGCATGTGTGTCACAGATGGTTTTAGTGAAGAGCCAAAAAGAGAAAGAGAGAAAGGAAAAGGAAAACAAGTTACAGTCCAGATAAAGAGTAAGATAGACAAAGACATTTTCTAGTATTAAAAAAACCCCATCCCTTAAAAATGCCACAAAAACTAATGATAAAAAACCATAGAACCATTCCCTCTCCTTGATAACGTGTAGGCTAATCTCTACATAAATAGAAATAACAGCCTTTGAAATGGCAATGATTTGCTTGGAAAACATTCATTAAAAATGTCCTGCAATTATTGACTCTATCATTATTTCTTGGCAACAGCTGAGTCTCACTGCATCTTGTGTTGTTTTTCCAATGAAAAGCAAAGCATTGTTTGGAAAAAGAAAAACACACCAAAAAAACCCACAAGGACATTGTATTTGAAATATGTGCTTGGTGACATGGAGCTGATTGCCCAAAGGAATCAGGATACATATATTTGTATTATTGTACATGTGAGTAGCTTGAATCATGTACTGCTCTCTCTCTTTGTTTGGATTATGCAGCTTGGCTGGGCAGCCATCCAAAAGATTCACATTAAATTCGAGCTATATTCAGCACAAAAGTCATCTAGCATCAGAGGATCAAAGTTACATCAACCAACAAGCACTAAGGAATTGATAAGCCACTAAAATTAGGTCATCTCCTAGCAGCTGCTTTTGATGGATGAAGTAGAATTTAGCCTCAGGTTTTCTATTTAAAGATCTGTTACAGCATCTTTTCCTGCAGCTACAATGAGAACACAACAAAGTATAATGCTTCTGATTAAATGTTTAATCATTACTCTTTACTCTTCTGATTGTTTCTGCCATGGCACAGATGATTAACTGCACACACTATTTGCAGCTTTCCTAGCCCTTTTTAAACTGACATTAAAATACTCAAGATTTTTAATTCCTATGTTGTAAAACCTAAGAGATGATTTTTAAAAAATGTGGATAAAAATCTTGCAAAGCTGTTTACTTACCATACGTAGAGAGAGAGATTCTCACTTACTGGAACTGAAAATTAATCTCTATGCAATTATCCCACCGCTGTGTCCACCGGAAGAATCACCGCATCACTAGGAACTGTATGAATACAAAAGTACATATCTGTGCATAAGTACATGTGGGGCTATAGAAATTTTTATGTATTTATGATTTTATTTGTGGCTACTTTTGGGGAAATTATCCAATTACTCTAATTAACACATACTTTTAAAGGTACTCGCTAGTGCACTAGGCTATCTTAGGTCATTAGCAACTGGCATTATGATTGCTAGACGGAGTTCAATACATGACCTACCAAGACATGCTTATGATATCAGGATAATACAAATGGTGCCATCATTAGCAGCTTTACAAGAGAGCTCAAAAGGAAATAGACAAAAACCCCGAATTAGTTTCACATGCATAGAACCTGCCCTTGACCTGTTCAGAATATGACCAAGATCTGCTGGCTGCAGGCTGTGTACAACACTGTTATGTCATCATCTGCGTAAATGAAACTAACACAGGACTTTGTTGTCAGGGTTTTCAATATGACATCTCTCATGTCTGTTAAAATCACTAAAATCTAATTTAAATAATCTTAAGAAACACAGGAGAGGAAAAGAAAGAACATCTGCCTAGTGCAAAAGATGAAGTCAACAGTCTTCTGCCTTTTCAAGTAAAAAACTGATGGGGGAGAAAGACTGAAAAATATAGTACGTGACAATGTCACATAAGACACATCACTTTCTACAAATGATGGACATGTGTATGCCACTCTAGAGCAGTCATGCTCTCTGCTCCCTTATGCCAGCCTAGTAAGTGGGCTGTTGCTGGGTAAGTTTTGTAAGGGGTGGAAACTCCGTGTGCATTTCCGCTCCAAATTTGGTGTGCCCAGTCTTTATTACTTGAGAAAGCAGCATTATGCACTGTAGTTCAAAGTCTAGCTCTAGCTTTTTCCAGCTACGTACCTCTTTTTTAATTAAAAATCTAAACTGGGGCAGAGGGGAGAGTATGTAATACATCTGGAGTAGACAACACATCTGAAACTTTTTCTTTTCAAGGAAGAATCTTTATGAGCAGAATGTAAATGAGTTTAATTTATCAGTGGTGCTTAGTACTGCAGTCTGCTTGGATCTCAAGCTAATCAGCTTTCTCTTTTGCTCGGGGCCTCAGAGAAAAAGCCAGCCACGGAGCCAGCTTGTAGGTGCCTATCTGGCTCATGGAGTAGGACATCTGGTGAGATGGGGATGCTTTGATGCCACATAAATTTCTGACAACCTCAGCTGAAGGCTGTCTGTCATAACATCTGCTGTCTTACTGTGCTATGACCACGCTTTTTTCCTATGCATTGAGCATATCTGATATTACACATGAAAATCTTGGGATTTCAGTTTTGACTGGCCTAACAAGAAGTGGGAGAAAAGTGCCTTTTCTGCCCTCTAGCTGCCCTCCTTGGCTCATCCTAGCATTAACATCCTTTCTGTTCATTTGTTTACTAACAGAGTTACCTCATCATCTACTAATTACTGTGTGCTCAAGGCAAAACTGGCCAAAGATGCCAGAACATAACAAGAGTTTGCTTACTTTGTGACATTTCATCTCTACATCGATCTAAGGAAATAAACACATCGCCCTCTATTGTTAAACAAAATACCTGAACTCTTTTTAATGGAGTAAGGCCACATATGTTCATCAGGTCCACAAATTTCATTTAACTCAGAATAGAAAAGAAGAATAACATTTGCAGGAGAAATGTATTATCCTGGTCACTTTTTCTGGCAGTGGCTCTGATTTAAAGTTAAACCTATTACTGAATAATTCCTTCTTTACAGCTATACTTATTCTTGATGGTGACAAACACTCACAAATGAGAGTGGGAGTTTAGTATACATATTATACTGAGTCTGATACTAATCTCAACACAATGCAACATTCCATAATCAATGACCATACACTAAATCTCAATTGTTCAAGAACTGATCTGAGGCACTTTTAAAAAATCCAGTTGGCCAATTTATCACTTGACAATTTGAAGACTTACTTTTTTTCTGCTTTTTTTTTTTTTAAATTTTTAGTTTCAGAAATTTCTTTCTTTTTCCCTCTTTTTCCTTATGGTCATTTGATGCAACAAGTTGTGTGATGATCAGAATTTGGAGATAATCTAAAGAAGGAAGAATATCTGCCTTTCTCTTTTGTGCTGCTACCAGCTTTATCAAATGTCAATATCCTTGAAAAGTTAAATAGGGAAAGAAATGAAACACCAAAAAAAAAAACCCCATATAAAAAAAAATTCATTGCAGTCATTTCTCCTTTTATTCCAGTTAGTGATTAAAAGGGGGAAGGGAAATAATCTTTCCTCTTCTCTCCCCATATTTAGGACATTGGTTTGGCATAGCTACAGTTTCTAGTTTTGATAAAATGCTGTGTTTGTAAATATGATAGTTATCATTGTTGCTCTGATAAATCATACTTTGTTACTAAATAAAGTCAGGAATAATTGGAAACAGATCAAATAACATTTTTATGAGCTCTAGTCCTATTCACCAGGTACGAAAGCACTAGTAGTTCTAGATCATCTTGCTTGCCCACACATGGTTGCTATGCATTATGTTCCAAAACACAAACGCACAAACCTACTGACAAGAGTCAGTAAGAAGAGGAAAATTGTGGTTACTTGTCTTCTCAGATGAGAGGACCTGTTTCTTTTAGGCCTCCTTGTCTATGTCAGAAGAGTTGTACCATCCTATCCATGTCTTCTTGGAAGGGCAATGTGTCCTATTTCCACTTAAAGGTTGAGGGTTTGGCAAGGAATGTTCTGATCTTCTAAGACTGAACAAATGTTGTGCAAGATCTCATTACAGAGATCCCTGCTTGCTAGCCTAAAAATCTTCACCAGGCAATCACTGTTTCTTGGGTATGCTTATGAACAAGGAGGAGCTTGTTACTTATGCAGCGTGCAGTACACCAGATATGAAAATCAGCTACAAGATAGGGAAAGTGTTTATAGAAGAAATGGTCACTATACACCACCACATTTTGATGGGTCACTAATCTAAGCAAGCCATAGTGAAGATTTACGTAGGCTGACAGTACGAGGCTTGGTTTGTGGTCATGTGCTCTGAGGAATCAGCCACGCCAGCTGTCTCTCAGAAAGCGCTGTTGTTGTTTTCCATACTCATGATCTGCACTGGAGAAGAAAACTGTGAAGAGGATAATAAGACTCACAAAATGAAGCCCTTGAACGTGAACAAATTAAGCAGCAGGACTAAGGTTTTCCACTGCCTCTTACTTGAGCCCCCACCATGCTCCCCAACCTCAGTTCCTGTGGCCATGTCCAGTTACACGTCTCATACCCACAGGCAGGTACATAATGTAAAACCTGGTCAGACATTCTTCTGCTGGAACCTTGCCTTATTCCAGTGAATGGGCAGTTACTCGATACTTACGTTTATCCTACTCATTCAGCATGGGATCTCAGGTGGCATTTCCTGCATGCTTTTCAAACCCTACAAGAAAAAGAGAATTTTCTTTTTCTTGGGCTTTTATCTGGCTTTTATATCATAATATATTCCCATTGATTTGTTTGGGTTTTTTTTCTTTAAATAAACCTGAATACATTTACTGAAAGAGATATCATTATCACTGTTTTTAGATGCACAAGAAGCTGTGTTTCAGCAAGAATAAAGTCAAATTTGTCCACACTCTAAGCTAATTTGGGGGCCAGTTTGAGATGCCAACTACAGTTCTCAGTACTTGATAGCACTCTGTATTTGCTGAATACGGTTCTCACTGCCATCAGTTTCTGCTGTGAGGGTTTAGCATTTCTGCAAATCAGATCAACACCTCTAAACATGGATATTCCTAAATCAAGAACCTACTGTGCTTCCCAACCCATCCAGGATCCTTCTCTTCACCTGCTATTTCTCACCCTTTCAGTGACTGTACCGCACCAAAGCTGCCATCTTCCTCCACCTACCCAGGCAGTAAGATTTGGATTGCAGGAAGGACACCATCTCTACTGTTGGGTCTAGTTTTCAGCTCCAGATAACTGCTGAGGGCAGCAATTTCAGGGGAAATTTGCAACGAAAAGGCTCTCCTTTGTGGTTTGTGTATGTGCATGCAAGTGTGTGTAGCAAAGCTGACTGAAGTAGAAAACTATCACGTTCCCTTGCCTTTACATAGTATCTTGTCCATAACCCTCTGATCCCATCTTCTTTTCTATTCTGGAACTTGTTGCTGAAGGTATAGACCCCACCTTGGTGTGCTTCACCCCCTTTAACTTTTCTTCCCCTGCTTCCACAGAAGTTTGGGCTGGGATTGCCCAGCTAGGGCCAAGACCCGTAATTGTGACTGGTTTAGAAAGGTATGGTGAGACTAATGTGAATGAAACCAACAGAAAAGAAAAATGTTCACTGAATAAAAAGGAAAAAATGATCACTGTCAGGAATTTATTAAAATCTGGATCAGACATCCAGGTGCAATGGTGGACAACCCACATTTGAGACCCTTGAAACTCAAGTGGACAAAACATCCATTTTGCATGTGCTCCCAGGGCATGATGAACACATCGTAACAGACCTTTCCAGCTAAGATTTCTAGTACTAAAACTTATTCTTGCAATGCTGCCAGCAGCCTGTATATGCTTTGCCTAGCTGCAGTGGTCAAGAAAGGTACCTTCACAGCTATATCAAGGCCTTTTCCCCTTACTTGCAATAGTAATGAGTATATGAAATATTTTACATCCCTTTTCCTTGCCATATATAGCAATTATTCTCTCATTCATCAAATGTACACGAATTCCTTTTCATATGTAAATACACCATTTGCTTCACAGCTCTAGCCAAACAGTTGTGCCATTCTTTGTCAAGAAGATAATATATTTAATCATGGAGTGCCTTGTTTCCATTGTATTGAACAGGTGTTGTTTAATGGCACAGCCATTGTAATATTATATTCATTTATTAATATGAGTGTAACGAACATATTGTAGAGACATGAATGTGCTGGTCTCATGGTTAGGGTTAGTGGTTTCTTATGATGTGGTATGTGTAGGATAGTGGCTTAGATTCAGACTGCAGAGAAGCAGGAGTTCATTACAGCAAGTCCAAGTGATGTGGCTGGTTTTGGCCCTTGTTCACTTTTGAAAAGCAGAGAATACATGAAAGACTTCATTGAAAATGTGCAAGTTATTCAGTGTGGTTAATTCTATGTTGGCTTCGCTCCCACCTTCTTTCAAGAATGCGTATGTGACCATGCTTTCTGAAACAGCAAAACCAATCTGCAATAGATTCATGTTGCTTTTGGATACGTGCACAATCCCTAGTATCCTATTTCATGAAGTGACTTGTCTTCAAATATGAAGGAGGAGGTCAGCAGGTGATCAGCTAAAACTATGAAACAATGCTTGCTTGGTTAGCATAGCTATGGAAGCTCTGTCCCTTCATTTTTACACACACTGCCATTTTAAGAGTTACTGCTCTGAGCAATCCCTACCTAGAATTGCAGCTCAGCCAGCTGGCAAGGTAGCTACAGTCGCACAGGCAAATCAGGTTAGTAAGTGGAATAACTTAAGCGAAATCACCCATTTAGGATCAGGCCTCAGGGGGCCAAAATTCACAAACAAAGGTAAATGCCTGCAGTGCCCATTTGCTTTATGGAACTCAAGTGTCTACTTCAGTTTGTTTGGACACACGTCTCTTTTTTTTAAGTGCTTTATGCTAACTGTGATGGCCTATATCATCATTATGCAGTGCATTAGAAATACTCTTTTTTCTGCCCTTTTGGAAGCATTGCCTTTACATTTCATGGTATGTACTTAGGTGATTGCATTAGAGAAAAGATTAATAAATGCAACTAAATCTTCACCTCTGCACTGTACCTTCTGTTATATGACATATCTTGGCTTTTGTATTGTCTGGCAATTAAATAATCTTAATCTTGTTAATCTCTGTTTCACTTCCATAATGCTTACTGGCCGTTTCACAGCACTTTCTACCAGTCAGCCACAAACACTTTCCTCGCAAACCAAATGACAGCGTTCCACTAATGATTTTCATGGCTGCTTTCCGGACTCTGTCAGTTCCCAATGTTTTACTTTTAGTGGAGGGCCAAGAACAGAACAAGGTAGCTAGGAAATAAAATAAAGTGTTAACATTATTAAAACATATTCTGCAGTCTTCTCTTGACGCTTCTTTAAATTTTTACAAGAGATTGAGCAAATGCCCTCATGAAGTTGCCCAGCTTTTCTTCTTGCTTAGACTGAAAAACATATTGGCCTCATTTTCTTCTCACTAACACCAGCTTTGCAATCTTCCAACTCCAGTTTCAGCTGAATTACTTCACAGTTACAACTGAGTAAAGAAGAATTGAAACTGATTCATTATCTGCTTTCCAATTTTCTCCCATGGGACTTGGGATCAAGGTAGGGAGCGTTCAGTTCCAGCAGGAGGGGAAATCACTTCTGCATTCATGGTCGGTCACAACTCGGGCAGAGTGCAAAGGCCCCGTGCATGACAATCCCTCAACTCTGCAAGCTCAGCCTGGATAACTGTGCTTTGACCTGCCATGGCCATAGAGGACAGGCAAAAAATCTGGACCCTTACTTGAGCCACTTTGCTGATTTGCCATCTCCTGTTATGTCAGCTGCAACCATCATGCCTTTGCATGGCTCAAAGCAGGCTCTACTCCTCACCCCAAACCTCTTACTGAGTTTTATCCTCTTAACTCAGGCAAAAGCGTCAGTCTTCTTGTCCCTCTCATTTCACTATCTCTTCCCTAGAGATCTGATTTCTTCTACGAAAACTGGTTTTACTGAGCTGCCTCCCAAACCTACTGCAGGTTAGAGAGACAGCTAGGGACTCGTCACCCAAGGACACCCTGGTTCATTTTGTGCTGTAACAGTGATATCTAGCACAGATGCTCATACAGCGTTAGAGGTTCCTGTCTTGGCCAAGGCCTCTCTGGACACCACACAATCACATCCTGAAATCCAGCCTCTTCCGAATGTCTGTCTAACAAGCAGGACTGACAATAGATTTGTTTTGAGTGGGGGTGGGGGCAATCTGCCTACTGTTACAAAACAAGACTGAGAAAACTGGGAGCAAAAGCATCTTTTGGCTTCCCGACACAATACTGTGTCTGACAAGCCACGTCAGGCTGTTTTATTTAGCTAGTTTTTACTGAATTTATTATTAACCAGAATGAATTTTATAACCAGATGGGAACAGTAGCCAGCAGCCAGCTGTGGCAGACCACACAGCCCTCCTAGCAGCCCGGCGGCTGCTCCTCCCTCAGAAGACGAAGACCACAGCTCTGAGGATCTGATAACTGATTACACAGGTTGTGTTATCACCTCTTCTCTTTGTTCATACCTCAGCTTTGTCACCTGCCACTGGAGACCTCAGGACAGATTTTGATGTATGCCTGTCATGTAAATTAGATTAAGAAAATCACCCTCTCCAGGGTGAAAGTGACAGCACAGCCAGGTCTACCTACAGGATGAGTCTGCAACCTGGACTTCCAAAGGAGAGACACCAGGGATGGCTAAATCCATGCATGGCCCTGAGTAGTCTTTGCTCAGACATCTTTGCTACACAGACTTGAAGACTAAAATATGACAGCTTTGTACCTGAAGTGGAGCTGGAGTGAGGCAAAGTAGTTCCCCCATCTCTCCCATGGTAAAGATAGTGTAAAACTTTTGACAGAACCCTCTAAACTAGCTGTCCTGTGAAATACAAACATAAGGCATAGCAGGGGGGCTTTTTATTATATGACAGTTAGAGACACACATGAGACATCACACTTAATATTCATTTTTTACAGATTGCCCTTCCACCCACATCAGGAGATTACGCCATTATCTGCAGCAAGAGCTTTTCTTACTTGATGGAAAAATATTCTGATGTTGGCCATGAGAAACACTATTTCAGTACATATGGGAATGAAAAGAATGTATTCTTAAATGAAGAAAAAGAAATCCCCGATCAATAGAAAAAGGCAAACAAATTCTGTTCACAGCTCTGCATCTGTCAATGATACTAGCCAACTTACCCTGAATTGTCAGCAATGTAGCTAAGAGTAAACTTTGGCCAGTAACTATGGTGCATTTCATCTTACTATAAACAGAACTGCTAACATGCAAACTGATACCCAATCACAGCTGCATGAAAATAGCAGAGCAGCTAGGTAGGGAAGACAGGTGATAGGAGGTTTTCCAGAAATAATTGTCCCTAAACAATAGAGGTTCTTTGTACAAAAGATTTCTAATGGGAAGATCAATATCTTTAAACTATTATATCAATAACACTATTCTTCATTAATAGAATAAACCTATTAATATTGCCCTGTATCACTTAAGTGATAATAAAGGCAATACACCATTTTAAGAAGAAATCTTCTGACTCCAAATTCATGTTTTTCACCCTGAAAGGAATAATGCTATTAAAAGGAAACATTGCAGCCTTTGCTTTAGGAAACTTAACTTTTTTTTCCAAAGACTTATGAAGACTAAAGAAAGCTCAAGCATCTCTAGTGAAACTAGAGCCTCTACAGCTGAGGAAGATGCAGTGATCTGTGACAGTATAATTCCCTCTTTCTAAAAATTTGTCTGTGTGATGGAACGTATATGGGTACAACGCAGCTGTTGTACGGTCTCAGGCAAAGTGCAAGGGAGAGTTAAGTCATATGGGTGCTAAAATGATGTCACTAAACATAGCTATCATTAAATTATTTTTAAAGTTTTAACACGGAAACATGATCGTACTAGTCAACAGTTACTGGACAGACCAGCTGGGAGGATCCACTAGCAGCATAATTCAGGACATAGACATTCAACACATTGCATATGAACCTTAAAATAAGCAGAAAGAGGGGCAGGATTCCAGAATTATTTTTAAAAGCAATTTCGTAACAACCCTCTCTACCATGCCAGCTACTCAGTGCTCCAGGACACTCCTTGATAACTGCTGTGGTCTTGCTATCATGATCTCATCTTTAATTCTCATTATATGATGAACTAAAGAAAAAAATAATAAACTTGTCATCACGGTGGAAAAAAACTTATATTCTAGACAGAAAGAACACTCACAATTTATAGATATTAGCTGCTGTGTTTTCCTCCACCAACTTCCTAAGAAACTACTTGCTAAGAAGACCATGGGATTTACTCTTTCTGCTTACTTTGTTTACCTGTTGACAGCTGCCAGATGGCATACAGGCTAGAACAGGCCAGAATGGAGGAAACAGCACAGCAAGGTTTTCTATGGCAGCACCACACCCGGCACGTTCAGCAAGGAAACTTGGAGCAGAGGGTGTGCTGTGCCAACATGCAGGATGAGCATTGGTAAGTGAAAGGACTCCAGAAACAGGAGTCCAGAGCAGAAGTGTTTGTTTGCAACATCTACTGTTACCTGGAGCTACTAGGATGTTGTATTGTGAGAAGAATACTTAAGAAATAAAGCTCTTTTTTTTTTTTAAGTGATACTTATCAGGTTTTTTTTTACCCATCCTCACTCTACAGAATTCTAGCTAATGTTCCTCAAGTTATCCAACAGTTCCATAAAATCTTTCAGATTACAAATGGATTTTTTCTAGGCATCATATTGCCATGTGGCCCCAAATTACCAACTGACCTGCATTAATCCAGAACTTCTGAAAAGTCATTATGCAACATAGCAACAGAGCTACAGGAGCAGAGGTTAGTCATTACCATGCCCCTAACTGAAGTGATGGCACTAAAATCACATTAGGGAAGAATTTCAAAAGGCTACACCTACTGTGTCTAAGTAAAGAACGTAGATGAAGTATTAACTGAAAGTCAGAGAAGTAGCAAGTTATGAAAATAAGATTAGAAGAAGAGTTACACAGGAAAGAGAGACTCAGCTGATTAGAGAGAAATTATTCATAAGACCAACTGCTGTAATTTGGAAAAAACTCCAGAAGCAGCCAATTTATACTACCGTATTTATGTTAAATTCAACACTGTGAGAGACAATTACTGAAGATGTTAAATCCATACACTGGGGAACTCACCAAGGGACACTGGCCGTGCCTGACATTTAGGATAAAATGCCATGAGGTTGCACTGTTCCTTTTACTTGCCCTCGGTACTCCTCCATTATTGCCTGCTGGTGATATGCTCAGAAGGAAACTTGAGCTGCCCTGAACAGTAATGAAGTGCCATTGTGTTATAAGGGCATGCTTAACTTAGATGTTTCAATGTTATTTTTGGCAGCCATGTGATAAAAATCAAAAACTCTTGTGTGTGTGCGTGCAAGCCTGTTACATTCAAGTCACATGAGCAGCAGGCATAATTCTGTCCCAGAAATAAATGTACTATCAAGGCTTAAGTTTTCTAAAAGTGTTTTTTCCCATCTGATGCTCATTTAGGCAAAGAGAAATCAGCTTGTCTTACTGAAGATGCAGCAGCAATTTGCAGTAGTATGCCTGCCCCGCCCCACCCCCCGCCTTTAGCACTTTCCCAGTGCTGCTGCACTCCTATATACAAACTAATCATGGTACTGGGAGCAATCCTTACTCCCTCCACGCCCTCCTCTACTCCAGCACCCAGATTAGTCTACAATAGAGCACCTAGCCTCAACACAGCGCTTCAGTGGTGCAGCAGGACTGAAGCCGTGCTCAGTACTGTAAAGGCAATGCCATTCCCAATGCAAATACGAGGTGTTTGCAAACCCATCCTCAACAACGCTGAGAAGCCCAAACCGCCAGTAAGCTTCCAGCCAGGCAGTGTGGCATCTGAAGAGAAGACATGGAGTGCCTCCCAGGATTACTCCTCCCCATAGTCTCCAAGGGTCCTTCAGGTGATGGACAGGTCAGGAAACAAGAGCAGTATGAAACAGCAATGACTACCAGCTGCCAAATTTAAGTCAGGTGAGCAGGGCAGGATACTATGGACAAACCCAAGTTAACTGCAAAAAGGCTAACTCTGGTACCAGGAGCACTCTTGTCCACACTGCCTGGAGCTCTCTGCAGGCTATTTCACTGCTTCACAATCCTCCTTCAGAAACACCGCCTCATTTTTGGCAGAAGCAAAACAACCAGTGGCATTTGGAAGCTGTTTTCCTTGTCATGGCAACACATAAAACAACCTTTGTGGATGTTAAGAAATTGCTGGGCTTGAACAGGCAATGCTTTCCTCTTGCACTAATAGCAGATGCAGACTTAAAGTACCCAAAGAGCAACCCAAAAGGCAGGAGTGGGGAGCACTGATGAGCTCCAGGGCCTTGAGGATGGAGAATATTTGGGGTGGCTAGGACACATGGTGGGTGAAGGTTTACACAGAAGGAAGCTGTGTGAGCTGCTGGCCACGCTTGGCCAGCAGGACTAGGGAAGTGATCGTCCCCCTGTACTCGGCACTGGTGAGGCCGCACCTCGAGTACTGTGTTCAGTTTTGGGCCCCTCACTACAGGAAAGACACTGAGGTGCTGGAGCGTGTCCAGAGAAGGGCAACCAAGTTGGTGAGGGGCCTGGAGCACAAGTCTTATGAGGAGCGGCTGAGGGAACTGGGGTTGTTTAGTCTGGAGAAAAGGAGGCTCAGTGGGTATCTTACCACTCTCTACAACTACCTGAAAGGAGGTTGCAGCAAGGTGGGTGTCAGTCTCTTTTCCCAAGTAACGAGTGAAAGGACAAGAGGAAATGGCCTCAAGTTGCACCAGGGGAGGTTTAGATTGGATATCAGGAAAAATTTCCTCACTGAAAGGTTTGTCATGCACTGGAACAGGCTGCCCAGGGAAGTGGTTGAGTCACCATCCCTGGAGGTATTTAGAAGATGTGTAGATGTGGTGGTTAGGGAAATGGTTTAGTGGTGGACTCGGCATTGTTAGGCTTGTGGTTGTACTTGATGAACTTAAGGGTCTTTTCCAACCTAAATGATTCTATGATTCTAAGCTACCTAAACAGGTCTGTATGCTGTACCTGGTTGCTGCTGAGTCATTGGCGCCTTTGAGCAAGTCAAATCTCTGTGAAGAAAGTGTCTCAGTTTCTTCCCTTTCAAAGCAGGATAATGTTTACTTAGCGGAGTAAACCTCAGAAACACCAAAAGCCTGCCTTGTGCTTTGAAGCTCACACATACCATTTTACCACACAGAGTCATTCCCTTTTCTTCTGCTGCTCTTTTCCATATGAAAAAGAAATTATTCTGTGAACACTGAAATGAAACCTGGTTACTTACGGAGGTCACATCTTTGTCCCATCAGTTTTCTTTCCCCAGTCACCTCTGCCCAAACCTGTTTCTTCAGTCCCCACTGTATTCCTGATGCATGCATGTTTTGTATGTGGAAAACAGTGTGTGCTATGCTAAAGACGCCCATGCTGACCGCTTAGCTGATACCTATGCTTTACCTGCCTTTCCCTCCACAGAGGCACTGCCTCTGCCTCTCTGCCTCTGGAGAGAAAGCAGTTTTCACAAATCTAGTCAAAACGTAATTATCTGTAAACCCTCTTCAAATCCAGCTGAAGACTGAACAAGCTCAGAAGCTGCTTGTGAGGGGGACCAGCAGACAGACTGATGACAAAGAAAGATTGCATAAGTCGTGTTTTCTTATGAAACTAAGCTACAATAGAATTAGGAGATTCAACATGAAGTTCTGCAAAGATTATAATTCATCCACCTTACACAAGTTATTATAGAGCAACATTATTCATTTTACAAAGCAACACAAAATATTACACAGGAAAAAGAAGGGCTGATCCCTCATTATAGTTGGTCCAGGGGTCATGAACCTCATTATGGGTCTTGCAAGTAAATAAAAAATTTTAACAATAGCACTGCAGAATTTCATTTAGGGTTGAAACCTACAGAAAGTTGAATAAACAGACTCAGGATTTGGATTTATCCTCAAATCACTATAAAGCTAAGCTACACTATTTTAACTAACTAAAATACCAATTAATCACAGACATCTACTTTTACATTACAGGAATACTGGTCACCCTTCTAAATTTCAGTAGACATAGTCTTCCTCACAAACATTCACCATCTATACACCTAAATGTAGCTTCCACAGCTGAGCTTCATTCTGCAGCTGTTTTGCAGTAGTGTATGCACTTTACATTTCAGTAGTATGCACACTTCAGTTTATACATGTGTAAGCTTTCTATTTAATATAAGTTGCTCATTCCATTTGTGGTTGCCATCAAAGTACTTAACCTCATTTTAAACCCCAATTTTACATAGAACTGAAGAGTTACCTCAACAATATTCAAGCTTATGCCTTTCGGACGACCTGCATCCAGCCATTTTAAGTCAACAAACATGTCTTTTCCCTGACCCTTTTGAGCTTTTGTTCAAAAGTTTGAAGGCTGCTTACTGACAAGTGATTTGTTTCCATTAGAACATGCCTCATTCCAGCCATCCGTGACCATTTTGTACTTTGGGCTTTATAACCAGCACGTCTCAACATTCCTAAAATCCCAGAGAGGATCTGAAAATAGAATAAGAAATGAGCATTTAAATTAAAAGCAACAGCCCTTGCATGAAGCTGCCAGGTTTTTATGGTAGATAGTGTCTTGCCCACCCCCACTCTCTCTACTCCCCCTTCTTCACAGGGTTGTAAGCCACATTTTCCATAATATTTTGCAATGCCACCTAGGGTTACATTCACTCTATTTATAGGGGCCTGTTTTAAAGTGAAACAGGTGTCAGATTGAATGAGGCTGTTGTCAGCATACATGTCCTCTTGGGGAGGGGATGGGAGGTTTACTACTTTCTGTACTTGGGGATTTACAGTTTGATTGCTAATCTCTCTCTGCAGGGCTCAGTTGGAGGAGGGGGAAGAGCAGAAGAGCAGTGGAAGGAAAGGTTAGCTTTCTGCTGAAGCTATGCAATGCTGCCTCTCCCCCAGCTCCATGCAACCAGACCTTTTCTTTTTTCATGTGCTGAAACTGATCTTAGTGTTTGTGAAAGGGGCCAGACAGCCTGTCCTGAGGAACGAAACCCTTGGAAATGGCCGCGAAACAGGCAGAGCTCAGCTGAGGTGGGGGGAACTGAAGAATCCCATCCCACCCACCCCTTTCCATTCACCGCATCAGAGACCACTTCTGGGCAACATAAAATCAGCTTAAAGCCTCAGTGCCTCTCCGTCCTGGGTCACCCTTGTTGCTATTACCTCCTAAATAGTGAAGCATTAACATCGCATTCAGGAACTCTGGGAGGAGGCAAGATACGGATCATTGTGCTAAGTGGTGTAGCAATAAGCACCAGCATAAAGAGTCCCTGACCCACTGAGCTCAGAGTCAGACCAAGAAGGCAAGGAGTATGTGAACAGATTAAGGGTGTGGCGGTGGCATGGGAAGATGAGGTAACACTTAAAGAGAATTTAGTGAAAAGCAGAAGTCACAGCTCGTTGCTTGCCTTCACTCTGACTTGCATGTTACCCATGTTTATTGCCTACGTAGTGATTCATAAGGATGAAATAGAGGCCCCTAAGAGATTTGACATAGACCAGTAACAGTTCATGAATTGTTGTGACTATTAATCACTACCTATATCAAAATAAACTTCTTAATACACTGAACTCCAGTACGTGCCAGACATGCTACAGTGGCAAGCAAAAGAATTGCTGCTTGTCCAGGAACACATGGAAACTACAGAAGTTGACTTGACAAACAGAGGGAGGACAAAGGAAATGTGATAAAAGTCAGACAGCTGATGAGAGGAAAGAGAATGGAACAAAAGAAATCATGACTGAAGCTGGCTTTTCTTGCTGAGGACAGTTAATGCAGAGATGAGTGCCTTTTTGGCACAGCAGAGAAAGCAGGTCTTTCAGAAGTGCTGGAACGAGAAGCTCACAAATGGCATCAACATATAGGGAGAAGTTGGGAGAGATGCACAGGGACAATGCCAAAGGCATGGTGTACACCACGAAGACTGGAAGCAGAGCTATCAGGGTGAAGACAGAGTTGTGGGGAAAGACAGTAACAGAGACAATTTGATAAGTAAAGTCTTCCTAGAAAGAAAAAATTTTGCATGTGACACTGGCAACAATGATTTTAGAGGTGTCTTGGATTCATCTGGCATCATCAGCATACCCATCTGTCTATATGATGTATATTTCTTTAAGTATTCACAGGTATCCATCAGGGATTAGAACCTAACCTAACTTCCACAACACCTGAAAATGGGAGGATCTTTCAAGAGATAAAATCATAATTAAAGAATAATCTGGAAGAGAGGAATATTTAAGGTGGGTTAGGCCACCATACCGATTTCCATTGGAAGAAAGTAAGCTGTAGTTCTTGGAAAGATATAAGCCACATAAAACTGTCATATTTATCCAAGGAACAAGGCGTTAAGGCAAATGGATTTACATGTGCAAAAATCCCAGTTCAGCATGTGTTTGTGGATTTACTGTGATTCATCAGGCATTCATGTTAATTGGTATACAAATAACAACTTACATTTTAAATTTAGTATTTGTACTTGGAGTTATCACTACTGTGTAACTCATCATGGTATTTGTGGTTTCATTTGTGCACATATTTATGAACACTTGGGTTTTAAATATCATGAAAATCACAAAAATATGAAAAAATAATCACATAAATATGAAAATCCCGCTGCACAGAAATGCAGTGGAACTCTTGCAGGACTATTTAGTTTTGTTTTATTAAGCAAGGAAACAAATTCTGAAATAACAACGAAGAAATGTCACATAACTTCATGGAAAATGGGGTTGGGAGAAGACACACAAATATTTAAGTACAAAAGGTTACATTTTCAGATGTGCTCATCAGCTCCCATTCCTGAAAATGAACACCAGACCCACTGGATGCTGAGTGCTGTCAAAAATCTAACCACTTCACTGAAGAGCCTAACTGGGAGCTGAACTGTCTTTGTAATCTGATCCCATTTGGGAGATGTGGCATACCAAATTCTTTGGAAAGAACTAGATCTTATCATTGCTGTTCCTGAATTAATAAAACACAGTTGAAAGAGCGCTTTGTGCAATATAAATCATTTTTATAACAAATTTACATGCTGCAAAAACAAACAAGAAAACAACCCCCCTGAAGATATGAAGGTTTTTTAGCAGGTTGTTCTTATATTTGGTAGTGGACTTCAAAACAGGCAGCTGGGTAAATCCCCACCTGCTTAGAAACCCTGGGCACAACTTCACTGGACTTCGCTCTCTCCTAACCTCTAGGGCTTCTGTTTCCCCTCATGCACAAAAGCATAGAGATAGAGCTGGAGACTGTTACAACAGACACGGCTCTGTTGGCTGCTGCACTGTCTCTTCCATTTTGCCATCCCTGAAGCTGTCATGCCCAGCTTCATCCTCATGGCAGGATTCAGATGTGTACTATATATATATATATATGTATATACACATACGCATATACAAAAGTTGAGAGTTTGCAGACAGGTTATCTGCCAGGGATTACAAAGCAGTTGCTTCCAGTGGGGAAGCCTGCCTTAGATCGCTCTCTGGAAAGTGCCTGGGTCTTGAATTCAGCTGTAACTATGAAAATGCTTTCCAGGCAAAGTCTGCTACCCGTCCTCTGTATCACTCCAACATTTGTCAGATCTCATGCCACTAAGCAAATGCCCATAGCTTGGATTACAGGAAACAGAGACGACAATAGCTGTAGTCTTTCTTGCCATTCTTAGGTCCCTATCCCTAATATTCTTGGCAACTGATCACCTGCTCCAAAATGATCCTATCTCTATCAATCTAATTAAATCTGCTACCTGCTACCTATAGCTCTTTGTTTTGTTCTGCTCTCCTACAGATGCAGTTAATTTTGCATTTTTCCTCAGATTACAGTTCTTACAACTATTTCTGCAGAATGTCCTTCCTGTCTTCAGCATCACACAAATCTGCATTATATTTTCAGTGTGTGACAGGCCTTGATTCTTGAGGGTCACCAAACTGTATTGGCAAAGTCCTTGTTGGCTACAGCAGAAGTCTGTACACCACTCTTTGTGCTGTACAAGTAATGAAATAATAAAAGCATCCACTGTGCAGCAGGAACTTCATGTTCACCTTTCAAAGGATTTGCCACCCTTATGGAGTTAATTTACATTAACATAAATATTCCATTAGTAGAAAAGTTTATAACATACTTGTCTCTCAAGAGGCATTCTGCAACATGATTCTTCAACCACTTATGTTTGACTAATGTGTATCACATTTGAATAATATAAAGACAACTGAGTTAAGTGATTGAATGCCTGGAGAAAACCAATGTTAATTTCCACTAAAAGCAAAGCACATTCCCTTAATTCTGCAGCTTAATTACTGCAGTATTTGGCTCACAAATAAAAAATGGTTCAAGAAAAAGTCTCCAATAATAGGTTGCTGAAGCTTGTTTTTCCCCTCCCATGTACCTCTAAAAAGGACTTTTCAAACACATTATTTCAAGCCTGTTCCTGTGAGCCAGACCAAGGCAGGTAATGTTGAATACTTGCTTCCTGATATGTTGTTAATGTAATCTGATACCCTTGCAGGAGCTTGGTATGGGGGTGGCTTCTACATCCCAGGTTAAATTAGTGCCAAAAATCCACCCAAGGAATATGCCTGGGGTAAAACAATGCCCTTCTCCTTGATTCCTTTTGATAGGAAATTCTCCATGGCACTCTGGAATTTTACAGAAGCAGCTTTACAAGTAAAGTTTAGAAATGAGCTGATGGCCATGCTGTCTATTCTGCTACTGAGCTAACTTGTTGGCGATACGCTTTTAGTAATAGTAGCAGTGACTTGCTGAGGTTACTTGGTTAAGATGAAGGATGTACCGTGTTTCATATAAATTTCAGTTCACTGACATCCAAAATAGAGTGAATCAGTTTTCCTGCTATATAGAAGGCAATCTTTAAAAAATTCCTTTAAAATGAACAGGAAGCAAAGGCGTGTCAGTAAGTAAAGAATATATTAAAATGTAAAGCTTAACAAGCCTTGTAGTTTATGCATAGAAAACATATCACTGACAGAGCTCAGACAAGCTTAGAACAAACTCACTCGTGGCCATGAGCAGGATCACTCCTTTGACTTCAGTAGGAAGAGGGCAATTTACTTTATCTGGAATACAGCAGTGTCCTGATGTCTTACATTATTGCTCAGTGGAGTAGTGACCCAGATGTCTACTCCAGGCAGCTGGAAATGTCTCATAAGGGTCACTTAAAGTGTAATTATTCCTACTTTATCATCGTTATAGAAAGTTAACTTACTTTGTGCTGAACTCCTGTGAAATTTCTAAAACCCAATTGCTAAAAATTTAGCTCTAGTGAGCGGTGTTCAAGCAGTCAGATGAGGATGCAACAGAAAAACAGAGAAGAGTTAATTCGAGCCTTGTGAAGCTTTTTTTCCTTCCTTTAATGCCCTGCCTGTTAATTACTTATTTCTTTCTTTCTGTAAGTACAGAATCTTTGATTCTGCACTAAATTATGTGAAAAAATCTGCAAAATGGCAATAGCAGGAAGAGAAACTTTCATTTCAACTCAAGCTTCAATGACTTTTAAGAACAGAGGATATATTTCCCTGAATAAACCATATGATCTCTTATGTGCTCGGTCCATCCCATTTCTCGAGACTCCTATCTTTGTGTCTGGAGTGCACACAAGTGTACCATTACAGGGCCATTCTTTTACACAAGTGTGTATTCCCCTTCTAGTGAGACTTTTTAAATTCCCGATACACTTACAGTGAATGTGTAGTACATTGAGGTGGCTGGCTTGTATTATTAGCTTCTATGGACAACATATGTAATAGATTTCTGCAGCGTGGACATAAAAATGGGCACAAGGATAATGCCCATTAGGGACAGAGGACTGATTAGAAACAGAGGGCTTCAGGGGCTATCTTGAGGACTACCAAATTTAAGTCCTTGCATTTGAAGCACAAGAATGAATGTTAAAAAATTTGCTGTGTGATTTTATTGTTAAGAGCTCCCATTTCTCACATCCCACATCTGAGGTCATGATTAATACAAAGGTGTAGGCAACTTAGTTGTTTACCCGCTCATACAAGGGGCTATTTCACACAAACAGTGGTGAGAATAACTACTATGCCCATGCAGATATTGTCCACAACTGTGTGCAAAGAGACAACACCTCTTTAAGGGGATTAAATATGAAGAGTTGCTCTCAATTGTAGTTTTTGTGTGTGTGTGTGAGTAGGAAATTTTTCTTATTCATACAGAGTTTCACAAATTCAGAGATCTTTCTTATCTCCAGATGTCATGCCAATTATTATCTGCTGAGTGAAGGAGGTGCCTTATTGTCAACAGTTGCTGGAGGAAACAGTTATATCTGTGTGACTCCTACTCAGTATTTTTTGTCTCTGGGTATGTTAATTGCATTTAGAGCCCAAACCAGTAGAGCTGCTCTTCTGAACATCAATCCAGCAAGGAATCTAAGTGTATGCCTCGTTTTACACACGCAAGTACATTCATGAAAATTGCTTATGCTTTTGAAGCTAGACAGGTACTACAATTCCTTATGTGAATCCAATTTCTTAATGATGAATTAAGAATGAACACTGCCTTATCTAGCTACTGCAAACATCTGTTCTGCATCAGACAGAAAACATAGTGACTACCGCAATCGTCAAAATGTTGCCACAAGAGTGAACAATGAAGAGGATGGACAATGCTACTTGAATAAAACATAGGGTGCCACTGAAATTAGATGAAAACTGTGATGTATTTTAACGGAAGTAAAAATCAGGTTATAGAAAGGAAAAGGCCCTGAATCTGATTTGGTAAAACACAGGGCTGTAGAGCAGAGTGGAGGGATTTCTGAGTGTGCATGAAGTAATCGGTATGAAACTGTTGTGGGGAACTTTCCATGCTGGGAGCAATTTGTAGCATGGCCAGAGAGGATGTACATCAGGTCAGAAAACATGATGATACAGCAGAGCGCTGGAGAGAAATGAAGTGGCAAGCCTCAGAACAGCCACAAGGGCAAGGAGAAGACCTGTGAGCACATCTCTGCACCAGGAATCACACTCCCCCCTTGGGAAAACCAACAGTGAATTCCCTGCCACAGTTACATAGCACCATCCATCAGATGTCAAGGAAAACATGTCTGAAACATATAAACATAAAAGAAAACAGCAATTCTAGCACTTAAACTGTACTGACACTTAATACCTGTAATTGCATTCAAAACAATAAACTCCAAGCAGCTGGACGTTCACGGTACCTTTGATCACACAGAGTTATGAAGTAGTGTCAAAAAAGATGAGGCCTTCCAAAGAACTTCTTTGTAAGTGTGCTTGATGGAGGATGCTTGCCACCTGTGTCTGATAACTACGTGATGAATTTAGGCCCCACATTTCTTCCAACAATGCACAGAGGTTGCGCATGCACAATGCACATACTCTGCTCTAAAAGCTCCACTCCTCCCTAGATGGTAGGAACCAATGTGATAAAGCAGAAGCTACAGTATGCTGAAAGGACTACACACGTTTGAAACTACTGTATAAATATATGCATATATATAATCAACATTATCACGTAGAATTACCAACAGGTCTGCCCACAAAGGGGAAAGTATAGAGCTACCTGGCCTTCCCCTTACACCTTCATATACCAGCATAAACTTTGCCAATGAAGAACCAGAGCCTTAAGAAGAAATCACCAAAATGCCTTCCTGGAGAACAGCATCTATGAGGAGACATCACGGAGAAGCAGCTATCTGCCTAATAGGCACATTTCTTTTTTGTTTTACAGGGAAAATATATTCTTAGCATTCACAGTAGTACTTTTTCAGAGAAAGGTTATATAAAGCGATACAACACACACACAGATACACACGCAAAAAAGAAATGTGAATGACTCACTGCACTTAGGCAAACTAAGTTGCGTAAGCCTGTTTTTCTCAGCTCTTAAAAAAACCCAAAACAGCACATACACAACCCTAAAAAATAAGCTGAAATTTGCAGTTATGAAAGTTAAAATTGTTGAATAAAAGCAGAACTCCCTCAGCTTCTCAGGGTCTTTCACGCCCACATCTGGTGTAGTGTTTACCAATGGATAAAAATAGAAAGTTGAAACTTAACAGACCCTAACATTTATCACAGTATTTAAGAATCAAAACAGAAAACATCAGAGAAGAGAGATCAACAGCTACATTTTGAAGGGAATTTAGTTAATCCTCACTGAAATACTACCCTCTAGATACTTAGCAAGGGCAGGCCAGAAAGAAAATAATCAACTGTACTTCTTTCAAATCAACAGGTAGGTAACTATAATAATGCAACCTAAAAAGAATTTAATCTTTTTAAAAAATCTTGTGGAATGCCATTTAAACGATTACATTCATGACATATTAATTGTTGGCAGATGACATCATAGGAGTTGGTTTCTTTAGACATGTACAAAGTCTATCTTTCTTGCTAAAGGGCAGGGGTATTTTCTTACCTGCCAGAGCAAGCACTTGACAGCACACATGCCAGAGGTGGAACATGAGCAGATGGGTAACTCCGCATGTCACCGTTCGGGTGGTCAATAACCATTATGTGTCTGAGGCGCAAGGCATCACCAATCAGCCCATCAGCAATATCTGTTCAACTTTGGATTTGGAAAAGACATCAACAGTTTGGCGCACCAATTTTGAGGGCTGCCAAACCATGCCTTTGAACGGATAGGCCACAAAATTTAGATAAATTAAGCCCTGAATTAAGGAAGGTGTAACATGAAATCAACCTTCTAATGTATTCTCAGAAGTATGATCCACAATAATTTAAGAAAGCGTTTGCAAATAATCCTTCTTTTAATTGCAGTAGTAGCATTACTTTGGTGAATTATTCAAATCTACTGCTGATGAGATAATATCAGGCCAGAAAATTATATGAGTCAGCTAACCTGCTCTCACAAGATCCTGTTCTCTCTCATTCACAGCACACAGGCACATAGCACACAAACAGCATGTGATTGATTAGCAATTGGATCCTACGAGAGCCTGAATGTCGAGTCTGGGGGGCTGCTCACAGGCTGAAAGCACCACTTGGCGAGAGAGAAGACTGGAGTGTATCACTGCCCATGCCCATGTCTCTGACACTGAGCACAGCAGTAATGCCAGGGCAGCCAGGAGGACCCTGGCCATGACGGAGTGGAGCAGAAGAGCAGAGAAAGCTGCACTGGTAAAGGACAGAGAAGAGGGGAACAGAGGAGGGGGGGCTGGGGGATGGCCCAGAAGGAACCTGAGGCAGAGGAACAAGAAATTTGAAAAGTGAGGCTCTTTCACAGGCAGTGCCAAGTACGCACTAGACTAGTACATATTATATGTAAAAAGAAAACCCTGAGCACCTTTTGAGTTAGAGGCTGCAACTCTATGTCGGGATTCTGGCACCTTCATTCTGGCTTCATGACTGCAGAAGAAGCCTCTGATGGCATTCTAGCCTCACAATTCAAAGAGCTGCTGGTTTTGTTTTACATGATACATGGG
Source organism: Harpia harpyja (assembly GCF_026419915.1). Classification (NCBI taxonomy): domain Eukaryota; kingdom Metazoa; phylum Chordata; class Aves; order Accipitriformes; family Accipitridae; genus Harpia; species Harpia harpyja. The sequence goes on along the minus strand of NC_068969.1, from coordinate 67,007,083 downwards.
ACACGAGTCCTGGTCCTGTGCCCGCTGCCTGTTACTTATTCAACATGACAGACACACAGAAAACAGAATAGAGTATATTTAGAGGAAATAAAAGCCTTGACTTTAAGGCCACAAGCCACAGCTCAATGGTTCTGTAAGATATCTTTAGAAAAACACCATTTTCTGTGTTGTGGTACATCAACATTTTCTATTTGAATAGAATATTGATTTTTGAGCTACAGAGTTGGTGCTACAGATGATAAAAAACAAATTCTTGCTCTCTGTCACAACAGCAATCAAAGCAGCACTCATTTTCAGAGAGCTCATGGATAACCAGACTTCAGTTTTAAACTGTTGCCAGTATGTCAGCTTTGAAGTATAGGTTTAGAGTACGCCAGTAACCTAGCAATCTGCCGGCAGTCCTGCCTCAGACAGACAGACAGCATTCAGGAACCAGTTCTGCTCTGGCAGACAGCCCAAGGCAGAATCAGCAGTCCCGCTGCCTTCAAGTTAATCTCAGTTAACACTAATGACACGAAGAAGAGCTACATTCGTGGACTCCAAGCAACTGTCTTCACTTCTCCCAAGATGCTTCCTGTATTGGGGTGAAAAGTCCTTCAAAACTGAAAACTAGCCTAGGTATGATTTCAGAAAAGACCTCTAGGTACCACACACAGTCATGCTGCATGGCTCTGCCCTCCACTTCAGGACACTGCAGGTCAGGGCAGGAGACAGGGTTGAGCTGAGGGAAAGTACACCACGCTAGACAGCAGCAACACCACGACAACGTCTTTGCTAAAGATCCATCAGTAAAACACTGATGAAACAGAAATTTCAGTAACAGAAACACTGCAAAATGTTCCATTCTGGGAAACCCGATGAAGGACAGTTCGTACTGCTGACTGCTTTAACTTGCTTTAGAAGCAAGTTGCTGTAGGCACCAGAAACATCTAGCACCACAACACAGAGCTTTGCGTGGGTCATTTGTGCTGCACTGTGCCACATAGACCGGGTCCAGAAACGATATACCCTTGTCAGCTAAAATGAACAAAAAAATATCTGTGCATTAATGAAACTTAAGTGTGTAATCACAGATAAATTCAGTTTGATGGGTATGAACAATACCCATATGGTTGAGAAAGACACAGGAGGAGCTGAAAGAAACCATGTGACACAAATCTAAGACCTATCCTTTAATGTTAACTCTATCAACTCTGTCCCATTAGAAGTCATATAAATTAACTTCAAGATCTGAAGATGCTTTTTTATTCTGAAGAATAAAATAAAGCAGAAGAAAGTCCGAGTCCTACCAAGTTTTATGTGGGTAGTTAACTTTATTTCCACAGTCAGGTCACATAAAGTCAAATCATGTATATGTCTTCACATAAGGCAAACTTTTCCTTGTCAGCCTTTTCAGAGGAGGAATAGTTTTGAATGACTAATACAAGCCAGTATATTGTGTATGTACAATTAATATTATTTCAGTATATTTGGATTTCCATTCGACTTTTGTCATTCAAGAGAGCCCCAAACAAACCAACCAGTTTATTTTCTGCATTCTGTCCTTCAAACAACATGACAGAGGACAAAGACAAAATGCCCTGTCAGATGAGGCAAAATTCAGTTTTACAAGAATTCATTTTACTGAAAGCTGCCAAAAATATCTACTTGGGTTTCACGGCCTCGTCCTGACCAACGACAAGGAGCTCTGAATTCCACTGAAGATGGAGAAGATTACATGCTGGTACTCCATAGTGCTTACACTGATAAATTAACTTTATTTTTAGGAAGTACAGACTCTACTTTCAGAAAGTACCCCCACCACACCCAGCTTCTATTTTAAAGGACAGGCAAGAATCTACGTATTCAAGCTAGATTAGTTACACCACTGATTCAAGGCAAAGGTAGGGATTTTTTCTCTGTGTTCTTCACTGATTCTCCACATCTTCCTGATCCTCCTTCCTTCCAAGCAGGAGGATAAAGAACAAGAGTATCACTTTATTCATTGCAAGACTATATGAGTGCAAAGAAGCAATGATGACTGAAAAAGGAAACAGAGAATGACACTGAAATTGTGTGTTATGTATTTCCAGTGGACAGAAGTGTGCTTTCTCTGAAAATGACAGTCCAGCTGCCAGATTATGCACTGGGGTGTTGCTGAGGCTGTAATTTATAGACTGACATCATAGTTGCAAGCGCTAAATGTTGACTGGTTGGCCGAAGTCAGAAGACTGATAGCCTAGCCCTGCAAAATGCCAGTCTGACTGAGTGAAGCTGGATAGCTGCAACTTGGTAATTTACACACACAAGGTTTCTGACCGAGAACCCGTGTGCTGACCATATGAAACACACTGCTGCTCTAATCCAGGCAGATTAAGTAAATCAGTTCCTGACCAAAAAACATCACTGCTGGGCACCCTTCTCCAGCAGACAAGCCTGAGAGGATAATGATGGGAATTAAACTGTTCTTTCAGCCCCAGAGGCAGGGCTGTGCCACACTGGCAGAGCTGCTCAGGAAAGCTGGAATGACTGCTGTGCTGCTAGCCTTGGTGTTGAATGGAAGATGCTAGGCTCAGTGATTACACTAGACAAGTCACAGGTGACATCCAAATTCACCTCCTGGTCCCGAGGAGATAGCTGAAAAGCCAGATACAGAGGCTGTTTTCTTTCCATAAAGACTGTTTTAAAATATGCTTCATGTATGAGGGTATGATAAGCATACTGATATATATGTGACTATATTAATTACATATTAATGAATATATTAGTGTCTGTATTTAATAGAGACGTATTAAAGATACATGAATATACATAGTATGTTCATGTGTATTTCACAGAATTACACATCATTCCTTCCTGGAATCATCAGTTCAGCTATGCACACAGTTATTGCTCACCTGAAGAGTAACAAGTACTTCTTCTAAATTTACTTTGAAAATATTAGTACTAAATTTAAGATATACTGCATTTTTATTGTTAATTATGCCATTCCAGACGTTAAAGCCACCAATATCTGCTACAACTACCAAACACTGTATCCCACACAATATTTACTGTTTAAACAGACCCTTTATTTAACGGGGAAGAGGTACAAATGAAGCCCAAGTGCTCTGCATATGGTACTCTTCTTCAGGGTATTGGTAACAGCTCGAGCAATGCTATGCCACCTGGAGTTGCTTCTGGTGGAGAGAGGTTGCATGCTGACTGGAGCACTGATGAAAACAGAGAACTGATCTGTAGTCTAATAAAACTTTTCCATGAAACAGTGTTTGCTTTGCTTGGACTCAAAGAACAAGCATTTGTTAATTTTAGCATACAGCATGAGCACAGATGGGTCTACTTTTTGCTGCGCTAGCCTAAACCAGTAATAGAAATCTAGTAGCATACAGCTACAAACTGGCACATGAACAATTTGACCCATTTCATAATCTTTGGATTCAACTTTAGCTGTGAGTTCATTATAATTCCAATATAAAATGACTTGGAGAAGAAGAGAACAGCAACAGTCTGTACCATTTTCTATTTTACATACTTATTAAATAGACATAGACATATGTACATTGCCTCTGCAGATAGCTGGTATATGCAATTACATGACAATTTTTAGTATATACACCCCTTTTATTCTCATTTTCAAGGATGAAAACTCTGATAATATAAATAGTTGGTAGCAGAAGGTGTCGCCTATTTGACTATTGAAATAATTGACAAGTACAGCCCTAGAAGTCAGTTCAAAGAATACTGTAAGAGAAGCCTACTCAAAGAAATGGTAATGAAGGGGAGGATGTGCTGGAACATCGTATGTGCTGTAACATCGTATGTGCTGTAAAAGCAAGACCCCTCTCAGCTGCTGCACCTCTAACTCCCTTCAGTCACTCACAAATTAAGTCCAGCTGATTGTCACCTGCAGTTGCAAGCAAGTTCTTTACAAAAACTTCTCTATTAGTAGCTATGGGTAACCTGGCCAAATTTGGAGCTCTGCCTTCTTCTCTACCTGCAGAGGTATGCTTGTTTAGGGGAAGAGAAGAAAGAAAGAAAGATGCGGTACACCAAGCCTGAAAAACAGACAAGTCAGGCATGATATACCAAGTTACTCTTTTGATCCACCACTTCCAAATGAAAATATGTCCTGCATAATCAGACAGCTGGAAGCCTCTGTCTTCTTAGTGGTCAGTCATACATTGTCTTACAGGTAGCTGAGATACGGGAGTGCCTGGAAGGGACTGCAGGAAGAAGAAGGGAGTGTGGAGACTCAACAAGCTAGCAATGGTTGCAGGAGATGGATCAGAGATATGGGAAATATTTGGATGGTGTTAGCTGCCACACAATTTAAGTCTGTCAAAAGCATGGAGAAATTTCAGTTGTGCACTTCTATAATAATATAGCTCCTGATGTATTTCACAAGAAGCCTGTATTATGTGGAAACAGGTGAATGAGCACAAGCACAAACTATTCCCCAGCACTGCCCTGCAAAAGCAGTATTTACTGCTTTTCTTTGCATTAGAAAGCCTCAAGATGACATACAGGAATTAAGTCCTGTCACCCCTCTGTGGTGCAGTATTAGCTTTCTTTGCATATACAACACAACAGCAAGCTCAGAAGCATGTTGCGTATCCTGATTGCTAGTGATACTTGCCAAGCTCTAGGCCACATCTACGTACCATAAAGACCCCTTTCGCAATAGACATAGTTCAGCTGAAGGAGAAAGATGGCAGCAGAGCACATGTTTGCTCCCAAGCCCCCTTACTACACCTGCCCAAGAAGGGATTTCCTGTCCTGTGAGGGGAATTCCTCCGACTAATACCGAAGTTTCCACCCCATCAAGCTAACACCCCCGTTCCAGCTCAGCAGGTGAGAATTTAGGACAGTGGAACCATGAGAAAGAGATTGTGGACAGTCTCCCCTCATCCATCGCCCAGATCCTGCCTTGCCCTCTGAGAACACTTCCTCCTGGTGGTGCTCCATGAGAGGGAGAGAAGGTGCTGTGGTCCCAGGTAGCACTTGTAGGGATTTTTTTTTTTTCACTTTCACTGTATTGATCTAGGACTCTGGAGAGATGAATAAAAGGCCCTAAAATGCACTTCAAAAATTACGTTTCACACCAGGTGCACGTTTTAACTTTAAAGTCTTGAGGGCCCATTGCCACAATGTGTTACATTTCCCACTGTTACACCAGACATCATTATCATCTTCTAGCAGAGTTCCATGCACTTTGCAGGCAGTCTTTTGTATCTCATATTTCATCACCTATTAGGGTACTGAGAAATAAGCCCTATTCTATAAAAGAATTAGGCCTAAGTATGTATCAAAACCAGTATTTTGCAAACCCTAATCTCAAGTAAATTCTGACACTCAGAGACAAGAAAAGAACTATGCAGCCACATTACAATCCTCAGAACAAAAAAACACTTAGCCCTTGTCTGTCCATGAAGGCATCTGAACCCTTACAGGATTGTGTTGAATGTTGTTGTGCTCCAGGATAACGTACAACTTTCTCGGTCTAGCTCATTAGACATGTTGTTCAGGCCCAGGCACCAGTCTGAAAGGATAGAAGCCAGGTGTTTCTCCTATCTACCCTTGAAGGTGCAAAGTCTAACACATGTATGTCAGTGTACATCTACTCCACTCACTGGGTCAGGCTGATACAAAAAGTAATAGCCACCACCTTCTTTTTCAGCATTGCTGGAGCTGATATGGGTTTTACCCTGGATGTGGGACAATCAGAAGTCACCACCTCTTTTCTTGAAGAGATGTAACTCTTCATTTCAGAGGAAAGCATCCTGAGTCCTTCAGCCTAGAAGGGTGAATCTTCAAAACCACTGGAATTGCACTACTGACCAGCAAATTACTGACGTGGATGCAGGGCATGCATGAATGCATGTACAGATGACTGAGCCTCCATGGGTGGGAAACTGGGGCACCCACCTGAAGGTGGGGAGACCTCCATTTTGGTCACCAGATGAAGTACGGAAGCAATCGTATGAACAGGAACAAGAACCAGTTCTTTTTCTTACCAGTCATGAAAAACAAAACAAAACTTTACACACTGAAAAAAATCTCTAATGCAGAAGGGCGTAGGCAGTAGCCCAGCAATTGTATTATTGCCTCGCAGCAAGAAACAAATGTGGATTTGAAAAGAGGAGACAGATAACTGAATTAATTTGTCTCAGAAGTCAGCAATCCACTTGCTGTCTAAAGAATGCAGAAGTTTAATGCCAGCGTCTGGATGCCACTCACGAGATGCAAACATCTGCTGTCTACCAAAGCTGTCTTCTGGATGTGACCTGTCCTCTGACCAGGCCTATGACAGTCTTTCACACAGCTGCTTTCCCATCAAGTTAAGTGGTCCACATCACCCCAATAAGCTCATTACAATCAACTGTGCTGGCGTTTTCTGCTTAGCTTGACATTCTTGCCTGTTGAAACTCCTCTGACCTTGGGGCTGTATCCCACGGATCCTGCTTTAATCCACCCCTACATTTTTCCATAATGAGGCTCATATTCCCCTATACACCATATACAAATACACACAGAGACAATGTTTTAAATAATTAGTAATTTTCCCTTAAGGGTAAAAATGTTCTGTAATACTATTTCTTTTTGTTATGAAATAATGTAAACGAACTTGGTGTGGTAATATTTTGTAATACGGCTGTGTTATGCAATTAAGGCTGTAGGGTTCAGATGGCTTACATGCACCTGGAGATACTGACACATGCTGGAGACTTGGAGCTGTTGAAAAGCACTTACATGTCTCTATGCATGTACATACACATGCACATAAATACACAAAGTGACATACCTATCATCTGCCTACATCTTTTTACAAAAAAATACTAGGTACACTAAGGTCTGTGTAGTTTAATTTTGGCACCTTTCCTGTTCTCTTCAAATGAAGATCTCTTTGTAAACCTTAAAAAAGAAAATTTGTGACTATCTTTAGGGAGGTAGATCTCATCTCCTGCCTTCTCTTCTGCTAAGACATGTAAACCCTGTTGACTTTAGCTAGTGTGTGTTTGGGTCAGTGCAATTCAATATCCTCAACTTTGATTTTGATTCTTTTCCTCAGCTTTCAGTTTAGTTTTGATGAGGAAAATGTAGAAACCTGCCAAATGTTCGTGTTTGCAAAGTAAGTCATACTGACAAAAGCGTAAGAATTCATTTGTTTAGTGACTTTTTTCCTTCTTCTCCTTTAAGGTCATCATTGGGTTAAGGTGATGTGAATGACATAACATTCGCATGAAAAACAGTTTCTCACTTCATCTTCCTCTTTCTTTAATTCCAACAAAGACAGTGGCTGACTTTGCATAACCAGAAGTTTATCTAAAAATCACAGTGGACTGTATGGTTCTGCCTAGAGAAGTTAACCATCAGTGGAGTTAAACATCAGACTGCTGGCTGCCTCAGCACAAGCATCACCGTAAATCACATGCCTGTCCTGGCAGAAGCAGTCATTTTTTCACACTTTCCATCGTCCCACAGATTCTTTCATCTCAGGATTGTGAGATAGCAAAACTGTGTAGGAAAGGTAGGCTTTTAATACTCACCAAAAAGTTGGTGTGAGAAGGGAAGTAATCTGTTATTGCAGGAAAAAGACAACAGAAAGATCAATGTTTGGGGAATAAGGAAGATGACAATAAGGTTCAGGATCAGTCTTACTTAGAAAATAATACTGGGATAATGGGAATTGTGGTCAAAAAAAGTCAACCCTGTGCAAGGCTAAAAGGTAGAGGAGAAGAAGGGTTTTCTTGAAATAAAATTGTATTAGTTCAACACTCTAAAAACAAAAAAATTGTTTCAGAAATTAGACTGTTTCTACATGGTTTCCATTTTTCCCTCGAACTCACAGTCTGTCCCACCCGGTCCTGGCTGGGGTGCTGTACAGGGCCAGACCTGGGACAGGCCACAGTGCGGTTCCACTGCATGAACAAACACACAGACACGGTTGGCACTGATCAGTGCAGTTACACATCTGAAACACGGAATGACAAACTGACAGCAAAGTATCTATATGTATACCATACCAGGTATGACCATTCCTTGAAATGGTCTGTAATCTACAGCACTTCCATGACCTGTTTACTAGTATCATGCATGTAAAATCTACCTATCCTTGTAGCAAGCAACATCAGGCTCCTGTAGGAAGGATCTCACACTGCATTGTACATTCAGTGCTGGTCATCATGAGGTGGATCTGACAGCTAAAGCTGGAGGTCTAGGCACAGAGTTCAGGGTCTTTGGCACACAGGAGGTAAGTGTACTCTTCAGTACACTACAATAGAAAATTTATCCAAGAAAATTTATCCAAGTTTTCTCTCCCACCTTTCCTTTACATGACAGCTTGCATGCTCTAGAGCACGTCTCCAGGCGTACTTCAGTCAATTTGCTTTCAAGCCCAACTGATTCTACCTCGCAGCGCAACGGCTGCCAACGTTACTGACAATGTATTTATAGAGAGAGAGTTTTTCAAACTGAGCATTGCAACTGAAGTTCAGAGGGTTTGAAGGAAGGTCTGCTCTAGAGCATATGCTGAACTCTCTGATAAGAAGTGCCACGCTGCTTGCTGTAAGAATGTAACTTACGTGTGAACTGAGAGACCAAACCGCGCAGCCTAAGTTACCTCTAGAGTCAACGGAAAGGGGTTGATGCTGCCAGCTGGCATGATTTAGCACACTTTATCTGGGCACCTTCAGATAGGAAGTGAGTATTCACTTAATTAGTAAAATAAAGTCTTGATTTGGGGAATTATTGATCTTGCCAATCTCCAACAAACAATGAGGATTCTTAATAGTTCACAGGATTTGACCCTAAGGAGCTGTACCTCAGATACACAAATGCTGCCAGACACAATATTTTACACTGAGATCATTAAAATGAAATCTCTACCTTAGAGATCTGGTTTTGGTTCAGCTTTCTGCATCCATCATGCTAGGATATGTCCACACGCTATAGAGATAACAAATACCACCTTCTTTTACCTGAACCCTTACATTTAGTCCTTATGCCAACAGTTATGCCAAAATGAGCTAATACTGAAAATAATTCTGAAAATACTGTACTGTCAGTCTGTTATGTCAATCACCTGCAGGTGCACAGGGAATCCAAACGACTTTTTCTTTTTTCATTCATTAACTCTGTCAAACCATACTTTTAATAGAAGAAATTACTTTAAAGCAAACATAAGAACCCTACTTGACTAAGATGCACTACCAGTGCTTTTTTTTTCCACATGAATAACTCTCACTCTCATTTTCGTTTTCATAATTACAGAAAATGGGCTGGTTTTTAATGTCTGTTCCAGCTGAGCTGAAGATGTTGAATTCAGACTCATTCAGATTTTAAAGTCTAATTCATGCAGTTGATCCACAACATTAACCGGAGTGCAGGTCTCATCAATTTGATAAAGTGTCTTTATAACAACAGATGGTAATTTGTTGATACTTAAAGCTTTAAATGGACTCTGTTACAAAACCACTTAAAATGCTTTCTTTAAAAAAAAAACCACAAAAAAACAAAAAGAAAACCAACCCACACAAATGTTCTGATACTTTAACCCAAAGAAATTGCTGACAGATTTGTTTTCAGCCCAGCAGAGTACAGAGCTGACAACACATTTTTGCTGGATATGGTAACTTGGGTCTATTTTTAGGACTTTTTTTTTCTTTAAAGTGTACCAAAATAGCAGTGGGCTTAAAAATCACCATCTGCTTCTAGCAATGAAATAATTATCTGAAGAATAGCTAATAGGCATAAAAAGCCCACCCCCAACTCTTACATTCTCCACAGCAAGACTGAAAGTCACAATTATGTATTTGTTGTAAGCACGGTTTATTTCATAAAACCATACTGCAGGGTCCCAACACTCCTGTAAATGTTCAATATACCTATTTACCAGTTATTAATTCACCAGCGTAAACTGTTTACATTTCAGTCACGAATGACTGACTGGGAAGTGCTATTGCTATTGCTGTTACGATTTAGAATGCTGACATTTAGGGCCCAACGCAGACTCTCCCCCTTTCTTACTTTAACTTGGATTTAGTTAAGGTGTGAAAGAATTCTGATTTGTAGGGATTTGTGGTTTTGGTTTTTTTTTTCAAATGTCCATTACAGCTACTCTGCAATTAGGATTTGCAAATGCATGTAAAGAAATCTGAGCTGGTTCACTTCCAGCTAGTTTGGATACTGATAACAATGAATCACTATGTCAGTTCAAGACAGCCTGGGACCTGGGCTCTTGCTCATTGGCTGAAGCCTGTCACCACAGTTTCCCAGTCCTCAGCAGAGTTTATGCCTGTGACAGCTCGAACGACTGACTGCACAACAAGATAAAACCCAGCCCCACAGATATCCCCTATGCTCTACCAGTGCATCAATAGCCTTAAGAAACAAAGTGATGTTATCACTATCAGTCAGTCCTCACCCTGGTATCTTTTGAACCCTTACACAATGTAAACTGCGCTTGAAAGAGGCAGAGGAGAATCCATTAGTTTTCTGTAAATGGTTAGATGGAAGACAAAGGCTCAAGCTAGCATCCCCTTCCCACCTGCATCCTGGAGAAAAACTTGTGTAACTTGGAGGGCTCTTTCTCTTGGAGGGCTCCATCCACAAACAGCACATACCTGTGGTTAGGTTAGATGACACGCACTCCCTCTCCTCAGCAGGAGATGTCCTGGGCAGTAGGAGCAGGGATTGCACGGCAGGACGGGCAGAAGGTGGCAAAGGCCAAAGAAGGGAAGAAAATTGGTTTCACTAGTACGAGCGCTGGTGGGACTGTGTTCACTGGTTCTGTGCTTTCAGTAAAGATGACAAATTTTCAATTGTAGTAATTTCAGTTTAAAACATTTCAAGGTTTTGAACCACAGAACAGCAGTTAGCCTTTTAGTATAATTTGCAAGAAAGGCACTGTGGGGTTTTTCTTCCCCATGATACTCCATGAAAAAACAATGTCTTTTTCAGACATTAAGATCAAGTCTTCTAAAGATAGAAATAAGATAAACCACAGCAAGATGCTCCAAACAACATGTAAGACGACTTATAAACAACCAGTTTTACAAAACAAAGAAGCTTTCGAAGTAGCAGTATTTAACAAGTACCATTTCTAACAAATTTGTCATCATGGTGTTTAATTAAAATCAAAGCTCATGACAGCAGCGGTTCAAAAAAGAAATTGCCCGTAATTCATATTTATACTTGGTGGATTAGAATTTTTGTGAACATTAATTGTCTAGCGTTTAAAAGACCTGCTAGTGACCACTGCAGCAACATTATTTAGGCTTTCACATTTCAACAAAAAGAGATTAGAAAAATCATGGAGAAACATAGGCTTGTTGGTCTGTCCTGTTCTGGCGAGGACAGGACTTCTTCATAGTAATGTGCAAGAATCACCTATCTCTAGTAAACAATTACCAAATAATTTATTAATGAGGGAAATTTGTTCTTATTTTTTTCTGAGTAGGCAATAACTAGCCCAAGAAAGGAAAAAAAAAACCCCAAAGGTAATTAAGGGATGTAGTGGGTTTGACAGCTCTAGTGTTCTCTGGACCTTTTCAAAGGGGACCCTCTTCACTGAAGAACAGTTGCAGAAAAAAAGAACAAACTTTGAATAGCCAAGATTCCTAGTGATCTCACTGGGAATTACACATTTATTTGGAAGGCATTAAAGGAATAAGGTTACAGACTTAAGACCTGATCCAAATTCCATTATGTAAATGGAAAAAGAAAATTTTGTTGTCTTAAAAGGAAATTGAATTTAGCTTTTAGTTCCCAGTTAATGATATATTAGTAAATGTAGAGAACTGCAGGGGAAGTGATGAAAGAGAGATGCCATTTTGGGTTGGGTTTGTTTTTTTTTTTTAATATTAAATACTTATCTAGGCTGCGATTTACTCAGATTTATCGTCGTAAGACTCTCCATCCTACTGATTCCATCCTTCTCAAGTGGCATGCAGATCCAATGGAAAGGCAAGTTGCAACTGACTTAATGTCATCCTTAATGAATGAATGGAAATGGGGCATATCACAGATTCTAAATGTGTAATTAGCGTCTAAGAATGAGCAAAGAGAGCTATGTAACCTGCACATGATCCATGGGTTATATACTCCTGGCAATATATTCCTTTCTTCACAATAACATACGGTTATTGCTGTTACTAAGGATATTGCTTGGTTTGAAACAAACACTTCATAGATTCCTCTTTCTTTTACAGTCTGTACATTTCTGTGGTTTGTTTGATCCTGCTAAAGCTGCTTTTGTTAGTGCATGGAATCACCTAAACAGGCCCCAAATCTGCAAAATGATCTCACAAACAGGTCCTCCCACTGCTGCTAAGTAATACTTAGGTCAACTGGGCTCGTACTGCGCACTCATGTCCTAGCACCTGAACTCAACCCCAGGATAAAGGATTAACCTTTTGTGCTGCAAGGTTCTGAAAACTCTCAGCTTTTGCTGGACCCAGAATGAGTTCAAGGCACTCAGCAACTGAGTTTGCACAGCAGGACCTTTCGAGCAGCATGTCACAGACATGTTTCTTCTCTGAAGTTACAGGTACACATAAGGGTCTACAAATAACGTGAATTTCAACAAAGGAACAGATCCATTTTGATTTGCTAGTTTTATTGAAAATTAATAAATTTAGGCCATGTATAAACTATCCAGTCATATACTGTAAAGGTTTAAACAGTGAAACCACAAGGGAAAATAAACTAACATCTCTTCCCTTTTTATCTTACAAGTGTCTGAAATGAATTCGTTGCTAAAGAAACCTGATATAATTGTGACAGAGTGTTTTGAAACCCTTAGTGGAGTTCATCTGAAACCTCAGCATAACAAGTGGCCTCTTATCTGCGTACTATTCCAGGAAGAAATGCATGGCATTTCGTCATCACAGCTGAAAGACTAGCTGGCTCTGCACGTAGGCTAAGTGAGAATAAGAGCCCTCAGCTATAATGAGGGCACGCTGGTAGCTAATGCTTAGTCAGAGGCCATTTCCTTTAGCCTTTGCTACTACTTGTAGGAGTTGGAATGCAGGAAAAGGCAAAAATTAAAGTGAACATACTGAAGGTCAATGTTTACCTTCTCTAGCTTTTCTCAATGCAGATCATTTCAGAAGAAATGGCACACATGCATTAATGTGGTGACATCCTAAACCATCCCCCCTATTGTAAGGACTTTAAGTAGCTTTATTTAATGTGACTGTTTGTGAGCAGGATTACTTACAGGAGAGAGAATCATAAGAAGCAGATGTCATTTTTTTTAGTCTGACATTTAAAGGAAAATTAGTAAGTGGAAGTTTAATATAGTTATTTCCTTGTGAAAACTGATCTTGAATTTCCAAATAGGCAAAGCAACTTTCTCCTTAACAAAGCTGTTGAAACATAGATAACTGGTAGCAATTGACAGTACTTCAAAACTGGAGATGAATCTTCATATGTGGAGGAATATGGTGAGGAACACTTCTTTTTATAGGCTTTTCCCCTTTTGTACATCCTTAAGATGATAACATCTGTGATGCACTGTCATCATGCTTTTTAACATAAGATTCTGCAAAATTTGAACATGGAATGATAAATCAATAGAATACAAAAATGTTAAATGTGAACGTGTAGCAATGTTCAGACTGTAAGTTTGCAAGCTGCTTCATTCGGGACCACACTGTGCTTTCTTCATCTGCTTGCAGGAAAATCAGCAATTATTGGGAATTTACTCTGCTATAACCATGCTGATTTAAGCACACAACTGTATGCATTGTAATACTGAACACACTGGACTGAGTCATTTTACACACACGCAGTTGCTGGTCTAAATAAGGGCTAGATTTGACTTGTTCTGTTTAACTCACTGGTTGAAGACTGAAAATAGTTGGCACAGATTCTTCTCAGGAAATTCAAACTTACACAAGCGGAGGAAAAACATTGCGAATGAGATGCTGCTGTGTGCAAAAAATCACCTTGGGTAAAACTTTAAACCCTAAAAATAAATCTTGTTTCCAGTTCTCACAAATAGGCTCTTCTATTCAACTCTGAAGGTTTAAAGCAGTTGTTAATCATGTACTGTACACAGTACCAAGCAAGAAAGTGTTCAGTTATTTCTGAAACACGTTATTTTGAGGCTATATTTGAATCTTCCATATTTATGTGATGAGAGTTATGTCACAAAGTTAATCATTCCCAGGATGCTAGCATTCAGGGTAATGAAAAACTTCTTGTGCAAGCAGTCATTAATCAGTGAGTATAACATTGCATAATGCTTTCTGAAGCATGTGTTATGTGATCAGAGTACAAGGCTGCATAATACAGCAAAGTGTTTATGCCATATGCTGACCTTTTCTAAAGCAGAAACGGAGCCATGTGACGTGCTGCTCCTGCCAGCAGTTGCTTATTGCCAATAATTAAGTTTGATGATATGAAGAAACACAAACTTGCATTGCTTTAGAGTTCTAAAAGGAAGAAGCTTTGAAGTTTTTGGCATTGTAAAGCACAAAGATGGCCAACTTGGCTTGGATACACTACCGTTGTCCATTATAGGCACCGCCCATAAAAACTGGAATCAAGTGCCCCGCTCAAGTGGTTACTGGCATTTCTGTAAAGCAAAACATGTGCATTGTTACAGGACTGCTGTATTATCCAGAAGAGCATAAAGGTCACAGGAACAAAGCAGCCAAAAGCATGCTTGGTACCTCAAATCTCAGAACATCACAATAACATTTGATGTTCTTGTGCAATAGTGCTAGTAAGCAGCTATTACTTAATCTCCTACCAGTATTACACAAAAGTATACTTGCGAAATACTTCAGATAAATATGCTGTAATTATATGAAATATAAAAACATGTATAGGACAAAATGTTTTTGTAACTCTAAACACACATACCTGTGGAGATGTGGTTTTAATGAGCTATTTTAACAATGGAAACAATGCTTTAAAAGCTTCTATGAACAACCATAAAACTATGTGCTGGAAGCAGAGTGGACATATGGACATACATTTTATATATTATGCATATACACACACACAGCGTGATCAAAAGTCGTCCTGTACACAGCTACTTTGCTTGTCTGTTGGCAGAATCAGGCTGCAGAGCTGGAATAACCAGCTTAATATGACTGCTTTAGCACAGCCAACCATCCTGCTAGCATAGCTATGCCACTGCTGCTCCTACACCATCTCCTCCCTGACTTGCTAGGGTTTCTTTCTACCTCACTGATGACAGCCTGACTACTTTGGGGAGCTTGTACAGAAAGGAGTAGCCGGGCTCCATAAGTACCACCACCTGTTAACAGCAACTCGGTTCCATCATGGGATCTATGATATGTCACCAGTGGCCAAAGTGATTTCTGATATCCCTCGCTTACTTTAAGGAAGTATTTTCAAGCTTAACTAACAATCCTAAAGAGTAAAGCAGCCTAGCAGTGCAATCACGAATGCACACAACTAAGACTACATCTATGCAGGGAATTAGGTGCCCAAGTCCAAAATTTAAATTCTCAAAATTCCTGCTGAGATTTTGCTTCAGGAAGTCACAGTCCTGATGATATTAGGCAATGGCAATTAGACAATGCTGTATCGAAGGCATTTCAGGATTTATGAATTAAACCTTCTACACCGAAGGAGTCTGACTCAGTAGGCATCTTCACACTTGGCAGACAGGACTCCACACAGTACAAAGATGATGCTGGGGATGAGAGGAAAGTGAGCAGGATTCTCACCCTTGCTACAGCATCGATTAAAAAAGCCATTGTGATACTTGCTGCATGAAGGACTGCAAAACAGGCCTTCCCTCTCTAAACTAATCGGTGAATGGACATTATCTCTACATCTCAATAAATTAACTTGTAAAATAAGTAAAGCAGAAAAGTTTCATCAGAAGTGACTGAGAGCATCCAGTGACGAGGTCACTCCTGTAGGAGGGTTCAGTTCAGGTCAATTAAGTGAAAGGAGAGAGCAGAAAACGTGTTGCTCTGGTGTTTCATGAGTCCTTCAACTACTGAGCAATCAGGTAGATCAAGGGGCTGGAGCATATCCTCTTCACTTTTTCAAAAAAAGGACTGATTTCAGCTAAGATTTGGAAAAAAGGGCAAGAATCCAAAATGAAGAAAGGAATTTTGTTCCACACAAAGCAGAAAAAAAACATGTCCATGTGTTCATTTACAAACTGGTAACTTAGGCAGAACCCTTGTCATTATGCCATTTTTGTGGCTCCTACCTCCTTTTGTATGTTAAACGGATAGTCTAGGAATCCTGTTTGGATGTTATGATCTCTATTAGTCATTAGGGTATAGAACTCAGGTGCTGTAACCAACCAATACAGAAAAATCCACTTTGTGGAGATGCTCATGAAGATATTAGAAATGACTGTGGTGAAGTGGACTGTGACTTAAAACATGTAGCCTGAACACACCTGACACACCATCTCTCCTATCCATCCTTCCTAGACCCACTGCTTCTCAGAAGTGTGCTCCCTGGCTCCCTCCTCCTTTCACCACTACTTGGAAGAGGAGGCTGGCCAAAAGATGACAACTACAGGACAATATGAACCACAGATTGAACCCTGAGTGATCACTAGCTGGGGATACTTACATATATTTACAAAAATAGTTCAGCTACAGACCAGCTTGGAAGACAACAGTGCTGACAGTATAGACCTATTACACAAAAGATATGGAGTCAAACTCTTTCCACACAAGCATACAGATGTATTATTAACATTTATATGTAATGAAAACACAACCTTCACAACTCTACCCTTACAATTAGAATTCTAAAACTTTGCCTTTCTAAGCTGCATGGAGACACATTTTTTAAGAATTTGTACAACTGGCATCAGATTTTTTAACATGCTAGAAAGAATTGAGCCAAATATGATATCACGAAGTCCCTTATGCTTAAGGGAAAATGTTAAATCAATTAGCAGTTGCTAGAATAAAGAAGCAACAATTTGATGTATAAGTTCCTTAAAAAAATAACAAACTTCTCATGTTCTTCTGAAAGTGATTATATTATGCAACAAGAAAACTGCAACATATTCTCATCTCTTTAATGTTACAAAAGCTTTATTAGCATATGCTTCAGAAATTATAATCAAAGTGTAGTAGTCACTAGCCAGAACTTTGAAGAGTTTATAAACATATATGTACAGGCTATGCCTTAGAGGGTTAATGTACTATTTTGAACCCCAGTATTGCAATAGGACTTAGCTTAGACACAGAACGTTCACACCCTCTGTAATAAATTCTTTTAACATACTTCATATTTCTTCCCATGTGAGTAAGTGTCCTTGGAAGAATTATCTACCAGATAAAATTTGAAGATGAAATCTAAGTCTAGACTTATTTAAAGAGGGTGGAGACTGATCTTATAATCTACGACAGTTGTTGATTAATGAGCCGCCCATGATTGCTGTAGGCCTCTCCAAACTGCAGAAGCAAACGATACTATAGGACTGAAAGGAATGTGCTATCTGGATGCCACACCTTTGTTGAAACTTAGAACTCACCTTGACTTCTGCTACTTTTATTCTAGCCTTGAACTACCAGATGTGCACAACCAGGTTGTGGTAACATACGTGTGTCCCCTTGCTACTTGACTTCTGCTCCTGTGGCAGTTTCTTTGTTACAGAACTTCCACACTTTAAGCATGGCCACTTGTGGCAGTCACAGTACATACTGTGTGGGGTTCAAGGTTTTTGCTGGTAGGGCTCTTGCACAAACAAATTCAAAACTTCCTGGAGTAGAATAGTACTATCAAGTCCTGAGGGAGTTTGGCCTCATCTGACAGTCTGAAGAATTTTATTTATATGTACACATATGCATATGCACATACAAATACGTATGCATGGATATGACATGTCAGTATACATACATATATAGTATAATACATAATGAATAATGTGCATAAATACTGTGCATTCTGCATAACTACGGAAACTTCTATTCAACTCTGTGCCCAGGTTGAAACTGAACATGATTTAAATCTATAATAAAAAAGGTATGTTACCTCATCTTTGGTGATAACATGATCATTTCTGATTACATCTTTCAAAAACCTTTTAGGAAAATTTTTAAAACTTTCCTAATTTTGCTTATAAAATATTGATGTTCTTAAAGTGAAAACAACCCATACAAATTCTTAAAAATGTTCCCTGCACCCTGGTGTCCAAGCTCCAGACTAAGAGAAAACAAAAGCCAACAGAAAAAAAAGGCATAAACAGGAAAACTAGTCTTTGTAATCCCTCAAAATACACAAGAGGAATTTCATTACCTTTAGCTGAACACATCTCTCCATTTGGTTTATCTGTTTGCAATTATTCTCCTTTTTCTCAATTTTGGAGACAGCTGTCTTTCTAAAAGTGTGCAGAAAAAGAACATCTTAAACCAACTACATCATCATGAACATTATCACACCTTGAGTACACTGACTGTATCAGCCTCACTAGACAGTGAAGCCCTATGGCTTTTCAGCAGTGTCATTAGGTGCAAGAATGAGGCTGAAATCCCACAAATGAGACGTGAAAGCACACCTTGTTCAATGTACACCACAAAAAATACCAATGGTTTTCAATTATTTTTTTTTTAAATTGTAAATAAATCCTCTCTCTAATCTCAGTAGACACCTTTTCAGGGATTTGCTTGCATGGAAAAGCAATAAAACAAAAACTAAGTTGGTGATAAATTAAGATGTTTCAATTACTCTTTTCACTTTGCATCTACGAATTGGTTTTAGTATGTGAAGTGACACTAGTACCAAACCCCTTACTTTACTCCCTAAGTCTCCCAAAACCAGATTCCAAGTAGGAGAGCGCAGAATATCATGCTGTGTTGGAGAGACCTGGGTTTTTTTGTTCTGTTCAACAAATCTGATTATGGTTAAATGCATCAAAGAGCAATGACTGAGGAAAATATGAAACAGCTGCAAATGATACACCCCGATGTTTACTATTGTGAATGCAGCCCGTTAAAAGCAGCTCTAGAAAAGCATTGATATGAACCTTGGTGTAGGACTACGAGTAACTGCATGCAGACTGACAGAATTTCAACAATTTGGCACAAATGCTCTGCAATCTCATAGAAATGTTCCACAGAACAACATCCTCCAAGTGCTGTTAACTGTATCATTACACAACCTTAGAATAAATAAAACACCATATTTCTTCATAGCAGGGGAGATACTCAAACGCACTGAACTGACTTAAGCCATTAAAAAAATTCTGAAAACTTTATCCAGAAATTTAGCAGAACTAGTAAGAATGTGAGTTACTTCAATAATATTGAGGAGAAAACGCAAATGCTTTCATAAATTAAAGGCTAAAATGGTATGTGTTATATAAAGTCACACATAAATTTCTGCATGAAACTGAGAATCTCTAGGCAATTTCATAGGTTGAACTTGCACTTACACTGTTGAGAGGTAATCAGCTGAAGGAACAGACCTACCTGTATTATAACTTTTCAATATCCAACTTAGTGGAGAAGTGCAGAACAACTCACTAGCCATTTGAGCTCAGCAGGAGCAGGAGAAAAAACTGCTTATGCCTAGGGACCATGAGATAACCTTTCAGGAAACCAGCAAGGACCAGGGCTCACTCACCCATAAGGTACTGTGGAGAAAAGCATGCCTTTACCAGGAACTGAAAGAGCTGAGCCTAAGCACTTGAAGGAGGATTTGCCAGATCGTAACTTTTGCAAGGAAAAGTCAGCCTTTATAAAAGCATTTCTGTTACAAATCACCCTCTTGTGGAAGCAGAATTCTTATATTGCTATTAATCACGAGCACTGCAGCCATTGTAACATGTCACTTAATAACAGGGACAGTAAGTGATTAACACATCTTTTGCTAAAATATTGTTCCGTTAGAACTATTTCAACATCACTAGAAAGTACCTTTAAAATTGTCCTACTGGTACTCACTTTGTAATAATATTCAAACTGTTGACTTCAAAGAAGGGACTCAAATTGCTATGATACGACAGTATCTTCTCCTGAGAAAAGGAATGGAGAGACCACTGTGACAGCAAAATTATTTTCTGAGATAAAACCTACTATTTAAAGGCACAAATCTACAGAGTCTTATGCCACAGTATTTAAAATTATTAGGTTTTTTTTAAATAGACATTCACAGAAGCTACTTAATCAGCGCTTGTTAGAAAAACAGAGGCAGCTCAATAACCAGATTGTAAATCAAAGTTATGAAACAGAAACCCGTCAGCATAGACTTAATATTTTTTCTCCTATTAACATAATTATTTCCTACTCAGTAAAAATGAAAATGACATGTTAGCATTTCAAAAACAAGAGAAAATGACCCTCTAGGCTTTATATAACTATCAAAACAAGCACCGGTACTTTATTTGCAAATTATCGTGCATGAAATGATCGACTCAGCAAGTTTACCAGTCAACAAAGTGTGTGCTCTACCAGTTATAATCAATTTACATGTAATGATATGTCTAAATAGGAATTTAAATAAGTTCTTGTCATTTAATGTTGATCAGCTGCTTTATCATCATAGATATGGACAATGACCATAGTTAATGTTGCAGAAACAGCAAAGCATGCACAAGTTTTGTGAGCCAATGGTAAACAAACATGAAGAAATTTGTTTTCATATAAAAAGACAGCCTCCGACTGCTAAGCCATGTTTATTTTCCAGTCAAGTTAACAAAAATATTTTCTAAGAGGTTATTTCCAGGCATTTGCTCTATATGCCATGTCCACAGCAAATATACAGTATGAATCACAACAGTTTTCTCACCTCGTAACCTACTGGATTTCTCTTTCAATGTATGAAAAGAACCCTGAGGCCGCCACAGAACTAAGAACATTTCAGCATCATCCCTGTTGTATACAAATATACATTATTAGGACCTGCAAAAGGATATTCTGGGGATTAAGAGAATTCTAGTTTCTTTAACAGCGCATTAGTCACATCCCTGCACAACAATCTTTAATACAATCACCAAAAATTTAAAATAACTGAGGCAAGTGAAATAAAGTTCCTTCACAGCAGACAGTGCTGATCAGATGATATGTTGGAAGAATGCAAGACAAAGCCAGGTTTAGCATACAAGAATGCATAATTAAAGGCTGGCCTCAAAAATGTCTTCATTTAATACAATTAAATGAGTATAATGGCAATGACTTCATCAAAAGGACGAAATTAACTTTAGCACATAATGGCATGTTACTTAGAATAGTGTAAGTCAGATAAAGAAAGCGTAATATTTTCCAAACAATAATCCTTTTCATTTCCCTTAGCTTTATTAATAATGTACATATTCGGGTAGAATACGCAAATATAATTTTTACTGACATACAGAACCATTTTAATGCATATTTGGTACAATTTCTTATTTTTGGTGGTCAGTAGTCGCTTTTGTTTTGATAAAATGATACAGCAGATTTATACTTAACATCACATATAGGTTTTGTCTATATAAAGAATTTACAGAGCTTTTTCAATTGTGGAACGGTACGTTTCATACATATGAAATTTTAAAAATGCTGCATGAACCTGTGACCTTGCCAATATACAGATCAACCTTCAGAAATGTAATGAGCATGAGTTGACACACATTTCTATCTGGGCCCAGTACATGTATGGACACATTCAAAATGTTGTAACATCAGTATGATTTGCTTTTACTTTGGTGGTTGTGATATTCCAGGTGCGGATGCAAAGTGCACCTTAATGGTCCTCATAGCAGTACTTTTATCCCCCTGTATTTTAAAGGCATCAGCTTCTTTTATTCTCCCTTGTAGCGAGGAGGTCTCTTCTCCTTAAATGCAAGAAGACCTTCAATTCTATCTTTTGTTGGAATAGTCTGCAATGAGCAGAGTAAAAATTCATTATTGACACCAAAAACAATACCAAGAAAAATATTTCCATACAAATCCTAGTTCTTCAATGTGTCCTGCATGCAACATATAATACAACAGAAAAATGAAACCTAAAATGTCTAGTCGGACACGGGAAAGTACCAGACACTTCAAAGGCACAATATAAGGCTGAGAAACAATTTAGGAGAAGGAGTATCTTTTCTCCAAACAGATGACTGTGAGAAACTCTTTAGGGTTTGTTTTTGAGTTTTTGGTGTTTGGATGCTTGTTGGTTTTTGGGGTTGGGTTTTTTTGGGGGTGGTGTGGTGTAGGTTATTGATCAGATCACCATATGTTTTAAATAAGCATCTAATGCTAATGCTTCTATTTCCAGGATCAAAAACTTGTCTCAAAGTCCAAGAACATACTCAAATACAAGATTCCCATGTTTTGCTGGCAAAGAGGTTTGTCTCGATTTTCTGTTGGTTAGCACATATGCCATTAGTGGCACATGTTAGTGAAATGTCCTTCATGTTATTTCATGTTAAACCAAAAAGAACCAAAAGCAAGGCAGTTCTTGGACTAGATGCACAGCAGAGTATGACCTGCTAGGTATATGGCTGGTAGTGGTTCACTACCTTCACACTAACACTCTTGGCAGGGAGTCATTTTTGTCCTAAACTACACCTCCTTACTTAAATTCCTTACAAAACCAGAGTATGTAGAAGGAAGGTCTAAATACAATGCCAAAATATTTGTAGAAGAAATTGTAGAGCAATTTATAGTTGAATTTCTGCATGTTTCATAACAGGCACCAACAAAGCTTGTTTTCTGGGTTTTTCCATGTAATCATAGTTACATACCTGAGCGTAACAAGCTTCTTCAATTGCTAAACCTGTTACCAAGTCGACCTGAGGAAAAGAATATAATGGGTTTTAAAAGCATATTTTTGTATGTTTATTATATAATATTTCCTGACAGCTAATTTAAATACTGTGTTTCTATATGCCACATACCAAAACACTTTGCAAAGTTCTTCTACACTACTTTAACACAGAAATGCTACCCTGCCATGTGGTGAGAGTGGTTAGTCTTTCTGTAACAGTTTCCTTATTTGGTGATACAATTAGTATGTAATACACTGTCAAAACAATGTATGTTCTTCACTACAAATCATCTGGACTAAAAACCATTAGCTACTTGCACATTTGTAATCAATTCATTTACTACAGTGGAAAAGATTTAATGTACTCATGATTACTTAAAAACTGTTCTGTAACAAGTTATCTTCACAATGTCATATAAGAACATGGTGCCATGCCACAAAATAAACATAAATTTGAGTTTAAAGGGATTTAAAATTAAAAAAAAAAAAAAAAAGAGGTTAATGGCCATCCTGCATCACCACCTAGTTTTAATAAGATTTTTTTCTTTGTGAGCTGGTCTGAACAGCTGAAAAGGCTGATTTTTCCCCTTACTACTTTTCCGCCTGTCTTAAGCATCAGCTGCTGCAGAACTTACCAGCTCTCCACATGGCCACTGAAAGGACTGTGGCTATGCGCCACAAGCAATTTGTCAAGAGGAGATAAGCTATAGGATAGATTACCAAAGGAAGCTGTGAAATCACTGCCATGGAAGGTTTGTAACAACAGCTTGAATGAACATTTGGCTTGACTGGTTTTGATACAGTAGATCTTGTCTTGGGGCCTCAAGATTGAACGAGACAATCATTCAGAGTCCTTCTAACCATATTGTCCCTAATTCTATAAACATCATGATTCTGATATTTCAGTCCACTACACCTGGTAGCTAGATAATTTAGCTTGTAGCATTTTGAACCTTGAGTACCACTGAAATAAATCTTGAATTCCATCATTACTTGCTGTGGAAACCTAACAAACATATTCTTTGCACAACAGCATCTGAGTTTGGTTCTCAGGCCAAAACTTACTGGTGGTACACTTTGCTGAACTCAATTATATCACTGGTTGCTTTGGAGACTTTAAGAAAAAAAGGACCATTCTTAAATTTGTCTTCCTGGATTCAGGTGTTGCAATGCGGTGTGATCCCCTTTCCCTTGTCCCAGTGTCGTGGTTTAACCCCAGCCAGCAACTAAACACCACGCAGCCGCTCACTCACTTCCCCCCCACACCCAGTGGGATGGGGGAGAAAATCGGGAAAAGAAGCAAAACCCGTGGGTTAAGAACAGTTTAATAGAACAGAAAAGAAGCAGCTAATAATGATAATGATAACACTAATAAAATGACAACAGTAGTAATGAAAGGATTGGAATGTACAAATGATGCGCAGTGCAATTGCTCACCACCCGCCGACCGACACCCAGCCAGTCCCCTGAGCGGCGATTCCCCGCCCCCACTTCCCCGTTCCTATACGAGATGGGACATCACATGGTATGGAATACACCGTTGGCCACTTTGGGTCAGGTGCCCTGGCTGTGTCCTGTGCCAACTTCTTGTGCCCCTCCAGCTTTCTCGCTGGCTGGGCATGAGAAGCTGAAAAATCCTTGACATTAGTCTAAACACTACTGAGCAACAACTGAAGACATCAGTGTTATCAACATTCTTCGCACACTGAACTCAAAACATAGCACTGTACCAGCTACTAGGAAGACAGTTAACTCTATCCCAGCTGAAACCAGGACACCCAGGTTGAGCTATAAGGTGTCCTGGTGCAGAGATCATGCATATACTTAACTTTAAATATGCATAGTCCTGCTGAGCTCAGCAACATGATTCACAAGCCTAAAGCAAAACACATGTCCAGACATGTTCAGGGCTGGATTTTAATGAGCTTTAGAGATAGGTCAATAGTGTTCAAGAAGGAGTGGCAATCAGAATCAAATATGAAATCAGACTCCAGATATAATTTTAACACTAACCTCTATTAAACTATTAAAAATAAATAACGTCTTTTGGCCTTTATTAGTTACTAAACACTGAGAGCATTGACAAATTTGACAAAGTATGACTTTGAGGTTTTTTTCCACCCAGCATTTGAAATACAACTTGTTCATAGTAGTTTATGTTTACTTTCTAGTATTAATAATTAGCAGAGTGCATTACTCCTGGACAGACATGAGGTTACTAAGCCTCGTTACAGAAATCAGTATCAACTCTAGTCTCAGGAGTCTGAGACATAAAAAAATTGCATTTCCTCTTTTAAAAAGTTTTGATTAAACAGATTTCGAAAGACTATGCACTGAGAAACTAAAAACAGTTCTAGGAAAAAAATCACCACAGTAGACCTGCTGCCAGCCTGACTTCTGCTTATTCTTAGAGAAAGTACAGATCCTTACCTCCATTCCCTGATTGATAGCCAGTTTTGCAACTCTCATTGCTACTGGTCCCTAAAATGAAAGAAAAAGCTTAATTACATACCATCAAAATCTACAAGATTATGCAATGAAGAGTTTGTACATCAATGCTCTTACATTGCGACCTTCTTGGCTTTGGACTTTTATTAAATTTATAATAAATAGGTCAAATATCCTAAATTACATCACTATAGTAGCCATTTGCTTCCAAACGGGTAAGTTTCAATATTGAGAAAAAATGAAAGTAGACTGTTTTTAAAAGAACCTAATTAAAGCAGTGTGCTTCATTTATGTTTCAAAGGTGCTGAGCACGTCCACTTTTGTCAAGCTTGTTCAATTCCCTTCAAAACAAGGCTCAGAACGGCCACCTTAAAAGACATCATCAGAGGCCTTCGCAAGGTCAATCTTTTGTCCTTATTATCACACAACGGAGACACATGGAAAGATGTGATAATGAAATAAAATGAACTGATGCAGCCTCAAACCTAAAATATGCTACTGCAAAGCCTGTGCTGGTCAAGTGATGACACACTTCTGTGATCGCCTGAGGTCCCCAGTGAGCAGAGGGATTTCCACCCTCCTCCTCCAATGTGCCACAGAACAGTGAGACATCGTTGGGAATCGTCTCAGTCCTGTGCCTATCCATCAGCATCAGCTTCTGAATGTTCAGATGTTGCTTTAGAGAAGTGGCCTGCTGCTTTGGGAAAAGCCAAATGCTTTTAAGCCGGTTCCAATGTGAAGCTGTAACTATAAATCAACCTTCCAGAATCACTGTATGTTAAAATTCTTACTGTATTTTTCATGTTTGTCTTTCTATGAGGGTGTTCAAGACACAAATAACCAATGTTAAATGCCACATTTAATCTGTAATATTTTAAATGAAAAAATGTAGCTGTTACCCTTGTGATCCAATAAAGTGGTTTACTAATTATTTTCTTCTTCTGCCTCCTGTGAATTTGCTACCTGGGACCCTTCACTTGAAAAGCAGGGTTATCAAAAGCTCCAAACTCACATTCCTACTCTGAACAAACAGCTTGCAGCCTATGGCAACAAGGGAACAGGCAGCAATCAGCTAAGACAAAGACTCCTGTAAGTGTCATACTTAAAACTTTTTCTTACTAAAATTTTCAAGTTCTAAAGCACAGGAATTCAGCAAATCCCATTTCAATTCTTTTATGAAAGACAGAGATAGGATGTCACTTAGAATGAATGATAATAAGAGCATGATTCTTTCATCAAGCTTATACACAAAGGACAGAAGGCAAGCTTTCCACTAGTAAATGGGATTTGCTTTAATACTGAAATTATGTTTTCAAAATAGGAGTTAAACTGAGATATGTCCACTTTCATATGGACCTTTTTGCCTCTCTTCTGAAGTGTTCAACAGCAATGGAATAACCTACTGAGACAATTGCTTTACTAACAAAACCCCCATACACTATTTTTTGTTTAAAACTTGAAAGCCAAATAAGCAATACAAACACAGACCATATCATGACGATATGAGGATTGACAGAGGTTTTTTGAAATAATTACCAAATAACACCATTCAATACACAAGAGAGAAAACTTCTGATTGCTATCTACATAACTAGAATGGCTTTTTAATACATAACATCGTAACAGTTTTTCTTAATACAGCTGGTTCTTTTTCAGTTTTAATGTTTGGTAAAAACTAAAAACTAAAATAAAAATAACTTGTTTTACCTGAGGTAAAAATTCTCTAGCCAGAGCTAATGCTCTTCTGTATGCAGCATCCCCTGCTTCATTTTGTTCTACCACATGGCTAATCAATCCTATTGATTTTGCTTCCTCACCATCTACAATACGCGCAGAGAAAATTAGTTCTTTTGCCAAAGACACTCCAATCGTGCGAGGTAATCTCTGTGTCCCCCCTAAAGTTTGGAAAAAGAGAAAATGCAAGTATTAGTTTCCCATCCATTTATACCACAAATGTAGATGTCTTGTTCAGTTCAAATATTTTCATTTTTAATTCCATAAACAATTATATGAACATACAGAAATTAAACTATCATACAAAGGCACTCCTAAACGCCTTCTTCAGTTTTGCAACTACATTAACCAGACACGTGAAGATTGCTTAGTTGGACTAACAACTAACTTCCAGAACTGATGAACAACGAGAATCATTATCAAAACTGAAGAAGTAGTCAAATCACAGAAGCAGATGTTTATATGAATTAAAACAGTGGAAATAGCCTTTATCCGGGAGAAAGGATTTTGAAAATATACAAGGCCTACCATTTTGACATGGCTCTGAAACAAATATTCAATTTATACAGACAGTCGGTAAGTAAAAATTTCTTTTCAAATAGCTATTTCTGCAAGAGCATGCTAATATATTCAAACATAAATGTATGTATATCTGCAAGAGGAATATTTATAAAAGAGATGTTCAAAAGGAGGTCATACAACACTGGATAAATGTGTGTTCAACTAATGTAAAATAGGTTAATTTCCACTAGATAATGGTGGACTAAGCCAGTATTTTATTGAAGCCATTCAGTTCTCTTACTGATGTTTCCTGAAAATACTTCAAATACATCTCTGAGACAAACAAACTGCCTGGAAACAAACAAAAAGTTTTTATGATTCAATGATTCAGCTTTCAACTATTGTTTTTTATGAATCACAAGCTTCAGTACTACTGTATTCCTTTCCATAAAAACAGACCTGCCATTGAACATATTACATCATACAAAAATGCAGAAGGTTTGGGAGATTTCTGCCTTACGCCTTTCTAGAATATTACAAAATCATGATCTATAACAAAAACTGAGATCTATTTTCTGGGTTGTAACTGGAGAAATTAAAAAAATGCTTTCACTTTTAACAGTTCAAATAGAATTTGTAGAACAACATTAGTAAATACAAACAATGTCATACTCTCTATGGTCCTACCACTCTGCGAGGATTTTAGCAAGCCTATGCTTATGGCCGAGGGCAACAGGCAACAGCAGGAGGAACTCCTGTTCAATAAATTCTGCTAATTCTGCTAGTTGTACAGCTAAGCCAGTGACAGTGCTTGGGGGAAAATTCTGCTAACAGTGTAATTCTGAGAAAGCCCCTGCTGTAGGGCATTTTTATAAAAGGGGTGGGGGGTGGAGACTAAAACAAAACCCCTTGTAAAATACTACAGATCCTGAAGCCTAAGCCTTCCAATTAGCCTTGGCTGCCTCACTGGTGAGATTCACAGAGAATGACTAAAGCTGTAACTATTAACCTTTATATCAGAGCTATATGCCATAAACATGTGAGCTGTGTTTTCAAGAAGCTTGCTGCTTTTGATACTGAGTTGTATCACCATCACCACCAACAAACATTTACTGGCTTTTTTGTTTTAAATACTGAACATGTCTTTTAATTTCTCACCCAGAGAAGCTGTCACACCCCAATCAATGTCTAGCCTTATACACATTTTAAGTGTACATGAGAACACAGCAAATGTCTACCCTGATTCTCTTTAAGAATAGTTTAGTCATAAATTATCCCTTTCACCATAGTAATGGAATCTAGAAAAGCATCAGGTTTGGCTTTTCATTAAAGAAAACCATTTGTCCAAATCATAAGATCTGAAACCATATGAGGCTGAATTTACTGACTCCACATTGCCTGTTTCTTCTTTGCTTGCTATGCCTAGTATTTTTTTCTACTTAATTATCTCCCCTTCCTTTACTGTTTTATCTCTTCTATTACTGCTTTTACCAGGAAATGTTGAAAACAAAATTTAATTGAGCAACAATATTTCATAACTTTGACCAAACAATGGGTATGTTTAAGCATGAAACAGTGTTTATAGATGAAAAAAAGTGTTCTTGCCAGTGTCTTACACAATAATGATTAAAGAGCAGAAAAAAAGCAGACTATAGTCTATGTTGCTTAGCTGTGTCCTACACTGCAAAGCTATTAAGCAGAGGAGCGTATTCTTTGATTAATATTCATAGTGCAGAAGCCAACAGTTCAGTGCATCGATCATATATATTCAGTAGTAGGAATAAGATATACGCACACACAAAAGCAGTAAGACCCAATTAATCAAATGCAAACAACACCCCAAAATACATCCAACACACCAAAGTTACATCCATTTATGAAGAAAAGACAGAGAGTACGCTGCAGATAGATGTTCTGTTTTAGTAATATACAAAGGAACATATAATGCCTGCCAACTACAATCAGAGCTAAAGGAAGTAACACCCAGTCTTCAAAGACATTACTTAACCAAGGCATTTCATCTAAATGTAGAGCAGAATTTGACGGAAGAATAGTTGTTTCATCTTCACAAATTTAATGACATTTTATTTCAAGGACTAGTGATCTGGTATTACTCACTGTGTTGATAAAAGTATTTGACATACAGTTGCAAAGGAAATGCGTTCTTATCTGAGATGGTATATATTCAATGTTGTAATAATTGTAAACAGCAGTTTTAGATGACACTCTAGTTCATGTGAAAAGACACAGTAAATGCAAGACTGCTAAATTCTGGTACGAAAATTGTTAAACAGTATTTTTTTTTTCTTTAAGAAATAGTTGATTTTGTATGAATATTTATTTACTGCCAGTAATTCATCAATTACAAAATATGTACACAACTGGTTTGGATTAAGGGGATTACGTGATAAATTCCCAAGAGTATATCCAACAAGATGAAGCAACTAGCTTACTGGAAATAGATTCATCATTCTGGCAGAGAATATCTACAGTCAGTAGTTTCTCATAGCTGAAAGCGCTGTCAAAACATATTGGAAAAAATCCTGTTCTGACAAAAAATCCAAACTTTAATTCAGTAATAATCCTGTTTATTAAGTCAAGTAAAAATGAGTCTTTCTATCTATCCTTTCTATCACAAGCTTTGTTTGATTCGCATTAGATTGATTTAACTGACAGGTTTCTAGATTTCTTCTTTTAAAGACTACTGTGCATTTCTAATGTTTTACTAATAATCAATGGTGAAACCAAAGTCTGTCAGCCACGAACTTTCTCATTATTCAAGTCAGTCAAGAAATGGCTCAAATGTATCCTTGTGATTCTTTTGCAGAAAGCTGTAAGGAGTAGATTTCTCTCCTTTCCATTGAAGCTCATAGAAATGTGGAATGCACTGCTGTTCCTAACACCAAATCCTTAACAATATGAGCCCATAAATAAACTAATATGCATAAAATTATTATTTTAATGTAATACTTTTCAATCATGTAAGTCATATTTTAAAAGTCTGTGTAACAAACATATTTTCCACCTTTAAAGTACCTGCCATCCATTGCTAAATTAAGCAATTTTCAAAATATTAAACACTGTAAAAGCCCAAACACTCTACCAAGACAATATTTAACACCAAGTTTCCAACAGATTATTTCCCAGATTAGGCCTTGATCCTCCGAAGTTGTACATGTTTTAGCTAACTTAAATCCAGGTATAAATCTTTATGGGGTCAGACATCCCAAGAACATGAAGAGCCCTTCACCAGCACAAACTGGATAGCCAACTAATAACTGAAAACAGCTTATACTGGGAAAGACATCAACAAAGATGCAAGTGATGGGGTGAAAACAGGATGAAGAAGAGAAGAAACAAAACACTATCTCTGCAAGGGCAAAAAACCACTGAGCTGACGAAGAGCAGGCAGTAGGCAAGACTGCTTTCATGTCTGGCCATATGTTGTTGCTTGGAAGAAGACTGGAGACCTGAGCAAAGCCTGAGACAGTGGCCTGAGGCTGACTCAGAGATTGCCCCGGGGCCTGTGATGACTGAGAAGTTGTTTCAGCGAGATGTCATAGTACATTGCCAAAAGGGCTCATGGAAGTCTAGCTTGCCAGTCAAGCCGAAGAAAGGCCTGCAGGAATGTCAGACACAAGCCTACCCGAGGTCGAAGAAGCAGGGTGACCTGTTACCTATGCCAGCCTGGCAGTGGCAAACTCCAGCTCCAAAACTGCCAACTTAAGTTGCAAATCAATCCTTAATTTTCACCATCTGTTTTATTCATCTGTGCCTGTGGATTGGTTTATTTAAAAACCTATCTGAGGAATGCCTAGAATATACCAAACCACCATGCGTGGGTGGCTTGAAGGTGGCAGCTTGAATCACAAGAATGTAGTACTTAGCTTGAAGATGTATGAACACTTACGACGCATGAGACAAAGTGTAAATATACTTTCAGAATTCACTAGCAGTTAAATAATCACAGCTTTTGTACAGAAAGATGAAATCATTGGGCAATTTAGAAAAACTAATTTATTTTCAAAATAAGTAATCCTCTTGTAGATTGAGAAAGATAGAAGATGGTTTCCCAGCAGATGGCTACATATGTGAAATGAATGGAACCAAAAAATGCATCTGGAACCTGATTTTTATAAAATGGACTCCACTTCAAATGGGATGCTGCATCTGGTGTAAGAAGCTTACTCCACATTTCCCTCACAAGCATGGTACAACCAACTACACGGACTCCACTGTCAGACTAAATACCGCTTGACAATCACAGATCAGCATTATTCCCAGCACTCACATTATTAGCAATGCACACACTGACAATTTACCTTTTTTTTTTTTCAACTTAAATTATTTGAGGAAGAAAACAGAAATGCCTAAGGCCATTAATCTACTTATTAACTTTTACTTAAATGTAAACAAATGCAACAAGCATGAGCACACAGAGATATTCGGTAAGGCCATGTGCATTCCTATTACTCCAGATAGTAACTTGGTCTTATGGTTTGGGAATGCCATGATGGAAAGTGAACTTAAATGAAATTCAGAAGTACATACACATTAAAACATAACTCATGTTGCTGCAGATAAAAATTAATGGCCCAAGAGAAGGCATTTTCCAGTTTCAAAATTACACCCACACATTTATGAAGTCACTACTCAGCTGTAACAACAGGTAGGAGGTTTAGACCAGTACTGCTCTGTATGATCATACTTTACAAATCATGTGGGCTTTATGAGTAATATTAGGTAAAAACTTTTATTTAACTTGTATTTTAAATAAATAATTTTATAGTCCATGTTCTTACAGTTTTGGATTGACTATGACAGATAAAATTTGACTCGTGAAAATCAGGACAAAAAAAACAGACATGAGAAAAACTGTCATCATTACTTAGGACAAGTGAAATACAGAAAAATTAATTACCACAGTAATATCCTATTTTTATTTACATTTTGAATGAGATCACAGTCCCAAATTAGGACAACTACTGTAGTTTTTAATGGACAGAACTGAAATAAAGAAACAACAAGCAAAGCAAAAACCAGACCATTAAATCTGAAGTCTTCACTGCTTATGAGCAAGTGACTTGAACGTTTTCCTCACTTCAGTCCTCTCTTTATGGAAATCTACCATTTTATTCTTCCACACAGCAAAGAAATCCATCACTCTGCTAATCCCCCAAACCAATTCCTATTCCTAACCCTATTCTTTTTCCCATCCTGACTACTATCAAATTAATCTGCTTTCAACTGTTCCAAAGTAATGGGTTTTTAAGAATTTACCTCTGAAATTATTCATCCCTGAAATTCCCTGACTTGAGCAGTACTAAAGAAAGGAGAATTGGTAGCTAACAGAATGGGAGCCCAGGGAAAACAGCAAAGCCAACAAGATTGTGGGAGGACGCAACCCCGCCTGGTTCAGCTGTCAAATCCCAAGAAGGCAGAGTGCTCTCTCTACTGATAAATATATGTAAAATGAACTTGTACATATGAAGCATATTTTTCATCTTGAGCAGGATGTCCTCCCAGATGAGGCAGCCATATACTACAGCTATACTGCACCTAACCTAGTACCTAGTATCTATAACATTTTACAGTGCTTTGAAAACAGACTCTACCAAAAAACTGGCCAAATTGTTCAAAGTTATCATGCATTAATCTAACAATCTGCAATGCAAAAGACAAACTTTTCAGTAAATCAGAACTTAATTTTGAGATACCAAGTCTGATACTCAAAAATACTCCTAACTTCTTCAGCTTGATCTGTTAGATTTTGTAGCACCATCTAGGAGTGCCAGAATGGCATTCTGTTCTTTTAACTTCCCAGACTGATCCTTCTATTTGTTATTTTACAGTAATAGTTGATATAAGAAGAAATAATCACTGCTGTGATTATTTCAGCCTAAAAATTCTGTAAGTCACATGAATAATTGAAATGTTATTTTTATTTGTGCATGTTAATTTGTATTCTAAATGTTACATTATTTGCTATTCCTTCTAAGCATATACCTATCTGCAAGAATAATTAAAACTTATATTAGAAATCAACAACTAAAATAAATTCATCACAAGTGTAAATATAAACATGCATTTGGTCTATGTTATAGGATATTCTCCATGTGGTAGTTTTGAACACATGGATATTCGTATGCCTAGCTTGAAACAATGGAAGACTCATTTTTTTCAGAGACACAAGCAGCCTTAGTGACTTCAGCTTCAGGTTTTCATGCTCATTACCTCCAGATTGGCTATCAAAATACTAAAATCAGTGAACTGACACTTAAAAAATTGCAGTTTAAGTGATCTGAACACACCAGGTTAGAAGCCTATGACACAGGCTGGGAGAAAAGCTACTCTTCCAAAGCCAGGATCATTCTTTACAGGGTCTACAGAACACTTTGTTATTCACTATACAAATATGATTCAGTCACTACTCAGCTATTCTGAGAGCAGCAGATATCCTCCAGACTATACAAAAGACCAGGTATTCAAAGACTGAAAGGTTACGGATTCTACATAAATGAAAGCATTTGGAAGAAGATCCAAATTACTTATTTGTTTATGCCCTATTAGGAAATCACATCTCTCTACCACTTTTGACTGACCCTTGGTTCCATATATTGCTGTTCAGGATCATCTGAGAGAGGGTAGGTAGGACTAGCACATTGTTTTGAGTTACACTACTATTAAAACACCAGACAACAGATGGTACATTTAAAACTACTTTCTTCCCTCACTGATAAATACTATTCTGTTTAATTCACAGTGTTAATATTTTGAGAATCAGAGTTTTTAAAGACATTACAGTCCAAATTAATTAAAATTTTTCACTTTAATAGGCATATAATTTTGTGTAAAAATATATAACACCTTTAAATGTATATGGGATGGATTTTCTACTAGGGCTGTTCCTGTGCAACAGTGGACCTGCCCCAATAAGTGCAAACTGGTATTTTAACATTTTATTGTTTGGGGTTATTCAGATGTTCTTCCTCAACAGAAAACTATAGCTCTTTGGTCACCTTCTAGTCAATTTGTAATTCCTCAAAAAAACCCCAAAGCCAGTAACTGACAGGAAATCAACAAAGAAAGAGATTAAATAAGTGATTATTCCGAGGCTGTAGCTGTCAGACTGCTACAACACTAAGGAAAGGAATTACATTAAGAAAACACTTTTTATATTCCTCTCACCTGCTGCTGTGACATAGCAATACAGAAGAGAAGTCACTTTATAGCATGCAATGCAAAACGGCTGTATGAAAAGGCAAGTCTTTCCCTATAGAGAAGCTACTGCTAATTAGATTCTTCTGTCACCTAATCACACACAGATGAGTTGGCTTTCATGGACCTTTACAGTTTTAAGGATTGAAGAAATCAGATATTAGTTTTATTTTCCTTACATCCTACATCCAAATTCCAGGAAGAGACATTTGGGGCTATACATGAAGGAGGTAATGAAGAAATGGATCTATATCAGCAGCAAGAGCTAGGATAGTTGCTGGAAACACTGCACTTATTAAAAAAAAATATAAATGTCTTTTAATTAACATAAGCCATTAAGAATAGTTTATAGCAAATGCTAAGGATCAACAAGATAGGGAGCACCACTCACTTCTCACTAGCTGGCCTTATCCTTCTCTTCAGGCAGGACCATTCTGATGTGAGCAGACCTAGATGCTGAACCTTTTGTTCTTCTAGGTGCGGCTACAGCCTTCTTGCTGCTCCTAGTTCTGGATCTCTCAAGGCACTCCTACATGCAGATCCATTGACCCTTCTCTGGCAGCAATCCACCTGCTTGATTAAAGACCCAGTGCTAGAGCTCTCCCAAATCCACAGCAGTTTAGGAACATTTTACTGAAACCTGGAAACTTCAAAAGCTCTATTTCTGCCTAAGTCCTTCAGAGAATAAATGGCGTATGAGCAAGAAACTAAAAAAAAATAATTTCTTTAATAAAAGACACTTTACCCTTGAATTCCAAAGAGAATCATGGAATCTTTAGAAAAAGAGTAGGCATGCTGAATGAAACCCCTTATAGACTCCATTTGCCTGCAAGGCTAGGAATTTGATGAGCAAGCATAAACCCACATCAGCTTCTTGGCCTCAGTCTCCTTTTTCTTTCTCAGAAAAAATGGTATTTTTTAACAGAATTCCCATCTCTCTTTCACGATAAGCCTGAGATGTGTTTCACCCTAAGAACTGGCAGCTCTCTTCCCCAACCAGCCTCAGCTGCAACATTTATTCTTCTTGCAAGTGGACCACTGAAACAACTCAGAAATTGAAAGCCTTTATCACTCCTCTGTTCTTAACCCTAACCAAACAGGGCTGTATCTTACCATGTATGTATAACTTAAGGCCACACAGCAAGCTCTAGGTATTCTGTGGAGATACCCAATGGAATCCCAAAGGCAGAATAAGCTTGCAATGTGTTAGCACGGCCCTTATACTTTTTATGTTATAAAACCTAAATAGGACTTGAGACAGCCTACATTGCTGTCTCAGTCTCTCTCATCCGGTTGCTTGTTCATGCATCTCTATTTCCTTGGGTTTTTTTAAGAGCCTAAACCATAATTTCTGGTGAAACAAAATATTGTGTTTAATCTGAAACAAAACATTTTGGTTTTACCACTTGATTTTGACTGATAATTTAGTTCAGCCAGTGAACTGAACCTTCAATTTTTTTTAATAGTCCTACCTACACCTAAAAATGTCTTATTGAAGAAAACAATTTATCCTTCTCCAGTCTGCTGCTTGTACTCAAGCCATGTACTATTTCATACCAGTGAGAATTTGTGGCAAAGAAACCCCGGGTTGTTTGAACTGATAAAAATAAAATACAGTCAATAAAAAACAAGACTGTTAATGTGATGATGATCTTATATGCTACTCGCACTGTGTATGTGGAGTTCCTTGAGCAGCAGCAATTTTAATTGTTTTATACTGATAATCCTCCAGCCCCGGTAATACGTACATCCTCTCCTTACTGGTTCGTAATGGGACAGAGGGATAGGTGCACACATGTGAGCTCAAGCTGGTAGGTTCAAATCCCACAGACAAACTCCCTCTGCTTATTGGACTAAACACAGTCAAAATTTCCCACAATATTCTGTGTTAGATCATTTTAGCTCCCTAAATATGAGAGCAATGGTGGTTTCATACAAACATGCTGGATGGGAAAGAGATAACTACTTCCACCCCCAAAGAATAAAGAAACATTTCTGCAAGTATAAACTACATATAGCTGATGCTCAAGGCACACATAAAGGAAGACAGGGTATGGGGAGAAAGAACTCTTTTAAGGAAAAACCACTGGGAAATTGAGTGTAGGGAGTAAGCCTGCAGTTGCAGGGAGCTGGAACAGATGACTGTAATTGGAAGCAGAGTTTCCAGTGACCCTGTGCAAAGCTCCTGAACTACTTCTTTTTGTGGCAAGATCATCACTATATTTCCTAGAAACAGGGCAAATGAGGACTTCCTTTAGCTTGGTTCTTTTCTAGGAACACCTAGAAAAAATTCTTAGGACCATCCAAATTCTGTCAGGCCAATAAATATATTTTATCATTCTGCGCAATCAAGAAAGTCAAGAAACTTATCGTGAGGAACTCATAGTCCCAATCTAAAAGGAGAATTTCACTCCATTCACAGTGACCTAACAAATAGCCATCCCTTGTGGCAGGTATTAATGATATTAGCATATTGAGCTAAAAGGTCAAAATTAAACTAACTTCCTTCATCCTCTTTTTAGTTTGGATAATTTAAATTTCAGCATAGTCATTCATATTTCTTGATGCCCAGATGCAAAATAAGGTTAAAAAGATGCATCAGGGCAGGCCTCTGACAGACTGAATTCTGTATTTTTTTGCTTAAAACTCTCATATCTATGTCAAGTACATTGCACCCTGTGTTCCTATTTTCTTTACAATTTCACAGAACTTCTACAGTAAGAATTAGCTGTCAAGAGAAAACTCAGATTAACTCAGTCATCTGATTAACACTAGTTTCTCAGATCTCAAATTCATACTAAATCATAAACATCATTAATACAGAGGTTTTAGTATAAAGCTACAAAGGATTAATAGCTTTTGGGGCAATTTTTCCTGTAAGCTTGTTTTCAGTTGTGCCTGACAATCAGGGGAAAAAAGGTCATTCTTGGTCATAAACTGAAAATAAATGATGAAAAATGGAGGTAAAGAAGGAACGACAGGAATCTACTGTTTCTGAAATTTAGAGATTTGTAATAGTTGGCTCAAATAAGTCTCCAGAGCCAGAGAGGTTCTGTGAAGTAATTAAGGAAACAGTACTTCATAAATCATTTTGTCCAACTTGTTTTGTGGTGAACTAACTTGTGCAGCTGTTCTTTTGAGGGAGACTACACAATTGCCATTTCATTTGCTGAATTTTCTGGAAATTGAAGAAAAATACAAGACATACAGCGAATTCATTATGAGTTTGGAAGCTATTTTTTTTCCTTACATAATACAGTCATAAATTAATAAGAAATTGAAATAATTAAGACTCTGTATTATTATTGAGTAATGATGGATCTCAAAATAGGTAAACTGGTCAATTAAAAACTGAGTTACACTATTCATACCCATATGAAGGATATATTTTTCATTTGCTTTGAGTTTAATGTTGACCGTAAGTAGAATGGATTTAGTTTTTCGTATTACCTTGGCCTGATACAATAGATCCTACTTACTTCAAGGTCTACAACCCTGTGCCAGCTGAAAATGGGGTCACAGTAAATTAGAAGGCTGTGCTTCAATTTCAGAGAAGTGTCAGATGTTCCATTCATCCTTTACACTATCCTTATCAAGAGTTCAGGAGTTGGGTTAGTTGTGTTTTCCAAGAAACCTGTCAGTGTTCTACAGAGCCATGATGGCAACCATGCAATATAATTCAAAGTTTGCCTTTTATACATTACAGTATAAATGATCCATGACTGTATTTTACATGAGTATCCTAAATTCAGTTACTGAACCTCTGGAAGAAATAAGTTTGATTATCTTTTTGGCATAATCAACTGCTTTTGCTTATTCTTTCTAGTAGAAACAAAAGACTAATATTTTTGATGTTCTGTGCCTCAATACCCTTGAGTAATTAAATTTAATTATTTAGTAGAAACAAAAGCTAAGTCTAGTATTTTTGACCTTCTATGCCTCAAAACTCTGAGTAATAATATTTCTTAAACACAGAAAGTGTCCACTTGTAATATTCATAACTGAGTAGTTGGGGAGGGTGCTGTTTTTATTTATTTATTGACACAAAAAAGGCAAAAACTTGTATGAACTAACAAAAGCATTCCTTCTACCTGTTTCCTCCCCCTTAGTAACAGCTATTACTCTTACAGCTTCCATGTGCCAAGACAGGGATTTCTTTTGATCGAACATTAACATTTTCAAATTCAAACCAACTGCTCTAGCAGTACAAAATAAGTTTAATATTTTCAGTTAGCTCTAACACATTACATGCATATCTGAGAACAAGGGAAGTGAGATACATCAGAAACTGTTTTGCAACTTCTGTGGTCATTACTAGTCCAAGTCTGGTAACCGCTATGTAACAGGCTAAATTGGCTTTTCTAATAGCAGAGGGGTGAAACCTAAGATGATGTGTTACAACAGCTGTGGAAGTCTCTAAATGTACAAACCTGATTACACCTGTTACAAACTACACGGGAAAAATATCTCAGTGTATCACAATGAGATTAATGTGATTTTGTTCGAAAAAGGAAAAAAGGGAAAGGTAGAGATTAATATTTTTGTTAACCACTTAACATTTTCTCTAAAAATGAAGGACAATCAGGAGAAGAAGTTATTTGCTGGATTTTTACCTTGTTGATAAAACAAAGCCATTTATACTCCTTCACAGGAGTTCTGGAAAAAACAAACTGTTTAACATCACGACAGCATGGGTGTCTCATAGCTACTACTGAAATTTATTTCCATTAAACGCTCCTGTAAGATGAAGTATTACCACCTACATGTACTTTTATATGGAAAAATGAACAATCATGTCCCCAGAATAAGGCTGAAAAACGTACTGAGAAATAGGGAACGGTGTTCAGTTTACACAATGGGGAAACAAAATATACAAAATGTTGAGTATTAGCTAATTAAAGAAGAACCATTTATTCTATGAGGATGGTATCCATGAAAAAATGTGATGATGCAATTCATGTTTCACAATGCATATGTACAGAGGAGACAATTTCAGTCATGGGGCATTATAGTGACGGTCAAACTTGTTGCAGTTTTTCTGATAATCATT
This sequence comes from Harpia harpyja, assembly GCF_026419915.1. Classification (NCBI taxonomy): domain Eukaryota; kingdom Metazoa; phylum Chordata; class Aves; order Accipitriformes; family Accipitridae; genus Harpia; species Harpia harpyja. The sequence continues at coordinate 66,967,455 of NC_068969.1, read as the reverse complement.
GGAAAATGTGAATTCATTAGTAAGCAAAGTATTCAGTATAAACATACTTGTTTTCATTGAGTGCAACACAGGTGGGTTTCTTCTGAAAGCACCTCTGTTTCCTGTCAGTTAACACGCATAACTCATTTAAGTCCACCAGACTCTTCAGTCTGAGGAAGCTTAGCCATGAGGAGTGTCCAGTCCCACAGACTGCAGGATTGGCAAGCTTATAGCTCTGTGGTAGACTGACCAAGCAAAATATGTTAGGTCTCTGACTTAAGAAGCACTAGGCTACCTGGCCAGTTGGCTAAAGTATACCAAGCTCCGGCCAAAGTGGTTGCCCAAGGCCATTAACCAGAGCAAAAAGCTGGCCAAGGAGCCGGGCAGCTCTTCAAGGTTCTCCCAACAGAGGCCTCAGGATCCCTGGCCACTAGATGAGAAGCTCCAAGGCGCCATTTAAGAGGATTCTTAGGCTTTAGACATGGACTGGGAAACCTATATAAGAGGTAGGCAGGTTGGGTAAACAGCTGGCCAAGAATCTAGAAACCCACAGACTTCATACAATTGATTTCTTTTAATTTTTCTTCATTTGCTTCTTACTAATTCCTGCCTCAGCTTTATGTGTCAAAACCCTTCCTATTCTTTTTAGCCACACCAGCTACCATTAAGTTCTTAGGTTTTTCAGTTGCCTTTATCATACACCACAAAAAAAAATGGGTTCAGTATATTATATACAACTTTGTTTTCCTCCTGAAATGATTGTCCATTTTGTCTCTCCAATCTGATTTCATTATGAGATTAAGCTTCGCTTGTAGGTTCAGCATTTGAAGTTGAAAGTTAATAACTTTCCTGAGTTCTGGTGATTTATAAGAAATGGGCTGAGGCAGCATTTCACACCATACCGCTCAAACTCTAGAAGTCAGTATGAAACCTGTGTATGGGGATCAGGTAACACTAAAAGAGTCTGCACAAGAGTAGATGTTAATTATCTCATGGCAGGAGGAGAAATAGCTAAATGCTACTTGGTTCAATTTTCTAGTACCCCCTGCAGGTTAATACAAAGGAGTCGCATTTGGCTTCAAAGTGAATAGCATATATATCCTGCCTAATTAAAATGAAAATAAGACCAAAGGTCTTTTATGTTGTTATTAATATTTAATAAAATATTTTTAAGCTTCTGAGTGAACAGAATACCAAAGGGAGTTCTGACTGTATTTCACCCATCTCCTCAATTTCAGGATATCATAGTATCTTGTTCACATTACCATAGTACCTACTATTATTGTTGGGATTATACTTAACAGTCTTCCTTCGTTTCATGCTTCTTCACATCCATATCAGGTTATCCTGACCACTCACACTCCTCTGTTCAAGAAGATAAAATGGACTGCTCACCTAATTCAGCTACTTCAAGTACAAAGTAATCTTTTTAATGTAAATTAGGGATTCAAAAACAAATAATGGAATTTCATGACTTCTCTGAATTATGGTGTTATATTTTTCATTTTCTATTGCGTCATCTAACGATCTTGTACTTTACACTATTGAGTAATCAATTTTCATTTCACATTCATATTAATTTCCTTTGTATGATATAGGTAGGGTAAGCAGATTATCACAGGCCTATTTTTTCTTAAATCAAATGCTAATAAAGTTAAAATTGATCTAAAAATTAATCCTTAATTTAAAGAATCTTAGCAATATGTTGCATTTATATTTCTATTTACAGGCACTGCTGGTAGTATCACCTTTATTAATATTACATAAAATTTCCCAATATAAAGTGTTATTTTTAATTGAGGATAATTGCTCAAGATTTTTAACTGCTCTTCCCTTTATAAGTATTGTCCACCAAGCAGTTCATATTGCTAGGCTGTTTATGTGGTGGTTTTTTAATTCAGCTGAAACAGTTCATCTGTACCTAAGAATGAAACTTGTGGAAAAATGTGTTTTGCTTGTATTTTAACAGAAAAAAAAAAAAAAAGCCTTATTTTGAGCCCCTCTAATATCTCTACTTTGGAATACAGTTAAATTTGGCTTGACATTGGTAGCAATATCTGCAGAACATGTCATTTGCAATCCACACAACATATTTGGGCAAGCTTCAGTCTTTAAAAAAATCTCATTATGAACAGCACCAGTATACAAGCTCATGAAATGAAAGAAGATACAGAATAATGCATAGAGATAAAGAGCTGGCTTAAAACTTTGCAAGCTATACTGTGCAGTCTTGTGCAAGGTTGCATATAACAGTAGCTAACTTTTGAGAGCTTCACTTTTCAATCACATTCTTCCAAAATACATTTTACATATATCTGTATAATCTCCTAGGCGTTGCCCCTGCTCCTTTTTTTTTTGAGGATCTATATAAGGAACCATACAAGGTATACTTTTTGAGGAACCATATAAGGTATATTACCTTCAGCTGCAAGGTCCTGGATTTCCCTGCTGCTAAAAGATAACACTGAAATTTTCCTACAGTAACATCGAATACCATGCAGAGTGCAGTGCATGCTGCGCTTGGGACTGCTGGCAACAGAAGAGTAATGTGACTTGCAGGATGCCTGTATGGGAGCATTCTGAAATATCAGACTGATTTATATTGAAGTAAGAAAGTTCAATTTCAAAATGAATTAAAATAAATCAAGTTAAGTCCATTTTAACTTAGAACTATTTGTGTCCATATGGGAGTTAACACAGCTTAAGTAATACTTTAAACAAATACATTTTAAAATGACCTCCCTCTTCCAGAACACTGGCTCCATTCCCAACTCTGTAAGGGACTGTGTTTTACTAGGCACCGTCATTTCTGGTATGTCCCCATCCAAACATAATTTTTTATGTACCACTTCTCCATTTGGACACTCAAACTGCGCCCTGCCCTTTTCCCATTTGCTCGTTGACTGGTCAGCCCCAGTCCCCTCCCCAGCGTTATGGCTCTTCAGCAGGCTTTTCTCACTTCCTCCTTAGCTACTCGTTCCTTAACACCTTGTCCTTTCAGTTCCAGGATCACCTACCAATTTTTTCCACCTAAAAACCTAAAGCAACTCCTCCCAAATCCCCATTTCTTCTCCCTTCTGAAGTCCAGTTTCCTGCTAAACAAATTCCGAGCTGTGTCTTCCTTGCTCACGCTCCCTACAAGCCCTGAAGCTCTGCAAGGTGCTGGGGTGCTCCGCAGCCAGCCATACGCTGTGATGTGGCGGGCATTGCAGCAGGGTTGCCAAGAACACAGGAAAATGCCTAAGATTTCTGCCCTCGAGCCTGACTTCAGCCTCTCACTATAAGGAAAATACTGCTCAGGCCTGAACAGAAACAAATGAATGTCATTAGGAAGCTCCAGAAAAATCTATTAACAGCATGTGGAAGACTCAACAACTTTTTTGCTTCAGTCTCACTGGGGACCTCTCTTCCCACAACTCTCGAGTGGATGGACTGCAAGATGGGGACTGGGGGAGCAAAGTCCCCCCTGCTGTAAGAGAACATCTGGTTCATGACCACCTGAGGAACCCAAACATACATAAGTCTATGGGACCTGACGAGATGCATCCCAGAGGCCTGAGGGAATGGCTGATGTAGTTGCCAGGTCACTCTCCATGATACCTGAAAAGTCATAGCAGTCAGGTGAAGTCCCTGGTGACTGGAAAAAGGGAAACATTTCACCCATTTTTAAAAAGGGTAGAAAGGAAGGCCCTGGGAGCTACCAACCTGTCAGCCTCACCTCTGTGCCTGGGAAGATCATGGAACAGAACCTCCTAGAAGCCATGCTAAGGCACATGGAGGACAGGGAGGAGATTTGAGACAGCCAGCATGGCTTCATCAAGGGCAAGTCTTGCCTGACCAACCTAGTGGCCTCCTATGATGGAGTGACTACATCAGTGGACAAAGGAAGAGCTATGGATGTTGTCTATCTGGACTTCTGTAAGACCTTTGACATGGTCCCCCACAACATCCTTCTCTCTAAACTGGAAAGATATAGATTTGATGGATGGGCTGTTTGGTGGATGAGGAATTGGTTGGATTGTCGCATCCAGAGGGTAGTGGTCAACAGCTCAACATCAAGATGGAGACTGGTGACAAGTGGTGTCCCTCAGGGGTCCGTATTGGGACCAGTACTGTTTAACATCTTCGTCAATGACACAGACAGTGGGATCAAGTGCACCCTCAGCAAGTTTGCAGACAACACCAAGCTGAGTGGTGTGGTTGACAGGCCTAAAGGATGGGATGCCATCCCAAGGGACCTGGAAAAGCTTGAGAAATGGGCCTATGTGAAACTCCTGAGGTTTAACAAGGCCAAGTGCAAGGTCCTGCACCTGTGTCAGGGCAACCCCCACTATCAATACAGGCTGGAGGATAATGGGATTGAGAACAGGCCTGTGGAGCACTTGGGGGTACTGGTTGTACTATGTGCGCTCGCAGCCCAGAAAGCAAACCATATCCTGGTCTGCATCAAAAGAAGCATGACCAGCAGGTTGAGGGAGGTGACCCTCCCCCTCTACTCCACTCTGGTGAGACCCCACCTGGGGTACGGTGTTCAGCTCTGGGGCCTCCAATGTAAGAAAGACATGGACTTGTTGGAGCAAGTCCAGAAGAGGGCCATGAAAATCATCAGAGGGATGGAACATCTCTCCTATGAGGAAAGGCTGAGGGAGCTGGGTTTGGTCAGCCTGGAGAAGAGAAGACTCTAGGAAGACCTTGTTGTGGCCTTTCAACACTTAAAGGGGGCTTATAAGAAAGATGGGGACAGACTTTTTAGTACAGCCTGTTGCAATAGGATGAGGGGTAATGGTTTTAAACTAGAAGAAGGTAGATTTAGCCTAGGTATAAGGAAGAATTTTTTAATGATGAGCATGGTGAAACACTGGAACAGGTTGCCCAGAAAGGTGGTAAATGCCCCATCCCTGGAAACATTCAAGGTCATGTTGGATGGGGCTTTGAGCAACCTGATCTAGTTGAAGATGTCCCTGCTTGTTGCAGGGGGGGTTGAACTAGATGACCTTTAAAGGTCCCTCCCAAGCCAAACTATTCTATCATCATTCCAAGGATAATGCTTAGTCAAATTTTGGATACCAAAAGCTATCTCCTTAAACATCGGGTCTTCTGTAAAGTCCTGCAACCTTCCCAGATCAAAAAGCTGGTGGGTTGTTTTTTCTTTTAAAACAGCCTACATTTCCACTTAAATTATCCTGAGAAAGTCACTTAGCATTAAAAGTTTCAGCCCAAATGACTGGAACTTGTCAGTTGTATAAACCCGTCCCGAGACCTTTCACCAAGGAATTCTTACACAATGCGCATCTTCTTGGGAAGCCTCAGAGAAACAAGAGCTTTCATAAGCAGATACTGGCACTATGCACTGAATGGAGATAGTCATCTATATATGTACGTATAGAGATGCAAAAGTATGTACAGACTCACATAGGACTGTATCTCTGCATTTACTTAATAGAAATACTAATCACCACAAGTTTTCCCCTGCTATTTACATCTTTCCAGGCCTCAGCATATAACAGACTGCACAACATACGCTACTTAGGAATACCACTTCGTGTATTTAAAAGTGCTAAAGTGACTGAAGACAAGATGACTAATTCAGTACAGTTGTTTTCTTCAATACTATTCAATAGATATTGGAAACACGGCACATGGGTATAACGTTCAGATGAACGGAAGGGGTAGAAACAAACAAAGATCTAAGAGCACATCTTTCATTAAGAATAAAAAGCAGTTACCTAGCAGTTTGGTAGGCAACATGAAATCTGCCTCACTGCAGAGGACTTGCTGAAGGGATTCTTTTCCCATTAAACTGCACTTAAGCCCTTAAGCCATTTTTAAGCACCATATTAAATGAAGTCCCGGATACACGTAGCCCTGGCAGATTTTAAATGCTTAAATCTATGACAAACCTGGTCAGATGAATCAGACTTGTATGGTTTTGCACATGTGCAGCAAAGCCAGTGCCTCAGGATCAGTGCACTTTCACAGTAGAGTTACTTTGGTTATGTCCAATGAATCCAGCACAGCTGGTGCTGGACTGAATATTCGTGTACTATTTAGCCATATGTACTCAGCAGCCATTTTCCTAGAGGTTGAACAACCTGAGTTATCAAGCCTCTGAAAACTATTCAGATGCCAGAAAAACAAAGGAAAAGCCATGCTCCGTATGCTTTTCTGTAAGGTCAGGTTCTACATCCTGTAATACACAACATTATCTACAGAAAATATCTGTTAATCCTATCTGTACTACAATGAAAGCCACTCCAGAGCTTCAGGCAATGCCAAAACACTCACACCATCATCATTGCTGAAGTGAAGCTCACTCCAGCTCAATTTCACTGTACCTGTTAGTCAAAGAGGTATTCTGAACAGCCCACTGTCTTGCCCAGATGCTATTTTTTTTTTCCTCAAATCAGCTTACACATGCTAACCTGTAAGGCCACAGAGACACAAAACACAACACAAAAGACATCTGACATAAACAAAATCAAAAGAGGATGTTTAAAGTGAAGATCTTTACACTTACATCATTGATTACTGCATTGTATGAACTGCAATGCAAGGTTACCTTGAAAACCACATCTTCTGCTGGAGTTTATTTTTACTTAAGTAAAACCTAGTTGAAATGTTAGAACATAAACCCCAAACTGCATAAAAGAAATATAATGTTTACATTAAATGGTGTGTGAAATATGATCATATAGTTTTCCTTCTAACTCAGAACAGCTCCCCAATGTTTTTATTCCTAAATAGGCAGTAATCACACTACATTTATAAACAATAACCAGTAAAACAATGCCCTTACCTCTTGTATCTTGCATCTCAAGACAGATAGCAAAAAAGAGACTTTATTTCAATGGAACCACAACAATGTAATCTAGATGAAATGAACTGAGAGCTTATTAACTCAGAGTGCTCTGCTGAAACTTAGCGATTCTTCTCAGCATGTTATTCTGGTTTGGTGGTTATTGCTTTTTATTATTTCTTTTTTTTTTCTGTGGGGTTTTTTTAGCTTCTTATTTGCTGCCTGTTATGATGTGGCAGGATATCATTTTGAACAAGTCCTGCATGAAGACTTTTTTTAGGCTTACTACCACAATTCTTAAAACACTCTATCTATCAGATTGCTGCTTTCTTCTGGAACTTTTTAATTAAACTTCTAAGTTTTATTTGTATTGATCACAGATGTAGAATAAGATTATTTAATATTTATTTTAGTTTAAAAAAAAAAAGTGCTTCGGCAGAAACCTTAACCTACAAATGCTTAGTTCATAATGGAAGCTATATTAAATATTTAAAAGAATGGCACTGATTCCCAGTAGATGGGCTTACACTGGTTAAAAGCCTCTACAGTGACGTTATCAGCCTCATTATCTGGAAAAAATTTTGTCATCATTTCCATTACAATCTGGTGCTTTCAAGAGTATAGGAAATAAGCAGTAAGTATTTACTTATACTACATTTTTATATAAAACCTTAAAACTAATTTCTAAATCTATTGCAGATTTATTTATTTATTTTTAGCTAATTTATTTATTTATAGCTAATTTTATCAATATACATCAGAACAAAAGATATTCAAGCTTATTTCTCAAAAATTAAATCTGACAAGTAATCAGTCCCTAACATGCTTGATCACTTTTAAGATTTCAGGGGGAAAAACTAACCAAGGCCTCTTCTCCTTTAGGAAAAGAAATTGCAGGATGGGAAAGTTCTGGAGGATAGAAAGTGACACAGAAGGCTCTGAATGGCATTAATTTGTAGCTGAAGACAAGCAAATGCAAAGCTTCCCAAGGAACCTCATGTCCTCCTCTGAGTATCTTACAGCATCCAGAGAGAGGCAAGGTCCACTCAAACTGCTTTTTGTCTTTTTCCCTCCTTATATAGTGGTCCTCTATCATACTGTTATCCACAGTATTGCTTCCTGCAATAATCTGCCTTCTTTTTCACAGAGGAGAAACTGAACCACACCATTGTCTCTTCATCACACACAGCGCTGCAACCAGACCCACTGTCATGGCCTATTCTGTGAAACACCTCAACTCAAATATAATTATTTCATTGTATCACTTTAATACTTTCAGATAGAGAAAGTTAAAACAGAGTGAATAATAACTATTTCTTTAATTCATTAAAAGTGAAGCAAAAGATTATTTCACTTGCAGTGTACTTTTCAAAATGTATTTTGAAACACCAGCACAATGTAAACATTATAAAATCTACTTTATTTTCTATGAGGTTGTATTTCCAAACTTAGAAAACCAGAGCTCCAAGAAATATGTAACATATACACACATTATGCATATACACATATTTAAGTAACCTTAACATAGCATTAATGATTAGGTTTGTACAGAGCTCTTTCTGGTTTTCTGAAGTTCTTTGTGCCAAGAGGAAGTCATCATTTTTGTTGTTATTCATACACAAACAATGGCTTATGTTTAATGCAAATTATTGAACGTTAAACACAGAAATGTAATATCATGTTTGTACTTGTTAAAGGCTATTATCCCTTGAATCTGCAAAGTACATCACTGTATGAGATGAGATGTAAGAGATGTATGGAGCTACGTCTCAAGCAAATCAGTTGGTACCTTATATTCAGAACCACTACTTGCCTTAGCAATTTGCTGAATTGAAGCTTTACATTACAATAATAAAGACCAACTTTTTGGCATATCCTCTCCTTGACAGCATCGTGGTTCTTATTCAAAGGATACCGACAGCCTGCTTCAAAATGTGAGCTTTATAGATCACAAGTAACATAAAAGTCCTCAAATGGAAAACAAGGAAATTCCAACTGAAAAACTGGAAACGTCAACAAATCCTGACTGTAATAAGCAATCCCTCCTCCTGAGCAGGGTAGTCCCTTAAAGAGTTTCCTCAAAAACCTTAATGTAGAAAGGTTTGCACTTTAACATATATAGATTTGTGTCCATCTAAGCGTTTCACTTTCATTTCTGAAGCTGACATGTAACGATATGCTCCAAAATTTTGCACTCTGATTCAAGACAAAAATAAGAACATCATACTTAAATGTATCAAGTCACTAGTACAATCTTGACATATATTTATGTTAAAAACATGTATCTACTGGTTATGATGACCTTTCATGCTTAAATTCTGTATGTGTCATAGAATTTGTCAGCACTGGGGGCTTTCCAGTTATTTTATTATTAAAGTGAATGGAAACGGAAACTTAAAAGGGCAAGTTCAAGATAACTTTGGGCATAGTGATACATGTTAACAGGAGATACTAAGTAACTTCCAGAACAAGTTATACAACGTGTGTTTCCCTATTCAGTACAATCTGCAGTAACACAGTTTGATCATAAAATGTCATCCATCTGCATGCTTCTAAACGCTCCAATACCCTCCTGCATGTCAAACACCTTCTCTTCAAACTTTTAGCTTCTGTTGACACTTCATTAGAGAACATTTTGAAAATTCCTCTGTTTTGAAATATATGCATTTTGAAACACAGAGTCTCTGGAACACTTTTCGCAACTCTCTCTTGGTTTTCGGTATGAAGTTTATCTTGCACCTTCTTAGTCTAGTTTCATACACCCAAATATCAGAAAAGCCCCCAATGACAAGTCAGTGAGCACCCTGGAGCCCTCCTAGTCTCCTATCAAGTCGTATATTGATGACAGGGCTGAACTAAGGACTTTAAGGCCTCCAAAACCCATTCCTCTGCAAAGCCTTGGCATACAATTTTTAGGCTTGTCATGGCTGAGGTGCCAAATTCATCCAAACTCCCTGCTGCAGAACTAAGAAATCTTACAGGCTCTACTATGAATTTAAGAAGCATGTAGACTTTAGGAGGAAAAGCCTTAGTCAAGCAGCTAGGACACCTAAACAGATAATGGTGGGTATTAGCTCTCACCAGAAAACAAAACAAAAACAAACAAACTCCAAAAAAACCCCACCTCAGGACTAACATCTTTGATGGTATGCTACGTTTCAATCTAATTCTGCTTAAGCATTCATTACTTTTACTCACAGCAGCCTTGTATGCTATTGTTCATCTCAGAGCTCAGTGCTGGTTGCACAGGAGGGAGTCCCTCAGAGGCACAGCGTAGGTCAGGATGATCAAGGAGCACAACTGAGAGCCTGTTTGGGCCGATGTGTGTGTGGGTCAGGAGCCTTGAGGATCCAGAACTCAGGGTTGTGCTGAGAAGTCTAAAAGCTTGATGCATCTGATCCAGTACCAGTTTTCAATTCTCTGATAAACTTGCTGCAGTTTTTCCATTCCCATAGATAACTTCTGAAATCCTAATTTTAATTCTGAAACATCATGACTCTCCCCACAATACTTCAACTTTGAAATTCTTTCACTGAAGAAATACTCTTGACTTGTGCTACTTAAGAAATCAGTTTTCCTACTAGCTGGTTGTACAGCACTTTCTACTTTTGATAGTGCTATCTCACAGTATATTGAATAAGGTAATTTTAATTAAAATATGTCAAACTCATTTCAGAACTTGCAATAACTTATATTATATAAGATAACTGCAATGACTTCGTTTAAATACCAACAGTATGAATTTCATCAGACATACTGCACATAACTAAGATTTATAATAGACATACTGCATATATTCATCTACTACATCTGCAGAAGTAGTTTCTACAGAAAATCAACAACTGAGAGGATGTTTCAGACAGCTGTATATTATTTGCATCCTCTCCCTGTCCAAGATTTTTCTCCTGGTCATTACAATCTCTGCTGCAGCATATTTTGTATCTCTGAATGTGACTTCTAAAATTATTCTTATAGCTCACAGATGAAACTGAATTAAAAATGGATAGGTTTTCAAAAGTATCAGGACTGCCAATGCTGAAACACCAATTGGAATTTCATAGAGGCAGATGTCAGTATTTTATCATTCATTTACCTCCTAATTCAGAAGTCACTGACAGGGTAACTGAACAGTAAAATTTTGGCCACCAGTCTCTTTGTTATTTCTTCTCTAAGGTTAACTTGCCAAAAAGAGATTGTTGCAGTACTTCAAAAAAATCTAGTAAGAAAGGCTTTTGACTGGCATACGAATAATTATGTTTTAGGTTCAAACAGAAGCCACAGAATGACAACAGCATACTGAGGTTGTTCTTTTTTTCTTGTTACACGTCAAATGCAATTTGCTATAATAATTACACCATGACTATGTTTTGTTCCTTTACCACCTAAAGATCATTGGGATTTCAATAATTAGTCTAACACACATATGCTTTAACTAGATTACAGAAAGAATGTATGTTTTAAAAGCCTCAAAAATTAATGCAGTTGCTTTTAATAAAAAAATACAGTATTTGTCAATTTGGGCTGTTTATAAAGGTAAGGAAAGGAATTAAAACACGAATTACCTGAACTGCAGCTACATCACAAAAGTTGTTTCACTTATTCCTACAGACTTCTCAAAATGTAGCAACATTCAACAAGTTATTAAAACCGTCATACTCTGAACCACAACTGAGTCATCTTACACATCTTAAGTTCCATCCCTGAAGATCAAAGCTAAAATTTCACTTTGTTCAACATGAAGTCATCAGAGTTTAAAACTCATTTTACTTCATCACATAAAGCCTGAAACTGTCACTGAACATCCTACATGTCTGTAAACTATTATATAAGATTGTTTGAAAGCTAATATCTGTGCCTTCTAAACTGCTTTACACCAGGAGAGCAATTTGCCTTTTCAGACAAGTCATCTTGTAAGACAGTATTAGGAAAAGAGTTCTTTTTAGGAAGCGTAGGAATAAATGGCTTTGGATGCAGTTTAAGTCCTCATTTAAAAACCACTAGAGTTGTCTAATTTAAGACACTGGCAAAAAAAAAGCTCTGTACTTTTTCATACACCATACAAAACAAAAAATACAGAATTATTGTACGTGATGAGTGCTGCAAATACAATAACATTACGAGAGAATTTTGATCAGCCCATTAAACTGGTTAGTGAGGCCTGAACTGTGTTAAACACATATCCATTACATCTATAGACTGTTCTAATTAAGCTTTCTGCATTTTATTGCCATAAAATAACTCTTCATGAACGGTGCAACATTTTATAAATTTCTTTCAATGAAATAAAATTAAATATACATTTGCTAATAACACCACTATAACAAGGATATTAACTGCAACCTTTATAATTCTCTGAATTGCTGTTAAAAATAAATTTACTCATCACAGAATGACTGATATAAAAAAAAATTTAGCTAGAAACCAGGTATCCAGAGCGACCTATTTTTAATGGAACGTCTCAAATCCCCAAAAAAGAAAAGAGAAGGAAACTGCTTAAACACACACTTGAATGTCACTTAACACTGTTTGAACAATGAGACTTGCCTTAACAATTGCCTTTGTGCATTTTATGAACAGACTAAACAGACATAATCACGCTAAAATCAGAAAAAGGTTAATCTCGTTCTACTGTACACTATTCTATATAAATTGATAATTATTATAAGGTTTGGACTGCACTCTAGCTCTAGTATTTTATAACATAACAGGTAAAACATGTTTCTAGTACCACATTCCCGCTTGAGATAGAGGGAGCTGCAATTATGGAACATACTCAATTACTCATGAGCAGAGCCTTCAGGCTATTGAAATATTTGCTTAAAGCCAGGTATTTCTCCAGCTGAAAGCAGATGAAATTCTGGCAGCAGTCATCGAGTAAAAAAACTGGGCATGCAGAAATCCCCATGATAAATTTCCTCTGCAAATATGAAGGAAAATGAGAAAAAACCCAGAATATTAGAAAGTGTATGTAAGGTGGAAGTGGGGACAGGCTACTTAATAGGAACACAGAAACATCACCTACATGAGCACAAATGGCAGTAGGAGCTGGAGTTGGAGGGGAACAAGAGCTTCTTTAAGTATGTGAGCACCAAAAATTGACCAAAGTAAGTGTGTGGGTCCCTGGTGAATAAGGCATGAGACCAAGCAACAAATGACACAGAAAAGGTATGACAAAGGACATAGAAAGGCTGAAATATTATTCAGTGCCTTCTTTACCTTGTTCTTTATTGTCAAGGTTTGCTCTCAGGCCCACCAGGGTTCCTGAGCCTCATGTTAGCATCTGCTGCACTGAAGTACTGCCCACAGCAGACGATGACAGGGTCAGGGACCAGATGAGCAAACTGGACATTGCCAAGTCTCAAGGAGGGATGCATCTGAGGGTCCTAAGGAAGCTGGTTAATGTCACTGTGATACAGGTCTCTTCTTTGGAAGGTCACAACAATCAAGTAAAGTACCTGATGTGAAGACTAGAAAAAGGCAAACATCATACCCCTCTTCAAGAAAGAGGATCCAGGGAACTAACTACAAGCCATCCAGGCTAACCTAAGTCTAGGGAAGACTACAGTGCAAATTTTCCTGGAAGTCATTTGTATTCACATGAGAGGCAGTGCCTGACCAACCTGACAGTGAGATGGTTGACTCAATAGATGAGGGCAGAGCAAAGACTGTAATTTACCAAAAATTTAGAAAGCTTTGACAGTCTACCACAGTGTCCTTGTTATCCTCAACTAGTTAAAAGGGTAGTTATAGAAAAGTCAGAGACCAACTCATCTCAGAGATGCACAGCAAAAGACTCAGAAGCAAAAGGCTCAAGTTGCAGCAAGTGAAATTCTAATAAAATAGAAGGAAACAATCTTCACAAGGAGGGTGGTCAAACCACAGCATTGGTTGGTCAGAGAGGCTGAGGAATAATTAACCTCGAAGACATAAAAAACTTGGCAGGACAAGACCCCGAGCAACTTGATCTGACTTCAGCAGGGGATTGGAGCATATGACCTCAAAATCACCTGTGCAACCTATGTTATTCTATCATTCTAGAATACACAAGGGAAGTTCATCTTGTATGATATTAGCTTTAGTCAATCAGACAGGTCCAGCTGTTCCAGTAAAAGAGGTTATTGCTTCTCTTTAAACACCAGTGAGGTTGCTTCTACAACTGATCCCAGGACTCAGATTCCCTGAGTTTGCTTTAGTCAAAATCAGCCTGGATAGCTTAAATTGTAGTCTTTGCTAGCCCTTTTATTTTGTCTATAATAAGAGTCTGCACAAGCTGTTCTGCAAGCAGATCTAAATGCATGATGACTTCTGGCAGGAGGGCAAGACAGGCAGCTGAGGGTAGGACAGTAAGCAGTAATCTCTTCTCTCAGCACAGCTGCTTGTAATGTGCTGACACCCTTCCAAGTAACTATTTAAATTGTTTAACCGACCACATCAGGAAAAAAGTGCATCATGGCTAGGTTACCAGAACTTGTGTTCAACTAAGCAACTGTTCTTTGTCAGGTAACACAGAGACTCGAATTAGCTAGTGTGAGTGAGGTAAGGAGCGAGGACTAAGGGAGCAGAAAGTCAAGAAAATGCATGAATTCTGTCAGCATTTCCACTTCCCTTACTGCTCACAGAATCCACAGTTGCAGACACTGGTAATGATGTAATGGTCATTTTAAAAAAATGGTACTTAGATCATCACTTAACTATCAGGTCACTGTTACACTGGAATCTACAGATCCCTCTGTGCAAAGTCAACTCAGTGGTACAAGTACTGAACAAAGCTTTTAACAAAGCAGGAGCTTAAATGGAGGAAAGATCAGACAAATTCATGGAAGGAGAATCCACCAAGAGTTATTAAAAATATGTAAACTACATCCAGCTCAGAAAATCCCTAACCAAAAAAACAGAGACTGGGAAAGTAATAAAGATAGGTATCATTTATACATATTTGCCCTGGGGGAGACAAGACACAGGGCTAGACAGACTTTTGGAGTAGGCAATACAAGCTCTTTGGTTCTAATGCCTCACGTGCTCAAATAAGCCCCACCTGTAAGCTGGAGAATCATATGTGGAAAACTATAGCCTCTATTCACCCTTGTACTTTAAAATTTAAATTTGAGCTTACAGACTTCAACTAATTCTTAAACTTATCTGTGGTGCAATCAACTGTTGAGGATTTTTAGACTGTGTGAACATTGGGAGATGAAATAATTAACAAACTCACAGAAGTTTAGCCTATTTCAGATTCAATAACAACATATTTTTTATACTGTTTGGTGTAAAATTTTTTTCCTCTTTCTTTATGGAGAAAACAAGACCAGCCTATAAAATTGTGAACCTAAGACTCTGTCAGGAGCAAAAGAGTTCTAATAACACCTCCATCTGTGGCTTAAGGGAATCATTAAGAGATCAGAGAGAAAACCAAGGAGGCCATGAAATGGTTTGTACAATCATCTCAACCAGTGGAAACTATACATGAGAGATCCACAATTCAAGCTGCATGTACTCAAACAAGTGTACTCTTATTTCCTCTACAAGCTTCCTACAATTCCTTTGCCAGTTCAGAACCTTATTTCCATAGTGTATCCCCACTCAGCTTCATTTGCAGCATCAAAAAGCGATTCTTCAAATCAAATAATGTTTGTCATAAGGTCAGAAACAAGGTGTGAGAGTATTGAAGAAATGTTATTTTTTCTCCACCCAGAATATGTTGGGAATGCCAATGGCAATCTTTGTTAGTCGTGCTGAAAGATACAATGGGTTTAGATTATGGTGCATATGATTAGCCTTCACGCCTTTGTTGATCAGAGTATAAGGATAAAACTTCAGAAAAGACTTCATTCTCTAAACGTCAAAGACAGTGTCTCTACTCTGTGTTTCTGATCCTGCCATCTCTCTCTCTTTGCATCTTCTGTGGGCTGGACTCTGCTTTTATTGAGTAAAAATATCAGTGTAATCCTATCCATGAAGTCTCATTCAGTACTGAAAGAGTGAGTCTGGTCTTCGAACTATAGCAGTAATGCCAGCCTCCACCGTTCACTTCTCATGTTGTGAAATAAGCACCTTTGTGCCTTCTTCCCTGATACACCTCATGCCGGAAAGCAGTCTTTTGGAGACATTCACTATCCTCTTCAAATCCAGCCTTAAATTTTCCTTTACTCTGATGCCTAATGAAAACTGAAGAGACTATATCACAAGTATACTAAAAGCATTACCCGTCACACCATATAATGTGGTCTCATGGTTTCCTTATATTTTGAAACCATATATTGCATCTTTCCTACATTTATACTTACACTTACTTTGTACTGTATTTTCCATCAGGGACAATCACTTTGCTCCTATTTGCACCTTGCCTTAAACAACAGGCTTCTCGTCCATAACCAGAGTATTTATGCACTACAACAATACAAATGAATGATACCAAATATTTTTAAAAGCACCTTTTTGTTATTACCGATTCTCGCAAATCCTCTCAATTACTTAGTTTTATTGTTAGTATGTTAGCTTTGCAGTTATCAGAAGAAAGCCTGTCTTTTTTTTAACTGTAAAAACAATGGGAAAATTCCTTTAAATCACTTAAATATCACAAAGTAGGACATACAAATGATTTGGGTTTGGGGTGTTCTGGGGTTTTTCTGAAAATCACATTCAAAATTGGAGTGAGTTAATGAACTTTGAAGTAAATGGCAAATTAAGAGGCAGTCTTCCATTACATCATTGCAAACCAATTGTCCAGGTACAAACACATAATCTTTTTCCAACATGTAACATAACAGACTAATTCTACTGCACTAGCTTCATGGTATGAGTAATATAATACTCAAAAACTGATTCATATGACTATAAAACTAGAGGCTGATGTGGACCACAGTTCAACCAGTTTTTATTCCACTGAGACAATGTGATTCATATAATAGACATTTTCTAAACGTCTGAGAAACTATTCCACGTGAACTCCTCCATAAAATAAGGATTAAAGTATGATACAAATCCTTAACTGGCCAGAAGGCCTGACATACAGAGGCATGTTAGGGTCAAAGAAAAAGTGCTGTAACACAAAAGGTATTTAGTAGAAATCTAAATAGAAGTCCTCAAATGACCACCTATTTGTCCACTTAAGTGCTGAAGTAGTTTCCTAAAAGACGTGCTATTTTGATAAATTATATTTGTATGATACATTTTCATTTCACAGTTTATTTATTAATTCAGCTATTTTCCAGCCACAGTGCATTTTACTTCTGCATTTCTGTTTAAATTCTACTTTTCATGGCGCAAACCAAAACCAATTTGGCTATTTCTACCCTACTCCAGCTTTCATAAAAAGCTTCTAGTCATCCTAAGGAGTGTCAGACATTCAAAATTAACACGTCACCCCATTACAACCTTAAAATTGCTCATTGTTTTGTGTAACACCCACAGTGGATGGAAGACTGCTGGAATGGCTGGATCCTGCATGGAAACACCAAACTTGAAAGATTCCTCTCATATTCATCTCTTCACATTTGTGTGCACATGGCTTCTGATAATATAGTCTGGCCTTTTCTGCAGACAAAACTCATGCTACAGTTGCGTAATGTTGTGTATAAGTGAGTGCAAAACTAATTGCAATATTTAATATATTTTAATGTATATTTTATCTCTGATTTATACTAATTCTTAATTTTTTATGTTATAGTAATAGTTAATCCTTCTCAATTTTCTAACACTTGACAACTGCAAACAAGCCAACACAATCCATGCCCATGGTGGGTTTTTTCCTGATCTTCCCTACAGCTCTTCACTTCTGGGCTAATAAGCCTATATATGCAAGATTAAATGTACCTGGAAGGATATCCCAGCATGATATTTAATCACATCTTCATACTGCTTTAGCACATACAATGCTGAAGACCATCTCACTATCATATGAGATGTTTCTCTTGACCAACTACTGTCTGTGTTTTCACTTCTTATTCTGCCAGAGTCACAAAAAGACCTTTGCCTTTTTTTGAACGTGAAGATAAAAAGAAACTGGGCTTGAAGTAAGAGCTATTCGAGTTACACAGTCCCATTGGCTATGTTCCACTGATGACCAGGACACTGACAATGTTTCATTTTTCAGAAGCTTTACATTAATTTTTCAGCTCCTCCATTTCAATAAAGAGGGTTTCACCTGTTAGATCTTCCGGAATGTGAGAAAACACTTTCTGTCGATTCTGAGATGACTACAAAACCCTTTGAGCTTCTTCACTGATGCTTTTCAAGAATTCATATTTTATCTTTTCAATATGATAACTGTTGTGAGCTAACTGTAGTGCTACCTATTGAGACCAGTCAACTGCTTCTCCCTCATATCCTCAAACATTGAATAGAACTTCTCAATCCTGAACTTAGTGTGAAACAGTAACATCACCGGCTTAAAGTAGTGATCAGCAGCATGAACATTACAGCTCAAATCAAAACTAACAACCTGCACGCCATACCAATGGCAAATACCACTACTAACATCGAGCATGCAATGAGAGCAAATACTTTTACTGTAATTGGTAGTCCTAAAGAAAGGAAAAGGAAAAAAGATAACAAAGGATGTTTAACAAACATCAGTAACATTTTTGCATCTATTTTTGTTTTGAAATTTTAACAGGTAAACATTTAAAGAAATACAAATATCACTCAGCACTAGTCAAACATAGACACTTTGCTAATCTATTAGAATGTTTAATTGTCAAGAATTGAAAAAAACACATTATTTCAACTTCTTGTCAAACAGAAGCTGGTTCCAGTGGCTACAGGTCTTTCTTCACTAAATTCTACTTTCTTTCTTAGCAACCAGATACTTCATGTAACTTACTGTTTTCGAAAACACTTAATAAGAATTTTTGTGTCATCTCCTTTTAGATTTTTCAAAACACAGTTTCACAAACTGTTTCTAGAACAAAAAATTCAAGTTGGAATTATGTTAAATTCATCCTGGAAAACACAAATTAAAAAATAAATAGAAAAACAAGATCATGCTTAAAGCACCTAGTGAATTACCATTCACCTAAAAACATGAGTGTATGCATGCATGTGCACGTATACAACACTCTGCATAAGCTGAAAGTAAAAGTTATTCTAAAGTGTTAATTCTTACATTTACAATTAAAACAAATGTTTCGGATATAGTACCAATCCCTTCAACTCCATCCTTTTTTCACACTTAGAAAATTAGGTAAGCTGTTGCAGAATACCATGTCCAAGAGAGTTGTAAAACCTAATTTTATCCAGAGGCACTATAAATTTAAACTTTTACATATCAAAGAAAAACATCCAAGATTTTGCAACATACTCCAGTTATCTTGTCCTTCAAAGTGACTAGTATCTCTAACTAAATCACAATATATTATGTTTTCTTTTCTGCACAAAATACCTTTATACAGTTCAATTAATTCTCTCTCCTATGCTTTCACTAAGCATTCACTGAACTACTGTTCATCATCTCTACTTAAAGTAATTCAAAAGAGCAAGTACAGTAAGTAACAGTCTGTAGAAAGAGCCATGCATCTTAGGGCATGACCTTAAGTTAGGGAACAGCTGAAGTTACAGTGGACATTAAGTATCAAACCAATATTAAAATTATTTAGATTCACGATAATATGTGTTTTCTTTACTAAGTTATCTCATAAGTCTAAATTTGGTTGGATTCATGAAAATACTCACAACAACAACTATGGTATCACCTTCTACAAATTTAACCTAGCTTACATAGTTCATTAAAATCTCAGTTCTAGGTAAATGGTAGAGCCCTTAGTTGCATGAAGTTCCATTCTAATTATGTGGAATCATTCGTATTTGCCTACCATCACAGGGCAAGTTTAAGCAATCAAAATTTCAGTGATACCAAGCACAGCTGAACAATATGGACTTTATATTAGGGATATTTATCCTTGATTATCTTATCTGCAAAGTCCTGTTGACAAGCTTAAGATGTCTGCTTTCTAAGAAGACTGAAAGTAGAAGACTAAAAGTGCACTTCTGTTATCTATTTTTTAATATTGTAAACATGAACTTGAGCTGGAATAATTAAATAAGCAGAGGGCTTCCAACAAGCTTCTGCATCTTCCCCAAGGTGCAGAATTTTCAAACTGATGTACTAATTCATTGGTTGCTTTCTGCTTCTATACTGTTAAAACTACGGGTATGATGGCAGAACATTATGAAATAGCCTTTGCAACAACACTACATTAAGTTTACTGACTGTATCAAGCCAGATTCCACCTAGTTTCATATTCAACATCTGGTTTCCCCACAAAAGATACACAGAGGAGAGTGTGATGCATTATTGAATCAATCTGGATTTTCCTTAACCACACGGTGTAAAAGATTGACTTACTCAAGTAGAGAGGTTTCTATCTTTTCCAAATTATTCTGAGTCTTTAATACAATAAATCAGTCACTTAAAAAAAAAAAAAAAATCTTCCTAACACCTTAAGAAAATTATTTTGTAGAAATGAGTACCTTGCTTAATTCTGATTTGTGTTTAAAAGTAGTAAATTTTAAGTGATTTTTGACTTAGTTATTAAGTCAGCCACATACTTGATTGGGAGGCAAAGAAACGTGCAAACCAGCCCTTTTCAGCATTAAAAGAGCTTAGTAAATCACAATGAAAGACAACATAGAGATAATTGCCAGACTGACCATGAAAGCAAGTGCTGAAAATATTTCACTCATCATAGGACATAATGAAAAGCAGAATAAGGCATATTGGTTTTAATTTTTTGTGTACAGAAATAAAACTTAGCAGGCCAATGTGCAAAACACAGAATCACAAGCAACTTCTGACAAAGAATGTCAATGATTACTAAAAATGAAAATATCAGTCATACGGAGGTGTGTTCTATTTAGATGAAATGGTATTCAAATGTAGTTAGTTCTTGGAAAACATTTTCCTCCTACACACATTCTTAAAGCTGACTTTTTCATTATGGAAATGATTACTACTATTACACCGCTTCCATATTTCTACATTGCCACCCCAGCGACTGATGTGATTTACTTTAATCAGATACTCAAAAATCAATGAGCTACACTGCAGATAGTTTATGTCCCAATATACCACTTCTGCAGTAGTGCAGACTAGTCTGGAGTTATCTTATATTTGCAAAATAGGCAAAAATATCCCTACTCATACTATACTTTACACATATCTGAAGATTGAAAATAAATCAATAACACCTTTAATGCAAACTGAATTTTCAAATTCTTTAATGGCACAACTCAGTTTTCATAAACTGTAATTATTTCAAAAAATAACTACATCACTATACTTTGCTAAAGCTGACTTCTCACAAATGAAATCCTTCAAAGATACTATGTTCACCTACTTAAATCTCTAAATATCAGGAAAGTATCAGGAAGTAAAATCAATATAATTTCAACTTTTCCCCAGAAATGACTGTAATTTTAGTGGGCATTGCTATTTTGCAGATGAAAGGGACAGTAAAGACCATGTATACAGCAGAGGAAACCGCCAGACCTCTCTTTCAAGAAAAGTCAAAAATCATGTTTGGTCATGTACAGTCAGCCAACCAAACTTTACACTTGGTCTGTACTTGATGATTCTCTAATCTACTAAAAATATATCATTAGTGTCAAACTTTACAATCTATTGAGCAGTGCACTAAAGATTCCCTGTAAAATATTATCTACATTTACCCTTTCAGAAACCTGTAATTTGATACAGATGCTATAGGAATACTAGAAAAGCTTATTATAATAACAAGCATTCAGTTCTCTCTGTGAGAAAAACCCACATAACCAAACACAGAAATGATGGGAGCTATGATTTCGCAAATGCACTTCCCCTAAGTGTTTATTGATGTGTTTATGTAAATCCCTAACAGTAACACTGTCCCTGACAGAATTAGACTATATGCATATAAATAAGAGAACATAATTCATTTAAGCAAAGAAAATTTGACACTTGCATTACGGTTGTTTTTCATATCTGTTTACTTAGGCATTCTGGATGGACTTCAGCTATAATTGTTCAGCCAATGCAGAACTTTACATCTGTCAACAGCTGCTTCAGAGAATGATGAAAACTGTGCAACACGTAAACTATACCCTCTACAAGAATAAACAAATAAAACCAAAAAAGCCTCTAATTTTTTTCCTGACTCTCCAAACAAAGCAATTCTCTCCATATTATTTTCAAAATATAACCTTTTAGTTAAGGTCATTCCATATATTCTTTGCATCTGTAGAGATGCTAGCCATATGCATAAGACTGCTGAAAGCAAGATTCCTACTCAGTGGTGGGTCCTATTTAGGAATGAAACCTAGAACAAGCAACCCAACATGACCCAGCAAAACCTGGAATAAACACCCCAATGCAACGCAGTCACTGACGTCTATGTGCTAGAGTATACTAATGCTCAGCTCAGATAAACACTTCCTCAGCCACATACAAAAGCTATGAATCTAGAAATACACGACCAATCTCAGAATGCTTCTTTGCATTACCCAAGTCCCTCTACAGTTTAGCAATACACTTTGAAATTAACTACTGGAACAATTTAATCCTCAAATGTATATACTCACACACTGCCAAATCAGAACTGGATATGGTACTAGGGCATCTCCCGTTCCTTTTATATCTTCTGTCCTGCCACCCTCTGGGCCAAGAATCACTGTACCTTGCAAATCTCTCACTCCCTAAATGTGACTGTTCACCATAATGTCATTTTCAACAAGAAACAGCCACTTTTAAGATAATCTCAGAACACATTTTGCTTTTAGAGCATGGAAAAAGTCTGCAACGGAACAGGCAAATTCATGTCAATCTTAACCACAGCAGTACTATCATTTCACTATTATTCTACACTTATTTGTAAGGATAACGCCACTTTACTTTGTTAGTCGTGTTGGCTTCCCAATGTGACAGCCTAAGGCACACTCCCTTTGGCACCAATCCAGTAACTGCACACTTATCTTACACACTTGGTTAAGCAGGAGTACAACTAAAGTTCTGAACCAAGCCTATTACCATCAATAAAAGTATGAAAGTGAGTTTACTATTCACATCACACAAAGTAGGAAGGTAGAAATCATAAAACACCCTTGTTTAAAAGACTAAGCCACCTTTCTTTAAAAGGCTAAACTACAACTCACACATGTAATGAAACTTGTGAAGTAGAGGTTTTGTCAAAGGTGATAATCTGAAGTCCTACAACATCAGGAAACAAGAGAATGAAAAAAATAACAATTTTGAAAAATAGCATGAGACTGTGATAATATTTTGTTCTACAAGCAGTGTTTTCAGGAAAGTCAATGATTTTTCTACTGACCCATCATACTTCACCAGCTGTCATTTTGTTGGTCTACTTTGAAAGTGCTACTTCCTTTTTCTATGCAGGGGGCAAGGAAAAACAACCAAACCAGATTTAGACTCACATACACGTTTAACATGTTTCTTTCTGTTGTGCTAGTACTTGTGCTTACAACATGCAAGCTCACTTTACCCTGATTCTGCAAAGTAAGAACATGGTTTTCACTGTCTTTTGATACTTCATCCAACTGCCAAAATCACAGAATCACTGAATGACTGAAGGTGGAAGGGACCTCTGGAGATCACCTTGTCCAACATCCCTGCTCAAGAAGGTCACGTAGTAAAGGTTGTTCAGGACCATGTCCAGATCAAGGAATTCTGAAGACCAAATTTTTCTTATGCAGTAGCTGGCTCCTGGATGATAGGATGACCAAATGGACATCTACACAAACCTCCTAAAATGTATGTCACCTGACAAACCTGAAACAGATCAAAGTCTAACAATTATTTTATTCTGCCCACCAGAAAGAGAAATGTCTCTTCAACCACAAAACATAGCTTTTACTGATTTTTCTTTCTTTCTTCTTGTTTTTAAACAAATACATATTTTCCTGGGGTAAGATATTTTGGGGTTGTTTGTTGTTTTTTTTTTGGGGGGGGGGGAGTGGTGGTTCTTGTTAAAAGGAAACAATAGAGAATTGTTGTGACTATCATTGGTTGCATTATCTATAACCATCTCTTCTCTAGGAGTGGAAAAACATATAAATGTTGTCTTTGCAGACATTGAAGCACACCAAACTGAATTTAGGTTTCCAATAAGAAAGGTATAGTAAAGATAAACTTACAGTAAAGGCTAAAGAGTAGAGTGATCTCACCAGGAACTAAAGAAAACAGTCTTGCCTAGAGACATTACATATTGCAGGGAATTGAAAAGAATCAGAAAATCTGTAGTTACAATATGTTACACCCCATACTCTAATTTAGGACACATCTTTTACAGAACATGGAAATAATTTACTTGGGTTTTAACTCATTTTGAAATGGAGAAGCGTGATGAGCTCAAAACAGACAACGTATGAGCCTTTTCCACTATTTAGACCCTCGACACTATCAAGACTTACTTTTTTCCATATGAAGAACGAGCAAGGACTACAACAGTTGCTTCCTATGCTGCATGTACTATTATTTTTGTACTCCCGGTGTTACTTTCTTCCTCTCTATTTCTCACTTCAAGATTCTGTTGAAGAGATCATATCCAGAAAGATAGTTGGCACTTCTAAGCATTCAGCATGAAGACTTTTGATCACCTGCAATAGTTATAAAGCTGGCTAGGCATAACATCCTTATGAACAACTAAAATACCAAAATTCAGTCACTCTATTTCTGTCTCTAATAGCAAATCTTGGAGAAGCAGTGAGAAATCTTTCACTACTATGGTCCAGTCCCATAGGAACTGACAGTCCAATATATCTGGGTTAAAATAGTCTATTAATTCCCTCAGTTGTAAAGAAATTTAACATACAAGCTGTATATTGCCTTGCTGATTGTCAGACTCATGGCAATTAGTACATGAATCTAGTGTCAAACTTCAGGAATTTCAGTAAAAGATCAATAGCTACCAGCTACTTTTCAGGCAGAATTATTATCGCAAAGAGCATTTGGTCTTCAAATTATCACATTTCTTTTCCATACTGACAGCAGCCAATTCCATACCAAATTTTTTCCTTTAACTTTTTTTAAGTTTTTTGTAAAATGAAGACTGAACTGGAAAGCAAATTTTATACTCAAAAAATAAGAATAAAAATATGAACATTTATTCTGATTTTATGACTTACGACTTATAAAAGAGTTGGTCTAATCTTTGATGTGAGCTTTTACATATGAAAATTCAATGGAAATTACTGGCAAAGCCCATACAACTTACACTTACTAAATTTTATTTCTGAAGAGCACTTTTTTCTCTCAGATGTTCTTTGCCATATTTATGATGGCTATGTACAGAGCTATGCTGTACCTCTGTACATTCCAGTAGCATTACAGTGTTTCATATTGTTAGGACAGTCTGTGAAGTTTTGGTATTGCCTACACAAATGGCCACATAATCATTTGCTATGTTTGTTCACAGTTGTTACATCTGGATGAGTCTGTTACCAGCACAGATTACATGCATATAATTGCAAATTGTCTGTCCCTTGTAAGTAAAAAAAAAAAAAAAAGTTCTGGTTCAAAACAAAAATAACCAAACAAAAAAGCAGACAGATCCATCTGAAAGAACGTAAAACCAGCAACTTGTACCATGCTGTTATGTTCTGTACTCTACAAAAAATTGCCCTTACAACCTTCTGAGCTTGAAGCCTCAGAACACTGACATTATGCATGGGATTCAACTTACTACACTTAGGTATCAAAAGCATTTTGGACATCACAGTGTCTCTACAATTCCTACACTGAGAGAGAGAACACAGAAGTAAGCACAGCCCCAGCCATGCACTCCAGGGCACAGGACACCATGTTTAGGGAACTGAATCCCACACGCTGTCTTCTGCTTGCAAGAACAGCCTTCTATGAATTGTCTGAGGAGAAAGGTTGGCTCCTGCTTCAGGATATGACAACTCAGAAACACCCGTGTCCTTGTGCTACTGTGTGCCTCTGTTTTGACAATTAAGATGAATACCTAGCACCTGGGTGTCTGAATTCAGAATTGTCCTACCAGTCCACAGGGTACACAGAGAGAAGTGGGAATTTAAGCTTGCCTATGTTTGAATCCAGGTGTGGTAGCACTCTAAGACTCTTCCAGAAAGAGAGTAATAGAAAATATACAGAAAATATCAGCTTTCCAATTAAAGTAGCTTTTACTTCACTGATCTTTCCTAAGAGGACAACAACTTTTCCCATGTTTATTGCTACACTGAGGCTTCCACTACAAGAAAAAATGGTGGGAAAGTCTGTACTGTAAGATGAATTTACCACAAAAATTTTTCAGCTGACTCAGCTAATATCCACCTAGCACCTCACATATTCATACATGGTAGAAGAAGTGACTTGGCAGATGTTTTAATTTTTCCTTCTGTTTAGCAGACATGTGAACTCACTGAAATTTTAGCTGTATTTAAGATTAAGGCACCTGAGAATGGCTTGATGATTTTGGAGGCAAGACTTAAAAAGTCCTACAGTGTACAGTGAAACTCCACACATAAAAAGTTCAAAGCTATGAATATTTTCAAGATTTTTAATTGGTTATCATTCATCTGCTTTCTGCAAGACCTACTTTTTTTTCCAGCTCTGCTGGGAGAAGTATCACCTGCTGACCTTTTACAAGAAAACAGAGAGCCAAGAAAGGTATTTTCTGAAGAAATTTCCCCAGTAAAAACAGTGAAAAAAAGTGACTTAATGACAGAAGAGGAAAACTGCACTTAGCTTATATTCTTGGTAAGTGCAAACCTTTGGCAAAAGTGTCACAGAAATTAATTTGAAACAGTTGAAAAAGCAGATGTTAAGCTCAGCTAAATGAAAAAACCTGCCACAGTAATGACAAAAACCAGTGAACCCCTAGAACACTGAAGTTTTCAAGAACATTCACATGAATATTTAGAAGATTAAACTGCTCTCTTTTAGGCTTCCTACGGTATAGGTGAACTAGTGATTCAGGCTGAGGGATTTTCCAAACATGTCATTTTCAATGTCCCAAAACAACTGTGAGTTTAGAAAGCCACCAAACATTAACACATTTCTTTATTTCATGCTGAAACATAAAAATGGGACCAAAAAAACCCCAAGAAACACCATCTGAATCATGTTCACACTGTGTACTACTAATAAAATAGCATAAGAACACTATAAAATATGAATGGGATTTCCTCATAAGTAATTTAGAAATGAATACAACTAAAAAGACTTCAATAGTATGTTTTAAAGAAAACCACTCAAGTGTCTGAAACACTGTAAGATGTATCCAAATCATTTTCATTTGGTTTGCCTGGCAGGAAAAACCAAGTATGCATGTTCTGCTTCCATGTAATTTGCTAGATCAGAATATTGTTCTACATTGTTCATCCCCAGTTTTGGTTTTCTGTTTTATCACATATTAGAAAATGACTCACCAGGAATTTACTTTGTTTTTATTCTCTGTTTTATTACAAAGACTTTGGGGGACAGTCAGCAGATGCAGTGAACAGAGAACAGCTTAATTTACTGTGTCACTTAAAAGAATTCGAAAACAAAGGAGACATCAAAAGATGCAATGGGCCAAGTCATCAAAATTTGCTAGCATTCCATACGCTGAAAGACTGGATATTATACAAAGCAGCCAGAGCTTTTCATGTTCCATACAGTGGAATCATACAACTAGCAGTCCAGTAAGATAAATATCACTAAACAGAAGAGTATGCAGTAGCTACTACCTTTTATACAAGTCTCCATTAGAAAATACTGGTTTTTGCAAGAGTCAGTAAGAAAGCTGCTATTTTCTGTCCTATTTTGTCTATCTTTAATTCAAAAAAATGCATCTTCCTATTATATTTTAAACCAAAAACCCAACAAGCCTTGGAATTGAATTTTCATAAATTCTATTCTAGCACTAAAGAGGTGTAGGATGATATTTCTATGGACATCACAACTTCACCCCAAAATAGTGTTTGACCCCTCTAAAGGGTTCAGATACACTGTATAAAGCTGGAATTTTCAAAACTACTCAGTTTCAACCTACAAGTTACCGCTAAAAAGATATTTCTAGTGGTTTTCCAGCCTCAAATACTGGAAAACAATAAAGCAAGACTCCCAAAAAATGAGATTGGAAATAAATGTAGCCATTCACTTACACTATCCAAACCATTATGAAGAAGGGACATGTTTTCAACTACCATTGCTCAGCCATGGAAGACCAGGCCATAAGTTGTCTTCTGAAACTAAAGCTTCAAGAAAAACACTACTGATCATGAAACCTGAGACTAAAAAATGTGGCAATTATTTCCATTATGGCAATGGCAGCAACAGTAGATCAGCACTGAGCTCTGCTGAAAGTTCCATCTCAAATTTTAATATCTATTATCACATGAAGTACTCTAACTCAGAAGCTCCTCAACTGTATTAAATGAGACCCCCAAAAAACCCCAAAACCACCAACCCCCCAAAAAACCTCTCATTATTAAGCTTTAATGTGTGCCCGAAGATCAGTTTTGCACAAGTCTAGATAAGCCTTTTCCCGTATCTACCCAAGAGTAGGATTTACTACATGCAGTGATGGTGTCTGATACTTTAATCAGAGGCAGCTTACTGCTATAGGCAAAATTTAATTTTTCTAGACAGTGGATTAAGAGACAGGATGCTGTGCAGCTTGTACCATGGGGAATGGTAAATGAGGAAAAGAAGAAATATTCAGATCTAAAGTAAGGTAAAAGGCTCAGAGCTAGGATGCAGAACAGGGGAGGGATCCCTTTAGAACTAGGTTTGCTGCTGCTTTACAGCAGAAACATTTAAAATAGCTGCAGCATTGCTAGGAACAGCCAGCTGTGACACTGTGCAGTAAGAACTGTTTTCTGACCCCTGAACCCTTCTCCCTCAATGGCAGCAGCAAGCTTGACTCTCCAGGGCTCTGGCACATGCAAAGTAGAAAAGGGCTAACAGCTATTTTGCTATGCAGAGCAATCTACTGCCCCGAGCGTCAGCCTGCCGTGCCTGTGGCAAAAGACAATCCTGATTTTAACAAAACCATTGGGGGTGGGGAAGTAGGGGTATGTGAGAATAAGCCTGGGACACCAGTAAATTTGAATTACTAGTTTTCCTTTTATTTCACAAGTACAACAGTAATAATGTAACACGCTTTTTCAAATAATTATGTATCACCTACACATGCTGAATTTCTATACTTTTTCAAAGGTAACCAGAACGTTTCTCGGATATATTACAGTATAATGTGGTGTAAAACAACCACTTCAAATCAGTTATTTCTCTCCAATATTTACTAATTACAAGTATTTTCCTTTGAATTAAGTTGCTGGTTTGTTTTCATTAAGTCAGACTCTTCTACATGATAAAAACCAAAAAATGTTACATTGAACAGAAATCCTGTAACTAATCACCTGATAGGGTGACCATGACTATTTCCAGACACTTCCTCTGCCTCTGTAAGCCAGTGACAGATTGCAGTTATTAACAGGTCAGTGAATAAATTAATTCCAGGGCACTGGAAATTATGTTCATGAAATGAAAAGTGGCCTTGCTGACATTGCATCACTATTTCTAGACAGTGTGCTTGAACACCAAATAAATCTCACAACTTGGATGAGTGCCAAAAACTAGTGACCTAGTTTCATTAGGGTGGGAAAAGACTAGCAATTGGTCCTATGAGAGCAGATTACCAAAATAACTTCACACAAAAACATTCCATAGAGAATTTTCTTTAAATCAGACATTTTCCAATCTAACAGGTCACTGAAAACCCTCTCTCCCTCAAAAATGCCATTAAAGATGAGATCCATTAAAGTTAAAACACACTTACGTTACTCATGCTGCCATTCCTATAGAACATTCCGATTAAACAGAATAAATATTATCTTCTTTCCATCTCATTATCTCTTTCCATCTCATTCATGATAATTTAATACTGTTTTAAATCAAAACAGCTTTTGCATTTTCAGTGAAAAATATAACACTTCGGGCTTAAACAAAGCGTTTTCACTAATAAAAGTAAGTCTATTTTTAAATATTCAGCACACAGTAATCTGCTCAGTAATCTTCCTTGATTAAAAATTCCTTGGCTTCTCTTCAAAAAACACACTGAGTATGGATGAGCTCAACAGCTGTTGACATAATTTTTAGGAATTTACCAAGCATTGTTGCATCTATACTAGCCCCCATTTATACACTCCAGCTGGTGCTCCAGAGCCCCACTCCCAATTCTTTGCCCCTAGTAACATCTATATTGAGATGGAGACATACTGAAGAGGGGAATCTTAATAACAACATACAGTAGAAGATATTTTGTTGTCTTCTTTTCATCTTTCCAAAGCCTGCTGCTTCCTGTAAATTGCTTTCCATTCACTAACCAAGCGAAGCGCAAAAGGTAACCTGAAATACTGCAAGAAAACTATTCTTGCACTGCTAAAAACCCCACAAACATTTTTTTATAAGCCAGACTTGAACATAAGTAATGCAACGCATTAATTTCACCCAGCAATCCCTGCTTACACAAGTCCTTACTAACACATGCCAATGACTAAACTGCAACTCTTCTCTGCGTGCTATGCACAGCAAGGGTCACTTGCGCAATGACTTACACAAAAGGTCTAGAATTTAAAAGACGGAAACATACTGGTTATTTAATCTCCTCAAAAGTTGGGGTTTTCTTTTTTCCTCCCGATTCCCTCTGGATTCATTACTACTGAAACAAATCCTAAAGGATGATCATAGTTTTTGTAGTCTTTACTGTGGCAAACACTGATGTCAATAGAAATTTTGACGTAATAATGACATAGAGAGTTGCAACTAAGTTTTGGGAGGACATACCCATCATTTAAATTTCAAAAATGCTGTGGGATTATCTGGGAAAAAACAAATAGAACAAAAAACTAGATACATGGATATGTTTCTAAAACCCATCCTTATTATTTTCTTCTTAATAAATCATTTCTTCAAGTGACTCAATAGGGAAGTTTTAGCACCTTATTTCTTTCTCCTCATTTATTAAAAACTTCATAAGTCCTCAGGTTTGTACCTCCAACCTGTCTCATTTCTCTGTCAGCAACCTCCTGATCAGAGTGCATATCTTTTCTCCTCTTTCCCTCTTTCATCTTCTGTCTCTGCTTCTTTGCACAACCTTTGTACAGATCTAAGGTTTCTTGCAGACTCCATCCCAAATATACATACAGACTGTGGCAGTATCATAGCTAGGTTCTGCCAAACTGTAGACTTAAAAAAAATAAAGAGCAGGGGCGAGGAGGGGGGATATGTCTCAGAAACTGAGTCACTTAAAACCACTTAAAGAGTGGCTTATAAGCTGTTCGATTCCTGTGTGTGAATGCTGCTTTTCTCATCTGTGAGAATCATGCAGGGCTTCTATACATACTTTTTATCTCAGCTTCTGCAACTGAAAAACACACTTGGTCATCACTTCTAAAGAACTACTGAAAACTACAAAGTGACATGTAATATGATCAGCTACATACGTTAGCATCCAATGTCTAATCTTCATCATCTTGTACGAAATTCTGTCTATCACTATGCAGATTAACAAGCTTCTTAACACTACAAGGAATATTTTCATCACCCTTTCTACACATCTTATTTAGGGACAAATCAAGAACTAAAATAAGGAGTTTATGTTTCCTGGGCTGTCAATGCAGAGAGACAGGAGTGATGCACACCAACTAAGACTTCCAAAATTGCCTATATGGTATGAATAATCTTCTTCACTCCTTTTAGTTTGCTGTCTTCCACTGCCCTGATATGTTTTTCATACACACATACTGATAGCTGGTAATGATACATTTCTGTTTGATCTGTCACTAAAAGATAAAGTTTGATTTTTCCCTCACCACCTCAAGAAACCAGAAAATAAATTCCCAACCCAAATTGACTGGCTTATGCATTTTCACCTTCATTTGTCACTGATTCTTTAAAGTTATTAATTTTCTGTACTAGACTCTTACTTTCACCTGCCTATTTTCTCCGCCATTCCTAACACTCCCTAAGGAGTTCTTTCTCCTTACCACTTTTGTTACCATAGAGATAGGAAGAGTAGAGAAAAAGTTGTATTAGTTTGCCAAATAGAGAGTGTAAGTGAAGGTACAGGAAGAAAGGACACTATTGAGATAATACTTAATCTCTGACAATGAGCTGAAGCAGCAATGAGTCTCCTCAATAGAGGAACGTAGAAAGGTAATCAGACAAGAAGGTGGAGAACCTCAAAATTCAGAGATGCTGACTATGGAAGAAGCCGAGCCTAGAACTTTGAAGCTCAGGATTTTTGTTGTAGCTCCTAGTCTACCAGAAGAAGAAAGACAAGTCAGTAGACACTGAGTTTGTCTAATACTTATTTCCAAAATGCAGGGGTTTTAAATTCCAAAAAAACTTCAGTAAGCTAATTTTTAAAAGAAATTTTTATGCAACTGTATTTTCTATATCCAGCAAATTTTTATTTTCCTCATGCTCCCCTTTCCCTAGAAACATTGGTTATTATTCCTTAGTCTTCTTTTTGTTTTCACATAAGCTTAAAAAAGAGAAGTTGAAAGAAAAAAATACAAAAAACTTTACACCAAAGTGTGCAGCTGGAAGTTTTTATCATGATTTTAAGTGGACAAGAGAGCTTGAGATAGACACTAGGTGCTGGTTTCAGGACGTGTTTGGGGATGAAAAGGGTGGTCTTTTACAAAGTAAAAAAGGGTGGTCTTGTACAAAGCGCATTAGGCTTCATCCAACTTTTAAAATTAATTCCAAACTTTGTGCAAGGGGAAAATAATTTCATCAAAGCATTCATGAACTCTGATGGATCCTTATGAGTGAATACAAACCTCACTTACCTGATTAATTGCAAGTGTGTATACAGACAATTTTAAATTTTAAGTGGCTTTAGAAAAGCAAGGGATTCTTTACCTAGCAGCATTTTAGATCATTCTTTTCTCCATTTACTTTATTCCCTCCATGCCCTTTTCACTTGAGCACCCCAAATGAATATATCCTACTTTGCACCTATGCTACGAGACCTACCATGAATTCCATCCATATTGTTACAGTGTGCCTAAACTGTGGTTTCTATTCAGTATCCTACTATTCTATATATGGTGAGAAAATCAAATTGCAAAAGCAAAGTTCAGGTTTGCTTTCTTTTCAAAGCTTCACTCCTCAGTTACCAATGGCACACAAATGGTCTGGAAAAGATACAAATGTGATAGCATAACTGATGCTTACTGAAAGAGTACCTGAACCGGGCTTAAATCTACATGATTTAAGGAGGATGGAAGAAACCTAACTGTTTGTTACATTTTTTCATTTTTCTGGCTGTCATTCAAAAATGAGCAATCTATCAGTCTCACAAAACAATTTTCAAACTGATGAAAGCAAATGTACTTATATACCTATGAGAATGAGGAAAACAATTGATAACATTGCTCAGGTTGTAAGAATGACTTTTAATAAAAACAGCACTACAAAATTCAATCTTGATATAAAGAACAATGTTTTTATACCCCCAAGACATGACAAAGGTCTAAAGAACAGTCAGTCATTGTTTGTTGCTAAGGTTTGCTTTCTCCATAGGTATATTATACTAATCTCAGACTTTCCATGCTTTGCTTTCCAAGACCAAGAAAATTCCCTTTCTTTCCTCTTATGCTTCTAATGCTCAACTTGGCTTCTAGGGCTTTCTTTCGTCCTTGTTTTATGTCCTCCTTCCTCGGCAGCATCAAAGGCCTACCTTTAACTAGACACAGTATGTTGGGGATGCAGTGCCACTCCTTATGATAGTGAAATTTCTCAAACGTCTGATTGTTAATTCTGATTTGTAAACAAGACATCTCCAATTTTAGGTTGGTGTCCTGGTTTCAGCTGGGATAGAGTTAACTGTCCTCCTAGTAGCTGGTACAGTGCTATGTTTTGAGTTCAGTATGTGAAGAATGTTGATAACACTGATGTTTTCAGTTGTTGCTCAGTAGTGTTTAGACTAATGTCAAGGATTTTTCAGCTTCTCATGCCCAGCCAGCGAGAAAGCTGGAGGGGCACAAGAAGTTGGCACAGGACACAGCCAGGGCACCTGACCCAAAGTGGCCAACGGTGTATTCCATACCATGTGACGTCCCATCTCGTATAGGAACGGGGAAGTGGGGGCAGGGATTCGCCGCTCAGGGGACTGGCTGGGTGTCGGTCGGCGGGTGGTGAGCAATTGCACTGCGCATCATTTGTACATTCCAATCCTTTCATTATTGCTGTTGTCATTTTATTAGTGTTATCATTATCATTATTAGCTGCTTCTTTTCTGTTCTATTAAACCGTTCTTATCTCAACCCACGGGTTTTGCTTCTTTTCCCGATTTTCTCCCCCATCCCACTGGGTGGGGGGGGAGTGAGTGAGCGGCTGCGTGGTGTTTAGTTGCTGGCTGGGGTTAAACCACGACAGTTGGGAAGAAATGTTCTGCAATCTCTGCTAGCAGAAACAACTAGAATGTCAGAAGTGGTCTATTTTTTACACTGAACTTGACATTTCAAATAACATTCTATACAATTGCAGTCACTTGGGACGCTGATGATAGCCTTGATAGCTCCTTTTTCTGTAGGAAGTACTAGTTGTGGTTTTAATATGGTTTTGGAAAGTGTTCTATGGCTAGTATGCAAAGGGAAAAGCATAGATTGCTCTGTGGATCACTCTGCAAAGGTAAGTACTGCATGCTTCATGTAGATATAGGGGATAGTTCTGATGACATGGAGTTCTCCTATCATCCTTTCTTCTGCTGTACGTTGCCACTACTTGCAAAATATTTTGTTTATATAGAGAGAATGTAAATAAAGTTTGCAAAACACTAGTTCTATGTATGGAGCTTTTGCAGTGTTAGTATTGCATGACATTTTGAAGTTTTGCCTCAACATCATCACCATTACAACTGATCATAAAGCCAGCGAGAAAATGAGTCATTTGATGAAAACCAGCTTATTTTTATTTAAGAAAAGGAAAATGTAAGAACCACAATTCTCCCTAACTTACAGAAGCAGAACCAATTTACCTCCCTCTAGTAACATTCTATATATTGTGTTTAATTACTCTGAGAAAAGAGTGGATGTTCAAACATCTGTTTTCTACACTATTAGCAATTTTTTACTGCAGGCCATTTATTTAACATGATGCATAAAATAAACATCACAAAATATTAAAATGCAAATAAAGCTATCTATACTTCAGACGATTGAAGAAAAAATAGATAAATGTTCTTAGAGTGAGTAATTTAGGGGGTTTACTGTATCAGATCATAATAGGATTGTAAATGCTCAGCAGTCACTGTTAGACCTCAGTAAAAAAAAAAAAGTTTTTCTTAATTGTAAGGGAAGAGGAAGAAGAAGAAAGTGTATCTTCTTGGTTGTTTCACAGTAAATAAATTTTTAAGAACAATATTGATGAAATGCTGAAGATGTTGATTCAGGAGCTTATCTGAAGCCATCTTCTACCAGTACTTAATTTGGGAACTTTATAATATTAAAAATCTGACTGGGATAAGGAAACAGGAGAAGCAAGAGAAGTCACAAGAGAGTTTATAGACTAACTGAAAAAAAGAGTAACAACCCCAAAGCTAACTGTTTCACTTTGGGTTTTTTTTCCCAATCAGTCAGTCAGTTGTCACAGGACTAAGAGTTGAACTTTAAAAATGTAAGAGTTTGGTGTCCTTATGTAATGAGAAGTTGGTGTCCTTATGTAATGAGAAGAAATTGTGTATGTAAGAACTAGGGAGACTTTATGGAAAAAGTAAAGGAGAAGTCAAGAGTAGGCTAGTGAGGGCAGGAATAAAGATGGAATGGAGAGGTATAGGATTACTCAAGTAAGATGTTTAAGTTATACGAAGTAAGCAGATCTTTCTTTCTAAGTATCTCTGTGATCACGTACTATCAAGTAGCACCTACATGCAGAAAAATTACACTAAATGTGCAGAAGCCTTTAAGTCCTACCTCAGACACTACCACAAATGGTGACATTTTAATTTTTTCAGTATTTGTCAAATGCAATTATTCCTATTACTGTTGAAACTAAAGTATAGAAATCCGAAGAATATGCTAACGATATATTGTAAAGTGCGTCCGATTTCAACTTGAAATGTCTGACATTTTCTTTAACCTTTACAGTTGGCTGAATTGTACAACTACTGCTGTTACCAAGATCACATTCTGTATGAGTTTTTCACATCTGGAAATTCCCTTGACAACTTTCTCATCCAAAACAATTTTTTTTCAGCTTTAAAATAAATCCTGTAACAGAGACCTTCATGTTGTGTTTAGAAGCAAACAATGAATACTTTAAGAGATAAGCAAAATTCATAATGATTACCTAAATACAGTTTTCATTCTTAGGCTCATCTTCTTCCTATGCAAAGAAAACTAATTTTTCAGTGTGTTCCTCTGTCATCTTTTATAATCTTATAACCCACAAGTACCATAACTTCCCCAAACAAATTTTAAAGTTTAGAAAAACAGTCAAAACAATACTGCTACCAAAGTGGAAAGAGCAGAACACAGAAACACTGCCATTAAATCTCTGCCTTGCTATACATTTTAAAGCAGTCCAGCCTGCTATATAACAAAGCTTGAGTTTCACCTTTGGAAAAAAGGGTTCAAAGTAACTTTAAGATGCAGAAAGAAGATGTAGCTTATTTACAATCTTTTTTAAAGATTTAACAGAGATTCTTTTTCTTTTTTTTTTTTTTTTAAAGCCTTCTGGATAAAATACACTTTTAAACTAAATGCTGTCAAGGAAAAAATAATCCCAGGGATTATGTGCTGGGTTTTTATTTTACCTTTAAATAGTGGAAGACAGCTCTGTAATGAAGTAGTGATATTTTGGGGAGGGGCAGGCAAGAACAAAGGCAAAATTCATTTTGATGAGTTGAATGAAGCCTTACTAATTAAAATGTCTTCATAAACAAAAGAAATAAAAAGGAGCAACAGCTGTAAGTATGCAGGACAGTAACTATGGTTTTAATCTAGCCGGGTCAAATTATCTGCTGACACAAGTATATTAATTTCAATGCAGTTCCATTATTTTATTTTGCCTTTTTTGTGGAAACATAATTGTTGATATATACCAATACCTCAGCTTTAGACACGAAACTTTCATAGAAAAACATTGCATAACGAAAACAAAAATTATTTTTTATATATACAGCTGTCTTTCCTACTTCTTATTATCACAGAATATTTTCCCTTGTCCAACCAATCATATCTCATTCTACTAACAGAGTAAGAACATTTATGTATGTTGTTTACAAGTATTTTTATCTTCTCATAACAGATCTATTACTGAGTGGTATACAAATAAGATCCTAACAGGTAAAAGCAGGTCTGCCAGCAAGGCATCATCTATCAATTGCAGGCCCTGTATGACATCCATTGTGAAAATCTAGAGATAAACAACAGAAATAAATCATGGATGGAGATAGCTTTAAAGTTACAAAGCAGAAAAACAAAGGACTTTAGATACAAAGGCTCTAATAGACAATTTCTAGCTAAGGAGAAACTTGCCACTGTGAAACACTTACTTTGCAAGTTGAGAGACACCAGAAACTACATTCAATTAACAAAAGCGGTTTGCTTTCTTTTTACTTCAGTTTGGGAAATAACAAAGAAACATGATTTTTGTGTAAAAGAGACTCTTCTGACATTATACTGAGTTCTGTACAGACTACAGCGTTACACAAAAAATTAGTTGTTTAAACAGCTTTTTGACTAAGAGATCCGAAAAATCAACTCCTTTCAGCAATGAACAGCTTTTAGAAAAGCTACCCTGGCTGATAACAAGCATCTCCATAAACCACAAAGCTAATAAAGTCTGGTTTCCCATGAAATCCTGTCTCTCATGAACTCACTGCTGTCCAGTGAGAGGAGTATTCTGACAAACATTCTCCACAGCTAAGACATCCACACCACCTCCCTCCTGTGCCCATTCTTTCATGCCCAAGAATAGGTTAGTTCATGCTGAAACTTTTCATCTGAGGACAAGGTAATTTTCCCTTCATCTGGCCACTTACTTTTAATAAAATTCTAGGGACTATCTTTTTTTGCAACCACTGGCCTGTAGTCAAATTAGACCACAACTGGCCAACAGACCCCAAGTTCACAGGGAAGAAAAGTGAGGAAGAAAAGGGATGAACAGGCAAAGAGTCTGAAATACAATACAGTACAGAGGAAACAGTCTAGGAGGTTCCTGGAGTGTGTGGAAGATAACTTCCTGACACAGCTGATGAGTGAGCCAGCTAGGGAAGGCACCCCGCTGGACCTGTTGTTCACAGAGGAGGACTTGTGAGTGATGTGATAGTTGGAGGTCAGCTTGGGCATAGCGATCACGAAATGACAGAGTTTTCGATTCTTGGAGAAGTAAGGAGGGGTCAGCAGAGCTGCCACCTTGAACTTCTGGAGGACAGACTTCAGCCTGTTTAGAAGACAGGTTGACAGAGTCCCTTGGGAGGCAGTCCTGAAGGAGTCCAGGAAGGATGGACATTCTTCAAGAAGGAAATCTTAACGGTGCAAGAGCAGGCTGTCCCCGTGTGCTGAAAAGACAAGCCAGTGGGGAAGAAGACTGGCCTGGCTGAATGAACAGAGAGCTTTGGCTGGAACTCAGGAAAAAAAAGAGAGTTTATGACTTTTGGAAGAAGGGGCAGGCAACTCAGGAGGACTACAGGGATGTCATGAGGTTATGCAGGGAGAAAATTAGAAGGGCCAAAGCCCAGCTAGAACTTAATCTGGCTACCGCTGTAAAAGACAATAAAAAATATTTCTATAAATACATGAGCAACAGGAGGGCTAAGGAGAATCTCCATCCTTTATTGGATGCAGGGGAAAACATAGTGACAAAGGGTGAGGAAAAGGCTGAGGTACTTAATGTCGCCTTTGTCTCAGTCCTTAATAGTAAGACCAGCTGTTCTCAGGGTACCCAGTCACCTGATCTGGAAGACAGGGATGTGGAGCAGAATGAAGTTCCCATAATCCAAGGGGAAATGGTTAGCGACCTGCTGCACCACTTAGACACACACAAGTCTATGGGGCTGGAAGGGATTCACCCAAAGGTACTGAGGGAGCTGGCAGAAGTGCTCACCAAGCCACTTTCCATCATCTATCAGCAGTCCTGGCCAACTGGGGAGGTCCCAGTTGACTGGAAGTTAGCAAATGTGACACCCATCCACAAGAAGGTTAGGAAGGAGGATCGAACGAACTACAGGCCTATCAGTCTGACCTCAGTGCTGGGGAAGGTTATGGGGCAGATCATCTTGAATGCCATTACGCAGGACTTACAGGACAATCAGTCGACCAGGCCTAGTCAGCATGGGTTTATGAAAGGCAGGTCCTGCTTGACCAATCTGATCTCCTATGACAAGGTGACCCGCTTAGTGGATGAGGGAAAGGCTGTGCTCGTTGTCTACGTGGACTTTAGTAAAGCCCTTGACACCATTTTCCACAGCATTCTCCTGGAGAAACTAGTTGCACATGGCTTGGATGGGTGTACTCTTCCCTGGGTAAAAAACTGGCTGGATGGCCAGGCCCAAAAAGTTGTGGTGAATGGAGTTAAATCCAGCTGGTAGCTGGTCACAAGTGGTGTTCCCAGGGCTCAGTATTGGGGCCAGTTCTGTTTAGTATCTTTATCAACAATCTGGACAAGGGGATTGAGTGCACCCTCACTAAGTTTGCAGATGACACCAAGTTGGGCGGGAGTGTTCTGCTTGAGGATAAGAAGGCTCCGCAGAGGGACCTAGATGGGCTGGATCAATGGGCCGAGGCCAATCGTATGAGATTCAACAAGGCCAAGTGCTGCATCCTGCACTTCGGTCACAACAACCCCATGCAGCACTACAGGCTTGGGGAAGAGTGGCTGGAAAGCTGCCTGGTGGAAAAGGACCTGGGCGTGCTGGTCAACAGCCGGCTGAATACGAGCCGGCAGTGTGCCCAGGTGGCCAAGGCGGCCAGTGGCATCCTGGCCTGTATCAGAAATAGTGTGGCCAGCAGGAGCAGGGAGGTGATCGTTCCCCTGTACTCAGCACTGGTGAGGCTGCACCTCAAGTACTGTGTTCAGTTTTGGGCCCCTCACTACAGGAAAGACATTGAGCTGCTAGAGCGTGTCCAGAGGAGAGCAACCAAGTTGGTGAGGAGCCTGGAGCACAAGTCTTATGAGGAGTGGCTGAGGGAGCTGGGGTTGCTTAGTCTGGAGAAAAGGAGGCTGAGGGGAGACCTTATCGCTCTCTACAACTACCTGAAAGGAGGTTGTAGCGAGGCGGGTGCTGGTCTCTTCTGTCAGGTGGCTGGAGGTAGGACGAGAGGAAATGGCCTCAAGTTGCACCAGGGGAGGTTTAGGTTGGATATCAGGAAAAATTTCTTTATTGAAACGGTTGTCAGGTATTGGAACAGGCTACCCAGGGAAGTGGTTGAGTCACCATCCCTGGAGGTATTTAAAAGATGTGTAGATGTGGTGGTTAGGGAAATGGTTTAGTGGTGGACTTGGCAGTGTTAGGTTAACAGCTGGACTTGATCTTAAGGGTCTTTTCCAACCTAAACGATTCTATGATATATGCCTGTTGTAGTGGCGTAAGACCACTTGTGCAATGAATAGCAATTGGCAGACTTTCTTTAGAAAACAAAAATCATCAATATTCATTCTCAGGTAACCACCAGCACTGAGTTACCAAGCCATTTTCTCTCTTTTACACACTTTCTCTAGTTCTCTGAATCTTGACTTCCCTACTAGACAGTGAGATGTACTGAAGAGGAAAAATGGAAAGATTTTCTACTTTCCCTAGCTCACAGTCTGGCAGCTAAGCCTTTTTTCATAGTGGAGAGAACTGGACTTCAATTTCCAAAGGCAGAAGAATCAATCCTTCTCCCTCACAACCTGAACAGCTGGTCTGTACACAAAACTTATGTATAAAAGGAGACACTGCTGTCACCCCACTTGGTCTTGCTCTGCTGTCTGCCATGGATGAATGTTCTGAGGAGACTCAACCTGCTATCATACATAAGGCATACTCTACAAATGCCTACTTGGTTGAGACCCTCAGCAGACTTAGAAGGAACAATTCATTTTGGTATATTAACTGGGATTCAACTAACTGCTGTTCAACCTTAGCCTTTAGAAGGCTGCAGTACTTCTGTGCATATTGAAAAGCAAAATTTCTCACACCTGGGAAATTTACGTTAAAACTGGTTGGTCAGTAGACAGCAGCTGACTGGGTCTTTGGATGACCATGTTTCAAAATAGGATGGAATAAAACATAACATACAACCAGGTCCAAAATGTCATAGCTGATCCGCCCTGAATCTATATTTAATACTACTAAATTCTAGTAACATTCTTCTAACATAGCTTTTTGAGTGTAACTTCCTGGTGTTTTAAAAAAAAGCAAACAGAAAATAAAGAAGTTTTTCATACAGCCTCAAACACCCCAAAAATTATCTATTAACTATTACCCAGTTAATTATCACCCAAGTTAAAATCTTTACATCCATCACATAACTTGTGGCAGCTGATGGAGCAGAATAAAAACAGTAGTAACTTGACATGCTGTAGGGACCTACTTCAAAGAAGCAACACGTTTTGTCAGCGTGTTTCAGATGTACTCAATGGCAGCAGAAACCTACTGAGGCCTCTTAATGGCTAATGCTCTCTTTTCAGCTCCACTGCCCAGTCCTGCTTTGGCTCAGAGCATCCTAAAGTAAGCACTGTAAGGAAATATTCCATTAACCTATGAAGCCTATGGTTCAAGTGTGCATATCTGGCTTCTCTACCTAAATGACATATGGAAAATGCCTTCACTCATTCTTCACTTTCTGATGACAGAAAGCATGATGAATTACTATTTGGATGTGTGCTGGTTTTGGCTGGGGTAGAGTTAATTTTCTTCACAGTAGCTGGTATGGGTCTATGCTTTGGATTTGTGCTGGAAACAGCGTTGATAACACAGGGATGTTTTAAGTTACTGTTGAGCAGTGCTTACACAGCATCAAGGCCTCTTCTGCTTCTCACACCACCCCACTAGCGAGTGGGCTGGGCGTGCACAAGAAGTTGGGAGGAGACACAGCTGGGACAGCTGACCCAACTGACCAAAGCGATATTCCAGACCGGATGATGTCATGCTCAGCATATAAAGCCGGGGGAAGAAGAAGGAAGGGGGGGATGTTCAGGAGGTATGGCATTTGTCTTCCCAAGTAACCGCTCCACGTGGTGGAGCCCTGCTTTGCTGGAGATGGCTGAACACCTGCCTGCCGATGGGAAGTAGTGACTGAATTCCTTGTTTTGCTTTGCTTGCACATGCAGTTTTTGTTTTGCCTATTAACTGTCTCTATCTCAACCCATGAGTTTTCTCACTTTTACCCTTCTGATTCTCTTCCCCATCCCACTGTGAGGGGAATGAGCGAGCGGCTGTGTGGTGCTTAGTTGCCAGCTGGGGTTAAACCACGACAGGAAGACAGGAGACAAAAAGGGCTGAAACATTGTCATTGCTCAACAGGATTGGTGCAAGTACAGGCTGATCAGGAGAAAGTTATGATAAGCTCGAATACACACAGCAAAAGTAGTCCTCAAAAAGGCTGATAGGAATAGGGAAAAAATTCATCACTGAACTTACTCTAAAATGTTTTAAGTTTAAAAGGCATTGGTAACACAGTGAAATCTGTCATATTTTCATGGAGCTGAAGACATATGCCCAAATCATTATTTTAGGATGAGGAGAAAAAAAAAAAGATTTTTCAAACCTCAGTCTTTGAATAGCAATAAGATATTCTGAACGAAACTCATCATGAGTCAGTCACCTAGCATTTTAAGGTGAAAGCGTTAAAAGTTTGAAACATCTATAATTAACTAAAGACAAGGAAACATGAGACAGCCTAAGTAAGTTGAGAACATATGGAGAACGTGACCTGAATTTCTTGAACTGGAGAGTATGTCTCCAACACTGTCCTGCAGAATTCCTTAGGCGAGGGTGGAGTAGGAGGACAAAGGGGAAAAAATTGTCAACAAATATAAACACCACCATTTTCTGTCTTCTTCTTCACTAGGACTTATTGTCAAGGCACGTTATTTCATGACAACACCACCAGAAGGAAATATATCCTTAAAATCATCTACATTATTATCTTTATCCACTGCTAAAAAAGAGACCGGTTATCATAACTCAGTTTTCCTTACGTAAAATATAGCTCTGACCACAGAGGAAAAGAGATAGGGAGAAAGAATTGACTGAAATCACAACTCAACAGTAACCATAATAATAGAGCATTTGAAATTGTACAGTAATTGTCTAGATTAGTGATAGGATGGGATAGTTTCTTACACAAAGTTCATACCAGTGCTCACATTATGGTAGTTTTTACTGTCATCTCTACATGAGCTGCAATGGTATCCATTAAAATTGGATACAGTGCTTTCAAAATAGGTTCCACCCATTACAAAGAAAATATGGGCGAAGAAAGGGTATAAAGTTCCCCAGAACTTCCAGAAACGAAGGCCAAATCTAGGTGGGGGTCACAGGGATGCACTGGTTTTCAAGTTACTGCACTTTCCCCAGAAAGGCAGCTATCTTAATTCAAGTGACAATGATTTATCCATAAAATAAAACCAAAAGGTTTCGTAACACAAAGATCTCCTCAAACATTATTCATTACATAACTTTCATTCACCTTGAATCCAGGAAAAGCCAGTCAACTGCCCTTCCAAAAAGAAAAGAGGTTTTTGACCCCCAAAATCTCAAAAAATCTTGGCAAGACAGAAGATCTATTCACAGCTATACTTTTATCTTTTGAACTCTTTACAACCAATTTACAAGCAGCATGAAAACAGAATTTGAATCCTAAAGTACCAGGCGTTATGTAACAGTGGATCATTATTTAAATTACCAGGTTTGTACACTGATAGTTAACTCTGTCTTTTTTCCTAGTCTGATCCTTAGCGAAATTATTCAGCCTTCAGATCAAGACATTGTATGTCATTTACAGAATCACTCAATACTGACCAAGTTAATGAAGACTTTGATTAAAAACATAATATACAAGTGCCACTCCCTAAAAAATCTTTGTTATTAATTTTTGGTAAGTAATATGAGCAATAAGCTTTAAAACATGCCATGATCCTTAAAAGAAATATAAAAATAAGAAATTCATAAACACTCCAAAATCAAACATCAAAAGCATGTGTTATTTAGTTACCCATGGTAACAAAAGCAAAACTTTCATACCTGCACCTGGAATGATAGCCAACTTCGTTTCAACTAGGCCCATTTTAGCAGAAGAGGCTAAAAAACAGAATGTAAATGAGTTCTTACTATAATCTGTAAGAAAAAACTTTGCAAAGTATGTAATAATGACCTACAAGAGTGTTAGTTTATTACATTTCCTCCATAAAGAACAATAAATCACTTAAAAACCTTTTGTTTATGAAAATCTTTAAATAGATTAAACTGATCTGCCTTCAGTAAAAGATCCAACTACTCCCATCAAGGCAAGCTCTGTACCT
Source organism: Harpia harpyja (assembly GCF_026419915.1). Classification (NCBI taxonomy): domain Eukaryota; kingdom Metazoa; phylum Chordata; class Aves; order Accipitriformes; family Accipitridae; genus Harpia; species Harpia harpyja. Next base: position 66,923,224 of record NC_068969.1, on the reverse strand, counting down.
TATTAATTTTCACACAGCAAGTAAGCAATTACAGTGAGTAACAGAGGCTTATTTGCAAAATGTAAAATACTAAAAGAAAAAGACTTATTATTTAACATCTTAAAATGGGGTAGAATTCCGTATCTAATTATTATGAATTCTTTAGCTGACAGAATATTCTCTAAGGGTCAAACAGCTTTACATGCCCTAAGTTAGTTACCCACAACTGTTCAGAACCCAGTTTCCATTTACTTTCCAACAAATGGCTTTACAGTTCTGACAGCTGGATAGGTCAGGGTTCTTCTTTTCAAGTGCTGTTGTCACTTTTCTTTTATAACAGCTTAATTGCTTGTGTAATAATACTCTCACTAACAACTTTTGCTTTTCCCTGTAACCTGTTTAGACAAAATCAAATCTCCATCTACAATACTTCAAACACAGAAGAGTAGAATACTTTAATCACTAAATAAAATATCAAAACAACTATATAACCCTTCTAGCAATACTGATAAAATGAAGGTCATAACAATAAAATAAAATGTGTAACAAAAACAAGCCAGCTATCAGCAGTTAAGTTGTTTGAAATTAAACATTAGCAAGTACTTAGACAGGTTTCTACTAAATCCCCTTAAAATAATTGGTTATAAATAATGTCAAATACAAAATAAGTTTTATAAGATTGTTGCCAAAACAAGGATTAGTCAAGCCATCTGCAACACTAATAATCCTATGTTATATAAACAGGATTCAGACCTACCTGCCACTCTTATATCACAGGCTAACGCAAGTTCTAGGCCACCACCTAATGCTGTTCCATCTATTGCAGCAATAGTAGGTACCGGCAGATTAGCTGAAAAAAAAAAGTTCCAATTTATACCAGTCTCATAAAGAACAACTCTGAAACACCATTTGCTTATATTTTGTTCAAAGTACAGTCACACTATAGGAAAAGAGTTTCATAAAACAAAGCAGGACTAAAAACTGATTGCTCAGCAAGCCTTTGGAAAAAAATTTGACCCTCCCTCTAATCGCTCTGTGGCTGAATAGGTTCGCAAGCCTTTTTCTCCAGCTTCTGCTCACTTTTGCCAGAAATCTAACCAGTAAACTCCAAAAATATACATAGCAGAACTAGGCAAACAATAGAACAGGAATACTTAAAAAAGGCACACACACAAACAGTCCCAGCTGAAATACAGATGTCTTATCATAATCATCTCTGATCATAGCTGGAAGCTCTCTGTGTCTTAATAGTCCCAGACATGGGTGGTGTGGCCACCACTACTGCCCCTTTCCTCCTGTAAAGCAGCAGCTAACAGCTCAATGGAATGTGGGAAAGTTGTCAGCCTGATGAACAGATGCACATGCTGCCAATACAGGACAGGTAGCAGGGCTCCAGAGGCCTGTGATTTATCATCAGTGTTCTGACACGGGGAAGGCATTTAAACATTCAGCTTCAGGTACTGCTCTTCACCTACAACAAGTTTAAGTTCTCTTTCTCCCTCTTCACCAAGAACTCGAAGAAGTTCAATGAAAAATGTGGTTTTTACTTGAGAAATAAACTTGTGTATTACAGCTTTATCTTTAACGTAACATTTCCCACAAGCTATCAATAATTTTAAACTATACTCAAACAATATTTCAGTAGTACATTTTTGATACTAACGTTTTAAAGATAATCTAAAGCAATTCATTAGCTGAACACTTGGGTGTACAGCTTGTTGAAATGTTAAACCAACTCGACAGCAATACTTTTTTCTGCAGATCTTAAAAAAATATTTTCTTTGTTTTAATGTTTCAACTACTTGAATTCAATGACCAGTTCATTCAGTCTTAGTTGGAAATTGAAAAAGAAAAAAACCTGCTGCCAAAATATAAATGAAAATTAGGTGCTCGAGAATGTTCTCTCCTTTTAAAATCTAGAAGGGTAATGTGACCAAAAATGATTAATTTAATGTATTAATTACAAATAATACTTCCTTTCTTTAGTGAACTTGTTAGTTCTAAATTTAGAGGTTGTGCTACCTAGCTTACCTTTTTCCTTTCTGACAGATAGACTTTAGGTAACTTCAATTTTTAAAAAAATCAATTAAATGTTAATGTGTATCAGCATGAATAAATCTGTGTACAAACAGGTAGTCTCTCACTGGGTGACAAAACAAAATATCAAATTAAATGGAAGGCTATTTTTAGCTGCAAATCGACAACTAATGAAAATCCAATTGTCTTTAAGAAAAGAACAAAAATTTACCAATGTTTTTCAAGATTATAACAGATGCTTTAAACCAAAGCCGCTTAGTTGCTGGTTTAGATTGTGATTAAAAGTGATTATCTTAATCAATTACAATGGCAAAAGAGACTACTGATTACTGTCTGCAACATCAAGCACTTGCAGTCACTTAAAAGAGCCCAAGGTATCCATTACATTTTTCATCTACAACAGAAGGCATAGGAGACAGAGGAACAGAAGTAAAATCTGCTGTTTCTCTATTTACTTTTTCTTCGTATATGGGAAGGCAAGAAGAGAAGACAACTCTCACTTCCAGCAGGGCCAGAGTGCTGACTGAAAATCATAACCCTGTGACCATAACTAATGTGCCAAACAGTCTTGCAATCCAAGTTCAAGGCTAATACAGCTAGCATTTCTCTTAAAGTAATCTGCCTTTGCCATAGGTAAATGAAAACTAATTTGCCTGAACATAAAGGCATGGTCATTATTAACTGTAGTTTCCAGCAGTTACTGTCTGCATGTATGTTCCATTTCTCAGAGACTAGCAAACAGGGTCTGGAGTACTATTTACATAGCTTTTGCAGTACTCCAAGGCAGATTACTTTCCCTATGATAAGTAACTTCCAGATTTAGCTATGGTACAATTCAAGTAGACTATTACACATGGAAATTAAACTTATAGAAAGAATATTATAAAACAGCTTGGTTTCAAGAATTACAGCCAGCATTCCTATCAAGAAATACTAAAATTCATAATTAAAAGGGAGAAAAAGCAGTTTGATACCGTAAGTTCAAATCATCACTTCCCAAGGATATTAATTTTAAAGGGTGACGAGACATGGAAGTTGACAATGAAAGAAAGGCAAAATACAAATTCTTTACAATAGCCCTGTGCATAGCTATCAAAAGAATTGAAGAAATTAATCCTTTTAACATGTTCTTGTGAAGCATCGGAAAAAGCAATACAGAAATCAATTAGCAATTGCTCTGGATTGTAAACTGAGTTTCCAAATTACTAGAACTTAGTACCAAGGGCAAAGCTTCTTGGAATATTCACATTTTGTAGTGCAAGAGGCACTTGCTCATGTTTATCTGCATAATTTTAAGACACAACTGCCAAAACTGTTCAGCTCAGAACAAAACCAGAGATGATGTTTCACAAATCATGCCCTGTAGACTTAACTGAGTTGTACGCCCTCAAATTTTAAGAACAATAAATTACATAAATAGACAGGTCAACCTCCACAATGATTCTACATGGCAAGGCTCATTTTCTATGAGTGACAGAAAAAAAACTATATAAAGCTTTGCCAAGAAGCCCAGTGCTTTTACTCTCTAACATTCCACATTTAAGTAACAGATAGAAATTTCAGGCAATTGTTGTACTACTAATCATTAGTGCTAGATTCTAGATCTTATACGGGTTTATCAATGTGCAATCATGAGCTGCATAGTAAAGTCCACAAAAGGAATTAGAAATGTATAAAAGAAACAAAATAATTAAACTAGATTAGAGTGTACAACACACAGACAAGAGTAGACCATGTATATACACAGATTAATGTTGTTAGAAGTAGTTAAAAAAAAGACTAAGTAATAAGCAGTATTAAACTGTAGTCAGAGAATTGCACTGAACTACTGTAGTGCATCTAAGTGTGGAATATGAAGGACACTAAATAATAAGCCAGTTCACACAATGAATTCATAAAGGATTACTTCACACATCTGTTGTATTGTAAAACATGCTGCACATTCTGCAGATAAACTTCCATTCTGCATATAAAAGAAGCGTCCCAAGCAAAAGCCAATACTCATGTCCTAATATAACATCCATGCTTAATGATATTACAGAAAAGGAAGGTTCTAAGTACAGTAAAGAAAAAGAAGGGCCCATTTCAGTATATGTTAGTCCTACATCAGCAATAGATCCAGATATAAGACAAAACCACATTTCTATATTTGAGATCACAGGAGTAGAAACAGAGTTTGACTAGCCGAAGAGAAGGCAAACATGAACAAGCAGATCAAAATAATTTTTATGTATTAACTTACTTAAGGAATAATCTGTTAGGACAGAAGGCAGTACAACCTGTATAAACATATTGGCTATTCAAGATATGATACAGGTGGAATGACCAACAGGCAAACTGAAGAAATAAGAAATCAACAGCATGCAAAAAACTTCAACAGAAACTAAACATAATAACATGATACAGCTAATTAAGTCCAATAAACCCATAAAAAGCTCAGACAAAAGTTAGAAAAATATAATATCCAGCAATATAAAGAAATGAGCCTATTTCCTACTCTGTAGTAACTGTGGATCTTCAGCTCAACTTCAGGAATGCATTCCTGGTAAATATGTATGTTACATGTAGTATTAGATTAGGCTGACGAGCAGCATCTTGTAGTCTCGGGATGCCTCCTTATTTCCTGTGACTCTCCATTACTGAAAGACGTAAAGAGTAAAGCAAGCTAAACTCTCCTAAAATTTTGTCACCAGTATAGAATGTTACAGGAGGAGGACTTTGCATTTAAGCACATAAAACCATGTGTAATGTGTGGGAAGCAATCTCAAAGAATCACAACTGTTTTGAAGGAGGTAATTGTTATTTCATCTTTACATGACTTTCCACATGTCCACGGCTGGTGACTAACAAGGGATTTCCTTTCTGCTTAGAGTTGATTATATGATGAAAGACCAGCATATGAATACAGGCACCAGGTCTGGAGGATTCGACCAAGAAATAGTTTCTCAGATGTGTGTCACAAAGCCCACACAGCTGATTCATATATTGTGGACACTGACATTCCCCAAATAGAAAGCAGAAGTTGCCTGGATTCTATTGACCTGAATCATATGTGACTATTTAGTCCTCTGACTAATTTGTTTTAAAAGTTCTTATAAAATTACAGATATGTAAGATAGTATCTGAGAGGAAACTGAATTACACTTAGTATTTTCTTAGCAACTACCAAGCAGCCTTTTCCTATTCTTGCACAGCCTCACTTTCTCGCTATTGACAATGAAATGGTCTGATCAACTAGGAAAAACCTACTTTCTGCAAATATTGAGGAAGAAGGAAGGAAGAAGTATGAGGAACGAATAAATAAATAGAGTAAAAACAAAATGGCAACAATTTGTATATGAAAGTAGTCTTGCCTTTATGAAACATTACGTACAATAGATTTTACATAACAGGCAATAAGCACATTCTTTAGACAGTGTCCAAGGGCTCAAAGGAAGACCTATCACTATTACCAGTCCCTTAATGAGAGTTCCTGAAACAGGCAGAGAAGAATAATATGGTTATCCAGAATTCCAGACTTTGTGATTTCTGTTCCTGGTCAACTTACATCAACTTGTCCAGATTGATTAACTTAAAATACATGACACACATAAAAAAGAGTTACTGATTTAGAATGTATCAAACCCAGGGAGACCGACCTCTGAAGAGTACTTTGCTTGCCAAGTAAATTTATACCTGTAGTATTTTCTGTTAGCAACTGTACCACATATTCGTACAAAAAGGAGAAACATTCTCGAGCTAGGCACAAAATTTTGAGATCTAGGCTGTTCACATGCCAATGAGCTTTCTATGAGAACTATACATTTGTAGCTTGAGAGCAGTTTCAAACAATCAACCTGAAGAACACCTGTAGTAGTCCTTCCTATAGCTAGGATATACGAGCCATCATTAAAGAACTGGAAGTCCAGCAGACTTAGAATTCAGTTTCTCTTAAACAACTGCACTGTGACTGCAGCAACAGTTGCAGTTCATGATTCCCTTGAATCAGAAAAGAAAACTCCATGGAAACCCATTCAATCCCTAAAGATGAACAAGTTATATACTGTCCCTTAGATATAATTAACTTTTATCTTTTAAGTACTCTTTTATAGATTAGGACAAGTATTTTCAATTCAACTAACCACAGCGGTCAGAATTTGGTACTTAGGAACATTCACACAAAGTCCCACTTTAAAGCGTGCCTTCTCAAGCATTTGATATGAAACACTAAAATGAAAGACAGTCACCTTAACTCCCCTCGCTATTCTTCTGTTGTCCTCCTATACCTGGACAATGTTGAAAAAAGTCTTTATTGTTCATTTTTCTTCTTATTTCAGTGACCTCTGGCAATCAATCTTCAGAAGGAACAGTTATTCAGATGTAAATCAGAATCTAGTCACTACCTTTAGCACCTGCTGAACCAGATTCACAAGCCTGACTTGTCTTCAATTATCAACAGACAGCCAATGGTCTAGGAAGAATTCTTGTTTCCCAGTACTGACAGAATAGAAAGCAGTGAGAGTACTCCCCTCAAAAACTGTAAGTCTCCAACTAAGGTAGCAGTAGCAAGAGAATTCAAATTTACATGACAGCACAACTGAGTTCCCACAGAATGGAGAAATAGATTGTCCAAGCTATTTATTCCACACGTGCATTTCTGATTATTTGACAAATACAGTTGATTAGTGCACGGTGTACGAGGACAAGCAAATTCAGGGGGCATTTCTAACAGCTCATTTTTCCTTTTGAATAATGGATTTCATAAAACATAAAGCAAGGAGGATGAATTGTCTAAAAATATCCTGCATACTTTATTACATGGATTACTGGAAGAAAGTATGTTATAAATTGAGGGATATACAAAAAGTTCCACAATTCATTATCTAACTCAAGCAGATTAAGAAAGCATGGCAAATATCTGCCTACATATGCCTGCAGCACATGAGAATCCTTTAAATCACAGAATGGCTGAGGTTGGAAGAGAACTCTGGAGGTCACCTTGTCCAACCCCTCTGTTAACGCAGCATCACCTGCAGCAGGCTGCTCAAGCTCAAGACCAGGTGGCTTCTGAAGATCTCCAGGAAGGAGACCTCCTTGGGTAATCTGTGCCAGTGATCAGTCACCCTCACATTAAGTAAATGTTTCCTGATGGTCAGGAAGAACCTCCCATGTTCCAGTTTGTTCCCATTGCCTCTGGTCCTGTCACTGGACACCACTGGAGATAGCCTAGCTTCATCTTAACACCCTCCCCTTTAGGTATCTATATATATCGACGAGATCATCTCCTGAGCCTTCTCTTTTCCAGGCTGAACAGTCCAAGCTTGCACAACCTTTCCTCATAGGAGAGATGCTCCAGTCCATTCATCATCTTGATGGCCCTTCACTGGACTCTTTTCAGTAGCTCCATCTCTCTCTTGTACTGGAGAGCCCAGAACTGGGCACAGTACTCCAGCAGTGGCCTCACCAGTGCTGAGGAGAGGAGAAGGATCACCTCCCTCTACCTACTGACAACACTCCTCCTAATGCAGACCAGGATACCATTAGCCGCCTTTGCCACAAGGGCACAGTGCTGTCTCATGTTCATCTTGGTGTCCACCAGGACCTGCAGGGCCTTTTCTGCAAAGATGCTTTCAGATCATTAGCACCCAGCATGTTCTGGCACATGGGGTTGTTTCTCCCCAGGTGCAGAACTTTGCACTTTCCTTTGTTGAACTTAATGAGGTTCCTGTAAGCCCATTTCTCCAGCTTGCTGAGGTCCCTCTGAATGATGGCACAACCCTCTGATGCATCAGCCACTCCTTCTGTGTTTATATTATCAGCCAACTAAACTCTGTCCCATCATCCAGATCACCAATAATGTTGAACAGGACCAAACCCAGTACTGGCCCCTGGGGTACACACCCACTAGCTAGGGGCCTCCAAGCAGACTTCATGCTGCTGATGACCAGCCTCTGGACCCATCCATTCAGCCAATTTTCAATCCACCTCACTGTTTGCATGTCCAGTCCACACTCATCAGTTACTCTATAAGAATTGTACAGACTAGGTAGAAAATATCCACTACTCTTCCCTCATCTACCAAACTAGTCATTTCATCATAGGCTACAAGGCTGGTCAAGCATGATTTCGCTTTTGTGAATCCATGCTGACTACACCTGATGACGTTCTTGTCCTTCATGTGCCCAGAAATAGTTTCCAGGATTAGCTGTACCAGCACCTGTCCAAGGACAAATTTTAATTTACAGGTAAGAAAGCTCCCTCTCTGTTTCTTAGTACATTTATTTAAAAGTAGTAACAATAATGGAGCCTTCAAACTAATAAAAAGAGTGGTCACATGCCCCCAAAATGTCTAAACACAACTAAAGACGTATTTGTAGAATCCATAATTGATGGGTCAGCCATTAGGAAAGCAAGAACAAAGAAACATAAGTCACATCATAGAGTGAAAATGTCAAATAAAGAATTATAAATTTGGGGTTTATTATTACAAAACAATGTACTTATTTACATTCTGTTTATCTTCAGTGAATATTTCAACTAACAATAGCTTAAAACCACATAATACTGCAAAGTCTGTGGGCTGATTCCTACACCAACCGTGTTGAAAGAAAGGTTCAAGATCTGTTACTTTACAAAGTTTCTTTATTAACCCAAAATCTGCAAGTTTTCCAGTTACAAGTTACGAAAGAGTTTTCAAAAGGCCACAGATGTAAATAGGAATTTTGAATCAGCATTAGTATTTGTTGAAAACTACATGCTAGCTTGCTATAATAACTGGGAATGGATTTTTGTTTTAAAATAATTAAGTTTGTACCTAAATATTCATACCTTGTAACTCAGAATAGACTTCTCTTCCACCTGCTCACTATCCAGACTTTTGATCTGTCTTGGTGATGTTGCTCTTGAGTGTAAAATTAAGATATTTCCCTTCAAAAAAATAAAAGTGCATAAACTATGCACCTTGAGTGGCAAGTAGAGGTAGTCCATTGGCAATTACGATAACAGAAATATTCTTTACATTAGGAACATAATTTAATCATAAATTATGATTAAATCACATTTAATGACTAATTTTATGATTAAATCACATTTAATCATAAAATTACACTTTCACATAACTTATGTCATAGGAAATCAGAAAAATAATTGCAATGCAATACTATATCTTGATTTCATCTTTTGGGATCTTTTCCTGATAACATTAAGATGGCATACAACCTTTGCACTTAAGAGAGCAATGTTAATTAATTGTGTTTCAGGCATTTACCTTGCCTTGTAAAATCTGTTATCAAGTCAATGACTACAACAGTTTGCTTGCATTTTCAATTGCAAGCACCGCCATCAAAAAAGGCCCTTCTATGGGGAAAAAAGCTAACAGAAAACCAATACTTCAACAAGCACTTTCATCCATTCTATAACACTATGAAAACTAACCAATGTAAGTAGCAACATACGAAAGTGGCTAAGAGACACTGTCAGATCTTCCTACATGAACTTGAAGGCAAAGAACATTGGTCAAGCCATTTTTGTGCAAGGCAAATAATTAAATGCTACAAAGCTTTACCTGTCATAATTGCAAAGAGAATGAAAAAGTGGTTACTCAAAGTAACTTAATATATTTACATATGTTTTAACAATATCTCCATCTGCAAAAACATGACCACACTTTTAAGTCTGAACAGTCTACATGTGCATTTAGATACACACAATTCTCTTCATACGTTTGCTAGTTATAACTGTGAAAGACCTTTAGCTACCCTCTAATTCCTGTGCTTCAGATAAGATGCTTAATAGACTGCTACTGTTGATAGATTTATTTCAACATTATTATCTTTGCTTTAATACCTTCAAAGTTCAGGCAGACAATTGGTAGCAAGAAAGAGCTGCATAAAAAAATTATTTTTCAGTACTTGGAAAGAAATTTTGCTTTTTAATGAAAATGGTTACTGCACATTGCTTACAGCTGATTATTAAGCAAAAGATATTAGTCAAGTTTATCTTCCCTTTATTACGACAGTAGCTAAAGGGTTTTCTTAAGGCATCTTCCTCAATCCCATTAATTTCCTGGTTTCCTCCAATGATCACTCACTCTTATAAATGACCTAGAAAAAATATTTTCGAATTGACAAAAAAGTACTTAATATAGGAATATTATGTACTTAATTTTAAAATGTTCTATTTAGTACTTTATTATTGACAGGTAATAGGGACAGTGTGTTTTATATTCTTGATAACAGAAGCAAAAGCTGGGAAACTAATGGGAATGAAAGAGGTGCTTTAATCAAACCCTTTAACTACAGTCTTCTGCAGCCAACTCTCCACGATTCTCTTTTTGTACTATATAAAGTAGTTTGGATATTTCATTCATCTTCAGTGATACACTTCAGTTTGATAAACAGATTCCTCAGTTTCTTTTTATTTACTAATGTTTCTTCTTGTAGAAGACTACTTCTGCCCTCAGTAAAACAATGAAGAAAAGCTTTGGATTGAAGAAAAATGAAAACTATTTCTTGTATTTCTTAACCTTACTAAGTACATTTAAGAGCTTATTACTCAAATAGCATAGCACATATTCAAGCACTGCATTTACAAAACAAAAGAACAATGCCAAGGATAAATGATTTCAGTTACATTTTTACAATCTACTTCTATGTAAGTTTTTTTCTTTCATAGAGAGCACACAAAATAAAATTCAAACAACAGCACAACTATAATCTCTAATAGTTAAGAGAATCCAACGGGACAAGTTTTTCATTTTTTTAGTTGTCTACTTGTGTGATTTACAGTATGAAGATAACACATACTCTAGTACCAGTAGCATTCTTGTTTGATACAATACAAAGAAAATCCCACAGACTGTGATCATTTTAGGTGAACATTTCTAGAATTTTTTTCCTGTATCTATTTTCAACAGTATTCCATAAACATACACTCCTCAGTCTAGTGCTAAAATATCTTTATTTCTAAATTAGCTTAATGTATTAAGTAATAGTTTCAGTCAGCTCATTCACTGAACACTATGGAGGAAACACTCCCTAATGTTTCACAGTAAGCATAAAAAATTTTTTTTTATAAATTACCTTGGTAATATCATCAAAGCAGCACGTAACTAGGTAAAAGCCATGTTCAGTACACGACTTGAACGTGCTATTCTGAAGTCAAAGCCTAATGCTGGGCCCAAGCAACGAGCTTAGGATTTCTTCGATAGAAGAGCAACATAATACTTTCGGTACCATGCCAGGAGTCACTGCCCTTTGAATACCAATTGGTTCTAGGAACAGAGCCAGAGACTGAGACAGGCAAAGCAAAAGAGCTAACAAACTATTCCTTCTCATTCAGGGATTGAAACATGCAATTTCAAACCTGAAGAGGGCAAGGAAAGGGTAGAGTTTCCCAACGCATCAAACATACACAGTGTGGCTCCCTAGAGAGGGAACAGAAGCCTTGGACAGCAAGTCATACTGGAGGCCTGTTTTAACAGTCAATGTGCAAACTGACTATGTTGATCTCAACAAACCTCTTGAGCAAGTAGCACCCTTCTTTTGGTACAGTTCCTTTTTGTGGGAGGAAAATTAGAGCCATGTCCAGAGCACAGTCTCTTTTCCTCATAGAACAGCATTTGGAATTACTACCAGAAGCAAAACTGAACTGCATCTCAGGGTATGTTAATTTTTGTCAAGGCTGTACAGCAATGCCAGGGATGAAAGCAATGGATTGGCAATGCAAAGCCACCTCCTTCCCTAATCTTCAGATCTATAATGAAGGACAATCAGCTCATTCTAACATTCAGGTCCTCATTTCTGCATCTTTTTTTTATAACAGTTTTTAGAAAGTTATTAATATTATAGGGGGAAAAGTGTATTACCAATTGTCGAAGCAATGCTGTCATATAAATAGCTAATAAACATCTTGGTAGAGAAGTTTAATGTTGCATTCATTGCCTATATAATGGTAAAGAGTTTAGCATTGTGTTTTTTAATTAAAAACAAACCAATGCAATTTGACGAAGCCTGTAATTTTAGCTCTGCAAGGACAGTACTGTCTATTTAGGAAACAGACAATACTTAGTCAAAGGGTATCTGAAATTAATTCAATGTTAAGAGAAGCAGTAAATCTACTACTGGAAAACAACCAAGAGCTCAGCAACGCGTTCAGAATGCTAGCAGTCTTGAACTGTATTAGCCATGCTCTACACTTAACTGAACAGGCAACAACATAACACAGCAAGACAAATACTGTGCCAAAATCTCCCTTTCACAGTGTCAGCAATGCAGGGAGACCATGATGCCTAAGGATGGCTGCTAAGCATGGCACTGCTAGCTGTAAATAATGTCCTTTTTCAAATTTGATTGCTACCTGTGGTATTTCATTCAGCTTCCCAGTGAATGCTTTTTCAAGTTATAGCCTATATCTGCTCTTCCCTAAGACAGAAACCCACAGTTCTTCTCACTGGATTTCCACATCAGAGCACTCCATCTTTGCTGCCCAGATTTACCTCCAGCAAACACAGGTGGATTTGGTCAATGTTAAAAAAGCAGTCACTTCTCAGAGCAGCGATCAGGTCTGGAGTGTTCGTTACTAAACCAGGATTTTTAATGTTAACCAAAGCTCCACAGAAGCCCCAGAAACTCAAATAGTAAAATAGAGCACTGCACCGACCTCATCAATGATCATTCTTGCCTATTTTTGAGACTTTACAATGGAAAGGTGGGGTGGCAGTTAGCAGACCAGAAATCAAGTGAAACTTATATAATCCCGATCCCATTCTTGGAACCCCTGAGATCAAGTTTTGACAGCTTGCATCCAAAAACAAGCATATAACGTGGCACAGCGTAAGAATTTCCAAGGATGCACGATCTTCAATAGTCAAAAAAGGAACTTTTTGGACAAGAGACTGTTCTCCCGAAAGATGAATAAGAGCACTCTTTTAGGTAAATTAAAAGTTTGGAGATGACCGAGAGAACCCAGAATGACAGAAAATTGCCAAGGAGGACAAAAAATAAATCTGTAAATATAGAGTTGTATCTGCTTTGAATAAAATAAAAAGCAAGCAATAAAAAAACAAATGCAAGTAAACTGACCACAACGTGCTTTCATTCAGGATGATCTCATTCAGATTGGACTATGTCAAAATAACCACATCTGTGAAAATTATATCTAAACAAAGCTACTAAATACCACTACTTACTAAAGTTGTATCACAACTTACGCATCAAAACAAATCAGATGTCTTAAAGCACTATAAGGTTTGTTAGAATGGAACATGTCCAATAGAAAACAAGTAAAATTAGTTGTTTTACTAAAAACTTCTTCCTTAGCTCAGTTCAGATCTAGGTTCCATCAGGCCACAAGTAAGGTGTTTTACCTCCAAATGTGACATAAAAATCAAGCCTGACCATACTTTAATTTTAAAAAGTAACCAAGAAAGTCAGTCTCCAATTTTTTTTTTTTCCCATTTGTGGGACTTAGGTACTTAGGCCTATGATCTTTGGAAGAGCTTTGCTAACCAATGGTGTTTCTCACTTAGAGGAGGTTGGGGCCAAACGTCACTCCAAGTAATTACAAGTATTTGCCAAGTTCAAATTCTTTCTGCAGCTTCACTTTTTCTTTCTGTTAAACAAGATGTTTTTCTGGAGGAGTGGTTATTGCATTCAGCTCCATACATAGCCTCAGTTTGTTTTGCAGCTGAAATCCCAATAGATAACATATATACAATGGTAATATCACAGCCCAGGCCCCACAGCCAGTATAAAGAACAACATGGACTTAATGGGAGTCATACCATAAAATATATGCTGAAGATCTGACCCGCAATGATGGCTTTCTTTTTTTTAACCCAAAGTATCAAAAACAAGGTTTCTGGGAGTCAGTAACATTTGATTTCATTTAGTCAGGTCTGTTCTGTTGTGCGTAGTTGCAAGAGATCTATTAATGCTCTTCTCTCCTAGTGTTTTGAGGGTAAAGGCAGCCTTATATCAGTAACAAAGAGCCTCAAGGCAGAATCTAGTAATGGACAAGTAGCCTTGAATTCCTACTATTAAAAAACAAAACAAAACAAAACCAAAAAGCAAAACCAACCCCCACAATTCTGGTATAATTTTAGCAAAAGCAACCACTGCTAAAAATAGAGGCTGTTTTGATTCCCCCCCCCCCCTCAACTTAAAGGTCTAAGCACTGCAACTAACAGCTCAGTACAATTTTTTCAGCTCTTTTTTTAAGTGCTTATTTTTATACCAAGTAATATTTACTGCAGTCTTAATACTTCAGCCAAATTTAGCACGAAGTTATAAATTAATCCCATAGAAACAAGTGCAGTATGCTTTTAATTTCCAGAAAACTCTCTTCTGTAGCTGTATTCCAAAATGATACCACAGCTTTTTACAAAACCACTAGCATAAGGTTTTTAAATATAATGAAATTGACAGGAACTAAAGAAAGTCAAAGCACGCAAATTCTAAAAAGCCAGGTTTATCCAGTTGTTCAAGACATAATTAACCTTTTGTGTACTTTGTCTACAAAGATAACTTAACGGTCTTCTTTCTGAAAATATTGTTAAAAGAAGCATCTCCTTACTAGGTCACACATCTGAACAAAAACGCAATTATCAAAACATGACCTATTTCTGAAAAGCAAAGAGTAGAACACATTTTAAATGAGATTACAGCATTAAACCTGGATAGAAAAAGAACAAAGTGGGAAATTGGAAATATTGTGCCCTGGCTATATAGCATTCTGCAGTGGCAAATAATAATTTGAAAATTGTTTCCCCTCTTTAACCATCTCACAGCATTCTGGTTGTTGCTGGGCAAGAAATATATCATTATGATTTTCAATACAGAGATTCACTGCAGTAATCAAATGCAAATACAACGTCCCACTAGTTCTACAAAAATTACGTTCTGTAATGCCAGATCACTTCTTCAGAAGAAAAAAAGAAAAACTGAGAACCTCTGACTTGCTACAAAATTAATGTTTTCTTCCATTCGTAAGGGCATCACATAACATGATGCCTTGTACAGCCATCTGATCTAATCTCATTTATAAAATCCACTTGTATATATTCTCTACCAGTTCCTGATGTACGGAACCACATTTTAAATTGGTCTGCAAAGACCCTTCAGAAAAATGTTAGATCCATCCTATAAATACATCTACTGTTGGCATAATGTGTTCAAAAACAACGCCTCAAATATGTATGTAGTGGGAATACATCATGCGACTGAAAAATAAAAGCTACTTATATAATATGCATGTCCAAACATACACGATATGAAAATTGACCAGTAACATTAGAAGTGTTACCTCAGTATTATTCTCCAATCCTGTAAAAACGCCTTTAAGAAAATGAACTGGGAGATGGCCAAATATCATGTAACCATTAAAGAACATTCTAGTGACTGTTTTGTTTAGCGTTTTAAAGCAGAAATGGCAAAATGGGAGGAGGGAAGAAGTGAAGAGTGAGGGGAGAAGGGGGAAAAAGAGGGAAAGAAGAAGGACGGGAGAGAGACACTCACAAAAGTTTTGTTAAAATATTGGGCAAGGGCTATGTTCAAATTCTTTCTCTTTTCCAACGTGCAGCATGTCTAGTTGCTGTTACTACATCCCCTCGCACACCTTCCTATCTAGGTACTTCAGTGACCTAGAGTCTCAAACACTAATTCCACTTACTCATATCTCATGCTTCTTTCTTGAGAAAGAGACTAGAGATCAATGAATGAAAGCACTCATACTGGTTTCCTAAACTTCAAGTAATTCACTGTTAGCATAATGATCCACTGTAAACCTTTAGATAACATTGAAAATTTGCTTACATGTTCAGTAGTTAAAGACTCTCACAGGAACCTTAATGAAGACAATCAAAAATTTTTCTTAAAGTCTTTTCAACTCTGAAGCAAAACAAAGCATCACATCACTGTGTATATTTTCCACGCATTCAGTGCAGAATGCCAAATCCAAATCTTCTTTAGTCTTTAGGAATTTTCTCACTTAAAAATTTAATCAAATTTAAAAAAACCTATTTCCTGATCACAGGAAGATCTTAAAACCAGCCGCACCTGTTTAAACGTTGATAGCAGCTCAGAAAGTATTTCCAGTAACTTCAGTCCAAGAAAATCTGAAAAATTATAACTTACAACTAAGGAAGCCACCCAAAAATCTTACAAAGTAACTAAATGGAACAACTTGTTGCCTTTTGCTCAGCATTCCAATAAAAGGACAAATGCCACCATGAAATACAGTATCAGCTGCAGGAAATTAATGATCTATTCACTTCTAGATATTTTACTGATTTTATTTATTTAAAGAGCCTTAAGAACCTGCTTCACTTCAAAGACATTAACTCAAGGACACAAGTATCTCCATGAAGTACCTAATCAAAGACTCATTCTTCAGTAGTCTGTCATTTACCTGCAACAACTTACTGGTTTCCACTAATAACATTCTGCCAAACCAAGATCTGACCCAATGTTATTAAGGATGTACATCTAAAAACATTCTCTGAGAAGCAATTTATTCCTTAGAGTTTTGTGCCAAAATTTCAAGTAACAAAATATGTTGCATATATAAATCAAATGTATAAAATTGCTTCAAATTTGGTACACTTGACTTCTCTTTTTGACAAAGTGTACCAGCAATGCCCTGTTGAAAAACAATTATATTAAAACTGATCAGCTGAGATGCAGAAACATAATGATTTGATGGTGAATTCATAATGCAAAATTTACAGAGAAATTACCACCCTTAAAAACTGGTACAATTCAATTAAAATCCCAAACTATTAACAGGTTTTACTACACCAAAACAAGTGCATATTAAACAAAATTGTAGATGGTCTTAGTAGCTAACTTTCTATCAACAGCTGACATTTAACATGTTTCTAAAATGTATTAAAGACTGTATTAATTATACCAACCACAAGAATTCAATAGTAAAAATTAAATTCTAAAGTACTTGGATGTCACTGAACAATCCATCCTTTATGAAAACAGCAGGGCAAATCACCTCTATTTCAGCTGAGATTTAGCTTTTCCTAGCATTCTAAAAAAAAGTCCAATTCAATTAGGAACATTTTAAAAGAAGTAAGGCACTGTGATTCGTATTTAACAATATAAATAGTTGTGGATATTCTACTACCTGTCAAGAATTAACCATGCACATTTATATCATTCCTCTGATCTAACCCTTCTCAGGTTACAGTTAAAATAACATTGTTCAAGGGAGAGGTTACATACCCATTTCATTTATAGTTGCTCTTGCTTTTGAGACAAAAGAACTAACTTCACTTGAGTGCATTTTTGCTCTTTCTTTAAGGTCAGCACCTGTAAGTGACATTTCACATACATGTTAGCAAGCCATATACAGTACTGTAAATACATTTTCAAAAGTAAAATATTCCTATATTCCAAAAAAAATTTAAGTCTACTTTGAGACAAGGGCAGTTCAAATTGGTGACATTCATTTCCCACAGATTTCAAGGAAAACACGGACTGTTTATCAAGGAAAAACAGAAACAAAATTAAAAAACCCCAAAACAACAACAACAAAAAAATCACATTAACCACCACCAGTTTTTCACTAAGTATATTCTTCCCAGTGACATTTCTTCTTCCCATATTAGTTTATGAGCAAGAGTATTTATGCTAATATTTCACCTGACATACACTTATATTCTCCCAACTGTGTCACAAAGTCTGATAAATACGTGTTTTTCATATTGTGCTCTTGTTATTCTTTTATTGGTAGATCATAAAATACCTAGGGTGCATGTGTTTATATTAACAGACTAGATTTATGTAAATAAAAAATTCTAGAGTGGGCCTAGTACCATTTTTCAACTCACTTTACTGAAATGTATTTTTGAATGTGAAATACCGCATTTGTTGTTCTTCCACAAAAAGCTAAAATTTTTATTTTTTAATCTATTTCTTCATGTTTAAAAAGCACACTGGAACTAGAGATGGTTTCAAAAATGTGTTTTTAAAAATTCACCAATATGCAAACCCAACATTTTCTCTCATGAATGTGTAAAGAAAAAGAAACAGATAGTAATAATAGCTAAATACAGAGTAAGACAGGAAGTCCATTTTTCTTATAGAAGAATACATGAAAAAGACAAAACCTGCATATACACATTTATTCTCCAAAGAAGTGCAACATTCCCACTGCAAGTTAGTGTGTATTTTTTCTATTTGGTACAAATAAAGCTATTAAGTTAGTGTCTTGGCATATGCCTGAAAAGGCTAAACAAGGCATATAACCAAAGCAGAAAACAGTGTTATGTTTCTCTACCCTAAGAATCAAAATACTATCCGTTCAGGAAAATGCATCAGACTCAGATGAAGTTAAGACTGTATCTTTGAATTTTAAATTAAGCAGTGATAGGCTCCCCTTTTTACCTTTCTGGACTTAACTCATGCTAGACCCTCTTGGCCCTCTTCATCAAACACAGTTTTAGATATACTTTTGTTGGCAGCATTAGTTGAAATTCACAACTCTAGTCTAGCTCCATGAAAATCAGTATCTCAATCTGACATTTTCTGATAGACATCCAGCTACTGTTTTAAGGTAACATGCCTAACAAAGCAGCTCTGTATCTCCCCTTCTACTTCCATCATAGCAAAGCTCCTCATTTCACTAAGACTTTTGTTCTCCTTCTATGCACGTCAATATAAAAACAATGAAGCATCAGTCCTGACTGCATTTGCATGTTTCCCACTAAATAATGTCAAGTTTAATTTACACTATCAGACACCTTGCCAAAAGCTTCCAAACAACCTTCTAGGATACGCCCCAACTGAAGACAGTGTGACAGACCAGTTGAGCAGCAGGATAAAACAGGAATTACTGTGGTCAAGTCTACGCTGCAGCAAAATTGCAGTTGCTACTTTAGTAATTCATAAACAATGCACACAGAAATCTTGCCAGGAACCTGAAAAGCAAACAAAATTTCCATCCATAAATCTGGATAGAACTCTAATTCATATAAAACTGCAAGCAACTTTCACAAATGCATTTATGTATAGGGTTCTGTAGCTAAAAGGAGCGTTTTAAAACTTCATGACAAAACCCGCTTTAAAAGTTGTATGAGCAAGTGTGCAAATGAAAAAATATCACTCCTCTGATATCAGTTAATGTCTGGGTCTAGCTTCTACAACTCTGTCCAGACCATTGCCTATATAAGAACAAGAAACTGCATGCTTTATGAACAAGAAAACTGCACGGCTGTGCAATCTCACTCAAACCCTCCACACACTGAAATCCTGCTCACCGGTCGTACCCTTGAAAAGTATAAAAAAGAAAACTTCAAAAGAGAGGCACTGAACCTAAAAAATACCTCTAGTATTAGTGTTAAGAAAACAGTTGGACTCAACCCCCAAAAACCCAACCCTTCTAAAACAAAAACATACAAACTGCAGACTTCTTCCTTCATTTAGAATATACGTTTCCTTGATGATTTTTACAGAAATCTATTAAATTTTCCACAAAAATTTTTGTAAGAATGGATTAAAAGGTAGCTGAAAATTTAATCATTTTGAGTACTGTAAAAAAATTTCTAGTACAATAGCTTATCTTAGCACCCTAACCAACTTCTGTAATCTTACATTTCCCTTTTTTCGTATTTCTCTCTCATAACTGTCAAGGAAATGGAAAAAGTTCTTTTCCTAACCCTTTCCTATTTTAGCCCTCCAAAGCATAATAATAGTAACTGAAGCTTTTTCAGAGAGAAGACTTTTAGGCAGAAACCATTCGCTGCACTCCAACAGAACACCCGCCTTGGCATCCTCTGGTTCACAAGAGATGGAACTGCTACTGACTTAATACTTTTGTTCCTGTTACAAGATTCAAACACTGATCAAAGAATTCTTGAAGAATTCCTTGACCCATATAGCAGAGAACTATTCACATGTTTCTTCGAAATCTCTTCTCAAGTCAGAAGTAGGAAAGGACAAGTTTCTGAAGACAGCCATGAAGGAGAGTGCAGGTTCAACCAGAGACTTCTGCTCTCTCAGCTACTGAAATCAAAGATCCCTCCTCTCACCCCAAGTTTCCTACTTTAAAGTATCTGAAAATAGTATTTGCTCAACTGCTGAGAGCAAAAAAGTAGCTAAGCTCTTCAAACCACAAAAACTCTCACAAAATGAACCTCTGCAACTTTCCCATGGGCCACAGCTGAAATCTGTGGCCGCGTTTGGCATATCTGCTTCCCCACATCCACTCACAACAGACTCCAGGGGCTGTACTGTGGGTCCGTGACTCCACACCACACTGAACACTGGGATCTCTAAGTCCTTCTACCCAAAGATGTAACAAAGGGGGAACCTGAGCTACCAGTGAGCAGAGGCAAACTAACTGTTGCAGATTTGACTGTACACTGTAATTACGTCCCCACATCCATCCGGTTTGTGCTGAAGCATGAATCACTGTTTTCTCCATATTACGCTTTCTGGCATCTCAATGCTTTGTCCCACTAATTGAATCTCATCTACTCCAAAATGCAGCAAAAGCTCGTCAAAACCAACTGTGGTTCTAGGACTCATGCTCCCCAGTTCTCACCTCTCTACTCCCAGCACTTTAAGAACTCCCTTTTAAAGACTACGGAGTGCCTTTTCAAATTACTAGCTGTTAGTACAGGACAAAAGAGAAGTGCAACTGTGAAAGACTACACTGACAGTGCAATCAGCCACTTCCTCCAACAGCTACATTAGGATTAAGACAGGTACTCTCCACTTGTGAATAAACTCTTCTTGAATCAACTTAATTCACAGAAGCATCACTTCCAAATTTATGAAGCAAACTGGTAGGAGAGAACTTCCCTGAAGACTTCCAATGAAGTCCTGTTGGCAAACTATCAGTACAAACAGCAGTCTTTTAGAGATCTGCTGAGCAGCAAGTACATAAACTGGTACACGCAGATCAACCCTTGAAACTACTGTGAAGAAGATGCATGCTGGTTTAAATACTACCTACACTTCTACTGAGGTTTGCCAACCCAAAAGAAAATCCGTTTAATTTTCATCCATCACTTTCTTATTTCCCCCCTCCAATACTGGAAGAACATCAAAAGGTTAGTTATTTTTTACCTTACTTCCCATAAGTATAAAAACCCTGATGTAATCAATTAACTCAATTGCATGTTTTTAAACATTTGGCTACTCAATGACTGTTGTATATTGTCAGTCCAGGGAGTTTTTGCAGCATGTGCCTGACTTGCATTTCACAATGATGCCAGAGAAAATGTTTATTTCAGAAAGCCAAGGGCAGTCCAGCAAGATAGGCATATTGCTATTATTCACCAGAATTTTCTTCCACCTACATGTCTATATGACAAGGATGGCTATTTAACTTAGAAAACACACCAAAAGAAACCAAGTTTTACAGTGATTACTCTGAACCCATGCCTCTTGCCATATTTGGATTTTTTCACACACTTTCTAAACAGAATTTATATACTGTTGAAAAGCTAAGTGTTGTGTTTGAAAAATCTGTTCCAACATCTTTGTATAAGCCTCACTTTCCAAATACCATAAATGCCTAGAAATTTTCTTGTACAGTACTATTCTATACTATGATTTAACACATACTTCCAAAGTACACCACAAAAGCTGTAAACTAACAAGGCATAAAATTTAATGGTTTATACATCACGCTTAAAATTCTAACTTTATGCAATAAGTATTTTTATTAAAAAATAAGTCTTTTAGAAATCTGGCACACCAAAATTAAACAGTGAAGTTATTCTAACAAGTATCAAAAAGTGCCCAAAGTGCCTTTTCTCTGAGAAGAGAAAAGGAAGTGACACATGCACAGGCATTTGACGTAGAGTAAAATATTAAATTCTTACCATAGCAATGTTATTTTGAGCTTGCCCTTTGATCTTGCTAAACACAGATCAACCAATTCTGTCAGCATACCAAAATTTCAATAAGGAAGTGACATCCAAGAATATCAGAAGATACTCTTTTGCATACTCTGTCCAATTCCCCTGTACCTTGTTGGCAAGAACTAGGAACATTGAAAACTGCAAAGCACAGAGGCATCACCTTAATAATCCAATGAAACAGGTTAAGGAATTTATGAAGGAAACTTACAATGCTTTCAACTGGGAGTACAAAACATGTACTACCTCACCAATTAAAAGGTTAAGAACTGCTATGTGCCCACAGCTTATTCCCACACAAAGTAATTAAGCAGACTGTGAATTAATATCCCTCCTTCTCCACACAGAAAAATAGACACTTAAGATACTGAACTAAAATACTGAGGCAAATGGTCAACTTTGACATATATTATAGATTAAATTATAACTACTACAAAAAACTCCACCAGTTAGGGTACATATAAATATCCTTCCTCAAAGGCAGAAGCGCACATCTCCTAGAGAAGCCACTGCAAGAAATCCAAGTTTAGCTGAAATCATTAGCAGAACCTCAATCAACTTTTATGAGGTTAGGAATACCCCAAAAGGGAGCTGTATGTACATATTTGAGGACAACATTATAGCCAACTTAAGTTCAAACTCAGAAAGATTTACCAACAATTTTTTCTCCAAATTTCCAATAATTTCAGAAATAAAGCTTTTACATCCTGAAATCTATTCAGGACAACTTACTTCCCAATTTGAACAGAAACTGCAATACCTCATGAAAAAATAAATTTATTTAGTGATAGTGTCAAGTCTACGATGAGCAAAACTGTTTAAATAGAATTAGTGTTATATATATACACCACAGTAATAAATAAGTTACAAATATTATTCTGCCAATAGATATACACTTCAAGCTAATATCCTTAAAAATCCTTTAAAAAAAACACAAAAGCATAATTTAAATTTGATAATAATGTCACCATGTAGATTAATGATTTTTATTTTGCTTTCAACTACCATTTTTCTGTGTGTAAAGCTATACACTTGACAAATCACAGTACAAAAAAAAGTCAACCACTACTTAAATTTCTTGCCTGTGAAAGAAAAAATGTTTTATGCTTTGCAGACAAAATATGCATGCATTCCAGTAAGAGCTCCATTGCACCTCTCAGCCCAGCCAGACCCAGGATACTTGGATCATCAGTCTCTAACCATTAGAGCTACTACTGATTGTAGTCTTGAACAAAAATGAGTCCAGTCTGTTCAATTAAGAACAGACAGAATGCTTCATAAACATTAACTATTCTGGACCATCTTTCAAAGAGTAACAAAAAAGATTATCACCTATTTGGTAGAATAATAGAAAAGTCTAGACTGGAAGAAAACTCTGGAGATCACCTGGTACAACCTTCTGTCAAATGCACAGCCCTAGATTAGCTCATCCAGGGTTCTTTCAAGTCTTTAATACTGCTGGCAAGGGAGATTCCACCACTTCTCTAGGAAAATCATTCCTATGTTTAATTCTTAATCAATCTTCTCACAATGAAGAATTTATTTTATCTGGACAGAATTCTCCTAAAGCAACTTGTGTCCACTGCCTCTTCTTCTGTCACTGTATACATCCTTGCAAATAGAGTACTTTTCCCCGTATCTACCGGGCACAGGAAGACCAGTTAGCTCTCCCACCTCAGCAATCTCCAACCCTCTAATCACCTTCTGCTGGCCTACTAAGTGCTGAGTAGAACAAGCACATGCCTTGATATGCTGATGGTTATCTTCCTGATGCAGTCCAGGACACTGTCTGCCTTCTTTACTGCCATGGTACACTGCTAGCTCATGTTAAGCTTGCTGTCCCCCAGAAGCCCCAGGTCCTTTGCAGCCAGTCAGTCCCCAGCCTGTTCTGCCACTTAAGATTTTTCCATTCCAGGTGCAGGACTTCATATTTATCTTTGTTAAACCTCATGCAATTCTTGTTGGCCCAATTTCCCAGGCTATCAAGGTCTCTCTGAATGGTGGCTCCTCCTTCCCACACACCTGCCTCTCCTTCCACTTTAAAGTCATCTGCAAAGCCAGTGAGGGCTCAATCCTATCCTTAGAATATTTACAAAGATACTGAATAGTACTACCAGACCCAGTATCAACCCTCAGGGAACTCCACTTGTGACCAGCTGACAGTTTGACTTTAAGTCATTAACACTACAGCACCCTTTGATCTTGGTACGCGAGCCACTTTTTACGGTCTGTATGTCCAGACTGTATCTTACCAACTACAGGGATGTTAGGGCAGAACATGTCAAATGCCTTGTTAAAGTCAAGGTAGTTAGCATCCATAACTCTTCTCTCATCCACTGAGCATGTGATTTCATCACAGAAGGCAATCAGGTTAGTCAAGCTCAATTTACCTTTGGTAAATTTGAGTTGGGTTTTCCCAGCTGCCTTCTTGTCTTTCATGAGCCTGGAAACAACTTCCACAAACACTTGTTCCATAATTTCCCCAGAGGCTGGAGTGATACTGACCGGTCTGTAGTTTCCCAAATTTTCCTTTTTGCAGAGTGGTGTGATATTTGCCCTTTTCCAGTCTCTTAGGTCTTCAAACACCTTTCAAATATGATAGATGGTGGCTCTCTAGTGCACCAACTCAGATGCATCCCATTGGATCCTGTTCAGGTGTATGTGTCCAACTGGTACAGATGGACCTTAAGTCAGTCCTCTACTGTCAGTGGTTTAGGGTTTACTTTGTTGTTGCTTCTTGGCACAGAGACTTGGGAGCTGACCTTTCCCATGCAGACCAAGGCAAAGACAAAACGGAGTACTTCTGCCTTTCCTGTGTCATTCATAACTAAGCTGCCAGTGGACATACATTTGGCTTGAACTTCTGCTTTGTACTAACATACCTACAGAAATTTTCCTTGTTAGTCTTGACACCTTTTGCTAGTTTGAGCTCCAGCTGCGCTTCTTCCATCCTAAACATATCTTGGCATACCTGAGCAGTATTTCTGCATCACTCTTTGCTAGTCTGTCCCATTTTCCAAGGGTAAGATGAATAAACACCTCCTCCAAAAATTTACAATGGATATTTGAGAGATTAAAGGACAGGAAGAAAGCTCTTTTTCAAATTTTTTTAAGAATAAAAAGGAATATTCAAATCTAAATGTTTAAAAGCTACAGAACACACCAAATAAACTTATAATGTACTGAATATGTTCCAGTGTATTCCTAAATATTTTCAAGATTTTATATTCGAATTGATTCTATCAATACTAAGAACTCAGTTACTAATTCAGACATTAAGAAATGAAACAATTTCATCAAGAATCACGGTTTTTAGTTGTGAGGTATAACAGATCTGAAAGTTAAGGATAAAGAGAAAGGGAAAAAAATATTACTGAAATACCTGCTAAACAAAGAACTGCTAGCAATTTGCTTCTGAGGATCAGCTTCTTTTATAAGTACTACTGAAAAGAAAGATCTTACTCAGAAAGCAGTACAACTTACTCTCTGCTTTTTCTGTTCTCTGAGATTTCACATTTTAAATTTTAAATCAAACATGTGCATGTAAGAGGCAAAATTTAAATTAAAAGATCATTTCCTCAAAGATTAATCTCTACGAGAACAATGTATTATTGGCAAATTATGGCTTTATATAACCCTTTTTATTGTTTTCTTATTCCTTAGGGAGAGATAAAAATCTACGACTCACATTAACTTTGCCTGTGCTGTAGAGTACCTCAGAACTTTTCAATGAGGAAGGAATCCCATGACATTTAGACTCAGTCTCCACACGGTTTCATCCAAACTCTCATATCTTCTCATACTTAAATTTTTCCTTGATACTTATTTTTTAATTTTAAATTGAACAGACATTATCACCACTTTTACATGGCAAGTATGACTTGGATCTCTACATTTGAGTGCATTTCATACTGGGATTTAAAAAAGAACAACAACAACAAAACAACCCAAAAAACCCCGCACTTTAGCGATTTAAACAAATTAGGTAGAAAACAAAAACCACAACTGAAAAGAAGTCAGTAACATATCACAGAATATTAAGAAAGTGCCGAAAATCTTCTCATATAAAATGGAATGGAGAACTCCACAAGTTATATGTAAGTATTCATAACTCAATTTTTCAGATGCACAAAATTTTTAGGAAGTCAGCACACTATAAAGATCCAGAATGATTTGAAATGAATATAAATAAGCACACATATGCTCATGATCATTAGGAAGAAATTTCAGTATGCAATGTATAAGGAACCAAAAAATTAAAACCAGTACATTACCATGGGACCCAGCCTTAAGAGTGAATTAATATACTTACAAGCTGGCTCTGAAGCCCCAAAGAGCTATAAATAAACATCCAGTGGCTAGAAACACAGACCTTGGCCCTATGCCTATCTAATTGGGTTGTCTCTCCATCTTTGGTACTGTTACACAAATATATTAAGAAGGTTATGATACATTTTTCACAATTGCCTGTTAAATAACATTTCATCTAAGAAACTAGTTCACAACGTATGGTTATCACAGGGTTTTTAAAGCAGCAGACTTCATAATTCACCTTTCCTAACTTGAGAGTAACCACCTACTTTCTCTAGTAATCATTTGCTTTATTGACAGCAACCATGAGTCCTATTGCACACTGGTATAGACACAAATTTTTGCAGACGCCACCTGAACTGAGCACAAAGAAAAATGCATTTACATGTAACTTTAATAAAAAGCAAGGTGTATTCTAAATTTCAAAACAAAATGAGAATGATGCTGGCTGAAGGCATTTTAGTCAAGGGAAAAACAGTTTGGCATGAAGGATGCTATGTAAGTTTCCTACATAAGTAATTTAAATTAATAAAATTATTAATTTTTATGCAAGACTTTATATACCTGAAGTTCTCTAAATGTGGATATATGATTTTTAAGTCAAAACTGATATTGATAGCCTTCCATATAAGATTTGCTGTCATAATTTATTAACATGACTTGGATATCTGTACTTTTTGCACGTATCCCCTCTGTGTCACTGTGTCACAGAAAGCTCCTGAGAATCATCAAACTGTGAAGAACAAAGAAAATGTCTACAATTCCTGTATATTTGAGCCTGTGGCAGAATGCCAGTCCTAAGCATTCCCTCCGGTAAGATGGCAGTCTTGTAGCTCCACTACTATAGGTTATCTCATATCTTGCAATAATTTACACTCAGATCAGCATATTTAAAGCACTAGCTGCTAAATCAGATGCCATGAGTGGGATATTTCAGAAGATACAACTTTGGGGTTTTTTTTTACTTTTGTTTTCCTTTTAACTTTTGAATCCCAAGTCTTTCTTAAAGGCCAAGGTGTTAATTCAGACAGGTTTCCTCCTCAAATCCAGGAATCCTGAATATAAACGACCCTAACTTTATATACAAAAGTTCTACAATCCCTTTTCAATGCCTATGCAAATTCAGACCTGATACAGATTAAAAATCAGATGGCTCTTTTTCCATCCTGCCTGTCCAGCTCTAAATTTAGAAGCACCCAACAGTATTCCTCCTGTTAACCTTTCCTGCCACAAAAAAGGCAGCTTACACCTCACATGCCTTTCCTGAATTCATCTTCGCTTGCAGAAGGGAAAAAAAAAGAATCATTATAAGGATCCTAATCTCACCTCTTAAAACCAAAGCCAATTTTTTCCCAAACATCAACCAGTTTTCTTTGTGACACTTCCACCATCTAACAACTACCTCAGTCACTCCTTAGTCCCTAGTATCCTCTTATGGAGCCAAAACATTGTGGAACTATCACAACAGGGCTTCTTGCAGTTTCTTCCATGGCACATGAAAGAGACCACTACTGGTGGAAAGGTATGAGAACAGGATAGTTACCTGTTTCCAAACAGTAAGTTAAGACAATATTAACTTTGATTCTGTGCTATGCCTCACTTCTAGTGACCTCTGTCAGGCCAACTATCAGGACTACCAGAAGACAGGCATGGAGGCTGCATCATCCTTGACTCTCAGATAGATACAGAATCAGTGGACAAGATCCAGGAGGAGAAGACAGTGGTGGCAGCAGTGAAGTTCACCTAGTAAGTGGCTAGGAGCCACAAATACAGACCTCTAGAGCAATGAAATCATGACAAACCTGTTTGTCCCAATCTTCAAATAATCCCTCATACAACAGCTCAGCTACTTAAACACCGCAAGACCATGAGTTTACACCGCACATCAGAGTAATGATAATTATCAGTATTTAATAAAAAGCAATGTATGTTGCAATTACTATTCAATACAGAGCTTTTTTTTTTTTTAAAAAAAAAGGCAAAGCTACTTCCTATGCCACTTGTATTTCTATGTTATTTCCACAATAAGCATTACAGAAGTACTTCTTTAATCCAGTCATTCTGGTAGTCTGAACACCCAACTTCCTCAAATGACTTTTCATTTTCAAATTCAACCTTCACTAAGAGAACTTCTACATCATGCCTATAACATGATGTGCACTTACTTTCTGGTAATGAAACATAACTGAATTCTTATAGGGAATAACATAGTTCAAATTAGACAACCATAAAAGCTGCATTTTTTTACCCGACTATTTAGCTCCAAATCGTGGAATCATTAATTGTGATTTCCATTTATTCTACACCTTCCATAAGAAAATCCTCTGAAAAGATCAGCACCAGAGTTCTTGGGTTTTAAACAAAGAACTAAAAGTAATTTACTCAATAGAATAAAAATGTATGGATATTTTAACACTACTACTACTGAAAAAAATATCATTAATGTAGCACCGCATCTGATTTGTATCAATTGCTATAGCTATGCAGTGAGTTTCCTAGTATCTAACCCCTATAATGACAAGTGACACACAGTTTTCTACCTTCTAATTAATAACCAGGCATTCCTAAAATTTGCTAGTGGTGAGATTCTTCATCTTTCTTCTTTAACCTCAAATGAATAGTGATATTCAGACTGAACATTCTTAGTAAATAGTACTAAGCCTTTCAACTCAAAGAAGTATGAACACATCTAAAATTTTGAGCAACCTGCTGTTTGTTCCACTTCGATTTCTAGTAAATTAAGTAATCAGAAATAGACATTTTTCATTGCACTACTGCAGATGACTGACTCAAATCTTTTGCATATACCATATATCTGACCACTGCACATATGTTTTTTTAATGTTAAAAGGAATTGATACTGCTGGGTTTATCTATTTTGATTAGCAATAATTACAAAAATAGTTAACTAACAGCACACCCAGTTTTATGAGCTGTAAATACAAAAGGAGGAAGTGTGTTATGTGGTAAAAAAGAGAAAGTCAGAATCTCTTCTAAAGAAGTCCTGAAGTCAGTATTCAGCTATAAATCCTATTAAACAAAGGAGGAGTTCTTCCTGAGAAAAACCACAGTTTGAACTGCTGTATCACCTGAATGTAGATAAAGGCATGGGTGAAAGCCTTTTTCGTCTTCTTCGTTACCCTCTATCCCATCCCTTGATTTGAAAAGCATCACCCAGTAAATCTTTAGCTGCCTTTTTTTTTTTTTCTTCCCCCTCTCAATGATCAGTATTTGTCATATTGGTATATTAGCCCGAAACTTCCAGCAGGTCAAGATTCAGCGACACTGGATTCTGTGTAGCTATACAGCAAGTGATACTTGCAGTGGAAGATTTAAAGAAGCAGGTAAATAATGCACGTAGCATATGAAAATAAACACACCTTGTGAAGAATATCTGTAACAATAATCATGACTTGTTGCTTCCCAATTACAAGATGATCATTCTCTGCATACAGCAGACCACAAACAAATTTGAGGAAAGATTTGAAGGAATAGCCTTAGAAAGATTAGACGAGGTGACTACTGAGACTACTGAGTTTGACTGGGAAGCTTTTCAAGCTACAGCAGGTAAGAAGAACAAGGACTTTTGTGGGAAAACTCAGAAGAAGAAGAGCCTTCAAGGTTAAATATATGGAGCTCAGCTTTGGCCACTTTAAGTCTATTCAGAAAGCTTAAATATTGAACTAAAAAGAAAAAAAAGCATTAAAATGTCTGGCATTCCTGCACAAACATCTCTGGCTCATATTAATGCTGGGCCAGCACTCAAGGCCAAAGTCTTGCCATTCCACACAGTACTGTGTGAAAGTAAGGACTAGTAAGCATTTGAGCCATGAGCAGGAACATCTCTTAATTATGCTTTGTTCACACAAAAGTCAGACAAGAAAACAGCAGCTGTGATTCTATTTCTCATAAGCACCAAGTTAAGCAGCTCACAAGCAGTACTTCCCCTTATTCCCAGTGTCCCCAAAGGCTTCAAACTGACTCAGAAAAATAAATGAAAATGTTTGCAAATAGCAAAATTTCCCATCCATTGAATATATTTTCAGCACCAATGTTGCAAACTCAATTTTATTTTCTAAGGACTTGTTATTTTAAAATACTTCAGAGATATTTGATCTCTTCTATTTTAGAAGACCATACAATAGACTTGTCAGCAAATTACTTCAGAGAAATAAAGTAAAGGAAAGGAGATCCAACACTAGAATATTACCTGCCATCTGGAGGGGCTTAACAAATTATACAGATTGGTGGTATTTGAGCCCAGAGCTCAATCACTTAAAAACCATGTCCATCCACATGCAGTCATTAAGTTCCAGCTGGTGACAGGAACTCCACAAAGAAATGTTAAAATATCGAAGAGAGAGTATTTTGGACCTAAATTTCTTATATCCTACAAAACCCTGCTCCTTCACTATTAACGTAAACTACCGACGTTGAGTTGGAATATACTGAGGGACATTGTAGACACCTATCTATCTGCACCTTTTTACCCTTAAATAGCTTTTGGGGGGCTGCTTTTTGTCTAAAACAGGCAGGATCTGACTAAGAGGCACAGCATTTTTTTTACTTTTCTTTTAAATTTCTTTTCGTGTAAGACAATAAAAGAGTTGCCTGATCTGTATAAACAGAAGCACACGTATATTTCTATTTATTAAAACATACCTATGGGATCAGCACTTAAATAGGAAAGAAGTAAAAATTTTTACAAGGAGAAAATTATCTAAAGAGAAATTTCAGAATTTCTTCATTTTCATATTACCTGTATTACTTTTACAAAGAAAAACATTTTGAAAGGTATAAAACAAATGTCCACTGACTGCATATAAAAAAACTAAATTACATACAAGATTCATACCATTTTCACTATGGCCAGGTCTCCACCTTTTCCTATGTCACTGCATGAACATACTATAACTGTGAATATATAAGCAACTCTATGCTACATTTATGTGGATTCAGTTATGTTGTTCTCCTCTAAGCTTTCAAGAGCTGCACATTCAAACTAAATGCGGCAAAAAAACATCTTTTACTGCAGTAAACCTACAACAAAGGTGCCTTTAAAGGAAACCAGTGTAAGTGGCAGGCAAAGACAAGAGAAGGGAAAGTAAAAATTTTTAATTATTGGAAGTTTTTCTTCATATTTGTGGCAATTAGCACACATATGCATAGTTGCATTGTGTGTTATTCTATGCCATTTATAGAAGGAAGCAGATATGAAACTAACTGCTGTAAATTGTCTTAAGATAAAAATGCCATAGATTCAGATATGTCTAAATACCTCTGCTACATGATCATTTTATTCTTTTCAAAAGCAAATGGAAAATAATTCTTTACCATGCAATAACTATTTTTGCCATGTGGTGCGTACATGTATTCTATTTCCAGCACACATTACCACCAAGCACATGAGATCAGATTATTTTTGCCAGCAGGTTTTCTCAGCTAAGGATATAAATGGCAAAGCAAGCTCAGTTCCCTCACCAGTAAGAAGCCAGGTGCCACAGGCACTTGGTCCACCAGGGTAAAGGCTTAGTTAGCTCATACAGTGCACTGTGACAACCTACCTCAGAGAAGTGCGAAGAAAACCAGCAGCCTTTCTTCACAAATCAAGATGTCAAATACCCACAGACATGACATGAGTATTTCAAATGGAGGTGACTACTCAATTTGACTTAATAATTATGGAAGAGATCTGGATCTTAGACACCACAGTGGAAAATCAAAAGTTCACAGGTACTTAATAGAAGTTAAAAAGAATTAAATTCCTCATCTAAGCACAAATGCATTTACCAGTGGCGTCCTGGGTAGCAGAGGCCTACCCAAAGTTATCCTTATCAATTTAGTATTAACAGGGCTAATCAATAATGTGTATCTTTCTGTTAAAGTGATCTTCATCTGGTTTTAGCCACTTCAAAACCACACAGTTTTTAACTGTTTTATATGGAGCAGAGACAAGTGAGCATAACTTCTGACAAAAAATGGATCCACATACGCTCTCCCTGAAACTGCACCGAGCCCTAGCCAACATCTGAAACTAAGCTTGCGGCCTTTGAGAAGATGTAGAAGAGTCTATGACAGACATGGAATTTACACATAATAAAGATTTGATTGCTTTCTTCTAACCAGGATTTGAAGTTGATGAAAAGAGTGAGAAATACATGAACTAAAACAGCCACCTTCCATCATAATAATGTTAAAATGGGTCTAGTATCATGTTGGAGTCAACCAAATTGCTCAACACCCCAACTGACCTCTTATCATCACCAAACCATGAACAACTTGATATTACTAGAAGACAGGATTCTGTCTAATAAAGTCCTCTGTGTTTTCTGTGCAATAAATAAAATTCCATTTCAAAATATGCAACACTGTCTTGGGAATCTAAAATGTATTTATTAGAGAGATATACAAGCAGCTTGGAAAGACAGATAAAGTTCCTGAATTGTCTTAATGCAGGTTAGGATACTAACCCAGCTTTCAAGAGATCTTAAAAAAATAAATTAAATGTCTTCACTCTTACATACAGAGAACTTTTTCTCCATCCCAACATTTGAAATGAAAGACTTAATGCAAAAGCACACTGCTGATGCAGGCCGACAAAGAAAGACAGCCAACCAACATTTTGTAATTTATGAGTATATCTCAAACTGCTAATCTAATACCTAATACTCTTAAGGTGCTGCAATTCCAGACTCCAGTAAAAAACTGCAACTGTCCACAGGTAAAGCAGTGAGAATAAGAAACCCCAGAAGTCATCTCTCAAAGCCTGCACGAACTGCCAACCATGAAGGCCTAGAATTACAGAAAGAATCTTTTTCTAAAACCTGTGTTTCTACCTGAAGAGAGCTAAAGATACTTCTGGATTAAAAATAGCTAAACAGCACCTCCCTAAATACTGAGTTCTTAGAGTTCACCACTGCACTCTGAAAATAGAATGGGAAAAAAGAATAACCCTCTAGGGCTGCAACACCTGTTGGAACAGGCTTAAAGTGACTTCAAGCATCCCACTAGCAAAGTTAAAAAGGAGTATGGTAACATTATAGTTATGTTGGTATTCATTACCATACAGGACATTTTTGGAGCTACCCCAGCTAACAGCTCAAGATTTCATTGCTGTTGTCATACAAAACTGTAGTTTTGTACTGGGTTTGACTATGGCTGGCAGGTAAGCCTCCACCCAGTTGCTTGCTCACTCCCCACCAGCAGGATGGGAAAGAGAAATCGAATGGCAAAAGCAAGGGGGGTGAAGGGGGAAACACCTCGTGGGTTGAGCTAAAGGCAGTTTAATAAGTACAGGGGAAAAAAAAGAAGAAAACAAATGATGCAAAAGCAATCAACCACCACCGGCAGACGAAAGCCTCACCAATCCTGAGCAAGGTCTGCCTTGGAAAAACAACTCCCAGTTTTACTGCTGAGTACGTCGTCATATGTTATGGAATATTCCCTTGCTCAATTCAAGCCAGCCTTGCCAGCTGTGTCCCCTCCCAGCCTCATGCCCACCCTCAGCTCACTCATTGCCAGAGTGAGAAGCAGAGGGGACCCTGATGCTGTGCAAGTACTGCTCAGTGACAGTGACTGGTGTCTTATCAACACTGTTTTGGTCACCAATCTAAACACAGCACCATAATGGCTGCTACAAAGAAAATTAACTCCATCCCAGCCATGGTCTGTACAAGCTTTTAAGATAAGACCACTGGTAGTCAAAGCATTTGTTAGCACATAGGTGCTAACACCCGTTTCACCACAGGTGAAACAACTCAAATACTTCAAAACACCTACAGAGAGCTACCTACAGAAAGCTGGTACATACACAGATATCGGAGGACCCACCTGAACTGCCCTGGGACTTTAAAGAACCTAAAGATACCAGCAAAGACTGCATAGATATTACTGTAGCTTTAGATATTAAATCAACAGTTATCTAGCTCTAATACACCTGTAGGAACCTACACAGCCTATAGCTTCCTTAAAGATGAAAAATTATGCCATATTAAGGATTTTCCTGGACAGGAGAATCTCAAGCATACCAAGACAGCTTTGCTCACTTCCATGGAAACAAAGACTGTTCAGATACAGCATCCTCTCCACTAGTCTACCCTACCAAATCAAAGACTTCAGCAGCACTGAATCTTGCAGTCCTCAGACTTTGATACACACACAGAGACACCACAGCTGGTCTGGTGATGGTTGTGCAGGTTTCCAGTTAAGTCTTCTTTACTACAGTCAAGTTCATCTGCGCATCTCTACATTACACATGTAGGTCAATATAAAAATTTCTTACATGGTATCATGTACACCAATAGTCATCTAATTACAACCTTACATGACAGAGGATAGAAAAGGAAAAAAAAAAAAAGTGTGATGCATTTAAGTTAGTAGCTGTACACAAAGTTCAACAACTCCTAAGCAGTCCTAAGCAGTGACACAAGGACTATATTCCGAAAGTCAAATCTAACTGTAACAAGCATATGAAATGCAGGAAGTCATCTACACCTGTAAGCTAGACAAAGTGGGTTTGTATAAACCTGATAGAAATACTACAGACCACATTTTTAAAACTAAAATTAAATGCATTGCAGTTGCAGTAGATACATAATATAGCTATCAAAGATGCATTTCCAATCCATAAACGCTCCAATAAGCCAGTTACATCACCAAAGACATCTGTGGAGCAAACCTTAGAGAAGCATATTAAAAAAAGATGACAAATACAGAGCAAAACTATTTCTGATTATTCTCTAAACATTGAAATAAAAATTTAGATAGATTTTATATCCAGAAAGCAGAGTGTCTTTATAAGAGGAACTAGGAAAACAAATTGTCCGACTACCTAAGGACATCCACTGCAGAACATAGTTGTCCCAATATAAAATGTTCTGGATCCGCCTGGTACCTTTTCCATTTTAATTTAGTCTATTCTGGTAAAATCCACTCCAGAAAAGACTTCACTATCTGAAAATGCACTACAGCACTTTAAGTAAGGTCTGCATGCACATTGCACTATTATAGGTACTCAAGTGAGGTGCCTTTCATTGCTTCATAATCATCTTGACAAGATGTCACTTTCATTTAAATTCTGGGACACACCTGAAGATACTTCTACACAGCTCCTGCTTGTGTCAAGTTTGCACACCAATTCACTACACACTTCTACTCAGAAGACTTCTGTATCATTTCTGTAACCATCCAAAAGATCTTGAGCATTGTGTCAGTTTCAAGCATCTCAAAAAAACTGCAGAAGTTCTCCAACTGTTCAGGATCCTATTTAATTTGCTTATTTAGAAGCTTTATGGATATATTTATTCTCATTAATGAAATGACATTCAGTCATTTCGTTATAAAAGTCGTAGCTCTAAAGTTAGGCTCAAACTCTCTATCTTCCATTAAAAAAAGCAAGCTGCACTTCCAAAATTTTCACTCAACTTAGTCTAAACTAGATGTAGGAAAGGAACTCATAACGGTCAAATGTATCCTTCAGATGTTTGTCACTAAGTTTTCTGTACAGCTACTTAAAAGAAAGGATACCCTGGAGAACAACTCTGACTGCCATACACTGAACCCAAACAAACAAATTTCTCTTTTCACCAGTATATTTATGTTTTGTGACTGCTTCTCCAAAACATAATAACAAATTATTTTGTACATAATATTTCAATTTAATGATTTTAGGCATTGAATTTGATCAGTTTTTCCCATGCTTTTACGATAATTTTTTTTTTAAGGGCTTTAGGAAAATCATTCCTGTTTTCTGTTACCCTCCTCTGGTTAAACTAAAGAACTAACCAAATGCCACTCTCTCAGAAATACATCTTCTACCTAGAATTTAATATTTTTAGGTGGTTTTCACTGAAAAAAACTATTTCCATAAAATATCACATTCATTGTGTGCATTTGTTCTAATGGATTAAAAGCCTAAGACAATTCAGTAAACTATTTAAACAGAATAATTTTTTTTATCAGCAATTAAAACTTACCACAACCTCACTATTTTCTCCAATAGCCAAAGATACTCTTTAATTCTGCTTTTATACTTTCCAGCACACATAAGGCAGCTGAATGACACCAAGTACAGTATAGCCCTCTGTTGCTCAAAACTAGTTCTAAAGACAGATATCCATCATATAAAATAACCCCACATTTCAAATAACTGAAGTAGGTGTTCGTTTATAGTTCCATGTGATTGTATTACAGAGTCCAGCCTCAGGTAAGTCTTACACTAGTAAAGCACTAGCTTGATCATTCCTATTAAGTCACTGTCCACAAAAATGTTGATTCTGCTTGGCATGAGAACCAATTCGGACCAATTTGGGTTTTTTAGGTAAATCTTAAGTAAAAGCATGGATCTCAAGTCCAAGATGGCTTCAATTCTAATGGGGAAGGAGAAAGAACAATGCTTATATTATTCAGATAAATGAACATTTTACATTTCCATTTTTTAATCAGATATCACTAGCTACACAAGAAAAGGAATGGTCAGATGTTCTGTTTCATCAGCTTGAAAAGGCAAATACCAAAATTACGGCAATCAAGGAAAAATACTGCTAGAAAGATGGCTCTCTAGCTGGCTTTCATAATTTATCTTTCACTAATGGCCTGATCTTAAATTTGTTCAGCTTTGTGCTCACAAATCACAGTGAGCTACAGTCTACAGCTCATTCAAGACCAAAAATGGAAGAAAAATTGCATGGAAATATCCACAACTAGCATCCCAGCTGAATACAACCAATTACCAGAAACTTAAAAAAAAAGTTTTATGCTGCGGTGGTATTAGCTATGAATAAAGTTGTCTCTACTTCCACTAGAGCCTATGAAAAACCTTGATACAGGAGAAAAGTACACTGTGGTTGAAAGTACTTTCAATTCAAATAGTCTTCAATCAGCAGAAGAATGGAGTCTCTCAGACAGAAATAGAATGTTTTTATAAATTGCTCCTGGCACTAAAGGAGTAACTAAGCTAAAGTTGTCATTAAAGGACTTAAAAAGTAGAGGAGAGGGACACACAGTACTTCATAGACAAGTGGTTACAGCACACAATGTAGGAAGAGAGAGACCTGTAAACAGATGTCCTGCACGAGCCTGATGAAAAGAATCTTGCATCTCAAGTAAGGGATGGAAGAAACAGATTTAGTCTCTTCTGTCAAAGTTAATCCACTTTAGCTTCTGTACAGTACTAATTACACAGTACTGGTCACTACTCACTCAACCAGAGACAAAAATTCCTGACTACTTTTATTTGGCCCAGTTTTTACGCAAGCATCTCCGAGAGTTTATATGACCAGTCCATTCTCAATTTCATAGTTCCTCAAGAATAAAGGTCTTGCTTGCCTCAGTCTTATTTTGGAAAATCCATAATAACTGGATGTGGTGGGTTAACGTTGGCTGGCTGCCAGGTGCCCACAAAGCTGCTCCCTCACTTCCCCTCCTCAGTAAGATCAGGGAGAAAATACAATGAAAAGCTTGTGGGTCAAGATAAGGACAGGGAGATCACTCAGTAGTTACCATCATGGGCAAACCAGATTTGACTTAGGAAAGATATACTTAATTTATTGCCAAGTAATTACAGAGTTGGGTAGCGGGAAACAAAAACAAAACTAAAAACATCTATTCCCGCCCTTCCTTCTTCTCAGGCTTAGCTTCACTACTAACTCTTCTACCTCTTTCCTGGCTGCTGAGCAGCGCAGAGGGGATGGGGAATGGGGGTTGCAGTAAGTAGCACTTCTTCCCTGCCATTCCTTCCTCCTCACACTTTTCCCCTGCTCCAGCACAGGGTCCCTCCCACAGGATAGAGTCCTTCACGAACTGCTCTAACGTGGGTCCTTCCCACAGGCCACAGTTCTTCAAGAACTGCTTCAGCATGGGTTCTTTCCACGGGCTACAGTCTTCAGAAACAGACTGCTCCAGCGTGGGTCCCCCATGGGCCACACCTGCCAGAAAATCTGCTCCTGCATAGGCTGCTATCCACAGGCCACAGCTCTTGCCAGGAACCTGCTCCTGAGAGGGCTCTTCATGGCTGCAGCTTCCTTCATGACATGTCCACCTGCTCCAGCATGGGATTCTCCACAGGCTGCAGTGTGGATATCTGCTCCAAAGTGGTCCTCCATGAGCTGCAGGGCGATAACCTGCTTCACCATGGTCTTCTCCTTGGGCTGCAAGGGAATCTCTGCTCCGGCACTTGGAGCACCTCCTCCCCTTCCTTCTTACTGACCTTGGTGTCTGCAGGGCTGTTTCTCTCATGTTTTTTCTCACTCCTCTCTCACAGCTGCTGCACATGGTTTTTTACCATTTCTTAAATAAGTTATCACATAAATGCCACCAGCATCGCTGACGGGCACAACTTTGAGTAGCCATGGGTCCATCCTGGAGCTGGCTGGAGCTTGCTATGTCCTAGTCTCTTTTCACAAAGGCTACCCCCCTGCCACCGAAACCTTGCTATGTAAACCCAATACACTGGTTTAAAAACTCTATTCCCAGCTACAGAATAAC
Organism: Harpia harpyja; assembly: GCF_026419915.1. Classification (NCBI taxonomy): domain Eukaryota; kingdom Metazoa; phylum Chordata; class Aves; order Accipitriformes; family Accipitridae; genus Harpia; species Harpia harpyja. Next base: position 66,884,559 of record NC_068969.1, on the reverse strand, counting down.
TTTAAGAAAGCTGAGTATATGAAAAGAAAAACCTTTCCTATAATTTCAAGGCAGGCATTGTCATCACCAATGAGAAGGCAGACAAGTAATTCTTAGCTGAAAGTTTCGTAGCTGATTAGAGCTGATTTAAAGACTGCACTGCTGTTGACAGTCCCACCCAACTTCCTACCCTATTCCTTGTGCTCGCCTCCTCAACAGGAATGGATCACTCTTTTGGAGATAAAGAAAACAAGCATGGTTATATTCTCGTATTTGTATTGGAAAAGTTCCTGGTAACCTCCCATTTGTATTTTTTCTGCAGCTAAAAGATATATGTATATTTATCTGGTTTTGCAGCATAAACCAAGCATGCAGCTACTTACTGTGCCACCACGTGCTGCATTATCTACAAGCAATTTTCATTTGCTAATTTCCCAGTACCTTGTTCTACAATTAGCCACAAGGTTAAGGTAAACATGGGCAGAATAACATGTATCAAATAACATGCTGAACTCATCTGAACTACATTCCAATACTAGAATCATGTAAGTGATCAATTAGGAACACAGCAGCTCTGCCATACTTAAGGCCAAGAAAAACTTTTGTTTAAGATGAACGTTTCTAGCTCTCAAAACTCCGCAGTCATTCCAGTTTCTTCTGAAATTCAGTATGCCTCCTCAGGGTAGAAGGCAGAGGAGCACCTGGAGCTATCTGACTGAGGTACTTCCAAAAGAAAGACATTTAAACCAGTTTTTCTTATTGGGATTTTTTCCTGAATAGACTAGGGCATCAAACCACAATCCGAACTGCACTCTTTATTGGCTCGGTTGTTCAACATGTGCTCTAAAAAATCATGACAGCTATTAGTTCTTTCAGAAGAACAACATCAGAAACAAAATTAGGAAGTAAAACAACCGATGTCAGACAAATGCAAGCTGCAGACTCCAAACTCAACAAATTACTATGCACACATTCACAAGACATAGCTGTCACACTGCTGACCAACCTGCCGAATTTCACATAAGTCATGTTGCTCTAGGGAAAATGCAACTGTCATTGAGCCTAGTAGTCTACAAGCAGCTAGCATCAGTTTGAATCTGAACCTTGGTGAAAGTCTGGAATGAAAAAAAGAGGAAAGAACCTAGCTACAGTCTGAAGGCATTTATTTTGGGGAATGAAATGTATGTACAGCAACAAAACTATTCAGAAGACACTAAAATATTTTCATGTGTGATCTGAATCCTCAGAAGGGAACAGTGGAGTAATATATGAACTCTTTTCTCAGTTCCTGTGCAGAAACTGGGATCTGGAGGACCAAAATATGTTCTCGGAAAATATACCCCCTCCTTGCTTGCTTAACAGAGAATGGAGGGAAAAAAAGAGACTACACCCACAGTAATACTTCCCTACTACTCTTCCTAGTTCTACAAAAATAAGAGTAGGTCAAGTATTTGAGAGCTATTATGAAACTCCTCTCCTCCTCCACATCAAAACCTCATAAGCGAAGAAGGCTTCAAGGATCTGCTCTACCAGGCTTGTCTACTTCATAAATTTCTGCCAGAAAAACTACACCAGCTGGAAATGGCAGCCAGGAACCATACACCAGACAGCTAATTCAGCTGTGCTGGAAACAAAATTCTGATGTAGACAAGTTATGCCAACAGGAAAAGCGTTTGTGTTGGCTTTACTCACACCACAGACCCAAACGATGAATTTTTGCTGGCAGAAAGATTACTTCTGCTTTTCCAAGAGTGGGCTTTATTGGCCAAGCAACTTCTAGGTCAAAGCAGTTTGAAGAGCTCCAATACACAAATTTTTCAAATTGTCTTGAAAGACGGTTACAACAAAAAATGTTAACTCTCCATATTGTGATATATGTCAAAGATTTGTGAAATAACATCTCCAAAGAACAAGATTTTTTTCAAGTCTGTCAACTAAAAATTGCCCCAAAGCTCTCCTTCTTTGTGTGCACTCATATACAAAGCAAATAACTAATCAATCTCACAACCTCTATTTCAATTAGTGCAGTTCACTCTGGAGAAGCAATACTGAAGAGCCTGTTCTTAACAATTATACTCTAAACACAGTCACCAAAAAAATCTCAAGAAGTTAGAGGTTCTTGCCCCTGAAAGCTCTCCTTCTAAGTCTTGCATGCAAAAAGAAATCCAGAAGTGGTCTGTTCCTCTAGGGAATCACAGCATTTCATTCTCCTCCCATATAAGACAGCAGAACTTTTATGCATATCAACAGAGGGTAGATGGATGCAGGGAAACTGACAACAACTCACATGTGTACTTCTAGGAAGGAAACAATCTCTGATTGGACTGGGACAGTCAGAGTGAAGCAACTGTCCCTGTTGGCCAGGTACCAGAGGAAGGAAAATAAACCAGTAACTACTCTGAGTTGTAAAACAGTAGCATGGGGTTTTATTTATGAGTATGAGCTGTAAACTCAACCAATGGAGTATGGGCCAGTAAGTTACTGCCTGAGACAAACACATGAGGAATAAAGTTTTAAAACACATCCAAGTGCCTTCTTGATAGGACCTGAAAAGCAGGCTGGAGGAACATGACAGTCCTAAGGGAAACAACAGTACAAGGAATAGCAGGTGGAAAGGGTGAAAGAAAAGAATATAAAAGGAGTCTGTTTCTTTAATTACTGTAACTATCAACAAATCAAACTGTTTAAAAATAAAAGAATATTATCTGATCTCAAATATCCATAGTTTGCAATTGCAAAATATAACGTAATCCCCATTTCACATCACCAAACACACAGACAAGGGGTGAGGCGGGCGGGGCGGGGAATGAAAGGAGAAGATTCGGAATCACATGGCAGGCTTCATCTTGCCAAGACATTTCCAAATATGAAATTCTATAATAACTGGAAGTTCTATAAATATTACTTTGCCTTTTATTCAAAGCCTTAGGAAACTGAACGACAAAAGCTTTAACGTGCAATATTAGGTTGTTTAACTCTTCAGGCCACAAACATTATCAAACACTATCTGAAAACCGAAAAAGTAGCTCTTGAGCAATGTACTTTATTTATACCTTCTTCCAGACCTCACGTAGTTAAGATCAGAAGAAGCTGTAAGATTGTCTCCAGAATACACTGCCACTCCAAAATAAGATTTTGCAAAAACTTGCAGACAGTCCTTCCTCCCTTCCTCACAGTACCGTATCTCCCAACAGTACTATGCAGACATTTACACTTCCAGAAATTTTTTGAAGATGAAAAATTCTGAAAATCTGCTCACAAAACTACACGAGTGATATCACTAATATGTATGTTAAAATTCCATTAATAATGAAAAATGAAGCTGTTCAAACTCCCTATGTAAATGTAATTCAGCCCCTTGTGTGAACACAGCACAGCTCTTAATTACTTGACCACAGACTTTTTACCCATGGGCCACCTGCCTTATCCCATGCACAAACTGTGCCTTCCTCAAGGATGGAAGGCTGCCACAAAATAAAAAGACTCCTGCACAGACTCACCTGCCTTGGCTGCAGAACTGAGCAGCCACATAGTGTAGGCTTACATAGGCCAGGACTGGTCATACGTGTTCACTCCAGATATTTATTTGGTTTTAGACAGAGAAAGAAAGGGGCCAAGAAGTGACTCAGAGCCAGAGCACTTCTGACTGAAGCACAAGAAGGCCTCACAGACATAATGCATCTTTAACCCCAGCCAAGCTCTTCTTTGACTTCTAGTTGTCCTTTTTCATCAGTACTAGAGCATTAATGAGGAACTTTCTGCACCCATGGATGTATAGAGCGTAACAAAGAAGATACAAAGAAAACAGTAGTAAAAGATTCAAAATGAATCTTTATGCAGAAATCAAAGGATACAATTGCTGGCACATCTCTATATTCTTTTATACAATTCCTTTTCTTTTTTCTTCTCCCATTTTACCATGTGAGAATTCCATAATTTGGAATCATACTCAAATGCACATCAGTCATGAACAGAGTTTAAATCTTTCAATCACCCACACTGCCATTTTGTGAAAAACAGTTGGATGTCATGTTTTATGGACTAGCCCTTAGAAGGAAACAAGACACTTGACTTGTGGCTTTCACAGATTTTTGTTGATAGCTAAGGAATGGCAAGATTTAAGGATCTTGGATTTCATTCCACACATAAAAGGGAATTACATTCTAGGACAAAGTTTCTCAATCTGCGGTCTGTAAAACATCAGATGGTGGTCCAAAAACTCATCATCAAAAATGTATTTTTAAAAACATACATTCCCACGCATGCAAGCAAGAAAATGTAACTGAAGAAATACAAAAAATAAAACAAATATTCAAAGTTTAGCCTAATTGAATTGCACTATAATGCATAAAAAAATGCGACAACACTTCACAAGATGATCCTTGCATTTTTTTAAGGAGTTAAGTGTTCTTGAAACAACACATTGTCCTTTAACATTTAAGCTTGAAAACACTTTTTTCTGTCCTACTGAATTTCCTAAGTCTCCTCCAGAAAATGCCTTGTTACATCCAGTATGTTCCTCCCTTCATCCTACTACCCTAAGCCGTCGCCTGTGTTCCACTATGCTTTCTCTAGTTTCATTCTCTTTACAGAAACCCCTTAAAGTCATCTATAGAAGCAACCCATCCAGCCACTGAGCTCTTTCTGCCTATTTTCATTGACAAACTCTGCCTCAAGTCTTCTGGTTCACCCTGAATTTCAGTTACTACTGTTGGAACATCCTTTATTTCACTGGTTCAGCTGCAGGAGTTTCCTTTTGTAGGACCCTCTTCTAACCTGTCACTTTTTTTTTAAATTACAGATACCTGGTCCACACCCTATCTCTACTCCCTGGTTTAAGATCCAGATACAGCTACACAGCCCTAGTCTTTCACACTCCTCTTTTCAGGGCTAATTTCCTTTCCTAATGTTCACACATAGCATCTTGTCTACAGTCAGCTGTGTATACGTCCTCTTAAGTTGCTTTTTTTAGCCAGACAAACGGGCAACAATGTCTACATGAATTCTTAATACCAAAACAGCTCTGCAAAGTCAGCCAACAAAGAACACTAGAGAAGTACTTGAAGTTCATAAATACAACATTAATAGCATACCTGAGATCCTCTCCCTCAAAATGAGTATTTCTGCTCTCATATATTCTATATAACACTACCATAAAATTCATGAATGTTAAATAAAAATATTAGGTTAAAAAAAAAAAACAGTTGATAACAAATCTCAACTAATGGCCACCTTTTTATATGAAGTACATTAACACCTAACTTGAAATCCCATTTGCATGTGTTGCTCTGATGCTGCACTCTTCATCAGTTTAAAAACCACAGCTTTTAAGCTTTTTTTTCTGAAGATTATTATTAGTAACTGATCTTTAAAACTTGTTGTTTTAAAATAAGATACAACTTTTAAATTAAATATGCTGATTAATACACACATATTTAACCTGTTTATATGTATTACTAAATGCTGAATTGATTATTCCCTTTTTTTAAGACAATTCTTTTCACAAGTCCTGCAAGTGACAAACTGTATCTGGATGAAAACAGACTTATTAAAACAACAAAAAAGAATTTTAAATGCCACTAAAAGTATTTACATATGTTACAGATGTAAAAATTGGAAAAACTATTTTGCATTTAAAACTGAATTAATTATGTGTGGCTAGCAAGCTTAATGACTGCATAAATGATCAGGAAACAAAGATTTTGGAACGGATCTCCTCCTCTTTCCAGGCAATTCTATTTGTATATTGGAAAGAAGAAACTGACTTACTTCTGTTTTCACTTTCAAATGGATTTATATTAAATTTGAACAAATTAAGAACTGGATGGAACATCTGAAAGTAAGGAGACTATTCACTCGATATCCACAAAAGACAAGGTTGCTTCAATTCATTTTGACATGTTGACAAATTCTGTTTCCCAGTGTTTGGTAGTTGAGAGCTTTTATTTTCCTGAGCACTTTGGCAAGACACATATACTGCTTGATATGTGGGCTGGGGTGTATGCTTTTTGTTTTGGTGTGATTTTTTTTTTTTTTTAATTTGAGAATACATTCAGCCTGCAGTAACAGTCACATTCATAATGAGTTTTAAGTATGTTTCTTTAATTAAAAGTTAATATAATGTGTTTAAAATATGATTTTGATACAGCTTTCTATACAGCCTCTCTATATAGCCTCTAGCATTATTCGGTCCTCATTCTGAAGTACATGCAAGACTTCCTACGAGCTCAATTAAATAATTTTCCACCATCATGAGTAACCTATTATATATTTTGAAATACTTTATGACACAGAAAGAATAAAACCAATATTTGGTTCTTGTTAACAATGAAGGAAAATCATACAAAAATGTTTTGTTTCCTACTGAGATGAATATATACAAAATACATGTTTCCTTGGAATCTGGGCTTTTTTTGTGAAATATGATATACAGATTTCCAGCTTCTCAGGAAAATTAAGTTTGCATACCAGCACAGAATATCCCTGGGACTTCACTCCGGAATATAACAGTTCGTACTTTCTTATCAGATTTCAAAGCATCCACAGCTTTTGACATCTACAGAGAAAAGGAGGAAGGGGGATAACCAAACACTTTTTAAAGTGCTTAATTCCAATACTTCACCTTTATAGTAAAAACTGTTCTTTTCACTTACCATTTTTAAAAGATTTTTGTTAAGTGCATTCTTGGCTTGAGATCTGTTTAATCCAAGCACCACAATTCCTGTAGAGGAAGAAAAATTGTATCATTGTTACAACGTAGTAAAATATAAATTATCTATGTAAATTATTATTTTGAAATTATAGAAAAAGCATCATTGAGGACTGCAAAAAAAATGCTACTGTAATCACTTAACTACTGAGTTTTTGAAAGAAAATAAATTGACTTACATTTTCCAACGTTAAACATTTCAATGTTCAACAGAAATTACATTTATTTTAAGAACAAAAATATGGCCCTAACACCTTCACATGGAAATAGTGCTTACAAAGGCTGAATGTATAATTACACAACTGCATGCACAAATTTCATGTTTGTGTGTGAAGTGCTGACATGCAATCAGGAAAGATACTTAATTGTAAAGCATATGTTTCCATATTTAGACAGGCTGCCTTCAGAGACTTCTCAAAGAAAGAAGTGCTACCACAGCTAAGACTAGCAACTCTGATACAGGTAAAAGGAATTCACGAACATAGAAAGAACGCTACCAACGGGAAACCTGAATTTTTGTTTGAAAAGAAAAAATCATATAAAACTGCTCACCCAAGACACAAAAACTGTGCTCAATGCTTGGTACACAGCTCCAATCACACGTTCACAGCTCCCTTAGTCCAGTTAGGGATCAGTTGTCTCACTGACCGATTACATGTGCATTGGTGTGAATGTTGCAGCAGAAACACCATTGGTTTGTCCTTATTTCACCCCCCTTGGTTTAACAGGCATGATAATCAAATGGGAAAACTCTGGAAAGTTTATCTTAGTAATGTCTTAAGTTTACCAAGCCTATAGCAATGTTTTAGACAATTACTTCCTGAACACACTACAACTCCCTGAATTCTAAACACCAGCACACAGTCCTATTAAATCTGTCCAGCCCTGGTAAGATCTGATGACTCAGGACTTTTTTTTTTTTTTTTCTTTTTTTTTCATTACTTGGAGAATGCAGGGCTAAGGGGAGAAAGACAAAGGACTAGGACAGGAACCAGGAATGGAAGACAAAAAGGGAGCTCTCTATCTCAAACAAAAATGCTCACAGTATTGCCATCAATCTACAGGATGAAAAAAGAAATTCCAGAAACTCAGTATTTGCCTGGGTATTTACTACTTCACCACTCTGCTTCGCACCTATAATCTATATGTAGTCTGGTTCTCGTAGCCTCCACAGGGTGCCTATCTTGTGATCTCAGCACATACTACTTCTTTTATCTCAGGGAAACCTGTCCTCCCAAAGGACTGACCCATCAGTGCTTGAGCCCACTCCCCTCTGACTTCTTCCTCCTGCACGTATGCACACATGCACGCACACAAAAGGACATTAAAGAGAGCTCCTGCTCCTTTTGCAGCTACCAATTTAAAACCAAAGTCCTCTATTCGGCAGCTACCAAGATTCAAATAAAAATGGTTAAACCCAAGTAACAGAGCACACACACCTCTTGCTTGCTCCCAGGGTATAATCAATTGCTATGTATAGATACCTCTTAAAAGGGGAGAGGAGCCTGGCTAACACATATGACCTTCACTCCCTTGTTCTGTAAGCCTAAATTCCCACCTGTTCATCCCCAAGGCTGGAGGTATTCACCTAGGACCTACTGCAAGGGTCCTTATTCAACACTTGCAAAGGAATCATTTATTTATGTTTTGTTAAGCAAAAGGGAGTAGTGTTGTAGCACTTTTCCTCTCTTGTCTCAACTTACTCTTCAGGAGGATTACTCCAAATTCAAATATTCCACTCATTCAATGCAAGTAGATTAGGCAAAAGCAGCACCACACGTTAAAGCAACAAAAAGACACTTGACCTGGCTTTGATTTTAAACTCCAAGGCACACGGCAAATCCGATGTTTGAATAAACTAGAGATGCTATCCTCCCAAACTGTTTTTCAGTTAGGAAATAGAGTCCTTTTCAGAAGCATGTTTTTTTCAACAGCAATGATGTTTTTTAATTACACTTGTATTTTTCTTCTCCCCATCAGAGCCCAAAGACTGCTGCTCCACCATCAATCTTAGTGTATTCAGAATGAAGTTCCAATTAACATTAAAGCACATTTAATATTTTTTCCTATGAAGGTGTGATCCTTGAAGACAAATCATACAGGTTGATTCTTCTTAGCAGTGTTGCATCAAATCATAGATCTACCACTTCTGCCTCCCTCTCCAGAAAAATAAGAGGTAAATACAGATGACACCCACACAGCTGTTCTATTTCTTAAATAGGAAAAAAAGATGAAACAAGAACTGCAACAGGAAAAGCATAAAAGGTTTACAAGAGAAAACTATACATTGCAGTGATTTATACAAAAAGACATTCCTAGAATTCTCCTTTAAGTCAGTTTTGTTCTAATATGCCATTACTATGGTACTTGGGCATCCTTAAAACAAATTCTTAGGTTTTTTAATACTGCAGTAAGATTTGGAAAGTTTTCCCAATGTATTAATCAGTGACCAAACTACAGTCAGATTAAGTATGTGCTCAAAGTCACAAAACAGAAATTGAAAAATAGACTTCCTGACTTCCCACTGAGAATTTAATACCTCTCCCTTCCCCAGCCCACCCCAAGAATCTCCTGGCAAACACTTGTTTAAGGCAAGTCTTCTTTATTTTGCACATTCAACAGGATTTAAACCACTGGCCACATGGGCATATCAATTTCAGATGAGATAAATTTCCCTAACCAGGGCAAAAAGGAAAAATCAGGCTCCATATAACACAGCTGAGCCCCACCAACCCAATTCTAAAGACAAGAAAAAGAACAAAAAAAGCAAAATATCCAGACAATACTGCTATACAGGTAACCATTTCAACAAATATTTTTAGTTATACAGAAAACCTTATTATTTTTATGTATTTTAAAATACCTGTTACATCATCATCTAAAGCATTTAATCATGGTTCATTCTTCCTAAAGCACCCACATATAGGTGTGCTTTCCAAAATCTTTAAAAAAAAAAAAATTGTTTGAAACATCTATTGTAAAAGAAAAAAAAACATTAAAAAGTCATCATCACATTCATCAACAAATATCACTAGAAATAATAATAATAAAAAAATTCCAGTATCTGTGTGGTGTCAAAGAAGTGGCAGATGTACTAAGAAGGAATAAGCATTCACATAATGCTAAACTCAATATCAATTTCATAGTTTTTCCTGGGAGACATCTCCACATTATTGTAGAATACACTTCAGCAAATAATGCGCGTCTATTAAAAATTACATCCACATATCAAAAACTAACTTTCACCCTATTAGCTAGGCTCTCCAAGGGACTAGGATGACTCCTGATGCTGTCTAATATAAGCAGTAAAATCCCTGTGTACTACTTGCCTAGCCAACCATCGGAGGAAAAACGTATGCAAATGCACAGTATGTTCTCTGCTTATAAGTTACCTTTGTCAAAAGAGAAAGCTGCCTGTGATATAATTCTTAATGTTTAAAAGAAAATTATATTAAAGTCATATGTAATAAAAACAAAAAATGTCTTTCAGTGAGATAAAGATACATACATATATGAAAGATAGCTTCAAAATACCTCTAAATTCCCAGCAACATCCTCATTTCATAGCGTACATGAAATTTGGGATTTGCATATGAGTAATTCATACTGAAAGGTTCTTGTATTTTAAGAGTGACAGCAAAAACATATGATGGTATCATTACTCAAAACTGCTGAGAGAGAAGATCATATTTCTTTCTATACTGTACAAAACAGGGTGGACCAATGTAAGTGAAGTGATTAGATCATTGTTTAACTACAGTTAATATCAGCACACAGGAAATCTTACTTTAAATAATGATTTTTATCTGTTTTATCCTGTACTTTTTTGTTTTCAAAAAATACTCATCCTCAATGTTTGGTAGAAACGCATTTAAATGGTTACTTACAAATAAATCCTGTCTTAACACTCACATTAGTAATTTTGGCTGAGTTATATTCACTAAATCTGTATAAAAGTATGGAAATACATCTATTTGTATTAAGTATACACACACAAATGATCTATCCAAATGTACTTTTTCATAACATAAAAAAATTTAAATATCTGAATTATGCACTGAAAAATGGAGGGAGGATCAAAGAGAGGTAAGTTATTTTTAAGCTTGTCTCTTTTAACTACTTAGATAAACCAAGGTAGACAAGTTGACTTAGATATTTATTATTCTGGAATAGTTTCTTAAGCAAAACAAGCATCTATGGTGAGTGTATCGTGCACAATTCTGGTGGTTTCCATTGATTGCCTTACCGGGAACTATTAAGTGCAAAATCACACAGATGTGTATGAGATGGTATTTTTAAAAAAACACCAAAACACCTTCCAAAATCCCATGTACCTGCACCTTTTTTATCTCTAAACACCACTTAAAAATCTTTCCTGCACTTCTTAAATTAGTAGATCTCATCTGCTCAGCACTGCTTTATTTAAAGATAGCAAAAAAAAAAGAAGGGAAAGCTTTTCCAATTTATCAGCTAGCTATCAGTTTCCAACCTGTGATGAAACAACTTCAACTGAGAGCGTATTTGTTCTGCTCATTCTATGTATGTTAAAATTCTAACTGATGAGGACAAAAAGCTGTCTCACATACTCTAACTCAACTAAAACCAGCTGAAAAATATAAGCACAAAGCGTCATTCTAGTGTAAAATCTAAATTTTACAAATATTTATATCACATTCCAGCAAGTCACACAGCAACACTTGAGTCAAGACTACAGAGATATTTCTCCTAATTCCATCTATAACTTAAAGAGCAAAAGCCCTAAGTTCATTACAATTTGTAATGGGATGACTAATGTAACTTGGCTAAAAGTTCTGAAATAGTTGTAATATATTTCAGCCCTAGTGATAATCAAATACAATCTCAAATAAAGTAAAAGATATGTATTTAATTAAAAAATACTAATGCACTGACATTCACCTAAACTCATAGAAAACTGATACTAAAAGCTTCACAAGTTGCAACAAGTTCAGAACACACAGGAATTTTACAATCACATTCTTCAAAAATCTCACATCTTTTGTATTCTAGTTCAGTTCAAATTTGGAAGCTGGAAAGTCTCGAGTTAAAATTGCAATAACTAGCCATTTCAAATATAGTCTCATTTCAGTTTATGTTTAACAACTTTCCAAAAACTGTAGTATATGAATCACATGTAAGTGTTAGGAAGCAGGACGGTTTGCTACTTCATCTGCAGGGAATGATTTGTCTAGAGCTGCAAGATACGTGCCTCTATGTGAGGCAGTTACTGTCAGTTTTCCTGTCTCCCCAGCACCCTCAGCTATAAAAGCCCCTGGACAATACATCTTTCTCCAAGTAGCACGGAAAGACTAGGCATGGACAAAAGCATAACCACAGCACAAATAAGCATGTGTGCCGTAAAAGGCAGTCAGAGGGACAGGGTCTGTCCCTGTGTGTAGTCAAGAAGTACGTAATGGAAGAATATGATTAGACAACAGCACTGGGGTCCCACTCGGGAAGGTCTAGAACCTGAACTGGTGGAAAAAGAAATGGTAGGTCAGGGAAGAGCAAGAAAGACCACAGGGGCTTATATGGAGTTAGCATCCTAATGCAGCAAGGGTATTACATGCTGTAAGCAGATAGATGAACTTGACACACAAGGCGAGGAGGGTGTGTAGTAGCAGCATGGGGAAGAAGCAGAGACATGTTTCTTTCGCAGAAACGTGGTGTGCTCTTTGTGCTGCTGAAGGAGGCATATGAAGCTTATGTCTCCTTCTGGCTTACTTCTAAGACCCTTGCTCTTATCCTTTATTAGCAAATAGTATTTGTTTCTATGTCCTTCTGAAAGGCAAAGCCAAAGAAAATCCCTTCTCCTGAAGAGAATTAATGAATTAAAAATACGTTGATTGAATCCTTCCTTATGATAGCGCCAGTTGATTTAACACTCCAAAAGCGATCTGCATGTTTGGGGGCATTTTTTACGCCGCATTTAACGAAGATGTATATTCTGAGAAGGAAAGAAAAAACAACTCCAAAAAGAGTTTTTCAACAGAAAAAAAATAAAAACAGGTGGGCTATTGACATGCAAAACTTTAGCTATCTGTGCACCTTTTCTTCAAAAACCTCATTCAATTCTCTGCATAATCAAACTTACATCGTCTGCATGAGAAACACCCAACAATGAACTTTGGAGAGATACACAGTACAAAACACCTTCATAACATTGCAAAAGCAATGATTCCTAGCTGATTGAACAGCTGGAACACAGTACCTAATTCTATTGCTTGTTGTCTAATAGCAGAAATAAAAATCTTGATCTTAGGTAGTACTCAAGTATCTTCTACCTCTTGTTGGAAAAGCACAAAACAAGCAAAAACACTCCTTCAACATTTTACGAACTCTTTGCTCCCACCTTGCCTTTTCCTCAATTTAAAATAACCTTAAAAAATTAAAATAGATGTTTAAAACTAATTCCGAGTTCCACAACTGGCTGAGAAAACAGGACTAAAGAAGTATATCTTAAAGGAATTGGAAAGAGTTGGGAACAGAACAATCACCAAGACAGAAATGGATTTCAGGATCAGATTACATCATCAACTTTACTGACCCTTACCAGTGACAGAAAAGCCTTCCCTCAAATAAAAGCAGAACCTCAGTTTTCCTTTGAAAAACAATCATCTTCTAAGCCTCATGCTGAAATTCAAAGTTTTAAAGTTACGTCTCTCTATATGTGTACAAATCTATATACATGCATACACAACTCACAGGCGTTCACCTGGATTTGCAGCAAGTCTGAAATAACTTGAGTTTACATGCTGAAAGATGTAAACGGAATTGTGCATCTCAACATATGGTTATCCCAAGACATGCTATCCACTTAAAGAGACTCATGCACTGCAGATGATGAGCTCCACACTATGGCCCTCTCCATAGAAGTAGGTATAACATCATGTCTCTAAAAATAAATCCTCACGAACGGAGCTTGCACTGTTTCTCCACCATTCCTAGCCCTGCTGCACCCAAATGGGAAGGAAGTGACAAACACCAAAGGAGGTGAAACACCCCCAAAGGAAGATCACCTGGTGAGCATCAAACCAGAAGAGGAAGTACAAGTGTCCATGTTGTGATGCACTGGCTCCAGATAGCTCTGGAGCACGGATTTTCCTTCTTTATTTAACCAGGTGGGTTAAAACAAGACTCTTAGCATAGTTGAATAGAACAAGGTCAGCAGCAGCTGACAGCGCTAAAAGCAAGGAGGAGGGCGAGATGGTTACTAGGAGAGCAGCATGAGATGAGCAAGAGCACTGAAGCCACACTTTCCAGAACAGAAAACGTCGATACAACTTCTGCGTCCTCCTCTAACCCCCGCACGCAAAGACGTAACAGGTGTGGGAAGCAGCACGACTGTAGCAGTTTGCCGCTAAACTTCATTTTCTCCCGTTAAAGTGGCCAACAGATGCCACCTGAGAGAGGCGTACCTGGCACACGCAGCACGTACCCTGAGGTACTCTGAAAATGACAGGCCAAGAGAGACCAAGCCGCCCCACCTCTGCAACTGCCATGCCGGCAGTTCCCAGCACCCTGCCACAAAGCCACGGGCCGAGGTGCCGACGAGGAGGAGGAACCGCCGCTCCCTTCCTTTCTCTTCCCTTCCCGCCCCTCGCCGCGGGGCACCTCCCCCTCCCTGCCCCACCGCGGCGGCCACCCCACAGTGCCGCGGCGGCCACCCCACAGTGCCGCGGCGGCGACCAAGGGTCACCCCGGGCCGGCGGCCCGGGCGCTGCCGGAGCCGGGGCAGCGGCAGAGGGCCGCCCCGCCGCTGCCGCCTTCCGCTCGTTACCTTTGTGCTCGTCATCCAGGTACCGGACCCGCAGCTCCTCCTCTTCCTTCGCCTCGGAACCATAGCTCCTCCCGGCCGAGAGGAGAGCGGCGGCGGCGCCTCGCGGCGCCGGCGGCCGGCGGCCGGGCCGGCCGAGGGAGGAGGTCGCGGCGGCCGCGGCTGCCAGCCTGACTCGGCCTTGCAAGAGGCCCAGGCCGCCCAGCGCCGCCGCCATGCTGCTGCCTGCGCCGCCTCAGCCTCTCGCGACCGCCGGCCGCGGTCCCGCCGCCCACGTGACTGGCTGCGGCACGCACGGGGCGCCGCCGGCCCCCTCCCCCCCCCCCCGCGCCGCCGTTGAGGCGCGAGGACCTCGCGCGCAACCCGCGCGCGCACTCAACGGCCGCCCGGCAGTCGTTGGGGCGCCGCCGGCCGCAGGCTGAGCCGCGGGAGCCCGCGGGGAGGGGGAGGCTGGGCAGCGCGGCGCCTTGGCCTGGCCTGGCCTGGCCTGGCCTGGCCTGGCGGCGTCGAGCGGCCGGCCCCAGCTCTGGCGGATGCCGATGGGGAGAAAAGACTTGTTAGCGAGAAGAGAGATGAGGTTTTTCACCCACAGCTTGAAATACACTGGTGTGTGGAGCAGTTTCTGATCGGTAAAAATTGCTGTTTAGTTTTATTGAGAGTGCTTGATAGCAGTGGAAATTATGCAGCACATTTATATTTGTGGTGAGCTTACCTAGATCCCATCTGAAAGACAACGTGCTCGGGCTTTGTTGCACTGTATGAGGTGGTCCCAGAAAGAATGCACGTGAACTTTTCCGAAGCTCTTGCTGCTTTTCAAGTATCACAACCGTGCCCAGGCCCAGTGGTGGCATCAGTGCTGACCAGAGCAGCTACGGTTACTAACTTAAACCAGGTAGTGCTTGGTTCTGCATGCTGAAGTAAAAGACTGCTTGCATTTGTTTCCCCTCTTGCTCTACACCCACCCTTCTCTTTTTGGGCACTCAGAATTACCGTTGCTTTCCAAAACCAAGGATCAAGTTAATATGACTTGATATTCAGAGCTGGGTTTAGTTGTGTAAGCAACATGGCCATGGTGTCTGCTTCCCCTCCATGCACACTGGCAGGTGTACCAGCTTGAAGGGAGTCAAAGGATATAAGCGGTAAGGGTGGAGGTGGGAGATAGTTGCCATCTTTAGTCGCAAATTCACATGTTACAAGACCACTATGACCTGTTTCAAAAGGACGGTAGAATTTCATCAATCCATGTGTCAATATTATAAGATTTATTTGGGCCTGAGTATATGTATATATTAGGTATAAGTAAAGACGTTCACTCGACTCCTTACACAGGGCTTGGAAAAGGTTGCTATAGCTGCAGTTAATCCAGGACATTAATGAGGCTCCTAAAGCTGTGAAGTTTGTCTTTTTCAAGTTTTTTTACTTCAAAGAATTAGGCCTTGAGAATTGAAAACATGCCTTTGAGCCACCTCCTGTCCTTTACAAAACTCAGTGTTACTTAATCAGAGGGATAAAGCTGTACCACTTCCCAACAGAGGCTCAGATGGAGCCATTTTGGTTGTCGTTTGGGAAAACTAGCTAGTGCATTCCTCTCCTTCATGCGGCTGCTCAGTAGCACTTCTACTGCCTTCCTTCTGGAGAAATGAAAATCTAAAAATAATGTCCTATTTGTTCTTGTAGAGCACCATGAAGGGCAAACATGGGGGGGAGGAACAGGCAGGCTATCTCCTTGCATTTATTATGTTTTACTATTTAAACAGGGCTATAGCTTGTGATTAACAGCCTGTTCCAGTAGTGCTCGCAGTATGCTAAAGACTTTTCCAGCAGAAGGGAATAAAGAATGCCTGTCATGGAAATTTCATTCACAGTTGAAGAACATTTTATTTTATGAGAAAGAATTTTGAAAGATCATACCCAATTATGTCAATAGAAACAGAGAGACAGCACTATTCTAAAAGGCAGAGGATAGGGTAAAAAGATATTAAAAGCAGAACTAGATTCACTACAGTACCATAATGTTGCTTTGAAGCTGAAGGCAAACATGGTGTCCCTGTACAGCTGTCATTTGCAATGGTTCCCAGACTGAAGGTCTAGCAAACGCTTTCCTGAGCAGAGGTCAGTGTATGGAATCAAGCCCAGTAGCCTCCTATCTGCTGTACAAACACCCGCAATCATGGTTAAAGCTGAAAGAATTTTAGAAGTACAATTTTCTTTTACACCGTCACTGTTTGATTTTACTTTCTTAGCATAAGAAGTGAAAACAAAATTTAATTTCTGTTCACTTTTTCTGCAGTTTTCCACATCTACATTGCTAAGGCATGTTTACACCTAGAGAAACAGTTTTATTCCAATGACCTCTTTAGTGTTTTTTGAAAACAGAATAGTCATGAAGAGTGGTAATGTAGCTATCATTGTAACATAAGAAAGTTAAAGCTCTTGAAGATTTTCTGCAGCCTATGGAGTAAACGTTTTTTAAAAAACGAAATTTTTAATATTTGGCAACAAGAGACATAAAGATGCCTGCTGTAGTGGGTCTTTCTGTTCTTTGAACTGTGTCTCTCTGTATTAATGCCTAAAACTACACAATAGTCATATAAGTGTATTCTATTTTGGTAATTTAATACTACAGTGCATTTTGTAATACTGTATATTCAGTTCCTCCCATTGCACTGACATTCCAGCATGAATCAGGACTCTTGGATGAAAGCAAAGTTTTCCATATTCTCTTGTTCCCTGTTTTTTTTCACTGTGGTTTAGTTCTAACAACACAGCTTTAAAGTCAAAGTAGTACATGGAAAGTACATTTAGTTACAGAGGGAAAGTATATTGACATGCAGGTTATTATTTAAACATATATCCTAATAAGAAAAAAAAAAATGGAGCAACTGGAACAAAACTGTTAAGTAACTACCTAAATAGCATATGACATTGCTTGGTAACCTGATAGCTGCTGCACACAGAAATCCAAATATTGATACTTGGTGATGGGTAAAATAAATTGATTTAGCACAACTGTATAAATCTTGACTCAGCCTCCCGTATGCCCAGAAAAGCAATGTTAGCGTGAATGAAAATAGAACCAGTGTAGCTGGAGAATAGCTCAGCAATTCTCTGCACTCAGCTGTTACTTTTAATATGGTCACTCAATCATAATCTAATCCAAGGGAAAAAAACTTGAAGGCCCTTCACACTAATTAATTTTACATTTGGAATTACCCTGTAAAGCCCATTCACATCAGGTTGCAGGTTCTCAGAGTGTACAGGACTGAGACTGAAAAGGGAAATGTGCAGCCCCTTTTTTAGCTTTGCTCATGGCTTTTGTTTGAAAATACAGTCTGAAGGGAGGGGAGGTTGGGGTGGGGGGGCAGTCTTTTTTCTTTTTCTGTGTTTTTGATGCAGTACTGTTGCAACTTAGGCACACACAGAAATTGGGAGGCTGCCTGCATGGTTAGTGGAGAGAAGTTTCTTCAGAATGTTATTCAACATGCTTCAGTGCAGGGCACCTGCCATGATTCACTTTCTAGAGGAACAATCTCACTCTTAATTAAGTATAATGGAGGAGTGTGGCCTCTAAACTTCAGACTTAAATTAGGTACCTAAAATCAAGGAGTGTGAAAGTACTTGTGTATGTTCAGTTAGGCATCTAGTATTATTAAAAATACTAATAAAACATTTGAAATGAGACAGAAAAATAGTTGCATGTGTATTTATACTAATACGCGACTTTACAGCTAACAATAAAAAGGTGCAGACAGTATGTACAATGTAGCAGGAATAAGGACATGAAGGAATCTCACATAGTTCTAAGTTGCTTTGATTTTCTTACATGGTGCATGTAGATGAGGTGTAACAAATAGTTTCATTTTCCCTGGATGAGCCATCAGTGGCAGTGTGTAACTAAAGTGAAAAGGGAACATGTTTTAGGGGAAAAATGGAGCAACCAATTTTGGCTTTTTGAGCTAAATCACTTGTCTTTCTTGCAAGTTGGAAATTAATTGTCTCTGTAAAGCAACTTGATATTTGAGAGTGACATCCATTAGCTACCTGTTGTCTAAGTTGGTTTATAAAGGTTGTTTCAATTTCACAGCACTCGCCAGGAGCTTTTGTCTCTTCCGATTTTCACATATTTGCTTTTTATTAATAGCAGAATTTTACTAATTATTATGTTATCCAGTTAGCACACTTGCATTTCCAATCTTGATTTTTAACTTTTTTTAAAGCCTTTTTGATCTTCTTGTAACACTGATAATGCTGAAGTCCTGCATTGTTATGTATTATTAATAAGCATGTAGCACACACAGCATGTTCCCTTTCTGGCACCATGCCTGTTCAACATGTTTTGCAGGCAGCTGTTTCCTTGGATTGTCTATTTTCTCTCTGTGCAGTGCAGCTTTGAGATTATAATGCTAAGATATATGATGTTTTTACAGCTTATTTTTTCTCTTCAGAAATTATTCTTAGGAAACTCAGTCTACTTGGGTATGCTTGCAAGTTTTCTTACATGGCACTTGTTATCTGGTTCCAACACGTATTGTTGAAAAATGTACTTATGCGTCACTCATGCCTTGGAGCACAGGACAAATTTTGTCTTTACGTTCATGTCAACCCCATTTATTTGTGCGTGTATTGCGTCTTGAAAATGGAGACAACTGCATTGGATTGATTTAGTGGACAAGCGCCTGGCATATGTGAGCCAATTACACAAGGGACTGCTTAAAATCCTAATTCCCAAACACGGGAGGTAGAAACAACCAAATTGTCTGCCCATTCTCTGCAGATCACAAACAAGGCAGAATGCTAAAACAATTACAGGAACACAAACGTGCTGAGCAAGGCCTCTTGCATGGGTGAATTGGCAATAGTTGCCACAGAGCTGCAACCATGTAATATTGGAAGATCGGAGCCTAAAGAAGGCCTTTGGTACTTCTAACAGGAACTGTGCAGGTATTTAGTAAAGAAAATATATAGAATGTTTTCATTTGGGGCAGGGCACACAGTTTATCCCAAAAGGGCATGAAATAAAGGTATGTATTTTTATAGGGGTCGATGTAAGCAAAGATAATGGAAATAGAGAATTGACCAACAGGGGAGGCTCCTAAAAATTGAGATACTTGTATCTAATTACAACTCCAAGTCTGTGAATGCTGATATGTCTCCTTTTGCCAAAGCTTTTAAAAAGCTTTCTTGTGTTTTTAAAGTAGCTCAGCAAAACAGACATTCACCAACTCAGGTAAATTAGTATGCATTCAGGCAAACTGCAACCAAACTGCAACATCATTGAATACTTTTCTTACAGTGAGTGTATCCTGTTCAGCTATTTATAGATATTGTTAAAATCATTTATAGTCTTCATGATCAGGGTTCTGGACAAGCCTTTGTATGAAGCAATACTCCTCTCCCCTTCCATCTTTGTATCCTTTTGAAGAACTCCAGAGCCAACATTATTGTTAACTGTGTCTTAAAGGATCTTTGCTTTGGCAACTGACAAGGCAAGCTCTCATATAGTGTAGGGGTGTCAGTGAAAGCTGCACAAGAAGCACAGAAACCAGGCAGAACACTACTGATGTAATTGGCATTTGATTTAAGCTAGTTGATATGAAATTCTAGTAGAAAATGGATTTCCCAATTTTATCTGAGTGCCTTTATGTGTGGTAAAAAGCTATGTGGTCTTCTGCTAAGGAGGCAGTAAAACAATCCTGTCAAATTTATGGTATCTAGAAGAATGAAATAGAACTAGGTATTAGCCTAGAGAAGGAAGCATTTTGGAACAAAGAATTACTAACTTAATAAAAGCAATATCTAAATGCAGAGAGTAGGGTTTCTGTCCAAACAAGCATTTGGTGAAATAAAGTTGCAATTCATCCGAGTAACATTTTGTTTAAAAGTTTTTTAATTAAAGTAATAAAGGGCATTTCTGTAGAACTCTCAATGAAACAAATTAAAAATTACTGTCATCATTACAATCAGGAGATGAAAAATATTTTAATGCTTCTGTCCCAAGGTAATGTGATTTCTAGTGAAAAGAACTTACCAAGAAACTCTGCACTGTTTAAAGGCAATACTTTGTCATGAAATCCAGGTCTCTACTAGGAGCTAGGAGAAACCTGGTCTTTTATGCTTAAGCTATAAAAAGTTATAGAAGAATCAACAGCACTTCATAGACTGTTTTTATCAGATGTAATTCTTTATTACTGTTCACAAGCAAGCCAAGAGTTAAGATGTGTATTACATGTCTGAATGGCATTAATTACAATGCCTTCTGTTCAGCTAATTTCTTTTTCTTTTAGGTAGTTTATGTCTAAACACAACTGAGCTTACAGTGGATGTACTGTAGATAATATGTGAGGTTTAAGATATTGTTCACCTTTTTGCTAAAAGCTGGAGCATTTTTTAAGAAAGTCAATTGCATAGTTACTGCTTGAAAAATATGATGCATTATGCACAAATCACTCTGAAAATAAATTTTAAGCTGTTATGATGTAAAACATTTATGTTCATTGCTTTTCCTTTTTAGTCTTTTATGATTAACAATATGTTGTGCAGAGATCTACTGAATATATTTCATTCTTTCTAAGAAATGCTTCACATTCATTTTCATGCCATATGGGGAAAACACTGGGGCCTTTTTTGATCTTCTGTTCAGTGTCATTAGACTAGGTTATCTTTTCCATTCTAACCTTAACAGTATTTTCCTGCATTCTTTACTCTCTACATACTGATGCAATTACGACAGTCTGATAAGCTGAATAAGCATTTTCAGTGAAAGCTTATTCTGTCATATATAAGAACTCTTGTAATGTCAAAGAATCTGTATGACCTTATGACCCAAATTTCCGGGACAGAGCAAAAGGTTAAATAATCACAGTCTTTGTCTCTCACATGAATATGAGAACAGATGAATTGGGATCTACATAAACTAAAGACTCTATGTTTTGTCAAAATGGTTTCATCATAACCTTTTTTTTATTTAAACACCGCAGTGTAAGTAAGTCATTTGTCTATGTAATAAATCAAGATTCTTAAGATCAAGAACAACGAACATAGCAATTGGTAGGTGAACATAAAAGAAAAATGCAGACTAAGTGGCTAGTATTTTATGTGCCTAGGCACAGACTGAATACAGAATTATTCACCAATGCCAGTAAACAGCCATTTCAAACACAGCAATTTTCAGATTTTTGGTTTCTTAACATTCTTTAAAGACGTGGTTTTGTAGATCCTCAAAATTAGGAATCTCATCTAGGAATCAGTTTTTGCAATTTGTGAAAATTGTCAATTAAAGAAAAATAATTACAAAAATCAGAGTCATAGTTAACATTTGCTTTCTAGATAGTATCTTCTTGTGTATGTCACTTTATGTCTGGAAGGTGAAACTATCATCCAGTTGCCTTATGCCCTGTGAAGTATGTTTTATCTGCTAAGCAGAACACAATATACTGTGTCTTCTCAGCCCTGGCAGCAGCTGGCAAAAAAAAAAGCTTTATGTATGTAAGCAGCTCAATAAAGTGGAACACTTAAAAAAACCTAAACCAGGTTTCCAAGACTAAGCCAGAATGTTAGGCTAATATTGCCTGCAGTTTTCTACTTCAGAGATGGCCCATAACTTTCAGAAATTTTGTAGCATTTGTGCTGTTTCAACAGTATGCCTCAAAAAAAGTTAAGAATATGGTTTCCCTCTTTATTGAAGTCTTTCAAACATGCCTTTTTCCTGTGGTATATGCAGCCTAACAATAGGTGGAAGAAGTAAAAATATGAACAAGAATGGGATGTTTCTATGTTCTGAAACAGTATTTTAAAGCTGTTTAGTGAAAGAAATTCCCAAGGTGTTCAGAAGAGCTAGTAAACTGTAATACTGGAATGGATATTTAATACAATTAGGTATAATGGGACAGTTTTTGGTGTTATTCTTAATCCATGCATTAGTCAGACTCCAGTAGTGACCTTAAGATTGATATTTCTCGGAACAGAGTTATAGAGTATCCTTGGCATTTTTCTCCTCCCTCATCCTGCACCCTCTGCCAGCAAAGCTTAAAGGAGGCATGCAATACTGCTTTGGATTTAGGCATCTTGGCCAGGGCAGGACTAAATTAACAATCCTTCCAGTAGCCACTGCACAGAAACACAGAATACCATAGCTTCTTTAACTATAGAATAAAGCTTTTGTAGTTTTCTTTGTAGTTTTGATATCACCACAGTATCTGGTTCCTCAGTGACTATATGAGCCTTGTCAGTATAGCTTCAGTTGATCTGTGCAGTATAGGATGAGGTGGAAGCAAGACAGAACCTCTGAGATGTCACGGCTTACCAGGGTTTGTTTTGACCCCGGAATGAGACTTTTAATGAAATTTCTAATGCAACCAGTAGCCCTTTAGCCTGGAAAATGTGGAGTAGGAAGTTGACCCAACAGAAATCCACATACATGTGTATGTCTGCATTATACTCAAGATGCTTCATAGTAACAGACTTCATCTAAAGGGAATGTCATTTACAGAAGACAGGATATTTTTTTCATTACATAAATTAGATTGTGCTGGACTAAAATTATTTTTTAAAAGAAGTTGTTTTATGATTCTTAATAAGTTAAACCTATGACATTTCTTAACATAAACTTACTAAGACAAATTAATGTACAGCCATATTTCCCAGCAGTTGCCTGTGTTCCAGTTTTTCAGAGTTCAACCTGAAATGTTTTAAGCATGATTTTTCAGAGGTGATGAAAGCCTACTACCTCTACTGAACTTGGTTGAAGAGAAGTTCAACATGACCTGGCGATGTGCATTTGCAGCCCAGAAAGCCACCTGTATCCCGGGCTGCATCAAAAGAAGTGTGACCAGCAGGCTGAGGGAGGTGATTCTCCCCCTCTACTCCGCTCTTGTGAGACCCCACCTGGAGTACTGTGTTCAGCTCTGGGGCCCGCCCCCAATGCAAGAAGGACATGGAGCTGTTGGAGTGAGTCCAGAGGAGGGCCACGAAGGTGATCAGAGGGCTGGAGCACCTCTGCTATGAAGGCAGGCTGAAAGAGTTGGGGTTGTTCAGTGTGGGGAAGAGAAGGCTCTGGGGAAACCTTAGAGCAGCCTTCTAGTACCTAAAGGGGGCCTGCAAGAAAGCCAGAGAGGGACTTTTTGCAAGGGCATGTTGTGATAGGACAAGGGGATGTTGTGATAGGACAAGGGGTAATGGCTTTAAACTAAAAGAAGGTAGATTTAGATTAGGTGTAAGGAAGAAGTTCTTGACTGTGAGGGTGGTGAGGCACTGGAACAGGTTGCCCAGAGAGGCTGTGGATGCCTCATCCCTGGAAGTGTTCAAGGCCAGGTTGGATGGGGCTTTGAGCAACGTGGTCTAGTGGAAGGTGTCCCTGCCCATGGCAGGGGAGTTACCTGGAAGTAGATGATCTTTAAGGTCCCTTCCAACCCAAACCATTCTATGATTCTATGATTCTATTTGCAACTGCAAGCAGTCACGAAAACCCACTGTGTCATGTATTGGATACGTAAGAAGACTGATGAATATGTCTGAAAATTTTGGCAACGTCTGAGTGCCACAGATGTTATATCAAATATTGTTAACATCTGAAATAAATAACCACAATGCATGGACCATCACACAGAACTGCAGTGTTAAAAAGTGGAAGTGTATTCAGCATTTATATTCCTTTCTCCACCCTTTTAACAGAACACTGTTGTGCTCTAATAAAATCTTGCTTGCTCGTAGACTTGTTTTCCTTTTACTCGATCCTGTGTTGAATTCGTCATAATCCTATGTTTAAAGCATCAGTCTGTTCCCATGGAAATGACTGATGTCACAAATTCAGTTATAACTTCATGACAGGATCAAATATAAAAAGAAAATGGGGCTAGAGAAGAAGAAAACCATTGTTCAAATAGCAAAGCTTAGGTAATAAGCTAAAAGGAAAAAGTACACGAGGATATACAAAGAATAAGGTGATTTATTATTTAAGTCTGTTGGAGGAAAATTGTTTAAAATTTTCTCTTTCAAATACCAAGTGATGTTTTTAGAGTTATATGTAAAAAGGATATACAAGTGTATCATAAAACCAAGCTTTCTAAACTTTTACACCTTGAACTATCACATATGCCAAAACAGAAGTATACAAAATAGCCACAATAGTGAAGAAGGAGTGAAGATAGGTGGGTCTTCTTAATGAAAAGAATAGGAAAATAAATAAGTTTTAATTAAGAGATGGTACATATACTCTTTATTCATTACTGGAAAACTTAATTGAAGTACCATTTAAAGGTTTATTCAAATTAGTTTGGGCATGTTCACAAAGTGACATTTCTCTGAGATCAGATTCTGCATCTTTTTAGTCATTTTTACTGTATCTAAGACTTAATTTCGTGGGCTGGCTGAAACTTCTTACTGGCTGTATTATGTGGTCTGTCAGACTTGTCAGATACAGTATGTCTTGGAAAAAAAATGCACTTACAAGATGCTCAGTGGCACCAAGTGAGCTACTGTTCCATTTCCAGTTAGAATGCAACCAGCTGTTACACTGTTATTAACAGAAAGCTAGCAACAAAGGTAAGAAACAGATTAATGATAACAATTTCAAGACAGCAATTTTTGGAAAAAGATGTAAAGAGGTGCTACAACCTTCTAAATATATTTGTAAAATTTCTAGTAAGTGGCAAAGCAATTTCTTTCATAATTATAGGACTAAGAAGCCTCATAAATAGGATAAAATTTAAAAATGTATTGTTTTCC
Organism: Harpia harpyja; assembly: GCF_026419915.1. Lineage (NCBI taxonomy): Eukaryota > Metazoa > Chordata > Aves > Accipitriformes > Accipitridae > Harpia > Harpia harpyja. The sequence continues at coordinate 66,859,354 of NC_068969.1, read as the reverse complement.
TCAGTATTTCCCTATCGGCTAGCTTAGATTGTTTGCCACTTACATTGCTTTTCGGATATTCCACTCTTAGGTGTCCACCTTTTCTCATGGACATGTAGGTTCCAAAAGCCTAGAGAACCCAGCAGAGCAACTAGGTGTCCTAAAAGTTGGGTGTTGAAATGCTCTGTATCATGATACCCAGCTCACTTTTTGAAGAATTTAGCAGTAAAGTTCACTTTTTATGCCTTATAAAACTGATGAATATAGTGTTTGTACAGAGTAACAGAGGCCACAGTGCGTAAATTAAAGATGCATCATACAGGTGGAGCTCATAAAAAATGCAGGTGAAGCATACTGTAGACCCTTTCTATTCTGTCCCCTTTCTAACAGGGGGGACAAATATGCCCAGATCTTGCCTAAACTCGGAGCCAGGAGATAGCTGGAATGTGCAACTAGACCTGAATAGGTGGAGAACCACCATTTGCATGTGACCTGGGAGATCTAAGAAAAAGGAATAGATATCTTTTTGTCCTCTGGTCTATCTTCTGGGTTAGATTATTGTGCAAGATAAATTTATAAACCACTTCTTGTTACTCACTTTGTGCAGTATTTGAATACTTACCCTGTATTAGCAACCGCTGCACATCTAAGACCCCAGTGCAAAACCCATTGGGATCAATGGGGAGGTCACACTGACTTCAAAAAGGAAGCGAATTGAGCCAAGATGTTAAAAGGAAAAGCTTGTTCTGTGAAAAGAAAAAAAAAAAAAAAGAGTCTTGGCAATGTTATAAAGTTGGTCACTCTGAGGTTGCTTATAGCTAACATATTCCATCTTCATACTAAGAAGGAGTTTGTGCTACGTAAGGTTAGCTTGTTAGTGTCTAATTGGAAGCCAGGCATAAACTTCTTTCAGTCAGCACTTCATTAAATTTACAAGCATTCCCACACACACTTGTGTGTGGGATGCAGAATAGATGAGAGACATTTAACTACTTTGAGGCTGGCTTTGGCACAGAGCTATTCATCCAGACCCACTGGGGTTTTTTCTGTATGTGAAAGGCAAAAGCAGAAAACTATTCCATATTATAGTCAGATGCTGCCTACATTTGTCCACCTGCCCACATCATAAAACGGTTTACAATTGTAATAAATGTAGCCATTCAGACTAAGGTTTGCCATGCTGAATGCCTGCCTCAGTCTTTGGCTAAGTTTAAACTAGAATGGCCCAGTCATTTCTAAGATTGGCCTTGGAAGTAATTAATTGTCTTGAAAGATAGGCCAGCTAGTCTTATGTGTCATCTCTCCATGTCTTGTTACAGAGAACTACACTTTGTTGGTGACATCACTAGAATACCAAGGATGTGCCTTTTCCTAATTTTTCACCTTTCTGTCAGAAGTCATGCAAACTGACTAAGTTGCAGTATTTCCATCTTGGAGGGCCTACAGTTTAGAAATGAACTCTATGAAAAGACAGGTATGTTCTGGATAAAAGTGGTGCCATATGGTAATACTGAAGCAGTGTCATAGCAGGAGCTAAATCCATGCAAATATCTGTTAATTTTTCTTCTGCACTGTTTGAAATCACTTTTAAAGCTACATTTTGTATATAGTCACTATATCAACCAAAACAAAAAGTACTGTCTTTATACATTGCTGCTTTTTTTCCCCTCAGTGGAGCAATGAACTGCTATAAAGTAACAAGTTATTCATAAAGCTGTGCTAGATTCTCAAAAATAATATGAATAACATTGTATGACCTATTAGTACCAGTTCAGGTCATGTCCTCACATGGAAAGTTTGCAAGAGCTTAAAGATAAATGTGAAAAAAATCTTTTGCTTTAAGATGGCATAGCTATCCATATGAGAGACATCAAGGATGGAGGGAGGAGAATTAGGAAACTCACTCAAACTCTTGATTTCTGTTGTCCAAACCTACCTCATAAAAGTTTTCAAGCAATAAGGTTCAAGATCAATTAATTCTTTGCAATGCTGGGCTTGTCAGCCATAAATTACTTGTAAAATTTCTCAGAGAATTTGTAGGTATCTTTGTTGTCCCTCTTAGTCCTCATCTCTGAGAAAACCTTGTGTACAGGTATCATAGTTAACAGGATTTCCATGAGGTCAAATGGAAAGAAGTAAATGCGGTTTGATCTCAACAACTGCAATACCCCTGCAAGACTATTTCAGAGAGGTGGATACTTTTTCATCCTCTCCCAGGAAAATTCTGAAAGAAATTGTAAGACCTGCAATCTTCCCTTCTAATAAGTGCTAAAAATACAGGAAAGGACTTTATGTAAAATTAAACTTTAACCTCTGACCTACATATTTATTTTTCCCTTCTTAATGACAAATTACACAAGCAAAATGACATGCATTTGCTAATGCTTTTTTGCCTTAAATGGTTTCCTAGCATGCTCAGATTCAATTCCCTAGTTATGCCTTAACATTGCTGGGTATATTTTTTGTTATACTGTAATGCTACTGAATTATTTTATTTTATAAACTTAGGAGTTTCCAAAGATTTCCAAAGAAAGTAACTCTTTTTTACAAGACTTGGCAGATAAACAACGAACAATTTTGGCAAAAAAAGCTCTTTTAACTGACTAAACAGAAAATATATATTCCGGTTTTATGTTCATTGGAAATTTTTACTACAGAACCCTGTAAATTTATTAATTTGGGGGTTTAAATTAAAGCAGACAACTGCAATTGGATTATTGTTGGACAATTCATACAAGATTATATTTTTATTCATTCAGCTCCATGACAAAGTAGTAAAAGACCTCCACTGTGTCTTCAGATGAAATTAACTTTAAAAGTATTGAATAAGTTTCCAGATAAACACAGTGAAATTCTGGTACCACTGAACTCAATGGCAATATTCCTTTTAACTACATTAGGGCCAGGAGTTCACTTTATTTTATCCTGAAAAAAATGTTTCCTTAGTTTTTTGTGTATCATTTTAATCCAAATTCTGAATATTTCTTCTGCCTCCTCTGCCTTTCTGCTAAATTAGATGTATTTTCTCATAAACCATGTTACTAGAAAGACACAGTGCAATCCAATCCCCTGCATTTGAAAGTGACTGTGGATTTTATCTGCTTTAATCTGACTACATGAAAAGGTCTTATTTTTAGAAAATTTCAGTTCCTCACTCTGAGAAAGCCATGCTCCTTAAAAGGTAAGGTAACTGAAAAGGGGTGACATATAAAAGTGGCAAGGAAAGTAAAGATACTGAATGTAGGCAGATCTATGTTTACAGTGGTACACGATATAGTTAGAGAAAATTTGTATTTAAACTGGATCAGGAAAAACAATTGATTCCTGTCAATGAGAACAAATAAGGGAATTACTACAGTATGAACTGAAAATCCAATAATATGACAATTTTTAGATTAGCCTGGAAAAATAGTGAAGAATATGTTCTTTTGCATTGATAGTAGATGTGGTTTAACTGGATTTTTCCAACTGTAGTGTCTGTGATTCATTGCCTGAAATCAAAGTAAGGAAAAGGCTCAGAAAAAAAATGCCTAGTCAAAGGAATTACAAATCCCTTTTCTTAAGAATTACATTTTCCAAAAGTAATTCATACATTTTTTATTACTACAGCCTAGCTAATAAGTTTCAAAAACATCTTTGTTGGACTGTACAGCTTTTTCACATTATAAATGTGAAATATCACAGTTTTCTGTTGATCTGCAATTTTGAACTAAATCAAGCTCCTAGTTAGATCTGTACGCAAATTTTGATCCAATGAGCTGAAGCTTTTTCAAGAGAGAATTGGGTCTTCTTACCAACATAATTCTTATTGCTGTGCAATAAAATAATAATAGTAATAATTTGACATTTCAAAAAGGAATTGATGAGGTGATAAAGTGTTTAATTAGGTAGAAATCAGATACAGGTCAAGATGTTATAGCAAATCTAAAAGATAATGAAAATAATTTATAAGTGAAATAATCCCTTCAAAAAGTGTGATTATAATAGACACATATTTCTTAAATAGAACCATAATTCAGAAAGCACTCAGGGAGCAGAGATGGCTAAATCACTACCTGGCTTTTTCATTAGGGAAAAGTTATTTCATTATTATTAGGACACAGTAAGTTTTCGGTAGTGGCTGAAGTCAGATCCAGAGCAAATCATAATGGCTATATATGCATTATTACATGTTATGAAAAGAAAACATCATCCAATTAAATTAAACTTCACTCTGTAAGGTTTTGTTTGTAACGATAGTGATAAGCTGCAATTAATAAAAGATTTGATGCAATGGAGATTGAGAGAAGAGTAAAACACTAACATCTAATGAAAGCCAGACTAGAAATAATACAACCATCTTATCCACTCTTAGTAAGGACTGGGAGTGTGATTCCTTATTCTACGTACCAGTGACTCTTGCAACATCTCCACTACTGTATATATTTTAGTCATATGATTTAGTTTTATGTAGTCCTCTGAGGAGCAGGGAGTTGAACTTGATGATTATGGGTCCCTTCTAACTTGAGATATTCTATGATTCTATGATATAGCTGGCAACGGTAAACCCTCATAGGGCTGGGCCTATGTTCCTAAGTAGGGACATTTGTGGTTTGTATAGCTATAGATAAACACATTAATTCCTTGACGGTTATCTAAACATTGATTCTTTGATTGTACTCATAAGACAGCAATCCAATCAGCACTATTCCCAAGTACATCGCAAATATTGATTAATTAGAAGGTTTGTTAAGGTGATAAGCAACTGGGGCCAAGACAGATCACAGAACTGCACAAAGTAGGGCTAAAGGAGCTTCAAGGAATAGACCTATTTATCCCCATTCTCAAAAAAATAACATCCTGACAGATCCTTGTCTAAGGTGCTCTTAAAAATTTCCAGCAACGGAGACTTCACAGCCTTCACAAGTGATCTGGCCCAGTGCTTCTCAACCCTTTCTATAAGTTTTCCTCAATGCCCAGTTCTAATTTTTCTTGCTGTTGTTGAAGCTTATTACTTCTCATCTTATCCCTCTTGAACAGACAATAAATAATTACCTTATTCTTTGCAGCAACTTTTTATGTACATGAAGATTCTTATCTGTATAATTCCTTAGTCTTTTCTTTTTTTAGGTTAATTAACCTCAATTTTCCCAGTCTTGTAGGTCCTGTGTTTGATGAGCTCCTTCTCATGGCCCTATTCTGGATTCTCTGCCATTGGTTGGATTTTGCTTCATGTTCTTCTTGAAGGTAGTGTCCAAGACTGAAAACACCCAGAGCCTTAAATAATGCAGAACTTCTATCTGCATCTTGTAAGCTCTTCTCCTCTTTATGTGTCCCAATATGCTTTTTTCCAACAGCACGATTTTGTTAACTCATGATCAACTGTTAATCCATTACAAGTCACAGGTCACCCTGATGGAGGCCTGTCATGAGCCAGGTGCTGCTTATCCTGCAATTGTGCAATTGAACGTTCTTGTCTGAATATGGTAACTTGCATTTACTGTTGAATATCATCCATTCACTTGCATCTCCTTTCTCCAATTTTGCCAACTTCATTTTGAATCTTAAACCTGTCTTCCACTTCACAGACAGTCTCAGCTCCAAATTGTCTGCAAATTTAATAAACACATTGTTACGGTTTCATAGTAGTAATGAAAATATTTAACAGATGAAACTAGGCACGGGCTACTGCAAAATCCCACTTGGTCTAGCTTTTGTTTAGCAATGAAGAACTGTCGACTCACTGCAATATTGTCGTACTACTGATTTTGCATCCCCATTTTAGCATTTCATCTTGATCACACTTCCCTAGCCTACTAAGCGTCTGTCATGTGAGACAGAAGACTCTTACAGTAGTAAAGATATATACCATCTGCTTATTCTTCCTTGCCCCACAGCCTGTTGCCCTGTGGTAGAGTAAGATAGCTTAGTGTGTTCATGATGAACTCCTGTTTGTTCTCACCTGTTTCCTCACTAACTTTCGATTGTTTACAAATAGATTGATCCACAATCTTTCCACAAGTTAGCCTCCCATTTTTGAAAGAAACAATATATTTATTTTTTTCCCAGAGCATCACCCCATTTCTCAAGAACAGCTACTGCAATATCTGAGATAGCTTCAGATGACTGTTTAAGCAAGATCTCACAAATCCTTACTTTGGATTTGTAAGAATCCAAAGTTGAAATTCTTTGGTCTCTGCCAATTTGAAAGCATTGTAAGAATCCAAAGTTGAAATTCTTTGGTCTCTGCCGATTTGAAAGCATCCAGCTTACTGAAGTATTCTTATGCTGTCATGTACAGGTATTGTCTTGGCCGCTTGCTTGCATTAACTTTATTAGAGAATGCTAATCCAAAAATACTAAACCTTTAAATTTTGTCTGTAATATCTATCATTACTTCCTCCTTTCTGTCCTGTAGCAGAGCAGCAATTCCCTTCTCACTCTTATAGTGCTGATGTGCATATATGCTTCTTGTTCCTGTTGATGTATCTAGCTCATTTTCTAACTCAGACCTTCATGTGTGCTTACATAACTGAACCTAGTTTCCACCTTCTGTATGTTTTGCTTATGCTTGGTGCCAGTGAAACCCATCATTAAGCAAATTGCTCCCTTCCGACATTCCCCATCTCCTGCTTTGTGTCCTTAGTATCACTTCTTTACCAGTTCTCTTAAGCCTCCTACTTCTTTGACTTGTCTTCCTGATTTCTGCATTTTTTCAGTCTGCTGATTTCATTTTACATTGCTCCATCTTTAAAAGTGATCAGCTTTCATGTTATGGTCACTCTGATCCACTTTACTGTGCACTCTCAACATTCTGAAACTCATTGGTTAGAATCCAACTTCAAAGACTCTTTCACTGTTTGCATACTTTGCTGTCTGCATCAAAACTTTATTATTAACTCATTCCAAGAACTTGCTGAGCAGTCTGCATACTGTCCTGTACCTTCCCCAAGGTCACACCGAATTTCTGCAGAATTTAGTTGAAATTACTTCTGATAACCACACAACATCTTTCTCCTGTGAAAACCTAAATAAAGATAATCGTGCATTCCTTGATCTAACATGTACCACTACTCCCCATGCAGTTTATCTGGAGGATTAGAAGTAGAAATATTGTTCCCATGTTTGGAACTATTTTTTCTTGTTCCATACTAGCAGGCCTTCAAACCAGATGGTGAGGGAACATAAATAAGAGAGCTTTTGCTGTGCCTGAAAGGCATAGAGGTTGTTTGGGCCTGCTTCCTTCCTGCGACATTTTGGATACAAAAGGGAGAGTCCAGCACAAAGCTTACCAAATAAAACCCTTAGATCTCGGTGCATATCGTAGCCTTGATAACAGCAGCATGAGACAGAATATTTGATATATTGTACATTCATAGGTCTGATCCACGTGCTTTAATAATGATGTAGGAAACTAGACCAGTTGGTTTTCCTAACAGCTGGAATATGCCTTACTTTGTAATTTACACAATGAAAATGATGAGATGATAGACCCTAAGATTATTTTCTTAACTATACATCATATTTTTTTAAGTAAGGCATGACTTTAACCTGGGGTCTGAAAGACTAATCAGTGAGCAAAACCCTCTAATTAAAATGTAGTCTTATTTATAATGTACTCTTAATGTTTCCTAAATCTTTAGCTGATGATTGAAATGCTTTTTTGATAATAATATATGCTATTTTATCTAGTTTTCTTTTTCTCTAGAAACATCTGTGAAACAGAAGGGATGAGACTTTCTCTTAAAAATTGTGGGAACACATAAAATATACAGTACACTTCCTGTTATAGAAGGCTATTTATTAGTCTAAATACTTGTGCAGTATTTGGCAAATGATCAAAACTAGTTTCTCCTGATGTGTTTACAATGTTCTAAATTAAAAGCAAAGCCCATTTTCAAGTGAAATTTGTCATACAAACTGAAACGTTTCTCTCATGCTGCATGTGGTTGTACTTTCTGCTTGACAGGATAAGCTCCAAATGTTGAGTACAAAGTTTGCAACAAAGTTCTTGTGAGAATTAGACTTGCCGTCTAGCAATTCTTCTTATAAGAAGAACCAAAGGAGTCTTTCCCCCAGTGTAGGATTTTTTTTCTATGACTGTGTGTTTACTTAACTTTCTGCCTGATGCTGTACTTAATCAGCTACACTGAGAGAAATTCTTTTGATTTCATTGCATATTCTGTTGCTCTTTACCCCATTTTAATGTTCTTTCCCATAACCTTTGAGTGGTAAAATGGTCACAGACAAGAACAGAAGAGCTCCCATTTCTCTAGTGAATGTTTCAGAAATGTACTAAGGCATAAATTTAGCAGAAGTTTTGAACAGACACTGTCTTCTGCATCAAACTGTGAAAAAATAGCTTGGAATGCTACAAAAATGCACTTTCAGTGTTACAAAAATTACTTGGCACCATATGCAAAAAGTTTTCTTCTCAACTCAGGTTCAAAACCTGTTATACAAACCTGTTTATTAATTATCATTATTGTTTCCTAAGGGTTTTTGACAAGTTTTGAGAGAAAACTGGGTCAGTTCATAATAGCAGCTTTTCAGTGTATCTCACCATTACATGTATTCAAAATGCATGCAACACTTAACATGTTGCACAGGAAAAATGTGGTTGGGTCATGTTTCATGTTATAAATAGATAGGCAAACACATACACTGTATCATTTCCAAGAAAAACACTTCATATTCCAGTAACCTGTCCCTCTTTTCATATCTCAGATTTAGTAATCTCTTTACTGAGTTGCAGACTGCCCTTGGACTTTTAGTCATCCTTGAATTTAAATAAAAATTATTGGCATCTGTAGTTTAATTTCTTTCTTCCTTTACCTAAATGCTTTAATAACTACGAATGGTCCTGAGTGAAATTCTAATGAGAGAATCTGCTGCATTTCAGGAAAACCACCATTTGCCATATGCAGGCAACTGCCCTGTGGATATTTTAGGACTGTAGCTTCAGCTGAATCAGAGATACTTGGAAAAAGAGTGAGTAAAAAAAGTGTGTGTACGCAGCCTTAAAAAAAAAAAAAATTGTGTTGTGTCCCAGTCCTTGAGTACCTCTCTAAGGAGTATCTCTCTAAGGAGCACATTTTGCTTCCTGTTCTAAAGGATTCAAGTGGCAACAAAAAGGGTTTTCTCCTACGAAGTAACTACAACATATTTAACTACAGGTTTTGGTGCCAAGCATTTTCAGAGATGGTGCAGAAAATATTTAATAAAGCTGAGGCAAACAATCCAAGAAAATAATACTGAAAGCTAATTATTACACCATGTTCTGTAAAGAAAGACTTGTATAATAAATAACAAATATGGCCCAAGTTATCAAATCACAGTTACCTAATGAAGAAAACACTGTTGTTGCTTTGCCTTTTTACATTCTCTCCATTGCCAGCACCCCTATTACATTGCACAAAAAGATTCTACCATAACAAAATGAGATCCTTGTTGAAGGCTGGATCCCATTTCCTTCATCTGATGTAAATATCAAGTAATACAATGTTGCCAGAAAATTTATGCCAAATTAAAGCCACAGTAAGGTAGTAGAATTGAGATTATCTCACTGTACAGGAGTGAGGAAAAAATTTAGATGGAAAGCATTCTGTGTATACAAGAACACACCATAATATTCAAATTGATATTGAGAGATACAGTCTGGAGGGCAGGAGTAAACAAGGAGGTCAAGTTTCTTTAGGCTCTGCTCTCAATAGTTTCGTTTTTAAATTTAATTAGGATTATTCATTTATGCTTAGATATCCATAAATGGTTTTTTTAGGAGATACAGATAAACACAATAAAGATGCTGGTAACTGAAGAAAGAAACATTTCAAACTGAGCAAGGATGCTGAAGTCAAAAGAACTGGCCTTGGCTAATTTCAGATTTTATTCAAAGGTTGCTCATGGGACTGAACTAATAACCCTGTGATTTCCTTATTTTAGGAGATAGCTTCAGCAACTTGTGGAAAATTTGAGCATCTGGAATCTGAACTAACTGCAATGGATGGGAAAATGAAACAGCTTCAACTAGATCACTACTGATACTGAGGGAAGCTTTCTGAGATCTGCCCATGAGAATCGACAGGAAGGAAAAAACATCTTAGTCAACGATTGGAGGACATGCAGTAATCACTCTTCAGCAGCAGTGTATTTTAGGCCATTGTTACCCTGGTTCACTACAATGCTCTTTTAGGGAAAAAGTCTGCTTCCAGCCACATTATAAAGACATGGTGTAGAGAGAGGAGAGTCTGGCACAGAGTCTATGGAGACTCTCTGTAATCTCTTGAGGCCACACATGAACAAAAAGAGAGTATCTTCCTTAAGGAACATTATCGCATGAATTTTATGTAAGCAGAATTATCAGAAGAAAAATAAACAATGAAAGCTTGCATGAAAGCAAGCTAGTGAGTGAAAGCATCAGATTAGCAAGTGTCACATAGACAGATTGTAACAGATAGTGATAAAATGGCTCCAGGAGGAGGCTTTTCTTACTACTCAAATCCATTATATCACATCCTACTTATAAAGTAATCTTCTGAGACCCAGCTGACTTTTTGTACAATCTGACATGTTACTTAACTGTTTATCACATCAAGAATGATCATAATACGTAAAAGTGAGGACTGTGTAGCATTTTTTTTGAGGTAAGGAAGTCAGTTTCCTTCTCAACCGTAATCCTGCACTTGTTAAGAAGATGAGAGACTTCTGACAAAACAGAGTGGTTTATAAAGAACTCGGACTGCAGATGAGTTCTTGTTCCCTTTGCATGTCATCTACAGGCCACACTTTCATTTTTTCCATACCTGAAGAGACTAGTGCATAGATACTACATAAACTACGTACCAGGAACCCAGTATAGACATAGAAAGTTCTGTAGTGGACTCTCAAATACAAGGCATTCTTTCTAATTTACCTATATCTCTCACTGTGTTGCTAGGATTTACAGTGAAATTTATTGTTGATCTAGAAACTGATGTAGATTAATGCATAAACCTGAAGACTGTACCTCCCTTCCATACCAACACTAGTACTGCTGAATTATTCTATAGGCAATTAAGAGAAATCTCTGGATTGGTAGTCCTTGTCCTTATGGGAGATTTCAACTTCCCAGACATCAGCTGGGAGTAACGTACTGCTGTGGCAAGCAAGCCTGGGAAATTTCTGGAGTTGGCTGAACATAATTTCTTGTCATAAGTACTCAGTAAGCCAACTAGGAAAGGTGCCGTCCTCAACTTGTCATTTCTGAATAGAGAAGGACTCACGGGATATGTGATGGTAGGTGGCTATCTTGGCCACCGTGATCCCAAAATGGTTGAGTTTAAAATTTTTAGTGTAATGAGAAAAAAGTTCACCAGCATTGCTACCCCATATTTCAAGAGACCAAAATTTAAGCTGCTCAGGGACCTACTTCGCGTGTCCCCTGGGAATCTGCTTTTGAGGGCTTTGGGGTCCATGAGTGCTAGTCAGTTTAAGCACAGGAGCAGGCCATCCTGTTGTGTTGCAAGGCAAGCAATCGGGGCAGAAGACCAGCTTGGCTCAACAGGGAACTCCTCTTGGAACTCAGGAGGAAAAAGAGATTGGATGATCTCTAGAAGCGAGGTCAGGCTTCACGGGAAGATTATAGAGCCGTCGTTTGCATATGTAGGGATACAACATGAAAGGCCAAAGCTCAGCTGGAGTTGAAACTGGCTATTGTTGTACTAGAAAACAAGATAGGATGTCCAAGGAAAATATAGCACCCATACTTGTTGAAGATGGTCCCCTGGCAAATAGGGGTGCAGAAGAAGTGGAGGCATTCAGTGCTTTTTTTGCCTCAGTCTTTAATACTAATGATAGGCCTTGGGCTGTCCGGTCCTCTGAGTTGGAGGACCATGACTGCAGGAACAGTGACTTTGCATGTGGGGACATGGAAATTGTAAGGGGCTAGCTGTATCAGCTGAATGTTCATACATCTATGGGACCTGGTGGGATTCATTCCTGTGTACTGAATGAGCTAGGGGATGTGATGGCAGCACCCCTCTCCATCATGTACCAGAAGTCTTGGGAGCCTAGGTAGGCCCCCGCTGACTGGGAGCTGTCCAACAGTGTTCCAATTTAAAAGAAAGGCATGAAGGAAGACTCAGAAAACTGCAGACCTGTTACTGTAACCTCAGCACCTGGAAAAATGAAGCAGAAGATCCTACTGGGTGCTGCTGAAAGGCATTTCAAGGACAATGCAGTCATCAGGCACAGTCAACATGGGTTCACAAAGGGAAAGCCCTGTCTATCCTTCTATGATAAGGTCGGCCTCCTAGTGAGTGAAGAGAAGGCAGATGTGGCTTTTCTGGATTTTAGGAAGGCTTTTGATACAGAACCTTACAGCATCCTTCTGGACAAGTTGTCCAACTGTGAGATGATGTTGTGGTTTAACCCTGGCCAGCAATTAAGCACCACGAAGCTGCTCACTCACTTCCCCCCCACCACACAGTGATGGACTGTGATGTCACCCAGCAGTGGACACCTGTGCTGGGGCCGCAGCACTGCTAGGGCGAGCGCTGTGGGCAAGGATAGCCTGTTGTGATGTCACTGAGGGATGGAGTACAACATCCCTGAGTGATGGATTGTGACCAGGCGACCCTCACTGCTTATATTTGGGTGCCAAGTCTCAGCCAGCCAGCTCATGGCCGCACTCCAGCTGAGCAGATCGCGAGGTCTGGAGCACTGAGCGAGGCCTTGGCGCTGGTGTCGTGCTCAGGGAGTTGCTCCTTGCAGCTCTCAGTGCCCAACCCCAGAGCCGTCGAAGGATTTTCCCCGGCCCTGCCACCTCCAGGCAGCCGGGGCACCCAGGAGGCACGGTTGCAGCAGCAGAGGTGAGCTGGTCGGGGACGCCTCACCCTGGGGAGCTGGGAGGGTTTCCTTCTGGAGGGACCTGGGCACTTCTTCCACCCCTCCCCAGGCCAGCTAGTGACCCTGCCCTCTCCTCCTCTTCTAGTGTGACACCAGCTGCTGCAGCGCCGGTGAGAGGGAGTGGTTCCACATCCCTGGTACCCCCCAGCCCACCGCAGCACGTGGAGAGCGTAGCCATGGAGCTGGAGGACCGCTGTCCCACCTGCCTGGGCAGCTGGGAGGAGGCCAGCTTTGTTATGCCATGCCTCCACCGGTTCTGCTACCCGTGCATCCTGCGGTGGGCTGAGAGCAAGCCCGAGTGCCCCCTCTGCAAGAGGAGGATCCTCTCCATCTTGCACTCAGTGCGGGCGGATGATGCCTACGTGGAGCATGCCATCACACCACCCTCAGGCATTGTCCGTCAGGCGGGAGGAGCTCCCAGACATGCAGCCGCCCACGACCTCCATCTCCCTGGAGCACCCCAACGCTGGGCTGCAGAAGGGGTGCCCAGGCGTCCTATGGGCATCTTCCAGCCCCCAAACTGGTTGAACAACTTACGGGACAACCCAGCGCTCCTCCAGATCCTGCAGCCCTTTGTCCATCAGCAGATGGAGGAGATCTTTGGCAGCAGCATGTTGGAGGCAGCCATGGAGGAGGACACCGTCACCACCATCCTGACCAGCCAAAGGATGGATACAGAGCTGCTGGGCCAGATGCTGGGGGTCTCCCATCAAAACCATGAGGAGACATTCTTCCAACACCATGGACATGTCGCTGCGCAACGGCACAGCAGAGAGACCCAACGTCTGCTGGGCTGGCAGGATGCCCCTGCTGCTGGAGGTCAGGAGGACCGCCCCATGGGTGCCCCTGGCCCCACTGCCACCCAAGGAGGGTCTCTTGTCCCCGGCCCAGCCTCCTCCAGCAGCCCTGCAAGATCCAGCGCAGACGAGCTCCCTGGCACCTCATCTGCTGCCGTTGGTGGGATTCCCAGCAGCCACCCCACTGCTCCCATTGCCATCCCTGCGGAGCAAGAAGTGCCCCAGGAGGAGCCAGGGGAGGCTGTGCCCGAGCCGTCCACTTCCAGCCGGGGCAGGGAACGCTCCCCTGGGAGGCCACGACAAGCCCCAAAGAGGAGGACCGACAGCTCCGAGGCCTCCCCAGCCAACAAGAGGACAGCACCACGTCGCTGACCCTGGAGTGTCCCTCGGGGGATGGCCAAACCAGGACTGGGCCATCAGCTGGGGCATGCACCAGCCCTCAAGGGCTCCCGGCCCCCCACATCCAATCATCCAAATAAAATAAGTGCATGAAAACTACAGAAAAAGTCTCAGTGTTACTAACAGTGCAGGTGGTGTTGCTGTCCTCACCCTGTTTTGTTTTTTTGCCGGGAGGGGTGGGACATTAACACTGATGGGTCCTTCTACGCATGCCAGGCACTACTTCATTGTTCCACCCAAAGGCAAGTGCTGCCCAGCTCCAGGCCTGCAGCATCTCTGCAGCTGCTCCCGGGGCAGATGTTTCCAGCCGGGGGCTCTCCAGGACCAGCCCGTGCCCCACCGCTCATCACCCCAGGCTCGTCCTCCTCCTCACCGCACCCTCTGCCCCCGCGTCCCGGGGCTCTGCTCTCCTACCAGCCTGCACTGCTGGGCGCAGCCTTGCTACAGCAGCACCCAAATCCCTCCTCCTGGGCAGACTCACGACTCGGTGCTGCTCTCTGCATCGGCCTAGGGTCGTACCCTGCCAAGGCAGGATCCCCGACAAGCTCAACAAGGGGAAGCGCAAAGTCCTGCCCCTCAGAGGGACAACGCCAGGCACCAGCACATGCGGCGCGCTGCCCGTCTGGAAAGCAGCCAGGGAACGGTGACCATGCTGCTGCCCTCAAGTACAGGCTTTCTTCCCACTCTTCCAGATCCAGCCTTGGCGCTGACATGCCTTCTCCTCCACTTGGAAAGAGCCCATCTTCGGCAGATGCTTGGCAGATGGATGCCAAGCGGCTGAGGATTCTGGGTTTGTCTAGTTTGGAGAAAAGGTGGCTGAGGGGCGACCTCTTTGCTCTCCACAACTTCCTGAGGAGGGGAGGTGGAGAGGGAGCTGCTGATCTGTTCTCCCTGGGATCCAGTGACAGGAATAGTTCAAAGCTGTGGTAGGGGAGATTCAGACTTGATAGTAGGAAGCATTTCTCTAACAAGAGGGTGGTCAAACACTGGAACGGGGTCCCTAGAGAGGTGGTTGATGCCCCATGCCTGTCAGTGCCTTAAAAAGAGGCATTTGGACAATGCCCCTCATAGTATGCTTTAACTTTGGGTCAGCCCTGGAGTGGTCAGGCAGTTGGACTAGATGATTGTTGTAGGTCCCTTCCAGCTGGAACTATTCCATTCTACTACCTTTCAATACCATCAAATCAGCATTGTTTGCTTTTCTCCGATTTTCATAGTTTTCACTGCCATAAACATTATCTGATGAAAGAAGCTAAAAATCTTTCTTTTTAAAGGAAGGCAGCCATGGAGGAGGACAAAAAATGAGAAAATGTAAACTATTCCCTCCAGCCCCAGACAATATTTATAGACCATGTATGTTGCCTAACTCTTACGGTCTCTTGTCCAATATAGTTTTGCTTACATAAATATTTTTGACATTTGCTTGTTCACATTTTTAACTACCAGGCTTTTAAAAAAACATGTGTCACCAAGACTTTTTTGGACAATGGGAACTAAATATTTTGTGCAAATATATTGGCTATTGATATGTATATTGTGGACTTATAGGTTAATGTGTACCTTTAATTCATGGATCAGCCCCGGCGAGTTTGTTATTTTACTTTTCTCCTCTAAATTCCCTCTGGTATTTCTAAATCCTTAATGGGAACAAGGCCCAGAGAAAGGAACACTGTGTTCTGCTACAATGGCTCTCTGCATTTTACCATCTTTTCAGCTATTTTATATGATACAGTATTACGCTTTGGTATTTTCTGATTGTTACACAGACCATTAATATCCTGGCTTTCAGGGCTACATAACGCAATTCGCATGGAAAGCGATGCAATATGTCCTCAGTATATTTATATACAAAACTTAAGAGAATTTTTAGAGGCCCAAATTGTCAGAAAGAAACATGTTTAGTATCATGCCTCAGAAATGTAGACATAATGGATGCCGACTCTGGCACATAGAGATAGAAGGGCAGACTCTTCTTTTTACATATGGAAGTCATTAACTTAGATGCCCATTCAGGCATTTGCACATCCAAGAATCTGAATAGCATGGAAAAGTGTAACAACTGCCTGGCATTTTAAGTTGTGTATCCATTTGTAGGGAGAACAAGGGACGGTGGAGGAAAAATTAACCATGTTATCTGAATGTTGGTATTATTAGATGGCCATTTAGCCTTCCCCAGAACCTTTGGAGTGATGCAGGCTTTCTCAGACCAGATCTGTGTGAGATGCAGTACAAGCAGGAAAGATGCTTGTGTGGAGGAGATTAAAACCCACATAAAATAGTGGCAGAGT
The DNA here is from genome assembly GCF_026419915.1 of Harpia harpyja. Lineage (NCBI taxonomy): Eukaryota > Metazoa > Chordata > Aves > Accipitriformes > Accipitridae > Harpia > Harpia harpyja. The sequence continues at coordinate 66,843,027 of NC_068969.1, read as the reverse complement.
TGCAGGCCCTATGTTTGGTTTTCCCCAGCACTTCTGCTTGTAATCCTGTGGAGCTCCATAGTGTTTAAGGAGGAGGAATTACCATAACTCTAGTTACGGCCATTGGGATTGGCACACAGGTAATAGCTGGTCAGATCATAAAAAGCATAGATGCATTCCTGCTATTTTTTGAAGTCCTAAAACCAAATGTCTTCTGATGCTTTCTCTGTCCAGCAAATAAACACTACACCTCTACTCTGAGCTTTTGCTCATAATTCACTGAGTCCTTTTAGAGCTGTCATTGAATAAATAATAGTTGAATATCTGGCTACCTTCTCTTTCGTGCATGAGCAAGTTCCCTATAACTCCAGTGATATGAATAAAGTGAGTCATATATCACTGTTGTGTCACAAGGAAGTTAGCCTTAGAAACAGGAGAATCAGTAGGAGTCCGTGACATGAGTGAACCGTAAAGATTATGTCTTGGCAATGTTACTCATCTTGAGTAAGTAAGTCCCTTACTGGACACATAAAAAGTCTGCTTCATTAAGGAAAGCAGAATCTAACACTGAGTTGAAAGCCTTAGTTAGTATTTGGCCTAGTATTTTTAATTTTTAATTTGGCACTTGGTAGTGGAACAATATGTGCTACTCGTTCTTATGCAATAAATACCAAAAATTGTTGTGTTGTATTCTTGTAGCTACCAAGCCCATATTGTGCAATAAACTGTAAAAGTATTTTTAAAACAATATGGTGTTAATAAAAGCCATATTAATTAGATTCTGTGAGTTTTCTGCTAAATTCATTGTATACTGCCTATTTTCAACAGCATATTTATGTACTAGCAAGTAGAAAAGATTTTTAGAAGTTGGTATTTTAATAAAACTTCCCCAATGTGTTTATGGTGCAATTTTACATTTCGGTTAAGTTCTACAGAAAACAAATGTTTTTAGTCTCATAAACTGGTCACATGGACATAAGGGCCTTTAATGAAAACATCCAAAATAATAAGCGATTAACCAGGAATTGCCAATCACCTGTCTCCTATTCACAAACAAGGGGATATTTGGCTGTACAGAATATTAATAAAATTTAAGTATATCCCATGCAGTATGTAAGTTTTACTGAAGGCAGAAAGTTGAAGGAATTCAGAAAAACTTAATGTATGGGCTCGGTATATGTATGGGCATATCCACATTCAATCTTTGTACCTACCAAAATATAGGTGTTGGTAGAACATGAGGGTATATTACTGTGTTTATGCATAATTAAGTCGGGCAGATTTAACAGAGGACCTGTTCACAGTGTTGATTAGCCACCAGCTGATGTCACTAGGAAAAAATTTACCTTGCTCATCAACAGTTATTTGCCCTGGATGTTTCTTAAAACTTCCCATGAAGCCCTTCATACTAACGATTATCACAGGCAAAGTTCAGGGCTAGCCAAACTAATCTAGCATGGTAATTCCTGTGTTCCCATGAAAAATGACAATTTGTATTGGTAAGTCTCTGGAGCTCCCAGTTTCTGTATGTGGTCTTCCTTAACATTCTCATTTGAAGGCACACTCTACAGTCATTTTTCAGTTACTTTCTAGTCATCCATGTTCCTTCACATGAGAAAGATTCCACTTTCAGCATGTTTTATGTTGTTTTGTCAGTTAATCGCTGAGTTTACAAGAGTTTTGATGACTTAGGAGATGTGATACCAGTTCATATTCATTTAGGTAAAGCCCATTTTGGGCTGAAACCAACCGTCTGATCTCCAGCAGAGAGACTAGTAGACCAGCCAAGGATATTCTTTTCCTGGAGGCCGAATTTGTTTTCTACAGTACAGGGAAGGCAAGCTGGAAGGGCACAGCTGTCCGATTCCCCAGCTCGCTGGTCACACACGTATGTAACTATGTACCTGCTGAAAGTTGGAGCAGGGGAGGAGAGTCCCACTGTGTTCTCTCCCTCCCCCCAGTCAGTGTGACTCTCCATCTTTCCCGGTACCACGTCCTGAAGGAAAGCAGGCTAAAGACAGGTCAGGAGGGTGATGGTCTCTGGGTGAGGAGGCCATCTATACCACATTTACTGCAGTTGAGCAGCTGAGAGTTTCCTCTGGCCAGTTTGCAACTGTAGCCAAGAATGGGGCTCTATATGTACCACCCACACTCCTGCATTTTGTAACTGTACAGCCTCTGTGGAAGATACTCCAAATATTAGCTGCAGAAATAGCAACTTCAGCACAGGAAGATGTGCCATCAACTGCAGCTAACACCTCTGTGTTGGAGTGGGACGATGAACATAATAGAAAACCATGTTGTAGTTAGATCTGGTTTTGAACAAAAGACAAATTATTTATTTCTTTCTTCAAATGAAGCATAACACTAAGGTATAAAGGGAGTATAAATAACATCTGATTGTGCTCCTAAGCTCCATGCTATAACTTTCTTGCAATGACATCCTTCAACAAATTAACTACATCATTACTGTTAAGTATTAATTGCACAAAACAGATACACAAAATATATAATGAGCTAGAAAGAGGACAACATTCTTCCATTATGACAAACAACTGTAACAAGAAATGGAAAAAAAACCCAATAGATCTAGGCTTACATAGATGGCAACACTGAGAGTTTTAAGTCCTCTCCTTGAACACATTACATGTGATAAATAATATGCAAAATATTTAAAGAATTTTATTGTTGCTTACAGAAGATACTTAGCAAGCAAAGAGACAGTAGCAATCACTGCCTCATGTCTCATATCCCCATCATTCAATGCAAATTTTTACATTTCATGCAATAATCCTGAGCTTATTTTCAGTAACATTGAAATGTCATCTATATTAATTACCAAATACATACAGAGCCCAGCTATGGGGTCTATTGTATTATTAAGGCATGAAAAAAGAATAACAGTTTATTAACTCTGAATGCCACAAATACAGCACAGCAGTTAGAAGGCTCAAAAAAGCTCAGAAAGTACCAGTGATTTCTGTGCCAAGGTCCTCCCAGAACATGGCTGTGAATCATCAGCTCCTGAAAAGGTACAGAAGTGAATCCTGGCCTTGCTGACATCAGGGAGTTCTGCCATTGCCTTGACTGCTGGACCAAGCTTCAGAGCTATCAGGAGTAACTCAGACTCCTCTTCATATCCCCAAAAAATTGACAAACTTCCTCTCACTCAAGTCAAGTATGAATTTAAAAAACAATACCTACATATTGTTTTCTTAACTAGTATTTTAAGTCTATGGAACGGTTCCATTCATTATACAGTATGGCAATTAATAAAAAGCCTTTTGAGGAAAAGCTTATTTGTTAGTCTGATTTATTAGTACGTTAGTACGTTAAAAGAAGGGGAAAGTATCATGAAAAGAACCTCTGCCAAGTCTATGCTCTATTTATAAATTATTTTTAATTTTAAAATGAAAGACTTCGGTAAGCCAAACCAAGGATATGTGATCCAATTCTAGTCTCCATGGTTCAATGGCACTTCTCAAAGACAAGGAGCACGACGGCCCTGTCCAGTCATCAACTGAAGAACTTATCATCTGCATAAATTGTAAGGGGCTAGCAGTATCTGGATTGTGCAGTTCTTTACATAGTCTCTATTTTACAGTTAAGAAGTTCTTGCAAAATGCCCTGTAGTGAGTCAGGGTATTCCAGTTCAGTTAACTAAGCCATTGAAACCAAGGCCAAATTGGTGGTAAGTCTTACTTCATACTTACAATTGCATTATGTCCCACACTGGGAACTAAAACAGCAGATGATCTCCTCTAACTCTGCTACTACGATTGCCTGCCCCTTATGTAGATATTTGCCTAGTTGAGCTCAGAGTTTACAGATCCAGTAGCCTTATCCTTCATCTACAGGTGGCCCATGGTCTGCATGGAAAGAACCATGGTATGCAGGAGGGACAGACTCTTTTATGCAGCCTTCGTGCATGCTTCTTTCCACCCCTGCACCCCTTGCACGCAGAAGCCACCCCTTGGCAAAGATGGAGCTGCCCAATTCTCTCACTGCAAGGCTCTGAAAACTTTGCAGATGCACAAATCCAACTTAACTAATTTCATCTAAACACCAAGTTATATTAGTGAAAATACGGTTCATCACAATAAACCACTCAGGAAACTCATTACTGTCTCATCTGAGATAGAAGGAGAAAAAAGGTTGTTGATATTAGATAGTTACTGGGTTAGAATTTGTGTGGGTTTTGGTTGACTTCTACTAATAAATAAGTTAAAGAAGGCTAAGGCTATAAATTGGTACTGTTTCATTTATAAATACTCACTTTATTTCTATTCTCTTCTAAAAAACATGTTAAGGAAAAAGGTGGCCAGAAGGATTACAGATGTTGTAAATTGTAATTTGGTTGTTAGGCTGTAAAAACCAAACATGTAAGTGAAGTTGAGCACAGTGTAAGAAAAAGCCATTATTTAATTAACAACTTATTTACAAGTTCATAAAATCAACTGAACTGGAGTAGGTGTTCTGTGTTTGTCACCAATATTTTATTGTAACTGGTAACTTGCAGGCTTTATAGTAGAACAGAAAGAAAATTAAGTTCACTATATACAGCCTTTGTACAGGCTACTTGGCTATACACAAGGCATAGTGATCATAACACAACCTAGTCTTCATAATAATTTGTGCACAAAAAGACACCAATCAGACATTATGTGAACGTTACAGTGAAATGACATCACAAGTCCAGTGAAAATTCAGCATAATACAAAACATATTGATCTACTGCAAATGACATCCTTTAAAACAGTAAGCCTTTATTCAGTAGTAACTTAACCAGAGTCTGAAGCAGAGATTTGTTGTGTAGTTATAAGTCTTTTAAGTGAAGCAACCTCTGCAGATAAGTTTGCTATGCCCTGCTTCAAATACAGGTTCTCTGACTCAGAGACATTGTAGATATTGTCTTTTATTTCAACAACTCCAGTTTTGCAACCACTCTGAATTTTTACATTGAGTTCCTTCTGATGCCAGAGTTCTGGTTTAAGTGACCAGTCTTGGATGTTAGTCACTTGAACCGAGAAGGGAGTGTGAGAAGAATGCACCAAATTTTGTGCACCATGTTTTTCAAGCTCAAAATGTCTTTTTGAGGACATGTCAATGGGTGATGACAATTTCTGTGTTGCATCGTAGTCATTATCCATTGCTTCCACTTTAACTTGCATGGCTTTGGCTTTAATTCGAAGCTTGTGAGGCAAAGCTGAAGAATTCACTTCTGGAACTTTAACTGTTGCATGAACATTTTTATGTTCAACTGGGGAATGGATTGGACCCTTAGGAACCTGCTGTTCATCTTCTCCATCAGATGACTTTCCAACTACACCATCATCAGTTTCTGACGTTCTGGGGGAATTACTGGAGGACCTATTAACTTGCAGGAGAGGAGGAGAATGTGAGTACACATTAAAGGTAGCTCCCATGTAGTTTGGATATATGGATGCCTTATATGAACCTCTGTCATCTCTTGTCTCTCTCTCTAATTCCATGGGCTCCTGTTTTATAATCTGGAATTTATTTTCAGGACTTCTGCAGTTGCTTTGTATATGACTTGGTTGAGTGTGCTCTACGGATGATATTTCAGACACATCGGACATTGAGCTTTGAGGAGAATGTTTGATGACAGAAATACAACTGCTACCAACTATAGATGGTTCATGTTCATCTACAAATGAGCTAATATTTGATTTGGAACTCTGGTAGTCTTGGAAATACACAGTTGTTGAGCTACTGAGTTTCTGTATCTCTTGGGCATAGGCTGCAGAACTAATTAAACCAAACTTTAGCTTCAATGAAAGCAGCTCCGCCTTCAAAGTGGCATTCTCCTCTCCCAGGGCAATTAGTTTGTTCTCTAAGACAAGGTCGTTCAGTCGTCGTTTTTCACGAGATCTTTTGGCAGCTTCATTATTTTTCCGCCTTTTCTCCCAATACATAGCATCTTTCTTTTCATCTGGAATGAATTCTCGCTTTCTCCGGCAAGCTGAAGATTTGCTTTTTCCGCTACTTGCTTCAGTAAGTAATATATCTTCATTTGTAGACAATTCTTCAGACACTTCAGCTAAGGTAGACTTAAGTACCATGATTTTGTCCACATTGCTACTTGTGTCAACAGGTCCGTGTTCCTTTTTAAGGGTCTGCATTTTTCTCAGCTGCATCAGAAACAATTTGTAGTAGATCTACAATGAGCAACAGAGCAAGCTATTTCCCCAGTATTTCTCACTCCACAACTTGATAAATACAGTGATTTTAAATCCACACACATTCTTCCTTTTCTTTCATATTCTCAGACAGAAGTCTAGAACCAATTTTCTTGGCAGAGGCAATGAGAATCTTCTTAAAAACCTGGAATAAATAGAGAATTTGATTACTGTTTAGGAATTGCTGGTTCAGGACACACAAAAGTAGCTTTTGATAAAAAGCTTAGACTAGCATTTGGTTCATTAAACCTGCTGTAATACAAAGACAGCTCAACACTGAAACAACTGATACTCTAAGCTTTATGATACCTAGGTAGCAGATTTGCTTCCAAAACAAACACAATATGATCCAAGGAAAAATCAATAAAAAAATATTTGAGTTTTGATCCTACAGTAATGTTGTCACAGAACTTTCCATGATATCACTGACCAGCCTAAACCTTGAACACTTAACACTGCAGGACACCAGGCATGTTGATGAGCAGCACTAGAAAGTATCTTGTTCTTCCACATTAAAGCATCTCCTCTAAAAACAGCTGTGGTGTGTGACTTAGAAATGCTATATATTTGGGTCCTTCATGGATTAAAAATAACATAAGCTGGGTTAGAGAAGCTGCAGTACTTTCTATTGTCTTAAAATAACACCACTATCCATTAAAGCTATTAAAGATTTAATTATTGGTTTTGCATCCTATAAAAAAAATATATGTTTATACACACACACACACTTGGAATTTTAAAATGCCTTTTTGATCAATCATATAAATTCAAACTAGTAAATGCACACACATAATTTGGGCAAGTACCTAACTATTAAAAAAATAGTGGCAAGAAAAAAAAATGTATTACATAATCTTTTTTCTTGTCTCTTATGAAGAAAACTTTAAAATCAGTATTGAAAAATACATTAGAGAAATAACATTTCATTAATAATTTGCATTTGAAAAATAGTCTTATTTCATGAAAGTAAAGTTTAATACCATTGAGGCATGTGCACCTTTAGAAAACAGTGTTTGCATTGAAGTAGAATTTTAGATCTAAAAGTCTTACAATTAACAAAGGAAAACTAACTTAACCTTTAGCTTCAGACATTTTAATCATTAAATTTGAACTTAGCATTTAAATTGACCTTTGTTTTATTTAGTCCCTCTTAATGCAAAAATACTTTATTCTCATAAGATCATTTGGTCTTGATCTGAGATATTGCTTCTCAATATCTCATTTTCCACAGTCAGTCATGTTCCTGGTAAAATAAATGTAGTATGCCAAGTGCTTTTATAGAACTGTCTATTGAGTCAGCAATGATTCTTGCCTGCATAACAAGAAAAAAAAAAATCAGCCACTTCAGATTAATGTCACTATTTATTGGGAATGTTTTTACAATGACTAATGAAACTAATTTTAACATTATCAGTTGGGAAAGTTATAAAAGAATTAATGAATTGTATTCTGCCAGTTTCTCTTGTCTTTTCCAGAAGGCAAAGAGGAGTGAGTGATGTAATAACAATTAAGCAGGGTCATAAAGACTCAGGTTTCAAGCTGAGTTCTGTTCCATCAAACCATGCCAACTCTTCTGTCATGAAAAATTAACACATTTAATAGAACAGCTAAGTAGAATTTCTTAAAATCCGTGGTTAATTACTGCCATGTAACTATTTGTCTTCAATAATACAGCCTTAGTGGAAAATAGAAGCCAGCCACACCAAAGACAGCATCTAACATTTTAGTGCAAAAGCAACACCACAAATTGCCATGTTTGTAAAGGAGAAATGTATGTCTAATATACAAGCAATTACATAGTTAGATCCTGATCCAAAATTCAAACGAGTCGAAGGGAGTTTTCTGTCAAGTCAAATAGGAGCTGGATGAGGTTTAAAAAAAAAAACAAACCCACAACAAAGCAACATCTGTTTGTCCAAACATTCAGTATAACTTGATTTGCTGAAGAAGCTGTAGAGCCATTCTGTCCATTTCACTGCTACATGTAATCAATTGTTTAATTAATATGCATACCATTTTAAATCTAGTACAACCCAATACTTAAAAAAAAAAAAAAATCATTGTTGAACACACAGAATTTAAAAATAAGACAAGGCTACCTGAAATTTTGTGGCATTTGTAGAACACTCAGTCTCTGTAACATGACTTTACATTAAAAGAAGAAAAATACTGGGATTTTATTTCATTATCCTGTAGCATTTGGAACACACAGCTATTGATCCGTAATTGTCTTGTTATATTTTAATCACTGTATTCACTTGTATCATTAACAACAACTGCATTTCTGAGGAAATGCATACACCTTCTATGGCACACAGTAGGAAGCAGTATAACACATACTGAATACCTATGAAATCATCACTTGTCTCTTAGTATGCTTCTCAGCCAACTCCCACTGAAGTCAAAACGGTTCAGAACAACTGTTGTGACATTTCAAGGCCTTACCAATACAGAAGTCTTATTGAATTTAACAGTACTAGAAAGCTACACTCAAACCCAAATAAAAATATTTATTCTCTTAAAAAAGGGATACCAATATGCATATTTCATAATTTTCTATTATTTATCTGCCATACACCCTGGAACATCTATGCTTACTTGAAACAGTAGCAACAGCAAGGAAGTACTTATAAACATAGGATTTGTGCATATTTTAGAAGAATGAAACTATACCTACACAGATTTAATACAACTTTTTTTCCCTCTTATATTCCAATCTTCCATTTCCACGTGATATAGAAGCAATACATTTAGTCTTGAACAAGACTGTTTCAGGATGAGAACTATGTGTCTACTTGTATGGTGTCCAGCTCAAAGTGATTCCACTTTGGTGTTTGTCCAACACTGCAATCTAGGAAAAATACTACTAATAATGATAATAAGCTAAAAGTTGTTGGTTTGGTTTCCTTTTCCTACATGAATGTAGACTAATGGCATAGTTCATCAGTATGACCATCTATGTATCAAAACTCAACTGCACGTCCAGCCGTGATCTCCTGCAGCCTAACACTGGCACTGAGCTGCACTTAACAACCCAACAACCTGCAGAGTTCATGTCCTTTGTTCCACGGAACTTCTGCAGTTTGGGCCATTCCAGTGTACAATCTGCTCACTGTAGCACTGACAACTCCTGTTTTGGCCAGCCTCCCTCCTGTACACGTTGTTCCTGGCACAAATAGACAGAACGTAAGTAGCATGCAAGTCTACAGCAAATATTAAGTGTGTATCAAAACTAACATTTTTTTGTATGCAGTATTCAACTTTGCTCTCTGCCAGAGTCCATCAGTGAAGCTGTTGAGACAGACATGTAACCCACTGACATATTCTTACTGGTTTGCTATTTGTGTAGTTAGTTCAAATGCCATCACTTTAGTGAACTAGCAAAACAATAATAAATCTTTAGCTCTTTCCACATTTTCCTTGAGAACTTTTATCATGGCAACTGGAATTGCTGCTTTACAAACAGGAGGCAAAGCCCTTGTTTATTAATACTTCTCCATGTAGATCAGCCCAATGCTGAGTCTGTAAACAAATCAAATCCATCTGATGATAATGGCAAAATGCCTTCAATGAAACCAGCCATTTCACTTCACTTGCATTTTATAATTCCACTGGAAAACATCAGTATTTACACATAAAGTAATGAACTGTAATGATTCCTCTGACTATATTTCAAATTCCAGTATTTTCCCTTATGATTAATTTTTCAATTGCTTTATCACTCCCTCATAAAGTGTTATAAAACCAACATTTAATACTGCCTTACATTAGTCACTGTTAAAGATTTTTTTTTTTGGTTGGTTGATGTTAATGGCATTGAGTGCCAATTCAACAATGTAATAACAGTCGACCCTATTTACTTAATTACAGACCCAGTCTTGCTCCCACAGCAATTTTGCCATTGGCTTCAACAGAAGCAGCACACAATCCCAGATCCAAATATTAATGAGACTGTTGTATAGAACTCATGCTATTGAAGCAAGAAATTATATATGCAGAAATCACGAAAACTTAATTTATCCATGGACTTCAAAAAATACTTAAGTGATCTGATTGTGTCAAAATAGTACATTAAGGATCTGATCCTGGGGATTTGTGTATTCACACTGTAATAATTGAAATGTTTCAGAAGGTTGAAGGACAGGGCCACAATCTTTCCTTTCTCTCTTCTGTGTAATTTAATTACCTAAGTCATTTCTGCTATAGAGAATGCTCATGAGCCTCCCCACATACATATGTTTCCCCACTGAGTAACTGTGTATTATTTTTTGTATTTAGCAAAATAATTCATGCTACCTCCAAGCATAATTTTTCAAACATATCCTAGCATGAGATAACTAATTGTTCAATGCTATTGCTCTAACATTTTGATAGTGATTCTATGAAATCCCATTTCTAGCAGTTGGATGCTCAAACACAATTCACTTTTCTATCACCATGTGTCCAAAAAATTTCTCTCAGTCCTTCAAAAATGGAAGAAAGTAAGTACAACTTCTTGTTTTAAAAAAGAACCACGCCCCTGTCACCATCACCACTATATGGCAAACTGCAAAAACAATAAAAATTCCTATTGATATGTGTCTGTGCATATTTTTAGTTGCTGTTGTCCATGTTTTGCATAGGTATCATTAATGATTATTACTGCTACCATTCTGTCACAGGTTATCTACTTTGAAAATCTGTCTACATACCAGAAGAGCTGGTGTAGAACCTGCTCATAGATACCTAAATGACCAGTTTGCGTTCCAGACTTTGAAAAACTGAATAATACAGTTTGCACTTTATCTTCAAAGTGTTTTTAAAACAGTTGCTATCTGTCTCGGGACTTTTATGAGGTACAGAAAAAATATCCTCATTGCACATGCAGGACAGGAGGCTGAGTTTAAGCTTAGGTGGTGAATACACAGCCTGCCTAGACAGTGCTGAAATACTCTGGAGCTGCTCTATCTCTACCGCTTTCCACAGACAAAAATTACGCTATGAAATTCTGCACCTTTCAGGTCTATAATTCATAAATCCTCTCCAACAGAGGATGTGGCCCTATTCCAACCTTCACTGAAATCCTTCAACATACTTCTTGCCTTTTATCTAGCACCGTTAGTAAAATTATGTTCCTGTTGAAGAAAAGCTTTAATGCTGGCTCCACTGGAAGAGTAATATTATCCCTAGGACAGATTTGCAGGCAAGAAAGTCTAGGCAATGTAGAGCAAATGAGGTTCAAACTTTCTGGAAAAAAACGAGGTGATGGCATTTTATGCTATGATGGACAGGTTAGCCACAGTCACAAAGGGGAACAGCATTTACAATACAAATGTTACCACCAATTACTGCCATTATATAGTTGCAATCATAGAGACCATGAATCCATTACAACAGCATGGAGCAATGCAGAACTATTGATCCTGTACACAGTTCCCTTTTCTTACAACTTCATGGGCATCTTAAGTGCTTAAGGTTTCAGGATCAACGTGTAATTAGGTCAGTGGAACACTGATGATGATAGCTTTGTACAAGATGACCCAGTTTTGCTAAGATGCTGATCATCTTATTGAAAAAAATGGGAGATGTCTACACAATATAGTCCATTGGGAACATCAAAATTCATTTATCATGACACTTTTCAATCAAATATAAAAAAAATTAATAAGATCGCCACGGAACTTGGAACACTATTGCACCTTCATATTACCCACCTCCAAGCTGTACCCAGAAAGTTGATGTCATATGTAATTTTTACAAAAGGCTTTCATTGTTAGGAAAATTACTTAACTTACTGTTTATCTTAATAACTACAAATTAACTCATTAAAGTACAGCCTGCTTCCCAAAGGTAAATTACACAAATTATGCAAATAAAATTATTTGGAGAGCACAAAACTTATGTTAAAGGTAGTTGTTGCTCAAAAAGGTCAGTCAAGGTAAATAGGTGCAAATTTGACTTATATTTTCTTCCATTTCCTTAGGAAGACAGTATGATTCTATCTGATCTGTTCAATTTTTCCAAAATAAACTGTTTACTGCTCTGATTTAAGGCGGTGGGGCATGGGGTGGGGAACAGAATCTAAGAATGTTACTCAAAGTGCCAGGAAAAACTTTAAAACTGAGGAGCAAAGGAAATGTATATATAACTTGCATAAATATTTAATTACATATATGTAATATATATAGTATGTGTATATAAATCATGCCATTTTAAATATCACATCACTTTCCAGTATTTTAAATAAAACCCCAACAGAAACAACAGTAACTGAAGTTACAGTATGCTTCTCCTCATTTCAAGAGCTACTTGACAGCAGGAAAAACTAGGCTGCAAAAAGCTATAACTTAATAGTAACAATGTTCTGGAAATACAATCTCAGCTTTCCCCTAGTTAAGAACCGTAAAAAAAAAAAACAAACACCACACCAAAATCAAATGTTAATTATTCTGACAACAAATGGCTTTCTATTATTGAACTATGTTTTTAAAATGCCAAGCATGGACCAGACCTTCAGCTGACCTAAATTTATATAGCGCTATTTAAAGGGAGCAGAATTATGTCAATTAATCCTAGCTGATGCTCTAAACATGCATCTTGTTACATAACAACTGAAGTACAAATATGTAAAACAAACACTGCCTGCACTTTGTTGGTATTTACCACTTACTGCAAACAGAACAGAGAAATAGCAATATCCAGAGCTCCGATTCTGTGAGATGGTCCAGGCAGGAAGACCGCTGCCCATGCTGAGCACCATTTTCTTTCTTGGGTTGCTTTCCACTCGTAAGAGGAGGTCTTGTAGCACTGGCTTCCACACTGCTAACTGCTGTGCAGCCACCTCTGTGGCAAAAACTGGTTAATTATTCAAATACTTCAGGACAGACTGAAAATTACACCAAGATGGAGCAACTCAAGAAAGGGGAAAAAAAACCCCTTGTCTTAAATAAGGTATTCTTTCTGACAGGAGAGAGATTTTTGCAGTACCTGTCACCAACTCAGTCTCATAGTATGCTAGTTTGGACATGGATCAACTCAACACTTGAATCAGGAAAAAAACAGGATATCTAAGGAGGTCTTAATAATAATGATTCACTTCAGATCTACCTTTTAATACAACAAGTTTTTAAGAACGTTGCTTCTATCACATTGAGTCAAGTCCAAGTATGCCCTTGCTTACACAATCTTATTTTTGACAGTCATGCTTAGGATCAGTATTAGACAGTTACATATACCTTTTTGAAAAAAATTTTTTTGAAAAGATTTTTTTTAAAAATTACTTTCAAGGACTGTAAAATGCTGTAACATGGAAATCAACTGTCATTTTCTTTTAGAACAGACTGCAGGAATTGGCCATCTATTTGCATTTTTTTTCTATTACATATCCTAAGCACATTTATATCTCATAACTGGCTGTAATGATCATGGCAAGGTCACCTAGAAGAGTCAATTAAGCTGATGAGTCAGATACATTGCTTAACAGTGTGTAATAAGACTCAAACAGGGGATTTTATTGTTCATATTATTGCATCATAGTGATGTTATAACAGCAGCGAGATTGCTGTCTGGAAAAAAATATTGCATAAGGATAGTTTGCATAACTATTTGTTAAAATAAGTCAATTTGAAATGAGCTGAAGGTTTATATTATTTATGAGTTTTATTTCAAGATAAAGGATTGAAAAAAGCAGCATGGTACTGATATCTTTCACAGACTCTGTTTAGACTTTATTGCAATAGAAAGAATGTCTGTATATTCTACAAATTTCAGCCAAAGTATGGCAAATACTGTTCCGTCTTAGGATAAGCTAAGCTGTGAGGAGGTCATGTAAGTTCATATTGCTCAAGGGAAGACTCTAAGCTTTTTGACACCTTTCAGATCAGTTCCTTTAAAACAAAAACAAAACCAAAAAAAAACCCCACACAGCAGAAACTTGAGGCTTTGAAGTCAAATCCAGGAAGCTGGATATTTTAAAAGCTAGTTAAGTCCTTTGGAGAGTAAGAGGAGTTAAAAATGTAAAGTAAACAAAAACAGAAAGTAGAGGCAGATCATTCTAAAGAGAGTTAGCACTTCCAACAGTCAAAGACATCTGTAACGTGAGAACTTTTGTAACAATAACTGTCAGTGCCAACGATATTAAGGATCTTTATTCAGTAATCCTTGAACTTGTTGGTTTATTTCAGGTCTTTGGGCCAAAACTCGAATCCTTATTCATTCAAGTTTCCCATCAAAGTCAACATTGAGATTGAATAAGGACTGTAAAAGTGATGCACATAGCAATATTTTAAATGAGACACTGGATTGAATTAATTACTGAGGAGGGCAAAGATGACTCAAAGTAAGTTACATACACAGGAGTGAACACAATGAAACTGAGTGCAATCATTCAAGTTACAAGGACAACAACAAAAAAAAGGGTTGTTTGTAACACAACAGTAACTCCATGAGAGCTTCACGATCAAAGCTGTACTTGACCCCAACAATCAAGTAGCAGAAAAGTTTATGCATGTTATCAAGAATATCACATTTTTAAAATACTTTGCTGCCACTACCTACGGCAGGTATACTGAACATAAAGACAGTGGCTGGGGTACTCAATTTGGACTTTGGAGGTATTGGTCACAAGCACAGTGATGTTGGTTTCGTCTACTTAGAGGACCATTTTAGTCACACACAAAAATCACCTCCTCTTGAAAGCCAAGTTATCACCAGCAACTTTCAAGCTATGCTCCCGTCGAGGAGAGAGCACAAGCTGACCCCAGAGCACGGGACGTCCAGCCACAGCTTTTGCCACTGCAATGCTGAAGTGACTTGGCAAAAATAACAGAATTGGGCAATGGCCATTTTCTGTTGTTTTTGTTGTTCGTTACGTAAGGAGAAAGGCGAAAATACTCGGATCGCAGGACTGGGGGGTGTGCTAGGCCATCTCATGCCTACCTGCGAGCCATACCTCTCCCGCGGGGCGGGGAGGCAGGCGACAGCGCTGGAAAGGGGGGGGTGGCCCTTTGTCTGGCGCTCCCTGCCTGCAGGCGACGCTGGGACAAGGGGGGAGACGGGAGGGGGGGTTGGGGACGCTCCGCCGGGCGCGGTGCGGGGCCGAGCTGCGGGGAGGCGGCAGACGCCGCCTCTCCGCAGCTCGGCCCCGCACCGCGCCCGCCACAAAGGCGGCCCGGCGGCCCCCTACGTGGCCGGCGGCGCATGGCGCCCGGCCCGCTCCCCCCTCAGCACGGCCCCGCGCTATCAGCCCGCCACCCCCCCCCTCCATTCCACCACCACCACCCCCCTGCCGCCGCCGCCCCAGCCCAGAACAAAGGGCTGAGGGGGAGCGCCAGCGCCCCCAGCCCTCGATCGCTCGCCCGCCGCCGCGCGGCCGCTGCGCCCCAACGGCCACCAACGGCTCCCAACGGCCGCTGGGGAGACGGCGACCCCTGCGCGCACCGGGCGCAGCACAAGCCTGAGGGGAAGGTGGGCGGTGGGATCGGGCTCAGCCTACCGGCTCCGATCCCCGCCGGCTCTGTCACACTGACCTACTTGCGGGGCTGGCGGCTGCCCCCGGGACCCGGCCCCGCTGCCCCCGGGGGGCCGGCGGCACCCGGCCCCCCCCGCCTGCCCCCGCCGGCAGGGCACGGGCGGGACGGCTCTACCTTTCTTCTGTGGCGCGGCTGACATCTCCTAAACGCCTTCCTCCCTTAAACTAGACGTTCTTTTTTTTTTCTCCTTTTTTTTTTTTTTTTTTTTTTAAGAAACCGCAAGTGAAAGCCCGTACCGGAGGAGATGGCTTAGCGTCTGGGCGAAATGCCTTCCTAAAAATACAGCCTTATCAAAACGTCTCTGAAGGCGTGGAGTTAAAAATCCGAGCAAATGGCCTCGAACGTCTACACGCACAGCTCTGGAGAAAAGACCAGAAATAGCACATGAAGCCACAATTGCTAAAATGCGATGGGGCTAAATTTAGAGCATCACAAATCTCGTTTTAAGGCACCCGGCACGCAGCCGGCGAGCGCGCCTTGCCTCCCCACTTCCCCAGTTGTCTACTTCCCTTATTAAACGCACTTTTAACAAAATCTGTTACAGTTACGGGTTTGGGGGGCTTTTTTCCCGGGCGAGATTGTCCTAGTTTCTTTGTAGCGAGATTATAAAATCGCATAATTAGCTCCCTCTTCCCAGCCCGGCTGCCAGCAAATTCTGTGGTTACATAATGCAACATTTCCAGGAACTATTATGCGATCGGTCCCGCAGCGCCTGAAAAACAGCGACAAAACTGGCGAAGAGGGCTGAGGCAAGCAAGCGCAGCCCCGCACGGCGCGGGGACGGGGGCCGGGCCGCTGCCATTAATCCCGCTTGCCCGCGGGCAACATCCCCCAGCGCCGCCCGAAAAGGGGAGGTGGCGGGGGGGGGGCTGGTCCTCGCCGGCAGGCTCCGGCAGCCCGGCGGCACGCAACTCCCGGTGGTTTTGGGGCCGAGGCGCGGCTGTCTCTCGGGACCCAGCCCTCCGCCCCGCACGGCGGCAGGCCGTTCCCCGCCGGAACATTATGCAACGCGGGAGAGCGGCTCCGGCGGCACTGCCCCAGGCTGGCTGCAGGGAGAAACTGGGGGAGGTGGGGGGGTGGGGGTGTGTAGCGCGGCACGCCGGGAACGAGCAGCCCCCCCCCCCCCCCCCGCGAGGGAAAGCCTTCGGCGGGCATCTCCCGGGCTGCCTCCCGCGCCGCCACCCCTCCGCCGATCCGCCTGCCAGCGCGCAGAGCCGGCCCTCCCGGCGGACCCCTCCCCGCCCGGCGGCCGCCGGAGCCGGCTGGGCTCGCGTTATGCAACAGCCGCCCCCAGTCGGGGCGAGGCGAGGCCAGGCGAAGCGCGGCGGGCGCCGTAGCCCGGGCGGACACCCCAACTTTATAGCCGCGCACCGCTCCGCGTGCGCACCCGCGCCTTCCTACCTGCAGCACACCGCGGAGCGCCGAGCACCCCCCGCCCCGCGCCGGGCCGCGGGCGAGGCGAGGCGAGGCGGGCGGTGGTGTGATGCCGTGCGGTGCGGTGCCGTGCCGCGCTGTGCTGTGCAGGCAGCAGCGGAGCAGGCGGGCGGGAGCGTGCGGCGGTGGCGGCGGCGCGGAGGGATGTGTGTTAGTAGGTCAGGGCTGCGCGGCGCGAGGCTCATAGCCCGCATGCCAGCCGCGCCGCGCCGTGACTGGCGGCGACACCGCCCCAATCGGCGCCGGGCGCTGCCGGGGGACGGCCAATGGGAGCGGTCGGGGGCGGGGCGGGGCGGGGCGCGGGGCGGTGTGTGGTACAGTAGGTCTGTGTGCTGGCGATTGCATAACCGCCGGCGGGGCGGGGGGCGGTGCGGCGCGGAGCGGGGGGGCAGGGGGGGAGCGAGGGGGCGGGCGGGGGGAGAGCGGCGCGGGGGGCGCCGGCACTTACGTAACCACCGCGGCGCCCCGCGGCAGCGCGCAGGGGGGCGCTCGCCGCGCGCAGCCTCCGCAGGGGCGCAGCGCCGCGCCCCCTCCCCGGCAGCAGCGGGGGCTCGCGGCGGGGGCCGAGCGCCGCCGCCCGCGCTGCCGGGGGAGAGGGAAGGGAGCGCAGCGCGGCGGGGCTCGGCGCGGCGGGGCTCGGCTCTCGCAGCCTTACCGCTGCCTGGGCGCGCGGCGTCAGCGGGCTGCGCCTGGGCGGCGAGGAACATTCAAACCCCCAGCCCCGGCGGGAGCGTTGCCGGCTCGGAGCAGTTGCACAAGACCCGGGAGCCGTGCTCCCGAGGCACGTACCTGCCGGCGAGCCACGCTCGCGGGTAATCCGCCGGTGGATCGCGCTCCGGCTTTGACTGGCGGAAAATAGGAATACTAATCCTAAAAGGGAGGCGAAAAATAGAAGGGGGTCGGAGCGGGGGGGGGGGCGGCAAGGGGCCCGGCGACGGCGGCCGGGCCCCGCGCTGGGCGTGCTGCCGGCCGGTGCCCGCCGCTGCAAGGCTCACCCTGCGCGGCACGGCCGCTGCTTGCCTTCGCTGAGCGTCAAGGGTGGAGGATTTTGACAGTGTTTCTTCTTCATCTCTGCCCTCGTCCCTGAGGCGGCAGGGCTGGGCTGGAGTGCTGCTCAAAAGCGGGGACGCACTTCGCAGAAACTCGCCCACGCAGCCCCCCGCCCCTGCGGGGCCATCCCCTCCGGCGGCGGGGGCACTCACTGCCCGCTCTCCCGCCTCTCCGCGCCTTCGAGCCTTACTTCTCCCTGCAGAGCATGGCAGAGAGCGGAGCTTCGGTAAGAGAGTCTGGTGCCGGTCTGACCCTTGTTTAACCTCCGTTTTAGAAAATGACACACGGCCAGCGAGAAATCCAGTTCTTGTCTCAGAATGTGTTTGAGTGTACACACGTTTGATTAAGTGTGCGATATGTATCTATCTTCCCCATTTTTTTTCCTCGAAGGTTTGTCACTCCCTCCCTTTTTTCCCTCACAAGTAAAATTTATGGAGACAACAGAAAATTTTCTTTATTAAATCCTAGTTCCAGAACATAAATGATTCCTGATTTCATCCTGTTAAACACTCTTACCAAAATAGCACAGTCCTCACTAACACAGCCCTGTTATATTACGCTGTCATCCTGTACTTATATGTCAACAGACATAGCCCTCTGGAGCAAGGCAAACCTAACAGAAAGCAAATTCAGACACCAGAAGAGCTTGCTGAATACATTTCAGTTTGTCTCAGCCCTTGATTGTTTATCACACGTACCCATACCATATCTCCATGACAAATCTAAGCGCCTTGAATTCTTCTGTATATATCTCCCCGGATTATTTATTATGCAAGTCTAATAACCTTTACTCACATCGATTTTCCCCTCTTCCCTCCCTGTTTCTAATATCTAGGATATGGAGCCTTGTTCACAGTAACAGACCACAGAGCCCACCACGACTAGAAAGGGAACTCAAAAGCAGCCCGAGTCTGAGAGGTCGACTGCTGCCTCCATCTGGGGGGCTGCACGGTCAGGTTTTTTGCCATGCTTCTGCTTGCCAGTGGGTGCATAAACATACAAAGGCAGTCGGCATGCCACTGGAAATGTCAGGCGTGAGCTCTAGCAATGAGCTTGAAGACCTGCTTGCTAATAAATGTTGGCATTCTACTTAAGGTCTTAGGCGCAGCAGAGAACCTATTTGAGGAAATGTATGCAGCACACGTTGTGTCCAGTACTATGTGTATTGTACTAATACAATGCACTGAGAGTCCCCAGGACTGTCAAAAACTCAAGTAAATCCCAAAACTTCAGGCAATTTTTTAAACGGAAAGGTACATGCCATTTTCACCTTGGAAAATACTCGTGATGAATCCTGGGCATATACTTTTAACAACTTCAAATCTTGTATCTAGAAAAAATAAATGCAGTAACTCAAATCTGCCTTCATAACTTAGATTCTTGAAATATAGAAAGAAGTCTCCAAGGCAATAATATCCTTCCTACGTGGGTGGACAGTCCTGGAAATAATATTCCAGATGGAGTTTGGTCGCCTATTTGCTTGTATGTTTGTCACTAATTATAATCAGCCATAAAACCAGACCTGATCTTTCTCCCAGATTCGTAACAAAGATAATTTCTATATTTCACATTACTTCTACTCTGTGGAGGTCAGGAGAGTCAAAACCTTCTACAGCAAAATCTGTTCTTACTCTCCAAACCTTATGGCAGGTGCTTGGCAAATCCAAGGATAAGGTGAGATAGAGGGCTGAATGCTGATGTGGCTGAAGGATCATATTCATCATTTTTCCTCCTCTCCTGAGGTACAGAAAAAAATAGCATGGATGAAAGCCATAGCTAGCATTCTGCACAAAGGGAGTCTAAGGCTTTAGGGAAAACTCTAAAAAGAGAATTTTTCTATGATTATCCACCTCTGCTGATTTTCCTACTGGAGGGATGAAGTAGGTCATGAAGATCTTTAGCTAAATTCTCAGCTGACTCTAGCATGGTAGGATTTATACTTGCTTTTGGACAGAGCAATATTAAGTTCAACTCCTTTAGATCCATTGGTATTTATTACTACATGACTTAAACCCCCTTAATGCTACCTCTGATTTTGGCTTAATGAGTATTGCTGAGCCTATACTGAGTTATAGTACTACACAGAGGGTCTAGAAGAGGGGCATTTGGGAA
The DNA here is from genome assembly GCF_026419915.1 of Harpia harpyja. Classification (NCBI taxonomy): domain Eukaryota; kingdom Metazoa; phylum Chordata; class Aves; order Accipitriformes; family Accipitridae; genus Harpia; species Harpia harpyja. Next base: position 66,822,743 of record NC_068969.1, on the reverse strand, counting down.
GTAATCAGTGAAAATATCACAGAAAGTAACATCTGTCATCTCTAATATTGATTGACTACTTTGCATTCACTTGTGTCCACACCTCTTGGGCTTTCTCTAATATAAGCTTTGACTATGACCCAGCCTGAAATTCATCATCAGTTGAAGTCCCAGTGCCTCCAAAGAAGAAAAGCTTTTTTCCCTCACCTTTGTTATAGCCCACATACAGTACCACATAACAATTGAAATAACATATAGTTTGGACCAAAATAAGAATAAAATACTTTTTAAGATTATGATCTATTAAACATATTTTAATGATTTATATATATGTGTGTGTGTGTGTACACACACAAACTCACACACACACACTCTGGAATTAACTGAAGATGTGGCAACTTCTGCTATAATTCTTGGTTTCCTTGCATTACATTCTTTGTATCTGTAGGAGGTTTACTACATAGCAATGCAATCACAGAAAACTATATTCACCAATCTTTTTATATATTTAATGTGATCAGTGCTCAAAAATGTTTAATACTAACCAAGTCCTCCAGGGCTTCCTGCTCAAGATAAGTAGTAGTGAAAGTTCCATAAAATAGATGATATTGTGATTTTATAAAGATCAAAGCCAGAAATAAAATACATTAAAGAAAAAGGCAAGTCATTTGACTACAGTTCAAAGTATTAATCAAAATATTTCCATGCATCTGGGAACATTTGTGGAAACTGTACTGGAAAAATATTTGTGCTGTAACGTACTCTTGCTAAAAGCAAACCCAAGGGAAATAGATGTTCGCATTGTAACTTAGGCAGACATAAGTGAGGCAATGTTTACTGGAGCTGTTAAATGTGAAGAAACACCAAAAATTGCACAATAAGTGCACAGACTAAATAAAGAAAATTTACATGATACTTTTGCACTGCAACAGCCAACTTAAGATTGATGGGTCATTCATAACCTTCACACAACATGAAAGTGCAAAAGCAAACTCGATGAGTATGAATGGCTTTCATAGTCTCAAGAAGAGCTACAATGTAAAACACAAAAGTAAGAAGGTTATGGTGTTCAAATATTTTAGATGAGTCTAAAAGCAAACAAAAACGTCCTGTTTCTTGGGACACAGATAGCAATTCTGCCTGCAGAGCCACTAGCATGTTACCCTACTTAGATCCAGAGACAATCCAGAGAACAGCAGTATCTTCAGGACTGAAGGAAGTATCTGATTTCACGTGAATATTTTAAACACAAAGAGAAGTACTTTCAAAAAGGTTCTTTTAATTAATGACAACATGTGCCGCTAATGCATATAACACTGCCATTACTGAAACTCTAAGGTAGTGCTGCCAATACTGTGGAAAGTAGAAACGTATCACCATCCATTTTCAAGATTAGCCTGGGAAAAAAAAGCACTGGAAAGCCCTCAAGAATGTGAAAATGTGCCATTTTATGAAGTGTATAGTATGTATATAGAAAGTAGGAAATGCTATGAATATCCCTGCAAAAAAAAAAGATGAGTCCTAGCTTCCCTCTACATATGACTGAGCAGCAGACACAATGAGTAGGACTCTGGAGCGCACCGCATAAAAGTACTGGAGAAGGGAAGCAGCAGGCACCCTGCAGTGACTGAGAAGGCAAGGCACACCTTACACCCACATACATTTGAAAGGAAGGGGGAGATTACACACAGGTAGGGAGATCAGCAATTTCTCATGGCCAACAGGACAGACGTGAGACAAGTGACGTTGCAATGCCACCAGGAACAGCTGTTTTCAGCCTGTGGTGAAATGAGCTCACCAGGCAACACATGAAGTTCCAGCTTCATGGCACCTTGCTCAGAGGTTGCCGAGGACCGGGGAGGTTTGAATTGTGTAGTTGTTCAGAGCTGCCTCACTGCTGATGTTTGAATCATTCCAATTAAATGAGACAGGCCAATAATTTACAGGATTTCTGATGCGAAGTGATGAGTTCTTGAGAAGAAGCAAGACCATTTCTGCTAGAGAGGGCCCAGAAGTCCCTCGTGTGTGGAGGCTCTCCTGGTCTACAGTGACTGAAGCAATTGCTGACAGCTTCTAATCTGAAGCCCCAGCAGATGAAGCTTTCTGACACAGAAACAAAAAAACCCACTACTCAAACAAATGAACAAAAAACCCCCACAAGTTTTCACATTTTCCCTTTAAGACAGTTTTCTGTCCGCATGGATATGAGCAATCTTATCTCCAAAACAAAATAAAATTGTCTTGCATAAAAGTTACCTAAATGACAGAGTTAACACAAGCCTGATTCAGTTAGTCATCTAAATGAGATTACTCAAAAATGATGATACAAGTCAAAAACTTCACTGCCTGGTCTCCAGCAGAGCCAAGACAAGGGAAAGTCAAAACTCTTACGCAGAGCTTTTTAGATATGACCTAACACTATTCACTGCTATGTTTCCAGTCATCTACTTTTCTGCTTCGTTTGTCGTATTCCAAGGTGAGAGATGTGTAAAGAAACCAGTGGGATGTTTTGTTGCAGTCATTTCTTATATACGTTTTGAGACTTTGTCTTGCCATTTAATCTTTGTTCACATTAGTCATCCCACTGAATTTGATGATTTACATTTGTGAGTAATCCTTACTTAAGTGACAGCACTAAATCTATAAGAAATGTACTTCAGCCGATTTTCACCAAAATGTTTGGAAGTCTAGTGTGCTTGACCACTGAAGGCAGCAGACACTAGGAGAGACGCTTTTCTATGACGTACTTTGAGGAATGATGCCGAGAGCAAACATCGCATGATGGATTTTTACAGCCACCATAACAACTAAGAATAGTAAAATGCGTATTAGAATACTGAGCAGTTGGCTCTCCTATGACAGTAATTATCAGTGAGTCATTTGTTGAAGCCACTATGCTTTGCAAAATAGTTGGAAATGTGTTCTATTGAAGTGAAAATTGAGTAGTAAACTTAAAGACATCAAGAGCTATAAAAAGTTTGTCACACAGCAAGATTAGCAGAAAGACAAGGAGAAGCCTTTGTTCTGTGCAGGGGATGTCTGTGCTACTGTTTTATGGTTATTGTATGTTAAAGCTGTGCAAGCACTGGGCAGGCTAATTATAGCCTTGTGAGAGAACTGAGTATAATTCTTAGCCTTAGACCCTCACTCTCAAGGACTGTAATCAGTCTGGAAAACACCCTTAGCAGGGATCACCGGAAAGCATGCTCCTGATTGTTCAACAGCTGTTGTTGCACGCACTTCATCATTTAAAGTCAGACAGATGACTTAATTCAAACTTTTGCTCCTGAAATTCTCTTCCTAGCCCCTTGGTAGCCTTGGAGGACTAGAAATATCATTGCCATCATTCCTTTTCACCCTTAACATGCTGAGATGATTAAAGTTTTTCCTTCTATGCATGCAGCAGGGAAGAGCCCTTCCTGCAGATGATTCCAGCTTGGACCTAGAGAGGTGGGAAATTGGGACCTCTTCTACTCAAGTCCAGAGCAGGGCTTTGGCTGATAGCCATTTGGAAAAATCTCTACCAACCACTGCTGGTATAAAACCCTGTTGTCCTGGTGACTTCCTAACTCCTGGACTGCAGAGTTCTAAAACTGGCATCCAGGAGGGTGGGTAGAAAGTGGCCTAATATGCGGAAAAAGAGTTAAAAAGCCACCAGACCAGACACAAAGAGCAAAAGTGAGCTTGCCTTTTATAGCATAGCCATCAGGACATTCACCACGGGAGAAGGGGATCTGTGTTTCACAACTTACTTCAAGGACAGTTTATGCATTGAGCGGACTGGACCCAACTCTGAAGAACATCCTGTGTTACCTGGGATAAATAGATAGTCATCATGGATTTGTGCAAACATGTTGTATTCATTCTGCCCTGAACCACCCTGATTCCCTCATAAAGCACCACATGCAAAAAACTACTTATTAGCTGGCTCAAAAATAGTTCTCTAAAAATAAGTATGATGGAGACTTACACAACAATGTATACATAGTTTTCTTCATTGTCTTTCATGCAAGAAACAGATGGCTAATGCAAGAAAGATCAGAATGTAGTAAAAGAGTGGGGTTGGAGAATATGTAGTCCAATGAAGCCAGTAAGGCTCAGCAGTCTGTAAACAAAGCTGTTTCAGAGGTATCTTATCTGTTAATACCTGTGCCTTTCCTTTAGATAGGAGATGGAAGTTTAGTGTGTTAATCTGTTTCAACTACCATACTCTTCTTCTTCAAGAATAAACACCAATCCCTCAACAATATTCAGTACAAATCCCTTACGTTAGAAGAGGTAGACACAGATAAAATCTATTGTGAAATTAAACTGGAACTAGAGAAAAGGAAATCCTGTTTAGTGTTCCATATACCTATGTGGTTGCAACACTTAAAGAGTTACAAGTATCTTCTCTCCAGAAAAATTAATTCATTTATGACTTCAGACCTGCTGCCAACACAAGTCACAGCAACACAGGAAAACACTAATCTTGACTGTAATCCTGCTTTTACATTGAGCTGTCTGAAACACACAGCAAAGTTTTGAAATAATGCAGTAAGTCAAATAATGGTTTAAAAAGCCTGCAGTGTTAATGGCAAGCTAGCTTTACCTAGCAGTGCTAGCCATCCAGCATTCCAGTATTTTTATGTTAGAGCAACTAAAGAAATTATTTGAATTAACTCTAAAGGCTGAGCTGTGGCAGGCCAAGAAGGAATGGGGCAACAATCTAAAGGGATGGAGTTTTTTTCCCTGCCATCCCATTATTATTGTCTGCATGTGGCACACTCCCTTCACAACACAGTGGAATCTGTCCCTTATGTCTGCTAGTGGTGACACATCCTATAGGAAAATTTTCTCGAGATTTGTTAAGTTAGCTTCTGAGGTGCCTTTCTTCACGTTCAGACAGAGAAGATGACACCAGATAGGAAGAAGGACAGAGCTGAGGAGAGTTGGTATTTGCCCAGGGGCAAAAACTGATGTAGGTGCATGGGTTTGTGTTTGAGGTGTGAAACACTAGCTGTGAACTTCTTACTGAGCAGTGAGAGAGCCATGGTCCAGAATTAGGTCAAGGGGACCAGGCTTCCACTGCTGGTGATGAGGAGCACAAAAAGATTCGGAAACTAAATATTCTCTCACATGTCCCCAGAAAAAATCTGAGGAAAATAAGGGATTGATGAAGCAAGACTTCCTGAGGGTATTTAACAGTGAGTAAACATGGAAACAGTAAGAGATTGTTTCTTTTTCTAGGCCAAATCCCAAATGCTCTCCATGCAATTGGTAAAAATAAGCCTAGAATTTGTCTCCATAGGCCCTGCAAGTTCTAAGGACAAGGCCATGTTTTTAATTTTATTTTACTTGTGTTTGGCTCAAAACATGTGCGAGAAGAAAGGTGTTATTTCCTTGGTACAAATAGTCTTCTCAAACATGAACCCTTTCCCTTTTAAACTGAGTATATGTCTAGAAGACACAACACATACCATTTTGAGCTATATGAGCTCAGAGAGGCAGTTTTGATACAGAAGTTAGCTAAGTGGTAGTTTATGCAGCTGTACTCCTGCCTAGTGTACCTAAGCTAAACTCTGTTTTGTCTAATTAGCCGTAAATGAATGTCGTCAAATCTCAGAAGAATAAGCGTGGACAATTCCTTCCAGACTGACTTATTATTCTCTAACAAAAAGTTGTTTTAGTTTTCTGTCATCTCATGGAGATGAACTGGTGTTAGTTCCAGTGGCCAGTAAGGGGAATGCAGTAAAATGGTCAAGAACACTTTTTATCCAAATCCCCAATTAGCCTTTTTTTTTTTTGAATTGTTCCTCAGATATTATTCTTAGAATAAAATCTGTTCCCATACAGAATAAAAAGAAAACAATAAAACCTACTAAAGAGAATGGTTAAAGAAGTGTTTAGCAAGACCATTTTCTCAGCCACAGGTTCTCAGCCCTCATTCCTACCCCAGGCCACAGATGACCTGCTTGCACAACTTGTGAACTGGGTTCCTGTAGAAAACTTGGGATCAACCAGGCAGATGGTGATGGGCAGCTGAGTAGTTTGAGAGCTGACAGAAGGCCACTACTACCCACCAGCCTTTGTGGAGATCCTTCATGTTCTCTTCCATCACATGACAAAAGCACATCCTTTAAAGGATGAAGGAGATGGTAAGAGGCCCCAGAGTTGCAAATAAAGATAGACTACCACTTGCAGAATGCCTCACCCAATATACATCCTATTCCCTTTTATGTTCCTGACTGGTAGGGACAGTTGTTTGAATTGCCACTAACACTTGGGATGTTTCTTGGGGCAATCACAGACCTGTGCAGCGTAGCAGGTGCATGATGAGTTCTCTGCTGCTGGGAAGAACTTGGTCTACTATCCACATGTAATGCAGCCACCCTGCAGTACACATCAGTAAACTGGGCTTGGTACAAGCCCACCATATGACAAAAAAGGGGCTCTGCTCCTCTGTCCTCCCCAGCACAGAAAGAAGTTAAATGGAGTCTAGAGGAAAAAAAGTTGAAACACTTCTTTGTATACACAGACACTTTGATTGATAGCAGTCTTCAAGTAATTGAGCCAATTTAGTGCTCCCTTCCTCAGTGGGTTTCAGATCCAGAACTGGAACTCCCCCAAAACAAGGTCAGTTGCACGACTAACCAGGGCAAAAGGAAATGGATATTTTGCTGTCCTTGTAGCCTTACTCCTCCTCACTCTTCATTTACTGCTCACACTACAGAACTCACAGGCAAACGTCTTTCTTACCCTTCTCATGGCAGGCGGCCCTGGTCTGGCCTGCCTTTAAGGCTGATAACCAGTCTAGCTTTGTGATGGACAGCCTGCAAGCCCAGGGTCCCCCAGTGCTGAGGCACTTCATTCAACAGGCTGCCCTAGCACTGGGAAGTCTGAAGGCCTGGCATTTTGTCTCCCCAGCAAACTGCTGGGCAGACTGCTAAGGAGCTGGGTTGGCAAGCTGGCATGAAACTGGGCAGGCTTTTGACTGAAACCTGCCTGGCAGGCAAGTTTGGAAATGTGCCTGTGTTTTGTCAGAAGATTTGTTAAAACAGACACATTCCCACAGAATGTTCTGAGTTTGATTAACCAGCATTTCAGGGTGTGTATCATGTTCCCCTAGAATGTTTCTGACCATCTTCGCTGACAATAAGCTGCATGTTTACAGCATACTCCATCGCAATGATCCTTCAGTGCTTCCCTCTCAAATGCTCTACTGACAAGAGACCGAGTGCTACCCTGCAGGAATGCTAAGCTCCACCGTGCCCATCATGAATAAAGGCAGGGTACAACATGGGCAAAGACTCCAGGCCTGGGCCATTTGACATTAGAGGAATACTTTGCAGGCAGACAGAGAGGAAAAAGCCCTTCCCATGCATTAAAATACCTCACAAATATTCATAATTGTGAGCTGTGTTGCTCAAGCTAGTTCATCTCACACAAACTTGCTCTTGGTTTGCAATTTAATATTATGAATTATGGGCGCTAGAACTGCTGAATTAGGAAAATAAGGACGTGGAAAGCAGTATGCAGGTTAAAGAAAAGAAACTCGTATCATCCTCTGCTTTGTTTTCTCTGCTCTTGCTTCTCATTACCTCCCCCATGCCTAACAACGTGTCTGGTGTACATTTTAAAAACCAATGTTGTATGTTTTCATCCTTGTCTTTTTTTGAGAATAACAACAAGGTTCTGTTTGCTCTGACAAACTGAACTTATTCTTACTGTATTTCAAAGCAGGATTTGACACACAGGAAACCCAGAAGAGAATAAGCCTGTCACACTTGTTTTTCTTTTTGGTTTAACTGATTCATTTATTTTCTTTTAAGATATTGTAGGGCATGTAATGATTCTCCTGCACTTTCTTGCATCAGTGACTCATGAGGTAGGCTGAGTCTAAGAGAGGGGCCAAGCCACAAAGTTCACATACAGATTCTTGTTTTTCCAGGGCCTGAGGAAGTTCAGATTTGAGGTTTTGGGTTTGGACCATCTCAGGAATGTGCAAGGATTCAGTTCCTAGCTAAGTAATTTGACACATTTCTCTCTCCTTTCCCTTCTACTCTTACCACTTGGGATTTTATTTCACCGACTGTGTTAGCCGTGATTGGAAAAATGAACAAAAAAGTCATTGCTATTACATTGTCTTTCTGCTGGGGGGGGTGGAAGGGAGAAGGAACAGAAATCTTCCACTGAATGATAATATTTCTCACACTTGCAGTCCCCTATGGCTAACTAGTTACTTATATTGCTACTTATCAATAGTATCTGAGTGCCTCACAGATAACAGCAGTGGCAATGACAAAACCCCCAGCAGACTGCAAGATGAAAGATTTTCAGGCTCTTCTTTTTTTTTTTTTCTTTTTTTTTTTGTTGGGGAGTGAGGAAGCTCTTAGATTTTGGCAATGAAAAGATGTACCTGAAAGGAAACATTTATGACAAAAAGGCTGCCTCAATGTAAAGAGTTGGTTTTGTTTCCGAAGACTGTCCATCTCAAAGCTTTCTCATCTTCTCTACTGAGGTAACTTAACAGAGGACATTTTGTTCCTAGTTCACAAGTGCTTGTCTTGGACTTGAGATCAGTATTGTCCAGAGGCACACAGCTATGTCAATGCATGGGCTAATTTGGATACTACTATGAGACACAGTGGAAGCAGATAGCCCTACACCAGAATTGCTCCAAGGCTTTCTGTCCAACAAGACTGGGAGAGAAGCAAGTGTAACTTTTCCCACTTGAATCACCCTTCATTTTGAAGTTCTATGGAGATCCATACCATCTCACAATATCCGTATGAGTATCATGGACTTGGTGCCCATCTATAGATCTTTGACTAATTTAAACATGACCAGATGTAGAGCATTAACCTGCTTACAGGAAATCAGGCTTTGGATAAAGACCAGCTGGTGTGAGCTGAGATCAGGCAAGGAGGGCTATTCTGAAAAGGTTCATGGGAAAGGCATACAGGTCTCTTCATCAAAATAGCTAGAGAACTTGGCATTTGCAAACCAGTCAAGGACCCCCAAATGCCCTCTTCCAAGTTCAGTGTGCTAAAAAAAGTCATCCCTCTCTGCTCGTGACCAACCTGTCCATCAGGAGGTTCATACTGTGGTCATTTCTAGGATGGACGACTGTAATATGGAAGATAGTGTTTGGGCTCAAACACTTATCATGGCTGTGTGCCCTCTCCTTGACTCAGGCCAGCATAATCAAATTAATCTAGCATTCAAGTTCTTTCTATGGTTTCCACTCAGCTTTTAATGCCAATTTAAGCATTTAGTTAATTTGTGGATCAGGCTTCAACCTCATCAAAGACTGTTTTTTGATGTAGAGCTAGTTTTACTCTGGTTGTCTCTAGTTTTTGTTGTTTTCTACAGCAAGAGATTAGAACCTTAAGTCACCATAAAATATGCAAGTGCTGCTAGCTTTTCACCATTTTTATTTAATTTTCTTCATGTTGCTATTTAATACCCTCTGCAATCCTTTCTCTCAAAAATCACACATCTGCATGTACACTTTCGAAAGATGTAATGAGTTTCTTCAGGCATATTTCCTTTTTCACAAGTTGGTGGAAAAAACCATTTTATGGCAATATGAAGCTTAGCCCTAGTACATAAGAAGGGAAATACCAGTAACTATGAGTTTAAAAGGGAAGAAGTGGAGCTGTGTGGAATCAACATCTTGAAACACACCTTGGATGTTAAAATCAAGAGAAAAGTTGACCCTGATAACTCAAATAAAACAAGCTTCGTTTAGGAAGGGCTAAAGACCATGTTATGTTTGCCATTTAGCATTAATAGAGAAGTACCAACTAGTTTTTATTGGCTAGAAGTAGCATCAGTAAGGAGATGAGGAACTATGAAGAGCATAAAGACTGGTGTCTCTAGTAAATGCATGATGCAGATTGGCAGATTGTGACTCTAACAGAAATGTAACCTCTTTGAAGTAAAAGATCACACTATGGACTATTATGGTCAGTACTTTGACAGCCCATATCAGCAAAAGAATCTAATAGGAAAAGGAGGCAGGAACTTCTCAACATACAGATGACATGGCCAAGAGGTAATCTTCAAAAAAAAAAAAAAAAGTAGAGGAAGTAGCAAATTGATGGTAGTCAAACAAGGAAACAGGCATAGGAGCAGCACGAGTAAACAGAGGTTATGGAGGTCAGTAAAGATGCCAGAAGGAAACTGGATGCACAGATTAATGGGGCTGGACTAAATGAGACTGACTAATGCCACTACTTTGGGCAAGTTACAGAAGACAGAGAAATTGACTGTGAGAACCAGTCCAGTCTGTGGAGTGCAGGAAGACCCTGGAGTAAAAATATCAAAGACATGTTATAGGAGAACCATATGCTGCCAATTGGTGGGCAAGATAGCACTGGGGGTGTCTACAACCTGACCTTAGATGATGGGATACAATAATCTAATTTTCAGTTAAATTTTCTCAGTAAGGAACTGGGATCTCCTTTCCATGTTCACTTTTCACAGCTGTGCTTCATGACTTAAATTCACTCAGTTTATTCCAATCATAAATCTTGCCCATATCCGTCTGTAATTTGAAAAGAATTAGCTATAGGCATTCTGGAAAAAAAGCCCTAGTAATAAACCATATCACTGGATGTAGAAATACCATTTGTTGTATTATTCTATTTCAATTTACAGATTAACAGCAATCTAAAAGGTTTTTTTTCTCCCATTCTTTTCCATCTCCTTCCTTCTTTCTCTATTTGCAACAAATAAAAATAAATTTATTTTAATCAATAAAAACCAAATGTTTGTCATGCAACAGTTTTCTGCAACAAAGTAAACAAACCATCAATGTCAACACTTGTGCCCTGACTGACTCTGCCAACCAAGCCAATATTTAACTGACTGTTTATATGGAGTCTTTTTTATGAGCCTTATGCTGTACAGTGTGCAGCAGCAAGAAAGAGGGTCTAGTACCTCTTTGCAGAACTTGGTGGCTCAGGAGTACACATTAGAGAAAACTTCATAATTACAGCAGGTACAAATCTTTTGACAGGGGTATGCCCTACTACCCCAATGACTGGCTCGTCACCTGTTATCCAGGAACATGCTCTGCTACTCTTTGGTGCACAATCACCCTCTGAGTGTGGCAGAATAGCTCTCATACTTGTCAGTAGTTTTTATTTAATTCCTGGCCTCTACAGAGCAATGGCCACACCTCCTCAGTGGAAGAAATGAGATTGGGCTCCTCTGTATCATGGAATACATCAAGGTTTAACTCCAAGGACACCTCATGGCTAACGAGCAAAAAAAAGCTTTTTGAGATTTGCACACATTTCTGTAGGTCATGATCAAATAAAACCCATGAAAGCTAGCTTCATGTAGATCAGATGGGGTTTTAGATGCCCTCTGTGTGGCTACCTGTGACCATCACATCTGTATAATACTGCCAGTTTTCATACATTGACTGCTAACAAGGATTTATGCAGTGAACACTGCATCAGCACAGTGTGTTTTCTACTCCCCTGAACTATGCTAGATGCAAGCTGCAGTGCTCTATGTTAGAGTTCGAAATGGTGATGTTCTGCACATAGGGCTGGGCCTCACCCAGCTGAAAATGCTGTGTGTTCAGTGCTGGCTGTGGGCTGAGCCAGTATAGGTGTTTCACATCCCAGCAGAGTGACCTCCAGTTTCCCACTGCAAAGCACCAAGGCTCTTATTACGGGCTCATTAGAGCAGATGCTCTGTGGGCTGGGCAGCCATAAACTAGTTCTTGATTACTGTTACCTTGCTGCTGGTCAAGTTGTTGGTGTTCTTACTCACTGCAGGCTGAACTTCGGAGCCAAGCCAATTTGGCGCTTGTACTTTCTTCTTAAGAAGCAAGTTTCCATCTTTCTGTTTCTGAAATCCCTCACGACAAATTCAACACCTACTCATCTTTTCAATGTGTCTGAAGGTGATCTGTCTCTGGTTATTGTCATGGCTCACCAGCAGGGCTCTTTGGGTAAGGGACTGTCAGAGACATGAAACTTGTCCAGGTATCATGTAAATACCTGTATGCTGCTGCAGATCGGAGGGAGTCATTAGTATCCAGCATCCTTGCAGGTTCACAGCAAACTTCTCAATGGCTGGAAGCTGCGAGTCACTCCTTGATTTCAGGAGTGAAACAGATTAGTCTCCAACTTACAGCTAGGTAAACCTCCATAGCACCTAAGGCCAGCAACATGGGTTCCCTGGCAGATTCTTTGTCTGACATACTTCTATGTCCTGTCCCTTTGTAAAATACATGCATCACTCTGAATAACATCGGTTTAAGCTTCTGAATTTAAAAATTTTGTTTGTTCTCTAGAGTAATATCAGGTGCGTATTTCCATTTCTGGGCTCTCTTTAAGTATCAGATCATCACCCATGCAAGGATACCAGCAGTTTCTATTTCCTTTTGCAAATGCTCAAACAAATCTGGGCATTACCAGCTGTCTCTGTTTGTTGCTGAAGCTGCAGTACGATGTGCTATACACAATTGGACATTACTGGGCAAAAAGTCTCCAAGAAACAGGTTCTTCTTTGTCAAGGAGTGCCCTATGTTTCCTAAAACTGTACAGGATTCACTTTCAAAGCACCTTGCTGCTGTTAGGGAGCAGGTATCGGAGTTGCTGCTGCACAGACAAAACTCAGCATTGTCCTGGGCACAGTTTTATGAGGATGCCCATGCTGTTTGGCACGTGCAAGGAGAGCTAGCCAGAAGATTTTTATTTTCTAAAGCCTGAGGTGCATACAGAGCCTGGGTGGTGTGCAAGGCCGGGCTCAGCTGACTTCCTGCCCATTGCCAGGCTGCGGCTGGGACATGGCTCATCAGGAGCCCAGCGAGGTGGGATGCCAGCAAGTAGCAGCCTCAGCACGGCTTTGTTTTTTAATAAGGCATGTCCCAGGCAGTATTAAGCACTGCAAGTTGATGCTCAGCTAGGAAAAGCCAGGTCATGGTCCTTACCACTGAGCTTGAGCTGCTGAATCCCGAAGGGTCACTTATGCCATTGTCTCCATTGTGCTACTTCATCAGCTTGCTCAGCTTCTTTGCTCATCTAGTCATCTTTCTTCCTGACCCTCAGCTAACTATTTGATGAATAAGGATCATTACGCTGGTTTTACACTATAAACTTTATTTTTCATTGCAGTCGTTCTGGGTTTGATAGAAATTTAAATGAATAGGCTAACTAGATTGGTGAAAAACTGAAGAGCAGTGAAATGATAAACAGAAAAAAAGGGAAGAAGGTGGAGACAAGAAACAGCTGGGATGGTGGAAAGAGATCTCTACATCTGGCTGCACTGGTGACACACCCTGTCCAAACCAAGCCTTGCTTAGACCATATATATACTTTTACATATATATATATATATATACACATACAAACTCCACTGGTTCTATTCACCATTTGGCCTGCAGCAAACTTGCAAAGTAGTTGATATCAATACAGAGGAGCTTTGAATGTACACAGCCTGCTTAATTGAGTGTATTTTCTGCAAACCTAACCACCATGCTGGTGAGCAATATTCTAGAGCCAGTTTCAGTGGGAGGACACTGGTGAAATGGCATGCATGATTCAGGAACCCCCTGCAATGATAGACTGCCATTTTTATACACTGCTGTGACAACTGTAATGGGGGAAAGCACCATGAGATGACAGAGGTGAGGCTTGAAATTTAAAAAAGGATTGTAGAAAGTTTTGTTTCGTGATAGCACAATATTGCAGCGTACCAGACACAGCATGTTCTCTCATCTCCACATCAAGGAGCGGGTTGGTAATTTTAACTTTCACATCATGAGCTGCTTAATATTTCTAGATATCTGTGTTTCTTAAACATAGCCATATTGCTGATCGTGATTTCCTGTGAACCTTGTGTTATTAGGATTAGTACTGCAGCTAGATTAGATGAGCAGAGCTGTTGAAGCTTTTAACATAGTGATAGCAAAGCAAGTAACACCTACTCTCCTCCTTAGACCAAACAAAACCTTCAAGTAGTCTTGCAAGTTCTCTAGTTTTAAAGACATAAAGTGCAACCCTCAGAAATATCTTCAAAATAGAGGTAAATTTAAAGAAATAAATTGGATTTTCCTTTACCATTTTCTGTGTTCATAAAAATGAAATTGCCATAATATGAACAGCAGGGGGAAAATAAGCAGTGAAAGAAAATCACCATTAAAGCACTAATCGTGAAGCTGAAAAATGTATTTTCATAGTATTATTTGAGTTCCAAAGATAGCTCTGAAAAAGGAGGTCAGCCTGGAACTGGGACATTAAAAAAATGTTGGTTAAAGACAGGAAAGGTCACGACTGTTTGCACAGTGCTCTACTTTCTCCATTTCAAAAAAAATATAGTTAAGGAGAGATGATGATTCAGTGCTGGAGGAAAAAAAGAAATGTGTGTGATTGGTGAGCACACTCTCCCCATCTATGAAATCATCTACATGCGTGGCTAGATGAACATCTGCTGCATAAAGTCAGCACTGGTTTCAGTATGCCACAAAACAATTTGGCTTTTGCTTATTTTCTGAGGAATGGTACAGGAAGAATGTATGCTATACCCGAGTAGCTAATAATGTAGCATTTAATAATGGCACCAGTGAGCAAGCAATGCTAATAAAATTCAGTATCTTTGTCTCAAATGTGTTGTTAATCCAACATGATTCAGAAATGGATGAACGGGGGTGGGAAAGTAATCAAGCATACTTGTTTATGTTATTTCCTCTATTCTTTATCAAGAAAACTAAATGCCAGCATGTGATCAGCTCTGACTCCAGCACACAGTGCATTTGCAATGACTGTTTTAATGGTCTGCTTGAACTGATGGCAGAACGAGAAAGATCATCCAATAAATTCAGTATATACATACAAGATAAATCTGGCCTGTATTTATCAGTGATTAAGTATGACAGGGAGTAGTAGCTTATCCAGGAAATTCCATATGCTATGTGGGCCAGATCCTCAGCTGGTATAAACCAGTTTAGCACCAGTGAAGTGCTAGCAGTGCAGTAGGGACAATCGTAGCTGCCAAGTTTGATGCTGCACCATGTGTGATATTCTATGCCAATTATTTAACAAGCTTATTAGGTATTTGCATCTAATTTGCATATAACCAACTTCCTTTTTGAAAGCCTGCACTACTGCTGTGGGGGTGGAAAGCAGCCCTGCTGACCAAAACCCTCAGCTTAACTGCTGAGCAGTCACCAGTGGAGGTTTTCATAGCCACTCGCGTTTCTGTAGTCCCTTCCCTGTGACAGACAGACCTATACCTCATTTTGTAGTAACTAAAAATGATGGCAAGGGATTTGTGTCTAGCAACTGCAACTGAGAGTCCTTGCCTCTTCCATCCTGCTCCCTGTCCCCAGCCCCAAAGTCCTGTGCCTTATAGCAGTCACAAAACATGAATTACATGTGAGCAGGTTTAACTCTACAGATCCAGGTGAGATTTATGCTGGTAAACCACAGCCAAAATATTCTAATCAGCAATGCTCCCAGGCATTTAGTCTTCTAGTAGAGCGCTAGTAACCTTCACGAGAGAGTTAGCAGGGGTTCTTGGGAAGGTTCCTCTGTGGAAGTGATGACTGAGATTTGGGAGCCACCACTATGCAGGCACATGTTATTTCAGTCGCCCTACCCCACCCAGTTCCTAAAAAGTCAGCTCTCATCAACCCAGATATCAACAGCAGCAGACTGATGTGCAAATTCAGGTCTCTAATGCAATATTTACATCACAGGAGTATGCTAGGATGCTGACATTTACACATTTTTTTCTTTGACATGGCTTTGGAATGACAGCCTAGGAAGGCATTGCACAGTCCTCCTGTATTCTGCCAGCAGAGGAAGTGGTGGAGTAAGTCATGCTGTTATTTGCTGGAGAGCAGCCCTCCGAGTGCAACACCATTTGGGCGTGCAAATGTTGGGTTTCAGGATTTCCTGGATTCTTTCCTTGCTTCAGGAGTAGATTATAATTTAATGGTCAGAGAAGCTTTTGGGTTTGGGTTGACTGCAGGAAACTAGATTCGGAAGAATTATTTTCAATCCATAGATCTTATCACTTAAGAGAAAAGATCATGCACATTAAAATGGAGATTTATAAACCGCTATGCATTATCTAACCAGCTCAAGGATAAAGATCTATCCTGCACCATGAGCTTGGCTCCTTACTCTGAGAGGCAGCATGGCAAAGCAGGGGAGAATGAAGCCTATAACGCTTGAGAAATAACTCTCTAGCTCTCTCTGTAATCTGACTGTAAAATAGATGAACAGTTGCTAGTTTCCTGATTTGGAGCAGGATCCATTGATTAACAAGACCATGAAGTGCCCAGGAACACATGAGGTTGCCTTTAAAATCTGTAGTTTCCTGGCATGGGTCTCTTTCTTACACTTTCTCCTTAGGTTACAGAAAGTATGAGAAGAGCCCTCTGTCAGCAAAAAGTGAGTGGCTGAGTACTGCTTACAGAAAAGCTAAACACACTAGTAAAATGTGAAGGTCATATAGGGCCCACAACCTCTAGCATGTTTGATGAGGGACCAGACTTGATATACTCCTCAGTAAGCAAAGGCATCACAGTCTGACCTAGATGGGAATCTTGTCTGGGAGGATATCAGAGTAGTCATAACATACCAGTACAAATGGTTACAGCCAGTCTGAACTGAATGTCATACAACACGTTCTTGGGAATAACAAACTAAAATGAGATTAATGCAGCAGAGATTTTCTTCAGCTGGTGCTGAGACCGTCTGCTGCCTCAATTTCTCCCTTTGGAGCTCTCTGGAGGTATCCTACAAAGCCTATATGTCTCAGGCAGTGTTCCTCAGTGTAATCTCATTTAATCCTTTTTCCTTTGCTGTGTTAATTTTCACTGTGGCCCTTCTTCTGGCTCTTCATTCATTCAAAAAGCCAATATCAACACATTTTGGCACTTGCTGTGCAAATACATGCCCAAGGTGTGCTCACTGTGGTATTAGTAATTCCAGCCCCAGTGCTGCCATTAGCTCTCTCAGTGCAGACCTGAAATTGCAATACATAATCTTAATGCAAAGCTGTCAAATGGTTACTTCATTATACCTACTGTAGAGTATTCCCAGGCCAAGACTATATTAACAGTAGAGTTAGGACAGAGAGCATAGATTAAAAATGTAGCCAAAATAAGCATTGCAGAAATATCGCAATTACCCCCAAAACAAATATTAGAAACCCTTAAGATTCAAAGTTCAACCTATACTAATAAGAATTCATAGTAAGGTCATCGAAACAACCTCACCTGTGACAAGTAGTGACACCCAGCAATAAACAGACAAGTTAGCTTTATAACACCAACAGCTGCAGTAGCATGAAATATTTCTACAGGTTTAATGTAATTCTTTCTTCCTCACATGCTGTCTTTATAGTGAATATATATATGAACAGTAAATACATGTAGTTTTGTTTAGCAGTGTATGTGGTATGGCTTTCTTCTAAAATACAGTGGAAAATACAGGAAGAATGGTTGTTACGTTGGACATACAAGCAGCTTTGAACAAAAAACGTGTGTCTTAATGTTAAGAGACTCCAAAAAAGTTTAGTCTTAGCTATGGAATAAATCAGATCACCTGACTTTATAATGCATATTTTGTCTTCAATAGAAGACAAATTCACAGAGTTCATGATGATAAAATAACACACAACCTTAGCATGTAATTACATGTTCAACTGCCTATAGTGTAAATAGTGTGCCCTTTAAAAACAGTTACTGGCATATAACTAATTAATGAAATTATTCAGGGTTATTGCAAGCATACCAGCAATATTCGTTACAGAACAGTTTACATTCAGGTTTAACCAGTTTGCAGCCACACTGGCTTGCCACATTATTTTCCATGATAATGCTTTTATCTGCTTTAAGAAAACCGCATTTTAAGGAAAAAAAAAAGCTGTAGTACAAGATAAGGCTGGAAATAAACAACACTGAGGGCAAAATCCAGTCTTGGTGTCATGAAGCCTCGTGCAACTACAAGGGAAGGGCCTGTAGCCCATCAGGCCCATCAGGCTACAGGCGGAAAGGGTGAGGGCAGCTGCCTGGGGAGGAGGGGGGCTAGGGGGGTCTGCATGCTTGGCAACATGCTTTGAGAAGTTGCATATGATCTCCCTTCTGGGTCCTGTTTGGAAAGGAAACATCAGCTGAAAGGAACCAGGAGCTTCCCTTGTAACCTGGCACTCGGGAGAGTCCTTGGCTGGGAAAGGACCCCGTTCCTGTGCATATTGCTCTGCCCTTTCTCTCTCTTTCTGAGTTCAGACTGGCAATTTTTTCTCCCTTAACACCCAAGCCCCAGCAATGTGAGCTGAGGTTATGCCGTTGGCCCTAGAACTGTATTTCCTTTGTTTGCATGGGTTTAAGCAAATTCCTTTTAATCACGTAATGTAATTTAAACATACAGTTGTGGGCCACATGGGTGACAACAGATAGGTACGGCACCAGAAGTGTTCACGGAACTACCTTTGCTTACACCGAAGGCTGAATTTGGTCCAGTATTTTTGCACAGAAGGGCAATGTGTAATGTTACTGCAACACATTTTCTCTGGCACAGTCTCACTGCTGCTGGCACACACGCAACTCTTTGATATCGAGTAGGTGAGTGATTTTTCTTGCCAGCTTTCTATCTGAAACTTTGACTCCTAGTAACATTTACTAGCTGCCATCAGTATGGCAGCTTTTAAGTTTCATTTCAGTTGTAGGCTAGCCGTTAAAACAAAGCTAGAGGCAGTGCCTGTCCTGACAAGTCATGATATTCTGTGGTGATGCACTTCTGCGTCATCTCACAATGACAGTATGTGCCATGAGGAAGAAAAGGAAGGGGGAGCAGGCTTACGTCTGTATTTAGCAGAAAGCACAAACACACATTTCTGTCTTCTTTCCTGTGAACAAAACCCATCCACAGCTCTCTGGAAAAGAGCAGACTGCAACACTGTAAAACAGTCAATAAAATTAGTTGGGGGAGGTTGATTTTTGGGGTGGGAAGGGAAAGAGGTGAACAGTGATGAAATAGCAAATTTCACCTCCTATATCTTAAATATTTTAAGACATTAAAGGAGGATAGTTTCATACCAAAAACTAGCCATAAGCCATGGGAACCAACTTGTACTTTAACTGCAGCTTGTCAACTGCAAAGTATTTTCTGTCAAAACATCAACAAATGCGATTCAGCCTGTAGGGCCGACTGTACAAATCCTACGTAATTCATTGCCTCCCTTCTTCTCTATGCTGACATATTAGTTTACTGATTTACATTAGAGTACTGCAAATATAATGCCTCCTTGTGTGCCAAATAATAGAAATAATATTCTAATAGTATTAGAAATAATTTTCTAATCAAAACATGGGAGCTGAATTAGAAAGGTGCAGTGTTTCCCATCTATGGAGTAGAGTGTGCCTCAGCAACGGGAAGGTGTTGGTGCAGGAGAAACAGGGAAGATATTTGGCTCCGCACGTACACATGCTTTGCTTGATGTGCAGTTTCGCACCACGGCCAGCGGAATGCAACTGGGAGATTTGTTCAAAGGAGCTCCTGCTCCTCGTCCTCCCTCCCCCATTTGTTCACTTGCTCCTGCCCATACCCCATCTTGCTCTCAGGAGTTGCGGGGCTGGCCAGTGAGCAGCTCGGACAGATGGTGGATTAGCCCCTGCGTTAGTTCAGTGAACTGATCCAATGCACCCTTTGGCAAAGAAAGATCACTGGATCTGATGTACTTCTTACGCCTGCTTGTGTGCCAGAACTGCAGCCATCACTGGCTCCACCTCAGGGACCTGACAGATGAAGCACCTTGCAATCCTGCTCCACCCCAGGCAGCCGCACAGCTTAGCTGGCTCCTTACAAAGTGCTCTGAAGATATGGGGAGCAACAGAAATACTAATAAGTGTTGTATGAAATGTAGCTTTCACCTTGTCAGAAGCAGCACAAAGCTGACTCACCCACCAACTACATGCCGAAGGAGGACAGTGCCGAGCCAGAGCTGAAAGGCAGCGGCAGGGCACACTGAGGAGCCATGGGACAGCTGCAGTCACCCTGAACCTCACCTAAAGCCAAAGAGCTGACTTGCATCTGTGGGGTTGACAATCAAGCAGCTATTCCCAGCCCCTACTAAATTAAGTTAAACAAAAAGACAGCTAATTTGGTAATTTAAAGTGACGGTGTTGACATTACACCCAGTGCAGCTTTTCTTTGAAAGCTGCCCATCAGCCTGCCCTACTTTCTGAAGGTTGTGGGGATGCTGTAATGAAAGGGATGCAAATATTTCATAATACTAGCACATCTTCATAAAGGCACTATTTCTGAAAATTGCTGATAATCACTCGAGGCCTGTTATTGTGAGCAGCACTTGGGGCTTGCAGCCCCAGGAATGCCACTGCTGCTTCTGCTCCTTCGCATGACTTGTTTGTCCTGTATCCTCCATGTCCTGAACGTTCTTCTCAGGTCAGATTGTAATCTTGGGTGAATTGTAAGCAGCACTGTGTACCTGGAAATGTCTGTGGAGATACATGAGTATGCATACTGTGTGCCCGAGATTAGAGCTTGGCCCGGCACCAGGAGTTAGGAAACCAGACCCTACCCAGGAGTTAAGAAACTTGCTTACATTTGTTGTGTACTATTTTAAACATAAGAACAAAGAGGAAAACACTCTGCACTGATCCTTGCTGATGTGGAAAGTCAGACTAAGACACCTATTTATGTTTCACAATGTTGAGGAATATCTATTACGTCAGGACGACAGTCACACTGAGCCTGTTGTGCAATAGGAATTTACAAGAACTTCTGCAAACTTACCCTCTTAGGTACTAAATGAACTTAAGCCTCCCCATGTTTACTACACAAAGTTCATTTTAGCACTAAAATAGTTCGTGGCACTGTTTGTCCCATACTTGCTTCACACCCTTCAGCAAGCAGCACACCACGCGGGGCCGGAGCCTGAACACTGCTGACACAAAGGGGATGGTCTTCGAGCCAAGAGCGGGATCTCTTTCCACAGGATTTTTCCACAGGGGTTTGTGGTTTTTTTTTTAAATTCTTTTCCAAAGGGAACAGAATAAAGACAATAAAGCCTCAGCACTTCCAGGAACACTGTTTAAACAGGGCAAACACTTTGAAGCATCCCTTCTCTCCAGTCAGAGGTTCAGGGGGGCTTCGGGCATGACATCTGGGGGTCCCAGGTCACTCAGAGGCAGCTGAGGGGGTCCAGGGAGGTGGC
Source organism: Harpia harpyja (assembly GCF_026419915.1). NCBI lineage: Eukaryota > Metazoa > Chordata > Aves > Accipitriformes > Accipitridae > Harpia > Harpia harpyja. The sequence goes on along the minus strand of NC_068969.1, from coordinate 66,801,572 downwards.
CCAGGAACAGGCTGCTTTCAGTGCAGCCGCCGCAGCCTGGCAGGGCCACTGCCTCCGAATCACAGAGACCACCCACAGCCCCAGCTCAGGTGCCTCGCTGAGACATCTTAAAATGGCAGATGGGGTGAACCCCAGACTGCCGGAGGGAGTTTCTCAGTGTGCAAACAGCAGTCAGGGCCTCCACTCAGGTCAGCAGTGAGCGCAAGCCAGATGCCAGGCTTTGAAAGGTTTCTGGGCAAAGCGACATGCCCCTGCCTTTACAGCCCTTGTAAAACTAGGTGCCGAAGTCGGGCTCTTACAGCAACAATTAGTTGCTTACATAAGTGACCTGATTTTTCAAATGCACTGAACATCCAACAGTTCCCATGGACTCCAATTAGGGCTGCTGGCTGCTCAGCAGTTTTGGAAATCAGACCATTTCTTTGGATGACTAAATATGGGCTTGGGGATGCTGGCTCTAGCCACTCCAACATACAGATTCTGGTCATGCTGTTTCTGCAGGAGAGGTAACCCCAAATTAAGGTAAGCGGAATTAGAAGTCATTTTGGAAAAGCAATCTGACTGCACTTTGAAAATCTGTCTGGTCTGCTGACATTATTAAGAAATTAAATAGAAATTTGTGTATTATTTATTGATAATCAGCTATAAGATAAAACAAGAGTGTGCATGTACTTCATCCTTTAGTATTTGCTGTTCTGCTTGCACTTGGAGAGAAACTGCAGAACACCAGAAACTGATTTTGAAAAACTGTCCATTCAGTATATGTTACAGTTGCCCATCACAAAACACAATGTACATTACCACAGGGAAAGACTTGGACTTCCTTTCATAACAAAGAAAAGAGAACAGCAATAAATAAAAGGACTAGCAGCCAGTGGTCAGTGTTGAAACTTGTTCTCAGGTTGTTCTGCAAGACTTCCTTCCCTCTGCCCCCTCCTCCTTGCCCTCCTCAGGGAGAAATGCTCTGGGTGACAGGGAGCAAAAGGCTTCAGAAACATTCTGACAGTCACAAAAGTTTTTGCATTCCCCTTCAAACTTCAGCTGATCCAAAGGAAGCTCTTGTTTGCCATCAGTAACATTTAATAGTCATCTAACAGTCAGAGTAGCCAGGAGTGAAAGTGTGCTGTGCAGTCTGAGTTTGCTCAGGTTCCTTGTAGTACTGGTCTGTGCCAGACAAGCTCTGTTAGAGATGTTTGTACCTCTGTTCCTTCAGCAAACCTTTTTGAAATACCTCTTGACTTCCCAGACACTCTGCCAGCTCTCTCACCACTGTCTGTTTAATGTGCCTCCATGCTACACTGGAAATGTGAAAACAAGGTTGTTTGCACACAATGCAAGTTGTCTGAACAGTGACGGAAAAGTGCTCTTGCTGGAGTACTTGGCTTAAGCTTCTGTATTTGGGCCCCCAAAATAGGCATGATTGGCATGTTTGATGTTATATGAATTACTAATACTGGCTTTCAGCAAATTTCCTGTAAAGCTGTTACACTGATTTATTCTCATGGCAAGATTTTTCTAAGTTCTGAAAACATATTTAGATATTATCACCAACTTATGTAACACTTACAGAAAGCATGGCAAGTAGTATGGAAAGGGAGCTAATTTTCACTTGTATAGCTGATAAAATCACATAACTATATGTTTGGCCATGGCCTGTTTGCATGCTGATTCCTGTCCCCGCAATTTTAATGTAATTATGTAGAATCTTCACCATGACTCACATAGGAAACTTCAAAGACAATGAAGTTCATTCATTTGTGCACTATGTATTTCCCAAATTTAAACAGGAAAGTTATCATCACAGCATCCCCCAAGGGATGCCCGAGTGATAACAGTTGCCTTCCCTTTCCCTGTAAGTACTGCTCAGAGTATTAAGTAACTTTCTCATGGACATTCCAGAGAGGGTAATGTATAACCTACGCCTTCACAGAAGGCAAAGAAATCCCTGCTTGCCTCCTATAATGGATCTCCACTGAACAAAGACAATTCATTCTTAAACATATTTACTTTGAGGTGACAGGGGCATTTCATAGCCTGTAATAGCAGTTTCATATAAATATCCGTTTGCTCAGGAGAGCTTTCCCTGCGGTACTGGAGGTAGTGCTGCTTGTAACACTATTTCTCTCTTCTGTTTTCATTCTCCCTAAATGTCTAAACACCAATTCCCCATCTTCTGGCGGGTGTTTCTTCTAAATAAATAGAAGAAGGAATAGTAGTCTGGGGCTGGCTGGCATAAAGCTGTGTTCTTTGAGAAAAACCTGTCTTTCAGGTTTTTGATCTTCCGGATGAAGGGGCCTGGGCATCCTGCAGAAGAATTAGCCGTATGGGCTGCCCAGGAGTTCTGTTGCAAGAGGTTCAAAGGAAACTCTGGCTGTACGCTCTGGAAAAAGGAAAGATTTTTGTTGTAATGCTGAGTGGATTTTACTATTCAGAATTGGAGAATTTCTGTATATTTTTCTTTTGGCCCTTGTCCCACCAGTGCACTGAAGAGTTACATTTAGAATTTGATTTATTGTTCATCATTACTGATGGTAAGGCAAGTTTTTATTTTTTAATCAGAAAAAAAGAGAGAATGCCTGCTTTCACAAGACATCAGGAAACTCGGTTGCAGATCCAGAAAGTCCTAGCAGTGCTACATGTATGCCCATAACTCATCGGTGATACGATGTTCTCAGGTAGGTGGCAAACTTTAGAGACTGAGCCACTGACACACAAGTTTAAAAGGCAGCTTCACTCCCTGGACTACCCTCACCTATTTTTCATCTGTCTGTGCCTCCACCCTGAATTCCACTGCAGTTCTCTTGGTTCAAAGGAGGTCACAGCTGGTGCAAATTTCCAGCAAGTGGCTAATAGAGAGGCACTGAAGGTAAGTATGGTCTATGCATGTGTACAAGAAAGATCTTATCTCAGCTTTGGTTGGAGGCCTTGAAAACATATTAATGGCAAAACTATTGTTTCTCCAAATCCTGGACAAATCAATGTACTTAACTTTAATAAACATATTAATTAAATATAATTCCAGTTACTGACTGTTTAGAAATAACAAGGTCAAGCAAACTCATCCCAATAAAATCTTTCTGTCAAATGTTTGGCATGCATTTTCTCTGTAGATTATACATGTATAACCTGCAGAAAGCCTACCTTAATACCGTTCTTCTGAAAGATGACAAAGTTAAGCATTCAGGATTTAGGAAATCCCAGCATTAAGGCTCCCTGCACAACCTTAATTCAACCTCTGTCGTACATGTGTATTGTCATCATGTATGGTGACACAGTCACACACAGGTTTCTTCTCACAAGACCTCTACCTCATTCAATTACTTAGGAAGTGACACCCTGTAGGTGGTCAATATTTTATTCTTTCCTTGTTCGATACACTGTTGCCTAATGCGTTATTCATTGAACACTATTCAAGCCTGCTCTGAAAAAAAGAATATAACATTTCCTCAAGGGCTTTTCTGTGGTGCTTACCATAATAGTGCCAGAGTGACACACAAATGTTAATGAATCATTTCACAGATTAAGAAGAGAGGCAGAGATATTCAAAGTTGGTAAGAATTTCAAATGTCTGCAACCTGTTTCTTATGATTATTTAGCGTTGTATTTTCAAAGCTTGGCTTCCACAAACTACAGCTGCAGCTGTGCGCATTCAGCATTTCTGCAACATGCTCCTACAGCCTCAAGTCAGAAAATCAGGAAACATGGGGAAATAAAATATTGGCCAGGCCTGGGAAGTCACCTGGAAGTCACCTAGTTAGGCCTCCCTCCTGGAACAAGCCAGGTTTACAAAACTGGTCTGAACCAGCCCTAAATTGAGTGTCTCATCATAAAGATTCCAGTCTGGGTTGAGAAAAGTTTTGTCAAAGCTGAAATGTGTACATGAGTGTCTTGATTTTGATAGACTGACATTTTGTGACAAAAACATTGTATGGAAAAATTCCCAAACAACTTCAGCTGCAGCAAAGACACATGAGGAAACCAAATTAAGGTTGCCCCAGCAACGTTCATTTTTTGGTATTTCTTAGCTTCTTGAGTGCTTTAGAGTACATCCTTAATAATAATCTTCTACTAGTGTGTGTGTGCAATCTAGTTCCATATCAGTGAATGCAGACATGTTTGTATTTACATATGCGCATAGACATAGATGTGCTTGGACACGGTACTACATAGACTATCAGTATTCTTACTTTCATTTGCATACTGTGATTAAGCAAGATAGTAATAGTATATAAACAAGCAGATAATCTGCTACTTCTAACATTTTTTTTTTAAACAATCACATGAAACTGCCTCAAGCTTTAGCTTACACTAGAGGATCTGGTTGTTGCTTTTCACAGCTATAAATAAGTATATAAAGACAATAAATAGATTTCCAAAATATTTCTGTATTCATTGTTGTTGCTGTATTATTTACACCTCTAGACAGGTTTCTAACTCATTCAGGAAGGATATTATTGGGGGGGGGGAGTAGGAGGTGGGGAGGACTTTGTAATGGGAATAGGCTATACTTTTACCATAGATGTTATTTAGAAAGAATTTTAATAAAACCACCAATTGTATTACATCAGTGCATCCTCTTAAATCCCATGGAGATTTTCCTAAACAAAGCTAAGCCATTTGCCTCAAACATCTTATCTATTTCTGTCACTACACAAATCCCCTAAATATTTCAGTCACTGCAAGGCCAACTGAAATGGTAAATTACCTCATATACTAAAGGGAAAACTGTTGAATAGTGCTAGGTTCAGATTCTGCTGAAAATGAGGCTGCTGGGATTGAAAACAACTGCAGGAAAATCAGAATTATAAGCACTATCATCCCCATCCAACAATTACACTATTGCCTATTGGTAACATTTCTTTATACTTCTCCTTGCTTTTCTTTTGTCTGATGAGACATTCTGCTATTTTCCTAAGCACGTGTTGAAAGAGAACTGACAAAGGATGGCCTCACCTATTATTCTTTGTAATGGAAGTGTTTGCAGACAGGTCACCAGAGGCTACTGCAAAGCTGACGATAACACAATGAAAGCACTTCTGAAACCTAAGGCTGCCACTCCTGTACTTTTACTTCTCCATTTTACAGTGTCAAATGCTTTCTTAGTGCCCCTTAGCTAATTCTGGAAGCGGGGACTTTTATTAGATGGATGGTTTAACCTGGGAATAAAGCTAGCGACACCAGGGGACAAACCCAAATGGCTCAGATAAGGTTCAAATTCACTTACTTACAAACTTATTCATAAAATTCTACAATGAAGGACAAATCCAAAGAACAATTAGCTTCTGCCACTACATGAATTATCTTTCTAACAAAACCACCAGAGCGTTAGCTGTGATCCCAGGAACTGACAATTCATAATGATGACATCAGCCTACAAAGGGAAAGCAGAAAGAAATGCATAGAAGCTATTATTATCCTTCCTTATTCTCTAGGATTATTATTTGTGGTTTGTGGTACCGTCGTGCTTGTGACACAGACATTCAGTTGTAAGCTTTGCCACTGTTTTTTTTTTTTTTTAAGATGTCCTTATCAGGAAAAGATGTAAGGATTCTATTTTCAGTTTTCAGCAAAAATCCTGAGTTTTGTGGCTTTTTCACAACCTTTGTAGGCGATTCTCAAGTTTAAGAGCAAGTCAGCAAGCAAATGACATCTTCACTAACGGAAAGCAGACTCCAGAACACATACCTGTAATACTCATGTACTTTTAAAGCACCCGTGGTTGCATATTATTAAATACAGAAAGGACAATTCAGCCACAAAAGGCTGATCGATCTTTCCAATTTTGACCTTATTTACACTGGTAAACAGCTTGTTGGCAACTCCAGTGTAAAATGGGCTCTACTCTCAAATCCTGCAGGTCACCTTCAGGAAAAGGCTGGGCATACACCTTGCTGTATGCCTGCAGATACATACCATTAGTGCAAACCCATCCCAAGGTCTTGGAGGAGGTTCCAATGCTCTGGACTCCTCAGAAATCAAAACCACCTCGACACCATACTGGTTCTGGCATGGACATCTCTTGCCCCCGACTACCTTTGGGACAACTCCAAGCCACAGCGGCACCTATATCACATTAAACACCTCCTGCTCCCCATCTCATTTCTGTACACTGCCCCTGGCCCCACCAGCATGGGCCTCTGCACTGCCCTGCTCCTCAATAACACAGGGATTTTGGGGTCTTCCCCTCACGTCAGGTGGCATTTCCTCCTGACCCACCCGGCTTGCTGCAGTGCCCCTCCTCGGGACAAATGCATGCCTCTGGGCTGTTCTGCTCGCTGCTCTTATAACAAAATTGCTCACTGTTTGCCAGGGACTGGCCTCGAGAGCTCAGAGTGTTGCCGTCTTCCTGTCAAACACCCCCCACTGCCACCCCTGTCTTTGTTTTCATTGATGTCTAGTACTTTAAAGCATTAAGTCTGCCCAGATATGATCGGATGTCAAGTGGGATGATGGTGTGGCACTGCTGTCACAGAGGAAAATTAACAGCATATTTCTACTTTGGCAGAACGCAGTTGCTCATCTAGGACTGCAATCTCATTGAGTTGCAGCTTGTACTGTTTGCACCTTAAGAGCAAGCAGCATGGACAAGATGCCTGGTTGAACACACGTGTCTGCTTAGCATCTAGGTTTTAAGATACAGCTATGGCTGCACTAGCAGAAATGCACATTTTCCTGTGAATTGACTGTGGTGTGTGGATTCAGAAAATTCCCTGCTGGGCTTTTTAAAGAGGCTGTCTTATTTACATGCCTCCAAGAAGGAAGTTCAAAAAATTAAAAAATAGTTCTCTCTGGTACAATGATGACATGATAATACCAGTTTTTTTCCTGTTCTGAATCAAAACTTGTGCTCAGGAGGAAGGAGAAGGGAGCCTTCATCTCTCTGTTTTTGGAACTCTGTTGAAGGCTGACACCAAAATATAGTTATATGGGTTGGGCATATTTTTTTCCTGAAAGAGGTCAGAGGGGTGAAGTCCCAATTTCCTCTGCCTTCCCTGTGGAAAGAGGCCACAGCATATTTCTGCTGAGCAGCACTCTGAATGTTTATGCTTTTCTTGGGAAACGTCTTTCTTTTTCGTCTTTAAACAATTTATGACATTTTCTGGAAAGCAAGGGCAGCAGCAGTATGTTCAGACCAACTTAAAAAACCACACACCTCTGGACAAAAATTTTCCAAATTACGGTTTTGAACCAAAGCTAAAGAGGGAGGTCTAACCCCAAGTTTGGTTTTGTTTGGTTTATAATTGTTTGGAAAGCAGTGGCAGCCTCTCCTAAACTGGAACTGGAGTAGAAGATGAGGAAAGGATGTCATCTCCATATAATCTGTGTGCACCTGCATGCATGCATGCACATGCCGTGTTTTACAGACGTATGGCTCCAACTGCAGCACCCCAGGTATGGTACCCAAGGACTGCTCCTCATCTGTGCAGGTCAAGAGAAGGAAAGAGGCAGGTTTGGTGTTGCAATGAGCGCTCACTCACCCAGCAGGCGAGGGTTGCCCAGTGACCTCTGTTCTCCTTCTGGTGTGACTGGATTCTGCAGCATTCCTGCTGTGGGGCTCTTTCTCAATGTTGTAGCTGAGCCAGAAGCCTGGAAAGCAAATGCTGGAACTATTAGAAAAGGCAAGAGTGTTGTTGCCAGGTACTGCTCAAAGCCACTTCTGTCCACTATAGAAAACATTGGTGTTTGTTTGAAAGAAAAAGCACACTGTACCTATATGTAAAGAACTAATTGAAGTCAGCAATAAAAGAAGGATTAGCTGATCTGTGAAGTATTTACTGAACTCCAGCTACAGTATACAGTTTCCTTGAATTTAATATCTTAATTGCATCCACAGTTTCTCTGGGCACAAAATGAGCATGCAAGACTGCCGTATCCCCTGGTGTGCAGGCTGCCATCAGCTATGAGTCAGTGCCTTCCATCTCTTCATCTAACCCTTGTAATACAGAACAGTTCTTAGACATGGGATAAATGAAGAAAGACATGATTTATACTTGAAGCTGTTCACTAGTTTCCATCCTCTTGGCAGAGGCTGTAGCAGCAACGATCAGATCAGTGCCAGCGTACCTATATTGTAGTTTGCACAATCAAAATCCCCAAAGGTTTGGTGCAATCTACAAAAATCCTGGAAGGCTGCACTTGGAACATTGATTTCTGATGTTGCCCATTTCTGATGTTGCCTTTGGCTAATCTGTTTTAAAATGAAAGCATTCAGGTTTGGTTTTATTTTCAATAGGATCATTAGGAGTTAATACAACTGTTCTCTCCGTACGGGCTGTGCCAAACACTAGAACAAAAAATCAACCAGAATAGTTTTCATTCTAGTGCCACCATCCAGTCAAAGATTTCAAACCACTTTGCAAAGCACTAATGAAATAGCTAACAACAATCCTTTGAGATCAATAGGATTCACTCTTACTTTTTCTGATGCTTCTTTTCCTCATGAAGAAGATGAGACACCACAGTTATAAGTAATTTGGCCAGATTTTGCAGCCCAGGACAGTGGAATGTTGTCTGTGAAGAAACATTGCCTAAAATGGCAATAGAGCCCTCTGCTCCAGATACCATAACTCATGCTTGCTTTTCCATGAATTAATTTTAACTTATTCCTGATAATTATCACTTGCACACAGGTTCTAAACTACAGACCTATAGAACTATGTATGACTCCATCTCAGTTTATCCATGCTGGGTTCCTCTCTACTTCAGCATAAAGTCCATACTGTTATTTTTAGATGCCAAGCAACAACATGCTTCAAGTATTCTATCACCACCCAGATGTCATTAAAAATGGCTCTTCAACTATTTGATTAGTGACTGATGAATCTAAAAAAAAAAAAAAAAAAGCAGAGCAAAACTGTTCAGCAACATCAAAAAGTAATGAAAGCAAGTCTCTCATCCAATTCAGAGAGAGAGATTTCTTTGGAAAAATGATAAAGCAGACTTGACAGTTTAGAAAGAAACAATTGCAGTTAAGAATTCTAAAATAAAACAACAACAAAAATACAGCACAAGAACCAAGTCGGCTAATATTGAGGCCATCAGATTAAACTTAGACATTGCACAAAGATGATATTTTTTCCAGCAAGAGAAATACCTCTCTGCATCACTCTTGATGGGGAAAATCCCTCCTAAGTTAGATGTAGCAGCTTAGACAGGAGACAGAAATTCCGCATGAGGAAATTAGCCAGGTAATTAAGTATTTGTCAACAGGAAAAAAAGCTACAGGCACAGATGGATTCCCAAGTGAGATTTTTAAGCTTTTGGAAGTAATATCTTCTCCTAAGCTGTTTAGAATCTTTAACAATGTTTTTAAGTCAAGGGCAGTTAAAACTGAATGAATCTGACAGAAATATTGTCACCTTTAATGAAGACAAACCAGTAAGTCTGTTGCCATTTGCCATGCTGTTTCAATATCAAAAATACCTTCAAATAATTTGGCAAACATATTGGAAACCTGCATAAAGCTCTCGATTAGCAGAGATCAGGTTGGTTTCAGTACTGGCAGGTGGATAACATCTGGCAGCTTGTGGATTGAGTCATTAAAGGAATGAAAGTGACATCATGAAAGCCATAAAAGTTTTTGTTACAGTCAATGGGCATAATTATTATAAGTGTGACAGATAATGGAGGAGGAGCAGATATGAACAGCTAGAACAGCGAGATCAGGCCAACCATTTTGCATGAAGGAAGAATTTGTACACTTTGGAAGGAATGTGTATGCAACACTGACCTCTCCCTTCCACGTCTGCTTTTCAACCTATTAGGAAAGGACAAGTAAAGCAGATCCAGATAGCAATAAATGAGGAAACAGCAATAATTAGCTAAGCCAGAGGAATGGCTAACTGCACCAATGCAGACATAACAGGTAGGTTAAATTTAAGTTTTGAAAAATCTACTGACAGAGCTAACAGAAAGGTTATCACTGAAGAATAAGCAAGCTGCCTTTTTTAGAGTACTAGCAAAGGACATGAGTATGTCCATAACCCTAACACCCGACATGGCTAAACTGCTCCAAATTGTTTTAGGCTGATGTTATCCAAGATGCAAAACCACACTGGTGACTAACTTACTGACTATCTGGCAAGTACATCTTGGCTGGCTTCAGCCAGTGTTGTCTCCATGACCATATCTTTTGCCTGCTCATATTCCCAAATATTTTTAAGAGACAAAAATAATTTTTAGAAGTGCAGAATTGGTGAAGGAAAATATCAAACATTTGCTAAGACACCAAGGACTCTTTGATTACCTTGCTTTAACAAGCAAGAGACTCCACCTGTGGGATTTTGAAGATGTCTCCAGAATCTGACAGAGGGAGCCAGATGGGCAAGTATACTGAGACATGAACTTCTACTTACCTCAGACACATCTCTGCAGGTAACATGAGTGATACAGTCCACTGCTAAGATTACACAACATGTACCATTATAGAGACTCCAACTTTAGCCCTTCTGAACTCCTACCAGCCCAGATACGGATGGTGCACCTCTGCTATTCTGGTACAGAAAGTCCTGAAATATTTCTTGTAGAACAGGCAGTATTAACTAGCATTTTCAGACAAGCCCAGTGGAGTTAAGTGTCCAGATTCCATGAACTTTTCTGCCTAACTCCAATAAACTCTAAAAATTCCAGCTATTTGTACAGAGATGAAAATGTTCTCCTAGCTTCATTTTAAATTACATTGCATTTCAGACCCTTCAATTGAAATTCCCCTCAAAGTTTAAGAACTTTACAGTCATTCTTTCAGCATTCAACTTTCAACAAGATTTAACGTTAAAATACAAACGTTATATTAGCTACAGTTCAGTCCTTTCCTAAAGAAAACTATCAGCACCAATATAATGAGGATATCCAGGAATTTTTATCAAAAACAAGGAAAGAAAAGCCTTAGAATAAAATCTTTTACCTTGGTTTTTTTGGTTGTGGCTTGAGTTTTTTTGTTGTTTGGTTTGTTGGGGTTTTTTAACTTT